>NC_050104.1:43980000-45230000 GCF_902167145.1 Zea mays | reverse complement strand
GTCCAGTGGACTTGTTAAAGACTCTATATGCCCTTGTGTTTGAATCATAACCAAGTAAAAAGCCTTCTACAGCCTTAGGAGCAAATTTAGATTTTCTACCTCTTTTAACAAGTATAAAGCATTTGCTACCAAAGACTCTAAAATATGAAACATTGGGCTTTTTACCGATGAGGAGTTCATAAGATGTCTTCTTGAGGATTCGGTGAAGATATAACCGGTTGATGGCGTAGCAAGAGGTGTTGACCGCCTCGGCCCAAAACCGATCCGAAGTCTTGTACTCATCAAGCATGGTCCTTGCCATGTCCAATAGAGTTCTATTCTTTCTCTCCACTGCACCATTTTGTTGTGGCGTGTAGGGAGAAGAGAACTCATGCTTGATGCCCTCCTCCTCAAGGAAGCCTTCAATTTGAGAGTTCTTGAACTCCGTTCCATTGTCGCTTCGTATTTTCTTGATCCTTAAGCCGAACTCATTTTGAGCCCATCTCAAGAATCCCTTTAAGGTCTCTTGGGTTTGTGATTTATCCTGCAAAAAGAACACCCAAGTGAAGCGAGAATAATCATCCACAATAATTAGACAGTACTTACTCCCGCTGATGCTTATGTAAGCTATTGGGTCGAATAGATCCATGTGGAGTAGCTCCAGTGGCCTGTCAGTCGTCATGATGTTCTTGTGTGGATGATGAACACCAACTTGTTTTCCTGCTTGACATGCGCTACATACCCTGTCTTTCTCAAAATGAACATTGGTTAGTCCCAAAATGTGCTCTCCCTTTAGAAGCTTATGAAGATTCTTCATCCCAACATGGGCTAGTTGGCGGTGCCAGAGCCAACCCATGTTAGTCTTAGCAACTAAGCAAGTGTCGAGTTCAGCTCTATCAAAATCTACCAAGTATAGCTGACCCTCTAACACTCCCATAAATGCTACTGAATCATCACTTCTTCTAAAGACAGTAACACCTATATCCATAAAAAGTCAATTGTAGCCCATTTTACATAATTGAGAAACAAAAAGCAAATTGTAATCTAAAGAATCTACAAGAAAAACATTGGAAATGGAATGGTCAGGAGATATAGCGATTTTACCCAATCCTTTGACCAAACCTTGATTTCCATCCCCGAATGTGATAGCTCGTTGGGGATCTTGGTTTTTCTCATAGGAGGAAAACATCTTTTTCTCCCCTGTCATGTGGTTTGTGCACCCGCCATCGATGATCCAACTTGAGCCCCCGGATGCATAAACCTACAAAACAAGTTTAGGCCTTGTTCTTAGGTACCCAAACGGTTTTGGGTCCTTTGACATTAGAAACAAGCACCTTGGTACCCAAACACAAGTCTTTGACCCCTTGTGTTTGCCCCCAACGTATTTGGCAACTACTTTGCCTAATTTGTTAGTAAGCACATAAGATGCATCAAAAGTCTTAAATGAAATATTAGGTTCATTTGATGCAATAGGAGTTTTCTTCTTAGGCAATTGAGCACGGGTTGATTGCCTAGAACTAGATTCCTCACTCTTATACATAAAAGCATGATTAGAGCCAGAGTGAGACTTCCTAGAGTGAATTCTCCTAATTTTGTGCTCGGGATAACCGGCAGGGTACAAAATGTAACCCTCGTTATACTGAGGCATGGGAGCCTTGCCCTTAACAAAGTTAGATAATCTTTTAGGAGGGGCATTGAGTTTAACATTACCTCCCTGTTGGAAGCCAATGCCATCCTTAATGCCAGGGCGTCTCCCACTATAAAGCATGCTACGAGCAAATTTAAATTTCTCATTTTCTAGTTCATGCTCGGCAATTTTAGCATCTAATTTTGCTATATGATCATTTTGTTGTTTAATCATAGCAATGTGATCATGAATAGCATCAATGTTAACATCTCTACATCTAGTGCAAATAGTAACATGCTCAACGGTAGATGTAGAGGGTTTGCAAGAATTTAGTTCAACAATCTTAGCATGTAAAATGTCATTCTCATCTCTAAGATTGGAAATAGAAACATTGCAAACATCTAATTCCTTAGCCTTAGCAATTAATTTTTCATTCTTATTTCTAAGACTAGCAAGAGAGGCATTCAATTTTTCAATCTTAGCAATTGAACTAGCATTATCATTTCTAAGATTGACAATTGAATCATCACAAATATTTGACTTCTCATCCTTAGCAATTAGTTTGGCATTTTCATTTCTAAGGTTGGAAATAACATCATGGCAAGTGCTTAGCTCACTAGATAATTTTTCACATTTTTCTACCTCTGAGCATAAGCATTTTTAACCTTAACATGCTTTTTGTTTTCTTTAATTAGGAAGTCCTCTTGGCTATCCAAGAGTTCATCCTTCTCATGAATAGCACTAATCAATTCATTTAATTTTTCTTTTTGTTGCATGTTTAAGTTGGCAAAAAGGGTGAGCAAATCATCCTCATCATCACTAGAGCTAGCCTCATCACTAGAAGTTGCATATTTAGTGGAAGCTCTAGATTTTACCTTCTTCCTTTTGCCGTCCTTTGCCATGAGGCACTTGTGGCCGACGTTGGGGAAGAGGAGTACTTTGGTGACGACGATGTTGGCGGCGTCCTCGTCGGAGGAGGAGTCGGTGGAGCTCTCGTCGGAGTCCCACTCCCGGCAAACATGGGCATCGCCACCCTTCTTCTTGTAATATCTCTTCTTTTCCTTCTTCCCCCTCTTGTTGTTATCCCTGTCACTATCACTAGATAAAGAACATTTAGCGATAAAATGACCGGGCTTACCACACTTGTAGCAAACCTTCTTGGAGCGGGACTTGTAGTCTTTTCCCCTCCTTTGCTTGAGGATTTGGCGGAAGCTCTTGATGATGAGCGCCATCTCCTCATTGTCGAGCTTGGAGGCGTCGATGGGGACCCTACTAGGTGTAGAGTCTTCTTTCTTCTCCTCCGTTGCTTTGAATGCAACGGGTTGCACATCGGGTGTGGAGGAGGCGCCTTGCTCGATGATTTTCTTGGAGCCTTTGATCATCAACTCAAAGCTCACAAATTTTCCTATCACTTCCTCGGGAGACATTAGTTTGTATCTTGGATCACCACAAATTAATTGAACTTGAGTGGGGTTAAGAAAAATGAGTGATCTAAGAATAACCTTGACCATTTCATGGTCATCCCACTTGGAGCTCCCGAGGTTGCGCACTTGGTTCACCAAGGTTTTTAGCCGGTTGTACATGGCTTGCGGGTCTTCTCCTTGGTTGAGCATAGAGCGACCGAGCTCCCCCTCGATCATTTCCCTCTTGGTGATTTTGGTCACCTCATCTCCTTCGTGCGCGGTCTTGAGTACGTCCCAAATCTCTTTGGCGCTCCTCAACCCTTACACCTTATTATACTCCTCTCGACTTAGAGAGGTGAGGAGTATAGTAGTTGATTGGGAGTTGAAGTGCTCGATTTGGGCCACCTCGTCCTCATCATAGTCTTCATCCCCTACGGATGGTACCTGTACTCCAAACTCAACAACATCTCATATGCTTTTGTGGAGTGAGGTTAGGTGATATCTCATCATATCACTCCACCTAGAATAATCTTCACCATCAAACGTTGGTGGTTTGCCTAATGGGACCAAAAGTAATGGTGTATGTTTAGGAATGTGAGGATAGCGTAGGGGTATCTTACTATACTTCTTGCGCTCTTGGTGCTTAGAAGTGATGGACGCGGCGTCAGATCCCAAAGTAGAGGGTGATGAAGAGTCGGTCTCGTAGTAGACCACTTTCTTCATTTTCTTCTTCTTCTCGCCACTCTTGTGCGTCCTAATGCGTGAAGGGGATCCCTCCTTCTTTTTGTTGCCGAACTCCCTTGATGGAGCCTTCCCGTGGCTTGTGGCGGGCTTCTCGCCGGTCACCATCTCCTTCTTGGCGTGATCTCCCGACATCACTTCGAGCGGTTAGGCTCTAATGAAGCACCAGGTTCTGATACCAATTGAAAGTCGCCTAGAGGGGGGTGAATAGGGCAAATCTGAAATTTACAAACTTTAAGCACAACTACAAGCCGGGGTTAGCGTTAGAATTAAATTCGAGTCCGAAAGAGAGGGCGAAAACAAATCACAAGCAAATAAGACGGATGACACGGTGATTTGTTTTACCGAGGTTTGGTTCTTGCAAACCTACTCCCCTTTGAGGTGGTCGCAAAGACCGGGTCTCTTTCAACCCTTTCCCTCTCTCAAACGGTCACTTAGACCGAGTGAGCTTCTCTTCTCAATCAAACGGGACACTAAGTCCCCACAAGGATCACCACACGATTGGTGTCTCTTGCCTTGGTTACAATTGAGTTGGAATCAAGAAATAATGAAGAAGAAAACCAATCCAAGCGCAAGAGCTCAAATGAACACAAATATCTCTCGCTCTAGTCACTAATTTGGTTGGAATGATCTTTGGACTTGGGAGAGGATTTGATCTCTTGTTTGTGTCTTGTATTGAATGCTATAGCTCTTGTATGAGGTGTGAAGGCTGAAAACTTGGATGCAATGAATGGTGGGTGGTTGGGGGTATTTATAGCCCCAACCACCAAAGGAGCCGTTGGTGGAGGCTGCTATCGCATGGCGCACCGGATAGTCCGGTGCGCCAGCCATGTCACTCGGTCGTTGGGTTCTGACCGTTGGAGCTTCTGACAGCTGGGCCACCGGACAGTCCAGTGGTGCACCAGACAGTCACTGTTCATTGTCCGGTGTGCCTTCTGGCGTCTGTCCTGACTTCTGCGTGCGCAGGCGCGCACTATAGCGCATTTATTGTTCTTGCAGACGACCGTTGGCGATGTGTAGCCGTTACTCCGCTGGCGCACCGGACAGTCCGGTGCTACACCGGACAGTCCGGTGAATTATAGAATTCTCGAAGGTGGCAAGTTTGGAGTCGGGTTCCCTGGTGCACCGGACACTGTCCGGTGGTGCACCGGACAGTTTGGTGCGCCAGACCAGGGCACACTTCGGTGGTATTTTGCTCTTTTTATTTGAACCCTTTCTTGGTCTTTTTATTGGTTTGTTGTGAACCTTTGGCACCTGTAGAACTTATAATCTAGAGCAAACTAGTTAGTCCAATTATTTGTGTTGGGCAATTCAACCACCAAAATCAATTAGGAAAAAGGTGTAAGCCTATTTCCCTTTCAGGACGTACTAAAGACCGCGCACGAGGGAGATGAGGTGACCAAGATCACCAAGCGGGAGACGATCGAGGGGGAGCTCGGTCGATTCATCCTCAACCAAGGAGAGGAGCCACAATCTATGTACAACCGGCTCAAGAACTTGGTCAACCAAGTGTGCAACCTCGGGAGCACCAAATGGGATGACCATGAAATGGTCAAGGTTATTCTAAGATCACTTATTTGTCGTAATCCTACACAAGTTCAATTAATTCGTGGTGATCCTAGATATAAGCTAATGTCTCCCGAGGAAGTTATAGGAAAGTTTGTGAGCTTTGAGTTGATGATCAAAGGCTTCAAACAAATTGTCGAGCAAGGCGGCACCTCCACTCTCGAGGTGCAACCCGTCGCATGCAAAGCGACGGAGGAGAAGAAAGAAGAGTCTACATCAAGTAGACTCCCCATCGACGCCTCCAAGCTCGACAACAAGGAAATGACGCTCATCATCAAGAGCTTTCGCCAAATCCTCAAGCAAAGGAAGGGGGAGACTAAAAACCCCGTTCCAAGAAGGTTTGCTACAAATGTGGTAAGCCCGATCACTTTATAGCAAAATGTCCTATTCCTAGTGACAGTGACAGGGGCGACGACAAGAAAGGAAAGAGGAAGGAAAAGAAGAAGTACTACAAGAAGAAAGGCGGCGATGCCTACATGTGTCGGGAATGGGATTCCGACGAAAGCACCACCGACTCCTCCTCCTCTTCCCCAACGTCGGCCACAAGTGCCTCATGGCAAAAGACGACAAAAAGAAGAAGGTAAAATCTAGAGCCTCCACTAAATATACAACATCTAGTGATGAGGGTAGCTCTAGTGAAGATGAGGATGATTTGCTTAACCTTTTTGCCAACCTCAACATGCAACAAAAGGAAAAGCTAAATGAATTGATTGGTGCTATTCATGAGAAGGATGAACTCTTGGATAGCCAAGAGGAATTCCTTATTAAGGAAAACAAAAGCATGTTAAGGTGAAAAATGCTTATGCTTAGGAAATAGAGAAATGTGAAAAATTGACTAGTGAATTTAGCACTTGCCATGACACTATCTCCAACCTTAGATTTGAGAATGCTAATTTGATTGCTAAGGTTGAGAAGTTAAACGTTTGTGATGATTCTTTTGTCAATCTTAAAAATGATAATGCTAGTTTAATTGCTAAGATTGATAAATTGAATGAATCACTTTCTAGCCTTAAAATTGAAAATGACAAATTAATTTCTAAGGCTAAAGATTTAAAAGTTTGCAATATTTCTATTTCCAATCTTAAAAATGAGAACGTCGTTTTACATGCTAAGATTGATGAATTAAATGCTTGCAAACCCTCTACATCTAGTGTTGATCATGTTTCTATTTGTACTAGATATAGAGACATTAATGTTGATGCTATTCATGATCACCTAGCTTTAATTAAAGAACAAAATGATCACATAACACAACTAACTAATAAAATTAATAAGCATGAAATAGAAAATGAAAAATTTAAATTTGCTAGGAGCATGCTTTATAATGGGAGACACCCTGGCATTAAGGATGGCATTGGCTTCCAACAGGGAGACAATGTCAAGCTTAATGCCCCTAAGAGATTATCTAACTTTGTTAATGGCAAGGCTCCCATGGCTCAGGATAACGAGGGTTACATTTTATATCCTGCTGGTTATCTCGAGCACAAAATTAGGAGAATTCATTCTAGGAAGTCTCATTATGGTTCTCATCATGCTTTTATGTATAAGAATAAGACATCTAGTTCTAGGCATTCTACTCATGTTAAAATGCCTAAAAAGAAATATCCTGTTGCATCAAATGAGCCTAATGTTTCTTTTAAGACTTTTGATGCTTCTTATGTTTTAACTAACGAATCAGGCAAAGTAGTTGCCAAATATGTTGGGGGCAAACACAAGGGCTCCAAGACTTGTGTTTGGGTACCCAAGGTGCCTGTTTCTAACGTGAAAGGACCCAAGACTGTTTGGGTACCTAAGAACAAGGCCTAAACTTGTTTTGTAGGTGTATGCATTCGGGGGCTCAAGTTGGATAATCGATAGCGGGTGCACAAACCACATGACTGGGGAGAAAAGGATGTTCTCCTCCTACGAGAAAAACGATGATCCCCAAAGAGCTATCAAATTCGGGGATGGAAATCAAGGTTTGGTCAAAGGACTTGGTAAAATTGCTATATCTCTTGACCATTCTATTTCCAATGTTTTTCTTGTAGATTCTTTAGATTATAACTTGCTTTTAGTTTCTCAACTATGCAAAATGGGTTACAACTGTCTTTTTACGGATATAGGTGTTACTGTCTTTAGAAGAAGTGATGATTCAGTAGCATTTAAGGGAGTGTTAGAGGGTCAGCTATACTTATTTGATTTCAATAGAGCTGAACTTGACACTTGCTTAATTGCTAAGACTAATATGGGTTGGCTCTGGCATCGTCGACTAGCCCATATTGGGATGAAGAATCTTCACAAGCTTTTTAGGACAAACAAATGTTCATTTTGAGAAAGACAGGGTTTGTAGCGCATGCCAAGCAGGAAAGCAAGTTGGTGCCCATCATCCACACAAGAACATCATGACGACCGACAGGCCGCTTGAGCTACTCCACATGGATCTATTCGGCCCGTTCGCTTACATAAGCATCGACGAGAGTAAGTATTGTCTTGTAATTGTGGATGATTATTCTCACTTTACTTGGGTGTTCTTTTTGCAGGAAAAATCACAAACCCAAGGGACCCTAAAGGGATTCTTGAGATGAGCTCAAAATGAGCTCGAATTGAGAATCAAAAAGATTAGAAGCGACAACGAGACGAAGTTCAAGAATTCTCAAATAGAAGGCTTTCTTGAGGAGGAGGGGATCAAGCATGAGTTCTCTTCTCCCTACACACCTCAGCAAAATGGTGTAGTGCAGAGGAAGAATAGAACTCTATTAGACATGGCGAGGACCATGCTTGATGAGTACAAGACTCCGGATCGGTTTTGGGCTGAGGCGATTAACACCGCCTTCTACTCCATCAACCGGCTCTACCTTCACCGAATCCTCAAGAAAACATCGTATGAACTCCTCACTGGTAAAAAGCCCAATGTTTCATATTTTAGAGTCTTTGGTAGAAAATGTTTTATTCTTGTTAAAAGAGGAAGAAAATCTAAATTTGCTCCTAAGGATGTAGAAGGCTTTTTACTAGGATATGACTCAAACACAAGGGCATATAGAGTCTTCAACAAATCCACTGGATTAGTTGAGGTTTCTTGTGACATTGTCTTTGATGAGACTAATGGCTCTCAAGTAGAGCAAGTTGATCTTGATGAGCTAGATGATGAAGAGGCTCCATGCGTCGCGCTAAGGAACATGTCCATTGGGGATGTATGTCCTAAGGAATCCGAAGAGCCTCCACAAGCACAAGATCAACCGTCATCTTCCATGCAAACATCTCCACCAACCCAAGATGAGGATCAAGCTCAAGGTGTTGAAAATAAAGATCAAGAGGATGAGCCACCACAAGAGGAGGACAATGATCAAGGGGGAGATGAAGTTGATCAAGACAAAGAAGATGATCAAGAAATTCAGGATCAAATACCGCCACACCCAAGAGTCCATCAAGCGATTCAAAGAGATCACCCCGTGAACTCCATCCTTGGTGATATTCATAAGGAGGTAACAACTCGATCTCGAGTCGCTCATTTTTGTGAACATTACTCTTTTGTTTCCTCTATTGAGCCATACAGGGTAGAGGATGCACTAAGAGATTCGGATTGGGTGTTGGCAATGCAAGAGGAACTCAACAACTTCATGAGGAATGAGGTATGGAATTTAGTTCCACGTCCTAACCAAAATGTTGTAGGTACCAAATGGGTATTCTGCAACAAGCAAAATGAGCATGGTGTGTGTTGGGGGCCTTCGGCTTCCGAAGGTCCTCAAAAACATGATTTAACAATGTTTCTGGAAGTATAATGCATAAACAGGTACCTTTGGCCTTGAATCGAAACCACCGCGTGAAGAAGTACAAAAAGAGTACGAAGAATAAAGCAAAGCCGAAGCTGTGCGCATGAAGGCTTCGGCATGATAGCAGAAAGGGAAACCGACTTTGATATGAAAAGGCTATTTAAACACTGATGGAATACTACAGAGCTATTAGCAAATGTAAAGGGCATGAGTGTAATTTCATACGAGCTGCGTCTCGTGCCTATAAATAGGTGAACAGTACTCCCGTACTGTTCACGCTGACTTGGCATTTTGCTTTTGCGTCACGCTTGTATTCTTTATCTGCCTTCAAGCCGAAGGTACACTTGTAATAAATTGTTATCTTTACTTATTCATGGGAATAAAATAAAAATAATGCAATAGTAATAACATATTTGATGGTTCGTATTGTTCATGTTTCGTATGACTCCTTCTTCATTTTTATATGTTGTATTTACGAAGGTATGCTCTTCGTAACCTTCGTCCGAAAGTCGTTATATCCTAAGGGAAATAATGCTCTGAAGGACGAAGGACTTTAACGTTTAACATTCTTTATGTTGCCTTGCTCTTAAGCCAAAGCATTTGAGAGCAAGTCACCAACATTGGCGCCCACCTCCGGTGAACCCTTTTTGACCACCTTCGGCAAGCATCGACCTTCGTCATGCCGCCAAAGAAAGCTTCAGCAACAGGGGCTGCTGCTCTACAGCCGCTGGATCCGAACCAGGAGACCCTTTCTCTTCGGGAGGCCCGAAGCCAGAAGAGGAAGGCCACCAGTCCAACGCCTCAGGAGGACGACTTGGACCAAGAAATCAGGAATATGGAGATGTTGCATCAACAAGTGCAAAGAAAGAAAGAAAAGATGGCCCGGCTAGCTGACCTACAAAGGTAGATAGACGAAGCCTCTGTAGAAGTTCATCATCTTACGCAAGATGAGCAGAACCAGAGGCCCCAGTACAGAGAGCTTCACCAAGAGGGCTTCGTCAACGAGGATGACTGGTATGAGGATTTCCATCATGGAAATTTTGCTTTTGATGATGCTTCTCCTCTGTCAGCAGAACTGCAGGCTACACCTTGGCCCCTGTCTTACAAACCACCTCAGCTCCCAATGTATGACGGACACTCAGATCCGAGGCAATTTCTGATGAGCTACGAAGCAACCATATCCTCATATGGTGGAAATACTGTAGTCATGGCAAAGTCCTTCGTCATGACAGTCAAAAATGTTGCACAAACCTGGTACTCTTCTCTTCGGCCAGGGAAAATTACATCATGGCACAAGTTGAAGGACATGCTCATCACTAGCTTCCAAGGGTTTCAGACGAAGCCGGTCACTGCTCAAGCATTGTTCCAGTGCACTCAGGATCATGAAGAATACCTTCAGGCGTACGTCCAAAGATTCTTACGACTGAGGGCACAAGCGCCAACGGTGCCTAATGAAATTTTTATTGAAGCCATGATTAAGGGGCTTCGGCTAGGACCTACAGCCCAATACTTCGCCAGGAAACCCCCTCAGACCCTGGAGAAACTGCTTCAGAAGATGGATGAATATATCCGAGCAGATAATGACTTTCGACAAAGAAGGGAGGAAGCTTACAGGTTCTCAAAAATGACCAGGGGCTTCGGAGGGAGAATTCACCCTAGGCACGTCAGATCCATTCACTCTACTCAGAATGACGACAGAGGAAGTCAACAACAGAGGCCGCAGTACTGCTCTCAGGCTTCGGGACAGCAACAGAACTATCCCCGGCCCCCAGCTCAAAGGGGCTGAGGCGCCAGGGGCTTCGGAGGAAGGTTTAGTGATCAGCCTAGGAAAATTTATTGCCTATTCTGCGGTGAGGACAATGGCCATACTACCAGGATGTGCCATGTCACCATCCAGAAACAAAAAGAGATAGCAGAAGCTGCAGCCCAACAGAGCAAGCCGAAGCAGGTTATGCATACTGCTTCGTACCACTCACCATACATTCCAGAGTATGTGGGTAACCATCCTGCAGTTTCTGTTGCTTCGGCAAGCCAACCTCAGGCATCTTGGCAACAGCCCCCACCTCCACCACCAATGCAACCCGCTTATCCCCAAGGCCAGCAGCCAGAAGGGAGCCAGCACAATCACCAGCAGCGAGACTTCAGGGAGCAGTCCGAAGCTCGCAGTCAACAGTACTGTGCTAGAATTGAAGCACATCTACTAAGATATATCCTACCTCTGAAACAGCTTTTATATTTGTTATCATTTACCTTTTCAATAAAGAGCAATCATTGAAAACTTAGTTCTTTTGTTATTTTCAATTTCTTGTAATAGCTTCGTCATTATCATAATGTAATATACCTTCTTCAAATATCGACGAAGTTCTAAAGGTTTTGACGAAGCAACAAGAAGTTGTTTTAAGGAATGCATTGCAAGTTTTTGTCGAAGCAACAAAAGTCGTTCTTAAGGGAACGCAGCGTAAGTTTTCTGCTCAAAAGTCGTTCCAAAGGGAATGCAGAGCTTACAACGAAAAATAAACGCTGATACCACCGAAATAAAAGGCGAAGAAGCTCCTAAGGGAGGCTTACAGCGAAAAATAAACGCTGATACCGCCGAAGTAAAAGGCGAAGAAGCTCCTAAGGGAGGCTTACAGCGAAAAGTCAGCGTTGTTATACCGAAAAATAAGCGGTGAAGCCGAAAAATAAACGGCAAAAAGATTGTGTGCTCCATTGGGGAATGTGTGTGTGCCTTCGACGCAAATATCATTTTGCATGTCATTACATCATTACATCATGTGCATAGCATAGCATCATATATCATATTGCATCAATGGCACAAGAAGGGGATGCAATGTTGACCTTCGGAAAGGTAGACAATGTTGACCTACAATATTGAGCTTCGGAGATTGTTTCGAAGAAGTGTCAAGGCACAAAATAAGTTTTCAAGAAATATAGCTTCGTCACTTTAATATGAAAAGGAGATCCATTGTTCACGAAGCATAATGTTTTTTCGGAAACTGTATATTTTTACGGAATATGGATATTCTTCACGAAGCATGAAAAGAAGGGAAGGTGTTTTTTCGCTGAAGGCTCAAAAACGGTATGTACGTAAAGTTTCATGCATCGTAAAGAATTGAATTATAAACAGCTTATATATTACATTCAAAATTATAAAATATTACACACATTGTCCAGCAAATATTACATTCCAAATGTCTTTACAATAACAGCTAATCTTCTTTTAAAACTACTTCTGCACCTTCGTTTAATAGTTGATCAACAACTTTATCCATAATAGCTTCGGCCATTTTTATAATTTCATCATCCTCCTTTGCTTTGGGGTCCGCCAATGGCTCGACGGGCTCTGGGGGAGGAGATAGTGCAGCTGTGATGCAAAGCGTAAATAAGTTCGAAGTCATAAAATTAGAACATAAAGTCAAAAGCTATTAATCAATACCTATTCGCCTCTCGAGATCCGCAGTTTTCTCAGCGGCCTCTGCTGCTTCTCTAGCATCGTGAGTATCTTTTTCACTTTTCCTTATAATTTCTTGAGCCATCTCCCGACCGTCATTTTCCTAGATGTCGGTGAAAAATTTTCCACCAACCAAGCTTGCTTCGGCCGAGGGGTCTTTTGTATCTTCAATAGATAAGGCAACCTCGGTTTGCGCCAAGGATTTCACATGTTCGCAGCCTATTCTCTCCAAGATAGCGGCAATCCCCCTAGCACCCGAAAAGGCGCATATGTCCCCGCGGCCACTCAAAATTTCCTCAAAAGCTTCAGCTTCGTGGCTGGTCCATTCAATTGGGCCCTCGGGATCGCCATTATGAAATTTTCCTCGCTTGAGTACGCGCCAACGTTGGCGAAGCTAATTTTTATTCTCTTCACACAATCCATAGATTTCTCAAAACATTTTTCCTTGGATATACGAAGCTCTTCAATGTTTTCTCTAAACATTTTGTCCTTTGATCGCTAATTTCTCGTTTAGCTTCTGCAACAACACATTTTTCTTTAAATTCGAATAGCTGTTTTCGAAGATCTTCGATCTCCTGTTTCTGAGCTTCGGCTTGCGCTTTGGAAACAGCTTCGTCTTCTTTTATTTTACTCAACACTGAGTTTAATATTTTATCTTTTTCAAGACCTTCGTTCCTTAGTTCAATTACTTTGGAACGAAGGTTGTTCAAGGCTATCGTACACCCTTCATCTTCGACATCTTTTTGTGCTCTAAGGGCATTGCTAAGAATAAGGCCCCGCAAAAAATGCGGTATTAAGTTTAAGCAAATGAAAAATTTTGTTTTTAAATACAAAAATCTCAATCTCTCACCTTTAAACTATTGTATGCTAAGCTGTCGGCCATCTCATCTTTTGACAGCACCGAAAGTCCATCTTCTAATGTCGGGAATCCGAAGCTCTTGCTCATCTCCCGACAGACAGAAATCTCCTTGCTGTCAGGGAGACAATACAAGAAGTCTTCTTCTCCACTGTCGTTGAATATCAGCGCCCCTTTTGGATATTTCAATTTTTGCGCATAGAACTGAGCTTCTTGCTTTTCTTTTTCAGTCAATTTTTTACCCGAAGCATGACGTAAAACATAGTTGAGGGCTTCGGAAGATGCTTCGGGAATAGGGATGGCAGTTTTTTCAGATAAAATTTCTTCTACAGATTCTTTTTCCGTTTCTTTTCTAATTTCCAAGGATTTCTTCTTGGTGGGCTCTGAAGGCCCAGTTTCGGTCTTCTCAATTTGTGTTTTTGAAGCTTCGGCAGCTTTCTTCGGAGTAGAGCTTGAAGATTTTATTATTTCTAGCACATCTAAAACATTGACCATTCTCCTCCTCTTGGGAGTTGTTGTCAGATCCTTTTGTGTCTTTGACATTGACACCTCAACTCTTGCCGAAGGACTTAAAACTTCTGATGTCCTTGTCTCTTCAGCCCTCCGTTCTTCAATTTTTCCATCTCCGGCATTGCAGCCGGCTCTTCAATATTCTGCAGATGTGTAGGTTCTCTGGCTTCAGTGGCCGAAGAGGTCTCACCACCAAAATCAGGCACTATGGTCGGCTCAATGTAGCGTGGCCGGTGGGTAAGAACCTTCACCTTTTTTCTCTTCGGCGTGGGCTCACTAGAAGCGGCCGAAGCAACTTCCTTCACAGAAACTGCACCTTTTCTTTTCTGACCCCGTAGCGGGTAATGGTAGTCAGGATAGACGAATCCAATAGCATCGAAAACTCTGTTCAGTCTCTTCTTTTTCCGGCCTCCGAAGGCCGCTGATAGCGCATTATCTTCTGTCTTGGAGTACGCCCCAAGCAATTCATCACTTGTAGCTTCGACACTTTCCAACCAATGATCGTCTGGCTCGACAAACTGGTCTACAAATATGAAGGTATACATTAGTCGAACCAGACCACCTTCGAGGGGGTTGCTGATAGTTTCCTTTGGCATTTCCCAGTTGGCTACCAATGGCCATATCCTGTAGGCCACGTGTTCTTGAACCAAGTCCCTTGTCCCGATGAAGGAGCAGACTATGCCGAAAGCCTTTCAGCATTCTTCGGCTGCTTCATCAATCTCCACCTTCGGCTTCTGGAGGCCGAAACGCTGCCAGATAGGGCGCATAATAATATCCTTAATATCCTCTCATGCTTTTAAATCATTTTTTTACATAGAACCATTCCTTCATCCAATCCCCGGGCCATCTCTTTTGGAAAGTCGGCACAGGGCAGCTTGACCCAGAGCGGGCACCGAAGCTATAACAGCTGAAATTGTTATCATACTGCTCTTTGCCCCAAGGCTTTGTCTCATAAACCAGTTCGTGTATACTGCAGAAACTTTTTGCATTTGGCTCCAAACCTTGGCTCCTCGCGGCCCAGACAAAGACTCCCATTCTTACAATTGCTTCGGGAGTATTTTGATGAAGGTAGATTTCATATATCTTCAAAACTTCAACCACGAAACTGCTTAGAGGGAACCGAAGCCCAGCTTTGAAGAAGCTTCGGAAGATCACGACTTCATTTTCTTCGGGAGTAGGACAAGTCTTCTCTCCGTTGTCATCCCTCACAATAGACATATCCCGAAAATATCTCCCTCTCATATTGATAAGATGGCTTTGTTTAATGGTTGATTTTCCAAAAACTGCATGGCTTGGCCGCCAGGGTCGATCTTCGGAGTCTTCCCCGCCACTTTCCACATCATAACTGTCACTATCACCAGTATCTTCAGATAAACCTTCCAAAATTTCCCTTGTAATCTTCTCTGTATTTGTCTTTGATATTGATTCAATAAAGCCAAGATTATTCTCCTCAGAAAGGCTCAGCTTCGTTTCAGCAATAGCTTTTTTATCTTCAGACATCTTCGGAAATGCTAAAAAACTGCTTTCAAAACCGAAGCTTAAAAAACTTAAAAAGCCAAGCAAGTCTTGGTGCGCAACGAGCTAAAAACTGAGTAAGCAAGAGCAGATGGCAAGAAAGCGTACCAAATGACATTGCGGTGTGCTCTTATTTATACGCCTGGTGCATTGCATCCTGGAGAGCCCGCTTGTCGGTGGCTGTTGCTATTCTAGCAAAGGGAAGGTGTTTTTTCGGACCTTTGGCTCAGGGCCTTCGTTCTTATTGCAATCTAAATTTATTATTCTAATAAATTAATATTGCAAGGGGCTACTGTTGGGGGCCTTCGGCTTCCGAAGGTCCTCAAAAACATGATTTAACAATGTTTCTGGAAGTATAATGCATAAACAGGTACCTTTGGTCTTGAATCGAAACCACCGCGTGAAGAAGTACAAAAAGAGTACGAAGAATAAAGCAAAGCCGAAGCTGTGCGTAGGAACGCTTCGGCATGATAGCAGAAAGGGAAACCGACTTAGAGATGAAAAGGCTATTTAAACCTCGATGAAATACTACAGAGCTATTAGCAAATGTAAAGGGCATGAGTGTAATTTCATACGAGCTGCGTCTCGTGCCTATAAATAGGTGAACAGTACTCCCGTACTGTTCACGCTGACTTGGCATTTTGCTTTTGCGTCACGCTTGTATTCTTTATCTGCCTTCAAGCCGAAGGTACACTTGTAATAAATTGTTATCTTTACTTATTCATGGGAATAAAATAAAAATAATGCAATAGTAATAACATATTTGATGGTTCGTATTGTTCATGTTTCGTATGACTCCTTCTTCATTTTTATATGTTGTATTTACGAAGGTATGCTCTTCGTAACCTTCGTCCGAAAGTCGTTATATCCTAAGGGAAATAATGCTCCGAAGGACGAAGGACTTTAACGTTTAACATTCTTTATGTTGCCTTGCTCTTAAGCCGAAGCATTTGAGAGCAAGCCACCAACAGTGTGGTGACAACAAACAAAGCCCGACTTGTAGCCAAGGGATACTCACAAGTCGAAGGTTTAGATTTCGGTGAAACCTATGCACCCGTAGCTAGGCTTGAGTCAATTCGTATATTACTTGTCTATGCTACTTACCATGGCTTTAAGCTCTATCAAATGGACGTGAAAAGTGTCTTCCTCAATGGACCAATCAAGGAAGAGGTCTATGTTGAGCAACCTCCCGGCTTCTTGTGGGGAGAAGTGTTGATTATGGGAAAAAGGGGAGTTTTTGAAATCTTGAATCAATTTCTCTTGGAATCACTCTCTTTATGTCTTAACATGTGTGTTTGACTTAGAGATAGAAATTTGAGTTTGATTTGCAAAAACAAACCAAGTGGTGGCAAAGAGTGATCCATATATGTCAAATTTGAATCAAAACATTTGAGTTCTTATTTGAATTGATTTTGTATTTGCTCTACTTGCTTTATATTGTGTTGGCATAAATCACCAAAAAGGGGGAGATTGAAAGGGAAATGTGCCCTTGGGCCATTTCTAAGTATTTTGGTGATTTGGTGTCCAACACAAGTGTCTAAGTGTAAAATGGTGAATAAAGTACAAATCAAGGATAAAGGTATGTTTCTCAGACTTAGTACATTGTTTAGAGACTAATGTATTGTGTCTAAGCGCTGGAAACAGGAAAAATCGAATTGGAAATAAGTTGGCTTTGTTCAGCCAAAGTCAGCTCAATCTGGGAGCACCGGACTGTCCGGTGGTGCACCGGACAGTGTCCGGTGCGCCAGACTGGCTCGGGCGAACTGGCAGCTCTCGGGAATTCACCGGCGTCGTACGGCTATAATTCACCGGACTGTCCGGTGTGCACCGGACTATCCGGTGAGCCAACGGTCGGCCGGGCCAACGGTCAGCCGCGCGATCTGCGCGGGACACGTGGCCAAGCCAACAGCTAGAAGGGGGCACCGGACTGTCCGGTGTGCACCGGACATGTCCGGTGCGCCAACGGCTCTCTGGCTGCCAACGCTCGACTTCGCTGAAAAAGGAAAGAAATCGGGCACCGGACAGTGTCCTGTGTGCACCGGACTGTCCGGTGCGCCACGCGACAGAAGGCAAGATTTGCCTTCCTGGAATGCTCTCAACGGCTCTTAGCTGCCTTGGGGCTATAAAAGGGACCCCTAGGCGCATGGAGGAGTACACCAAGCATTCCTAGAGCACTCTTGATCACTCACACTCCAATCTTGCGCACTTGTTCGACATTCTAGTGATTTGAGCTCCGTTCTAGTGTGCTAGTCTCTTGAGCTCAAGTCTGAGTCTTGTGTGTGCGTATTTGCTGTGATCTTTGTGTCTTGTGTGAGTTGCTAATCCCTCCCTTGCTCCATGCTTCTTTGTGAACATCTTTGTAAGGGCGAGAGACTCCAAGTTGTGGAGATTCCTCGCAAACGGGATTGAGAAAAAGCAAGCAAAACACCATGGTATTCAAGTGGGTCTTTGGACCGCTTGAGAGGGGTTGATTGCAACCCTCGTCCGTTGGGACGCCACAACGTGGAGTAGGCAAGCGTTGGTCTTGGCCGAACCACGGGATAACCACCGTGCCATCTCTGTGATTGATTTCTTGTGGTTATTGTGTTTTGACTCCTCTCTAGCCACTTGGCAATTATTGTGCTAACAATTAACCAAGTTTTGTGGCTTAAGTTTTCAAGTTTCCCAGGATCACCTATTCACCCCCCCCCCCTCTAGGTGCTCTCAATTGGTATCAGAGGCGTTATCTTCACAAAGGGACTAACCGCCCGAAGAGATGGATCCTAAGGGGAAGGGTATCGTGATCAACGATAAAGAGAAGGAATCCTTCGTCAACGAGCCGAAGGACGACAAGCCTACCGACTCCGGCTCGGACCATAGACGGAAAGAAGGGAAGAAGAAGAAGACGAGGCGCATCAAGGAGATCGTCTACTACGACGACAGCGATGAGTCTACTTCCTCCCAAAAGGACGACGACCACAACGACTACGAGAGAAGGAAACCGGTCAATTCGAACTTTTCTTTTGACTACTCTCGTATTCCTCAAAGTGAAAATGCTCATTTATTATCTATTCCACTTGGTAAACCTCCTCATTTTGATGGAGAGGACTACGGATTTTGGAGTCACAAAATGCGTAGTCACTTGTTCTCTCTCCATCCTAGTATATGGGAGATTGTAGAGAGTGGAATACACTTTGATAGTTCGGATAGTCCCATGTTCATTAATGAGCAAATTCATAAGAATGCACAAGCTACTACTGTTCTTCTAGTTTCATTGTGCAGGGATGAATATCACAAAGTGAGTGGCTTGGATAACGCCAAGCAGATCTGGGACACCCTCAAGATTTCACATGAGGGGAACGACGTCACCTTGCTCACCAAGATGGAGTTGGTGGAGGGCGAGCTTGGACGATTCGCGATGATAAGGGGCGAGGAGCCGACACAAACATACAACCGGCTCAAGACCCTTATCAACAAAATAAGGAGCTACGGAAGCACGCGATGGACGGACCACAACGTCGTCCGATTGATGCTAAGGTCCTTTACCGTTCTTGATCCTCATTTGGTGAATAACATTCGTGAGAATCCCAGGTACACCAAAATATTGCCCGAAGAAGTCCTTGGAAAATTCGTAAGCGGGCGAATGATGATCAAGGAAGCGAGTTACGTGGACGACGCTCTAAACGGTCCAATCAATGAGCCTCAACCCGTTGCTCTCAAGGCAACAAGGAGCAAGGAGGCGTTACCCAGCAAGGTAGCACAAATTGAGGCTGCCGGACTTAATGATGAAGAGATGGCCCTCATCATCAAGAGATTCAAGACGGCGCTTAAGGGTCGCAAGGGACAGCCAAGCAAGACCAAAGCCAAGGGGAAGCGCTCATGCTTCAAATGCGGTAAGATTGGTCATTTTATTGCTAACTGTCCCGATAATGAAAGTGACCAGGAACACGGGAGCAAGAGGGAAAAGAAGAAAAATTACAAGAAGGCCAAGGGCGAGGCACATCTAGGAAAGGAGTGGGACTCGGATTGCTCCTCCTCCGACTCCGACAATGAAGGACTCGCCGCCACCGCCTTCAACAAGTCATCCCTCTTCCCCAACGAGCGTCACACATGCCTTATGGCAAGGGAGAAGAAGGTATGTAGTCGAAACTCTACTTATGCTTCTTCAAGTGAGGACGAATCTAGTGATGAGGATGAAATAGATTATTCATGTTTATTTAGGGGCCTAGATAGAACCAAGGTAGATAAAATTAATGAATTAATTGATGCCTTGAATGATAAGAATAGGCTTTTAGAAAAACAAGAAGATTTGTTGTATGAAGAACATGACAAATTTGTAGAAGCACAAAAATCTCATGCTTTAGAAGTTAAAAGAAATGAAATGCTTTCTTGTGAATTATCTTCTTGCCATGAGACGATTTCTAGCTTAAGGAGCATTAATGATGATCTGAATGCTAAGATAGAAATAGCTAGTAAATCAACAACTTGTGTAGAAAATGTTGTTATTTGCAATAGATGTAAAGACTTTGATATTGATGCTTGTAGTGAACACATAGCTTCTATTGCAAAGTTAAATGATGAAATGGCTAGTCTTAATGCCCAACTTAAGGCTAGCAAAAGTGATTTTGATAAACTAAAATTTGCTAAGGATGCCTACACGATTGGTAGACACCCCTCAATTAAGGATGGGCTTGGCTTCAAGAGGGAAGCCAAGAACTTAACAAACCATAAGGCTCCCATCTACGCCAAGGAGAAAGGGAAGGCTCCTATGGCAAGTAGTACTAAAAAGAACCATGCTTTTATGTACAATGATAGAAGACAGTCTCATAGGAGTTGTAATGCTTTTGATGCACATGCCTATGATTCTTATGCTATGTTTGCTTCCAGTTCTTCTTATTTGCATGATAGAGATATGTCTAGGAGTTATGTTCATCATGTGCCTAGAAAGAATATTGTTCATATTGCTAGGAAAGTTATGGATGGTCCTTATACAATTTATCATGCTTTAAATGCTTCCTTTGCTATTTGTAGAAAGGATAGGAAGATAGTTGCTAGGAAATTAGGGGCAAAATGCAAGGGTGATAAAACTTGCATTTGGGTCCCTAAGACAACTGTGACTAACCTTGTAGGACCCAACAAGAGTTGGGTACCTAAGTCCCAAGCCTAAATTTGCCTTGCAGGTTTATGCATCCGGGGGTTCAAGCTGGATTATCGACAGCGGATGCACAAACCATATGACGGGGGAGAAGAAGATGTTCACCTCCTATGTCAAAAACAAGGATTCCCAAGATTCAATCATATTCGATGATGGGAACCAAGGCAAGGTGAAAGGTTTAGGCAAGATTGCAATATCCAATGAGCACTCTATCTCTAATGTGTTTTTAGTTGAGCCTCTTGGATATAATTTACTATCTATCAGTCAATTATGTAATATGGGATATAATTGTCTATTTACAAATGTAGATGTGTCTGTCTTTAGAAGAAGTGATGGTTCACTAGCATTTAAGGGTGTACTAGACGGCAAACTTTATTTAGTTGATTTTGCAAAAGAGGAGGCCGGTCTAGATGCATGCTTAATCGCTAAGACTAGCATGGGCTGGCTGTGGCATCGCCGCTTAGCACATGTGGGGATGAAGAACCTTCACAAGCTTCTAAAGGGAGAACACGTGATAGGTTTGACTAACATGCAATTTGAAAAAGATAGGCCTTGTGCAGCTTGTCAAGCAGGTAAACAAGTGGGAGGAGCACATCACAGCAAGAATGTGATGACCACTTCAAGACCTCTGGAGCTGCTGCATATGGACCTCTTCGGACCCGTCGCCTATCTGAGCATAGGAGGAAGTAAGTATGGTCTAGTTATTGTTGATGACTTTTCCCGCTTCACTTGGGTGTTCTTTTTGCAGGATAAGTCTGAAACCCAAGGGACCCTCAAGCGCTTCCTCAGGAGAGCTCAAAATGAGTTTGAGCTCAAGGTGAAGAAGATAAGGAGCGACAACGGGTCCGAATTCAAGAATCTTCAAGTGGAGGAGTTTCTTGAGGAGGAGGGGATCAAGCACGAGTTCTCCGCTCCCTACACACCTCAGCAAAATGGTGTGGTAGAGAGGAAGAACAGGACGCTCATTGATATGGCGAGGACTATGCTTGGAGAGTTCAAGACCCCCGAGTGTTTTTGGTCGGAAGCCGTAAACACGGCTTGCCACGCCATCAACAGGGTCTATCTTCACCGCCTCCTCAAGAAGACCTCATACGAGCTGCTAACTGGTAACAAACCCAATGTATCGTACTTTCGTGTATTTGGGAGTAAATGCTACATTCTAGTGAAGAAGGGTAGGAATTCCAAATTTGCTCCCAAAGCTGTAGAAGGGTTTTTATTAGGTTATGATTCAAATACAAAGGCGTATAGGGTCTTCAACAAATCATCGGGTTTGGTTGAAGTCTCTAGCGACGTTGTATTTGATGAGACTAATGGCTCTCCAAGAGAGCAAGTTGTTGATCTTGATGATGTAGATGAAGAAGACGTTCCAACGGCCGCGATACGCACCATCACGATTGGAGAGGTACGGCCTCGGGAACAATTGGAGCAAGATCAACCGTCTTCCTCAACTATGGTGCATCCCCCAACCCAAGATGACGAACAGGTACCTCAAGTGGAGGCGCATGATCAAGGGGGAGCACAAGATGTTCAAGTTGAAGAGGAAGAAGCACCTCAGGCACCTCCAACCCAAGTTCGAGCGACGATCCAAAGGGATCATCCCGTCGACCAGCTATTGGGTGATATTAGCAAGGGAGTAACTACTCGTTCAAGATTAGTTAATTTTTGTGAGCATTACTCCTTTGTCTCTTCTATTGAGCCTTTCAGGGTAGAAGAGGCCTTGCTAGATCCGGACTGGGTGTTGGCCATGCAGGAGGAACTCAACAACTTCAAGTGCAATGAAGTTTGGACACTGGTGCCTCGTCCCAAGCAAAATGTTGTGGGAACCAAGTGGGTGTTCCGCAACAAACAGGACGAGCACGGGGTGGTGACGAGGAACAAGGCTCGACTTGTGGCAAAAGGTTATGCCCAAGTCGCAGGTTTGGACTTTGAGGAGACGTTTGCTCCTGTGGCTAGGCTAGAATCAATTCGTATCTTGCTAGCATATGCCGCTCACCATTCTTTCAGGTTGTACCAAATGGATGTGAAGAGCGCTTTCCTCAATGGGCCGATCAAGGAGGAGGTGTACGTGGAGCAACCCCCTGGCTTCGAGGATGAACGGTACCCCGACCACGTGTGTAAGCTCTCTAAGAGCATGGTATGAATGCCTTAGAGACTTTTTAATTGCTAATGCTTTCAAGGTTGGGAAAGCCGATCCAACTCTTTTCACTAAGACTTGTGACGGTGATCTGTTTGTGTGCCAAATTTATGTCGATGACATAATATTTGGTTCTACTAATAAAAAGTCTTGTGAAGAGTTTAGCAGGGTGATGACGCAGAAATTCGAGATGTCGATGATGGGCGAGTTGAACTACTTCCTTGGGTTCCAAGTGAAGCAACTCAAGGACGGCACCTTCATCTCCCAAACGAAGTACACGCAAGACTTGCTAAAGCGGTTTGGGATGAAGGACGCCAAGCCCGCAAAGACGCCGATGGGAACCGACGGACACACCGACCTCAACAAAGGTGGTAAGTCCGTTGATCAAAAAGCATACCGGTCCATGATAGGTTCTTTGCTTTATTTATGTGCCAGTAGACCGGATATTATGCTTAGCGTATGCATGTGTGCTAGATTTCAATCCGATCCTAAGGAGTGCCACTTAGTGGCAGTGAAGCGAATCCTTAGATATTTAGTTGCTACGCCTTGCTTCGGGCTCTGGTATCCAAAGGGGTCTACCTTTGACTTGATTGGATATTCAGACTCCGACTATGCTGGATGTAAGGTCGATAGGAAGAGTACATCGGGGACGTGCCAATTCTTAGGAAGGTCCCTGGTGTCATGGAACTCTAAGAAACAAACCTCCGTTGCCCTATCCACCGCTGAGGCTGAGTACGTTGCCGCAGGACAGTGTTGCGCGCAACTACTTTGGATGAGGCAAACCCTCAGGGACTTTGGCTACAATCTGAGCAAAGTCCCACTCCTATGTGATAATGAGAGTGCTATCCGCATGGCGGAAAATCCTGTTGAACACAGCCGCACAAAGCACATTGACATCCGGCATCACTTTTTGAGAGACCACTAGCAAAAGGGAGATATCAAAGTGTTTCATGTTAGCACCGAGAACCAGCTAGCCGATATCTTTACCAAGCCTCTAGATGAGAAGACCTTTTGCAGGTTGCGTAGTGAGCTAAATGTCTTAGATTCGTGGAACCTGGATTGAATTATAGCATACATGTGTTTATGCCTTTTGATCATGTTCCTTCTGCATTTTGTTGCTTAATAATGGTGCTCAAGTTGTACAAACACTCCCTGGACCTCACAAGTCCGTTGCAAAGTGGTGCACATGTTTAGGGGGAGATGTGTTACAACCTGACCCTTTGAGACTAACCATGTGCTTGAGTTTGCTTGTTTTAGTCTCAAAGGAAGTTTGAAAGGGAAAAGGTGGACTTGGACCATGAAAGACTTCCACTGCACTCCGATAAGAGGGTAACTTATTCCAAGTTCATCTCATGTACTCTTATTGCCTTTGTATTCTTATTGAAGATTTTGGTGAGGCAATGGGGTTCAAGGGCCAAGATTTATCCCGTTTTGGTGCTTGATGCCAAAGGGGGAGAAAATAAAGGCCAAAGCGATAAATGGATCAGCTACCACTTGAGAGATTTTGAAAATAGTAGAATAGAGCTTTTTGGTTTGTCAAACCTCTTTTATTGTCTCTCTTGTCAAAAGTTGGCTTCTTGTGGGGAGAAGTGTTGATTATGGGAAAAAGGGGAGTTTTTGAAATCTTGAATCAATTTCTCTTGGAATCACTCTCTTTATGTCTTAACATGTGTGTTTGACTTAGAGATAGAAATTTGAGTTTGATTTGCAAAAACAAACCAAGTGGTGGCAAAGAGTGATCCATATATGTCAAATTTGAATCAAAACATTTGAGTTCTTATTTGAATTGATTTTGTATTTGTTCTACTTGTTTTATATTGTGTTGGCATAAATCACCAAAAAGGGGGAGATTGAAAGGGAAATGTGCCCTTAGGCCATTTCTAAGTATTTTGGTGATTTGGTGTCCAACACAAGTGCCTAAGTGTAAAATGGTGAACAAAGTACAAATCAAGGATAAAGGTATGTTTCTCAGACTTAGTACATTGTTTAGAGACTAATGTATTGTGTCTAAGAGCTGGAAACAGGAAAAATCGAATTGGAAATAAGTTGGCTTTGTTCAGCCAAAGTCTGCTCAGTTTGGGAGCACCGGACTGTCCGGTGGTGCACCGGACAGTGTCCGGTGCGCCAGACTGGCTCGGGCGAACTGGCCGCTCTCGGGAATTCACCGACGTCGTACGGCTATAATTCACCGGACTGTCCGGTGTGCACCGGACTGTCCGGTGAGCCAACGGTCGGCCGGGCCAACGGTCAGCCGCGCGATCTGCGCGGGACACGTGGCCAAGCCAACGGCTAGAAGGGGGCACCGGACTGTCCGGTGTGCACCGGACATGTCCGGTGCGCCAACGGCTCTCTGGCTGCCAACGGTCGACTTCGCTGAAAAAGGAAAGAAATCGGGCACCGGACAGTGTCCGGTGTGCACCGGACTGTCCAGTGCGCCACGCGACAGAAGGCAAGATTTGCCTTCCTGGAATGCTCTCAACGGCTCCTAGCTGCCTTGGGGCTATAAAAGGGACCCCTAGGCGCATGGAGGAGTACACCAAGCATTCCTAGAGCACTCTTGATCACTCACACTCCAATCTTGCGCACTTGTTCGACATTCTAGTGATTTGAGCTCCGTTCTAGTGTGCTAGTCTCTTGAGCTCAAGTCTGAGTCTTGTGTGTGCGTATTTGCTGTGATCTTTGTGTCTTGTGTGAGTTGCTAATCCCTCCCTTGCTCCGTGCTTCTTTGTGAACATCTTTGTAAGGGCGAGAGACTCCAAGTTGTGGAGATTCCTCGCAAACGGGATTGAGAAAAAGCAAGCAAAACACCGTGGTATTCAAGTGGGTCTTTGGACCGCTTGAGAGGGGTTGATTGCAACCCTCGTCCGTTGGGACGCCACAACGTGGAATAGGCAAGCGTTGGTCTTGGCCGAACCACGGGATAACCACCGTGCCATCTCTGTGATTGATTTCTTGTGGTTATTGTGTTTTGACTCCTCTCTAGCCACTTGGCAATTATTGTGCTAACGATTAACCAAGTTTTGTGGCTTAAGTTTTCAAGTTTCCCAGGATCACCTATTCACCCCCCCTCTAGGTGCTCTCAACCCTAACCATGTCTATAAGCTCTTAAAGGCGCTCTATGGGCTTAAGCAAGCACCAAGAGCATGGTATGAATGCCTAAGAGATTTCCTTATCACTAATGGATTCAAAGTTGGTAAAGTCGATCCTACTCTCTTTACTAAAACAACTGCAAAGGATTTGTTTGTATGCCAAATCTATGTTGATGATATCATATTTGGGTCTACTAACAAATCTACCTGTGAAGAGTTTAGTAGGATCATGATTCAAAAATTCGAGATGTCTATGATGGGGGAGTTGAAGTATTTTCTAGGATTTCAAGTCTAGCAACTCCAAGAGGGCACCTTCATCAGCCAAACGAAGTACATTCAAGACATTCTTACAAAGTTTGGAATGAAGGATGCCAAGCCCACCAGACACCCATGGGAACAAATGGGCATCTCGACCTCGACACGGGAGGTAAATCTGTAGATCAAAAGGTATACCGGTCGATGATAGGATCTCTACTCTATTTATGTGCATCTCGACCGGATATTATGCTTTCTGTATGCATATGTGCAAGATTCCAAGCCGATCCTAAGGAAGTTCACCTTAGGGTCGTGAAAAGAATCATGAGATATTTAGTACAGACTCCTAAGTTTGGTCTTTGGTACCCCAAGGGATCCACTTTTGATTTAATAGGTTATTCAGATGGTGATTGGGTAGGGTGTAAAATTGATAGGAAGAGCACATCAGGGACTTGTCAGTTTTTGGGAAGATCCCTTGTGTCTTGGGCTTCAAAGAAACAAAACTCAGTAGCTCTTTCTACCACCGAAGCCGAGTATATTGCCGCAGGCCATTGTTGCGCGCAATTACTTTGGATGAGGGAAACCCATAGGGACTATGGCTACAAATTGAGCAAAGTCCCTCTCCTATGTGACAATGAGAGTGCTATCCGCATTGCGGAGAATCCCGTTGAACACAGCCGCACTAAGCACATAGCCATTCGGTATCACTTTTTGAGGGATCACCAACAAAGGGGGGATATCGAGATAGCTTATGTTAGCACCAAAGAACAATTAGGTGATATCATTACCAAACCACTAGATGAGAAAACCTTTACCAAACTTAGGAATGAGCTAAACATTCTTGATTCTCGGAACTTTGATTAAAACTTTGCATACATAGCTCATTTATATACCTTTGATCATATCTCTTTTATGTCTACGACTAATGTGTTTTTAAGTGTATACTTATGCTAAGTCATAGATTGAAAGGGAAATGGTGTCCTCGGCGAAGACAAGGCTTCCACTCCACTCTACCGGTATCATTTACCCTTCGCCATCACTCCACTCTCACTTTGGTATAATCTTCACTCATATTCATTTGTACCATCGGGGAGAAAGTAAAAGGGCTCATATTTCACTCACAAAGTATCCGTTTTTGGCGATTCATGCCAAAGGGGGAGAAAGTACTAGCCCAAAGCAAAAGGACCGCACCACCCACCAATTTCAAAGTTTTTAAAGAAGTTTTCAAATGGTATCTTATTTTTGATATATTTCAAATTGGTATGACCACTTTCAAAATTAGTATCTAAAACCCTCTTGACCACTAAGAGGAGAATTTCATTGAGGGGGAGTTTTGTTTAAGTCAAAGGAAAAGCATTTGAAACTGGGGGAGAAAATTCAAATCTTGAAAATGCTTCTTGCAATTCTATTCATATACCTTTGACTATTTGCAAAAAGACTTGGAAAAGATTTTCCAAAAACAATTTTGCAAAAACAAAACAAGTGGTGGAAGCGTGGTCCAAAATATTAAAAGAAAGCAATCTATGCATATCTAGTGAAAGAATAAATTGGTTTAATTCCAAGCAACCTTTGCACATATATTAACCAAACTAGTTCAATTCTGCACTTATATATTTGCTTTGGTTTGTGTTGGCATCAATCACCAAAAAGGGGGATATTGAAAGGAAAATAGGGTCAAACCTTTTCCTAAATGATTTTGGTGGTTGAAATGCCCAACACTAAGGATCGTCCGGGCCCTTGCAGCGGACCGTCCGCGACACCAAAGTGACCCTCGGACAGAACCAATGCAAAAACACAAGTCTACACTACAAATCGTCCGATGGAAAAGCAAGCACCGTCCGAGACCAAGCGCGGACCGTCCGACCTCAGGCGTGGACCGTCCGGTCGGCGCAGAACCAAAAAACCCGAAGGTGACGGGTTCGGTAAAATGAATTATAGCGTCCTCGCGGACCGTCCGGGGTGCACGATCGGACCGTCCGCGACTGCCTTTATCTGACATCTGACGACGCATTAAATGCTATATAGCGGTTGATATAGCCGTTACTGCTGACCGTTGCGATTTCAGCCGTTGATGTGCAGGGGCGAACCGTCCGGACCAGGGGCGCGGATCGTCCGCGGTCGGCAGAAAAGGAGCAACGACTAGGAAGTGGTTGGGGGCTATAAATTCAACCCCAACCACCTCCACTCACTTTACCCAAGCACTCCAATCTCTCACATTCAATACAAGAGCTAGCAATCCATTCCAAGACACAATCAAAGCTTCCAATCTCTCCAAGTTCCACAATTGAGACAAGAGATCATTAGTGATTAGTGACTTGAGAGAGAGTGTGATATGTGTGTTATTTGTCGCTCTTGTCGCTTGGCTTTTGCAATCGTGCTTTCTTCCTTCCCATTCTTATTCTCAAGTGACTTGTAATCAAAGCAAGAGACACCAAGTGTGTGGTGGTCCTTGTGGGGTCTAAGTGACTCGTTTGATTAAGGAGAAAGCTCACTCAGTCTAAGTGACTGTTTGAGAGAGGGAAAGGGTTGAAAGAGACCCGGTCTTTGTGACCACCTCAACGGGGACTAGGTTCTTTGGAATCGAACCTTGGTAAAACAAATCACCATGTTCATCCGATTTATTTCTTGGTTGATTTGTTTTCCCTCTCTTTCGGACTCGGATTTAATTCTAACGCTAACCCCGACTTGTAGTATGTGCTTAAGTTTGTAAATTTCAGATTCCGCCTATCCACCCCCTCTAGGTGACTTTCAGTAATCCTTTCCGCCTTTACTTCGATGTGATGTAATGTCTGTGATATGGGATGTACGCTCTTGGGAGATGAAGAAGACACAAGAACTAGGTCATGTCGAGCTATTGGATGCATCTGCATGACTGTCTAAAGTCCTTGGGACAAGAACAGATGTAGGTAAGCCTAATATTTTGGGAGGTTCCGTTACATAAATCCTCAGCATACCTGTTGAAAAATGATTCATCCTGTGCCATCAAATACAACAATATTTTTCTAGTCCATGCATGGACAATATATGTGTTTTTTCTTTGTTCTCTAAGCATGGTTCGTAGCGACGTCAATAAACCTATGGACCTTGGATATGTAAGATGGATCTAGTCTGATAAGTTATACATCCAGAATAACCTCTCAATCATTACTTGTAAAAAAGTAACATAAACACATAAGAACACACATAAACGCATATGGTGAAATCTAGATCCAAAAGGTGATTAAAATTGAGTAATAATAAGCAAAAACTCCAAGAGAAATATAAACCAACCTTTTTTAGCAAATAATAAACAAAAAAACTTAATTACCAAACATACCTTCCTCTCTCCATACAAACACACCATTCATTAAAGAACTAAATATATCATGGATAAACTAAATTAGAACTAAACAAGAAAAGGGATAGTGGAGAGACAATATCTAACCATCTTAAGCAATCTCATTTGAGCAAATAGAGACAATAACCTAGCTACTCCTCACTATAACACATGGTGAAACCCTAGATCCAAAAAGTGGATAAAATTGAGTAAGAATGAACAAAATTGTCAAGAGAAGCATAAACCAACCTAATTTCTTAGCAATCTTCTTCCAAAAAATGAAGATCAAAACCTTTACCCTTTTACCCTTGTATTTTTAAATATGGACCTCCAAAACCGCCTGCAATGGAAGATTGGTGCTAGAAACAGTACTGATCGGGGAGGAACAAGGGGTTTTTACACTAGAATCATCACAGGCGGTTAGCGTAAGGAACCCCAGTGGAAACATATTTGTATTGGTGGTTTACTTAAAGACTACTAGTGAAAATAATGCCTTTTCACTGGCGAATTTTTAAAGTGTACAACTAGTGCAAATATAGTTATCACATGTGTTTCCTTACGTGAATTACTAGTGTAAATAGACGATTTATATGGACGGTTCTTCAATCAGGGCCACCAATTTTCACTACACGACGGTTCACTTACAGCGACCTACGGTTGGTTGCTAAAACGGCCTTCAGCGACCTACGGTTGGTCGCTAAAAACTTTTAGCGACCCATAAGGATGGTCGCTGTAAGTGCCGTCGCTAAAGGCTTTAGCGACCGACATCTTTTTAGCGACCGACCGTCCGTTGCTAATATTATATATTTAGCGACCAACTGTGGGTTGTTGTACTATAGATTTAGCAACCAATCGTAAGTCGTCATACTATACATTTAGCAACCAACAGAAAGTCGGCTTTTTTACAGTTGTTATTAATAATAATATACATTTAATTAAGCACCACAAATCACAGATTTTTATACACAAATCATAAAAACATACACAGTTAATCAGTATACCACAGTCATAGATCCATCACATAAACACAAAAGCACCACAATTATATATTCACAAAAGCATCACAATTATAATATCATTCACAACTAGATCATTTACAGATAGCTAGCTAGATCATTCACAAAAGCTCCAGAGATGATCAGTCACAAAAGCACCACAGCGACATCACTTCAGCTTGAAACAGTTCAAAAGCCCACAACTACATCACTAATGTTTTATATCACTCTAGCTATTGTTCAAAATCCCACAACTACATCACTCTAGCTGCTCCAGAGCTGATCAGTCACAAAAGCACCAAAGCTACACTAACGCTTCAAACAGTTCAAAAGCCTTCAGACAACCACTCCAGCTTCTTGTATCCTCCTGTTTTAATGTACAAGATTTCTTTGTCCAGAACACCCTAGAAAAAAGTACATCAAATTAGTATATTGTTGCTACATTTGCAAATAAAAATACAGTTTTGATGCCTTATCTACTTCCACTAGGCGGTGTTGCAGCCTTATGCACCAACTTCAGCTGGTGCAATCAAGGTTAATCATCATTAAGTTGACGGCTCATATAAATCTAAACATAAACAAGATAAGATATAGACTATTACTTTCTTGTACGGCCATGCAACTGATATCATGTAAGCATCAGCCATATACTGATCGCATTTTGATTAGGGAAACATATTGGTCACCTAAAATGGGGCAATAACCCTCTTTCTTGCTCCACACCTTTGTGTCACTATATGTGTGGAGAAACCAATTCACACTTATGTGCACGAAGATTTGTAAGTCAAATCATGAATATAGAGTCCAAATCAGACCGCAGCTACCAAGAATTTTTTTAATAAATACATGACCAAGTAAAGAAGAGTCAAAATTGATTGGCCCAGCCTTTCAGGGTATTACAGTGTACAATGTTTCAGTATTTTAGACTGCACTACTGTAATATCACAGGAACTACAAATGGAGCATTCAATACTACTAGTACAATGACCGTGCGTTGGGACGACACACAAATTATTCAATAAAATATTAGTGGACAACAATTACATGAAAACGAACAATTGGCTTAACACAAAAAAATCTTGAATAAATCCGTGTGATGGTGATTGCTCTACTTACTTGGAAGTACTTAGTAAGGGCCTTAGACTTTCCTGCCCGCTTGAAGTGCCTTTTGGGTCAATTACATAGCTCACCTGCAAAATAAGATGTCAAATATACTATCACATATCCATCCCAACATAACCATCCCAAAGGATAAACCAGGATCACCAAACACACAATACTACCACAGATCTCAATGCACATGTGGAAGAAGACATGACCAAAGCAGTATCACTCTTCCTTCAATGCCACGCAAAATGTCACTTATTTGTTCTGAACTATCTATTCCAGTGATCTTGCAGGAGCTGCAAAAAGATCGATCACAAACAGTTAAAACATTTGTTTGAAAGGAAATCAGGATAAGCTTCCTAGTGTTCAAGCCATTGCAGTAACAATGAATGCAATGAGAAACCTAAGAAAAATTGGGTGGACTTGTTTAGAACCAGAGAGTAGTAGCACAAACATCATCTCAGTTATAAAAACAGTTATCCGTCACGAACAATGAAACATTTGTTGGTAAGGAAAGCAGGATAAGCTTCCTAGTGCTCAAGCCATTGCAGTAACAACGAATGCAATGAGAAATTCTAAGAAAAACGGTTATTGTTATTTTTATGCCATTTTGTATTTATAATTATTTGGATGAATCACATACATAGAAACGTACCTAATAAGCCTAGCTTTGGCTGCAGCACAGTCAGCCCCTCCATCCTTCTAATCAACGTCATTAACAAAAAGCTTCTTTGTAGGCCTCCCTGTAGGTGATGTGCACGACCTAAAACCAATTGGTTATACTCAAGGTACACAAACAAGCAAGTGATATGAATAAGAAATAATGGAAGAAATGAAGTGTTTGTTGATTTAACCTTTTCTTTGTAGCACTTTGCTAGGTCTAAAGCATTGGATAATTTATTACTGGTGAATCCGCGGGAGGAACCAGCTCACTTGTAAGTTTGCTTTTGCTGGCTGCAACTGGTGCCTGTGATTTTGAACATATGTTTGAGACAATAGTAAATTCAACAGAAAAAAGAAGCATTTTAGTTCTTCGCTAATGGGTGCAAAAATTAGCTAATCTTATCAACATCAATGTTTCTATTGCTCTCTAGCGTAGTTGGCATCCTAGCATCAAGTATTACTGGCACAGAAGGTGTTGTGGCTGCGCCATCAACTAAACCAGAGTTGTATGCCACTTTCTATGGATTTTAAGGCTGAACTAGTTATTGTAGATAAATGACAATATCTCTGCATGTTACTAGGCATACATGTGATATATTCAATTTATTCATTTCATTACTCATCTAGCACAAATGCACACATATCACTATGAGCTAGTTGTTGTTTTTAGAGAAGTGTCGTTCCATAGAATCTTATGCTGGTAGTGCAATATAAAAGCAGTTCTACACTTCTACTACTGCTATTTTTCATTTTTTCTTACTAGTACTGCGGACGTCGTACACCTGTTAGAGGGAATTTTATGACAGTGGAGAATAAATATTTTTGTCTTATTGTTTGTTGGGAGCTATAAATAACCTAATGTTTGCCTATTATTTATGGGTAGCAAAAAAATTGTAAAGGTTGAAACTGCTTCTCATATTTCTTTGGCAGTCTGACGCGCTATAAGAATGTACTAGTATTTTTGGATGCAGTGATGCAGACATATGACCCCATGGACTTCCGATATTCAGTCATGCCCAGTACTAAAATCCGGATTCCATAAGAACAAAAACTAGCATATACCTGTAGGCATCCATGATAGGCGATGGTGCTTGGGGAGACGACTGAGATGCAGATCGTGGTTCACTTGTGCCGAGACGCCGGCGGAACCTCACAATACCTCCGATGAAACAGTGTGTATATGTATATAGTATAGGTTATGAGCAGGTTTATGTCTATCTGTTTGTTGCAGGATCCTAGTGCACATTGATAACCACAATTTTAGAAAGATTCACGATGTGAGTACCTCATTTCCACTACAAAATTCAGTTTCTTCATCACATCACGCCCGTTATGGCTCGAGCGACAGATGAACTGTGTCAAATCCTGAAATAATGTAGCAAGAGGGTCATATATTCACATACACAACAAAGAAGTGTCGCATTACTAAGATCTATTATGAGAAGAAGAGGAAATTTAGCTCAGGATAAAAAAATTCTTTAAATATTTGTCAAAAATTGCCACCTAATTAAACTTGAATATTGTAACTTTGTTGCTACCATAATGAAATCCATTGTTAATGTGGTGAGAAAAAATCACCACCTAATGATTTTTATTTGCCAAGTACATGATCTGTTGCTGGCGCTGTACAACTTTGACTGAAAAATAATTGAGATAAAATGGAGAAGACTGATGGATGACGTAAACAAGAAAGTGCTTCACGTATTTTGAATTGCTACACCAGAACCGACGTAATTAATACTCCCAACCTCAGCTAAAGCATATCATCATCACAGTCTAAGCAAAACCCCAAAGACTGATAAAGAAATTGTATATTGAGATACATGCAGCTAACCATTATAGACTTATAGTTCATAACAGTTTCATTCCATTACACGCAACAGTCAGTAACATGGAATGGCAAGGTTCCTAGTATTGCTCCAGTTAACGAAATTGTAGCTCGAAGAGGTACCGCCGTACAGGAGACTTAGAGGATTACTCGTTATTACTACTTACTTGGTCAGGCGATGATGCTGGGAAGGGGAATCTCCGAACGGTGCTCAATGACGCTTCTTCAAGTGCACCGATGAGGTACATAGTGGGGAGAAAGCTATGGAAGGAGGTAGAAGAAGGGGGAAAGATGAGTATCGAGGGAGTTCAGCAGACGTCCCTATACGGAGATGACTCACCTCGGCTGGATGAGATCCTTTCGTGGCCATTGAATAAACAAGAGCAGACCAGTGGACAGTGGTTGGCTCACTCGCCGGCGACGCAGCACACTGGCGCGGCGGCGCCTGCTCTCCTCCACAGGTCCACGGCCACCGACGCCTGCTCTATTTTTCTACTCTAGGGGTCCACGGCCACCGGGGCGGCGGCGCTAGGGTTTCGTTTTTGGGGAAACTAGGAGAGAGGGAGAGACCGAGAGGGTGAGTGGGTGAGGCCATGAGGGTGACCGTGAGGGTCTGAGGGAGAGTCGTCGTGTGAGTTGTGGGCTACTCGATATGGTGCTAGGCCGGTCAATGGTGCATGGGTCGTGGGAGTGGGGATGAATGTACAACTCGTTTAGCTCGCGAGTAACTCATGAGCCAGCTCGAGTTTGGCTCGGTTAAAACCGAGTTAAATTGTTAGCTCAACTTGTGACTCATTTTCAACGAGCCGAGTCGAGTCGAGTCACTAATGATTCGAGTTTTTTATCCAGCCCTAGGCAGAGGTGACGGCGGCTGCGCTTGTGGTTTGGTGCGTGGAATAGGGTTTCGTTTGTTTAGTAGGCCTTTAGATGGTCTTTGGTGAGTAAATAAGAAACACAAAAATCGCGTACCCCTATAGTGACCCACCATCAGTCACACACTTACCTATATAGCGACCGACCATAAGTCGTTAAATTTCTAGACTTTTAGCGACCCACAGAGCGTCGCTATAAACGCATTTAGCGACCAACCGTCGATCCATAACTTTTAGCGACCAACTGTCGGTCCCTAATAAGGGTCGCTAAAGATCAACCGTCGTGTAGTGTTTCTTTCACTCATGCGCGATAACTGAAAGTGTTTGTAGAAATTTGTGCACACCGCAGTCATAGAGCCATTTTGTACTAGTGTAACTCGCGTGTGTGCATTGTAGGACATCTTGAACTTCTTCGTATGAGTAATAACTATTTTTTAAAAAAAAGGTTAGTAATTGCGCGGATCATTACATCTTCCAATCATTTCAGTATATGTCAACTGCATCAGCTAAAGTTCCTATTTAGAAGTTAGAATGAATAAAATGTCTTAGCAAACTCTACAATTAGCCATCAATGTTTTATTTAATTTAATTAAGTTTTACTTATTTCAATTTTTTACTTTTCTGTATTTTTTAATAACGATCTTTTGCTATCTAATTTCTTGTGATGTGTAACTCAACCATCACTACCAAAATGACTCTGTTCTACAGCGATAACGACCTCTATAGCGACCCACCATAAGTTGTTAAATTTTAGACTTTTAAACACCAACAGACCATGACTAAAAATGTATTTAGCAACCAACTATTAGTTCACAATTTTTAGCAACCAACAGCCTAATAAGGGTCCTTAAAACTCAACCGTCATGTAGTGACATATATACTCTCAATTGTACACGACAAGATGTGTGCGTGTTTTTCTGAAATACAGTACGAATACACATAATCTTGTAGACATTTGAACAAAATACTAGGTCACTTATGCAGAGACTATTAAATCTGTTTATAGTCTTGATTAAAATTTCCAAAGCCGTGTTGTTGATAGACATCATCTAAATGTTCATTCATGGTTTATGCTTATTCGGATGGATTTCCATCAAATACGTTACTTTTTGGGACGAAAATTTCCCGTATTCCCTTGAAATTATTAATAGAAATTTAGCAAGCGCCAGGGCGGAATCCAAGGGTGCTCCCTCCGACATCGAATAGCATCTCGAACGTACGCTGCTGCACGTTCCCCAAGATTCCGGTGTCGCCATCTTGGGCCGTGGCAGTGAACGCGAGGCAGCCAGCGTAGAATATGCCGGAGACGTCGAGGTCCATGACGGCGCCGCGGGAGAAAGTCAGTGTCACCACCGGCACCCTGACCGTCTTGATGCCGCTGAAGTCGAAGCAGGTGTCCAGGATGCCAACCGGGGCCGCCGACGGGTACGCCTTCATCTCTTTCTTGAACGCCGTCCGTAGCGCCTGGTACGCCGTCGGCGGCAGCTGCGTGATGACGGTGCCGGAGTCGACGACGGACGCGCCGGAGAAGACCGAGGCCGGCACGTTGAGCTTGGTCCCGGCCACGGTGATGGCCTGGAGGAACACGCCGTAGAACGTGGGAACGTTGAATCTCACCAGCGGCGTGCGTGAGTAGCGCGACGAGGACGTGCCACCAGCAGCTGCGCCGAGGGTGAGGAACCCTCCAGCGGAGCTCGACGACGGCGGGAGGCAGTAGGAGAACGCCTTGCCGTAGGTCGCAGCCGTCTGCGACACGAGGGACTCCGTGTCGCCACCGAGCCCCATGAGGCCGTCCAGCTGGCCCACGAAGCCGTTTGCGCGGTGGCTGCACCCGAACTGGAAGTTCTTGACGGCGTCGGACGTGGTGAGGCCGAGTGTGTCGGAGCCGTACGTCCCCGTGGTGTTGGAGTGGTCGACGTACTTGACGATGTACTGGCAATGCGAGTTCAAGCAGCCATTGCCCTCGCCGCCGAGCTGCGCGCACTGGGCAGAGCTGCAGGAGAAGGCGGAGTACGTCGCGGACTTGGCCGGATCGAACAGCTTGTCCTTCTGCGAGGAGCACGACTGCGCGGCGCACGGAGCGCACTGCACCCACGAGACGTCGCTGCCTGTGTCTATGCTCATGACCTGGGTCACGGCGGGCGTGCCCAGGCTGACGGTGATCACGTACTCTGGGGTGCCCAGGGAGTAGCCGGAGCTAGTCGGGATAGTCACGCCCGACTGCTGGAGCTCTTTCGCGCTACTGTTTCGAGGAGAAGAAAGCTTCGCGTGGATGTTGGCGGCTCGTAGTTGGTCTCGGCCGAGCGTTTCCTCGTGCGAAGGCTTCTCTTTGGACATGACCGGAGAGCACGGGCCGTGACGGTGGACTAGTGGTAGCGTGGCACCGTTCTTGGATGAGGTAACTGGACGATGCATGGACCATTAGAAATATTAGAGAAAACCAGTTTAATTTTCTGATGCGGATAAATACGTACTATTTTAGAATATGTACAACTAATGAATCTCTAGAGACAAGCAAGCAACACTCCAATTGTCTTTCTAAATTTCAGTCATTTACATAAAAACCATGTTCATATCTTTCCAATCCCTAACAAGTTTTCTATATCTTATTTACATTTTAGAGAGTCATTCACTATTTTTACCTTTTTTGACTAGCGAGAAATCCAGAATAAAATGTGGCTATATTTAAATAACCATTTTTTCAGACGTTGTGATATATATGGTATAAAAAATTGCCGGACGAGTCCATCCATATAGGGGGTGTTTGGTTTAAGGAATCACTACATCCAAATTGAGGTGGTGCATCATGGGTTCATTACTCAAATTTGGTGGGATGACCGCATTCCTCATATTAGTACTAACTAACTAACTATGAAGAATGAGGTGGTGATGGATCAACTCATTCTATTGCACAAACCAAACAAAAATAGTGAAGAGTGAGAAGATGATGGACTAGCTCATTTCTCAAACCAAACACCCTAATATTTTTTAATATGTATCGTTAGTGAATAAACTAAGGATTCTTAGTATGGTATATTATTACTTAGTGTTGTTATAATAGCGAGTTTGATTAGTGTATGTTTTATATGCCAAAAGTGTAGTAGTGGTAACCAACATATTTTTATTTTTAATTAGGTTATTATCATGACCAGATTAGTGTCAGTGCAAATTTATTAGTGTATAATCAGTTATCATTATATTAGATAAAAGAAGCAATTGGCCAATTGCTGTTATCGTATCCCCACTTTAGGTTCATCCAAAAAAATGGAAAATCAAGAATTTATCTTTTTAAACTCAGACATGTTCATACAAAACAGAATCAGCATATATACGATGAAAGCATTTATTTTCACGCGGGCCGTACTACGATTTATATAATTTACCTTTTTGGCCTGAGCAGACTTCTGATGGCTCCAGGGAACTAGATGCTACGACCATGTACCTTTGCGCGTCATCTGCAGTACCATGAACAATGGAGAAGGCAATAGAAAGCACAAGAACCGGAAGCGCCAACAATGCCGATGAAGACGACGCCATGGTGGTATGTTCGTTCACAACTTGCAGCGAGCTGCTTGATCGATCGATGGAGTGCCTTAGGCGATGGAATGTGCTGGCGTTTTTATAGGCGCTTATGTTCTTCAGTGCCGTGCATGCATGCTCTTGTCGTCGCTCAGAAGTTCAGTAGCTAGACCATGGTATAGTGGGCCAGCAGACGCGCCCAAAGCTAACGCTTTCTTCACGTTCACGGGCACAACAGCATCGCCCTTCTGTGGAAGTAGACTTGACAGTTGACTTGAGAGTTTGGCACAGACTGACTGTGTCTGTGTGTCATCCTTTTAATTTGGCCGCGGCGGCTGTCACGTTGTGTTGTGGTTCTCGCTAGCTATTTCCAATTCCAACGCGGCAGCATATATTCTTCTTGACTGTCTCATTGTTCTACGTACGCCAAAGCACGCACGCCAGATTTGAATTCAACTGGGGGAAATGAAATGATGGGTCGTTTTCTAGCGCTCGATCGACTCATGGCCGGGTCGTCGCAAGTCTGAAGCTTTTGAGGATAGCTAATAGACTACTGTTCTTTGTTTTTTTTTCCTTCTGGCAACTGGTCTCCTGATCTGGCAATTTTCAGTATTTTTCTGAATTATTCATTTGGGATTACATGCAAGCAGTAGATGCATTGCAGCAAGTTGATCGTGATATCGGCTCTTTTTTATGGTACGGGTGGACGTGTGGTCATGGACAATTGACCTCTTGTCTACTACTTACTCCCGAGTCGCGACGTGTGGGACGGGGGTGTTGGGGACTTGTTATCAAATGCTATGAATTAAGAACAAGGCAACATAAAATGTTAAATGTTAACGTCCTTCGTCCATGAAACAATATTCCCTTGAGGATAATGAACCATGGACGAAGGTTGATGAGAATATAATTACGAAGGTTAAGTCTTCGTAATTAAATTCTAATAGATGATATAAGATAACATAAAATAAAGGGTATGAAAAGGTAAATGAATCATAAACGAATTATATTATATTTACTTAATATATTGAATCATTGAATACAATTATACCTCTGCCTTGGCAAAGATTGGTTCCCGAAAGATGCAATTGCAATTACCAGAATGCGTGAACAGTAAAGGAATACTGTTCACTATTTATAGGCACAGGACACAGCCTGTGAGGAATTACAATTATGCCCCTTATAAAAGTTTACAACATTGACTCAGACCTTCATGGACTAAAAGGTCATTCTATCTTTAAGTCGGTTTGTAATACCGAAGCTTCATGAAGAGGAACCTTCGGCCATCTCACACAAGCAGCTTCAGCCGAAAGCCGCTTCTTCCTAGAAGACCTTCGGCGACGAAGCATAGACCCAACAGTAGCCCCTTTCGCGGTGCTAGATCGTTTTTCGTAACGAGCTTGATCCGTGAAAAAAGTCTCTTAAGCTTCGGGGAGCCGAAGGTCCAAAAAACACCTTCCCTGAGCTCGTTGTCGAGAAACGATTCAGTTTCCCAGCGCGTAGCGGTCCCACCTTGCAGAGTTACTGTTTGGTCTCTGCGGTCCACCACGCAGCGAGTGCGAGCGGGTGTCCGCCTGGTGTAAAAATCCTGGCGCTTCGCCTTCTTACCTGCAGTACTATATAAACAGACGAGTATGTGTGAAGTTACCACAGCATTCATTGCTATTTGCACTGTTTTGCTGCCAAAATTTTTAACCATCGCCGAAGCTTGACTCTCGGAATCGAACGAAGCTCCAGCTTGAATTCTGCTTCGTCAGAAGAAAAAACTTTTGGAAGAAAAAAGTATTTAATTTCCACAAATTCAGAATTAAATGGCCAGAGTGCGTTCTACCGCTAGGGTTGAGCGTGAGGGGGGCGAAGCTGAAGGTTCGGAGACTGTTCCCATCTCCGAAGCAATGCGACAATCCGGGCTGGTAACTTCGGAAAAGATCCCCAGTGCTGATGTAGAACAAGCAGAACAAACAACTGCCGAAGCAGAAGAAGAAAACATTGAGGAAACTGATCCTGAAGATGATTATCGTATTGCCATGCCAAGCAAGCCAAGCCATTTGGACTTCGGAAAGTCTACTGTTTCGAAGGCTGATCTCTCCATGATGGTGAAGTCGGGCTTTTTCAGTGAAAATCAGAAGAAGCTATTACGCTTTGGGGGAGAAGAAACTACCCCAAAGCCGGAGAAGGATGAAATAGTTATTTTCAAGAGCTTTCTAAAGGCTGGATTAAGATTCCCCCTACATGGGATTATTGCAGAGGTACTGAAGAGATTTGGTATCTACTTTCATCAGTTGACTCCTAACGCTATTGTTAGGCTTAGTGTTTATATCTGGGCACTCCGAAGCCAAGCGGTGGAGCCGTTTGCGGATAGCTTTTGTCGAGTTCACGAGCTGCACTATCAGACGAAGGCTAGAAAGGATGGATTGCATGACAATTTTGGTTGCTATAATTTTGCTTATCGGAAAACCACAAAGTTTCCTGTAATTAGCTACCGAAGCAAATGGGCAGCAGGCTGGAAGTCGGAGTGGTTCTATGTCAAGGTTGATGACGACAAGGAGAAGCTTGTGCAAAGTCCACTTGAACTAATCTTCGGAGAAACCCGCCCCCATTGCAACATGACACCAGAAGGTCCAACTCAAAAAGCAATGAATGAATTCAGAATTATTGCAGAGCATATCAGTACAAGAGACCTGGTTCAGGAGTTTTTGGCTTTCAAGGTTTTTCCTAGTTTAAAAGAATGGGAAATGCCGAAGCTAAAGGGGGAAAAGAAAGAAGGTGAACTTGTGCGTTTACCTTACTATTTCAAGTTTAAGAAATACTTTAAAACACCTTGCCAAGAATGGCTGGATACAATTGAAGTAATGTGTAATGAAATACTTGGCAACTACTCCAAAAAAGAAGATCAATTGATGACTGTGGCCTTCGGCACCCGTCCGAAGCGAAGACTGAACCGAGTGCTGGACGCCCTGGGTTTCGAATACCCTGACTATGAAAATCTGAACAAAGGTGCCGGGGGCCAGAAAAGGAAAAGGATAACTGAAGCTTTAAATGAAGATGAGAAAGAACCATCAAAGAAGAAAATTCCGAATAAGAGGAAAGCGTCTTCTCCGAAGCAAAAAATGTCCGACGAAGAAGAAACCCCCGCATCACCCTCTGCTGCTGACGTGGAGGAAATTTTGAAGGTAATGACTGAATCCCTGCCTGCGAAGCTAAGTCCATTGGGGCCTCAACTGACAAAGTTTTTTCAGAAGGAAAAGGAGCCCGAAAAATCGAAGAAAACAACTAAAGCAAAGAGACAAAGAATTATCACTGCGACAGAGGTCATTGACAAGACACCACCAAGAGCTTCAGCTCAGAAGACACCAGCGGCTGAAGAAAAAACAAATATTGAAATCACACCTTCGGAGGTCGCGGCTGCCGAAGCTGCCTCAGTTGAAGATTTGAACCTGGAAAGCACAATCGAAGACATCGACAAAATGCTGCTAGACATGGCCACAGAAGAAGCTACCACTGCCGCCGAAGAGGCTATGGCCGCAGTGCCGGGGAAAGAAAAGGAAATTGTTGACGAAGCTTCGGAGGACGAGGCCTTCATGTTTCAAAATTTAGTTGGAGAAAAATTATCAAAACCTGAAATAGAAGAGCTTAAAGAGTATGCCAAATCTTGCGGGTACAAACCAGGAGCACTCCTCTTCGGAGGTATTGATGATGAAAAATTAGATTGTATCCGAAACCAAACTGGAGCCAAAGTTATCGGTACTCTGTCAAAGAGTATCGGTTTTCCGAAGCTAGAAACGGACATTAGCCGCTACCGACGACAACATATCGTTGGTAGTTTATTTTATTCCAATTTCAAGGTGAACTACTTTTCCCTTAACTTTTATTGTTTTTAATAATGAAAACATGTCTAACGAAGGTTGTTTTCGTGCAGAGCATGCTGTTGAGCAAAGCCTTGAAAATGCAGCAAGATTTTGAAGACAAGAAGCACGAAGTTATAATTGAAAATTTAGAAAGCAAAATAAAGGAGCAATCAGCTGCTATTGAGAAGAAGAACTTTGAGCTCCAGGCAACTGAAGGTTTATTGGCGGAGGCCGAAGCAAAAATAACAGAACTGAACACGAAGCTTCTCTGCCAATCTGAGCAGTTTAAACAAGAAAAGCAAGAACTTAATGCAAAACTTGAAGCCGAAGCTCAACAAAATTCAGATTTGAAAAAACTATTGGCGGGCCTTCAAGAAAAATGTTTGGAATTTAGCAACAAATGCATTCAACGACTAAGAAAAATTTTCCACTCAGTTGGAGCCAGCAGTGAGAAATTCACCCCCTCAGCTGAAGATTTACCGAAGACCTTCGAACATATTGAGGGTGAAATTGACGAGCTCGACGAAGTTATAGCTGGGCACGGTGACTTCTGTGCCTGGGTAGCTTCTCGGGGCACTGCTGCAGCTTTCCTAAAAGCTGGCTGCGATCATGGAAAGATTGTCAATAGGCCCAATTTCACTTTATCACCATCAATCCTAGATGACATTCCTGATCTCGCCCGAAGTATTTCCAATAGATTTGTAAAAATGATATGGACAAAAGGCGGGCGAGAAAAGGCTGGAGACGAAGCTCGGAGTCATCTAGAACCAGTAAGAAATCATACCTTGTGCTTACCTCTTCCTTCAAGCTCGATTTTGACTTACAACAACTTAATTCATGTAGGATGACGAAGCCGAAGTCGATGATTAAAAAGAATGACGCCGAAGCTACATTCCCTCGAAGATTAAGTAGGAGTAGACTGTAGACAGACTCAGGAAACTTTTGAGATAACTTTTGTAAATGTAACTAAACTTGTCTTTAATGAGTTATGTTCATACCTTGTATTATGCTCTTACCCTTCCATTAATGTATGTGAAGTGCTTTGTTGTGGACGAAATTATCTTTTTTGAGCCGAAGGCGAAAAAACACCTTCCCTTCTTTTCGTACACAGCGAAGCATAGAAAACAACATTTCCCTTTCTTCCGAAGCTCTCCTTTTTGTACGCGAAGAAGCTCTTCTGTTATGTCGAAGCAACCACTTATGCCATGATGATGATTATCCTACATATGCCTGGATGAATGTTTATGAATGCAAATGCTATGATGTAATGTGATGTGCGAATGAATGTCCAAACACATATCCGAAGCCATACTCTCAGCCATTATTGTCTTAGAAACAATCACACATCAGCTCTGCATTCCCTTAGGAACGACTTTGGAGCTTCTTCGCCTTTTACTTTCGGCGTAATCAGCGTTGACTTTTCGCTGTAAGCTCTGCATTCCCTTAGGAACGACTTTGGAGCTTCTTCGCCTTTTACTTTTGGCGGAATCAGCGTTGACTTTTCGCTGTAAGCTCTGCATTCCCTTAGGAACGACTTTGGAGCTTCTTCGCTTTTTTACTTCGGCACTCGATGGTGCGTTCTCAGCTTTTACATTTACATTCCTTGGTGCATTTTGCTCTTATAGAACTAAAAAAGGAAATTACATATGATGGCCCCATTAAAAACCTTTCTCCCCCTTTAGAAAGGAAAAGGGTGCCATGAAAAAGAAAAAACATAAAAAGTTACATCAAGTTACACATAATATCACCGAAGCTCATCCGCATTCCAAGATCTAGGAATGTCGTTGCCGTCCATATCCTTCAATCTGTATGAACCGGGTCTTGACGAAGATGCTACTAAGAAAGGTCCCTCCCATTTCAACTGCAACTTGCCCACTGTGTCTGGGTTGGCCACTCTCCGAAGCACCAAATGTCCTGGCTCAATATTCTTTAGCCGAACTTTTCTATCTCGCCATTTGATTGTTTCGGCTTGATATTTATTGATATTCTCCACAGCTTGAAGCCTGATCCCTTCTAAAGCATCTTTTTCCACAGAGTAAGCATCTTCAGAACCTGATTCTGCCGAAGCTACTACTCTTATTGATCCAGTTTTAGCTTCTTCCGGAGTTATTGCTTCGTCACCAAACAATAGTTTGAATGGAGTAAAGCCTGTTGACCTTGATATTGTTGTGTTGTGGCTCCATACCACTTTGATTAATTGATCTGGCCACTTTCCCCTAGGTTGATTGAATATTAACTTCATTATTCCTGTCATTATAATGCCATTGGCTCTTTCAACGAGTCCATTTGACTCCGGATGCCTGACTGATGCAAAATGGATCTTCGTACCAATTTGATCACAGAAATTTCTGAAAGCTTCGGAGTCGAACTGTGTTCCATTATCTACAGTGATGGCCTTTGGTACCCCGAAACGACAAACAATATTCTGCCAGAAAAACTTTTGGACGGTGGCCGAAGTTATTGTAGCTAAAGGCTTTGCCTCAATCCATTTAGAAAAATACTCCACAACCACTACAACGTATCTTAAGTTCCCTTGGGCCGGTGGTAATGGACCTAACAAGTCAAGGCCCCACCTTTGCAATGGCCAGATGGGTTGTATGAGCTGTGTTAAGGACGAAGGTTGTTTTTGATCTCTTGCACATTTCTGACAACCTTCGCACTTTTGAACTAATTTCGCTGCATCCGAAGCTGCCTTCGGCCAATAAAACCCTTGGCGGAAAACTTTTCCAAGTAACGGCCTAGATCCAATGTGAGATCCACACAGGCCTACATGTATTTCTTTCATCAACTCTATGCCTTCGGTTCTAGATAAACACTTGAGTAGCGGAGCACAAACTCCATGCTTGTACAACTCCCCTTCTATCATGACATATGGACGAGCTCTTGCCTCTATCCTCCTGTTATAAGTTTCGTCATCTGAAAGGAATTTACCCTGAAGGTAAGAGATAATCTCAGTTCTCCAATCTTCGCTATAAACAGGAGATATATTGAGGACTGCTCTTTCAAGAAGTTCCACCGAAGGTGCTTTTATTGTTTCGAAGAACACATCCGAAGGTAAGGGCAGCCCCTGTGCTGCTGACTTAGCTAGCAAATCAGCATGCTCATTTTGTCCTCGAGGGATATTTTTGACAGAAAATTCTTCAAAGGAAGCTTCGACTCGTCGAACCATGTCTAGATATTTTTCAAGCTTCGGATCTTTAGCCTTGCAACTCTTGTCGATATGACCCGAAACAACCTGGGAATCAGTTTTAAGAATGACCTTTCTGACTCCCATTGCTTTTAGCTTCCGAAGACCCAAAAGCAGGGCTTCGTACTCGGTAATATTGTTTGTACAACTGAAATCGAGTCTTGCCGCATAACAAGTTTTAACTTTGGATGGCGAGACCAACACAGCAGCTGCTCCTGCCCCGAAGGTTCCCCAAGACCCATCGCAAAACACTGTCCATACTTCGGCATCTTTATTTGTTTCTTCATCCTGAGCCCCTGGCGTCCAGTCAGCAATGAAGTCTGCTAACGCCTGGGACTGGATCGAAGATCTATGCACATAATCAATGCAAAATTCATTGAGCTCTGCAGCCCATTTTCCAATCCGCCCATTAGCTTCTCTATTTCTCATAATATCCTTCAACGGCTGCGAAGAAGGAACAACAATATTGTATGCTTGAAAGTAATGCCGAAGCTTCCTGGATGCCATCAAGACAGCATATAACACCTTCTCTAATTCTGTATAGTTTTTCTTCGATATACTAAGAACTTCAGATACAAAATACACTGGAACCTGCTTCTTGACTTGGCCATCAAGCTTCTCCTGGACAAGTGCTGCACTTACCGCTGAGTGCGAAGCTGCCACATATAATAACAAAGGAGCCCCTGGCGTTGGTGGAGTTAATGTTGTTAAATCTATCAGATATTGCTTCAGTTCCTCGAAGGCTTTTTGTTGGCTTGGTCCCCATTGAAAGACTTCGGCTGATTTCAGCACTTCGAAGAATGGTAAATTTCTTTCTGCTGATCTGGATATAAATCTATTAAGAGATGCCAACCTCCCTGTTAATCTTTGGGCCCCCTTTTTTGTAGTTGGTGGCTCCATTCGAAGTATAGCTTCAATTTTACTTGGATTAGCTTCAATTCCCTTTGTTGAAACCAAGCATCCAAGAAATTTCCCCTTCTTTACTCCGAAGACACATTTTTCTGGATTCAACTTTAAACCAGCTTGTCTGAAACTGGCGAAGGTCTCCTGCAAATCAGCAATATGATTTTCCTGTTTCGTGCTTTTTACAATGATGTCATCAACATAAGTTAGCGCATTTCTGCCTATCTGAGACTCTTCGCAGTCATTCTGCTGAAACTTCCTCTAGCATTTTTGAGCCCCTCAGGCATCCGAAGATAGCAATATGTGCCACTTGGGGTTATGAAGCTAGTCTTCGGCTCATCTTCCTTCTTCATCCAGATTTGGTGGTAGCCTGAGTAACAGTCTAGCAAACTCATGAGCTCTGAAGAAGCTGCTGCATCAACTAAAGAGTCTATCCTTGGCAATGGGAATTCGTCCTTCGGACAAGCCTTGTTGATATCTGTAAAATCGATACACATTCGCCACTTGCCATTGGCCTTTTTTACCATAACAGTGTTAGCTAGCCATTCTGGGTACTTTACTTCTCTGATAACTCCTGCACTGAGGAGTCTTTTGACTTCATTACGAGCACCTTCGGCCTTATCATCAGACATTTTCCGAAGCCTCTGCTTTCTGGGTCTGAAGGATGGGTCAACATTGAGCGAATGTTCAATAACATCCCTATTAACTCCGCAGAGATCATTGGCTGACCATGCAAAAACATCTTTGTTGTTGAACAAAAACCTTATCAAAGTTTTCTCCTGTTCTTCAGATAATTGAGAGCCCAACAGCACCTTCTGCTCTGCTATGTCCTCACATAAGAGCATGGGCTTCGGCTGATCTGCTGAAGCTGCTTTCTCCCTTCTGAATTTGTACTGTTCACAAACTTCAGCTCCATCTATGTTATGGATTGCTTTTGAGTCAGTCCAGTTTCCTTCGGCCCTTCTGGCAGCTTCCTGACTTCCATGAATAGCGATGGGTCCTTGATCCGAAGGTATCTTCATGCAAAGATAAGCAGGATGAAGGATTGCTTCGAAAGCATTGAGGGTGCCACGACCAATAATTGCATTGTAAGGGTATTCCATGTCAACAATGTCAAACACAACTTGCTCAGTTCTAGTGTTGTTGATGAACCCGAAGGTCACTGACATGGTGATCTTGCCCAGTGCTACAATCTGTCTTCCTCCGAAGCCACAGAGAGGATGTGTAGCATCATGAATCTTATCTTCTGGCTCTTGCATTTGTCTGAAGGCCTTAGCAAATATGATATCAGCTGCACTGCCTGTGTCAACCAAGACATTGTGGACCAGAAATCCTTTGATAACACAAGAGATAACCATGGCATCGTTGTGTGGGTAATCCTTGAGTTGAAGGTCCTCTTGGGAGAAGGTAATAGGAATGTGAGACCATCTTGACTTGATGAAGGGTCCTTGCACCCCAACATGCTGTACCCTTCTCTGTGCTTCCTTCTTCTGTTTCTTGTTGGCTAGCTCTGAACATGAACCGCCTGTTATCGGGAGTAGCAGCTTCGGAGCCGAAGCAGCTCCAGCTTGATCGTTGAACGAAGCCATCAGCTCAAAAAAGTGGAAGTGAGTTCACCGGAGGTGGGCGCCAATGTTGGGGACTTGTTCTCAAATGCTATGAATTAAGAACAAGGCAACATAAAATGTTAAATGTTAACGTCCTTCGTCCATGAAACAATATTCCCTTGAGGATAATGAACCATGGACGAAGGTTGATGAGAATATAATTACGAAGGTTAAGTCTTCGTAATTAAATTCTAATAGATGATATAAGATAACATAAAATAAAGGGTATGAAAAGGTAAATGAATCATAAACGAATTATATTATATTTACTTAATATATTGAATCATTGAATACAATTATACCTCTGCCTTGGCAAAGATTGGTTCCCGAAAGATGCAATTGCAATTACCAGAATGCGTGAACAGTAAAGGAATATTGTTCACTATTTATAGGCACAGGACACAGCCTGTGAGGAATTACAATTATGCCCCTTATAAAAGTTTACAACATTGACTCAAACCTTCATGGACTAAAAGGTCATTCTATCTTTAAGTCGGTTTGTAATACCGAAGCTTCATGAAGAGGAACCTTCGGCCATCTCACACAAGCAGCTTCAGCCGAAAGCCGCTTCTTCCTAGAAGACCTTCGGCGATGAAGCATAGACCCAACAGGGGGCATGCAATTTGCAAGCTAGGGACCACCATGAAGGACCGAGCAACAGCTAAAGGAAACGTGAATAAAAGATAATAAAATTATCTATCAAAAATTAGCTTATGTCCCGATTATCCTAACACGTCTCTTTTTTAGTTACCAAGATCACTTTACTAACAAGTGATATATGTGTTGGGGCGAAGGCGAAGACGCCACCCTTCGCTCGAGGCCTTCGCCGTCCTCGCTGCACCAACGGAGACAAGACAACAGGCAGACTTACCCTTCGTCTTATATGCCACCAGACGAAGGGCTGTGACGAGGTCGTCTCATCTTGCGACCTCGTCCAGCATGGAGGCCCGCGTGTGATCCGGCCCATTGTAACAGGCCCTGCGTGACCGTCGCGCGTTACGGGCCTAATTTGTAAATGCCTCTCTGTAATTACGGTCTGTAACCCCGCTTTATGGGAATATTCCGGGGATAACCTAGGTGACTGAGGGCACATGCGTCCTTAACACAGGACGCTGGGCACTCAAATACCTATAAATACCCCTGCACAGTGCCCTTGAGAGGCTAGATTAACAGAGCTATTGCCATCTCATGCGAAAACCCTGTTTACGTCACTACACACCCTCGTTGGATCACCTTGCACCGGAGAGCGTCCACCGTTCGTGCTACGAAAAAACCACCCGCGATGGCACCCAAGAAAGCTAGCTCGAAGGCTGACGAGGCTGCGAAGGCAGCACTACTGGCCGCAAAAAAGGGCAAGGCCCTCGCCCTTACCAACACCACTCACCAAGAAGCCACTGAAGACGACGCACTCCGCACCTGCGGCCCTGAAGGACAACCGCAACCTCCCCCAGGCTTCGCCCCACCGGAGGGCGCGGACCTCACCGAGGACGGCGAAGTCCTCGGCGTCTCAGCGGAAGAACAGCTACAGCTGCGCGCCTTGCGCATCAAGAACCGCAATCTCCAGAGGAAAAAAGAGATACTGGCGCCAACGTGTGTCTGCACTAGCCAAGGTGCGGCAAATGATACGCGATGAAGAGCAGAAGGCCCAGGACCTCGAGCTGGAGATCGTGCTGATGCAGCGCGAAGTCCACCTCGGCCTGCAGCACAGGCCACCCCTGCAACAGCGTGCACAACTGGAAGACATACTCGAAGGCCACCTCGGCCTGCAGCACGGGCCACCCTTGCAACAGCGCGCACAAATGGAAGACCTACACTTCCCCCAGCGCGACCACGCCTTCCCACACGCCGCGCCATTCCAAGGGGTCAACTACCTCGACGAGCGAAGTCCCCTGGCGCCACACATGCAAGTGACACCCTGGCCTGCCAACTTCCGGGCAGGGACCTATCCCAAGTACAACGGCAGCACTGACCCAGCACAGTACATCATGAGTTATCAAGTCGCCATTGCATCTTCCGGAGGGGACGACGCCACGATGGACAAGTCTTTCATCATCGCCCTCGAGGGCCCAGCTCTCACCTGGTTCACCAGGTTGCCCCCGCTGTCCATTGACTCCTGGAGAAGCCTCCGGGACAAATTCCTGCTCAACTTCCAAGGGTACCGCCCAGACACCGACGCCTTAGCCGAACTCTCACTCTGCAAGCAGCTGGAAAAAGAGACTCTGCGGGAGTATTACCACAAGTTTCTAACACTCAAGTCACAGCTGCCCTCAATCGATGACCAGATCGCCATCCACTACGCCATCAGTGGCCTTCGCGCCGGCGTCCTTTACAGCCACTGCATCAGAGATCCACCCAAGAACCTCCAGGAATTATATCAGCTATTTGAAAAATACGCCAAATCCGAAGAACTCCACCAGCGCAAGGTTGAGTCTCAGAGGAAACCCAAAGATGCTCCACAGTCCAGCCGCACGTGGACGAGAACTCCGCAGCCAGACTCCGGTCGAGACGGCCACAATCAGTAGCAGGTGCACAACATCGCCAACCAGCACCCCGCTGGTGACGCCCCTCGACGCCAGGAATATCCCCCCAGGGCCACGGAAATGGAACTCGCGGTAGGGGTCGGGGACGTGCGCAGCCGTCGCGCCGATTCTACTGCCTTTTCCACGGCGAAGACTGCGCCCACCAAACCAGAGACTGCCCAGAGACGAAGACCACCAAAGACAGGATGGCACGGGCGCAGCCAGCCGACAACCCTAGAGTTGTCGTGCACACTTATCAGCGACACCCTCCACCATACATCCACGCCCCCGCCCCGCATCCACCGCACCACGCATACCAACACCACCAGGAAGTACAAATCGTACCTCCCCCACCCCCACCCCTACACCAGCAACAACAAAACATCCCCCACCCCCACGCCCCAAAGCAAGAAGACTTCGCCGATCAGCCGTATCGCGGAGTCATTCATATGATCACTGGGGGTCCAGCGCTGACTTCGACACAAAGCGGCAGAAGCGGGACCACTACTGCAGCATCAACCACGTCGCCATCACCGGTCCAGTCGTGCAGACGAAGTGGTCCCATGTACCGCTAACCTTCGACGCCCGAGACGTCGACCTGCGCAGCGCCCCCCACATCGACGCCATGGTTATCAACTGCAGCGTGGCAGGCTGGGATCTGCACAAAGTCCTAGTCGATAATGGCAGTCAAGCAGACATCATTTTCCTCCATGCCTTCGACCGCATGGGCATAAGCCACAGCCTGCTCAAGCCTTCGGACAACCCGTTGTATGGTTTTGGCGGCAAGGGCACTTTTCCCGTCGGCAAAATAGAATTGCCTCTCTCCTTCGGTGTAGCACCCAATGCCCGAAGTGAGCAAGTAACCTTTGATATCGTCGATATGGTATATCCGTACAACGCCATTATGGGTCGGGGCTCCATCAACAAATTTGAGGCAGCCATTCACGGACTGTACCTGTGCATGAAGATACCAGGTCCGCTAGGCGCCATCACGGTCTACGACAACCAGCAGACTGCGCGCAACATAGAGCGGGACTTCGTCCCCGGGCAAAGAAACGTGGACTGCCTCATGGCCCAGCGCGAGGTCCCTGCATCCGCCAGCCCAACTGACAAAGACCACGACAAAGCACAGCTACAGAGCAACGATGGGACCAAGATTGTCCCCCTCGACCAGGCCACGCCCAAGCAGACGGTCACCATCAGCGAAGACCTCACTTCGCATGACGAGGAGAAACTCCTCTGCTGCTTGTCCAAGAACAAAGATGTCTTCGCCTAGTCCGCCCTCGACCTGGTCGGGGTCAGCCGATCCATAATTGAGCACAGCTTGGGAATCGACCCTTCGGTGAGACCGAAAAAACAGCGGCTCCGCAAAATGTCTGACGAGAAGACAGAAGCCGCCAAGGCCGAGGTACATCGCCTCCTGGAGGCCAAATTTATCGAGCCAGTGGCCTACCCCACGTGGCTCGCCAACGTTGTGATGGTGCAGAAAAAAGCGGCAAATGGCGGATGTGCATCGACTTCACCAGTCTCAACAAGGCCTGCCCAAAGGACAATTTCCCGCTGCCTCAGATCGACAAAATAGTCGATAGTGCGGCCGGGTGCGAGGTCATGTCACTCCTCGACTGCTTCTCCGGGTACCACCAAATATACATGAAGGAGGAGGACAAGGCCAGCACCAGCTTCATAACACCCTTCGGCACGTATTGCTTCATCAGAATGTCGGAGGGACTCAAGAACGCCGGGTCCACTTTCTCCTGGCTTACCAAAACAGTGCTCGAAGGGCAGGTCAGCAGAAATATATTCACGTATGTGGACGACATCGTCGTCGCCAGCAGAAGCAAGGAGGATCATCTTGCCGACCTCACCGAAACATTTGCGAACATGCGGGACGCACGTCTTCGCCTAAACCCCGAAAAGTGCGTCTTCGGCGTTCGCCAGGGAAAAATATTGGGCTACCTGGTATCGCACCGTGGAATCGAGGCCAACCCGACCAAAATTTAGGCCATCATCAACATGACGCCCCCGCAATCAGCCAGAGACGTCCAGCGCCTGACAGGCAGATTGGTCGCCCTCAACAGATTCATCTCCAAGTCCGCAGAGCGAAGTCTCCCCTTCCTCAAAACTCTCCGTGGCGCAAAAGACTTCGCTTGGGGACCAGAGCAGGCAGCGGCCTTCGCCTCATTAAAACAGTACCTGTCAGAGTTAGCAATCCTTACAAGCCCCGACTCTTCGCTACCCCTGTTGCTCTATGTTGCGGCTTCGCCGCATGCGGTCAGCGCGGCACTAGTGCAGGTGCAGACAGTTGAGGGCGTGATCAGGCAGTGCCCAGTTTATTACGTCTCCGAAGTGCTAACACCATCAAAATGTAACATGACAGAACTGGAGAAGATTGCCTATGCAGTTGTTATGTCTTCGCGCAAATTGCGCCACTATTTTGAAGCATTCAAGGTCCGGGTCACCTCAGATAGGGGACTAGGTGAATTGTTCAGAAACCCGGAGGCATCGGTCAGGATTGCCAAGTGGGCGCCCGAACTCTCCGGCTACCACATCAATTTCGAGCCCAGGACAGCCATCAAGTCACAAGTTCTGGCAGACTTCGTCGTCGACTGGACTGGGCCAATAACACAGCCGGACCCGTCCGCAGAGAAGGTTTGGACGATCCACTGCGACGGCGCATGGTGCCATGTGGGGGCAGGCGCCGCTGGAGTCATCACCTCACCCGCCGGGGTCAAGCACAGATACGCGACACGCCTCAGTTTCGCTCTGGAATCTGACAGATGCACAAACAACATAGCAGAATACGAAGCCGTCATCCTCGGCCTCCGCAAGCTGAGGGCCCTTGGTGTCACCACCTGCATTGTCAGAACAGACTCCAAGGTAGTCGCCGGCCAAGTCGAGAAAGACTACGCAGCAAAGGACCCCGCACTTATGAAATACCTCGCGGCCATCCGAAGTCTCGAGAGACAATTCAAGGGATTCACCTTGCAGCATGTGGACCGGGCCAAGAACGAAGAAGCCGACGCATTGGCCAAGGCTGCCGCCAGAGGCGAGTCCCTGCCCTCCGACGTGTTCTACCATATTATCGGCACGCCAGCCGTCCGGAGCCCCGAAGGGCTCCAAATAACCAATGACAGCGAGGGCCACCGCATAGTCAACCTTATTATTACCGAAGACTGGCGGGCACCAATAACCCTGTTCCTACAGGGGTACTACCACCCAACCGACATCAACGAGGCCAAGCGCCTCAAACATCGAAGCTGGGACTTCGCACTGATTGAGGGCCAACTCTACAAGAAGGGGGTCAGTCAGCCAATGCTTAAATGTGTCACCGAGACCGAAGGCATCCAAATCCTGCGCGAAGTCCACAGTGGTATTTGTGGCTCTCACGCAGGGCCAAGGGCCCTAGCCGCAAAGGTGATCCACCAAGGTTTCTACTGGCCTGCAATGATCTGCGCCACAAATCGGGTCACAAGGTCCTGCGAAGCCTACCAGAAGTTTTCTCCTCGATCAGGCAGCCCCTCGCAATTCACAAAACTGATCGCCCACACATGGCCTCTCCAGCGCTGGGGCCTGGACATCGTCGGGCCCCTGCCCACGGCTCAGGGGAACCTCAAGTTCACCTTCGTCGTTGTCGAGTATTTTACCAAATGGATCGAGGCGAGGGCTGTTTCCACAATAACATCAAAGACTGCACAGAAATTCTTCTGGCAAAACATTGTTTGCCGCTTCGGAGTACCGTCCGAACTCACAGTTGACAACGGCAAGCAGTTTGACAGCCAAGACTTCAAGGATTTCTGCTTCTCCATTGGCACCAAGCTTTCCTTCGCCTCAGTATATCACCCGCAGTCCAACGGAGTTGTGGAACGCGCCAATGGAAAAATTTTCACACTGTCAAGAAGATGCTCCTCGACGAAAAAAGGGCAGGTGGGCCGACTTGTTACCTGAAGCGGTCTGGGCGCTAAACACGACTGAGTGCAGGGCGACTGGGTTCACCCCTTTCCGCCTTCTATATGGATCGGAGGCCATGACCCCACAAGAAATAAAGCATTAGTCCCCGCGAACAGTTGCGTCAGCTGTCCCCGACGTGGACGAACCCACTTCGAAGGATCTTATCGATGGAGACCGCGTCTTCGCTCTACAGGCTCTAAATAAATACCAAGCCCAGACAAAAGCATGGCGCGACCTCGCAGTCATCCCGCGGGAATTCAGCGAAGGGGACCTCGTACTCATCCGAACAGCTCGGACAGAGTCCAGAGGCAAGCTGGAGCCCAAGTGGGAGGGCCCTTTCATTGTCAAGACGAAGGCCTCCCCCAGCGCATACAGGCTCGCAACGCCAAACAGCGAAGACTTGGAGCATTCCTGGAACATCGATAATCTCCGCAAATTTTTTGTTTGACTCATCAGGGCCAGCTCGCCCTTGTAATTCGCAAAACAATTTTATTCTGGCCCGCACTCTTTTCCTCCCGGGGGGTGAGGTTTTTAACGAGGCGGAGTCATGTAATATACAAGTGAAAAATCCCCCGCAAAAATCTACGTCGAAAAAAGACCGCGCCGACGGTCTCCGACATTCGAACAATACAAAGTCACCGCGAGGCCGAGCGCTAGCTACCCTCGCGTGCGACACTCCACGCAAAAGTCGCCTAAGGGTGCAGCCGGACTAGCACAACAAGTGCGAAAAATCGAAGTCTTCCGTGAAGACTATCCGTGCGAAAGTCGCCTAAGGGTGCAGCCGGACTAGCACAACAAGTGCAAAAAATCGAAGTCTTCCGCGAAGACTATCCGTGCGAAAGTCGCCTAAGGGTGCAGCCGGACTAGCACAACAAGTGCAAAAAATCGAAGTCTTTCGCGAAGACTATCCGTGCAAAAGTCGCCTAGGGGTGCAGCCGGACTAGCACAACAAGTGCAAAAAATCGAAGTCTTCCGCGAAGACTATCCGTGCAAAAGTCGCCTAAGGGTGCAGCCGGACCAAGCACAACAAGTGCGAAAAAGACTACACCAAACTGTCCGCGCAAAGACCGACTACATACACGCCAGACCGACATAACAAATACACCAGACCAAGTGCCCAACGCCTTCGTGAGCATAGCCGAATGTGCGAAGACACACAACCTCATCATACAAGCCATTATACATGTACAGGCGAGGGCATCACACTTTACATCGGCTCAACCTTCGGAATAATTCCCATCTCCCAGTAGTTAAATAGCATTATCCTCAGCTCCTCACCCGCAAAAAGACTTCGCAGCTCCCGCTCACCTGCACTCGCAACGGCCGACAAGGACAACAGCTCCTGCCTGCCAACCCTGCCCACACGAAGCCGACCGCCGTCCGCCTCACTGACTCTACGCTTCGCAACCACCCTTCGCTGCCTGCGCCCAGCACTTGGACCAGGCACAACTTCAGCATCCACAGCACGCGGCAAAGCCTTCGCCGCTGCCACATCCAAGGCCGCAAAGTAATCCAAGTCCTCATCCGACGACTCTTCAGTCCACTCAACCGAAGTCCCAGAGTCACCAAAATCAGAAAACTTAGATGTAGATTCATCCGATTCATTCCCATCATCCACGGTCGAAGCCGCCAAAAAATTAGCAGTAGCGGTTGCGTGCGCAGGCCCAAACTCTTGAACCTGCGCAGCAACCAAGGTTCAGCAACATATGCAAAATTCCCTAACTACCCACACCCACTAAGCCACCTGCGAAGACCCAACCATCGCAGGATCCTCCGCTGCCGGCTCCGCCGCCATCTTCACAGGATCCTCAGCCCTCGGCGCAGCAGTTGGCGACGAGCCACCGCCGGCCGCAGTGGCTGCGGGGGCATCAGGGGCGCCTTCGACGGTTTCTGGGGGCGGCGCCGGGGCGACCTCGGACACAGCCGCCACCGGGTTCGACTCCGAATCAGGCTGCGCGCTGTTCAAAGCCCCGAAGTCCTCCACCTTCTCGTTACGCGTCGCCTGAGACACATCACACAGATTCAGCAAACCCACATATAACCCACATTCAACAACACCAAACAAAAGTCAAACATTACCTGACCCCTCGCCATCTCGGACCGCTCCCTGACCACCTCCCGACCGTGCGGGCCCCACATCCGGTCGAAGAGGGCTCCCGCGGATTCCTTCACCACAGGGTCCTCAACCTTGTAAATATCGCGCTCGAAATCCTCATCAGCTTGGTCGAAGACCTCATAGTGCTGACACCCTTTGCGGGACAGCGCGTTCATCGCCCCTTCGCAGGTGACCAGGGAGGCATAGGACATAAACCCCTCTACAATGGCGGGGAGCGCCAACAACTCCTCCTGCAGCCACTCGAGACAGCGAAGTCCGGGCTCTCGGTCTGGCACTTCGAAGTCAGCGGTCCGCGCGCCCAGCTTGTGGTATGAGTCCATAAGCTGTTTGCGCGTCCGTTCAGCCTCCGAGCGCGTCGAAGCCTCGACCCTCTCCACACGAGTCTGCAGAGCGTTGAGCCGCTCTTCCAATTCCTCGGCGCGCTGTCTGGGAAGACTACCCTCCGCCTGCGCCAAATTGGCCTCCGCCTGCGCAGACTGCGCCTTGGCGAGGGCCTCATTAGCCTCCTTTCTCTCCTCCACTAGCTGGCACCGGAGGTCAGTCCTCTCACCCTCCAGCGTGGCCACCTTATCCGCTAACTTGCGGCACTTGCTGTCGGCGGCCGAGTTTTCCCGGACGGTGTCAGCATGTTGCGCCCGAAGTCTCTCGACTTCGGCAGACACAACTGCCGTAAGGGTCCCCGACGCCGCGCGGTCTGCGAAGTCAGCCGCCTACAAGACACACATAAGACCACAACCCCAACGAAGCTGGTAAAAACCGAAGTCTAGCTCAACTTACCTGACTTAATGCCTCCTTCAGCCGGCGGGACACAGCGCCCGCCTCGTCCCTGACGGCAGTGAGTGCCGGCATCTCACCACCGGCACTAAGAGCACTACCCTTCGCCCTAGGCACCACGGCAGCCGCTGCGGTCGCCACGGCAGGCGGAACAACAACAAGTTGGCCTTCGCCCGACCCTGCAATGTATCAACAGATTTTTTTTAAAAAAGGCGAGCTAACGACTTACCAACAAGATAATCATCCACGCTAATATCGGTGGCGAAGTCGGCAACGCGCTTGCCCGGCGGAGGCAATTCTCGGGCCTTCGCGGCTCCGGTCGGGACAGGCTTGGTACCGCCGGCGGCGGCCGCCTTCACGGCCTCCGGCACCCTGCTGGACCTAGGGGCGGCCGTCTTCGCCGCCAGCATCGGCTGGCTTCCGCCGGGGGCAGCACCCTTCGCAGTCCCCCGCGACCTCTTCGGCCTGGCCTCACGCAGCCTGACGACCGCCTGGCGCTTCTGTGCAGCTCCCTGACGATCCTTGTCCATCACTGCCGACACAACAGCAGCAATATTCCGCCCATAAGGAAACACTCTCCAATCACGAACCATGCGAGATGTAAAAAAGTCTTCGCCGGCCGCGCGGGGGATAGGAACATTCTTAGGCCACCAACCCTCGGTAACCCTCAACCAGGTCACGCCCACTACTCAGACCGGCCGCGCACCGCAGGGCCCCTTCGTCTGCATCCTCCTCCGCCACTTCAAACTGCGGGTACGCCGAGTAACAATGCGAGCACATCTCGGCCACGGGGAGCCCCGGATGGTCTTCGACTGCACCCTCCGCAACGTAGAACCAAAACTCATGCTAGTTGCCCCATTTATTACGGGCGCAAGGAACCAACTCAGCGACTTCCATCGAAGTCTTGCCGGTCTTCGGCGTAAATGTACAAGACCCAAATTGAGCAATCTTATTTCCGATCATCCTTTTCTGCCAGTGCAGACAGTAATACTTCGCGAAGACTTCGACCGATGGCTGCCCGCCGTACGAAGTCGTCGCCCAGACATATTTTGACAGGGCCACCACGGCGTTCGGCGTCAGCTGGTGGACCTGGACGTTGAATCTGCGCAAGACTTCTCCCACGAATCGATGCGTAGGCAGGCGAAGACCAGCGACGAAGAATGCCTCGAAGACAACCAACTCGCCTTCTGGCTCGGGGACCTCCTCCGCCCCCGGGACACGAGCGACTCCGCCGCCAAAATAACCCAGCCGCTGCATGTCTTGCACGCGAACCGAGGACATCCGCGATGCGCTGAAATCCACCGTGTCGCCGGCGTGCAACTCCTCCGCCGCCACAGTGCTCAGCGTCTCCTCAGACGACGCGTCGGCCGGCGGCGTAGCGGCAGCAGAAGAAGAAGAGGTCGGCATCGCTACGTACCGTCGGCGGCGGCGGGCGGTCTGCTTCACACGGGCCAGATCTCCGACGAACAAGAGCAAGGAGGGCAGACGAGCAGCGAGAGGTTTGAGAAGGCGGTTAGGGTTTTCGCGGAGCGCGGAAAGATAAAGTTCAAAACGCGCCGCCCCCCGTCCCCTTTTATACATAGGGCGCGGCGCTTCGGGAAACCCACAATCCAACAGTACGGCGTCAATCAACGGTCATGTCAAAAACCCCCGCGGAACCACTTCGAGTGAGGGCAGTGTCTCCGCCATCTAGCGACGTCTTCGGCACCAGGTGACTTAATTGAACTGGTCCCTCGGAGGGCAAATGTTGGGGCGAAGGCGAAGACGCCACCCTTCGCTCAAGGCCTTCGCCGCCCTCGCTGCACCAACGGAGACAAGACAACGGGCAGACTTACCCTTTATCTCATACGCCATCGGACGAAGGGCTGTGACGAGGTCGTCTCATCTTGCGACCTCGTCCAGCATGGAGGCCCGCGTGTGATCCGACCCATTGTAACAGGCCCTGGGTGGCCGTCGCGTGTTACGAGCCTAATTTGTAAAGGCCTCCCTATAATTACGGTCTGTAACCCCGCTTTATGGGAATATTCCGGGGATAACCTAGGTGACTGAGGGCACATGCGTCCTTAACACAGGATGCTGGGCACTCAGATACCTATAAATACCCCCGCATAGTGCCCTTGAGAGGCTAGATTAACAGAGCTATTGCCATCTCGTGCGAAAACCCTGTTTACGTCACTACACACCCTCGTTGGATCACCTTGCACCGGAGAGCAAGTTCCAACAATATGTATGTTGGCCTTTTCGTCAATCACATAACCCGCTCGTAGGGAGCGAGGACATGTGTACTCTCTATCCATATGATTGGTTGCCCGCATTCCTTTGTCTCGAATCACTGGATGAGTTGACTTCGTCTAAGCGTATGTTTGGTTGCCTGCACCTGGAAGACATGTGCTGCACGAGTAGATGCAAAACAAGCCAGTTGGACACCAATTGTCTGCATCCGATCGTACGGTCGAAATGACTGTATTCGTTCAGCCAGCTTCGCGCCAGCGTGGCTACACGGGCGCAAGGAACCAATCAACTGATATATGAGCGTGGATCATCCGCGACTTGTGCAGAGAGCTCTGCTCTTTTTTGCAGGATGGCAAATTGTCTGCTCATGGTGTTAGGACCGTCCGCGCGTGCGCAAGGACTGCAATGGTCTCCTGCAAAACCTAGATCTCGTCCTCGGAAGGGATCCTATCAGTAAGGAAAGATCCTAGGGTTAGGATCGACAGGCCACCTGTCTCTAAATGACATCGAGTCGAGGAGAGGTGAAGATTGGAAATGAAGAAGACTAATCTAGGCTAAGTTACTAGTACTCGTAGGGCAAGAATGTAATGGAACTGGTAAATAGATTTTTTAGTTGATTGTGTGATGCCTCAAAAAGTCGTACCCCTCATATAGAGTGACGTGGAGGTCTGGATATGTTGCTTGGCGCTTCCCAACAAATTCTCGCATGATTAGTCGGATAAACACACACGAGATAAGAACTCTCATCTAAATTAATCTAATCAAGAAACATCCGGGCTAGGCCTAAAAAAAGTTCGAGCTCGGCGAGCCCGCTCTCGCTCGCAGTGGCTCGACACGCTCAGAATGAGCCTGAGCCGAGCCTGTTTTTGTGGCTCGGCTCACTATGGCTTACAAGTTGCTCCTAACCCAATACACTAACAATATGTTACATAAAATCCTAAATAGCATATAGTGTTAATACCAAATATAAGATTAGTTTATGTTGTTTCAGATTAATGTGCAAAACTAATCTATTTTCTATATTATATTAGTAATATATTTCTTTTAATAATTTAAAATATGTTACTTAAATTATTTTTGAGATTTTATAATGTAGTTTGGAGGGCGATTTCACGCTTATGGCTAGGCTTGTTGGCTCGATGAGTTGGCAACAAACTGAGCCGAGCTAACTTTTTAGGCTCTCCGGAGAAGCGAGTCAAGTCGAGCTTCACTCTTTTCCACCCCTAGTCTAGGCTACACCCATGGACCGTTCGAGGCGCAAGCCGTCTAGGCCACATGGTCGAACCATCTGGCCGTGCCTAGGTGTCAAATCTGGCGTTCAACACATGCCCGCTCCCTTTTAGGAAGTTAAGCAAACCAAAAGCACTTGGTACAAGTTGTAAGCAACTCGATATAAAACCATTGGTTCTTTAAGCATCTTGTCATATACTAGGATGGTATTTGTAAGGAAAATGGACCCTGTGCCATTTGGCTAAAAAGGTTTGGTGTTTGATGATCAACATAACATGTGGACTAATGCTTTTGTTAGTGTTTGTATTTATAGTTCACAAGATGCGAAGATGATTGGACTAAGGCACTGAGGATGCAACACCTCAAAAGAAGACATAAAAGAAGCATATAAGTCCAAGACTCAAGAACAAAAGAAGCCCAAAGAATCAGCGAAGAAATCCATGAAGAGTGCAGTCAGCTAGCGCATCGGTGGTGCATCGGACAGTGAATAGTACCTGTCCGGTGTGCACCAGACTGTCCGGTGGGACACCCGGACAGTATACGCATAGAGACCCACATCGGGTGCTCTCGGGTTGTAGCACCGGACTGTCTGGGGTGCACCAGACAGTCTGGGTAAGGTCGGATCCAAAGGTCGACTGCTACAGACCCCAACAGTCAGCTGACGTGGCCAGTGTCGGTGTTTAGAGTCCGACCGCACACCCAGGGTTACCCTTGTTGTGCTTTTGGGTAGGACGATGTTGTTGATTGTAACTCAATGGTTCATGCTGGACGCACGAGAGAGAGAGACAGATGATTTTCTGCAGGTTCAGACCGCTTGGAGAGGCGTAATACCCCACTTCCTGGGGTGGATCTGTATATGGTGTGTTACAAGCGGTGTCTCCTAAATGGAGAAAAGCTAATGAGATAAGTAGATGGTCAATGAAAATGATGGGGTTCCCCCTGGGCCTTATATACACGACCGTGGGGCACTCCATACGTACATGAGGATCACATGTCTACTAAATAATAGTGAACCGACTGAACTGATCTCCTGAAAATCTCGCCGACTCATCCCTAATCTGCCCTGACATTTGAGGGTGCCATGCGCGGGAAAGTCGGACGGTTTCTTTGGATAACGCATGATTTGACGGAATACCTAGGCTCGAGTCTGTCTTCTTCTCAGATTGGCCCATTCCGCCATTAGCTTTTGCCCGGCCCATGAAGGGATGGCCTTGCGGGGTAACTGGCCCAAGGCCTCGCACGAGGACCTTTCGCCTTCTAGTGGACCCGGGGGATATCTGCCCCCACAAGCCCCCAATCTTTGAGTTGATTTTGAAATAATCAGCCCAAAGATTCTTGGTCCGGCTTATGGGTTTGTTATATGGCCTGATTTCTGTTCTGTCGTTGGGTGCACCGGAGTAGCCCCCGAGCTTTGAGTGGATTTTAGGAATAATCCATTCAAAGGTCTTCATCTTATGCTTTAGAAATCAACATTTTGTCTTTATAGGACTATAAATCTATTGGGTGCACCGAAGGTGCACCTAATGGGTGTAGCCCCCGAGCTTTGAGTGGATTTTAGAAATAATCCATTCAAATGTCTTCATCTTATGCTTTATAAATCATCATTTTGTCTTCATGGGACTATAAAACTATTGGGTGCACCGAAGGTGCACCCAATGGGTGTAGCCCCCGAGCTTTGAGTGGATTTTAAAAATAATCCATTCAAAGGTCTTCATCTTATGCTTTAGAAGTTCAAACAATGCCATATGTCCATGACTTGTTAGGTCTGAAATCAATTTGATCGGTGATGGATTGGATGTCCAGCTAGTTGAGGTAGACGGCTCTCAGTTGGACATCACCCTGCTCTGTGCTTCAATGCTTATGTTGATTAGACTCACACTTCTGTAGCTACATTTGGATTTCCTTCCATCTCAGCTGATCTCCTTCTTTTGTCGTGGTACATTCATTGCGTATATTTTGTGGATATCACTTCTTGAGAAAATCTTTGAAAACTCTAGGTGACACACCCAATGGGTGTGCCCAAGGGGTGTCTTTGCGCTGCCCTGGAGTAGTAACTTGATGTGACAGAGAGGTGTAATCATTTGCCTGAGCAGTTTAATTAGGTCCAATCAGTGTCGTGTTATGCGAAGCGGTGCCTGTTGCCTGACTCATTCTTAGGCGGCTTGAATTGCTTATTGAATTCTTGCGACTGTTCGGCGAGCGGGGTAGGAAGTGGACGGTCACCCCCGGCTTCTATAAATAGCCTACTTGCCCTGGCTGTTCTCTTCACTTGTTCATTGATCACTTGCTTTCTTCTTCTTCTTCCCTCCCTCCCTTTCCAACCGACCATGGGCAGGGGTAGGAGGGGCAGGGGTTGGCCTCACCGCGCCGACGGCAAACGCAAGCGCCCCCCCAAGTCCCCCTCAGAGGACTTCAGCGACTCAGAATACTCGGAGGAGGCCTCCTCCAAGTATGATCGATCACCCACTCCTGCTTCTCTAGTGGCATCGTCCGAGGATTCGGACGACTCCATGGGACTGTCCACCGTGGCCCGAGCATACTGGCGCTCCATCGAGCGCGCCGGGCTCGGTGGATCGGATGAGTTGGAGGAGGTCTCCTCGGAAGAGGTGGACTCCTTCGAGGAGTGGAGCGGCGGTGAGGGTGACGGTGAGGGCGATGGCAGCGGCGGCGATGACGACGGCAACAAGGGCGAAGGCGGCAAGGGCGATGGCGACGGGAGCACGGACGACGATGACGACAGCAAGGGCGACGGTGGCAGCTAGGGCGACGGCAGCAAGGGCGACAATGGCAAGGGCGACGACAGCAAAGGCGGCGATGATGGCGGCAAGGGCGACGGTGGCGGCGAGGGCGACGGCAGCAGCAAGGGCAATGACGGCAGCAGCAAGGCCAGTGGCATAATGCCGCTGGTTTAAATATTAGTATAGATAGCAGCAGTAGTAGTAGTAAGTAGTAGTAAAATAAGGTAGTGTTAGTTAGTAGTGCATTGTAGTGTAAGTAGTAGGGTAATGTAATGTAATGTAGTAACCAGGGGTAGAAGAGGCCGACTAATAATGAGTCGGCTTCGAGTTTGTGTTGATTCCCCCATTACGAATGAAGGATGAAGTTACTCCACTTAATCATTGTTTCTTGCTTTTTGTTCGTGTCCTTGAAAGCTTGTCGGCATTTTAGAGGTAATGCCCGAGTGACGATTGCAATCTTTACTTTTTCGAGTTATGATCTGACACTTTAGAGGTAATGCCCAACTTAGGGAGCCAACTTATACTCATGCCAACGTGCCTTCTTGAGTTCCGAACCCCAAATCTCACTTTTCTCCTCCGACGCTTCTCCGTTCTCTGAATTCTTGAGCCCACTCGTTCCGCCCAAGAGATTGTGATGGCTCCCAAGCGAAAAAGACAGAGCGCCACTGTCCCGATTATTCCACCCATTGATCCCAACAGCCAGCTTCCATTCGCCGGTAACCACATGTTTGTAATTTCTGAATCAGATCTTCTACATCTTATGGAGACTGGGGTTTTGCCGCCGAAAGAACTGTGTTCTTGGCGACTCTGGCGTGGGGTGACTGTTCTGACAGAGGACACCCACGAGGCTGTGGTTTATGTGCCGTTCCTCATCCGAGGGCTTGCCCTTCCCGTTTCTCCATTTTTCTGTGGTCTCCTTGATTTCTACGATCTAAATCTTACACATTTAAATCCCAACTCCATTCTCCAAGTTCCCATTTTCGTACACTTGTGCGAGGCCTTTCTTGGAATCCTTCCCCACTTTGGACTCTAGAGGTATCTTTACCACTTTCGGCCGGGTATGGCTGGAGGACAACATCAGCTTGTCGGTGGTGCTAGTTTGGAGCTCCACCGGGGGAGGAAAGTAGAATACCTTGATATCCCCCTCAAGGACAGCATCAAGGGATGGCGCCTCGAGTGGTTCACCATGTAGAATCAAAACATGTCCCTCCCCCTCGATCAGGGAGGCATCTCGACGTTCGTACGCCCAGCTGGGTAGAGTCCCCCACTTATTCAGATGTAGCCGAAGCCAAGGTGCTACTTACTGAGATCTGCTCGCGGAAGGATAGAGGCCTGATTGCTGAAGCCATGGTTACTGACTTTGTCTTCAAGAACATCCAACCTTTGAAGGACAGAGTCTATCCTTCTTACTTGTACACTGGGGTCAATGATTCTACCCGAGTCACTAACAAACAAATTCCCAATGAGGACCTTCTAAGCCGACTTGATATGATGCTAAGGGGCAGGTTTGCGAATGTTGGTGCCCCCTTATATTACTATGCATGGAACCTACCTCCGCAGAGTCCCTTCTCTGATTTTGTCTCCAATCCTCCTATTCGAGATGGCAGCCCGGGCCATAGAGTGCAACCCTCCTCAGAGGACATTGAGGCCTTAATTGCTCCCCTCCAAAATCTTCCCGAGGCTGAGAAGTAGACTCACTTCGATATGTCGTCCAGTACTGATGACGCTAAGATGAATGATGTTCTTAGCTTGCTGGCTGGAGAATCATCTGACTCTGCCCGCACTGAGCCGATGGCAGTTGCGATTGGGCAAGACTTTGGTGAAGACGAGGAGATTCAGAAACCAGAAGGTGCTCGTCACAAGCACTCCCGCCGAGCGAACCATCCAGCTGCACCTGTCGAGGAGAAGAAAAAGAAAAGGCGACTCTAGTGGTTGTCATGCTTGGAGCAAGACGCTGGCCCCTCCACATTATTCCTTGGTGATGGCCCGATGAGCACCATCCCCGAGGACAATGTTGGAGGTTGTGATGATGCTCAGGTTGTTGGCGGTGTGCTTGATGAGGAAGAAGAAATTCCGCTAATCCGTAAGAATAGCCGTCGCCATAGGGTCAGCGACATTCCCACATAAGCCTTGTCAGCCTCTAGGGGTTGTCAATATCTGATTTTGACCAAGCGCTGGAAGAGATCATCCCTAAGGACCTTCTATCAGAGCCTCCTGAAGCTGACAATCCCACTATCTGTTCAGAGGTCCTAGATGAAGGTCTTCTGCCGCATGATCCTGCTGGGCAAGAGATAACATGGGTAGTTTCTCATGCTTCGTCGACCTTGGAGGGCGGTCTACCTTGCGAAGACGCTGATCCGAGTCACCTGGCTCCTATGGACGTGGCTGAGGGATCTTCAGCCTTAGAGGTGGCTGCCACGGAGGACCCAGCCCCTAGGGTGGTGCTGGGAGCGACCCAGCCCCCGATGGTGTTGAAGCAGGCTCCCCTTCCGCCGCTTCCTTGGACGTCCATGTTGGATCGCCGCCAATCCAATCCGAGGAGGCCACGGTGACACATCTATCTATGGCTCTCGCCGGTCTGGTCACTTTAGAGGCCAGTGATCCAGACGCCAGGAGTCTACCACCTGCTAACGAGGCCGAGGTCCCTCCGAACCGCGCCTTTGATATCGTTGCTGCTGACATCCCCTTATCAAACAATGTATCAACTCTTCCTGCTTTGGGTCTTCCTTTGTTCCTCGCCAATCTTCAGGTGAGTCATCTTTCGCTTTTTTACTGTTCCTACTGGCAAACTAGCTTTTTTGTTTATCTTTTCATAATCATAGGATGTTCTTGGTGGTCTATCTGCCCAACTGAGATCCTGTGGTGCTCTTGTCCCCGACCAAGTTTCATCTTTGATGTAGTGGAACCCTCTACTGCTTCAAAAAATAGATGATCTGAGGACATGAAACATTGGTTAGTGAGCTCATAGTTTCTTTTTTTTGCTTTCATTGCTCGGCTCATTCTATATCCTGTGCTTTTCTTTTGCTACTTTATCAGATTTGGCTCGGCGGTGCTCTGATATTGAAGAGAAGTATACCTAGAGCCAGGCCGACTGAAGCCAAACTTCTGCTTTCTTGGACGGTGCTCGCTCCTTGAACTCCTCTCTGAATGCACAACTCGACTCCGAGAGGATGACACATGAGGTAAACTCTCTTGGCTGCTTCTATTTTGCTTCCCTTGCTTCAATGCTTAGTGTTGTTCTTGCTTGCAGGAGGAAAAACGAGCACTTGTTGCTTCTCGTGATAATCTGGACAGGATGTATCGCGATGCCAGCACCTCCTTGACCATTCTGGAGAGGAGCCATCGTTTTACTATGTCGGATTTGGACCACCATCGCAATGAGTTGAACGCATCCCCGGATGAAGTGTCCCGACTCGGCAAGCTATTGTCCACCAAAGATTCTGCCATCAAGGAGTTGCGTGCCTCCAAGAAGCTTGCCACGCAGGAGCTGGAGGCTACCTGCCACACTATTAAGGCCTTGGAGGATGACCGCGTCGTCATGAAGGCGATGTGCGACAAGGCCATGGATAAGGTTGTTTGCGCCGGGCGGATCCTGATGAGGAGACCCGGTGTCGTGGTGCCTAAGGACATTGTCGCTGATGTCGTGGTTGTGCCTGATGCCGCAAGTCATTCGTCTTCTTCCGCTGCTCCTGCAATCGATGCTTCCTGTAAGTATGCTCCAACACAATGATTTGCCTGGAAAACACTTGTTCATTGAGTTAGCGCTTTGTAGCGTGAATTCTGTGTGCATGTAATTGTTATGTTTGAACTGATTGTTCTATCAGCAGGGTGCTGAAAACACCCTTGACACTGTAAGTAAGATATTTCTTTTTCGAAGTACTCCCGATTCGAGTTGGCCATTTTGTTACTAGGGTATAGTGATCACCCTAAATCATTTAAGACTGAGCATGTCGCACCGACTTAAGGCGTTTCCGACTTAAGTCGATTGCTCCGTTAGTAGGGCATAGTGATCACCCTATGTCATGTAAGTGTGAGCATGTCGCACCGACTTAAAGCGTTTCCAACTTAAGCTGATTGCTCCGTTAGTAGGGCATAGTGATCACCCTAAGTCATGTAAGCGTGAGCATGTTGGACCGACTTAAGACGTTTTCCGACTTAAGTCGATTGCTCTGTTAGTAGGGCATAGTGGTTGCCCTTAGTCATGTAAGCGTGAGCATGTGCACCGACTTAAGGCGTTTCCGACTTAAGCCGATTGCTCCATTAGTAGGGCATAGTGGTCGCCCTTAGTCTTGTAAGCATGAGCCTATCGCACCGACTTAAGGAGTTTCCGACTTAAGCCGATTGCTCCGTTAGTAGGGCATAGTGGTCGCCCTTAGTCGTCTTATGCTGATTTCGAGTTGAGCTCAACCTAAGTCAGTTGTCAATCGAGAACTTGAATGTATTGGAAGATGAAAGCTTAATTGATGAAGATTTCTTTTGATTATAGAGTACAACTTCGCCCTGGAGACTTTTTGAGGTATCACTAAGGGTAGAACTTTCTGAGGTGCTCGATATTCCATGAGTTCCCCACTTCAGTGCCATCCATCTGAGTAAGCCGGTAGGATCCCGGCCGTGTGACCTCTGCCACGACGAACGGTCCTTCCCAAGGTGGTGACAGTTTGTGTCGTCCCTCCCCCATTAGTACTCGGCGGAGGACCTAGTCTCCCACTGCAAAGGATTGGTGCCACACAGCTTTGTCGTGGTAGCGCCTCAAAGTCTGCTGGTATCTGGCCGACTCAATTACCATGTTTAGTCGTTCCTCCTCCAGCACATCAATGTCCTCTTGCCTGGTTGCTTCTGCCTCAGCTATTCTTTCAAAGGTCAGCCTAGGCGCCCCAAAGATCAAATCGGCAGGTAGCAGCGCTTCCGACCCATACACCATGAAAAATGGGGTGTTTCCATGCAGAGCTTGGCTAGGCTGGGTTCGCAGGCTCCAGACCACGTATGGCAGTTCCCTGGTCCACTTTCCTGTGAGCTTCTCGCTCTTGTCGAATACCTTTTTTCTGAGTGCATCCAGTATCATTCCGTTGACTCTTTCCACCTGCCCATTTGCTCTTGGGTGTACCACTGATGTGTACTTGATCTAGATGCTCCTTTGCTCGCAGAAATCGAAGAACTCCGAGCTGGTGAAGTTGGATCCCAGGTCAGTGATTATGCTATTTGTTATTCCGAACCTGAACATTATCTCCTGGATAAATTACACTGCCTTTGCTGAGGTCAAGGAAGCAATGTGCTTGTATTCTATCCACTTCATAAATTTGTCAATTGCAACCAGTATATGAGTATAACCTCCTTGAGCCTTCCTGAAAGGTCGAATCATGTCCAGCCCCCAGCATGCAAACGACCAGGTTACAGGAATGGTCTGCACCTGCTGCGTGGGCAAGTACTACTGTTTTGACAAGAATTGGCATGCCTCACACTTCTGGACTAACTCAGCAGCATCACTCTTGGCGTTGGCCAGTAAAACCCGGATCTAAAAGCTTTTCCCACTATAGTCATCGATGCAACATGCACACCAGACTACCCTTCATGAATTTCATCTAACAGGTGTCTCCCGGTAGCTGAGTGGATGCACTTCATGAGGACCCCTCCTGCGCCTCTTCTGTACAGCAAGCCCCCTATGATGGTATAGTGGGATGACTGTCTTGCAATGCGTTCTGCTGCAGCCTTGTCATTCGACTCCTCTTCATTCTTTATGTACCTGATGGTTGACTCCCTCCAGTCATTGGGATCTTCCTCTGGCTGACTCAAGGCGTTGCATTCTTCCATCTGGTCCGTGATGATGCTCGGTTGTTGTATTTCTTGGACGAAGATCCCAGGTGGAGCTTGGGCCTGGCTGGATCCCAGCTTCAACAATGCATCAGCTGCCGCATTTGCGATCCCTTTCCACATGATGGAACTCCAATCCTTTGAACTTGTCTTCCAACTTACGCACGACTACATAGTATTTGCCCATTGAGTCGGTCGAGCAGTCCCAATCCTTATTTATTTGACTTATGACTACCAGCGAGTCACCGTATACCATCAACTTCTTGATGCTGAGTGATACCGCGATGCTCATCCCGTGGACCAGTGCTTCGTACTCTGCTGCATTATTGGATGCCGGAAACAAAAGCTAGAGTGCATACTTAAGTTGTTCACCTCCGGGAGCAATAAAGAGAATCCCTGCCCCCGCTCCTTAGAGATTTAGCGAGCATCAAAGTACATTCTCCATACTTCAGCAACTTCTAGGCTTTCCGGGACCTGGTGCTCAGTCCACTCTGATACGAAGTCAACCAGTGCCTGAGTCTTTATCGCCGTGCGAGGTCGGAATTCTATGTCATGAGCCCCGAGCTCGCACACCCACTTAGCTATTCTTCCCACAACTTCTTTATTGTGAAGAATATCACCTATCAGAAATCATGTGACTACTATGACTTTGTGGTCGTCAAAGTAGTGCTGGAGCTTGCGAGCAGTAAGAAGTACCACGTACAACAACATTTGGACTTGAGGATATCTTATCTTTGAGGGCCCAAGGACTTCACTGATGAAATAAACTGGATGTTGCACCGGGTATGCATGTCCTTCCTTCGCCCGCTCGACTACTAATGCGGTGCTTACTACGTGAGTCATGCAGGAGATATATAGGAGTAGATCTTCTGCCGGCTGACCGGGCGTAGCTCGGTGCGGTGGCTTGAGTACTGGCGGAGTGGTCAAGAATTTCTTCAGTGCCTCTAGAGCCTCCTGTGCCTCTGTGGTCCACTGAAACTTGTCCACCTTCTTGAGTAATTTATAGAATGGCATTCCTTTTTTGCCTAGCCTTGATATGAACCTTCTCAGAGTTGCCATGCATCTAGTGAGTCTTTGCACGTTTTTCTGTGACCGCGACGCTTCCATTCTCATGATGGCCTCGATCTTCTCTGAATTTGCTTCAATTCCTTGATGGTTGACAATGAATCTGAGCAGCTTTCCGGCTGGTACTCTGAAGACACACTTTTCTAGGTTCAGCTTCCACCGGTAGTTCCTCAGGCTGTCGAAGACCAGTTGAAAATCCTCGATGAAGTTTTCTGAGTTTTCTATCTTGATAACCACATCAACAACGTAAGCTTCCACCCGCTTGCCCCAGTGATCGGTTAAGCATGTTTGGATGGCTCTCTGGTACGCCGCTATAGCGTTCTTGAGACCGAACGACATGTAGGTATAGCAGAAAGCTCCAAATGGTGTGACGAAAGCAGTTATCTCCTCATCTTCTTTGCCAAGCTGATCTGATGATATCCGGAGTAGCAGTCTAGGAAGGAGAGCATAGAGCAGCCAATGATCGAGTCGAGTACCTGATCTATTTTAGGGAGCCCGAAGGGATCCTTCAGACAATGCTTGTTGAGATTAGTATAGTCGACGATAAAATTTAAATATAGATCGAACTAAAATCCATCCTTGGCGCTAGAAAGTCAATTGGGAGACGCCACCTAGATCGAATTGAACTCCTCGTTGTGTGGCTCCTCTTGAACCACATGTTCTTCTCCTGTGGGGGGGGTGTGAGATAGCAAGGGTGAGCTCACACATGTTCATCGCTCAACAAGTTGTGGGGAATAATGTGCACGAACTCACCAAAGGTGGGAGTTCATGTGATGTGTAAAGCTGATCAACAATAGGGGTTAAAGCTGAGCATTGCTTTTAATAAGTTGGTCAAATTTTATTAGCAATTACTAGATGTAAGTAAATACCAAACCATAATAAAAATAATAGAACAAAATTAATAAATAATCCCATGCAAATGCAAATGACAAATTGAATTTAAGTTACATAAATTAATCATGTGAGTGTCCGAGCCGATCATGACCGTGAGCACGGCAAGTATACCAGTTTTACACTCTGCAGAGGTTGCACATCTTTACCCACAAGTCATGTTACCCATCTGCCGAGGGGTCATGAATCCCATACACCTCTACCAAGGAAGCGAGACAGGGTAACACTACGAGGCCTTTACAAAGTTCCACTAGCTTCAGAAAACCCGCTTCAGTTTCTAGGAAGGTCCAATGCAGCGATCCCTCGCCTGACCGCCATCGCACCAAAATCAACCCAAGGACCTCCCTACACTGACCACTCCCCTACTACCCTTGCCCCTTTCGGGTAAGGTAGTCATCCACTAGCTTTCCTAATTAGTCAGCCAAGGGCATCCCATACTACCCTTGTGGTAGCACTGTTTTCCCGAGTGATTCTCCATGTTCCCATTAACATAATGATCTTATCATGAACATAAATAACATAACAGAATAATAGGAACATGGATATAATGAAATATTAACCCAAAACCATATAAAGCAATAGCAAACACTACCCAAGTGATTCAGGGGTAAACAAGGTAAAAGATAATCAGACTAGGGTGACCTATTGGGTCCCATAAAAATTAAACCTATGCATTGAATAATGATAATAAAGAACATTATTGGGTAAACAAAAGTGATCAAGGGCACAACTTGCCTGGCACTTGAGATTCCAGTTACGAGGGTGATTCTTGAGATCCTCGTGACCGCACTGCTAGTCGTAGCAATACAAACAAACATGGTATAGACAAAATTAACATCACACCAAACGTAAGAACATACTGCATAATAATGATCTACACGTTGCTACGAGATCGTGGGATTGAGAACTACTAAGATTGGAGTCGGTCATCAAGTTATGATGTGATTAAATGATTAAAACTAGGTTCTATGGTTATTTTATAATTCCATAGAAAATATAACCTGAAGTAGTAACTAATTCAACTTTAATCTAAATTATAAATTGACCATAGATCATATTTTAGTAGACTAACCAACATAAGTTAACTAAAGATCTAACTATAAAAGAATGAAACATGGTACAATAAATATTGTTATCGCATAGTAAATATTCGTACGAGACTAACACAACTAGAACGAGTCAATTCGGAGTTAAAATGAGGAAGTTATAAATTTCCAAAGGTTTTATGCATTTGATATTGTCGGCGTTTCAAGACCGGGGGGTCCTTGGGCCGACGAGTGAGTGTCGCCGTGTGCCCCAGCCCAGATGGGTCGAGCGCGAAGGGGGGAGAGCAAGGCGGCCGGAGACCAGCGTGAGAGAGGTGGGAATCCCGCGGCCTTCGTGTTCGTCCCGCGCCCAAGTCGGGTGCGCTTGCAGTAGGGGGTTACAAGCGTCCATGCGGGAGAGGGAAGCGAGCGGCTCCAAGCGAGCGCCTGTCTCGTCCTCGTCCCCGCGCGGCCAACCCTCTCTAAGAGGGCCCTGGTCCTTCCTTTTATAGGCGTAAGGAGAGGATCCAGGTGTACAATGGGGGGTGTAGCAGAGTGCTACGTGTCTAGCGGAGGGGAGCTAGCGCCCTAAGTACATGCCGTTGTGGCAGCCGGAGAGATTTTGGCACCCAGCTGGTGTGATGTCGTGGCCGTCGGAGGAGCGATGGAGCCTGGCGGAGGGACAGCTGTCGGAGCGGTCGGGTCCTTGCTGACGTCCTCTTGCTTCCGTAAGGGGGCCGAGAGCCGCCGTCGTCACAGAGTACGCGGGGCGCCATCATTGCCTATCTGGCGGAGCTAGCCAGATGGGACGCCGGTCTTGTTCCCTGTGGCCCGAGTCAGCTTGGGGTAGGGTGATGATGGCGCCTCCTGTTGACGTGGCTGGCCTGCGCCCTAGGTTGCGCGATGTGGAGGCTCCTCCGAAGCCGAGGTCGAGTCTGAGCCCTGGGTCGGGCGGAGCGGAGTTCGTCGGCTGAGGCCAGGGTGGAGTCCGAGCCCTGGGGTCGGGCGAAGCGGAGTTCGTCGTCTTCTGGGGCTGAGCCCGAGTCCGAGCCCTGGGTCGGGCGGAGCGGAGTTCGTCGTCTTCTGGGGCTGAGCCCTGGGCCGAGCCCTGGGTCGAGCGGAGCGGAGTTCGCCGTCTTCCGGGACTTAGCCCGAGTCCGAGCCCTGGGTCGGGCGGAGCGGAGTTCGCCGTCTTCCTGTACTTAGCCCGAGTCCGAGCCCTGGGTCGGGCGGAGCGGAGTTCGCCGTCTTCCGGGACTTAGCCCGAGTCCGAGCCCTGGGTCGGCGGAGCGGAGTTCGCCGTCTTCCGGGGCTTAGCCCGAGTCCGAGCCCTGGGTCGGGCGAAGCGAAGCTTCCTATGGTGCCTTCGGCGGGGCCTGACTGCCTGTCAGTCTCACTCTGTCAAGTGGCACTGCAGTCGGAGTGGCGCAGGCGGCGCTGTCCTTCTGTCAGTCCGGTCAGTGGAGCGGCGAAGTGACGGCGGTCACTTCGGCTCTGCCGGGGGGCGCGCGTCAGGATAAGGTGTCAGGCCACCTTTACATTAAATGCTCCTGCGATTTGGTCGGTTGGTGCGGCGATTTAGTCAGGGTTGCTTCTTAGCGAAGGCAGGGCCTCGGGCGAGCCGGAAATATGTTCGCCGTCGGAGGGGGGCCTCGGGCGAGAAGGAAATCCTCCGGGGTCGGCTGCCCTTGTCCGAGGCTAGGCTCGGGCGAGGCGTGATCGAGTCGCTCGAATGGACTGATCCCTGACTTAATCGCACCCATCAGGCCTTAGCAGCTTTATGCTGATGGGGGTTACCAGCTGAGAATTAGGAGTCTTGAGGGTACCCCTAATTATGGTCCCCGACAGTAGCCCCCGAGCCTCGAAGGGAGTGTTAGCACTCGCTTGGAGGCTTTCGTCGCACTTTTTTGCAAGGGGACCAGCCTTTCTCGGTTGCATTTTGTTCCGGTGGGTGCGCGCGAGCGCACCCGCCGGGTGTAGCCCCCGAGGCCTCGGAGGAGTGGTTTCACTCCTTCGAGGTCTTAATGCCTTGCGCAATGCTTCGGCTGGTCTGGTTGTTCCCTCATGCGAACTGGCCGTAGCCTGGGTGTACGGTCGGGTCCCAAGTTCTCGGGCTGGTATGTTGACGCTGTCAACGGTTCGGCCGGAGCTGGGTTTGCGAGAGCAGCCCCCGAGCCTCTGCACAGGGCGAGAGGGCGATCAGGGACAGACTCGGCTTTTTTACATACGCCCCTGCGTCGCCTTTCCGCAAGGAGGAGGGGGGGAAGCGCCATGTTGCCCTCGATGGGCACTGAACATGGTGTCTCCGGTGAGCTGCAAGCGGGTAATCCGAGTGGACGTCCGTGCCCCGTTCGTTAGGTGTCGGCTAGGGGCCCAGAGGCACGCCCAAAAGTACCTGCGGGTGATCTGCCGGACCCGGTCCCCTGGCGACGGGGTCCGAGGGCTCGATGCCTCCCTCTGATGGGATTCCGTTACAAGATCGCTCCCGCTGGTCTCGGAAATGTCCTAGGGTACCTCGGGAGCGCAGCCCGAGCCTTGGTTATGTATCGAACGTACCCATGGTCATCCCTCGCTCGGCGTCTGAGGCGGCTGTGAACCCTTCGGGGGCCAGCCTTCGAACCCCTGATCAGTAATGGGCACGGAGCCCGAGTAGCCTGAGGCGGCCGTGGAACCCTTCCGAGGGGGCGACCTTCGAACCTCTGACCAGTAGTGGGTGTAGGGCCCACGCGATCTGAGGCGGCTGTCGAACCCTTCCGGGGGGCCAACCTTCGAACCTCTGATCAGTAGGGAGGCTCGGAGCCTGGTTCCTTCACGGGGAAGGATCCTTTTCGGGGTATCCCCCTTTCCCGGTCCCTGTTGCAAGAGAGAGAAAGAGGAACAAAGGAAAAGGATACGAAATCGAACGACGCGGCGTACCTTTTTGGCGTGGTTATTATGGCGAAGGCTAAGTGTCGCCCGCTTCTCCTCCCAGAGGCGCCGCATGTCCCGCCGCGGAGTTAATGGGATGGAGCGAGTGGCCCGCGTGGCGGCCGTTGCGCGTGCGCGAGCCGTTCGAGGAACGGAACACGGGCGTGTTGTCTTCACGCCGTGAGGGAGGTTTCTCTCGCTGCCCCCGGATGGGACGTGAGCTTGGCTGACGACGTGACTACTGCTCCTGCCCGCCTGCCACCGTCATTACTGCCGGCCCATTTTTGGCCGCATTGACCGTCGCGCCAGGCTGGCACCGCTGGGTCGTGCGCTGGGTCGCCTCGAGTCGCGGAATTGGTTCCGCAGTCGAGGAGGCGCGGTAGTGGCGCGAGTGGCGGTGCAGTTGCTTGCACGAAGCATCCGGCGCGCCGGTTGCGTGACGCGTGGGCCTGGGCCTCCATGCTGGGCGTGTCGGGAGTCGGAGAAGGGCGTCCACTTGGCACGGTTGCATGCCGCCTGCATGGCTGCCCGCCCCTTTCGCCCGCTGGTCTGGGCAAAAGTGGAGGGTCACTTGTAACCGCTGGGCGGTCGTGCGCACCGCGCGCGGTGGTTTGGCTTCTTCTGCTCTGAGCCGGTTCGCATGACGTGTGGGACCCAGCCCCCGCGCCGCAGGGGGGGACCTTGGAGTGTGTTGGAGAAGACTCAACCCGCGACGGTTGGGGGGCGCAAGTAGGGAGAGTCGCCTTTAAAAGGAGGGTGACCCCCTTCGGAAGGCGACCATGTCTTCGCTCTCCCTTATGCATCGTGTCTTTCCACCTTCCAAGCCCCCGGATGGGGGATACCCGCCGTCTTTCCGCCTCATCGTCGGAGGAACGCAACTCCGTGGGAGTTGGTACCTTTCAGCCATCGTTCGGCTTCAAGGATTTTCATCACACAGCCCGCTTGCACCCCTCCGCTGGTGGTCACCCAAGACGGTGACCTCCAGCTCCTGGATGGGGAGAGGCAAGCCGGGCTGTGATCTCGATCCCGCCCTCAGCGTCGAGGGTGTTCGTCATCCTCGCTGGGGCGGGGAGCGAGGCGAGCCGGGGCTCTACCTCCTGCGCGGGTCGGCGGGCCACCTCTTCTTCCAGCTTCTGGTGGTGGCAATCGCCCTCCAGCTCTGCGGCGGAGACGTCCTCCAGCCATGCCGGGGAAGGCGAACTGTTGCTGCCCAGCTAGGATGCAACATTCCGCCCTCTTCCTCGCATTCGCGGCGAGGACGACAGCGAGGATCTGCCGGTGCGCTTGGGAGCGGCCCGCTCTTTGGCTTTAATAGCTGGTTCGCGTCCCTTGAGCGGGAACGCGAACGAGAGCCCTCCAGCGGCCGCGTCCACCCGGGACCATGGCTGCTACTGCAGAGGTCGCTGGTGGGTCTCCCGATGTTCGTCGCCCCGCAGGCTCGAGGTTGCTCATACCCGCGGGGACGGAACCAGAGTTCCGTTTGTAATGGCACTTTGAATGCCAGTGTTTTTATTCATTGTGGCTGTCGAGGCCTGAACATGTATGTAATTTCGGCACGGAGCCGTGCTTTTCTTTCTCCATTTTCGAGCTCTAAGACTCGCCTGTTGGTTGTCTGAACCGCTTCACCGAGCGTGAGTCGCCCCGTGTCAAGGTGACGAGTGAGGTATCCGTATCCCGGAGGCGTAGAAGTCCCTCGGCTCGGTCGGCCTTGCTGTCCGAGGCTCCTCTAGCTTAGTTAAAGGGACCCCGTGGCCGCTCTTGGATGAGCCGAGGCCAGGGGTAGCGATATCAGCATGAACAGGGGCAGAGTCGGCTCAAAAATGAAACCTGGTTGGCCGAAGCCTAGCCGGGTCGTCCGTTGGCGGGACCGACGCTGGAGTTGACCAACCGAAGCCTCGGGTCGGACTGGCGCCCTCTGAGGATGGCTGGCCGAGGCCCCGGGGTGACCGGCCGAGCCGACCGCTCGGGCCGGGTTCCTGGAGGAGACCCTGGCAGCAATGGCCTGGGCGCGGTGATGATGTCGTCCTTCGGAGTGGAGATCTTCGGACCGCGTCGCCGTCCGAGACTAGGTCGGATCTCGCCGATGGTGTCGTCGATGCCGAGGGTGCTGCTGCCCCCTTCCATCGTCAAGACCCGAGCCTGCAGGATCAGATTGTCTTGTAGCGTGTGTCTCCTGCGGCCGCTGAGGCCAGAACACACACCCTCGATGTGTTGTAAAGCTGCGTCTCTTTTCCTCTTGTTTCGAGTATCTGGACTTTTTTGTCGGTAACAGGGATGTTTGTGCGAGAGTTGCTTCTCGCGGAAGGTGATGAGTGAGGTATCCGTATCCCGGAGGCGTAGGAGTCCCTCGGCTCGGTCGGCCTTGCCGCTTACGCGCACTTTTACCCGTCCATGAGGCTCTGTCACCGACTCAGTCGAGAAGGCTCGAAGGACCGCTTCGGCAGAAGAGCTTCCGAACGTGAAGACTTGTTCGGTCCGTGGAATCACATATCCGAGCGTGAGTTACTTATCGCAGAAGGTGATGAGTGAGGTATCCGTATCCCGGAGGCGTAGGAGTCCCTCGGCTCGGTCAGCCTTGGCTGCTTACGTGTACTCCGTCGTTTTCATGATCCACTTTTCGAAGTAGTCAAAAAGCACGAAAGACATTCTGGCAGAAGAGATCTTTTTTCGTGGAAAATTTCAACGCAGAGGGGGTTCCCCCCCTTTTAGCCCCCGAGGGAGGGTCGGGCTTTGCCGAGGCGAGGCCGACCCTTCCTTGATGACTAAACTTTGCGTGGGTGCGAGGTATATGAACAACTTGAAAACATCTTAAGGGTAGAAGCGATGTAGCTGTTGGATGTTCCAAGCGTTGCCGTAGACCTCGCCTTGGCTGTTGGCCAGCTTGTACGTTCCGGGCTTCAGAACCTTGGCGACGACGAACGGTCCCTCCCAGGGGGGCGTGAGCTTGTGCCTCCCTCGGGGGTCTTGTCGCAGCCGAAGCACCAGGTCGCCCACCTGGAGGTCTCGGGACCGGACCCCTCGGGCGTGGTAGCGTCACAGGGACTGCTGGTACCGCTCCGTGTGTAGTAAGGCCTTGTCCTGAGCCTCTTCCAGCTGGTCCAGCGAGTCTTCTCGGCTAGCTTGGTTGCTTTGATCGCTGTAGGCCCTCGTCCTCGGGGAGCCGTATTCCAGGTCTGTGGGCAAGACGACCTCGGCCCCGTAGACTAGGAAGAATGGCGTGAAACCCGTGGCTCGGCTCGGCGTTGTCCTCAGGCTCCAGACCACCGAGGGGAGTTCCTTCATCCATCGCTTGCCGAACTTGTTGAGGTCGTTGTAGATCCGAGGCTTAAGCCCTTGTAGAATCATGCCGTTGGCACGCTCTACTTGCCCATTTGACATGGGATGAGCCACGGCGGCCCAGTCCACCCGGATGTGGTGATCCTCGCAGAAGTCCAAGAACTTTCTGCCGGTGAACTGGGTGCCGTTGTCGGTGATGATGGAGTTTGGGACCCCGAAGCGATGGATGATGTTGGTGAAGAACGCCACCGCCTGCTCGGACCTGATGCTGTTCAGAGGTCGGACCTCGATCCACTTGGAGAATTTGTCGATGGCGACCAGCAGGTGCGTGTAGCCCCCGGGTGCCTTCTGCAAGGGGCCGACGAGGTCCAGACCCCACACAGCAAAGGGCCAGGTGATGGGTATCGTCTGCAGAGCCTGAGCCGGCAGGTGGGTCTGCTTCGCATAGAATTGACACCCTTCGCAGGTGCGGACGATTCTAGTGGCGTCGGCCACCGCCGTCGGCCAGTAGAAGCCCTGTCGGAAGGCATTCCCGATAAGGGCTCGAGGCGCTGCGTGATGGCCGCAAGCCCCCGAGTGTATCTCCCGCAGGAGTTCCTAACCTTCGGCGACGGAGATGCATCGCTGGAGGATGCCTGAGGGGTTGCGGTGGTAGAGCTCCTTTTCTTCGCCCGGCAAGACGAACGGCTTGGCGCGCCGCGCCACCCGCCGAGCCTCGGCTCGGTCGAGGGGTAGCTCTCCTTGGTGTAGATATCGCAGGTACGGGGTCTGCCAGTCTCGATCAGGCGTGGCCCCGCTTCGCTCCTCTTTGACGCGCAGTGCCTCACCCTCGGGGGCTGAGGGTACCTCGGGCTGAACCGAGGGCGCCTCGGGCCGAGTTGAGGGTGCCTCAGGCTGCGCCGGGGGTACCTCGGGCTGGGCCGTGGGTACCTCGGACTGGGCCGAGGGTACCTCGGGCTCGGGCGTGTCATCGATCTTGACGGAGGGTTGATGCAGATCCCGGGAGAAGACGTCCGGGGGAACCGTTGTTCGCCCCAAGGCTATTTTAGCCAGCTCGTCCGCAGTCTCGTTGTAGCGCCGAGCGATGTGGTTCAGCTCGAGCCCGTAGAACTTGTCTTCCAGGCGCCAAACCTCATCGCAGTAGGCCTCCATCTTCGGGTCGCGGCAGTGGGAGTTCTTCATGACTTGGTCGATGACGAGCTGCGAGTCACCGCGGGCGTCGAGGCGCCGGACCCCTAGCTCGATGGCGATCCGCAACCCGTTGACCAGAGCCTCATACTCAGCCACATTGTTGGACGCCGAGAAATGGAGGCGTAGCACATAGCGTAGGTGTTTCCCGAAGGGCGAGATGAAGAGTAGGCCCGCGCCGGCTCCCGTATTCATCAGCGACCCGTCGAAAAACATGGTCCAGAGCTCCGGTTGGATCGGAGCCGTCGGTAGCTGGGTGTCGACCCATTCGGCTACGAAGTCCGCCAAAACCTGGGACTTGATGGCCTTCCGAGGGGCGAACGAGATGGTCTCGCCCATGATTTCCACCGCCCACTTTGCAATCCTACCCGAGGCCTCTCGGCACTGGATGATCTCCCCCAGGGGGAAGGATGACACCACAGTTACCGGATGAGACTCGAAGTAGTGTCGCAACTTCCGCCGCGTCAGGATCACTGCATACAACAGCTTCTGAACTTGTGGGTAGCGGATCTTGGTTTCGGACAGTACCTCGCTGACGAAGTAAACTGGCCTCTGAACGGGCAATGCATGCCCCTCTTCTTGCCTCTCGACCACAATCGCGGCGCTAACCACCTGGGTGGTCGCGGCGACGTAGACCAAGAGGGCTTCTCCGTCAGCCGGAGGCACCAAGATAGGCGCCTTTGTGAGGAGCGCCTTCAAGTTCCCGAGAGCTTCCTCGGCCTCAGGGGTCCAAGTGAAGCACTCGGCTTTACTTAAGAGGCGGTACAGAGGCAGACCTCTTTCGCCGAGGCGTGAGATGAAGCGGCTCAGAGCCGCGAGACATCCCATGACCCTCTGTACGCCTTTCAAGTCCTTGATGGGCCCCATGCTGGTGATGGCTGCGATCTTCTCCGGGTTGGCTTCGATGCCCCGCTCGGAGACGATGAACCCCAAGAGCATGCCTCGGGGCACCCCGAAGACACACTTCTCGGGATTGAGCTTGACGCCTTTCGCCTTGAGACATCGGAATGTCACTTCAAGGTCGGAAAGGAGGTCGGAAGCTTTCCTCGTCTTGACTACGATGTCATCGACGTAGGCCTCGACCGTGCGGCCAATGTGTTCTCCGAACACATGGTTCATGCACCGCTTGTACGTCGCTCCCGCGTTCCTCAAGCCGAACGGCATGGTGACATAGCAGTACATGCCGAAGGGCGTGATGAAAGAAGTCGCGAGCTGGTCGGACTCTTTCATCCTGATTTGATGATACCCGGAGTAGGCATCGAGGAAAGACAGGGTTTTGCACCCAGCAGTGGAATCCACGATTTGATCGATGCGAGGCAGAGGGTAGGGAACCTTCGGACATGCTTTGTTGAGACCAGTGTAGTCTACACACATCCGCCATTTCCCCCCTTTCTTTCTCACAAGCACGGGGTTGGCAAGCCATTCGGGATGGAATACCTCTTTGATGAACCCTGCCGCCATTAGCTTGTGGATCTCCTCGCCTATGGCTCTGCGCTTCTCTTCGTCGAATCGGCGCAGAGGCTGCTTGACGGGTCGGGCTCCGGCTCGAATGTCCATCGAGTGCTCGGCGACATCCCTCGGTATGTCGGGCATGTCCGAGGGACTCCACGGCGTTCGCGCGGAGAAAGTCGACGAGCACTGCTTCCTATTTGGGATCGAGTCTGGAGCCGATCCGGATCTGCTTGGAGGTGTCGCCGCTGGGGTCGAGGGGGGCGGCCTTAACCGTCTCCACTGGCTCAAAGTTGCCGGCATGACGCTTCACGTCTGGCACCTCCTTAGAGAGGCTTTCCAGGTCGGCGATGAGGGCCTCGGACTCGGCGAGGGCCTCGGCGTACTCCACGCACTCCACGTCGCATTCGAACACGTGTTTGTACGTGGGGCCGACGGTGATGACCCCGTTGGGGCCCGGCATCTTGAGCTTTAGGTAGGTGTAGTTGGGGACGGCCATGAACTTCGTGTAGCATGGCCTTCCCAGTACCGCGTGGTAGGTTCCTCGGAACCCGACCACCTCGAACGTCAGGGTCTCCCTTCGGAAGTTGGAGGGCGTTCCGAAGCAGACTGGAAGGTCGAGTTGTCCGAGGGGCTGGACGCGCTTCCCGGGAATGATCCCATGGAAGGGCGCAGCGCCTGCTCGGACGGAGGACAGATCAACACGCAGGAGCCTGAGGGTCTCGGCGTAGATGATGTTGAGGCTGCTGCCCCCGTCCATAAGGACCTTGGTGAGCCTGACGTCGCCGATGACGGGGTCGACGACGAGCGGGTATTTCCCCGGGCTCGGCACGCGGTCGGGGTGGTCGGCTTGGTCGAAGGTGATGGGCTTGTCGGACCAGTCTAGGTAGACTGGCGCCGCCACCTTCACCGAGCAGACCTCCCGGCGCTCTTGCTTGCGGTGCCGAGCCGAGGCATTCGCCGCTTGCCCACCGTAGATCATGAAGCAGTCGCGGAGCTCGGGGAACTCTCCTGCTTGGTGGTCTTCCTTCTTGTCGTCGTCGCGGGCCCTGCCACCCTCCGCGGGTGGCCTGGCCCTGTGGAAGTGGCGCCGAAGCATGACGCACTCCTCAAGGGTGTGCTTGACGGGCCCCTGGTATTAGGGGCACGGCTCCTTGAGCATCTTGTCGAAGAGTTTGGCACCTCCAGGAGGTTTCCGAGGGTTCTTGTACTCGGCGGCGGCGACAAGGTCTGCGTCGGCGGCGTCGCGTTTCGCTTGTGACTTCTTCTTGCCTTTCTTCTTGGCGCCGCGCTGAGTTGACGCCTCGGGAGCATCTTCCGACGGGCGGCCCTGGGGCTGCTTGTCCTTTCGGAAGATAGCCTCGACCGCCTCCTAGCCGGAGGCGAACTTGGTGGCGATGTCCATCAGCTCGCTCGCCCTGGTGGGGGTCTTGCGACCCAACTTGCTCACCAGGTCGCGGCAGGTGGTGCCGGCGAGGAACGCGCCAATGACATCCGAGTCGGTGATGTTGGACAGCTCGGTGCGCTGCTTCGAAAATCGCCGGATGTAGTCCCTGGGGCAGATGACGTATCTCTCCGGCCGGGGGTTGGCCCGTCCATGCCTGCCCGACGTCCCGGTGGATCGGCTCAAGTGCTCCTGCTCCCTCGTCGAGCCTGGCCTGCACCCCGCGGATTTGCTCAAGCTGTGGGTCATGCCCCCCCGCCTGAACGGGGACCACAGCTAGCTCCCGTGGGATGTCGGCGCGAGGCACCGGCCTAGGGAGATCACCGTCCTCCGGCATGCCGAGATGATTGCCTTCGAAGGGAACCCCTAGATCGACGTGGAAACATTCGTGGCTTGGGCCACAGTCCTCGTCGTCGAGGCTGCGGCTACCATCGGAACAGTCGGAGAGGCAGTAGTCGCATGCGGTCATGAAGTCCCGCATGGCACTGGGGTTGCCAAGTCCAGAGAAATCCCAACAGATGCTGGGCTCGTCGTCTTCCTCGGACCCAGAGGGCCCGTAGGTCGAGACGTCCGTCAGCCGGTCCCAAGGCGACCGCATGCGAAACCCTAGAGGGTTTGGACTCGCCTCTACGAGAGCGCCCGCCAAAGCGAGGTCGCTAGGCGGGTTGAGGCTGAATCCAAATGACGTGGGATGGGAATCGGTCGGTACCTCTTGGTCGACGAGCGGCGATAAAGTCGCGTCGGGGACTGACTGCACCGTCGTCTCAGGTACAAGGGCGACACCCAGCAAGCTTTTCGCAAGCGCGCTGGCGTCGTCCGCTTGCTCGGGTTTGGCGTGTCACGGGGAGACAGCGCTCGTCTTCGTCTCAAGCGCGAAGTCGATACCCGGCGCGCCCCCCGTTGGGGTGCAGGCGCTGTCGACTCGCTCGACAGCCGACGAGGCGCTGCCTCCTGCTTGGCCTTGGTTGTCCTGCCTTCCCCTCCGTCGGCGGGGAAGAAGGCGGGACGAGGTCGAAGGTTGTTCTTCCACCACGCGGGGAAGACGTCGTCGATTCCGCCGCCGGCGGGCGGGCTGTCGGCCGCCATTGTCGTTGTCGTGTGGCGGTGGAAGGAGTATCATGTCGTAGCTGCCGTCGAAGGACATGAACTCAAGACTCCCGAAACGGAGCACCGTACCGGGTTGGAGAGGTTGCTGGAGACTGCCCATCTGGAGCTTGACGGGAAGCTGTTCGTCAACACGCAGCAGGCCCCTACCTGGCGCGCCAACTGTCGGCGTTTCGAGACCGGGGGGTCCCTGGGCCGACGAGTGAGTGTCGCCGCGTGCCCCAGCCCAGATGGGTCGAGCGCGAGGGCGAGCGCGAAGGGGGGAGAGCGAGGCGGCCGGAGACCGGCGTGAGAGAGGTGGGAATCCCGCGGCCTTCGTGTTCGTCCCACGCCCAGGTCGGGTGCGCTTGCAGTAGGGGGTTACAAGCGTCCACGCGGGAGAGGGAAGCGAGCGGCTCCAAGCGAGCACCTGTCTCGTCCTCGTCCCCGCGCGGCCAACCCTCTCTAAGAGGGCCCTGGTCCTTCCTTTTATAGGCGTAAGGAGAGGATCCAGGTGTACAATGGGGGGTGTAGCAGAGTGCTACGTGTCTAGAGGAGGGGAGCTAGCGCCCTAAGTACATGCCGTTGTGGCAGCCGGAGAGATTTTGGCACCCAGCTGGTGTGATGTCGTGGCCGTCGGAGGAGCGATGGAGCCTGGTGGAGGGACAGCTGTCGGAGCGGTCAGGTCCTTGCTGACGTCCTCTTGCTTCCGTAAGGGGGCCGAGAGCCGCCGTCGTCACAGAGTACGCGGGGCGCCATCATTGCCTATCTGGCGGAGCTAGCCAGATGGGACGCCGGTCTTGTTCCCTGTGGCCCGAGTCAGCTTGGGGTAGGGTGATGATGGCGCCTCCTGTTGACGTGGCTGGCCTGCGCCCTAGGTTGGGCGATGTGGAGGCTCCTCCAAAGCCGAGGTCGAGTCTGAGCCCTGGGTCGGGCGGAGCGGAGTTCGTCGGCTGAGGCCAGGGCGGAGTCCGAGCCCTGGGGTCGGGCGAAGCGGAGTTCGTCGTCTTCTGGGGCTGAGCCCGAGTCCGAGCCCTGGGTCGGGCGGAGTGGAGTTCGTCGTCTTCTGGGGCTGAGCCCGAGTCCGAGCCCTGGGTCGGGCGGAGCGGAGTTCGCCGTCTTCCGGGACTTAGCCCGAGTCCGAGCCCTGGGTCGGGCGGAGCGGAGTTCACCGTCTTCCGGGACTTAGCCCGAGTCCGAGCCCTGGGTCGGGCGGAGCGGAGTTCGCCGTCTTCCGGGGCTTAGCCCGAGTCCGAGCCCTGGGTCGGGCGAAGCGGAGCTTCCTATGGTGCCTTCGGCGGGGCCTGACTACCTGTCAGTCTCACTCTGTCAAGTGGCACTGCAGTCGGAGTGGCGCAGGCGGCGCTGTCCTTCTGTCAGTCCGGTCAGTGGAGCGGCGAAGTGACGGCGGTCACTTCGGCTCTGCCGGGGGGCGCGCGTCAGGATAAGGTGTCAGACCACCTTTGCATTAAATGCTCCTACGATTTGGTCGGTTGGTGCGGCGATTTAGTCAGGGTTGCTTCTTAGCGAAGGCAGGGCCTCGGGCGAGCCGGAAATATGTTCGCCGTCGGAGGGGGGCCTCGGGCGAGACGGAAATCCTCCGGGGTCGGCTACCCTTGTCCGAGGCTAGGCTTGGGCGAGGCGTGATCAAGTCGCTCGAATGGACTGATCCCTGACTTAATCGCACCCATCAGGCCTTAGCAGCTTTATGCTGATGGGGGTTACCAGCTGAGAATTAGGAGTCTTGAGGGTACCCCTAATTATGGTCCCCGACAGGTATAAGATTAATTAAGAAATCTAGTTTATTATTGTTTTCATGTCAAAACAGAGATACTATGTTATAAACAATAATATTATAGAATTATAGAAATTGGAATGAATTGATTTGGACTTCATATGAATTTTATATGAATTAAACAAGTGCTAGGAATTGTTTTTACGCTAAAATTTCATTTCCACATTTATTTACCCAAATTAAATGATCAATGGACCGAGCACAAAATTTATTGAAACACGAGGGTGAAATCATAGGTGATCCGCAGACTCAGCCCAACCCCGCAGTGGACCGCGGGTTGATACGACAAAAGGACAGGGGCTATTTTATAAAGCTGGCCGGCTGAAGGGGTATGGTGAGTTCTGGGCTGTTGGATTCAAATCGCGCGGCCAGGATTAGATTTCGCCGTGGCTAACTCAGGATGTAACCAGAACCGAGGGATTAGGATCCAACGACGAGGATTCCTAGATCTATTTCTATTCGTCAGATCGGTGATCAACGACCTCGATTTAATGTCGTGAAGGGGGTATCTCCAGTTTCTAATCAGAGTCGTAGACCGCACAACCGACGTACACGATCTGCCTAACCCTATCCGCTTCGCGACCCGGCGGCGCCCCCCACCAATTCACACCGGCGAACCCCAGGGCGGTGGTGACCTCGCCGGGGAAGCCCCATTCTACACATTGAGCCCCCAAATTCCAATCAAATATACTCTAGACGAAGCTACGACTACGCCCAACCTGGACAACCATCACACGAGTTGAATCGTCCCGAGACGCCATTGGTCTACCTTCCGTGGCGGCTCTACGTCATGGTTGAAGCCCGATGAGCAATTGCCGGCCAACCACCGACCCAACTACCACCCTATCGGTGTCACACGACCCTATGGATGTAAAGAACAGGCCCGTGCACTTACCAGAGGTTAGGGTGAGGGCGGCGAGCTTGGCCACGGTGCAGTCGACGACAATGGCGCAAGTGTACCCTCCGGTCTCCTCCCACCGTGTCTCTCTCTCGTCGTTCATGGTAAAAAGGGAGGAATAGAGGAAGGGGGATGGCACACGACTCGGATGTGCCTGGTTTTGTAGCCCGAGGTGTGGCGCAACAATCGTGACCGAATAAACCGTGGGGTTGACGGAGGTCGAGTTCGCGGCAATTTGAAGCAGCGGCGAACCGATGGTTGTTGAGGAGGGCCCACCCGCAGACTCACGGTCGCGCAGTGCGTACAAGTCGCAAGAGTGCGGTGGGGATACGGCCTGCGACCGACACCAGCGCGAACTCCGCGGGAGTGATGAACGCGGCAAAGAATGCACGGATTCTGTTCAGGGAGAGGAGACGAAGCTGGCAAGGCGGCCTCATCAGCCAGTCAACGGGTTGTTGCGCGCGATGGCTAGTGAGAGGATGAGCCGTGGGTCCCACCGGGCAGTGCGCGCGTGCGGTGGGGGGCTGGCAATGCGCGCGAGAAAAGATGGGCCGAAGCAAATTGGGCCCAGTTAGGTTTTCCATTTTTCTTTTTATTTTCTTTTCTTTGTAATTTCTTTTCCTTTTCCTTTTCAAATCCAAAATTTGAATTCAAATTCCTCAGAAGAATTTATACTCCTTTTAAGTATTCAGTTTGGATAAATCAGTGGGATGAATTTATATATTTATAAATTTTATCTTGTCTTTTATAGTATTTCTCCCTTAAATTCCAAATCCAAATTTAAATTCCAATTTGGATTCAAATTTGGTGGCAATTTATCCTCAGATTATGTTGCACAATTATTGTACTAATTTTGAAAGTATGATTCTATATATAATTTATGTGAGTTTTATATTCCTTATTCTTTCTCTTTTAGAAAAAAATAGTATTTTGAATGTGGGACAAGAAGTAAAGGTTACTTCAAAGTTAACTATTCATGTGAATAAATGCTTATGGTGCATCATCTAATGATATGCATCATTATTTAATTGAATAGAAAACTTTTCTTTTACTTCTTGGTTTTAGAAATTCAGTCCTCAAATTTCACACTTAAGTATAATTTGAGATATCTAAATTTGCTATTTTATTTTCTTCATATATTTATTTTACTATTATTATTATTTTTCTTATACAGATTTTGGGCCTTACAAATCCTACCCCCCTTAACAGAAATCTCGTCCTCGAGATTTGTAAGGAAAGAGGGTGTACTCATATTGTCTCAACACATATGCACAAACAAAAATCTCAGCATGATGCATAATTTATTAGCAACACATGGGGTCAAATAGACCTTTTTATTTCTTCTAAAATAGTATCATACCATTTACTATCTAAAGTAACATTTAGATCTTACAAATAGTAGTAACATATATATATGTTTATGTAGCTTGGTGGAGCTGGTGGTGGTGGTGGAGGTTGTTGTCGTTGTCTTTCCAACTGTGCTTAACTTATTTCTCGACGTATATCCAGCCGGTCCTGACGTATTTCCTCGCGTTCTTGTCTTATCTGATTTTGCAATTCGGTAACCATATTTGCCATTTGTTGTATTATCATCATTTGGGTGGCAACCACTTGATCGATTCCAACCGATGGAGGATTTGGAGGATTCATTTCTGTTTGATGTTGCCTGATAATCTTCCCTTCCTAGTATTGACCATGAGAGTTAAAAGCATATAGTAATATAATTTTGCAAGGAAAATTATTTGGCAGGAAGACGAATAGGCTAACAATTGATTATGAACTGAAGATTCTTTAGCAGGGCTTAATCTTTGTTTTATGTCTAGATTGGGGTAACTAGTCGTATAAGGTGAATTCCTAAAGGTAAGATATAATCTGTCAAGATGAGATAGATATGGGTGAGATAGACTACATGATGTAGGTCAAAATCTTGTTTGATGTTAAGTGGGGATAAACAGATCATTCAATCCATCATGACACTATTGGTTGGGTTAGCTCTTGTGCTCATGGTTGAGTTAGTCTAATGTGCTAAGTTAAGTTAACACTTGGCTAGTAGGGTAGAGGAGATTAGACCCTTCTAGTATCACTAATCTATTTAAGTAGTCCGCATTAGATTAGATTAGATCACACTAGATTAGATCACATTAGATTCTATAAACCTGTTTAAGAATACCATTTAGTTGAGCATATCAAGCTGACTTTATCTTTATGAAATTCTAGTATCTTTTTTTATCTAAGTGGAACCTCCAATTAGTATTTTTTAGACACCTAAAATTTTCATGCCATTAACAGGTGTGGCATAGAAAACAAGGGTACATCATGTTTTATTGTAGAGAAGATTTAGGGCCAAAGGAAAGTTAAGTAAGGGAGACTTTTATTCCGGATGGTGGATCTTGATTCATCCGAGATCTATTTCTACTTGTATCTTTCATTGTCGAGGTTAACCTTCTTCTTGGGTCTGATTCAGGGACTGTTGGGGACTTGTTCTCAAATGCTAAGAGTTAAGAACAAGGCAACATGAAAAGTGTTAAATGTTAAAGTCCTTCGTCCTTTGATACATTATCTCCCTTCGGATATAATGAATTTCGGACGAAGGTTGTGAAGGAAAAGACCTTCGTAAGCACAATAAATGATGAGGAAGAATTCATATACAAAATACGAAAAATAATATAAACATTATCATCAACTTATTTTTATTTGCATTACCATATCTACAATAACAAATTATAGATGTACCTTCGGTTTGACGGAAAGTAAGGGTACAGGCGTGATGCAAAAAGCGAATGCCAAGTCAGCGTGAACAGTACGGGAGTACTGTTCATCTATTTATAGGCAAGGGACGCAGCCCATGTAGAATTACATTCATGCCCTTTACATTTGCTAATAACTCTATAGTAATTCTTCGAGGTCTAATTTGCCTTTTCATCTTTAAGTCGGTTCCCCTTTTCTGCTGTCATGCCGAAGCTTTTCTGCGCACAGCTTCGTGATCACCTTGTCCTTCGTCATAATCACCTTTCGTCTCGCTCAGGCTTCGTCCTGACCATGCTCTTGTATACTCATGATCCGATTCCGAAGATACCTGTTCACATATTTCACTTGGAAAACATTGTCAAATCATGTTTTTGAGGACCTTCGGAAGCCGAAGGCCCCCAACAGTAGCCCCTCGAAATATTAATTTGCTAGAATAATAAATTCATATTGCGATATGGACGAAGGCCTTAAGCCGAAGGTCCGAAAAAACACCTTTCCTTTGCTAGAATAGCAATAGTCAATGACAAGTGGGGCCCCGCCACTTGCAACGCACTGGGCATATAAATAAGAACGCACCGTGAGCACATTTAGCATGCTTTCTTGCCGTCTGCTCTTGCCTTCCTAATTTTTAGCTCTTTGCACACCAACGCTTGCCTGGCTTTTTTAAATTTTTAAGCTTCGTCTTTGAGAGCACTTTCTTGGCATTTTCGAAGATGTCTGAAGACAAGAAAGTTATCGCTGAGTCGAAGCTAAGCCTTTCCAAAGAGATGAATCTCGGCTTCCTTGAATCAATAGCAAAGACAAACACAGAGAAGATTACTAAGGACATTTTAGAGGGTCCCTCTGAAGACACTGGTGATAGTGACAACTATGATGTGGAAAGTGGTGGTGAAGATTCCGAAGATCGACCTTGGCGACCAAGCCATGCGGTTTTTGGGAAATCAAGCATTAAACAAAGCCATCTTGTCAATATGAGGGGTAGATATTTTTGGGACTTGTCTATTGTGAGGGCTGACGAAGGAGAGAAAACTTGTCCGACTCTCGAGGAGAATGAAGTCGTGATATTCCGAAGCTTCTTAAAGGCTGGACTTCAGTTTCCCTTGAGCAGTTTTGTCGTGGAAGTTTTGAAGATATTTGAAATCTGCCTCCATCAAATTACTCCTGAAGCAATCATAAGGATGGGCATTGTTGGAACTTGCTACCAGGTGCAAGGGGATCCAACGGGGGTGAGAGTTGACGTAAACAGGGTTCTCGCACGAGATGGCAAAAGCTCTGTTAATCTAGCCTCTCAAGGGCACTGTGCGGGGGTATTTATAGGTATCTGAGTGCCCAGCGTCCTGTGTTAAGGACGCATGTGCCCTCAGACACTTAGGTTATCCCCGGAATATTCCCATAAAGCGGGGTTACAGACCGTAATTACAGGGATGCCTTTACAAATTAGGCACGTAACGCGCAGCGGCCACGCAGGGCCTGTTACAATGGGCCGGATCACACGTGGGCCTCCATGCTGGACGAGGTCGCAAGATGGGATGACCTCGTCACAGGTCTTCGTCCGATGACGTATGGGACGAAGGGTGAGCCTGTCTGTTGTCTTGTCTCCGTTGGTCCAACGATTGCGGTGATGGCATCGAGCGAAGGGTGGCGTCTTCGCCTTCGCCCCAACATTTGCCCTCCGAGGGACCAGTTCGACTAAGTCATCTGGTGCCGAAGACGTCGCTAGATGGCGGAGACGCTGCCCTCGCTCGAAGTGGTTCCGCGGGGGTTTTTGACGTGACCGTTGATTGACACCGTACTGTTGGACTGTGGGTTTCCCGAAGCGCCGCGCCCTGTGTATAAAAGGGGGCGGGGGGCGGCGCGTTTTGAACTTTATCTTTCCGCGCTCTGTGAAAACCCTAGCCGCCTTTTCCACCTTCTCGCTGCTCGTCTGCCCTCCTTGCTCCTTTTCGCCGGAGATCTGGCCCGAGTGAAGCAGACCGCCCGCCGCCGCTGACGATACGTAGCGATGCCGACCTCTTCTTCTTCTGCTGCCGCTATGCCGCCGGCCGACGCGTCGTCTGAGGAGACGCTGAGCACTGTGGCGGTGGAGGAGTTGCGCGCCGGCGATACGGTGGATTTCGGTGTGTCGCGGATGTCCTCGGTCCGCATGCAAGATATGCAGCAGCTTGGTTACTTTGGCGGCAGAGTCGCTCGTGTCCCGGGGACGGAGGAGGTCCCCGAGCCGGAAGGCGAGTTGTTTGTGTTCGAGGCGTTCTTTGCTGCTGGTCTTCGCCTGCCTGCGCACCGATTTGTGGGAGAAGTCCTGTGCAGATTTAACGTTCAGATCCATCAGCTGACTCCGAATGTCGTGGTGGCTCTGTAGAAGTATGTCTGGGCGACGACTTCGTACGGCGGACAGCCATCAGTCGAAGTCTTCGCAAAGTACTATTGCCTGCACTGGCAGAAGAGGATGATCGGAAATGAAGTTGCCCAGTTTGGGTCCTGTACATTTACGCCGAAGACCGGCAAGACCTCGATGGAGGTAGTTGAGTTGGTTCCTTGCGCCCGCAACAAGTGGGGCAACTGGTATGAGTTTTGGTTCTACGTCGCGGAGGGCACAGTCGAAGACCATACGGGGCTCCCCGTGTCCGAGATGTGCTCGCATTATTACTCAGCATACCCGTCGTTTGAAGTGACGTAGGAGGATGCGGACGAAGGGGCCCTTCGGTGCGCCGCCGGCCTGAGCAACGGGCGCGATTTGGTTGAGGAGTTTGTGGCGTACGGGGTATGGCCTTTGGCGCATGGCTGGGCGTTGGGCGAAGTATGCCCTCGCCAGATGCCTTCCCATGGTGGGAAGCTGGTGCGAAGTCCCGCCTTCGCGCTGGATCTGCATAGCCGCGATCCAGCCGCCTTTGTGCGTGAGGCGGAGGATGGGGCGGTGCAGATCGTCGGTCGGTACGTGCCGAAGACAGAGGGTCAGCGTAGCTAGGATATTCGCGGGTCTAATGACCGCTTGAACAGGGTTTTCGAGTTGAACTGTATGCCGTATGGCGGTTATCCCGGCCAAGACGATGTGGATCGACGCGGGAAGAAACTGGTGGTAGAGACTGGAGACAACCCCGCGCCGGCGGCCGCCCCGTCCTCTAAGAAGAGGAAACTAGGTATTGCTATGGGAGGACTGGGGGTTTCTGATGGTTTTTCTAGGGAATTGATGAGGACATGTGCGGCCCCGGGGGGAAGGATGTCTTCACCCGAGCTCCGGGAGTCTTCGGCGCGGATGCTGAGGGTTACCGGGGGTTAGTGGCCTAGGAATGTTCCTATCCCCCGCGCGGCCGGCGAAGACTTTTTTTACATCTCGCATGGTTCGTGATTGGAAAGTGTTTCCTTACGGGCGGAATATTGCTGCTATTGTGTCGGCAGTGATGGACAAGGATCGTTAGGGAGCTGCGCAGAAGCGCCAGGCAGTCGTCAGGCTTCATGAGGCCAGGCCGAAGAAACTGCGGGGGGCTACGAAGGCTGCTGCCCCTGGCGGAAGCCAGCCGCCGCTGGCGGCGAAGTCGACCGTCCCTGCATCGAGCAGGGCACCGGAGGCTGCGAAGGTGGCTGCCGCTAGTGGTTCCAAGTCTGTGAAGGCCGCCCCTGCGTCCAGCAGGGTGCCGGAGGCTGCGAAGGCGGCCCAAGAGTTGCCGCCGCCGGGCAAGCGCGTCGCCGACTTCGCCACCGACATTAGTGTGGAAGATTATCTTGTTGGTAAGCCGTTGGCTCGAGCTTTTTTTTAATCTGTTGATACGTCGCAGGGTCGGACGAAGGCCAACTTGTTGTTGTTCCGCCTGTCGTGGCGACCGCGGCGGCTGCCATGGTGCCCAGGGCGAAGGGCAGTGCTCTTAGTGCCGGCGGCGAGATGCCGGCACTCACTGCCGTCAGGGACGAGGCGGGTGCTGTGTCCCGCCGACTGAAGGAGATGAAGGAGGCACTAAGTCAGGTACGTTGAGCTAGACTTCGGTTTTTTACTGGCTTCGTTGGGGCTGTGGTCTTATGTGTGTCTTGTAGGCGGCTGACTTCGCAGACCGCGCGGCGTCGGGGGCCCTGACGGCAGTTGTGTCTGCCGAAGTCGAGAGACTTCGGACGCAACATGCTGACGCCGTCCGGGAAAAGTTGGCCGCCGACAGTAAATGCCGCAAGCTGGCGTATAAGGTGGCCGCGCTGGAGGGTGAGAAGACTGACCTCCGGCGCCAACTGGCGGAGGAGAGGAAGGAGGCTAATGAGGCCCTCGCCAAGGCGCAGTCTGCGCAGGCGGAGGCCAATTTGGCGCGGGAGGAGGGCAGTCTTGCTAGGCAGCGTGCCGAGCAGTTGGAGGAGCGGCTCAGCGCTCTGCAGGCCCGTGTGGAGAGGGCCGAGGCCTCGACACGCTCGGAGGCTGCGCGGACGCGCAAACAGCTTATGGATTCATACCATGAGCTGGGCGCGCGGACCGCTGACTTCGAAGTGCCGGACCAAGAGCCCGGACTTCGCTGCCTCGAGTGGATACAGGAGGAGTTGCTGGCGCTTCCCACCATCGTGGAGGGGTTTATGTCCTATGCCTCCCTGGTCACCTGCGAGGGGCGATGAACGCCCTCTCTCGCGAAGGGTGCCGGCACTATGAGGTCTTCGACCAAGCCGATGAGGATTTCGAGCGTGATATCTACAAGGTTGAAGACCCTGTGGTGAAGGAATCCGCGGGAGCCCTCTACGACCGGATGTGGGGCCCTCACGGTCGGGAGGTGGTCAGGGAGCGGGCCGAGACGGCGAGGGGTCAGGTAATGTTTGGCTTTTGTTTGGTGTTAGTTGAATGTGGGCTATATGTGGGTTTGCTGAATCTGTGTGCTGTGTCTCAGGCGGCGCGTGGCGAGAGGGTGGATGACTTCGGGGCTTTGAACAGCGTGCTGCCTGACCCGGAGCCGAACCCGGCGGTGGCTGTGTCCGAGGCCGCCCTGCAGCCGCCCCCGGAAACCGCCGAAGGCGTTCCTGATGCCCCCGCAGCCACTACGGCCGGTGGAGGCCCGTTGCCAATTGTCGCGCCGAGGGCTGAGGATCCTGTGAAGGTGGCGGCGGAGCCAACAGCGGAGGATCCCGCGACGGCTGGGTCTTCGCAGGTGGCTTAGTGGGTGTGGGTAGTTAGGGAATTTTGGATATGTTGCTGAATCTTGGTTGCTGTGCAGGTTCAAGATTTTGGGCCTGCGCACGCAACCGCTACTACTAATTTTTTGGCGGCTTCGACCGTGGATGATGGTAATAAATCGGATGGGTCTGCATCTAAGTTTTCTGATTTTGGTGACTCTAGGAGCTCGGTTGAGTGGACTGAGGAGTCGTCGGATGAGGACTTGGACTACTTTGCGGCCTTGGATGTGGCAGCGGCGGAGGCTTCGCCGCATGCTGCAGATGCTGAAGTTGCGCCTGGTCCGAGTACTGGGCGTAGGCGGTGAAGGGCGGTTGCGAAGCGTAGAGTGAGTGGGGCGGTCGGCGGTCGGCTTCGTGTGAGTAGGGCTGGCAGGCAGGAACTGTTGTCCCTGCCGGCCGCTGTGAGTGTAGGTGAGGGGGAGTTGCGAAGTCTTTTTGTGGGCGAGGAGCTTAGGATAATGTTATTTAACTATAGGGAGATCGGAATTATTCCGAAGGTTGAGCCGATGTAGAGTGTGATGCCCTCGCTTGTACGTGTGTGATGGCTTGTATGATGAGGTTGTGTGCCTTCGCACATTCGGCTATGCTCGCGAAGGCGTTGCATACTTGGTCTGGTGTATTTGTTATGTTGGTCTGGTGCGCATGTAGTCGGTCTTTGCGCGGGCAGTTTGGTGTAGTCGTTTTCGCACTTGTTAAGCTTCGTCCGGCTGCACCCTTAGGCAACTGTTGGACGGGTAGTCTTCGCGGGAGACTTCGATTTTTCGCACTTGTTGTGCTAGCCCGGCTGCACCCTTAGGCGACTTCTGCATGGATAGTCTACGCGGAAGAGCACGATTTTTCGCACTTGTTGTGCTAGTCCGGCTGCACCCTTAGGCGACTTCTGCACGGATAGTCTTCGTGGAAGACTTCGATTTTGCGCACTTGTTATGCTAGTCCGGCTGCACCCTTAGGCGACTTCTGCACGGATAGTCTTCGCGGGAGACTTCGATTTTTCGCACTTGTTGTGCTAGTCCGGCTGCACCCTTAGGCGACTTCTGCACGGATAGTCTTCGCGGAAGACTTCGATTTTTCGCACTTGTTGTGCTAGTCCGGCTGCACCCTTAGGCGACTTCTGCACGGATAGTCTTCGCGGAAGACTTCAATTTTTCGCACTTGTTGTGCTAGTCTGGCTGCACCCTTAGGCGACTTTTGCGCGGAATTGTCGCACGCGAGGGTGGCTAGCGCTGAGCCTCGCGGTGACTTTGTATTGGTCGAATGTCGAAGACCGTCGGCGCGGTCTTTTTTCGACGCAGGTTTTTGCGGGGGATTTTTCACTTGTATATTACATGACTCCGCCTCGTTAAAAACCTCACCCCCCGGGAGGAAAAGAGTGCGGGCCAGAATAAAATTGTTTTTGCGAATTACAAGGGCGAATCGGCCCTGATGAGTCAAACAAAAAATTTGCGGAGATTGTCGATGTTCCAGGAGTGCTCCAGGTCTTCGTCGTTTGGCGTTGCGAGCCTGTAAGCGCTGGGGGAAGCCTTCGTCTTGACAATGAAAGGGCCCTCCCACTTGGGCTCTAGCTTGCCCCTGGACTATGTCCGAGCTGTTCGGACGAGTACGAGGTCCCCTTCGCTGAATTCCCTCGGGATGGCTGCGTGGTCGCGCCATGCTTTTGTCTGGGCTTGGTATTTATTTAGAGCTTGTAGGGCGAAGACTCGGTCTCCATCGATGAGATCCTTCGAAGTGGGCTCGTCCACGTCGGGGTCGGCTGACGGAACTGTTCGCAGGGACCCATGTTTTATTTCCTGTGGGGTCATGGCCTCCGATCCATATAGAAGGCAGAAAGGGGTGAACTCGGTCGCCCTGCACTCAGTCGTGTTTAGCGCCCAGACCGCCTCGGGTAACAAATCGGCCCACCTGCCCTTTTTTCGTCGAGGAACATCTTTTTGACAGCTGTGAATTTTTTTTCCATTGGCGCATTCCACAACTCCATTGGACTGCGGGTGATATAATGAGGCGAAGGCAAGCTTGGTGCCAATGGAGAAGCAAAAATCCTTGAAGTCTTGGCTGTCAAACTGCTTGTCGTTGTCAACTGTTAGTTCGGACGGTACTCCGAAGCGGCAAACAATGTTTTGCCAAAAGAATTTCTATGCAGTCTTTGATGTTATTGTGGAAACAGCCCTCGCCTCGATCCATTTGGTAAAGTATTCGACAGCGACGAAGGCAAACTTAAGGTTCCCCTGGGCCGTGGGCAGGGGCCCGACGATGTCGAGGCCCCAGCGCTGGAGAGGCCAAGTGTGGGCGATCAGTTTTGTGAATTGCGAGGGGCTGCCTGATCGAGGAGAAAACTTCTGGCAGGCTTCGCAGGACCTTGCAACCTGATTTGCGGCGCAGATCATTGCGGGCCAGTAGAAACCTTGGCGGATCACCTTTGCGGCTAGGGCCCTTGGCCCTGCGTGAGAGCCGCAAGTACCACTGTGGACTTCGCGTAGGATTTGGACGCCTTCGGTCTCGGTGACACATTTAAGCATTGGCTGACTAACCCCTTTCTTGTAGAGTTGGCCCTCAATCAGTGCGAAGTCCCGGCTTCGATGTTTGAGGCGCTTGGCCTCGTTGATGTCGGTTGGGTGGTAGTACCCCTGTAGGAACAGGGTTATTGGTGCCCGCCAGTCTTCGGTCATAATAAGGTTGACTATGCGGTGGCCCTCGCTGTCATTGGTTATTTGGAGCCCTTCGGGGCTCCGGACGGCTGGCGTGCCGATGACATGGTAGAACACGTCGGAGGGCAGGGACTCGCCTCTGGCGGCAGCCTTGGCCAATGCGTCGGCCTCTTCATTCTTGGCCCGGTCCACATGCTGCAAGGTGAATCCCTTGAATTGTCTCTCGAGACTTCGGATGGCCGCGAGGTATTGCATAAGCGCGGGGTCTTTTGCTGCATAGTCTTTTTCGACTTGGCCGGCAACTACCTTGGAGTCTGTTCTGATAATGCAGGTGGTGACACCAAGGGCCCGCAGCTTGCGGAGGCCGAGGATGACTGCTTCGTATTCTGCTATGTTGTTTGTGCATCTGTTAGACTCCAGAGCGAAGCTGAGGCGTGCCGCGTATCTGTGCTTGACCCCGACAGGTGAGGTGATGACTGCAGCGGCGCCTGCCCCTTCGTGGCACCATGCGCCGTTGCAGTGAATCGTCCAAACCTTCTCTGCGGACGGGTCCGGCTGTGTTATTGGCCCAGTCCAGTCGACGATGAAGTCTGCCAGGACTTGTGACTTGATGGTTGTCCTGGGCTCGAAATTGATGTGGTAGCCGGATAGCTCGGCCACCCACTTGGCAATTCTGACCGATGCCTCCGGGTTTCGGAACAATTCACCTAGTCCCTTGTCTGAGGTGACTCGGACCTTGAATGCTTCAAAATAATGGCACAATTTGCGCGAAGACATAACAACTTCATAGGAAATCTTCTCCAGTTCTGTCATGTTACATTTGGATGGTGTTAGCACTTCGGAGACGTAATAGACTGGGCACTGCCTGATCACGCCATCAACTGTCTGCTCCTGCACCAGTGCCGCGCTGACCGCATGTGGCGAAGCCGCAACATAGAGCAACAGGGGTAGCGAAGAGTCGGGGCTTGTAAGGACTGCCAACTCCGACAGGTACTCTTTTAATGAGGCAAAGGCCGCTGCCTGCTCTGGTCCCCAAGCGAAGTCTTTTGCGCCACGGAGAGTTTTGAGGAAAGGGAGACTTCGCTCAGCAGATTTGGAGATGAATCTGTTGAGGGCGGCCAACCTGCCCGTCAGGCGCTGGATGTCTCTGGCGGACTGCGGAGGCGTCATGTTGATGATGGCCTGAATTTTGGTTGGGTTGGCATCGATGCCGCGGTGTGATACCAGGTAGCCCAATATTTTCCCTTGGCGAACGCCGAAGACGCACTTTTCCGGGTTCAGGCGAAGTCGTGCGTCTCGCATGTTCGCGAATGTCTCGGCGAGGTCAGCGAGATGGTCCTCCTTGCTCTTGCTGGCGACGACGATGTCGTCCACGTATGTGAATATATTTCTGCCAACTTGCCCTTCGAGCACTGTTTTGGTAAGCCGGGAGAAGGTGGACCCGGCGTTCTTGAGTCCCTCCGGCATTCTGATGAAGCAATATGTGCCGAAGGGTGTTATAAAGCTGGTGCTAGCCTTGTCTTCTTCCTTCATGTATATCTGGTGGTAACCGGAGAAGCAGTCGAGGAGTGACATGACTTCGCATCCGACCGCGCTATCGACTATTTTGTCGATCCGCGGCAACGGGAAGTTGTCCTTTGGGCAGGCCTTGTTGAGACTGGTGAAGTCGATGCACATTCGCCACTTGCCGCTCTTTTTCTGCACCATCACAACGTTGGAGAGCCACGTGCGGTAAGCCACCGGCTCGATAAATTTGACTTCCAGGAGGCGGTGTACCTCTGCCTTGGCGGCCTCTGTCTTTTCGTCGGACATTTTGCGAAGCCGCTATTTTTTCGGTCTCACCGAAGGGTCGATACCAAGGTTGTGCTCAATTATGGATCGGCTGACCCCGACCAGGTCGAGGGCTGACCAGGCGAAGACGTCTTTGTTTTTGGACAAGCAACAAAGGAGTTTCTACTCTTCATGTGAAGTGAGGTCTTCGCTGATAGTGACTGTCTGCTTGGGCGTGGCCTGGTCGAGGGGAACAGTCTTGGTCCCGTCGTTGCTCTGCAGCTGTGCCTTACCATGCTCTTTGTCAGTTGGGCTGACGGACGTAGGGACCTCGCGCTGGGCCGTGAGGCAGTGCACATTTCTTTGTCCGGGGACGAAGTCCCGCTCTATGTTGTGCGCAGTCTGTTGATTGCCGTAGACCGTGATGGCGCCTAACGGACCTGGTATCTTCATGCACAGGTACAGTTCGTGAATGGCTACCTCAAACTTGTTGATAGAGCCCCGGCCCATGATGGCATTGTACGGATACACCATATCAACGATATCAAAGGTTATTTGCTCACTTCGGGCATTGGGTGCTACACCGAAGGAGAGAGGCAGTTCTATTTTGCCGACAGGAAAAGTGCCCTTGCCGCCGAAACCATACAATGGGTTGTCCGAAGGCTTGAGCAGGCTGTGGCTTATGCCCATGCGGTCGAAGGCATGGAGGAAAATGATGTCTGCTTGACTGCCATTGTCGACTAGGACTTTGTGCAGGTCCCAGCCTGCCACGCTGCAGTTGATAACCATGGCGTCGATGTGGGGGGCGCTGCGCAGGTCGACGTCTCGTGCGTCGAAGGTTAGCGGTACGTGGGACCACTTTGTCTGCACGACTGGGCCGATGATGGCGACGTGGTTGATGCTGCGGTAGTGGTCCCGCTTCTGCCGCTTTGTGTCGAAGTCGGTGCTGGACCCCCCAGTGATCATATGAATGACTCCGCGATACGGCTGATCGGCGAAGTCTTCTTGTTTCGGGGCGTGGGGGTGGGGGATGTTCTGATGTTGCTGGTGTGGAGGTGGGGGTGGGGGAGGTACGATTTGTACTTCCTAGTGGTGTTGGTATGCGTGGTGCGGTGGAGGTGGGGCGGGGGCGTGGATGTAAGGCGGAGGGGGTTGCTGATAAGTGTGCGCGACAACTCTGGGGTTGTCGGCTGGCTGCGCCCGTGCCATCCTGTCTTTGGTGGCCTTCATTTCTGGGCAGTCTCTGGTTTGGTGGGCGCAGTCTTCGCCATGAAAAAGACAGTAGAACCGGCGCGGCGGCAGCGCACGCCCCCGACCCCTACCGCGAGTTCCGTTTCCGCGGCCCTAGGGGGATACTCCTGACGGCGAGGGGCGTCAGCAGCGGGGTGCTGGTTGGTGATGTTGTGCACTTGCTACTGATTGCGGCCGTCTCGACCGGAGTCTGGCTGTGGAGTCCTCGTCCACGTGCGGCTGGACTGTGGAGCATCTTTGGGTTTCCTCTGAGACTCAACCTTGCGCTAGTGGAGCTCTTCGGATTTGGCATATTTTTCAAAAAGCTGATATAATTCCTGGAGGTTCTTGGGCGGGTCCCTGATGCAGTGGCTGTAAAGGATGCCGGCGCGAAGGCCACTGATGGCGATCTGGTCATCAACTGAGGGCAGCTGTGACTTGAGTGTTAGAAACTTGCAGTAATACTCCCGCAGGGTCTCTTTTTCCAGCTGCTTGCAGAGTGAGAGTTCGGCCAAGGCGTCGGTGTCTGGGTGGTAACCTTGGAAGTTGAGCAGGAATTTGTCCCGGAGGCTTCTCCAGGAGTCAATGGACAGCGGGGGCAACCTGGTGAACCAGGTGAGAGCTGGGCCTTCGAGGGCGATGATGAAAGACTTGGCCATCGTGGCGTCGTCCCCTCCGGAAGATGCTACGGCGACCTAATAGCTCATGATGTACTGTGCTGGGTCTGTGCTGCCGTTGTACTTGGGATAGGTCCCTGCCCGGAAGTTGGCAGGCCAGGGTGTCACTTGCAGGTGTGGTGCCAGGGGACTTCGCTCGTCGAGGTAGTTGACCCCTTGGAATGGCGCGGCGTGTGGGAAGGTGTGGTCGCGCTGGTGGAAGTGTAGGTCTTCCATTTGCGCGCGCTGTTGCAGGGGTGGCCCGTGCTGCAGGCCGAGGTGGCCTTCGCGTATGTCTTCCAGTTGTGCGCGCTGTTGCAGGGGTGGCCTGTGCTGTAGGCCGAGGTGGCCTTCGCGCTACATCAGCGCGGTCTCCCGCTCGAGGTCCTGGGCCATCTGCTCTTCGTCGCGTATCATTTGCCGCACCTTGGCTAGTGTGGACACGCGCTGGCGCTTGGCCTCCAGTATCTCTTTTTGCCTCTGGAGATTACGGTTCTTGAGGCTCAGGGCGCGCAGCTGTAACTGTTCTTCCGCTGAGACGCCGAGGACTTCACCGTCCTCGGTGAGGTCCGCGCCTTCCGGAGGGGCGAAGCCTGGGGGAGGTTGCGATTGTCCTTCAGGGTCGCAGGTGCGGAGAGCGTCGTCTTCGCAGGTGCGGAGAACGTCGTCCTTAGTGGCCTCTTGGTGGGTGGAGTGGGTGAGGGCGAGGGCCTTGCCCTTTTTTGCGGCCAGCAGTGCTGCCTTCGCAGCCTCGTCAACCTTCGAGTTAACTTTCTTGGGTGCCATCGCGGGTGGTTTTTTCGTAGCACGAACGGTGGGCGCCAAATGTTGGAACTTGCTACCAGGTGCAAGGGGATCCAACGGGGGTGAGAGTTGACGTAAACAGGGTTCTCGCACGAGATGGCAAAAGCTCTGTTAATCTAGCCTCTCAAGGGCACTGTGCGGGGGTATTTATAGGTATCTGAGTGCCCAGCGTCCTGTGTTAAGGACGCATGTGCCCTCAGACACCTAGGTTATCCCCAGAATATTCCCATAAAGCGGGGTTACAGATCGTAATTACAGGGATGCCTTTACAAATTAGGCCCGTAACGCGCAGCGGCCACGCAGGGCCTGTTACAATGGGCCGGATCACACGTGGGCCTCCATGCTGGACGAGGTCGCAAGATGGGATGACCTCGTCACAGGTCTTCGTCCGATGACGTATGGGACGAAGGGTGAGCCTGTCCGTTGTCTTGTCTCCATTGGTCCAACGATTGCGGTCAAATGTTGGAACTTGCTACCAGGTGCAAGGGGATCCAATGGGGGTGAGAGTTGACGTAAACAGGGTTCTCGCACGAGATGGCAAAAGCTTTGTTAATCTAGCCTCTCAAGGGCACTATGCGGGGGTATTTATAGGTATCTGAGTGCCCAGCGTCCTGTGTTAAGGACGCATGTGCCCTCAGACACCTAGGTTATCCCCGGAATATTCCCATAAAGCGGGGTTACAGACCGTAATTACAGGGATGCCTTTACAAATTAGGCCCGTAACGCGCAGCGGCCACGCAGGGTCTGTTACAATGGGCCGGATCACACGTGGGCCTCATGCTGGACGAGGTCGCAAGATGGGATGACCTAATCACAGGTCTTCGTCCGATGACGTATGGGATGAAGGGTGAGCATGTCTGTTGTCTTGTCTCCGTTGGTCTAACGATTGCGGTGAAGGCATCGAGCGAAGGGTGGCGTCTTCGCCTTCGCCCCAACAGGCATCTTCGTATGGGCTGTGAAGAGTCAAGGTTTGGAGCCAAATGCCAAAAGTTTCTATAGCATGCATGAGTTATTATATGAAACAAAACCTTGGGGTAAACAGCAATACGATAACAATTTTGGCTGCTACAGCTTCGGCGCCCGCTCTGGGTCGAGCTGTCCCGTGCCAACTTTTCGGAGGAGATGGCCTGGGGACTGGATGAAGGAATGGTTCTATGTGAAGAACGACTTGAAGACACGAGAAGATATTAAAGATATCATTATGCGCCCTATCTGGCAGCACTTCGGCCTTCGGAAGCCGAAGGTGGAAATTGACGAAACAATCGATGAATGCCAGTGGGCCTTCGACGTGGTTTGTTCTTTCATCGGGACAAGGGATTTGATCCAAGAACACATTGCCTTTAGAGTATGGCCACTTGCAGAAAAGTGGGAAATGCCGAAGGAAACCGTCAGCGAACCTAACGAAGGTGGACTAGTTAGGTTAAAATTCACCTTCAAATATGGAGATAAATTCGTCGAGCCAGATGATGACTGGCTGAAAAGTATTGAGGCTATAAGCGATGAGCTGCTTGGGCCATACTCGAAGGCAGAAGATACTGCATTGTCCGCAGCCTTCAGAGGCTGGAAGAAGAAAATACTCAACCGAGTATTTGATGCCATTGGGTTCGTGTACCCTGACTACCGTTACCCAACACGGGGTCAGAAAAGGAAAAATACTGCTTCAGCGAAGGAAGTTGCTTCAGCCGCTCCTAGTGAGCCAGCGCCGGAGAGGAAAAAGATAAAGGTTCTTACGCATTGGCCACGCTATATTGAACCGGCCACAGTGCCTGAATTTGTCGGTGAAACCTCTTCGGCCACCAAAGCCAAGGAGCCGACTCCCCTACTGAATGTTGAAGAGTCAGCCATAATGCCAGAAATGGAGAAAATAGAAGAACCGAATGCTACAGAAACAAGGACATATGAAATTTTAAGTCCTTCAGCAAATGTTGAAGCACCAAAAAGCCAAAAGGGTCCAACAATGACCCCAAAAGAAAAAGGATGGTTAATGTACTGGATGTTTTGGAGACAATAAAGTCTTCAAGCACTACTCCGAAGAAAATTGTTGAAACTTCCGAAGTGCAAATTGAAGCCTTTGGTGCCGAAGCTTCAAAGCACCAAGCTGAGACTGAAGCTGGGCCTTCAGAGCCCGCCAAGGTGAAATCCTTGGAAGCCGAAGAAACAGAAACAACAGAACAAATTTTGGCTGAAGAAACTGGCACTGCCGCCCCCGAAGCATTTTCCGAAGCTTTCGATTATATTTTACGACATGCTTTGGGGAAAAAGTTGACTGAAAAAGAAAAGCAAGAGGCTCAGTTTTATGCCCAAAAACTGAAATATCCAAAGGGGGCATTGATATTCAACGGCAGCGGAGAAGAATACTTCTTGTATTGTCTCCCTGACAGCAAGGAGATTTCTATCTGTCGGGAGATGAGCAAGAGCTTCGGATTCCCAACATTAGAAGACGGGCTCTCGGTGTTGTCAAAAAACGAGCTGGCCGACAGCTTGGCGTACAATACTTAAAGGTGCAAAAATGAGGTCTTTGTATTATTTCTTGAAATCAAAATTTTTCATTTGCTTAAACTTATTGAAACACACATTTTTTTGCAGGGCCTTATACTTAGCAATGCCCTCAGGGCTCAAAAAGATGCTGAAGACGAAGGGTGTGTTATGGCCCTGAGCAACCTTCGTTCCAAAGTAATTGAACTAAGGAACGAAGGTCTCGAAAAAGATAAAATATTACATTCATTGGTGAATAGAATAAAAGAAGACGAAGCTACTTTCAAAGCTCAAGCTGAGGCTCAGAAGCGTGAAATTGAAGATCTTCGGAAGCAACTAGCCAGAGCTAAAGAGGAACGCACACTTGAAGAAACAAAACAAGAAATTAGTGAACAATGGGCAAATCATATGGAAAAAAACGTTGAAGAGCTTCGTGCATCCAAGAAAAAGTGCTATGAAAAATCCATAGAATGTGTTAAGAAAATAAGAACCAGCTTTGCCAGCGTTGGCGCATTCTCAAGTGAGGAGAACTTCATAAGGGGTGACCCCGAAGGCCTAATTGGATGGATCAGCCACGAAGCTGAAGCTTTTGAAGAAATTTTGAATAGTCGTGGAGACATATGTGCCTTTTCGGGTGCCAGGGGGATTGCTACTATTTTGGAGAGGAAAGGCTGTGACCATGTGAAATTCTTGGCACAATCCGAAGCCGTCTTATCCTCTGAAGATATAAAAGACCCCTCGGCCGAAGCGAGCCTGGTCGGTGGAAAATTTTTCACCGACATCTGGGACAATGGTGGTCGGGAAATGGCCCAAGAAATTATACAAAAAAGCGAGAAAGGCATTCATGACGCTAGAAAAGTAGCAGAGGCCGCTGAGAAAAGTGCAGATCTCAAAGGGCAAATAGGTATTGACTAGTGGTTTTTGGCTCTTTGTTGTAATTTTTTGATTTCGAACTTGTTAACGCTTTGTAACATAGCCGTACTTTCTCCTCCCTCGGAGCCTATCGAGCCATCGGCGGACCCCCACGTGAAGGGGGACGACGAAATTAGAAAAATGGCCGAAGCCATCATGGATAAAGTTGTTGATCAACTACTAAATGAAGCTGCAGAAGTAGTTCTAATGGAAGATTAGATGTTGTTGTAAAAACATTTAGAATGTAATGTTTGTTGAGGAACATGTGTAATATTTTGTAACTTTGAATGTAATATATAAGCTATTTATGGTTCTATTCTTTACGATGCATGAAACTTCGCATACATACCGTTTTTTGAGCCTTCGGCGAAAAAACACCTTCCCTTCTTTTCATGCTTCATAAATAATATCCGTGTTCTCATAAAATCAGTAACCAATCCTCGTAAAATCAATAACCAATAGATCTTTTCATTTCAGAGTTTGACGAAGGTATAGTTCTTCAATAGCTATTTTTGTGCCCTGGCACTATTTCTTCGAAACAATCTTCGAATATCAATACTGAGACCCCCTTCTTGCGTCGTTGATGCAATATGATGTATGATGTTATGCTATGCAAATGATGTAATGATGTGATGTTATGCAAAATGATATTTGCCGAGGATCGATGTTTTTTCACTGCAAGCCTCCCTTAGGAGCTTCTTCGCCTTTTACTTCAGCGGAATCAGCGTTTATTTTTCGCTGTAAGCCTCCCTTAGGAGCTTCTTCGCCTTTTACTTTCAGCGGAATCAGCGTTTATTTTTCGCTGTAAGCCTCCCTTAGGAGCTTCTTCACCTTTTACTTTCATTGGAATCAGCGTTTATTTTTCGCTGTAAGCTCTGCATTCACTTCGGAACGACTTTTGAGCAGAAAACTTACGATGCGCTCCCTTAGGAACGACTTTTTGTTATTTCAAAGATTCACCCTGTAACCATAAGTTCTTATGCTTCGGCAACTTTTTGGACTCCGTTATTCTGTGGAGAAGGTATACTTGTACTATAGCAAAGTCGAAGCTATTACAAGAAATTGAAAACGACAAAAAACACTTAGACTTTCAATAATTGTTCCTTATTAAAAAGAAAATGATACTGAATGCAAAAACTGTTGCCGAGGTAGGATATTGTCAATAAATATGCTTCGATTCTGGCACAGTACTATTGTCTGTGCGAGCTTCGGACTCTTCTCTGAAGTCTCGTTGGTGTTGAATATGCTGACTCCCTTCTGGCTGCTGGCTTCGTTGCATTGGTGGTGGAGGTGGAAGTTGTTGCCAAGATGCCTGAGATTGACTTGCTGAAGCAACAGAAGCTGCAGGGTGGTTACCCACATACTCTGGGATATAAGGCGAGTGGTACGAAGCAGTATGCATGACTTGCTTCGGCTGGGTCTGTTGGGCTGCAGCTTCTACTATTTCTTTTTGTTTCTGGATGGTGACATGGCACATCCTGGTGGTGTGGCCCTTGTCCTCACCACAGAATAAGCAATAAATTTTCCTTAGCTGATCCCCAAATCTTCCTCCGAAGCCCTTGGCACCTCTGCCCCTTGGAGCTGGAGGCCGAGGATAACTCTGCTGCTGCCCCGAAGCCTGGGAAGCCTGGGAGGAATATTGCGGCCTCTGCTGCTGGCTTCCCCTGTCATCATTCTGGGTGGAATGAATCGCTCTGACATGTCTAGGATGAAACCTCCCTCCGAAGTCCCTGGCTATTTTGGAAAATCTGTAAGCTTCTTCCCTTCTCTGTCGAAAGTCATTGTCAGCGCGGATGTATTCATCCATCTTCTGAAGCAATTTCTCCAGAGTCTGAGGGGGTTTCCTGACAAAGTATTGGGCTAAAGGTCCCGGCCGAAGCCCCTTAATCATGGCCTCAATGAAAATTTCATTGGGCACTGTTGGCGCTTGTGCCCTTAGGCGTAAGAATCTTCGGACATACGCCTGAAGATATTCTTCGTGATCTTGGGTGCACTGGAATTAGGCTTGAGTTGTGACCGGCTTCGTTTGAAACCCTTGAAAACTGGTGATCAGCATATCCTTCAGCTTCTGCCATGATCTGATTGTTCCTGGCCGAAGAGAGGAGTACCAGGTTTGTGCAACATTCTTGACAGCCACGACGAAAGATTTTGCCATGACTGCAGTATTGCCACCATAGGAAGATATTGTTGCTTCGTAACTCATCAGAAACTGTTTCGGATCTGAGTGGCCGTCGTACATGGGTAGTTGAGGTGGCTTGTAGGACGGAGGCCAAGGTGTAGCATGCAGTTCTGCTGACAGAGGAGAAGCATCATCAAAGGCAAAATTTCCATGATGGAAATTCTCATACCAGTCATCTTCGTTGAAGAAGCCCTCCTGATGAAGCTCTCTGTGCTGGGGCCTTCGGTTCTGCTCATCTTGAATAAGATGGCGAACTTCTTCAAAGGCTTCGTCTATCTGCCTTTGCAGGTCAGCTAGCCTAGCCATCTTTTCCTTCTTCCTTTGCACCTGTTGATGAAGCATCTCCATATCTCTGATCTCTTGATCCAATTCGTCCTCCTGAGGTGTTGGACTGGTGGCCTTCCTCTTCTGGCTTCGGGCTTCCCGAAGAGAGAGGGTCTCCTGGTTGGGGTCCAGCTGTTGCAGAGTTGCAGCCCCTGTTGCTGAAGCTTTCTTTGGCGTCATGACGAAGGTCTATGCTTGCCGAAGGTGTTCGAAACTCAAAAAGTGGAAGTGAGTTCACCGGAGGTGGGCGCCAATATTGGGGACTTGTTCTCAAATGATAAGAGTTAAGAACAAGGCAACATGAAAAGTGTTAAATGTTAAAGTCCTTCGTCCTTTGAGACATTATCTCCCTTCGGATATAATGAATTCCGGACGAAGGTTGTGAAGGAAAAGACCTTCGTAAGCACAATAAATGATGAGGAAGCATTCATATACAAAATACGAAAAATAATATAAACATTATCATCAACTTATTTTTATTTGCATTACCATATCTACAATAACAAATTATAGATGTACCTTCGGTTTGACGGAAAGTAAGGGTACAGGCGTGATGCAAAAAGCGAATGCCAAGTCAGCGTGAACAGTACGGGAGTATTGTTCATCTATTTATAGGCAAGGGACGCAGCCCATGTAGAATTACATTCATGCCCTTTACATTTGCTAATAACTCTATAGTAATTCTTCGAGGTCTAATTTGCCTTTTCATCTTTAAGTCGGTTCCCCTTTTCTGCTGTCATGCCGAAGCTTTTCTACGCACAGCTTCGTGATCACCTTGTCCTTCGTCATAATCACCTTTCGTCTCGCTCAGGCTTCGTCCTGACCATGCTCTTGTATACTCATGATCCGATTCCGAAGATACCTGTTCACATATTTCACTTGGAAAACATTGTCAAATCATGTTTTTGAGGACCTTCGGAAGCCGAAGGCCCCCAACAGGGACCATCGGTCGTGGTGTTAAATGCCATTATCTGATTTGGGATAACAATTACAGGTGCATGGGGTAGGTAGATTAAACAGAATTTTACTTTGCTTTTGGGATAAATGGGTTGGGCAACCTATAACATAGGCTAGGTCGTGGTTTCACGGACGAGTCGGTCTAAGATACTCGTTTAAGTTTAAACCCCATTTATAGGAATATGATTTTGTTAATACTTGTAACATAGATTAGACCATATAAGATTAGGTAGAGCTGCCACAGTAGAATATATATTATTAGGATATGTTAGAATCTTTTGAGATATGACGGATTATATGACGTGGGTAAGTCAGAATCTCTGTTAGGTTAAAACAGAGGGGTTCTGCAACTATCGGGTGGTTAAGGTAGTTGCACAAGGCCAGGTTGGACTAAGATTCCAATTTAGATTAAAACTTATTTATAAGAGTAGGATCCAATCTTATTTTACCAGTACTATCTAACATGTTTGTCAATTAGATCTGATCCAGATTAAATTGGTATAACCAGATTAGACTAGATAAGATCTACTTAATTTATTTTAGAATAGATCATGTTTGTTACACTTTTATGAGATAAGCAAAGTGGTTGGGATAAGTATGCTTGTTAGGTCAAGATGAGTCTCTAAGATCATGGTAGAATCTTTTGAGATTAGTTAGATCTATTAGGATAAGATGAGAATCCTTTCGAGAAGAGATGAGTCTATTAAGGTAAGAGAGTATCTTTTAAGATAAGATGGATCATTTTAAGATAAGAGAGAGTCTTTTAAGATAAGAGGGATCTCTATGAAATAGATACATTTTAATGGAGGATAATCTAAGTTGTTTAGTTATCTTAAGAATTCTATTTATGCCTATACGCATATGCAGATGTAATTATGGACATTATTACTCCATAACTAATCACACTCAATCAAGAATCCAAATCAGACAAATATCATAAGAACAAACACTCAAGCGTATAGATACCTATAAAAATAGTTTTATTTTTGTTCCTAAGAGTAGGTCTCCTATTCCTAAAAGTCACTTTAGGCACATGATTTCAAAGTGTGAAATCCACATTTGTCTTTAGAAGGAAAAGGTAAGAATAATCAGAGTAAAGCAGAAATAGATGAGAAAAGATTAAGATAAGTTTAGAAAAGAATCAGAGTGAGGTAAGTAGGTAAGGGTTTGTCCATTTCTATCTAGGTTTCGTCCTACAGTCAACATTCCTCTGATACCACTTCTGTCACACCCAATTTTAAGGAACAAAGCCGAGTGCATCTTATACATGCGCCAAAGAAGACAACATATATAATAACAGAGTGTATAAAGATAAATGTCACAATATAATCAGAGTACTTATTACATAGCGGACGTCTTACAAAATAAAATTTAAATATAGATCGAACTAAAATCCATCCGTGGCGCGAGAAAGTCAACTGGGAGACGCCACCTAGATTGAATCGTACTCCTCGTTGTGTGGCTCCTCTTGAACCACTTGTTCTTCTCCTGTGGGGGGGGGGGGGTGAGACAGCAAGGGTGAGCTCACACATGTTCATTGCTCAACAAGTTGTGGGGAATAATGTGCACGAACTCACCAAAGGTGGGAGTTCATGTGATGTGTAAAGCTGATCAACAATAGAGGTTAAAGCTGAGCATTGCTTTTAATAAGTAGGTCAAATTTTATTAGAAATTACTAGATGTAAGTAAATACCAAACCATAATAAAATTAATAGAACAAAATTAATAAATAATTCCATGCAAATGCAAATGACAAATTGAATTTAAGTTACATAAATTAATCATGTGAGTGTCCGAGCCGCTCATGATCGTGAGCCCGGCTAGTATACCAGTTTTACACTCTGCCAAGGGGTCATGAATCCCATACACATCTACCAAGGAAGCGAGGCAGGGTAACACTACGAGGCCTTTACAAAGTTCCACTAGCTTCAGAAAACCCACTACAGTTTCTAGGAAGCTCCAATGCAGGGATCCCTCGCATGACCGCGATCGCAGCAAAATCAACCCAAGGACCTCCCTACACTGACCACTCCCCTACTGCCCTTGCCCCTTTCGGGTAAGGTAGTCATCCACTAGTTTTCCTAATTAGTCAGCCAAGGGCATCCCATACTACCCTTGTGGTAGCACTATTTTCCCGGGTGGTTCTCCATGTTCCCATTAACATAATGATCTTATCATGAACATAAATAACATAACAGAATAATAGGAACATGGATATAATGAAATATTAACCCAAAACCATATAAGGCAATAGCAAAAACTACCCAAGTGATTTAGGGGTAAACAAGGTAAAAGATAATCAGACTAGGGTGACCTATTGGGTCCCATCAAAATTTAACCTATGCATTGAATAATGATAATAAAGAATATTATTGGGTAAACAAAAGTGATCAAGGGCACAACTTGCCTGGCACTTGAGATTCCAGTTACTAGGGTGATTCTTCGGATCCTCGTGACAACACTGCTAGTCGTAGCAATACAAACAGACATGGTATAGACAAAATTAACATCACACCAAACATAAGAACATACTGCATAATAATGATCTACGCGTTGCTACGAGATTGTGGGATCGAGAACTACTAAGATTGGAGTCGATAATCAAGTTATGATGTGATTAAATGATTAAAACTAGGTTCTATGGTTATTTTATAATTTCAGAGAAAATATAACCTAAAGTAGTAATTAATTCAACTTTAATCTAAATTATAAATTGACCATAGATCATATTTTAGTAGATTATAATGATAAGAAGATTAACAAGACTAACCAAGATAAGTTAACTAAAGATCTAACTATAAAAGACTGAAACATGGTACAATAAATGTTGTTATTGCATAGTAAATATTTGTACGAGACTAATGCAACTAAAACGAGTCAATTCGGAGTTAAAATGAGGAAGTTATAAATTTCCAAAGGTTTTATGCATTTGGTATAAGATTAATTAAGAAATCTAGTTTATTATTGTTTTCATGTCAAAACAGAGATACTATGTTGTAAACAATAATATTATAGAACTATAGAAATTGGAATGAATTGATTTGGACTTCATTTGAATTTTATATGAATTAAACAAGTTCTAGGAATTGTTTTTACACTAAAATTTCATTTCCACATTTATTTACCCAAATTAAATGATCACTGGACCGAGCACAAAATTTATAGAAACGCAGGGGCGAAATCATAAGTGATCCACAGACTCAGCCCAACCCCGCAGTGGACCGCAGGTTGATATGTAATACCCCGATTTGTAAGAGATAATATAAAAGGAGGAAAAAAATCGTTTCCTTATCTATATGTGTGTGTTATCTCTATTCACCATCCCATGTGAACACCTCATGTAAACAAATAAATAAATAAAAAAAGACACCCAAAAATAATACATGCATTGTTGGGGGCCTTCGTCCTCCGAAGGTCCTCAAAAACGTAATTTAACAATGTCTTCCAAGCATGCTTTATAAACAGGTACCTTCGGATTCAGGATCAAAGGCATATACGATGAGAGAGGCACGATCGTGACGAAGGTTGCCGTTACTTCGAAGCTATGCGCAAAGGAGCTTCGATTCAATCACGGGAAAAGGAACTGACTTAAAGGGGAAATGTAACACCCCACTGATCCCACACAATGGATGATACCAAAAACAAACCTTCCTACAAAACTTATGCCACACATAGAGAAAGAAAGTATTGCAAAATCCGGCAGCACCTCCCTTGAAAGTAGCATAACAAGGGAAGCATATAGTTTATACAGGATATAAAAGAAAGATAATTGACATAGTATAATCAAAATGCAACGGTAGGAAAGAACATTCATGACCAGACAAAAGATAGACATCACCGCCCACCAAACTAAACAGTTCAACTACCATGAAAGATTAGAATGTAATAATTCCCTAGACTTGACTCTTCCTGTTTAACATCATTATTAATCAGTAATTCCTTTATTTAAAAGTGTGGTGGTCGTGCTGCTACATCCCTTCCTTCCCAAAGCAAAGATCAGGTGCCTGCATTAGACAATGCAAGAGTGAGATGACACATCTCAGCAAGTAAAAAAAACAAACAACAGTTGGACAATGCAAGCCAACCGTGCATAAGCAACCACATGGTTCCCAACTTCTTCCTTAAATATTAATTTGCAGCAAGTAAGCAAGTAATCAATTACTCAATGCCAAGATGAATTACAAAGTAAAGAACCACCTTATCCACATCACCAAAATAGGTTCCACACTTCACCCATGAATGCACATGGCTACAGATGCAACATGACTTCTGCCTTCATACCTCTAAGGATATGAAGCTGCATCATACCCCTTCTCGGGAAACATATGATGCTCATTGTACCGGTACGGTCGGACCATAAGATCGCGACGAAAACTTCAATGCAATGGATGATGAATGCATTATGCATGTCAACAACATGAGTTCTTCCCAAATAAGATGTGCTAGACATATACTTCCACCCATTTCACATCAATAACCACATGGGTAACATGATCAAACCACACCCTCCACATGTATAATCAATAAAGCATGAATAATTTCAAACGATGGTACCCAATTAGGAATATGGATACAAACACAAATAGCACAAACATAATCAAGTATAAGACTCTTCAATCAAAGGACGGAATAACCATCACTGTTTTACTTGCCTTTACCGAAGTTCGGGCAAAATCCCTAAGAACGATCCGGAAGTCCACCACCTGTTTTTGACACCCAACTTAGTGCACCAAATTCTCATGAAACAAAACTCAAAGACAACACCGCACCTACGCGCAATCTCCAACCCCGCCGCGGTAACAATTCTCCCCTCACTAACCAAACTGCAGCGGCGCTGCTTAGCAATTCCATAACTTAAAATTTAGGACAGCAGTGATGATAAACAAAAACTTCAGAGACAACTACATAAAATTCCCCACAAGTTTTGTATACAACTCATGATTGAATTCTAACATCTACTTACCTCTAAACGGTCCTCAAAATAAACCCTGCAATCTGTTTTTTTTTTCTGATTTGAGCAGCGACATACGCGGATTCAAACAGCGATAACTTTTAAAATATAATTCCGATTTGAGCGCATAAGTACTTGTTGGAAAGATAAGAAAAAGCCCTACATGATTCTCATACTGATTAACACTAATTACTCCCGAAACATCCCCAGAAACTGCTAACACTGCTGCTGTTCATCACTCTGAAAAATCTGTTTTCTGGACAGCCACATACCCGGATTCAAACGATGATAACTTTTAATTTACAACTCCAAATTGAGCGCATAAATACTCGTTGGAAAGGTAAAACAAAGTTCTACAAGATTCTCATACTGATTAACACTAATTACCCCCGAAACATCCCCAGAAACTGCTAACACTGCTGCTGTTCATCACTCTGAAAAATCTGTTTTCTGGACAGCCACATACCCGGATTCAAACGATGATAACTTTTAATTTACAACTCCAAATTGAGCGCATAAATACTCGTTGGAAAGGTAAAACAAAGTTCTACAAGATTCTCATACTGATTAACACTAATTACCCCCGAAACATCCCCAGAAACTGCTAACACTGCTGCTGTTCATCACTCTGAAAAATCTGTTTTCTGGACAGCCACATACCCGGATTCAAACGATGATAACTTTTAATTTACAACTCCAAATTGAGCGCATAAATACTCGTTGGAAAGGTAAAACAAAGTTATACAAGATTCGCATACTGATTAACACTAATTACCCCCGAAACATCCCCAGAAACTGCTAACACTGCTGCTGTTCATCACTCTGAAAAATCTGTTTTCTGGACAGCCACATACCCGGATTCAAACGATGATAACTTTTAATTTATAACTCCAAATTGAGCGCATAAATACTCGTTGGAAAGATAAAACAAAGTTCTACAAGATTCTCATACTGATTAACACTAATTACCCCCGAAACATCCCCAGAAACGGCTAACACTGCTGCTGTTCATCACTCTGAAAAATCTGTTTTCTGGACAGCCACATACCCGGATTCAAACGATGATAACTTTTAATTTATAACTCCAAATTGAGCGCATAAATACTCGTTGGAAAGATAAAACAAAGTTCTACAAGATTCCCAAATTGATCCCCATTAAATCTTCACGAAAAAAACCTAAAAACTGCTGGAACTACCGCTGTTCATCCACCACGCAAAATTCTGGACAGCCCCCCTCTATCTAATCGCAAACGCAACATCTAATCAATTGAATCGCAGCGCAAATGAACAAGGGATGAACACAAAAGAAAAATCACCTTGGGTTCTCCCCTTTTCCTTCCTCCCTTCTTCCTTCCCCCAAAACGATTGGAGATTCGCACCAAAAGACGATGATCCGAGCGACACGGAGTAGCACCTAGGGAGGAGGGGATTGGGGGAGGGCGGCTAGGGTTTTGGTGGCTGCAACAATGGAGGGAGGAGGAGGTGGGCAGGGGGGGGCGGCGGCCAAGGGAAGAGGAGGAGTGGGGGGGGGGCGGCTGCACATAGGGGGGGTAGTTAGGAGAGTGGCGGCTAGGGTTTGGGAGGGCTAATGGGCCGAAACACCAATTGAGGCCCAACTAACCCACGCGACATCTCCCGACCGCAACGCAAACGTCAAATCAAATAAATTCTACTGCCCTAGTTGCGAATGTTGTTCAAAAAATTCCAAATCCCCCAAAACAACAACTGGATGAGGGAAAAAAACAAAAAGAACAACCCCCAACTTCTCTTTTTTGCAAACCGGGTATCACATTCTATCCCTCTTAAAAAGAATTCGACCTCGAATTCCGACGCTTCTATCGGAATGACACAAGAAAAGATTAGCGAATCAACAACACTTACCCACAACGAAAAGTTCCGGGTACTTCTGCCGCATCAACTCCTCAAGTTCCCACGTAGCCTCGCGCTCTGACTGATTAGACCATAAGACCTTGACATACTTAATTGATCTCTTCCTCAACACACGCTCCGAGAATTCCAATATACGCACCGGACGGCACTCCAGAGTCAGATCCTGCTGCACCGCAATTGGTTCCATCTCAATCTGATGGTCCGGATCCCGCAAGAACTTCCTCAACATAGAGACATGAAAAACCGGGTGTACCCCTGCCATAGAATCCGGCAGCAGCAAGCGATAAGCCAGGCTGCCCACTCGGGCCAAGATAGTGAACGGTCCAATGTATCTTGGGCTGAGCTTCCCAGAGACACCGAACCGAACAACTCCCTTAGTGGGTGATACCCTGAGAAGGACTTGGTCACCCACAGCAAATTCCAGATCCCGCCTCCTCACATCAGCATAACTCTTCTGACGACTCTGAGCTGCCAAAATATTCTGACGAATTTCCCGAACCTTTTCAGAAGTTTGCTGAACCCAATCAGGACCAACCAGGGATCTCTCTCCCAAAGTCTCCCAGCACAGAGGAGAGATACACCGCCTGCCATACAAAGCCTCAAATGGTGCCATCTTGATGCTAGCTTGGTAGCTGTTGTTATACGCAAACTCTGCTAGAGCAAGATGATCCTCCCAGCTACCCTTCCATGACAGAACACAAGCACGCAACATATCCTCCAAGGTTTGGATTGTTCGCTCTGACTGACCATCCGTCTGAGGGTGAAAAGCGACACTAAGTGAAAGCTTGGTGCCCAATGCACTGTGGAGACTCTCCCAGAATTTGGATACAAATTTGGAGTCTCGATCAGAAACAATAGACTTAGGTACCCCGTGAAGCCTGACTACTTCCTTCATATACAAGGGAACCAAATCTGAAGCTGAATTCGTGGTCTTCATGGGAATAAAATGCGCAGACTTAGTCAAGCGATCCACTACCACCCAAATAGCATCCCTGCCACGAGGGGAACGAGGTAGACCCACCACAAAATCCATGGTGATATGCTCCCATTTCCACTCTGGAATTTCCAATGGCTTCAGCAAACCTGCAGGCCGCTTATGTTCGGCCTTCACGCGCTGACATACTTCACAGGCGGCCACATACTTAGAAATGTCAACCTTCATCCGCTTCCACCAGAAGTTTTGCTTCAAATCTCGGTACATTTTGGTTTCGCCAGGATGGACGGTGTAAGGCGTTTTATGAGCTTCTCGCAGGATATCCAGCTTCACCTCTGATTTCTGAGGCACACAAAGACGGCCCCTGAAACGAACCAAATCATTCTCATCAATGGTGAACTCTCGCGGTTTACCATCACCAACCCTCCTTCGGGCTTCCTGCAAAAGACGATCCTGCTGCTGAGCCGCACGCACTCTCTCCATAAGAGGGGATTGAATAAGCATCTGAGTCTCCACGCTAGCGGTGCCGACATAACACAAAGCGATCCCCAAACGGTCCAGATCAGCAATCAACGGCACGGCCACCTTTGGAACCCCGGACCTGCTAAGGGCATCCGCCACCACATTAGCCTTCCCCGGGTGATAATGAATGGACACCTCATAATCTTTAATCAATTCTAGCCACCGACGCTGCCTCAAATTCAGCTCCTTCTGAGTAAAAATATACTTGAGGCTTTTGTGATCAGTGAAAATGTCACAAGCCTCGCCATAAAGGTAATGCCTCCACGACTTTAGAGCAAAAACCACCGCAGCCAATTCCAGATCATGAGTTGGATAATTCCCCTCATGCTTCCTCAACTGCCTTGAGCCATAAGCAATCACCCTGCCTTCCTGCATCAGCACACAGCCAAGACCAATACGCGAAGCATCCGTATAAACTGTGAAACGCTTACCGCTCTCAGGCAAAGCTAGGATAGGGGCGTCCACCAACTTGCTCTTCAATGACTGATAACTGATCTCACAATCGCCGGACCAGACGAAGGGAACACCCTTCCCCAAGAGCCTAGTCAAAGGCTTAGCAATGCTGGAAAAATTTGGTACGAAACGCCGATAATACCCAGCAAGCCCCAAGAAACTTCGGATTTCAGAGACACTAGAAGGTCTCTTCCACTCCACTACAGCCGCAACATTCTTGGGGTCAACCGCAATACCCTGCTGATTAATCACGTGCCCCAGGAAAGCCACTTCAGATAGCCAAAAGGCACACTTCTTCAACTTGCCATAGAATTGATTCTTCCTTAGGGCACCCAGAACGAGGCGGAGATGCTGATCATGCTCGGCCTCGGTCTTTGAATAAATCAAAATATCATCCAGGAATACGACCACGAAATCGTCCAAGAATTCATGCAGCATCCTATTCATTGCTTCCATAAACGCAGCAGGGGCATTAGTTAAGCCAAAGGACATGACTATGAACTCATAATGCCCATACCTGGTGCAGAAGGCAGTCTTCTCAATATCCTCCTCACGAATCCTCAATTGATGATAACCAGAGTTCAAATCAATTTTGGAGAACACCTGGGCACCCCTCAACTGCTCAAAGAGGACCTCAATTCGGGGAAGCGGATATTTATTCTTGATTGTCACTTGATTCAAAGCGCGATAATCCACACACAGCCGCTTGCTTTTATCCTTCTTCTCAACAAACAATACTGGGGAGGCCCATGGAGACCTGCTAGGCCTAATGAAGCCCTTAGCCAGCAGATCATCCAATTGCCGCTTTAATTCAATCTGCTCCTTTGGAGCCATTCGATACGGGGCCTTATGAATAGGCTGCGTACCCGGAATCAGCTTAATCTCAAAAGCTGCATCGCGCTCCGGAGGAATGCCTGGAAGCTCTGCTGGAAACACGTCAGCAAAGTCACACACCACCCGGATGTCCTGCACCCGCAAGGCAGCCTCGCCCTCCACCACCATAGAGAAAAAGATCCCCGACTTCCTTGACCAGCGATCAGGAAGCAATTGCGCCAACAAGGCTAATGTGAACTTCGGAGAACTTCCCAAGAATACCACCTCCTTACCCGACGGCGCCTGCAATAACACTGTCTTCCAGAAGCAGGATATAACCGCGCGATACTGGGATAACCAATCCATACCCAAGATAACATCGAATGCCCCCAAGGATATCACCACCAGATTAGCCGAAAAAACCTCATCAGCAAGGATGACGGAACACCCCTGACAAACTGAACAGCTACTAATGGAGCCATTAGCAGAACTGACCAAAATTGGGTGACCCAACCTCTGCACCGAAAGACCAGCCCGCGACACAAAATCCTCCGAAACAAACGAATAGCTAGCGCCAGAGTCAAAAAGAGCATGGGCTGCAAATGAATCAACTGAAATCGTACCTGTCACCACGTCTCCTTGCTCCCTGCCATCCGTAGCGGGTAGCACATAAGCTCCAGAAATACCCGCAGAAGAGGAAGCTCCCGGAGTGAAATTAACAGAAGAGCCCCACTGAGCCACCGGAGGAGGCTGGCGCGGAGCTCCAAACTGAGACAGCACAGGGGTAGACGGCGCAGGAGTAGGCACAACCTGATACTGCGGAAAACCTTGCATCGGCGCGAACTGAGAAGTCCCGGGCACATAAAGCTGTTGTGGAGGAAGAGGAACTGAAAACTGCTGCTCAGCACTTGACATCATATTGATAGTGCCCTGTGAAGAGGAGGAAGCTATCGGCCCCCATCTGATCTTCCCATTGGGATTCCTCCTACACACCACATCCTTGTGGTCCTGACTGCAGATAGAACACCTGCCACTCCACTGACACTCTGCACGGCGATGCGCATCTCCACAGCAGAAACACACCAGCCCCAACCCGGGCTTAGGAACGGCCCGAAACCTCTGAGTACTTCCTCCTGAAGTACCTGAGTCAGAAGATTTGCCACGGTAAGGATGGTGGCGCTGATGCTGAGACTTGCCCCTCTTGTGAGCTGAACCCCCAGTGTTGCCCCTCCTCGTGTCCTGGCTACGAGGTTGATCAACACCCGAAGACTTCTGCGACTCCATGGTGTACTGGTGTTGCATCTCCACACCCAGCGCCTGCTCCACTGTGGTACGGAAGTCCACCAACGGAAAGGCCCCCAGAGCATGCCTGATAGAAGGCTTCAGACCCTGACGGAATTGGCTCGCCTTCTCCATCTCATTATAAGCCACATGAGGGACAAAGAGGACCATTTTGTTGAAGCCCACCTCATACTCTGTGACAGACTTCTTCTCCTGCTTGTAGGACTGCAAGTCAATCTTCATTTTTTCCAGAAAGGTGACCGGGTAGAATCTCCTTTCGAACTGCCTGATGAAAACATCCCATGATAGGACTCCTGGTGAGGAGGAGTGCGCTGCCTGCACGCCTCTCCACCAAATCTGCGCCTCACCCTTCAGCAGCTGAGTGCCAAAGAGAACCCGATCTTCATAAGCAATCTCGAAGACATTCATCTTATCCTCCACATAAGTCAGCCAATCTGCCGCCTCAACCGGAGTACCACTGCCATCAAAAGAATCCAACTTCATGCCCATCCACTGCATCAGAGAAAGACCACTGACTGGAAGAGGCACCCCGGCCCCGCCACTAGGAACAGCACCCGCAGGGACAGCGCCCCCGGGCACTTCTCCACCTCCAGCACCCTGAGCAGCACCTACAGGGGCGACAGGAATGGCTTGCCTCAGAAGGGCCAACTCCTGCTGCATGGCCTGCATCGCGGCTAACATTGCCGCCGGACTCATCGAGTCCCCACTAGGAGCTTGCGGACTACCCCGAGCTCTACGAGGCGGCATAGCTGTAGCCACAGGGATGAGAATAATAAGTATATGAGATAATGTCAAAACTAGCACAGAGAATAACATAATCATATCAATAGCAAGACCGAAAACCCCTCCTACATGTGCAGTGTGTCAATTTATTACTACTCCACTTGCTAGGACCTACAGCCTATACCTCTGATACCAACTGTAACACCCCACTGATCCCACACAATGGATGATACCAAAAACAAACCTTCCTACAAAACTTATGCCACACATAGAGAAAGAAAGTATTGCAAAATCCGGCAGCACCTCCCTTGAAAGTAGCATAACAAGGGAAGCATATAGTTTATACAGGATATAAAAGAAAGATAATTGACATAGTATAATCAAAATGCAACGGTAGGAAAGAACATTCATGACCAGACAAAAGATAGACATCACCGCCCACCAAACTAAACAGTTCAACTACCATGAAAGATTAGAATGTAATAATTCCCTAGACTTGACTCTTCCTGTTTAACATCATTATTAATCAGTAATTCCTTTATTTAAAAGTGTGGTGGTCGTGCTGCTACATCCCTTCCTTCCCAAAGCAAAGATCAGGTGCCTGCATTAGACAATGCAAGAGTGAGATGACACATCTCAGCAAGTAAAAAAAACAAACAACAGTTGGACAATGCAAGCCAACCGTGCATAAGCAACCACATGGTTCCCAACTTCTTCCTTAAATATTAATTTGCAGCAAGTAAGCAAGTAATCAATTACTCAATGCCAAGATGAATTACAAAGTAAAGAACCACCTTATCCACATCACCAAAATAGGTTCCACACTTCACCCATGAATGCACATGGCTACAGATGCAACATGACTTCTGCCTTCATACCTCTAAGGATATGAAGCTGCATCATACCCCTTCTCGGGAAACATATGATGCCCATTGTACCGGTACGGTCGGACCATAAGATCGCGACGAAAACTTCAATGCAATGGATGATGAATGCATTATGCATGTCAACAACATGAGTTCTTCCCAAATAAGATGTGCTAGACATATACTTCCACCCATTTCACATCAATAACCACATGGGTAACATGATCAAACCACACCCTCCACATGTATAATCAATAAAGCATGAATAATTTCAAACGATGGTACCCAATTAGGAATATGGATACAAACACAAATAGCACAAACATAATCAAGTATAAGACTCTTCAATCAAAGGACGGAATAACCATCACTGTTTTACTTGCCTTTACCGAAGTTCGGGCAAAATCCCTAAGAACGATCCGGAAGTCCACCACCTGTTTTTGACACCCAACTTAGTGCACCAAATTCTCATGAAACAAAACTCAAAGACAACACCGCACCTACGCGCAATCTCCAACCCCGCCGCGGTAACAATTCTCCCCTCACTAACCAAACTGCAGCGGCGCTGCTTAGCAATTCCATAACTTAAAATTTAGGACAGCAGTGATGATAAACAAAAACTTCAGAGACAACTACATAAAATTCCCCACAAGTTTTGTATACAACTCATGATTGAATTCTAACATCTACTTACCTCTAAACGGTCCTCAAAATAAACCCTGCAATCTGTTTTTTTTTTCTGATTTGAGCAGCGACATACGCGGATTCAAACAGCGATAACTTTTAAAATATAATTCCGATTTGAGCGCATAAGTACTTGTTGGAAAGATAAGAAAAAGCCCTACATGATTCTCATACTGATTAACACTAATTACTCCCGAAACATCCCCAGAAACTGCTAACACTGCTGCTGTTCATCACTCTGAAAAATCTGTTTTCTGGACAGCCACATACCCGGATTCAAACGATGATAACTTTTAATTTACAACTCCAAATTGAGCGCATAAATACTCGTTGGAAAGGTAAAACAAAGTTCTACAAGATTCTCATACTGATTAACACTAATTACCCCCGAAACATCCCCAGAAACTGCTAACACTGCTGCTGTTCATCACTCTGAAAAATCTGTTTTCTGGACAGCCACATACCCGGATTCAAACGATGATAACTTTTAATTTACAACTCCAAATTGAGCGCATAAATACTCGTTGGAAAGGTAAAACAAAGTTCTACAAGATTCTCATACTGATTAACACTAATTACCCCCGAAACATCCCCAGAAACTGCTAACACTGCTGCTGTTCATCACTCTGAAAAATCTGTTTTCTGGACAGCCACATACCCGGATTCAAACGATGATAACTTTTAATTTACAACTCCAAATTGAGCGCATAAATACTCGTTGGAAAGGTAAAACAAAGTTCTACAAGATTCTCATACTGATTAACACTAATTACCCCCGAAACATCCCCAGAAACTGCTAACACTGCTGCTGTTCATCACTCTGAAAAATCTGTTTTCTGGACAGCCACATACCCGGATTCAAACGATGATAACTTTTAATTTATAACTCCAAATTGAGCGCATAAATACTCGTTGGAAAGATAAAACAAAGTTCTACAAGATTCTCATACTGATTAACACTAATTACCCCCGAAACATCCCCAGAAACTGCTAACACTGCTGCTGTTCATCACTCTGAAAAATCTGTTTTCTGGACAGCCACATACCCGGATTCAAACGATGATAACTTTTAATTTATAACTCCAAATTGAGCGCATAAATACTCGTTGGAAAGATAAAACAAAGTTCTACAAGATTCCCAAATTGATCCCCATTAAATATTCACGAAAAAAACCTAAAAACTGCTGGAACTACCGCTGTTCATCCACCACGCAAAATTCTGGACAGCCCCCTCTATCTAATCGCAAACGCAACATCTAATCAATTGAATCGCAGCGCAAATGAACAAGGGATGAACACAAAAGAAAAATCACCTTGGGTTCTCCCCTTTTCCTTCCTCCCTTCTTCCTTCCCCCAAAACGATTGGAGATTCGCACCAAAAGACGATGATCCGAGCGACACGGAGTAGCACCTAGGGAGGAGGGGATTGGGGGAGGGCGGCTAGGGTTTTGGTGGCTGCAACAATGGAGGGAGGAGGAGGTGGGCAGGGGGGGGCGGCGGCCAAGGGAAGAGGAGGAGTGGGGGGGGGCGGCTGCACATAGGGGGGGTAGTTAGGAGAGTGGCGGCTAGGGTTTGGGAGGGCTAATGGGCCGAAACACCAATTGAGGCCCAACTAACCCACGCGACATCTCCCGACCGCAACGCAAACGTCAAATCAAATAAATTCTACTGCCCTAGTTGCGAATGTTGTTCACAAAATTCCAAATCCCCCAAAACAACAACTGGATGAGGGAAAAAAAACAAAAAGAACAACCCCCAACTTCTCTTCTTTGCAAACCGGGTATCACAGGAAAAGGCTATCCAGTCCTTATAGATTTTTCTATAAGCCAATAATAAATGTAAAGGGCATGACTGTAATTTCTCACAGGTCGTGTCTTGTGCCTATAAATAGATAAACAGTACCCCCGTACTGTTCACGCTGACTTGTAATCGCTCGTGCGTCACGCTTGTACTTTTACCTTCTATCAAGCCGAAGGTACATTTGTAATTCAATACTGTTTCTATTTTTCATAATGATATAATGAAGTTATATTAATGATGTTATATGATTATTCATGTTATCTTTCATGTTTCATATGCTTCTTCTTTCATTAATGTATACTGTGATCATGAAGGTATGTGTCCTTCATGACCTTCGTCTGAAAATCATTATATCCTAAGGGAGATAATGCTTCGAAGGATGAAGGATATTAACATTTAACATTTTGTGTTGTCTTGTTCTTAACTCATAGCATTTGAGAACAAGTCCCCAACATGCATCATGTTGGGATTTTATTTTGAGTGCATTTTGTGTGCATTTTGTGACAATATAAAAATAATGTAAAAATAAATATATTAAAATCCAAATTTGGGGATTTAACCCTAATTTGCAAATTAGAGTTTAGAGAAAAGGAAGAAAAATGCTATGCGCAAAAAATATATATACAAAAATAATAAGGCCTTCCATATTTAGGTTCAATTTGTACATTTAAATGAGTATAATTTTACAGTTACAATTGAATTCTAATTTGGATTTGAAAATCTAAAAAGGAAAAGAGAAAATAAAAACATAAAAGAAAAATAAAAGGGACCAACTGGGCCTCAGATTCCCATTTCGGCCCAGTATGCAATTCTCCCTCCACGCCAGCCCAACCGGATGTGGTGCGCCGACATGCGGGGACCACCCGCCAGTCGCGTCCTGACGTCTGGACCCAAGCTAGCCGCTATCCACCACGTGCTCGTTTCTCTGTCAACTGGGTCCGGGCTTGTCGGATCGCTGTGTGCGCGAGCGCTCTGGCTGTCACACAGGGCCCACGCGTCAGCCGCATGACCTGCTCGCTTCCCATCTCGCCCACCTCGCGCGCATCGCGGAGTGCCGCAACGGCGGATCCTTAAATTCCGGCCTCGGCTGACCCCGCATGCCACACTCTCATCCTTAAATATCAACACCATCCCCTGAGTCAACCCTCGCGCGAGTTCACCGGAGCCCAAGCCATGCGTAAGTAAGGAATCGGCGTCTGAAATCCAGTCAATCCACGCCGTCGCAGATCCTTCTCCATCGCCGCCCAGTGCCGGGGATTGACTCTTGGACCTTCGCCAGGTTACTGCGGGGGAGACCGAAGCACCTCCGGGCCGAATCGTCGGGCTAGGCGACCTCAATTCGTCGTCGACGTGCGAGGGTCACGCGTCACCGTGGGCGCAGTCTCCTTCGCCATCACGACTGGTCAGTACCCCTGCGCCAAATTCAATAGCCTCCGGTGATTGCGTAGCACCCTGTAGCATTGAGGTTAGTGCGCTAGGTTGTGGAATCCGGGGAACCGGCGATGGCGTCCGCCGCGGCTGGGATGGCGCGGGTGCGCTCGGTTCTGGAGGAAGACGATGGTCTCTTGGTCATTTGATCAGGCACTGACGGCTAGGATCGGACCATGTAGACAATTGGTTAGATCAAATCTGCACCGTAGATGTAGGTGTGCACGGCTCTGATTAAATCAAGTAGAGGTCGGGTTGGGGGCGATTGTCTATCGTCGATCTTAGATCGTGCGGGCGATGGTCGATCGAAGTTACTTTAATCCAGGGCGCTGGTGTTCGATCCAACGGCCGGATTCGTTTACCGATTCACTGCTGTTGTAATCTAATCGTAGTCGTTCACACAGATCTGACAGCTTACATTCAACCATACCCCTTCGCCGAGTCAAATTTGTAAAAGAGCCCCTGGCCAATGTGAGAATTAACCCGCCGTCTAGGGGTAGTGTTCACTATGTCTTAGGAGTTTTACCCCGAGACCCCCGCGCTTCACAATAATTGACGCCCAGTCCAGAGCCCATTTAAATTGAATAAATGAATTGGAAAATGGATTTTTAATATGAAAATAATTACTAGAACTTGATAAATTCATAGAAAATCCATACTTGGTCCAAATTAATCCATTCTAGTTTCTAAAACTTTGTAATATTATTATCTATCACATAGAGTCTCTGTTTTGACATGAAAATAGTAAGGAAATTAATTTCTCACTTAATCCTATTTTAAGCACATGAAACCTTTGGAAATTCATAATTTAATCTACATAACTCCAAAATTTATGATTCCTGTTTCTAGGATATTATTTTAATGTGTAGATTATTATTATGTATTTTGTCTACATGTTTGGTGTGATGTTAATTTTCTCTATATACTGTGCATGTTTGTATTGTGGTGAGTAGAAGAACCTGCGACTGAGGATCCTGGTGCCCAGCAGATAGAAGTAGCTGAGCAGGAGCTCATTGAAGGCAAGTTCTGCCCTTGACCACTTTTATCGCCCAATAATGTTCTTTAATACCACTTATTCATGCATAGGTTTAATTTTGATGGGACCCAATAGGTCATCCTAGACTGTTTATCTCTTTACCTTGTTACCCCCGACTCACATGGGTAGTTTTGCTATTACTTTACATGGTTTTGGGATAATATTTTATTATATCCATGTTCCAATTATTTTGTTATTCTATTATGTTCATGTCAAGATTATTAATGTTAATTGGAACATGGAGCTTAACTTGAGAAACACGTGCCACCACAAGGGTGGAATGGGACGCCCTTGGCTGACTAATTAGGAAAGCTAGTGGAAGACTACCTTACCCGAAAGGGGCAAGGGCAGTAGGGGAGTTGCATGCAAGGAGGTTCTCGGGTTGATTTTGCTGCGATGGCGGTCAGCTGGGGGATTCTTGCAAGTGCTCTTCCCATAAACTGTAGCGGGTTTTCGGAAGCTAGTGGAACTTTGTAAAGGCCTCGTAGTGTTACCCTGCCTCGCTTCCTTGGTAGAGGTGTATGGGGCTCGTACAACCCCGTGGCAGATGGGTAACATGACTTGTGGGTACAGGGTACAACCTCTGCAGAGTGTAAAACTGGTATACTAGCCGAGCTCACGGTCATGAGCAGCTCAGGACTCTCGCATGATTAAATTATGGAACTTAAATTCAAATTGTCATTTGCATTTGCATGGGATTATGTTATTAATTTTGTTCTATTATTATTATGGTTGGGTATCTACTTATACTTAGTAATTGCTAATAAAATTTTGACCAACTTTTAAAGCAATGCTCAGCTTTAACCATTCCCTTTGGTAAGCCTTACACTTCATGAGCTCCCACCTTTGGTGAGTTCATGCCCACTGGTTTCCCCACAACTTGTTGAGCTATGATCATGTGTGAGCTCACCCTTGCTGTCTCACACCCCACCCACAGGAGAAGAACAGGTGGTTCAAGAGGAGCCGCAAAACGAGGAGTTTGATCTGATCTAGGTGGCGTTTCCCAGTTGACTTTTGGCGCCAAGGATGATCCTTAATTCGTTTTATATTTATCTTTTATTTTGTAATCAGACTTCCGCTATGTAATAAATACTCTAATATTATTGTGACATTTATCTCTATACACTCTATTATTATATATGCTGTCTTCTTGGCGCATGTATGAGATGCACCCGACTTTGTTCCTTAAATCTGAGTGTTACATGATATGACAAAAGAACATGGGCTATTTTATAAAGCTGGCCGGCTGAAGGGGTATGGTGAGTTCTGGGCCGTTGGATTCAAATCGTGCGACCAGGATTAGATTTCACTGCGGCTAACTCAGGGTGTAACCAGAACTGAGGGATTAGGATCCAACAACGAGGATTCCTAGATCTAATTCTATTCGTCAGATCGGTGATCAATGGCCTAGATTTAATATCGTGAAGGGGGTATCTCCCATTTCTAATCAGAGCCGTAGACCGCACAACCAACGGACACGATCTGCCTAACCTATCTGTGTCGCGACCCGGCGGCGCCGCCCACCAATTCACACCGGCAAACCCCAAGGTGGTGGTGACCTCACCGGGGAAGCCCCATTCTACACATTGAGCCCCCAAATTCCAATCAAATATACTCTAGACAAAGCTACGACTACGCCCAACCTGGACAACCATCACATGAGTTGAATCATCCCGAGACGGCGTTGGTCTAACTCCCACGGCGGCTCTACGGCGCGGTTGAAGCCCGATGAGCAATTACCGGCCAACCACCGACCCAACTACCACCCTACCGGTGTCACACGACCCTACGGATGTAAAGAACAGGCCTGTGCACTTACCAGAGGTCAGGGTGAGGGCGACGAGCTTGGCCACGGCGTGGTTGACGGCAATGGCGCAAGTGGACCCTCCTGTCTCCTCCCACCGTGTCTCTATCTCGTCATTCGCGGTAAAAAGAGAGGAATAGAGGAAGGGGGGTGGCGCACGACTCGGCTGTGCCTGGTTTTGTAGCCCGTGGTGAGGCGCAACAACTGTGACCGAATAAACCGCGGGGTTGACGGAGGTCGAGTTCGCGGCGATTTGAAGCAGCAGTGAGCCGATGGTTGTTGAGGACGGCCCATCCGCAGACTCACGATCGCGCAGCGCGTACAAGTCGCAAGAGTGCGGTGGGGATATGGCCTGCGGGGATAACGGGTTGTTGCGCGCAATGGCCAGTGAGAGGATGAGCCGTGGGTCCCATCGGGCAGTGCGCGCGTGCGGTGGGGGAGTGAGGCTGGCGATGCGCGTGACGAAAGATGGGCCGAAGCAGATTGGGCCCTGTTAGGTTTTCCATTTTTCTTTTTATTTTCTTTTCTTTGTAATTTCTTTTCCTTTTCCTTTTCAAATCCAAAAATTGAATTCAAATTCCTTAGTAGAATTTATACTCCTTTCAAGTATTCAGTTTGGACAAATCAGTGGGATGAATTTATATATTTATAAATTTTATCTTGTCTTTTATAGTATTTCTCCCTTAAATTCCAAATCCAAATTTAAATTCCAATTTGGATTCAAATTTGGTGGCAATTTATCCTCAGATTATGTTGCACAATTATTGTACTACTTTTGAAAGTATGATTCTATATATAATTTATGTGAGTTTTATATTCCTTATTTCTTTCTCTTTTAGAAAAAATAGTATTTTGAATGTGGAACAAGAAGTAAAGGTTATTTCAAAGTTAACTATTCATGTGAATAAATGCTTATGGTGCATCATTTAATGATATGCATCATTATTTAATTGAATAGAAAACTTTTATTTTACTTCTTTTCTAGAATACTTCTTGGTTTTAGAAATTCAGTCCTCAAATTTCACACTTAAGTATAATTTGAGATATCTGAATTTGCTATTTTATTTTCTTCATATATTTATTTTACTATTATTATTATTTTTTTCTTATACAGATTTTGGGCCTTACAGCCTTGCTTGTGGCTACACCTTCAATTTGTGCTCGGCTAGTTCTCTTGGGACTCCCGGCATATCCGCAGGTTGCCATGCAAATACGTCTCGGTTATCTTGCAGGAACCGAACGAGCGCGCTTTCCTATTTGTCATCAAGGCTGGAGCTGACGATGGCAGTTTTGTGTTCGTCGGAGAATCCTAGATTAATCCTCTTAGTTTCTTCGGTCGGCCGTATAAAGGTCACGACCTGAGCTTCATTAGTGGGCATTGTGAGCTCTAGCCTGGTGTTCACCTCCAGCCTGGTGTTCGCCTGCACGGGAAGAGCTGCCAGGGGCCGAGTAGTGAGAGCCGTTTGAATGGCTCCCCGGAAGCACTCCGCAGCGCGTCGGAAGTCAGCGCGCACAGTGATGATTCCTTGGTGTCCCGGCATCTTCAGTATCATGTACGGGTAATGTGGAATGGCCATGAACTTCGCCAATCCTGGCCTTTCGATGATGGTGTTGTACCCGCAGTCAAAGCGTGCCACCTTGAACCTCAGGAACTCGGTTCTATAGTTCCCTGGGGTCCCGAAGGTGACGGACAGGTAGATGTGCCCGAGTGGGTACTCCCCTTCAGTCGGCACGATGCCAAAGAAGGGAGTATCTAACTCAATGATGTCTTTGAGTGCAACCCCCAGGGCCTGGAGCGTCCGGGGGAAAGTGATGTTGATGCTGCTTCCCCCGTCTACTAATATTTTCTTCACCCGGCTCTCTCGGATCATCGGATCAACGAGGAGCGGGTATTTGCCGGGATGATCAAAGTTGAGCCATTGATCAGCTCGGCTGAAGGTTATCGCGTGCTCCGACCATCGGTAAGGAGCTGGGGCACTGGTGGTAGCCACCAGGACCTACCGGTCGTTGAGCTTTTGCTGCCTCCTGTTCTCTTGTGCTCCGTGCCCTCCGAAGATGACGTTGACCTCTCTGTCAACGCGTGGAAAAGCTCCACCCCCTCCCCTTCCTGCTGCTGAGGCTACCTGGGCTTGCCAGGTTCTCCTCGTGGTGGGAAAGGCAGTAGAGGCTAGAACGGTCGGCCATGCCCGACGGAGTACTTGAAGTCTCTGCAGTTCCATAGGGTGTGGCGCATGTCCTTGTGGTACGGGCACTGGGCATGAAGGATTTCATCCAGTGTCCGTACCCCTCCGCGAGGTGCGCCACGGGCTCGAGCGACGGGTGGCCCGACAGTTTGCACCTCCTTGCGGGGCCTCTTCTCCCAGCACCTGTCCCGCTGCTGGTTTGCGTCACATTGTGGCACGGGTGGTGTGGGTTTCGTGCCTCCGATGAGGTCCTGAGCCCATTCATCTGCGGTGATGTGAAGGTCTGCCTCCCAGAACAATTGTTTGAAGGTGGCAGCTACTTCCTGGAGTATGGCCCGGACGAAGGCCGAGTCATTGGATCCTCGGTAGAAGTCTTCAATCACTGCCGCCTCAACGACTTCAGGGATGCGGTTCCTCATTGTCTGAAACCTCTTGAGGTACGACCAGAGGGTCTCATCATTCTAGCGCCTCATGGATTTGAGGTCCCATGGCTGCGTCGGCTTGTCAGAGAGGGACTGGAAGTTGGCGACGAAACGCCGACTGAAGTCACTCCAATCGTCGATGCAGTGTTGGGTAGATGTCGGAGCCACTGCAGCGCGTCTTGCCATAGGACAATGGGCAAGTACGCCGTCATCACGTCCTTTGTCGCCCCGGTGGCCCGGGCGACAGTCGTGTAGACGGCCAGCCAGCCGCCCAGGTCTTGCTTGGGCTCGTACTTGTCAACGTTAGAGACCTTGAAGTTGGCGGTCCACTAGATGGCCTGGAGACACGGAGTAAACATGGATACTCCCCACGTGTCTTCCTGTCGGCGTTCGTGAGGTTAGTCCTGGGCAAGGGAGTCGGTAGTGTGTCGTCTTGATCATCCCCAGAACGGGCCACTAGGTGAGGCTGCAGCCGACTCAGCACGGGTGGTGCGACTTCGTGCCGGGGCGCCGTGATCCCGGTCATACTCCTCCCGGTGCCTTATCTCATTTTCGTGTCGTCGGTCGCGCAAAGTGTTGATGGAGCTCCACACATCTCATCGGCTGTTGATGGCGTAACATAGGTCGTTCGAAGGATGAGCGATGGGTAGTAGGTGATTAGCTGCTTGGGTAAGCAACCGCCGGTAGCCTTCCGCGTCTAGGGTTCACGGGAGGCCATCAGCTATCTGGGCCAGTACCCCTCCAACTTAACTCGGCGTGTTCATTGCATGAGCAAAGTCGGGGTACATGTTCCTAGCAAAGAGAGGATTCTCCCGGCGCAGCCTTGCACCTTGCTCGGCTTGCTCTCGTTCTTGGTCCTGAGCTTGTCGGTGATCGCAGCGGCGAGAGTTTTGCCTTTCTCGGTGTACTCGCTCGTCGGGAATTTCTCCTACTTCTGAGGCTTCATCCCGGGATACAAGCTGCGTCGGATCCCGTTCCCCAGCTTTGTGATGTCGCCGCATGTTCCGGCGTCTGTTCCTCTGTTGTCGTGCTTCACGCTGGGGAGGTTCTTCCCCTTGCATGGTAGGCTCGTCGTCGAAGATGGGTGATGACTCCAATCTCCCCTTGATGAAGAGGACGTCGGGGTAGAAAGGAGTCGGCATGATGGCGCTCTTCTTTCTGTCCTTCTATGAGGGCGAAGTCATCGGAAAGATGACTCGACGTGTTCTTGTCCCCTGACCCGGGGTGTTTGCTTCCTTCTTTCGAGTGATCCGTGTCCACTCCTTTGTGGGCGAGGTGGACATTGGAGTTCTTCGGGTAGGCAAGCTCCCGACCTTCGTTTTGTAAGGGGTCGTATTCCCTCGAGATGCAGGTGGTGGTGCCATCCACTGTTCTGCTCTGGCTCCCCTCGGGATTTTCGAGGAAAGCTTCTTCTTCGGCGGATCTACCACACGGTGCGGAGTCCCCTTTTCATCCACTATGGACGAGATGGTTCCAAAGCAGAACATAGTTCCGGGGCGAAAAGCAATCTGGCACTTGGAGGTGATGGCCATTGAGCTAGCTTGGATCAATGACACAACCCCTACCTGGCGCGCCAGCTATCGGTGTTTAGAGTTCGACCGCACACCCAGGGCTATCCTTGCGGTGCTTTTGGGTAGGACGGTGCTGATGATTGTAACTCAATGGTTCGTGTTGGACGCACGAGAGAGAGAGACGATTTTCTGTAGGTTCAGGCCGCTTAGAGAGGCGTAATACCCTACTTCCTGGGCTGGATCTGTATATGGTGTGTTACAAGCGGTGTAACCTGAATGGAGAAAAGCTAATGAGATAAGTAGATGGTCAATGAAAATGATGGGGTTCCCCCTGGGCCTTATATACATGACCGTGGGGCACTCCATACGTACATGAGGATCACATGTCTCCTAAATAATAGTGAACCGACTGAACTGATCTCCCGAAAATCTGACAAACTCATCCTAATCTGCCTCGACATTTGAGGGCGCCATGCGCGGGAAAGTCAGAAGGTTTCTTTGGATAGCGCACAATTTGACGGAATGCCTGGGCTCGAGTCTGTCGCCTTCTCAGATCGACCCATTCCGCTAGTAGCTTTTGCCCGGCCCACAAAGAGATGGCCTTGCGGGGTAACTGGCCTAATGCCCCGCGCGAGGACCTTTCGCCTTCTAGTGGACCCGGGGATATCTGTCCCCCACAATGCGATCGTCGATAGAAAGCTGCTGCTTCTGTCCAACGACTATAATTGTGGGGGAGGCTATAAATACCCCCAACCGGCCATTTCAAGGTGTGGGAGCCCAAGCAACATACCAAGACATATTATAGACATTTCCAAGTGCTCAAATACCCAAGTGCTTAATAGAATCACTCAGTGATTAGCTTAGGTGCTTTGCAAAGTGCTTAGGTTATTTAGACCGCTTATGCACATGCTCTAGGTGAATCCTAGTTACTTGAGTGAGTTTAGAAAAACCACACAACCCCTCAGCTCTTGCGTGAGCAATTGTAATTATACCGAGTGGGACAAGAGTCTTGCGAGACCGTGACAACCGTGTTTGTGTCATGGTCGCCACTGTGTACCGAAGGGAACGAGGCCTGCGACGTTTTTGTCGGAGGCTCGATAGTGGAGACGGCGGGGAGCGTCCGAGAGGAACCGGAAGCGGAGCACCACTTGCGCGTGGAGAAGGCCCATGGCTCTCTACAAAGTTACTCGACCGTGGTGCTTGCCCTCGCATGGGCTTCCCTTTGCGTAGGGGCACCAACGAGGATTAGTTGGAACCTTGTGTGGTTCCGGATACCTCGATAAAAAATATTGACGTCATCCACGAGAGTTTGCATCTCTATCTTTCTCTTTACCTTCCGCATTTATATAAGTATTTAAGTTTCAATCTTGTCTTTATAGTTAGATTACTTAGGATTGAAACTTAGCCATTGCGGTAGAGATAGCAACACTTAGACAAAACCTGGTTTGCACATTCTAGATTATTTATTTGCATATGTTTTGCTCTAGGGATTTAATTGTGGCCTTGTTTAGAGATAGTTTTTAGAAGTCCTAATTCACCCCCTCCCTCCTCATAGGTGTCGCTGTTAACAACAAGTGGTATCAAAGCCTGGTTTGGCTCATTTGAAACGCTTTAGCCTCACCGCTCAAAGAGTCGACGCTTTTTAGAGGAAGGGGATGGATACACATAGGCCACCACATTTTGACGACACTAACTTCCCATATTATAGTGCTAGAATGGCTTGTTACCTAGAGAACGTTAATCTAGGTGACGGGATGAAACCACCCAAGAATCCCGAGAAACCCACGACGAGTGAGGAAAAAGAAATTCATTTAAATGCTAGAGCCAAAAGTTGCTTGTATGAATCTCTTAGTATGGATATTTTTAATCAAGTTTTTACATTAAAAACTGCTAATGAGATTTTGGCTAAAATTGCATGAGCTCCATGATAGCACATCCAATGTCCATGAGCAAAAATGATGCCTAGTATTAAATGAGTATATTTTTTTTGCTATGAAGGATAATGAGCTTGTTAGAGACATGTATTCTCGCTTGATTCTAATTATCAATGAGCTCGATTCCATTAGCATTAATAGTCTAGGTGATGCGGACATTGTGAGGAAGATTATCTCCCTGCTACCACAACAAAAATGTGGGACCATCATCACCATCCTTCATAACATGGAGGACTTGAGTCAAATGACCCCGACCATTGTGATCGGAAAGATTGCGGCATTTGAAATGTCGCGCAAAATGGGTCGGCAAGAGGAGCCAACTTCTTCAAGACCATATTCTTTTGCATGTGATGAAAGGACAGGCAAGAAGAAGGCTTCCACTCCAAGTTCCTCAAGTGGAGAAGAGGAAGAAGAAGAAAGTGATGATGAAGAAGATAATCAACCATCAACATCATCATTCGAGGACGAAGAAACAACCCGACGCGTCGGAAAGGTAATGGGGATGATCCACAAGTTTAATCTAATGGGTGTGCCCTTGCAGATCGAGGATCTTCTCTTTAACATTGACATGAAAAAGCAAAGAAGAGAGGATGCTTCTCATGTGGGGAGAAGGGCCACTTCCAGGACAGCTGTCCAAATATGGCCGAACCCACAAAGGGGAGGAGCAAAGGCAAGGCACTTACAAGTGTTAAAACTTGGGATAACTCTTCAAGCAAAGATAAACCTCCAAGGACGTGCAGCCACCGATCCTCATCACGCTCATCATGGTCATCACGTAACTGTCTTATGGCAAGAGGTAAAATGAGTATTCCATCTCTAGTGATGATAGCAGTAGTGATGATGAAGGTGAGGAAAAGCCCTCCATAGATGAGCTTGCGGAAGTCATAATTTTTTTTCAGGATGTATGCACTAAACAAAAGGCTCAACTTAAAACTTTAAAAAATAAGTTGATTAGCTCTCAAAATGATTATAAATGTTTACTAGAAAAATTTGAAACATTTGAAAATTTGAATTGTCAGCTATCAACTAAAATTGAGCAATTAGAGTCAAGTGCTCCATCCTTAGCTACCAATGATGTCCTTATTAAAAGGAATGAAAAACTTAAGGCTAAGTTAGCTAGCTCTCAAGAAGCCATTGAAAATTTGCTAGGGAATATGGAAATTCTTAGCATACATAACAATGAGCTAACTACTAAGCTAAAAAACATTTGTAGCACCCTAGGAGTATCTTTGGTTGAAATACCTGAAATTATTAAGAAAGATGCTTCTACTTCTTGCTTTGATTTAATTGATGATTCTAACTCCTGCAACCAATTTCTTGTTGAGAATATTATTGTAGAAACATGTTCAAATGACGTTGCAAATGAGAATGACCAATTAAAGCTAGAGGTGTCTCGTCTTGGCAAGGCCTTGTATGACAAGAAAGGCAAAGCCAAACAAATCCAACCTCCCTAGGATAACACCAATGTGGGAGTGAACAAGCCTGTGGAGGGAGCAACTGTGATCTATAGGCTATGCCACAAGGAAGGCCACAAGTCTTACAAATGCAAGGCGAAGACTAGGGATAAGCAAAAGCAAAAGAACAAGCAAAATCCAAAAAGCAAAATCTCCGACACCGACATCAACAAGGTGGATAAAAAGGCTGCTACACCATATTTGATCAAGAAGAAAAAGAATGGAAAGGTGATAGCAATCAAGGTCAACAAGCAAGCCAACAAAGGAAAAGGGGCCAAACGCATCTGGGTGCCAAAAGAAATTATTTCAACCATGAAAAGCACCAAGACGGTTTGGATCCCGAGAGGGAAGTAAGAAGTCCGAAGGACAAAGGGGAATTTGGAGGCTTGGCAAATTTGGGATGTATATCATGGGATGCATCATATCGAATCAAGACTATTGACAAGTGGGTTAGTGTAAACTTTGGACCCAAATTTCCCCACCCATGACAAAGGTAACTAAGTTTATTGTATTTCTTGTTTTAGATATGCGTATCTATTTTCATATATCTAGATTTTACCATACATGCCTAGTTTTACCTGTGATATTTACTTTTGATTATAGTTGCATGCATACTAGGTTAATCATATGGTAGGATTGCTTGTTTTCGATCCATATTCTTGAGAAAACCTACATGGTTTAAAAATATTAGTTAAGCATGGCACATAACTTATTAAACATTCTAAGTAAATGATATTCCAATTGATATTGGTATATGACATATTCCACATTTGATGTCCTCCATACTACGATTGGTATCATTTAATTTATATGTACCAAAGCTTAGATTATAGATAATTTGCCCCTCTTGATATCAAAATCAAAGTGCATGTCTCCTACAAGTATTCAAAACTTGTATGCACCATTTTAGGGAGAAGTTACTCTATAATCTAAGTCTTTGAGACTAATACCTGTTTTCAAGTCTATTATATGTAGTAGTCTCATTGAAGGAAAATGGAGTCCCGGAGAAAGACAATAACCTTCCACTGCAAATCTACAAGTAGTTTCATGTCACACATGACTACATTTGGTATCTTTTACATGTCTTCTCCAGTTTTTTAGACTATATTTCATATCTTATACTTCTCATGTTGCTAAATGCATATGTTGTCAAAATATATCTATTACCTATGCATAAGGGAAGTCAGTCTAATCAAACCATGTCGTGTACCTCTAATTCTCACATGCTTTTTCCTAAGTAGATCTCTGTCAGGTGGAGTATTTCTTCGTCTATGACAAAGAGGGAGAATATTGTATCAAAAGGAGAACACTCGTTTAGGGGGAGTAAACTTTTAATGCTTAACTTGAGTAATCTTTTAAGAGGGCAAGTCTTATTTGCTTCCTAGATGCTTTTAATGTCTTCCTTTTCGGTGGTTGATGCTAAGGGGGAGAAGTTTTAGTGACCAAAGCAATGGAAAATATATCAAACACCACCAAATTATTATTTTTTAAATTCTTTGATCTTGCAAGTGTTTTTGGTCTTTGGTATAAAATAGGATGTAAGTGAATTATGGAGTTAGGGGGAGGCTTAAGTCCATAATGTCACATTGTGGGGACATTCATGCATCCTAGCAAGTAGTCAAATGTTTGTAATATTTGCTTCCTTTGGTTGTGTTGTCATCAATCACCAAAAAGGGGAGATTGTAAGTAAAGTGGACCCCGGGCCATTTGGCTAAAAAGGTTTTGGTGTTTGATGATCAACATAACATGTGGACTAATGTGTTTGCTAGTGTTTGTATTTATAGTTCACAAGATGCGAAGAGGATTGGACTAAGGCACTGAGGATGCAACACCTCAAACGAAGACATAAAAAGAAGCATAAAAGTCCAAGACTCAAGAACAAAAGAAGCTCAAAGAATCAGCGAAGAAATCCATGAAGAGGGCAATCAGCCAGCGCAGTAGTGGTGCATCGGACAGTGAACAGTACTTGTCCGGTGTGCACCGGACTGTCTGGTGGGACACCCGGACAGTCTACGCAGAGAGGCCCACATCGGGCGCTCTTGGGCTGTAGCACTGGACTATCCGGTGTGCACCGGACTGTCTGGGTAACGGTCGGATCCAACAGTCGACTGCTACAGACCCCAACGATCGGCTGACGTGGCCAGGGCACCGGACAATGAACAGTGCATGTCCAGTGTGCACTGGACTATCCGGTGCGCCCGTCGATAGAAAGCTACTGCTTCTGTCCAACAGCTATAATTGTGGAGGGAGGCTATAAATACCCCCAACTAGCCATTTCAAGGTGTGGGAGCCCAAGCAACATACCAAGGTGTATTGTAGACATTTCCAAGTGCTCAAACACCTAGGTGCTTAATAGAATCATTCGGTGATTAGAGTAGATGCTTTGCGAAGTGCTTAGGTTAGTTAGACCGCTTATGCGCTTGCTCTAGGTGAATCCTACTTAGTTGAGTGAGTTTAGAAAAGCACACAACCCCTCGACTTTTGTGTGAGCCATTGTAATTATACTGAGTGGGGCGAGAGTCTTGCGAGACCGTGACAACCGTGTTTGTGGCACGGCCGCCACCATGTACTGAAAGGGAATGAGGCCCGCGGCGTTTCGGATGGAAGCTCGATAGTGGAGACACTACAAGTCAAACACCCCTATAGCAATGCATACATTGCAACAAAATGGTTTATGTGTTGCAAGAAATTAGGTAGAAACAGATGCTAGCAACACACATATTTATATGTTGCAAGAAAATTAAATGTCAATATTTACCATGTGTTGCAAGTGTCATCCGTAGAATATCCAAATTACCTGGCAACGTTTGTCATGCGTTGCAAGGGTCATTTGTAGTATTTATGTCACCTAGCAAAATTTGTCATGAGTTGCAAGTGTCATCCTTAGTATTTGTGTTACCTAGCAAACACTTATCATGCGTTGCAAGCATTATATGCAATATTTATGCAAATAAGTATATTGGTTTTGATATTTACAAAGTACTCCCTCCGTCCCAAATTATAAATCGTTTGATTTTTGTAGTGAGACGACAGGGAGCATTCGAGAGGAGCTGGAAGCGGAGCACTACTTACGCGTGGAGAAGGCCTGTGACTCTCTATGGAGTAACTCGGCCGTGGTGCTTGGCCCTCGCGTGGGCTTCCCTTTGCGTAGGGGCACCAACAAGGATTAGTCAGAACCTTGTGTGGTTCTGGATACCTCGGTAAAAATATCGGCGTCACACACGAGAGTTTGCATCTCTAACTTGCTCTTTACCTTCCACATTTATATAAGTATTTAAGTTTAATCTTGTCGTTATAGTTAGATTACTTAGGATTGAAATTTAGCCGTTACGGTAGATATAGCAACACTTAGACAAAACCTAGTTTGCACATTCTAGATTATTTATTTGCATAGGTTTTGCTCTAGGGATTTAATTGTGGCCTAGTTTAGATATAGTTTTCAGAAGTCCTAATTCACCCCTCTCTTAGGCGTCACCGTTTCCTACAGTATTGCTTCAAGAAACAGCCATATAATGGCTTAGGCAGCTCATCACCTTGCAATGTTTGTAACATATATGCATTACTAGAGATCACCTGTGTAACTCTGTAGTGTCAAGGCAACACAAGTGAATTAACATTTCCTTCACCCTTCAATTAACTCTTCTCAAAGAGGTTAATTAAAGGAAGAAGGTTAGAGAGATAAAACAAAAGATGAACAACAAAGAAAGAAGTTAAAGCATAAAGATGTTCTAAATAACTCATCTCAAATATATCATTATTCTTCATCTCTTCTTATTGGAAAGGATTACAATTATACGTTCGGAAATATAGAAAACAACATGAAGGCAAGAGAGTAGTACAACTTCATAGGTGGAGCGATCCAATTCACCCCATCAAACCTCGTCCCTATGTATGGCATTGTACCCATATTTATAGTGGTGGACTAGAGTACAACTTCATATGAAATTATAGTCATGTTCTCAGTCCTATACACATAAACTACAAGATCAACTAAAAACATTATCGACTTTTCCTTCATAGATGTGTCGAGCAAGCCTTCAAGATTTCATCCTTTCTCTTTGTTGACTCTTCATCACACGTTCATGCTATGGAGCCGAAGCTTGTAGCTTCATCTTCGTATGTGTGTGTCGACTGCATGCCATTCCTGAACAAAGGCAACCTTCATTAATCATTCTATTATACCTGAAATAGACTTGGAAAATAATTGACAAATCGATGTTTTGAGGACCTTTGGCCAAAGAGGCCCTCCTCAAAAGTAGTCCCTCGCGGTATTAGTTGATTTTCATAATGAGCTAAGATCGTGAAATAAACAGAGGCCTCATGTCTAAGGTCCTAAAAACACCTTCCCTAAGCTCATTAGTGAAAACGAATTCATGGAAAAGCATTTGTAAGCGTCTATCACAAAGGGTCAACTTGTAGCGATGGATTGCATGTGAATCCTTGAATCTCGCGTCTTTTGTATAAAATGAGCCAAGACCCTAGCAACTAAGCACAACATTCATTGCTTTTGTCGTCTTGTTGCTGCCATTTTCTATCTCTGAAGCTTTCTTTGGCTCACTTTTTGCCCACATAGATTCGTGTTCTGCTACCTTCATTTCTTTTCAAATGGCTAGAGAAGGAAAGGGTGATGAGCTCACCATTGTGGTGTATTCGGATGTTGCTGAGAAGGCTAGGACTGAAAAGATTGTTGAGCACATTTTAACCACTCTATCTAAAGAATCTGATGGTAGCGAAGAATTTGAGTCGAAGATGATGATGGCAAGATCAACCATCAAAACCAAGACATGTGTGCTTTCGCAAATCAACCATGTTGAAGGACCATATTGAGGTTTTAAAGAATACTAACTACATTTAGCACTACATGTCGCTCTATAGAAGAGGTTGTTGTGTCTCATGAACGAACTAAAATTTGTCGTCGATGTTCGTAGGGTTTCCAGTTATATAAGGCGAAGAGCTACCCTCTCCATGCTTTGTTCAAATCATATAATCCTTCATAATCCCTCGACATACCAAATGAGAAATGATTCGTTCTTGTCATCAAATACAACAATATTTTTGCAGTCCATGGATGGACAATATATGTGCTTTGTCATTGTTCTCCAAGCATGGTTCATAGCGACATCAAAAAACCTATGGATCTTAGTATATATGATGGATCTAGCCCTGATAAGTTATGCATCCAAAATGGCATCTCCATCACTACATGTAAAAAAGTAACATAAACACACAAGAACACAAAAAATCTTAATTATCAATCATGCCTTCCTCTCTCTCTCTCCATACAAACACATGCACATTGATTAAACAACTAAATGTATCTTGGATAAAATAAATTGAGAACTAAACATGAAAAGGGAGAGGGGAGAGACAATGTCTAACCATGTTAATCAACCTCATTTGAGGAAATAGAGACAAAAAACCTCACATGGTGAAACCTTAGATCCAAAATGTGGTCAAAATTGAGCAAGAATGAACAAAAATTAGCAAGAGAAACATAAACCAACCTTTCCTAGCAACTAATAAACAAAAAATCTGAATTACCAAACCTATCTTCCTCTCTCTATATGCAAACACACGCACCATTTATTAAAGAACTAAATTGTAGCACCCCAAGTGTTTATCTCGAGTTAAGCAACAAGTTTGGACCAATGCAAGTATGTCCAACATGATCGTTATCTCTATATACTATTCATATCTGTTGTTAAGGGTCTCTGTTGAGAAAATACCAAGAAAATGCCTCTTTTGGCCTAAAACACCTATTTTGGAATTTATAGCGATACTACTTTGACCAAAGTGAAATTTCAATTTCTAATCAAGATATGAGTTTTGACCTTCAATAAAAGTGGTATAAAATGTGATATACAACAAGCGACATAATTAAACCAAATTTGATTCCGTCTCCACATGTCCCAAAAAGTGCCCTCAAGTTGGATTAAAAATCTGTTTTCAGAACTTGAACTTTTTTAAGTCAGAGATTGATGCCGATTAGGTTGATGCCTCATGTTCTCTAAATTTTGTTAAGCAACTCAAGTTCGACCAAATACAAACGTTGTTGGTAATTACATAGGGAACAACATACCAAAAGTTGGCATCGATCCGATTCAATTTGACATGTTTTGACGCTCAGTTTCCACTAATTTATATAGCAGTGACAAACCTGTTTTCGTGGGTCATTATCTCTCTAACCAATACCCGAATCACCTCAAGCCATGTATAAGATTTGTAGAGTGTAGATCAAAGAAATATTACATGTAGTGGCCAAGATCCAGTTCCAAATAGAAACAACCAAAAATAGCCGCCCAATGTTGGCACTATTGCATCCGCCACATGTTCGACGTTGGCTGGCATGTCCAGAACTCCCTCTCTATAAATGTGTGAAGCCCAAAATTGGTATAAAATAATAAAAAAATTAAGTAAATAAATATATTTATAATAAGGTTTGAGAGTTTGTTTTACCTTTAGAAGTTATTGGGACCTTTTCTTTTATAATCAATTAGTTATATTAAAATAGTTTGTGACACATATAATATATATTTGTTTATTTATTGTTTTAAAAGAAAATAAGTAATGAAAATTAAAATATACACTCCAAATGAGTATCCTATAAATATATATATATATATATATATATATGTGGTTTGAGGCATATGGATAACCAAATATTATAAATAAAATACAATTTCGCATTTCATGCTGGAATCTATTTTGTTTATGCATTTGAACTTGGGTGTGGAATTCAAAACCCAATTTAAATTTGAATAAATAGAAAATAGGAAATAGAAATGGAAATAGAAAAGGAAAATAAAAAGAAAAGAAGAAGGGAGAATCTCATGCGCTTGGGCCAAACTTCGCATGTCTCAGCCCATTTCTGAATTCTATCCCGCGCAGCCCAAACTCCCATCTCCCCTATCAGCCCATGTCTCGCTCGGGCAGCCCGCTTCGCAATTTTCTTCCGTGTAGCCCATCACTCTAACCTGGTCACTTCCTTGCGGGCCCCACCTGGCGGGTTCAGCGCCAACCTTGCGGATGGACACAAAAGTATCGCAGCTAGCTCCTCTGCAGCAAACGGACTCCGTAACAAACTCAAGTGAATCCTGCGGTCTCCGCTGTGACCTCTGGGCGCGTGGGACCAGAGTACCTGAGCTCCTCCATGCTTGGAGTCTATTACGTGGATTGCAGCTCACGTGTTCGCCGAAATCTCTCAACAAGAATATCACCTTGGATCCGCCTGCTGGGAATCTGCGATATATAATCCCAGATCGCTTCCCTTACTCGATCCGCCCAAGCGCCCACCACTGGGTGCTCCGGCGTTTGGAGACAGGGGGCGCCGCGCCACTGCGCTAGGTGCCGGGCCGCGGAGTCTCCATCACCGAGCCAGAGGTCGCCGCTGTTGGCACCGCCATTGGACTGGTGGCAGAACTATAGGAGGGCAAGCACTGCGGGGCGTAGCAAACGTCGCCACATCCTCGCGAATTGGGTCATAGCCGGGCTTCGATGTCGTGACCGGATTGGCGCCACGGGGGTGCACGTACCACTTGAAAGTTCCCTATGTCCAGGAACAGGATCTGGATGTCACCTAGAGGGGGGTGAATAGGCGAATAATAATTATCACTTTATAACTGGAAATTCTTACTCTACACGAAGGCTGGATCGCAGTGGAATGAAAGACCCTTCGAGTAGGTTGCAACATAATTGAAGTTCCTGTCTTAAAATACCCTGCACTTCGAAGACAGCTTGTACCACATATAAATATTGAAGTGCAAGTATAAACAATAAATAAGACAGAGAAACAACACACAGCACAGAGCAGAGCACACAGACACAGGGATTTATCCCGTGGTTCGGTCAAGCCTAAAATGCTTGCCTAGTCCTTGTTGGAGTTAGTCACACCTTGACTTGGAGTCTATTTCAACTCCTTCATCCGTTTGCTCAGATCTGTCAGCGCGACAGATAGAGCCTTCCACTATGTTGATATCAGTTACAAAGATGCCGTGGATGCTTACTATCTTCTCGACAACACTCCGGCAAAGTAACAATGCGCTCAAGATATTGCTCTAGCTCTCAGCAGCACTTCCCCTCTCTCGCTAAAGGCTTATAACTTCGCCTCTACACAAACTAGAGAGATACACAAGAGAGGGAGAGAAAGAATTGATCCAAATGATGTATGGATTTGTTGGCTGCACTTGTGTACTTGCTTGAGGCGCCTAGGGGTCCATTTTATAGCCCCAAAGGACCTAGGAGCCGTTGGAGCTTCATTTGGAAGCTCCCAGCCTTCCCTGGTTGCGGGTGCACCGGACTGTCCGGTGGAGCACCGGACAGTGAACAGTAACAGATCTGATTGATAGTTTCCTTCTCTGGAACAGCTAGCCATTGGTGCACCGGACAGGTTACTATTCACTGTCCTGTGCACCGGATAGGTCACTATTCACTGCCCTGTGCACCGGACACAGCACTATTCACTGGCCTGTGCACCGGATTAAGCTACTATTCACTATCATGTGCACCGAACACAACTACTATTCATTGTCATGTGCATCGGACACAACTACTATTCACTGCCCTGTGCACCGGACACAGCTACTATTCACTGTCCTGTGCACCGAACATCTACTATTCACTGCCCTGTGCACCAGCCAACAACACACTAAGTAATTTTTCTTCCGTTTGACTTCAACTTTTGGGAGGATTTTCCTGAGACTTAAACAAACTCATTTAGGGTAGAATCCAATTGATTTAGTCCTAGAAACTTACATCTTTTTTGTTCTTCTCCTAGCTTTTCTGTTTCTCCTCCAGCAGAGATCAGAATGGTACTTTCTCTACAAAACGAGTTAGAGTGCAAACCAAAGCACCAAACTTGTAGTAAGAGGTGTACGCAACATGGTTGAACACTCAAACCTTACATACTTAACCTTTTTCATCGTTTTACCCAATTTGGCATGTTTGAGGTCGATGTTGGACTCTAAACCATTAAGTCAACTTGACTTGATCTAGATTGACATATCTGAGCTCCAACTCCCTTGTTCATTTCTCGAGCTTGATCTTGAGCCTTATGACTTACACCACATAACTGTAGATGTTACCTCATTGGTTGTAAGTCATGTTCTTATGTAGTGATCCTTGATGCACCATAACTCTTAACTCGATCAACCTTGACTTTGCAAGTCTTCTTCTCCACCCCTGGCTTTGGGTTCCTGGTCTCCTTGACCTTGTCCAGTGCACTCGGTACCTCGAAGCTCTTCTTGCCTCCATCCTTGGCTTGATCGGTTGTCTCTAAGTTACGCACACCGAGTCTCACTTAAGAAGTGTTCTATAGATAATTCAGTCTTTGGACCATCACACTTGTTCACTTGTGTTGAACCCTATTAGCTTTGCTTTAAGCACCTGTTCAACACTTAGCACACTTGTTAGTCCTTTAATTAGGTTGTCATCCAAACACCAAAACCCACAAGAGAGCTTTCAATCTCCCCCTTTTTGGTGATTGATGGCAACACAATTAAAGCTTACACAAGAATAATATTTAAAGCACAAATTTTGAATTCTAAGTTTATAGAATGCTCCCCCTAAATATGTGCTTACATTAAAATCTTAACTTTGGCCTTATATGCCAAATTGCACATACTTAGGCTAATTCGAAGCATTACTACACCTTAGCACATGTGGGATGCATTATGTCAATAATTAAACCGTGATGCGTATAACACACAAATGCACAGAATCAGAGTTAAACACCAATTAAATGGATATACCACAAAAATATCAACCTACCACTATTCACCATTAAGATACCAATTTAAAGCACCAGAACCAAATGGATATCTATTACAGGACAAACACAATAGATACCAATTGATTCATATCATCGGAAGCAATAATTATGTATTATCACCATATAATACAACAAGAAGCATATGATCAGTATTATCAAAAAAACTAACACATTCTTACCAATTGATTCATATCATCGAAAGCACTAATTATGTATTATCACCATATAATACAACAAGAAGCATATGATCAGTATTATCAACAAAACTAACACATTCTTCCTTAAGATCATAGGACCTCAAGGAAACCCCTTTGAGTCCTTTTAGCACACACAAAAATTAATCTTCACCCTCTTCACACTTAATATAAGTTTTCCTCTCAGATCGAGGTAAGCTTTAATGCACAAATTCTCCCCCTTTGACATCAAACACCAAAACCATATTCAAGCAAGAACATAGGATGATGACAAGGGACAACAGGGTAAAATGCAACACACTAACATTACTCCCCCTTATACATTAAACATATGCAACACAAGCATTTGAGAAAAATTAAGGTACAAATATGCAAAAAGGTCAATACCTCCTTTTGTACCTTTACCATTGTTATGGTGTACTTTCCATCTAAGTAGGCGGAGTTGCTTTTGTCATCAATTTAAGATTTCCATCTTGAAAGCTTTATCTCTAGGGAGCTCCTTCACACTTGTGCCTGATCCTTTATCTTGACCTTTTCTTGTTGCTAAGACACCAAACTTAGAACAAGTTATAGTATTGTGGCACAAGATGAAGCTTCTATTCTAGTGATTACCAAAAGATACCAATTGAAGCACACTACCAAGGCTACCGATTGAAAGATCATCACTGTCATAGCTCCATGATATTTAAAGATAAGAATCTAGGATCACCAACTATTATAGAGCACGAGCAATCTTTAAATATGCAATTACTCACAACTTTAGATACCAATTACTCGACTTGTGGAGGTACCCAGGTCCTGATTGCTCCATTTCTTGCTCATCTTCCCTTTTCCACCTTGAGACTATATAGGATCACTCAAGAAACAGTTAGTCTCAAAAGACACAAGTTATGTGTGCTCCCCCTAAAGTTGTGCATCAAGTATTTGAATGACTTGCACATTGCACATTCAAGCGTCCTCAGAACTAGAGGGGATCACAACATACCTTGGTCTAGGCATAATATATCAATTGCATCACAAAAAGATATCAATTGAATAGATGACATAATACAACTTATGACTAGTGGAAACATTGCATGCCTCAAGATATATAACATTTTAAAAGCAACCTAGGCACGCTTCACACATGATGATCATTGCAACACATATACCAATTGAAAAACGACAAGATCATGCATATAAAGCACAATGTCTAAGCACACCATGATTAAGAAGTATTTTCTTAGGCACACCAAAGGAAACAACATTTTAAAGCATAGAGCACCTAAGCCAAGATACTACCAATTGAAAGGCAAGAACATAGCTATGATCACAATCAACGGAACTTCAAGATATTTAATGAAATTGCATAGTTCCATTCTCCATACCTTTGCCTTTTACCTGAATGCCATGAGATCCATTCTTTTAGGTAGTGTGGAGTGAGAGCACCTCTTGTCACCAATTTAGGGCTCCTTTTTCTCATGCACCTCATAGCTCGAGAGGGTGCATTAGAGACACAATATGGATTTCTTGTTTTGGTATACACAGAGTACCAAGACAAAGTAATCATGTGAGCATGGACTAAACAAAACTATAATGCTTGCACATAGGTTAATCATTAAAAACCACATAGCATGACTTACAAAAAGATACATGTTTATCCACATACACCAAGAGAGTTAATCATGGTGGACATATCAAATGAAAAGGTACCCATTGAATGATTCAAGATATATAACCTATAAAGCACACAGTCACGATTGAGCAAGCATGATTATGATCTTTGGAAATCATGGATTATTAATTGAAAGATATTCAACACAAGCAACCTAAGCCAAGATACTACCAATTGAAAGGCAAGAACATAGCTATGATCACAATCAACGGAACTTCAAGATATTTAATGAAATTGCATAGTTCCATTCTCCATACCTTTGCCTTTTACATGAATGCCATGAGATCCATTCTTTTAGGTAGTGTGGAGTGAGAGCACCTCTTGTCACCAATTTAGGGCTCCTTTTGCTCATGCACCTCATAGCTCGAGAGGGTGCATTAGAGACACAACATGGATTTCTTGTTTTGGTATACAAAGAGTACCAAGACAAAGTAATCATGTGAGCATGGACTAAACAAAACTATCATGCTTGCACATAGGTTAATCATTAAAAACCACATAGCATGACTTACAAAAAGATACATGTTTATCCACATACACCAAGAGAGTTAATCATGGTGGACATATCAAATGAAAAGGTACCCATTGAATGATTCAAGATATATAACCTATAAAGCACACAGTCACGATTGAGCAAGCATGATTATGATCTTTGGAAATCATGGATTATTAATTGAAAGATATTCAACACAAGCAATCTCAAAAGCATAACTACTCCAAGGATAGGTATAGCACGACAATCCAACTTAAGAGCAATACTGATTAGAAATAATGCACTTAAGATACATGGGTACCGTCCTTTGGAGAGCAAGTTGCAGATTCTCATCAAAGTCTTTTGCTTGATCCACCAATAATGATTAAGGACCTCTACAATTTATTTAACTTGAGATGAACAAGGGATTAATATTGCACAATAATTCAACCTTGGGTCAATAAATAGACAATGACAGCTTAAGCATAGAGTTTGAATTAACCATCTTAAGCTCTCCCAGGGTCTCAGGTCCATCTCGAGGCACCTGCATGGTCTAGTTGGCACAGTTTGGTACCCATCTCGGGATGGGTCCATAACGTTCATCTAAAAGAGCCTTTGGTACCCAAATAGCAGTTGTGCTAATTCTAGGTGATCTCATTACTGATCTAGCACAAGTGTATGATTTGGGTCTCCTAAGCGAATAAGATTAATTTACTTGCTTAGGAACCTCACCCTTCTTACATACCTTAGGTAGATGACCATGCTCACCACACATGTAGCAGAAGCGTCGCTCAGCCTGACACAACACTCGTTGTTTGTCTTTTTTCTTAGTGAGGGTCATCTTGGAGGGTGCACATCTTTGATTCTTCATGAGCGGACATGAAGTGATCATATGGTCCTTATCGTTGCATCCAAAACATCTCCTCATTCCTTCATCCTTGCCTTTGTGTGGACAAGACGCAATGAAGTGGCCTAATTCCTTGCACTTGAAGCACCTCCTTTTTCCCCTTCCCTTTTTGCTCCTGGATGACATAGAGAGATGATCAGTGCAAACAACGTGACTAATTGAATCTTTACCTTTTTCTTGTTTCATGTTGATTGCTTCACTTATTGCCTTAGGAACTTCTTTCTTGTAGAGTTTGACCCTTACTGCGTGTCGGTGTTTTGGGTCCGACCGCGCACCCAGGGTTGCCCCTCGAGGTGCTTTTTTGGAGTAGGACGGTGTTACTGACTGTAGCTCGATGGTTCTGCCAGATGCACGAGAGACAGTGGACAATTTTGTACAGGTTCGGGCCACTTTGAGACGAGTAATACCCTATGTCCTGGCATGGATACTTTGTGTGGTGGGTTACAAGGGGGTTCTCTAGTATCTGGGATGTTAGAGAACTGAGTAGATTGCTGAGTAGTGAGATATATTTTTGAGGGGATGCCCCCTAGGCCTTATATACTCGACCGTGGGGCGTTACATGAGGATATGATAACAACATGAGCTTAAGTAATAGTGAACCGACTGAGCCTATCTTCCTATAATTCCGCCGACCTATCTCCGTTCAGTTCCGATATATGAGGACACTGTACGGGAAGGTCGGATCATTGTTGTGGTTGCTGCTCAAATTCATCGGGCCATCTGGGCTTGCGTTGATCCAATCTTATGTCAATCCACTTCACTGGACGTCCCTCCCCAGGCCCACGAAGGGATGACCTTGCGAACTATTGGGCCCAAGGCCTTTCGCGAGGTCTTTTAGCCTTCCAGTGGACCCAGTGGATATCTGTCCCCCACAAGCCCCCAATCTTTGGGTTGATTTTGAAATAACCGGCCCAAAGATTCTAGGTCCAGCTTGCAGTTTTTGATTTTAATAAGGAATGACTTGAAAATAGGTCTGTCGAGCCGTTGCTTCTAAACTCTGAGTGACTCGGTAAAAATGATCTTCTGTTGTTTTCTTCCGCCATTATTCATCGGCCTTCGCTTTATTCTTTAGAAATCGGTGCTCTGTCTCGGGTTTATGCTTTGGAGGTCAGCATTCTGCTCTTTGGACTTCAGGATTCATTGGGTGCACCGAAGGTGCACCCAATGGGTGTAGCCCCCGAGCTTCGAGTGGATTACTGAAAATAACCCACTCGAAGGTCTTCATCTCAAGTCTTTTCAGAAATCATTTTTATCTTCAACTCATGCTTTAGAAGTCAGCATTGTTTTATTTTCATCTCATGCTTTAGAAATCAGCATTCTGTCTTTTTAGGGTTGGGTGTAGCCCCCGATCTTTGAGTGGATTACTGAAAATAATCTACTCAAAGGTCTTCATCTTGTGCTATTTTTAGGAATCATCCTTTCATCTTCGCTGAATGCCTTTGAAATCAGCATTATATCATCAACTTTATGCTTTAGAGGTCAGCATACAGTTTTGCCTTTGAGATCGAGCATGCAATCTGCCCATGTCCTGTTAGGTTTGAAATTTATTTGATCTGCGACAGATTGGACGTTCGGTAGATGGCTCTTGGCTAGTCTTCATATCACTTCTTGCTTCAATGCTTCTGTTGATTAGACTTGTACCTCATCGGCTATTTTTGGCTTTTCTCTGATCTCCGTCGATATCTTCCTTCTGTCTTGATACATTCATTGCGTATACTGTATGGATGTGACTGCTTGGGAAAATCTATTGAAAATTCCTGGACGTCCCCCCCCCCAATGGGTGTAGGCAAGGGACGGCTTGGTGCGCTGAGCGTTTAGCAAACTGCTCCTGAGTAGTAACTTGACATGACCGCAGGTGTAATCATATCGTCCAAGCAGTTGACTTGAGTCCCAATGGGTGTCGTGTTACGTGAAACGACGCTAGCCGCCTAACTTGTTTGCAGACGATTTGAATTGCTTATTGAATATTTGCGACTGTTCAGTGACCGTGGTAGGAGATGAGTGGTTGCCTTCTTCTTCTATAAATAGAGCGCTTGTTTCACTGGTGTCTTCACACATCTCTCTGCCACTTGCTGCTTACTCTCTTCTCTTCTCTTCTACTCCACCATGGGTAAGAGCAAGAAAGGCAGAATCTCCTTGCACCACTCCGGCGACAAGCAGAAGCGCGAGCCGACTCCTCCCTCGGAGGACTTCGGCGATTCCGAGTACTCGGAGGAGGAGTTCTCCTCCGAGTCCGAGGGATCACCGGTCCATGCCTCTCCCCCGTCATCGTCTGACGACTCAGACGATTCCCAGGGGATTGCTGCAGAGGTGTGGACATATATCCGGGTCGTCGAGCGCGCTGGGCTCGAGGGCTCGGATGAGTCAGAGGTTTCTCGGACGATGGGATCTCCTCTGACTTGTCCGAGGAGGGGAGCGATGGTGACGACGGCGACGAGGGCGACGACGACGACGGGGGCGACGGTGATGGCGATGGCAACAAGGATGACGACAAGGGTGACAGCTGGGGCGGCAGCGGCGAGGGCGGCAGTGGCAGCGACAAGGCCAGTGGCTAGATGCCACTGGCTTAGATGTTAGTATAGGTAAATAGCACTAGAAGTAGTATTACTAGAATAATGTAGTAGTAGTTAGTAGTATAGTGTAGTGAAATGTAATGTAGTAGTGTAATGTATCGGACAGTGGGAAGAAGACCAACTCATAATGAGTTGTTTTTTAGTTTGTGGAGATACTTCCCCTCCTTATATAATGAAGAAGACTTCATCTTGTTCTGTGTGCGTTTCTTTGCTTTTCCACCGTTCCTTTTGCAGTCGGTCGATCGATTGTATTTGTGCTTAATGTAGCCGTTGTTCACGGAGGTAATGCTCAAGTAACGACTTGGAATTGTTGAGTCGCATTTTATGTCCGCCTGCATATTTGTAGAGAAAAACGGCTGATTTACTGTCAGTATCTTTAGAGGTAATAGCTGAATGGTTTTTTTACGACGCCGGTGTTTTAGAGGTAACAGCCGAGTCCTTTTTGAGCCACATCAGCATTTTAGAAATAACGGCCGAGTGATTACTAGTGACGTTGGCGTTTTAGAAGTAACGACCGAGTTATATCGATCCATGTCGGCGTTTTAGAAATAACGGCCGAGTGAAGACTGGTGACGTCAGTGTTTTAGAAATAACAGCTGAGTTACATCAAGCCACATCAGCGTTTTAGAAGTAACAGCCGAGTGATGACTGGGCACTTTTAGAATCGGTGCCTGTCTCGGGAAAACCCCATTTGCACCGCGCTGTCGCATGCCTCTACATTCTGAGCCCTAAACTTACTTTCTGCTTCTAGACCTTCTCTGTTTCCCTTTGATCTCGCTTCCGCTCAGTTCGCCGACGAGATTGAGATGGCGCCCAAGCGGAAGAGTCAGAATTCCGCCGCTGCGATTATTCTTCCCATCGATCCCAACAGCCAATTACCTTTCGCAGGTAACCATATGTCTGTTGTTTCCGAGTCGGACCTTTTTCATCTTGTCTCTGTCGGAGTTCTTCCCCCGAAGGAGCTTTGCTTTTGGCAGATCTGTCATGGGGTTACTGACCCGACCAAGGATACCCACGAGTCCGTTATTTACATTCCTTTTCTCATCCGCGGCCTTGCTCTTCCTATTTCTCCTTTCTTTCGTGGTCTCCTTGATTTCTACCATCTGAATCTGACTCATCTGAATCCCAACTCTATTCTGCAAGTTTCTGTTTTTGTTCACTTGTGCGAAGCCTACCTTGGAATCCTTCCTCATTTTGGTTTATGGAAATACTTGTATCACTGTCGGCCTGGAATGGCCGGGGGGTAGCACCAGCTCGTGGGTGGTGCGAGTTTGGAAATGCACCGTGGGAGGAAGACAGAGTACCTCAACATCCCACTCAAGGACAACATCAAAGGATGGCGCTTGGAGTGGTTTATTGTAGAGAATCATGGCAAGTCCCTCCCCCCTCGGTCAGGGAGACAGCCGGATGTTCGCGCTCCAAGTTGGACTGAATCCCCCACAGACTTGGAGATAACAGAGGCCAAGGTTCTGCTTGCCGAAATTGGTTTGTTAAAGGAGAGAGGTCTGACTGCTGAAGCTGTAGTTGCAGACTTTGTTTTTAAGAACATTCAGCCACTGAAGGACAGAGTGTACCCGGCTTATTTGTATACTGGTGTCACTGATTCAACCCGGGTTACCAACAAGAAGATTCCTGCTGTGGATTTGGTAAGCCGACTGGAGATGATTCTTAGAGGCAAAGTATCGAATATTGGGGCTCCTGTTGCATATTCTGCCTGGAATCTGCCACCTTCCAAGGCTTTTTTCAATTTTGTGTCCAATCCTCCTGCTAGTGACAGTGGCTTGGGTCTTAGAGTGCGACCCTCTCCCGAAGAAGTTGAGGCTCTGGGATCTTCACTTGGTGATCTCCCCAATGATGAGAGGCAAGTTCACTTTGAGATGCCTATAAACCCAAGCGATGCAGAGATAAGTGCTATGCTGGACATGTTGGCTGAGGATTCTTCTGACTCGGTCCCTGCTGAAACCATAGCTGTTGCAACTATCCTAGAGCCTGGAAAAACCTTGAATGCTCAAAAATCTGATAGTGCCCGCCAAAAGTGCCTTCGCCCGGCCAATCATCCAACTGCTCCTGCCGAGGGGAAGAAGAAAAAGAGGAGGCTTCGGCGAGTGTCGTGCTTGAATCAGGATGCTGGCCCTTCTGTTCCTGCTGCTGAAGAAGTACCCGTGGAACTTTTTACTGGGGCTGACCCCAATGGGTGTGACCTTGATGATGCTGATCCCAATGGGTGTGACCCTGCTGAAGCTAACCCCAATGGGTGTGACCTTGATGATGCTGATCCCAATGGGTGTGATCCGGCCAGAGCTGACCCCAATGGGTGTGTTGTTCGTATTGTTGACGAGGATGAGGAAGAAGAGGAGGAAATCCCCTTAATTCGGAAGAACAGTCGGCGTTACATAGTCAGTGGGGAGAGTAGCGATATTCCTTCTCCAGCTTTGTCTGCTCTCATTGGTCTGCAGGAATTGTCCATAGCTAACTTTGATCAGGCTCTCGAGGATGTGGTACCTGAAGATCTACTGTCCGAGCCAACAGATGGTGGTATGATGGACGTTTGCTCTTACAATCCAAATGTGGGATTAGAGTTATCCCGAGCAGCGTCTCGTGCATCGTCGACCTTGGAGTGTGGTCTTTGGAGTCAAGAGGCTGGTCCAGGTTGTTCCATTCCCATGGAGGTGGATGAGAATCATTCAGCCTTAGAGGTGGCTGCTACAAAGAACCCAGTCCTCAGAGATGGTGCAAGCGGTTACCCAGCCCCCGAGGGTGTTGCCGGTAATGATCTGGCTCGGGTGGGCAGCGCGAGCTACAACCCAGCCCCTGAGGGTGCTGCCGGTGGTGATCTAGCTCCAATGGGCAGTGCGGGCTGCAACCCAGCCCCCGAGGGTGTCCGAGCGGGCTCCCCTTCTCATACCTCCATGGATTTCCACGTCGGGTCTTCTCCACATTCTGATTGTATGACAGCAGCACGTGCTTCAAATCAGGAAGTCACCTTAGAGACCGATGCACCTGATGCTAGAGTTCTGATTCCTGCTGGTGATGTTGAGTTGATCCCTGATGATGCTCTTCAGATTGCCTCAGTTGATATTCCTTCATCGAGCCATCAACTGGCTTCTCATGGTTTGGGGCTTCCTTTATTCTTCTCCAATCTTCAGGTAATTTAGCTTTTCTTGATTTGGCTATACTCCAGGCAAAATATTGTCTTTGCACTCATTTGTTTTCAATATCAGGCTTTGGTTGACGAGATGGCTGGTCAGCTGATATCACAGGGTGCCTCTATCCCAGAAAGGGCTCTGTCTTTGACGCGTTGGAATCCGACGTTGCTTCAGCGGCGAGTATCTGAGTTGGAGATGGCAAATGCTGGTTAGTGTCTCTGTTTCCTCCTTGGATATTTGATTAATCTGCTTTTTTCTGAATATCTTTCTTCAATCATTTCTTGCTAGATATGGTTCGGCGGTACTCTGAGCTCGAGGAGAAGTATTCTCAAGGTCAGATGGACCTGGCTCGAGTTTCTGCTTCTTTGGATGATGCCAACTCATTGAATTCTTCTCTTAGTGCTCATCTTGACTCTGAAAGGGTGGCTAATGAAGTAAGTTTACTTGACTTTCTCTGTTGTGTTTTTACTGCTTGCTGGGTGTTTGAGAACTGATTCTTGTCTGTAGGAAGAAAAACGTGCCCTTGTAGTCTCTCGCGATAACCTTGATAGGTTGTATCGCGACGCCAACAGTTCTTTGACTATCTTGGAAAGGAGCCATCATTTTACCATGGCAGATTTGGATAATCACCGTCATAAGCTGCAAGAGTCCCAGGATGAAATCCTTTGCCTTAGGCAATTGGTGTCGAGCAAAGATTCTATCATCAAGGATTTGCGCACTTCCAAACGATCAGTCGTCCAGGAGCTAGAAGCTGCTCGGCTAGCTGTCAAGGTTGCTGAAGACACTTCCACTACTTTGAAGGCTCAGCGTGACAAGGCTATGGACAAAGCCATTCGCGCGTGGTGGATCTTGATGAGAAGGTCGGGCGTGATTGTTCCTGACGACATAATTGCCGATGTCAACGCTACTCCTGACTCTTCAAGTTGCCCTTCTTCGTCAGTTGCTCCTGAGAAAAACATTACTAAGTAGAAACACTAAATGCATTGTGTATGTGGTCAATGTGCTCGAATATTCTGTTAGAAAGTGTTCTCGGTACTGAATGCTATTATTATTTTTCTGTTGTTTGAATTCAACAATGATTGCAGAAGTAAGTGCAGTGTGATGGTTTTGAAACTTCTTTCTATTTTGCGAGGCATAGAGATCTCCCTAAGACAAGTAATCGCAAGCGTGCTTATGCTGGATCGAGTAGACGTGAGCATGTCGCGCCGATTTAAGTCACTGCTGACTTAAACCGACTGCTCCGTTAGTAGGGTCTAGTGGTCACCCTAGGTTAAGTAAGCGTGAGCATGTCACACCGCCTTAAGTCATCGCCGACTTAAGTCGATTGCTCCATTCGTAGGGTATAGTGGTCACCCCGAGTTAAGTAAGCGTGAGCATGTCACACTGCCTTAAGTCATCGCCGACTTAAGTCGATTGCTCCGTTAGTAGGGTATAGTGGTCACCCCGAATTAAGTAAGCGTGAGCATGTCACACCGCCTTAAATCATCGCCGACTTAAGTCGATTGCTCCGTTAGTAGGGTATAGTGGTCACCCCGAGTTAAGTAAGCGTGAGCAAGTCACACCGCCTTAAGTCATCGCCGACTTAAGTCGATTGCTCCGTTAGTAGGGTATAGTGGTCACCTTGAGTCGAGTAAGCATGAGCATGTAGTTTGACAATAAACGGTTTGAATGCCTTTGAGAATGAAGTCTTTTTATTGATGGTGTATTTTCCAATTACGGAATACAATACCGTCCCAATAGCTTTTGAAATATAGCTAGGGGTAAAACTTCCTGAGATGCTCTATATTCCATGAGTTCAATATTTCCGTGCCATCCATTTGAGTAAGACAATATGATCCAGGCCCAGTGACTTCTGTTACTATGAATGGTCCTTCCCATAGTGGTGACATTTTGTGCCGTCCCTCCCCCGTTAGAATTCGGTGGAGGACAAGATCTCCCACTACGAAGGATCGATGCCGTATGGCCTTATCATGATAGTGCCTCAGAGTTTGCTGGTACCTGGCTGACTGAATCACTGTATTCAATCTTTCTTCTTCTAGTATATCAACATCTTCCAGTCTAGTAGCCTCAGTTTCGGCTATGTTTTCGAAGATCAATCTTGGTGCCCCAAACTTGAGATCAGCAGGTAGCACTGCATCCGAACCATAAACCATAAAGAAGGGAGTGTTTCCGTGCAAAGCTCGGCTAGGTTGAGTTCTTAGGCTCCAGACCACATACGACAACTCTCTGATCCACTTTCCTGCAAACTTTTCATTCTTGTTGAAGACTTTCTTTCTGAATGCTTCCAATATCATTCCGATGGCTCTTTCTACTTGCCCGTTGGCTCTTGGGTGTGCCACTGATGCATACTTGATCTGGATGCTTTTTTGTTCGCAGAAATCAAAGAATTCTGAACTAGTGAAATTGGATCCCAGGTCAGTTATGATGATATTCGGTATTCCAAACCTAAATATTATGTCTTGTATGAATTCCACTGCCTTAGCCGAAGTTAGAGAAGCGATGGGCTTGTACTCTATCCACTTAGTGAATTTGTCAATAGCAACCAGTACGTGAGTGTATCCTCCTTGAGCTTTCTTGAAGGGTCCAATCATATCCAGTCCCCAGCACGCGAATGGCCATGTTACAGGTATAGTTTGCAGTTGCTATGCTGGTAAATGTTGTTGTTTTGATAAGTATTGACAAGCTTCACATCTTTGGACTAACTCGGCTGCGTCACTCTTTGCCGTTGGCCAATAGAAACCAGACCTGAAGACCTTCCCAACCAGAGTCCTGGATGCTGCGTGTATCCCGCATTGCACAACGTGGACCTCATCTAGTAGTTGCTTCCCAGTAGCCGAAAGAATGCATTTCATGAGGACTCCTGTCGCGCCCCTTCTGTATAGCGTTTCCCCAATGAGAGTATAGTGAGCTGACTGCCTTGTAATGCGCTCTGCTGCGTTTTTGTCATCTGGCTCCTCCTCATTCTTTATATATCTGATGATTGGCTCCCTCCAGTCATCAGAATCTGACTCTGGTTGGTTCAGAATATTGCACTCTTCTGCCCGATCTAATGAAATGCTCTGGCGTAGTACTTCTTGGACAAAAACTCCAGGCGGGACCTGAGTTCGACTAGATCCTAGCTTTGACAACGCATCAGCTGCCGCGTTGCGATCTCTCTCCACATGATGAAATTCCAGCCCTTCGAATTTGTCCTCTAGCTTTCGGACGGCCATGCAGTACTTGCCCATTGAGTCATTTGAGCAATCCCATTCTTTGTTTATCTAACTTATGACCACCAGTGAATCTCCATATACCATCAGTCTCTTGATGCCTAGTGATATAGCAATGTTCAGTCCACGAATCAAAGCTTCATATTCTGCTACATTATTGGACGCTCAGAATAGTAACTGAAGAGCATATTTGAGTTGTTCACCTTTAGGTGCAATGAAGAGGATTCCTGCGCCTGCCCCCTGCAGTTTTAACGAGCCATCGAAATACATCCGCCATACTTCTGCAGTCTCCGGGTTATCTGGCACTTGTTGCTCGGTCCATTCTGATACGAAGTCAACTAGTTCTTGAGTCTTGATTGTAGTGCGAGGTCGAAATTCAATGTCGTGAGCTCCCAGCTCGCAGGCCCACTTGGCTATTCTTTCGATGGCTTCTTTGTTGTGGAGAATATCCCCTATTGGAAATCCAGTGACTACTATGACGTTGTGATCATCAAAGTAGTGACGGAGCTTGCGTGCAGTTAGAAGTACTGCATACAATAGTTTTTGAACTTGAGGATATTTCTTCTTCGAGGGTCCCAGAACTTCACTGATGAAATAGACGAGATGTTGTACTGGATATGCATGTCCTTCTTCTGCTCGCTCGACTACCAACACGGTGCTCACCACGTGAGTCGTGCAAGAGATGCATAACAGTAGATCTTCGGCCGGCTCACTAAGTGTGGCTCGGCGCGGTGGCTTTAACACTGGTGGTGTTGTCAAGAATTTCTTCAGTGCATCTAGAGCTTCCTGAGCCTCTGAAGTCCACTGGAATTTGTCTACCTTCTTGAGCAACTTGTAGAACGGTAGGCCTTTTTCTCCCAACCTTGATATGAACCTGCTTAGAGCCGCCATGCATCCAGTAAGTCTTTGCACTTTTTTTGTGATCGTGGTGCCTCCATTCTCATGATAGCCTCGATCTTTTCTGGATTAGCCTCAATTCCCCGGTGGCTGACAATAAACTCAAGCAATTTTTCTGCTAGTACTCCAAAGACACACTTTTCAGGATTAAGCTTCCATCGATATCACCGCAAACTGTTGAAGACCAGCTGTAAATCTTCAATGAAATTTTTGAGTTTTCTGTCTTGATCACCACGTCATCCACATAAGCTTCCACACGCTTGCCCTAGTGGTCGGCTAAACATGTCTGAATGGCTCTCTGGTAAGTCGCTCCAGCGTTTTGAGGCCAAACGACATGAAGGTATAGCAGAAAGCCCAAAACGGGGTGATGAATGCTGTTTTTTCCTCGTCTTCTTTTGCCAAGCTGATCTGATGATACCCAGAATAGCAATCTAAGAAAGACAACATAGAACACCCGGCGGTCGAGTCTACCACCTGGTCTATTCTGGGAAGTCCGAAGGGATCCTTCGAACAGTGTTTGTTGAGATCCGTATAGTCGACGCACATGCGCCAATCCACTTTATTCTTTTTGAGTACAAGAACATGATTTGCTAACCACTCAAGATGTATCACTTCTCTAATGAATCCTGCTGCGACCAAGCGAGCCAGCTCTGCACGGATGGCTTCTCTTTTGTCGGGCGTGAAACGATGTAATTTTTGTCGGATCGGCCTCGCCTGGGGCTAAACCTTCAGTTTGTGCTCGGCCAGTTCTCTCGGGACTCCCGGCATATCCGCAGGTTGCCATGCGAATACATCTCGGTTATCTTGCAGAAACTGAACGAGCGCGCCTTCCTATTTGTCATCCAGGCTGGAACTGATGATGGTAGTCTTGCGCTCATCGGCGAACCCGAGGTTGATTCTCTTGGTTTCTTCAGTCGGTCGCATAGAGGTCACGACTTGAGCTTCATTCGTGGGTACTGCGAGGTCTTCCTCAGGCTTTGAGTTCGCCTGAGCAGAAGAAGTCGCCGATGGCTTGGTGGTTAGGGCCGCCTGAATGGCCACTCGGAAACACTTTGCGGTGCCTTGGAAGTCAGCGCGCACAGTTATGATTCCTTGTGGTCCTGGCATCTTCAATATCATGTACGCATAATGTGGAATGGCCATGAACTTCGCCAGTCCAGGCCTGCCGATGATGGCATTGTATCTGTAGTCGAAGTTCACCACCTCGAACCTTAGGAACTCGGTTCTATAGTTTTCCGGAGTTCTGAAGGTGACCGACATGTAGATGTGTCCGAGTGGATATTCTGCTTCAGTCAGCATGATGCCGAAGAAAGGAGTGTCTGACTCGTGGAGCTCTTTGAGGGGAACTCCCAAGCCTTGAAGCGTCCGGGGGAAGGTGACGTTAATGTTGCTTCCCCCATACAGTAACACCTTCTTCACCCTGCTCTCTCGGATCACCGGGTCGACGAGGAGCCGATACTTGCCCGGGTGATCGACGTTGAGCCACTGATCTGCCCGAGTGAAGGTAATCGGGTGCTCGGACCATCAATATGGGGCGGGAGGGCTGGTGGCCGCCACCAGTATCTGACGGTCGTTGAGCTTCTGTTGCCTCTTACTTTCCTGCGATCCATGTCCACCGAAGATGACGTTGACTTCTCCATCGACGCGTGGGAACGCTCCGCCTCCACCCCCCTCCTGCTGTTGAGGTTGTCAAGATTCTCCAGGTCCTCCTCGCGGTGGGGGAGGTGGCAGAGGTTGGAAGGGTCGGCCGTTCCCCACGGAGTGCTTGAAGTCTCTACAGTTCCGGAGGGTGTGGCGCATGTCTTTGTGGTACGGGCACTGGGCGTCGAGGATGTCGTCCAGTGTACGTTCACCTCCACGAGGTCCTCCTCAGGTGCGAGAGGCGGGTGGTCCGGCAGCGTGGACTTTCTCACGAGGCCTCTTCTCCCAACGTTTGTCGGGTTGTTGGTTTGTGTTGCGTCGTGGTGCCGCCGGTGCAGACTTTGCTCCTCTGATGAGGTCCTGAGCTCGTTCGTCGGCGGTGATGTAGAGGTCGGCTTCCCGGAACAGTTGCTCGGAGGTAGTCGGCGCTTTTTGCAGTATGGCTCGGACGAAGGCCGAGTCATTAGATCCTCGGTAGAAGTCCTTGATCACTGCCGCTTCCGCGACCTCGGGGATATGATTTCTCATGGTCTGAAATCTCTTGAGGTATGACCAGAGAGTTTCATCCCCTCGGCGCTTGATGGATTTGAGGTCCCATGGCTGTGCCGGTTTGTCGAAGAGAGATTGAAAGTTGGCGGTAAAACGCTGACTGAAGTCGCTCCAGTCATCGATGCAGTGTCGGGGTAGGTGTCGAAGCCATTGCAGTGCATCCTACCCGAGGACGATGGGCAAGTATGTGGTCATCACATCTTCGGTTGCCCTAGTGGCTCGGGCGGCGGTGGTGTAGACGGCCAAACAGCCTCCCGGATCTTGCTTAGGCTCGTACTTGTCGATGTTGGAGACTTTGAAATTAGGGGGCCACTGAATGGCCCTGAGGCGTGGAGTGAGCGCCGATACTCCACATGTATCCTCCTGTCATCGATGATGATGTCTATCCCGGGGAGGGGAGTTGTTGTCTTGATGCCTCGATCGTCCTCGGGTTGTGCCGCCAGTCGAAGCCATTGCCGACTCAATTCTGGTGGTCTGACTCCATGCAGGGATGTCGTGGTCCCGATCATATTCTTCTCGGCGCCGGATCTTGTTCTCGTGTCGTCGTTCGCGCGAAGCGTTGATGAAGCTCCATGCGTCCCGCCGACTGTTGATGGCGTGTCGTAGATCACTCGGAGGATGAGCGAGAGGTAGAAGATGATTAGCAGCCCGAGTGAACAGCCGCCAATAGCCCTCGGCGTCCGGAGTCCTGGGGAGGCCATCGGCTATCCGAGCCAATACTCCACCGACCTTACTCAGTGTGTTCATGGCTCGGGCGAAGTCAGGGTTCAGGTTTCGTCCGAAAAGAGGGTTCTCTCGGCGTTGTCATGCTTCCTGCTCAGCCTGCTCTTGAGCTTGCCGACGATCACGTCATCGGGAATTCCTCCTTTCCCTGAAGACCCGTTCTTCTGGAGTTTCTCCCATCTCTGAGATCTCATCTCATGACACAGGCTGCGCCGGGTCCCGCTCTCCGGCTTCGTGATGTCGCCGAACATTTCGGCGTCGGTTCCTTCGTCGGCGAGATTCCCGCTGAAGGGGTTCTTCTCCCGGCGAGGTTGGTTCATCGTCGGAGATGGGATTTGATTCTACTCTTCCCCCGATGAAGAGGACGTCGGGGTAGAATGGAACCGTCGTAGTGACAAGCTTCTTTCTGTTCTCCTTTGAGGGTGGAGGTATCAGAAGAGCAGTTTGACGATCCTTGACCTTATTCGCCTCCTTTCTCCTAGTGATCTGTGTCCATATCTCTGTGGGAGAGGTGGACAGCGGAGTTCTTCGGGTAGACGGACCCTCTGCCCCTGGTTTGCAGGAGGGAGTCTCTGTTCGGAGCGCTAGGGGTCGCGCTTTTTCCTGGTTTGCTCCGGCTTTTCCGGAGTTTGTCGAGGAAGGCTTTCTCTCCGGCGGATCCGCGATGCGATGTAGAGTTCCTTCTTCATCTGCCACGGATGAAATGTTTCCGAAGCAGAACGTGGACCCGGGGCGGAGGACGATCTTGTGCTAGAAGGTGATGGCCATTGAGCTAGCTTGGATCAGTGACACACCCCCTACCTGGCGCGCCAGCTGTCGGTGTTTGGGTCCGACCGCGCACCCAGGGTTGCCCCTCGAGGTGCTTTTTTGGAGTAGGACAGTGTTACTGACTGTAGCTCGATGGTTCGTGCCAGATGCACGAGAGACAGTGGACAATTTTGTACAGGTTCGGGCCGCTTTGAGACGCGTAATACCCTACGTCCTGGCGTGGATACTTTGTGTGGTGGGTTACAAGGGGGTTCTCTAGTATCTGGGATGTTAGAGAACTGAGTAGATGGCTGAGTAGTGAGATATATTTTTGAGGGGATGCCCCCTAGGCCTTATATACTCGACCGTGGGGCGTTACATGCGGATATGATAACAACGTGAGCTTAAGAAATAGTGAACCGACTGAGCCTATCTTCCTATAATTACACCGACCTATCTCCGTTCAGTTCCGATATATGAGGACACTGTACGGGAAGGTCGGATCATTGTTGCGGTTGTTGCTCAAATTCATCGGGCCGTCTGGGCTTGCGTTGATCCAATCTTATGTCAATCCACTTCACTGGACGTCCCTCCCCAGGCCCACGAAGGGATGACCTTGCAAACTATTGGGCCCAAGGCCTTTCGCGAGGTCTTTTAGCCTTCCAGTGGACCCGGGGGATATCTGTCCCCCACACTGCAGTTTCTCCTTCCTCAAGATTCTTCACCACGTGTTCGTAGATATCTTGAGGAAGTCGAGCATAGCGTATTCTCCTCAATTGTCTTTGTTTCTTGTTCCTAAGCAATTTTCTTTTTGACCCTACAACTTGTTGCTCAATCAAAGATTGGCCTTTCTTGGGGCAGTAGAGGTTAGCACATGATGATATTTTAACTAATTGATCACTTATGCAAGAATGTAGTTCACATGAGTTTAAACTAGTAATTACTACCTCATGAGCAATATCGAGCATGATATGGTCATCAACTAATTCATTATGAGAATAAGATAGCATATCATATTTTTCACTTAGAGCAAGTTTTTCTAAATTTATCATTTCTACTTGACTCTTAAGCATAGAATTCTCAGTTTTAAGTTGAGCAACATCAGATAATATATCATGATTATTTCTTTGCTCAAATAAAACAGATTTGTACCGTTGGACCAAATTATCATGAGAGCACTTTAGCTCCTCATGTTCTTTGGTCATCTTCTCCAGGCTGTCGTTGGTTTTGATGAGAGTCTCCTCTAGCCTGAGAAGCATCTCGCCTTGTTCCTTGTTCCTCCTCAACAGCTTAACCAAGAGCAGTTTGTCTTCTTTGTTGAGATGGGTGTAGAACCGGCGAATCTCCTCTTCTTCCACATCGCCGGTCTCATTTTCCCTATCATTATTATCAGTGGAATCAATACAGGAAAATGTACCTTGTGGTGATGAAGACTCATCCTCGCTATCATCCTCATATTCCTCCTCATCATCGCTTTCGTCTCCACTATCATTGTTAGCAATAAGACATTTATAACTACTGGAAGACAAATCTGTCGATGAGGTGGATTCATCGTTTGGTTGCCATCGTTTTTCTTCTCCCTTTGAAAGGTTAGTACCATAAGCAACATAGGGAGTAGAAGTAGTACAATTGGACTCACAATATTTTATTTTAATTCTAGTCCATAGATCATGAGCATCAACAAATAAATCACTATCACTACTCATGATGGCAAAATAAGCACCTCTAGAAAGAGAGTCAACTAAGATGTTGCAAGCATGGTGATTGAGAGATAGACATCTTAGTTCAGCATTAGAAGGTCTTTTACTAATATCAGAGGGAAAAATACTTCTACTAAAAATCTGTCTCAAATCAGGATTAATATGCATGAAAGCATTATAAATAGAGACAGACCAAGATTTATAATTAGAACCATCGCCTAGAAGAAGTTCTAGAGTTACCTCTTGTGACGACATCGTCATCTCCGGACGGCTAAGCCCACAATAGAGCGGCCTAGCTCTGATACCAATTGAAAGTTCCCTATGCCCGGGAACAGGATCTGGATGTCACCTAGAGAGGGGTGAATAGGCGAATAATAATTATCACTTTATAACTGGAAATTCTTACTCTACTCGAAAGCTGGATCGCAGTGGAATGAAAGACCCTTTGAGTAGGTTGCAGCGGAATTGAAGTTCCTGTCTTAACATACCCTGCACTTCGAAGACATCTTGTACCACATATAAATATTGAAGTGCAAGTAAAAACAACAAATAAGACAGAGAAACAACACACAGCACAGAGCAGAGCACACAGACACAGGGATTTATCCCGAGGTTCGGTCAAGCCTGAAATGCTTGCCTAGTCCTCGTTGGACTTAGCCACACCTTGGCTTGGAGTCTATTTCAACTCCTTCTGCGTTTGCTCAGATCTGTCAGTGCGACAGATAGAGCCTTCCACTGTGTTGATATCAGTTACAAAGATGTTGTGGATGCTTACAATCTTCTTGACAGCACTCCGGTAGAGTAACAATGCGCTCAAGATAGCTCTCAGCAGCACTTCCCCTCTCTCTAAAGGCTTATAACTTCGCCTCTACACAAACTAGAGAGATACACAAGAGAGGGAGAGAAAGAATTGATCCAAATTATGTATGGATTTGTTGGCTGCACTTGTGTACTTGTTTGAGGCGCCTAGGGGTCCCTTTTATAGCCCCAAAGGGCCTAGGAGCCGTTGGAGCTTCATTTGGAAGCTCCCAGCCTTCCCTGGTTGCGGGTGCACCAGACTGTCCGGTGGCGCTCCGGACAGTGAACGGTAACAGATCTAATTGACAGTTTCCTTCTCTGGAACAGCTAGCCGTTGGTGCACCAGACAGGTACTATTCACTGTCCTGTGCACCAGACAGGTCACTATTCACTGGCCTGTGCACCGGACACAGCTATTCACTGTCCTGTGCACCGGACAGGTCACTAATCAATTTCCTGTGCACCGGACATAGCACTATTCACTGTCCTGTGCACCGGACACAACACTATTCATTGTCCAGTGCACCGGACATATCTACTATTCACTGTCCTATGCACCGGACAGAGTTACTATTCACTGTCATGTGCACCGGATAGCTACTATTCACTGCCCTGTGCACCAGCCAACAGCACACTAAGTGATTTTTCCTCCGTTCTTTCTCCGTTTGACTTCAACTTTTGGGAGGATTTTCTTGAGACTTAAACAAACACATTTAGAGTAGAATCCAATTGATTTAGTCCTAGAAACTTACATCTTTTTTGTTCTTCTCCTAGCTTTTCTGTTTCTCCTCCAGCAGAGCTCAGAATGGTACTTTCTCTACAGAACGAGTTAGAGAGCAAACCAAAGCACCAAACTTGTAGTAAGAGGTGTATGCAACATGGTTGAACACTCAAACCTTACATACTTAACCTTTTTCATCGTTTTACCCAATTTTGCATGTTTGAGGTCGATGTTGGACTCTAAACCATTAAGTCAACTTGACTTGATCTAGATTGACATATCTGAGCTCCAACTCCCTTGTTCATTTCTTGAGCTTGATCTTGAGCCTTATGACTTACACCACATAACTGTAGATGTTACCTCATTGGTTGTAAGTCATGTTCTTATGTAGTGATCCTTGATGCACCATAACTCTTAACTCGATCAACCTTGACTTTGCAAGTCTTCTTCTCCACCCCTAGCTTTGGGTTCCTGGTCTCCTTGACCTTCTCCCGTGCACTCGGTACCTCAAAGCTCTTCTTGCCTCCATCCTTGGCTTGATCGGTTGTCTCTGAGTTACGCACACCGAGTCTCACTTAAGCAGTGTTCTATAGATAATTCAGTCTTTGGACCATCACACTTGTTCACTTGTGTTGAACCCTATTAGCTTTGCATTAAGCACCTGTTCAACACTTAGCACACTTGTTAGTCCTTTAATTGGGTTGTCATTCAAACACCAAAACCCACAAGAGAGCTTTCACCACTGTGATTAGGCATCGTCATGTCTGCCCCTGTCGTCGGGGACACCGTCTCATTCCCCATCGCTCGTGTGGTCATCGAGTTTCCATCCAACAATGTACGCACCGCAGTTCCAAGCCTGGCATGCGCATCAAGAACTCCGTGGCCGGATCAGAGCTCTCCCATTTGGTCGCCGCCGCTGGGGTTTGTGTTCTACCTCACTCTGCGTTCGGAGATGGAAGAAGGTACACATACCATCCATTTTGGAATGAGTGGATGAGATTAAATTGGTGGGTGTCGTTTCACATTTTTCACTTTGGCTATCGGATCTCGATCGGTTGGACCAGGGGCGATCTCGGTTATTTAGAATCCGAGCCATCCGACCTGGATCCTACGGTCATGGTCAAATACCGGCCTGATGTGGGCTAGATTTAATCTGGGCCCTCTAGGTTGAATCCAACGACCAACCCACCGTCCCTTATAGTTCTAAATGTATTACAGATGGGTCCTGTCTTTAACAGTTTAGCCTCTGTAGTTTATTTCAGGCATGAAAAGTACTATAAAATGCACAAAACTTTGGAAATTCATATCTTACATTTTTAACCCCGATTTGACCCATTCAAGTTGCGATAACTTTGTAATAAAATTGCCTATACAGTATTAGCCTTAATTGTATCATATCATATACTTTTATAATTAGATACTTGTTTATCCTATGTTTAGTAGATTTATCTTACTAACCAAAGTTACTATGTCTATATTTGGACTAAAATGAGTATTCTAATCAAGTTATAATTTGATCAAGATTAAGTTGGTTATTTCTTTAGGACTATCTTTCTCACAATTTATATTACTTAAAGTCGACCTAGAATCTAGTTTTCCTGTTTAATCACATAAGTCTTCAGAAAATCATACCTTTTTAACCGTAACTCTGATTTTAGTGATTCTCGAACCCACGATCTTGTAGCAACACATAGATTATTATTATGCAGCTTATTCTTATGTTTGGTGTGATGTTAATTTTGTTTATACCATGTTTGTTTGTATTGCTACGACTAGCAGTGAGGTCACGAGAATCTGAAGATCATCCTGGTACCTGGAATCTCAAGTCCCAGGCAAGTTGTGCCCTTGATCACTTTTTTTTACCCAGTCATGTTCTGGTTAATCATAATGATCTGCATAGGTTAATTTTGATGGGACCTAATATGTTACCCTAGTTTGACTATCTTTAAACCTTGTTTACCACTGAATTTTTGGGTAGTACCTGCTATTGCTTTATGTGGTTATGGGTATGGAGATACATTTTTTTCATGGTTATACCTTTATTATCAGTTGTTATTTATTGTTCATGATAAGATCATTATGTTAATTGGAACATGGAGAACCACCCGGGAAAACAGTGCTACCACAAGGGTGGAATGGGACGCCCTTGGCTGACTAGTTAGGAAAGCTAGTGGAGGACTACCTTACTCGAAAGGGGCAAGGGCAGCAGGGGAGTGGTCAGTGTAGGGAGCTCCTCAGGTTGATTTTACTGCGATGGCGGTCAGACGAGGGATTCCTGCATTGGAGCTTCCTATAAACGGTAGCGGGTTTTTCTGAAGCTAGTGGAACTTTGTAAAGGCCTCGTAGTGTTACCCTGCCTCGCCTCCTCGGTAGAGGTGTATGGGATTGGCCGTCTCTTGGTAGATGGGTAACATGACTTGTGGGTAAAGATGTGCAACCTCTGCAGAGTGTAAAACTGGTATACTAGTCGTGCTCACGGTCGTGAGCAGCTCGGACACTCACATGATTAATTTATGTTATTAAATTCAATTTGTCATATGCATTGCATCGCAGGTGATGTTGTTATTTTGTTCTACTACTTAATTGGGTTTGATATTTACTTATATTTAGTAACTGCTAATAAAATTTTGACCAACTTTAAAAGCAATGCTCAGATTCAACCATCCACTTTGGTAAGCCTTACACTACACGTGAGCTCCCACCTTTGGCGAGTTCATGCACATTATTCCCCACAACTTGTTGAGCTATGAACGTATGTGAGATCACTCTTGCTGTCTCACACCCCCCACAGGTCAAGAACAAGTACCGCAGGATGTGGCGCTTGGAGGATGCTGTGGCGTGTTCGTGAGAGGTCTAGGTCGTTGTCTCCCAGTCAACTTTTGAGTTGCTGGACCGTTGTCTCCTTATAATGTAATTATTTATGTATTGATTTTGTATAGAACTCCTGTTATATAGTAAAGATGTGACATTCGATCTTGTGCCATGATTCATCATATGTGTGAGACTTGGTCCCAGCACACCTGGTGATTATGTTCGCGCCCGGGTCTTGGTGCTCCGAAACCCGGGTGTGACAGAAGTGGTATCAGAGGAATGTTGACTGTAGGATGAAACCTAGATAGAACTGGACAACCATTATCTACTTACCTTTGCTACTCTAATTCTTTTCTAAACTTATCTTAATCTTTCCTCATCTATTTCCTCTTTACTCTGTTTATTCTTACCTTTTCACTTCTAAAGACAAAAGTGGATTTCACACTTTGAAATCTTGTGCCTAAAGTGACTTTTAGGAATAGGGACCTAATCTTAGGAACCAAAACAAAACTATTTTTATAAGTATCTATATGCTTGAATGCTTGTTCTTATGATATTTGTTTGATTTGGATCTTTGATAGAGTGTGATGAGTTGTGGAGTAATGTCCACAATTGCATCTACATATACATAAAGGCATAAAAATCATAATATAACTAGATCAACTAAGAATATCCCTCATTAAAATATATCTAGCTTCATAAGATCAATCTTATCTTAAAAGATACTATCTTACCTTAATAGATTCATCTCATCTTAAAAGATTTTATCTTATCTTATCTTATCCTAACCACTTTACTTATCTCATCCTGGAGTAACCACCATGATCTAGTCCAAAATTAATTAAATCTTATCTAGTCTAATCTAGTCATGCCAATCTATCAAATCAAATTTGATCTAATCTAAGGTGAGTTCTTAAATAAGTTAGTAAATGCTGGTGAAATAGATTAGACCCTAATCCTATAAATATGTGTTGACCTAAAATTAGTACCTTAGACCAACTTGGCCATGCAGAACCACCTGACCTACTTGATAAGTTGTCTAATCCACCTATCCTAACCTGTAAGCAAAGTAAACCATGTTTGACCTATATCCCGTTTCACAACCATATACGTATCTAAACCTTCTAAAACCCAGATGGAGACACCAAAGAGCTAGAAGGAGGGGATCAACCTCGACATGGAATAATAGGAGTCAAATCAGATCTCGAGATGATTCAAGATCTACCACCTTGGATGGAGTCTTCCCTTACCAAGTTCTTCTTACCATCATCTAACCTCACTCTGACCATCTCTCTTTGTTGGAACTTGCTCTCTGTTGCAAGGGGATCCAACGGGGGTGTGTAGTGACGCAAACAAGGTTCTTGTACGAGATGGCAATAGCTCTGTTAATCTAGCCTCTCAAGGGCACTGTGCGGGGGTATTTATAGGTATCTGAGTGCCCAGCGTCCTGTGTTAAGGACGCATGTGCCCTCAGACACCTAGGTTATCCCCGGAATATTCCCATAAAGCGGGGTTACAGACCGTAATTACAGGGATGCCTTTACAAATTAGGCCCGTAATGCGCAACGGCCACGCAGGGCCTGTTACAATGGGCCGGATCACACGTGGGCCTCCAAGCTAGACGAGGTCGCAAGATGAGACGACCTCGTCACAGGTCTTCGTCCGGTGACGTATGGGACGAAGGGTGAGTCTGCCCGTTGTCTTGTCTCTGTTGGTCCAGCGATTACGGCGAAGGCATCGAGCGAAGGTTGGCGTCTTCGCCTTCACCCCAACATTTGCCCTCCGAGGGACCAGTTCGACTAAGTCATCTGGTGCCGAAGACGTCGCTAGATGGCAGAGACGTTGCCCTCGCTCGAAGTGGTTCCGCGGGGGTTTTTGACATGACCGTTGATTGACGCCGTACTGTTGGACTGCGGGTTTCCCGAAGCGCCACGCCCTGTGTATAAAAGGGGACAGGGGGGCAGCGCATTTTGAACTTTATCTTTCCGCGCTCCGCGAAAACCCTAACCGCCTTTTCAAACCTCTTGCTGCTCGTCTTCCCTCCTTGCTCTTGTTCGCCGAAGATCTGGCCCGTGTGAAGCAGACCACCCGCCGCCGCCGACGGTACGTAGCGATGCCGACCTCTTCTTCTTCTGCTGTCTCACCGAAGGGTCGATTCCCAAGCTATGCTCAATTATGGATCGGCTGACCCCGACCAGGTCGAGGGCTGACCAGGCGAAGACGTCTTTGTTCTTGGACAAGCAGCAGAGGAGTTTCTCCTCTTCATGCGAAGTGAGGTCTTCGCTGATGGTGACTTTCTGCTTGGGCGTGGCCTGGTCTAGGGGAGCAGTCTTGGTCCCGTCGTTGCTCTGCAGCTGTGCCTTGTCGTGTTCTTTGTCGGTTGGGCCGACGGACGCAGGGACCTCGCGCTGGGCCGTGAGGCAGTGCACATTTCTTTGCCCGGGGACGAAGTCCCGCTCTATGTTGCGCGCAGTCTGCTGATTGTCGTAGATTGTGATGGCGCCTAACGGTCCTGGTATCTTCATGCACAGGTACAGTCCGTGAATGGCTGCCTCAAACTTGTTGATAGAGCCCCGGCCCATGATGGCATTGTACGGATACATCATATCGACGATATCAAAGGTTATTTGCTCACTTCGGGCATTGGGTGCTACACCGAAGGAGAGAGGCAGTTCTATTTTGCCGACAGGAAAAGTGCCCTTGCCGCCGAAGCCATACAACGGGTTGTCCGAAGGCTTGAGCAGGCTGTGGCTTATGCCCATGCGGTCGAAGGCATGGAGGAAAATGATGTCTGCTTGACTGCCATTGTCGACTAGGACTTTGTGCAGGTCCCAACCTGTCACGCTGCAGTTGATAACCATGGCGTCGATGTGGGGGGCGCTGCGTAGGTTGACGTCTCGTACGTCGAAGGTCAGCGGTACGTGGGACCACTTTGTCTGCACGACTAGGCCGGTGATGGCGACGTGGTTGATGCTGCGGTAGTGGTCCTGCTTCTGCCGCTTTGTGTCGAAGTCAGTGCTGGACCCCCCAGTGATCATATGAATGACTCCACGATATGGCTGATCGGTGAAGTCTTCTTGTTTTGGGGCATGGGGGTGGGGGATGTTTTGTTGTTGCTGATGTGGAGGTGGGGGTGGGGGAGGTACGATTTGTACTTCCTGGTGGTGTTGGTATGCGTGGTGCGGTGGATGCGGGGCGGGGGCGTGGATGTATGGTGGAGGGGGTCGCTGATAAGTGTGCGCGACAACTCTAGGGTTGTCGGCTGGCTACGCCCGTGCCATCCTGTCTTTGGTGGCCTTTGTCTCTGGGCAGTCTCTGGTTTGGTGGGCGCAGTCTTCGCCATGAAAAAGACAGTAGAATCGGTGCGGCGGCTGCGCACGCCCCCGACCCCTACCGCGAGTTCCATTTCCGAGGCCCTGGGGGGGATATTCCTGGCGGCGAGGGGCGTCAGGAGCGGGGTGCTGGTTGGCGATGTTGTGCACTTGCTGCTGATTGCGGCCGTCTCGACCGGAGTCTGGCTGCGGAGTCCTCGTCCACGTGCGGCTGGACTGTGGAGCATCTTTGGGTTTCCTCTGAGACTCAACCTTGCGCTGGTGGAGCTCTTCGGATTTGGCATATTTTTCAAATAGCTGATATAATTCCTGGAGGTTCTTGGGCGGATCTCTGATGCAGTGGCTGTAAAGGACGCCGGCGCGAAGGCCACTGATGGCGTAGTGGATGGCGTTCTGGTCGTCGACTGAGGGCAGCTGTGACTTGAGTGTTAGAAACTTGCGGTAATACTCCCGCAGAGTCTCTTTTTCTAGCTGCTTGCAGAGTGAGAGTTCGGCCAAGGCGTCGGTGTCTGGGCGGTACCCTTGGAAGTTGAGCAGGAATTTGTCCCGGAGGCTTCTCCAGGAGTCAATGGACAGCGGGGGCAACCTGGTGAACCAAGTGAGAGCTGGGCCTTCGAGGGCGATGATGAAAGACTTGGCCATCGTAGCGTCGTCCCCTCCGGAAGATGCAACGGCGACCTGATAACTCATGATGTACTGTGCTGGGTCAGTGCTGCCGTTGTACTTGGGATAGGTCCCTGCCCGGAAGTTGGCAGGCCAGGGTGTCACTTGCAGGTGTGGCGCCAGGGGACTTCGCTCGTCGAGGTAGTTGACCCCTTTGAATGGCGCGGCGTGTGGGAAGGCATGGTCGCGCTGGGGGAAGTGTAGGTCTTCCATTTGCGCGCGCTGTTGCAGGGGTGGCCCGTGCTGCAGGCCGACGTGGCCTTCGCGTATGTCTTCCAGTTGTGCGCGCTGTTGCAGGGGTGGCCCGTGCTGCAGGCCGAGGTGGCCTTCGCGCTGCATCAGTGCGATCTCCCGCTCGAGGTCTTGGGCCTTCTGCTCTTCGTCGCGTATCATTTGCCACACCTTGGCTAGTGCAGACACACGCTGGCGCTTGGCCTCCAGTATCTCTTTTTGCCTCTGGAGATTGTGGTTCTTGATGCGCAAGGCACGCAGCTGTAGCTGTTCTTCCGCTGAGACGCCAAGGACTTCGCCGTCCTCGGTGAGGTCCGCGCCCTCCAGTGGGGCGAAGCCTGGGGGAGGTTGCGGTTGTCCTTCAGGGCCGCAGGTGCGGAGAGCGTCATCTTCGTAGGTGCGGAGAACGTCGTCTTCAGTAGCCTCTTGGTGGGTGGAGTGGGTGAGGGCGAGGGCCTTGCCCTTTTTTGCGGCCAGCAGTGCTGCCTTCGCAGCCTCGTCAGCCTTCGAGCTAGCTTTCTTGGGTGCCATCGCGGGTGGTTTTTTCGTAGCCGAATGGTGGGCGCCAAATGTTGGAACTTGCTCTCTGGTGCAAGGGGATCCAACGGGGGTGTGTAGTGACGTAAACAGGGTTCTCGCACGAGATGGCAATAGCTCTGTTAATCTAGCCTCTCAAGGGCACTGTGCGGGGGTATTTATAGGTATCTGAGTGCCCAGCGTCCTCTGTTAAGGACGCATGTGCCCTCAGACACCTAGGTTATCCCCGGAATATTCCCATAAAGCGGGGTTACAAACCGTAATTACAGGGATGCCTTTACAAATTAGGCCCGTAATGCGCAGCGGCCACGCAGGGCCTGTTACACTGGGCCGGATCACACGTGGGCCTCCAAGCTGGACGAGGTCGCAAGATGAGACGACCTCGTCACAGGTCTTCGTCCGGTGACGTATGGGACGAAGGGTGAGTCTGCCCGTTGTCTTGTCTCCGTTGGTCCAGCGATTACGACGAAGGCATCGAGCGAAGGGTGGCGTCTTCGCCTTCGCCCCAACACTCTTGTCACCTAACTGTGTGTCTAAACATAGAAGATACCCATGCATTTCTAATCACTTGCTAAATAGTATTAAAAGAGAGAGAGAGACTCTTAATTTTTGAACAATTAGAAACTACAAACTCAATTACAAACCAATCTTGGTATAATTATTTTTCCTACAAATCTCGAGGACGAGATTCCTGTTAAGGGGGTAGGATTTGTGAAGCCCGAAATTGGTATAGAATAATAAAAAATAAATATATATATTTATAATAAGGTTTGAGATTTTGTTTTACCTTTAGAAGTTATTGGGACCTTTTCTTTTATAATCAATTAGTTATATTAAAATAGTTTGTGACACATATAATATATATTTGTTTATTTATTGTTTTAAAAGAAAATAAGTAATGAAAATTAAAATATACACTCCAAATGAGTATCCTATATATATATGTGTGGTTTGAGGCAAATAGATAACCAAATATTATAAATGAAATACAATTTCGCATTTCATGCTGGAATCTATTTTGTTTATGCATTTGAACTTGGGTGTGGAATTCAAAACCCAATTTAAATTTGAATAAATAGAAAATAGGAAATAGAAATGGAAATAGAAAAGGAAAATAAAAAGAAAAGAAGGGAGAATCTCCTGCGCTTGGGCCAAACTTCGCTTGTCTCAGCCCATTTCCGAATTCTATCCCGCGCAGCCCAAACTCCCATCTCCCCTATCAACCCATGTCTCGCTCGGGCGGCCCGCTTCGCAATTTTCTTCCGCGTAGCCCATCACTCTAACCTGGTCACTTCCTTGCGGGCCCCACCTTGTGGGTTTAGCACCAACCTTGCGGATGGACGCAACAGTATCGCGGCGAGCTCCTCTGCAGCAAACAGACTCCGTAACAAACTCAAGTGAATCTCGCGGTCTCCGCTATGACCTCTATGCGTGTGGGACCAGAGTACCTGAGCTCCTCCATGCTCGGAGTCTGTTGCGGGGATTGCAGCTCACGTGTTCGCCGAAATCTCTCAACAATAATATCTCCTTGGATCCGCCTGCTGGGAATTTGTGATATATAATCCCTGACCGCTTCCCTTACTCGATCCGCCCAAGCACCCACCACCGGGTGCTCCAGCGTTTGGAGACAGGGAGGCGCCGCGCCACTGTGCTTGGTGCCGGGCCACGAAGTCTCCATCACCGAGCTAGAGGTCGCCGCCGTTGGCACCGCCATTGGACTGGTGGCAGAACTATAGGAGGGCAAGCAATGCGGGGCGTAGTGAACGTCGCCGCATCCTCGCGAATTGGGGCATAGCCGGGCTTCGATGCCGTGACCGGATTGGCGCCACGGGGGCGCGCGTACCACTATGATTGGGCATCGTCGTGTCCGCCCCTGTCGTTGGGGACACCGTCTCATTCCCCATCGCTCGTGTGGTCATCGAGTTTCCGTCCAACCGTGTACTCCCCGCCGTTCCAAGCCTGGCATGCACATTGAGAACTCCGTGGCTGGATCAAGCTCTCCGGTATGGTCGCTGCCGCGGGGGGGCTGTGTTCTACCTCACTCTGAGTTCGAAGATGGAAGAAGGTACACATACCGTCCGTTTTGGAATGAGTGGATGAGATTAGATTGGTGGGTGTCGTTTCACATTTTGCACTTCGGCTGTCGGATCTCGATCGATTAGACCAGGGGCGATCTCAGTTATTTAGAATCCGAGCCATCCGACCTGGATCCTATGGTCATGGTCGAATACCGGCCTGGTGTGGGCTAGATTTAATCTGGGCCCTCTAGGTTGAATCCAACGACCAAGACTTCATGTCGGTTTGATCTAATCTGCACTAGAGTTTGATAATCCAACGACCTAGAGACCTTCGTACCCCTTCGGCCATCTAATTTTATAAAAGAGCCCTCACATTTTTAAAAAACCAACCCACCGTCCCTTATAGTTCTAAATGTATTACAGATGGGTCCTGTCTTTAACAGTTTAGCCCCTGTAGTTTATTTCAGGCATGAAAATTACTATAAAATGCACAAAAATTTGGAAATTCATATCTTACATATTTTAACTCCGATTTGACCCATTCAAGTTGCGATAACTTTGTAATAAAATTGCCTATGCAAGATTAGCCTTAATTGTATCGTATCATATACTTTTATAATTAGATACTTGTTTATCCTATGATTAGAAGATTTATCTTACTAACCAAAGTTACTATGTCTATAATTGGACTAAAATGAGTATTCTAATCAAGTTATAATTTGATCAAGATTAAGTTGGTTATTTCTTTAGGACTATCTTTCTCACAATTTATATTACTTAAAGTCGACCTAGAATCTAGTTTTCCTGTTTAATCACATAAGTCTTTAGAAAATCATACCTTTTTAACCGTAACTCTGATTTTAGTGATTCTCGAACCCACGATCTTGTAGCAACACGTAGATTATTATTATGCAGCTTATTCTTATGTTTGGTGTGATGTTAATTTTGTTATACCATGTTTGTTTGTATTGCTACGACTAGTAGTGAGGTCACGAGAATCTGAAGATCATCCTGGTACCTGGAATCTCAAGTCCCAGGCAAGTTGTGCCGTTGATCACTTCTTTTTACCCTGTCATGTTCTGATTAATCATAATGATCTGCATAGGTTAATTTTGATGGGGCCCAATAGGTTACCTTAGTTTGACTATCTTTATACTTTATTTACCACTGAATTTTTGAGTAGCACCTGCTATTGCTTCATGTGGTTATGGGTATGGAGATACATTTTATTCATGATTATACCTTTATTATCAGTTGTTATTTATTGTTCATGATAAGATTATTATGTTAATTGGAACATGGAGAACCACCCGGGAAAACAGTACTACCACAAGGGTGGAATGGGACGCCCTTGGCTGACTAATTAGGAAAGCTAGTGGAGGACTACCTTACCCGAAAGGGGCAAGGGCAGTAGGGGAGTGGTCAGTGTAGGGAGGTCCTCGTGTTGATTTTGCTGCGATGGCGGTCAGACGAGTGATTCCTGCATTGGAGCTTCCTATAAACTGTAGCGGGTTTTTCTGAAGCTAGTGGAACTTTGTAAAGGCCTCGTAGTGTTACCCTGCCTTGCCTCCTCGGTAGAGGTGTATGGGATTGGCCGTCTCTTCGCAGATGGGTAACATGACTTGTGGGTAAAGATGTGCAACCTCTGCAGAGTGTAAAACTGGTATACTAGCCGTGCTCACGGTCATGAGCAGCTCGGACACTCACATGATTAATTTATGGAATTAAATTCAATTTGTCAAATGCATTGCATCGCATGTGATGTTGTTATTTTGTTCTACTGCTTAATTGGGTTTGATATTTACTTATATTTAGTAACTGCTAATAAAATTTTGACCAACTTTAAAAGCAATGCTCAGCTTCAACCATCCACTTTGGTAAGCCTTAGACTACACGTGAGCTCCCACCTTTGGCGAGTTCGTGCTTATTATTCCCCACAACTTGTTGAACTATGAACATATGTGAGCTCACTCTTGCTGTCTCACACCCCCACAGGTCAATAACAGGTACCACTGGATGTGGCGCTTGGAGGATGTTGTGGCGTGTTCGTGAGAGGTCTAGGTCGTCGTCTCCCAGTCAACTTTTGGGTTGCTAGACCGTTGTCTCCTTATAATGTAATTATTTATGTATTTATTTTGTATATAACTCCTGTTATATAGTAAAGATGTGACATTCGATCCTGTGCCATGATTCATCATATGTATGAGACATGGTCCCAGCACACCTGGTGATTATGTTCGCGCCCGGGTCTTGGTGCCCCGAAACCCGGGTGTGACATAATGGCAGCCCCACCCCTCTCCCTTCTCCACACGCCTCTTTCTTCTCCAGCCTGCTCCCTCTCTCCCACGGGTGCACATGCCCTTCTCCCTCATGCGCACTCTCCCCCCTCCACCCTCCTCTCCCCTTTGCCTGCGCGCTGATCTTGGCATGGCCTACAGTTCAAAGCTCTGGTTGTAACGGAACCTCCCAAGGTATTAGGCCCACCTACAGTTGTCCTTGTCCTAAGGACCTCGGACAATCATGTAGATGAGCATAATCACTCGACAAGATCGGTCTTCTGTATCGTCATCATATCGCCCAAGAGCGCTTTACCCATCACGCAGACATTACACACATAATCGGAGTGAGAATAAGAGGAAGGGTTACAATAACATAATTTACATTCATAAAATATAGATAGAGTATTTATTACAATACCGGGTGTCAGAGTGCATAACATAATATTACATATCAGGTAGGTAAAACATCCTCCCACCAACAAGTTCACTGTTGGAGACTTGTTCTCAAATGCTATGAATTAAGAACAAGGCAACATAAAATGTTAAATATCAAAGCCCTTCGTCCTTCGAAGCATTAGTTCCCTTCGGATATAATGAATTTCGGACGAAGGTTATGAAGGTCACACCTTCATAATCATAATAAAAGGTGAGAGAGATTTATACACAAAACACGGAAAATAACATGATTACTTTAAACATTATTATTAATTCCTTTTATTATATTACTTGTATAAACAACGGCAAATTACAAATGTACCTTCGGCTTGAAGGAAAGTAAGGGTACAAGCGTGATGCTAAAGCGAATGCCCAGTCAGCGTGAACAGTACGGGAGTACTGTTCATCTATTTATAGGCACGGGACGCAGCCCGTGTAAAATTACATTAATGCCCTTTACATTTATCAATAACTCTATAGTAATTATTCGAGGTCTAATTTGGCTTTTCATCTTTAAGACGGTTCCATTTTTCTGCTGTCATGCCGAAGCTTTTCTGCATATAGCTTCGTGATCGTCTCATCCTTCGTCATGATCGCCTTCCATTCCAGTCAAGCTTCGTCTTGACCATGCTCTTGTATACCCGTAACATGATTCCGAAGATGCCTGCTCGCATACTTGGAAAACATTGTCAAATCATGTTTTTCAGGACCTTCGGAAGCCGAAGGCCCCCAACAGTAGCCCCTCGCAATATTAATTTGCTGGAATGATAAATTCATATTGCGACATGGACGAGGGCCTTAAGCCGAAGGTCCGAAAAAACACCTTCTCTTTGCTAGAATAGCAACAGTCTTTGACAAGCGGGACCCTCCAGTTTTCAACGCACTAGGTGTATAAATAAGAGCTCATCACGAGTTTATTTGGCACGCTCTCTTGCCAACTGCTTTTACTCACCCAACTTTTAGCCTGCGCGCAACAACACTTGCTTGGCTTTTTAGATTTTTAAGCTTCGGTTTCGAGAGCACCTTCTCAGCATTTGCAAGGATGTCTGAAGATAAAAAAGTCGTTGGTGACTCGAAGCTAAGTCTTTCTGAGGAAATGCATCTGGGCTTTCTTCAATCAATGTCAAAGACTAATACAGAGAAGATTACTAAGGAAATTTTGGAGGGTTTATCTGAAGATACCGGTGACAGTGACAGTTATGATGTGGATAGTGGTGGTGAAGACTCCGAAGATCGACCTTGGCGACCAAGCCATGCGGTTTTTGGTAAATCAAGTATTAAAGAAAATCATCTTGTCAATATGAGGGGCCGGTATTTTCGGGACTTGTCCGTTGTGAGGGCTGATAAAGGAGAGAAGACTTGTCCGACTCCTGAGGAAAATGAAGTCGTGGTATTCCGAAGCTTCTTGAAAGCTGGACTACGATTTCCCTTAAGCAGCTTTGTTGTGGAAATACTGAAGATATTTGAAATCTACCTTCACCAACTTACCCCCGAAGCAATCATAAGGATGAGCATCTTTGTGTGGGCCATGCGAAGCCAAGGTTTGGAACCTAATGCGAAAAGTTTCTGCAACATACATGAGTTATTGTACGAGACAAAACTCTGGGGTAAAGAACAGTATCACAACAATTTTGGCTGCTACAGCTTCGGCTCCCGGTCTAGGTCAAGCTACCCCATGCCAACCTTTCGAAAGAGGTGGCCCGGCGACTGGATGACAGAATGGTTTTACGTGAAGAATGACTTGAAATCACGGGAAGATATTAAAAGTATCATTATGTGTCCCATCTGGCAACGCTTCGGCCTGCGGAGGCCGAAGGTGGAAATGAATGAAGCAGCCGAAGAATGCTAGAGAGCCTTCGGTGTTGTTTGTTCTTTTAATGGGACAAGGGATTTGGTCCAAGAACACATTGCCTTCAGAGTATGGCCACTTGTGGAAAAATGGGAAATGTCGAAGGAGACCATTAAAGAAACTGACGAAGGTGGACTAGTCAGGCTGAAATACACATTTAAATACGGAGATAAATTCGTTGAGCCAGATGATGACTGGTTGAAAAGTATTGAGGCCATCAGTGATGAATTACTTGGTGTATACTCAAAGGCCGAAGATACTGCATTATCAGCGGCCTTCGGAGGCTGAAAAAGGAAAAGGCTCAACCGAGTATTTGATGCAATTGGGTTTGTCTACCCCGACTACCATTATCCAGCACGGGGTGAAAAAAGAAAGAATACATCCTCTGCGAAGGAAACTGCTTCAGCCGCTCCTAGCGAGCCGGCGCCGAAGAGGAGAAGGGTAAAAGTTCTCACACACCGGCCACGTTATATTGAACCGGCCATAGTGCCTGCATTTTGTTGGTGGGACTCCTTCGGCCACTGAAGCTAAAGAGACAGCTCCCCTGCCAAATATTGAAGTGCTGGCCAAAGTGCCAGTGACTGAAAAAATAGAAGAAACGAGGGCTGAAGAAGTAAAGACAACAAAAGTCTTGAGTCCTTCGGCAAAAACTGAGGCAACAAAAAGCCATAAGGGTCCAGCAGTGACCCCTAAAAGAAAAAGGATGGTTAATGTGCTAGATGTTTTAGAGACAATTAAATCTTCAAGCACAACTCCAAAGAAAATTGCTAAAACTTCTGGAGTGCACACTGAAACCTTTGACGCCGAAGCTTCAAAGCCACAGTCTGAAACTGAAGCCGGGCCTTCAGAGCCCGCCAAGGTGAAATCCTTGGAAGCCGAAAAAACAGAAATAGCAGAACAAATTTTGAGTGAAGAAACTGGCACTGCTGCCCCCGAAGAATCTTCCAAAATACGTGATTATATTGTACGACATGCTTCGGGGAAGAGATTATCTGAAGAAGAGATTTTTGAAGCTAATCACTATGCCCGAGAACTGAAGTATCTGAAGGGGGCCTTAGTGTTCAATGGCACAGACGAAAATGACTTCTTATACTGTCTCCAAGACAACAAAGAATTATCTGTCTGCCGGGAGATGGCTAGAAGTATGGGGTTTCCGAAGCTTGAAGCTTGACTCTGCGCTATGACGAAGGACGATCTTGCGGATAGCCTTGCATATAATAGTCTGAAGGTGTGAGAATTGTATATTTGGAAATTTATAATTTTTGAATCATTCTTTTATTCTTATACTAATTCTTTTTCATATAGGGTTTAATACTGAGCAACGCTTTGAGAGCGCAAAAGAATGCCGAAGACGAGAGCTACAATATTGCTTTCAACAACCTTCGAACAGAGGTTATTAAGCTGAGGAACGAAGCTTTGGAAAAAGATAAAATTCTACTTACATTGGTGGATAAAATAAAGGAAGACGAAGCTACCTCTAAGGCTCAAGCTGAAGCCCAAAAACGCGAAATTGAAGATCTTCGGAAACAGCTAGCCAGAGCTAAAGAAGAACGCATACTTGAAGAGACAAAACGAGAACTTAGTGATCAATGGGCAAATCATTTGGAAATAAATGTTAAAGAGCTTCGTGCATCCAAGAAAAGGTGCTATGACAAATCCATAGAATGTGCTAAGAAAATAAAATCCAGCTTCGCCAGCGTTGGCACATTCTCTAGCGAAGAAAATTTCACAAGGGGTAATCCAGAAGGCCCGATTGAATGGATCAGTCACGAAGCTGAGGCCTTCGAGGAAATCTTGAATAGCCGCGGAGACATTTGTGCTTTTTCGGGCGCCAGGGGGATTGTTACTGTTTTGGAAAGAAAAGGCTGTGAGCATGTGAAATCTTTAGCGCAATCCAAAACTGCCTTGTCTTTCGAAGATATAAAAGACCCATCGGCCGAAGCAAGCCTGGTCGGTGGGAATATTTTCACCGACATCTGGGACAATGGTGGCCGAGAAATGGCCCAAGAAATCATTCAAAAAAGCAAAAAAGGCATCCATCTTTGGCGGAAGTCATTGTCAGCTCGAATATACTCGTCCATCTTCTAGAGCAGCTTCTCCAAAGTTTGTGGTGGCTTCCTGGCAAAGTATTGCGCTGAAGGTCCCGGCCGAAGTCCCTTAATCATGGCCTCAATGACAATTTCATTGGGCACTGTTGGCGCCTATGCCCTCAGACATAGAAACCTTCGGACATACGCCTGAAGGTATTCTTCGTGGTCCTGGGTACACTGGAATAAAGCTTGAGCGGTAACTGGCTTCTTCTGAAACCCTTGGAAGCTGATTATCAACATATCCTTCAGCTTCTGCCATGAGGTGATTGTCCTTGGCCGAAGAGAGGAGTACCAGGTCTGAGCGACACTCTTGATGGCCATGACAAAAGACTTTGCCATGACTGTAGTATTGCCACCATACGAAGATATGGTTGCTTCATAGCTCATCAAGAATTGCTTCGGGTCTGAATGACCGTCGTACATGGGGAGCTGGGGTGGCTTGTAAGACTGGGGCCATGGTGTAGCCTGCAATTCTGTTGATAGAGGAGAAGCATCATCAAAAGCAAAATTTCCATGATGGAAATCTTCATACCAGTCGTCCTCATTGTAGAAGCCCTCCTGATGAAGCTCTCTGCGTGGAGGCCTTCGGTTCTGGTCATCTTGAGCAAGATGACGAACCTCTTCCGAAGCTTCATCTATCTGCCTCTGAAGGTCAGCTAGACGAGCCATCTTCTCCTTCTTTTGTTGCACCTGTTGATGGAGCATCTCCAGGTTTTGGATTTCCTGGTCCAAGTTGTCCTCCGGAGGCGTTGGACTGGTGGCCTTCCTCTTCTGGATTCGGGCCTCCCTAAGAGAAAGGACGTCCTGATTGGGGTCCAGCGGCTGCAGAGTGGCAGCCCCTGTCGCTGAAGCATTTTTAGGCGGCATGACGAAGGTGATGCTTGCCGAAGATGTTCAAAGCTCAAGAAATGGAAGTGAGTTCACCGGAGGTGGGCGCCAATGTTGGAGACTTGTTCTCAAATGCTATGAATTAAGAACAAGGCAACATAAAATGTTAAATATCAAAGCCCTTCGTCCTTCGAAGCATTATTTCCCTTCGGATATAATGAATTTCGGACGAAGGTTATGAAGGTCACACCTTCATAATCATAATAAAAGATGAGAGAGATTTATACACAAAACACGGAAAATAACATGATTACTTTAAACATTATTATTAATTCCTTTTATTATATTACTTGTATAAACAACGACAAATTACAAATGTACCTTCGGCTTGAAGGAAAGTAAGGGTACAAGCGTGATGCTAAAGCGAATGCCCAGTCAGCGTGAACAGTACGGGAGTACTGTTCATCTATTTATAGGCACGGGACGCAGCCCGTGTAAAATTACATTAATGCCCTTTACATTTATCAATAACTCTATAGTAATTCTTCGAGGTCTAATTTGGCTTTTCATCTTTAAGTCGGTTCCCTTTTTCTGCTGTCATGCCGAAGCTTTTCTGCATATAGCTTCGTGATCGTCTCATCCTTCGTCATGATCGCCTTCCATTCCAGTCAAGCTTCGTCTTGACCATGCTCTTGTATACCCGTAACCTGGTTCCGAAGATGCCTGCTCGCATACTTGGAAAACATTGTCAAATCATGTTTTTGAGGACCTTCGGAAGCCGAAGGCCCCCAACATTCACTGATTTGCCTCAACCCTTGGCGCCACCTTCGAGCATAAACAGCAAAACTCGGCTGTTTCATCACCTACAACATGGGTTCGAAAACCCTAAGTACGGAGTGTACTTTCGCAAGTCTTACCCGACAAAGCAAAAAGACTTCTCAAGGATATGCCGGCTTATGGGATTCAAGATAAAGCTGATCAAGAATCAAAGACTCTGTTTGCATAAATGCTTACTAACGGTGGATCCCAAAAAATCCAGTTTTATTATCAGGTTAAGTTATTACATGTATCTAGAGTTCTTTCTATCCTAGTTTAGGCACTTAGCCTGTACTAGCCATCTTTTATCACCCCTTCGGTTCACTGGATTGCTACGTGTAAGTTAGTGACCAAGTCTTCATGTCCGAGAAGTAACGGCGATCCGAATCGATTAATACCCAGCTGGGGATCTCCAACCACACGACATATGTAGCACTTTACCCTTGCATATGTCAACTCGCCATCGGGTTTCTCAAGACCAGAATGGGTTCACGCCAACCGAGAGCACAGATACACCACCATCCAGCCTCTTGCCACGGAGGGTACACGCTACTCTCGCCATCTCTCCACTCCCATTGCATGGTGGCCTTTCTCGTATTGGTCCGACCGAGGCAAAGCTTACCCATGACGAGGCATGTGGCCAGTTAAAAGGTCCTCGGTCAGCAGGCCCACATCGACACGGTCCTTAATTGACTTAGACGAAGACACTACACCGAGAGTTGCTTCTCGTGCAAGTCATCCGCCCGGTCTCGTCTTTATCATTTACAACCCAAAGTTTGGTACCTAACAGAGGTACATCTTTTTAGATGTTGAACCCATCACGGCCATGATGGATTCACCATCAAGTCTTTTCTTTGAAAAATTCCCATCCCATATGAAGCATCACCTTTTTGTTTAAAACGAAACATTTTGTTTTCTAAAGCAAAGCTAAGCATTAGAAAACTTTAAGTAAAACAGGTATCAAAGAATGGTAAATAGTTCCAAGGAAGGAAATGCAACAATTGTTTTAGCACATAACTCCTATCACCTAATGCATCATTTCAAGTGATAAAGAGTTTAAAACAACAAGGAAAGGGTTAAATGCACCGGGGATTGCCTTGTGTTGTAGGAGGCTCAGGGTCTGTCCCACAAATGTCAAAATAGAAGCTGTTCTCGGTAGGTGGAATTTTAGCTTGTTCTTCTTCGACTACCACTTCTTCTTTGTTTTCTATACATAACAATACATATACATGAATGCCTATGTGATGCTATGAATATGCAGTTATAATAGAAACACACTAAGTTGTATCTTGAATACAACTTTCCTTCACGATACACCTGAGTCACTAGGGTTTCCTAAGTTAGTATTCTATTAGGGTTAGGTAAATTTTACCTTAGGGAGCTAGTGTCTTAGGTTTGGGACCAAACAATGTCCAAAGCATACCAAACATTACCCAAGGGTTTTAATCATCAAACCAAGCTTATCCAAGAAGTTTTATTATTTTTGGGACTACCAAATTAATTCTAAAATTCTAAAAGGCTAGGTTTTGGCATCTTTAAATGCTAAATAATTCCAGGTTTGAATTAAAAATCTTGGAACATTTTTTATTAAATAGATAAATTTAGGAGTCTAGCAAAAATGGTCCTATAATTTTACCATTTTTTCTAGAATTTTCTACAATTTTCCAAGTCTGGTAGTAAAAAGAAAAGGAGAAAGGAGGAACAGTACTGGGCTGAATCCAACCCGAACCACCCCACGATCAGGCAAACGCGCCTGCGCTGGCCAAATTGCACAGAGGACCCCGCTATTCGAAAAATCATTAAAGAATCCTTGATCACTATTCCTCTATGTCTCTGACATGTGCACCGAGGCCCTTTTTCTTTCTCATCTTCGCAAGCCTGGGTCCCCCACGATGGACGACGGCGTGCACGCTCCGGCGAACTTGTACCAGCCGCAACACCTAACAATCCATGCCCTAAGTCGGTCTACGCCAAATTCCACCCCTGGCGATCCACTGGAAATCCCTAGTTTAACCTGAACGCAGTTCTAGAGCTCAGTCCATGCACAACCGCGGAGCTAGCGACTTTCCCGACATGTTCCCAACGACACAGTGCAGTAACATACAAATTAGGGGCGCGGTAAGCTTTAGCAACATACCAGGACTCAAGAATGATATCTAGGAAGATGGGTGGAGGGACATGACAGTGGGTCGACGGAGGGGGTCCTCACGGCGGCGCGGAGAATGGATTTGGGAAAAATTCCAAATTAGGGTGCTACAGTAACTATTCGGAGGTGAGGAGTGGTTCACTGAGTTTGTAATGAGTAGGCGGAATAGGGGGTGCTTCCAATTTATAGACTCCGACCAAGCTATCACGAATTTTGGATTGAGATCAAGGTTACCGCGGCCAGGATATTTTACGGTGGCCAACTCACCGTGGCGCGCGGGAGGGAATTGGTCCAGGGATGATAACCGGTCGCTTTCCATGACCCTTACGGCACGGAGTAGAGATCATTGCGTGTCATGGTCAGAGAAATGGTGTGCTCCGGTGATGCCAACGTGACTGACCGCGGCGGGACACGATGGCCGGTCCAGCCAGTGACTGGGTTTACCCCTCCCGGATATTTTCACCTTGACTCGGTGTTATCTATCACTCCTGCGGCACGAATCTCCCAGGCGAGCGTGAATTGCGGCAGAAGATGACCGGCGTCAGGCTCACGGCACTGGAGATCTTTCCCGCCACTGTACCATGGCTATCTTCGTCAGTCCCTCTGTCCGAGCAACTTGCAGGGCCTTGTTCTTCAATTTTTGTGTGGCAACTCACTCACCCGCCTGTATCAAAGTTGGTGTCCAATGTAACAACTACAACTTTGCTACAAATATCCTGCGCAAACATCCACTAAATCCCCCGCAAGTCGATCGCAAAGTTCATCCGATTTCACTGTTGGTCAAAATTCAGGCCAACATTAAACCCAATTATCTCCCATTTTCATACAACATCAGTGCTTAGTCTCTTAATCAAAATTGTACCCCTAACATAGCTCTATAAGTATGATGTATTGACATAGGGCAAAACCTTCATGGATTAAGAAATACAAGGCCCCAAACTTGACCTAGTTACACTGATTTTTCACAGTTACCACATAGATGCCCTTAAGGCTTTTTGCAATTAAGTCCAACTTGTTCCACATTACTTGAAAATCCTCCAATGTAAAAGATGTTTGGTTTTTGATACCCTACCACTTTGATATATACACTTTAGTCCAAAAGTGTATAGAAATTGAAATCACCATATAGGGCACAAATTAGGGTTTTGGGGTACTTTAGGGTTTTTGTGCCACTTAAATCCATCACACTTAATATCTTGTGAACATTTCTCATAACTTTTGAGGTATTACTCATTTTGGCCTCACATTCACCCGTATACCCCAATCCCAGGGTTAAGTATCCTATTCTAGGGTTAAGAACACTTCAAATCACCACATCACAACTTGTGTTGAAGTTTTAGCCTAGTGAATGCATTCTAGGTGTAACAAACATAATGACATGTCAATGCATATGATGTCATGCTCAAGTTTTAGTTCTAGTAACACCAGGGATGTTACACTGGTGCTCGCGCTCAAGGTGCTCGGGAAAATGCCCCAATGACTATCTCTTATGTGCTCAAGTTACAATTTTGGTGTCGCCTTATAAAAATCATATCTCAAGTTTGGGAGCTCCAAAAATAGTGAAACTTGTTTTGTTAGCTTCCTTGAAGTGTTCTACATATTAGATCTATGATATGGCATGTTTTAGTGGAAGTTTTCTACTGTAGAAATTCATATTGAAATGTGGTTTCAAAATCAAATTAACTTGCTTCTCTCTATATTTCTAGTTTTAGGTGTCCAGACAGAATGAGACTTGTTTGGTTAGTTATATGGTGTCATACTCTAGCTAATAAAAATATAAAACCCATATGTTGTATACTGTTTTCTTGGAAAAAAGATGATTGTTTTGCTTGTTTTTTTGGATCTATAGCTCTATTGCTCCAAATGGCTTGAATGTTTTAAAGTATACTCTAGTTATGATGACTGGTGTCTGGTAAAAAGTTCATGATTTACAGTGCATGTATCATTGAGTTAGTGATTTAACTTGTTTGATTCATATTAAGTAGTTTTATATGGTTTATAAATAATATATGGATGTAAAAATGGAAAATGGTGTTCCAATGTCTTTACATGATGTTGTAGTGGCCTAATAAACCTTAATATGTTCATGTGTTTCGAGAAAATAATTAGTTTAGATTTAACTTCCTCTCACATGCTTTATTGAATTAATAATTTGTTCTTTTTGTAGAAATTAATATATAAAACCTAGACATGTAAAATTTGTATAGTAGTCATGATTTTTTATCACCTATCTCTAGTAAAAACATGGAATCCAAATGAGATGTTTACTACACCACCCAAAAATAACATTTATAGGCTAAATGTGTATAAGTGATGAAGGATTAGGAATGAGTGAAATCATGCATGCTTCTTGGAATGCTTGAGTGTGTAAGTTAGAGGTTTTATGGTTATGTAATGATAGTCTAGAGCTAAATGTTTGTGGTGCTTCATCATAATCTTGCTTGGTAGTAAAGTTAAGTCTTGTTGCCCCTGAGCTGAAATTGTTGCATGTATGTTCTCTGTTGTGGTGATGATTTATTGAAGCAAGTTATCTTTTTATGTAGTGTTCTATAAAAAAGATGTATTAAAATTCATAATGTAGCATGTCCTAAAATTTCAATAGTATAGGCTAAATGGTTTAGGAGTTATGCTTGTAGCAAGTTTACCGTCAGGTTTTGCTTGTTTTCTATGCAGACCTTAATGATTGCATTGTTTTAGAATAACTTATTATTGATATTAAAATAGTTGTATTAGTTTTTCTAAGATCTATAAAAAGTCTAGAACCACATTTATTTGATACATAGAACTCTATTTATGGCTATTTTAAGTTGCACATTCAAAACTATTAAAACCTGAACAACAATGCTTCTTACTAACATTTGAACTGGTTATTTACCAAATCATCTTATGGTAACCATATGAAAGTTGTATATAACTTCTTTCTCTTTCTTGTGTTAAAATTTCGTGACCATAGGCTGGATAGTTTGGGAGTTATGAATTTTACAAGATGACAGTTGTGTTCTGTTTACTCTCTGGACAAATTTTGATATTTGTGTTGTTTGGATTGATTAATCTTGGAATCACTTCTTGGTGATTATAAACATTGTGTGGTACTTTTTTTGAGCATTCCAAAATGTATAAATCAATGTTTTTGGTGGTCTAGAGGTCAAGTTATAGATGTTTGATGTGTGGAGCCTGAATCTGTCCTAATCTAGACTGCAAAGCCTTTCTATTGTCCTTTACCCTTGATGCATATTGAATCACTCTGGGATGTTTATAAAGGTTTTTTCGAAAATTTTGTTAGATTTCTAGAAAGTCTAGGATCACCTATTTTAGATGCCTAAATCTCTAGTTATGAATTTTTGAAGTAAGAAGTCTGAATCTGTAAAATCTGGACTGAGCTGGCGTTTCAGCACCAATCAACCTTGCTAATTGTCTAATCATGTTGTGAGTATAATACCAAAGTTGTAGAGCACTTCTAAACCTTTCCATAAAGTACATATTCAGTATTTTTGGATGAATGTCTTTTGGGTTATGATTAAAACAAGTGACTGCTATGTTGTTGTCCGTAAATCTGCAAGTGCTCATTTGAATGTTGGATTCACCCTTATTAGCTAAAAAGGTTTAGCTAGCGCTTAATTAATATAGACTTGCAAGGACTAAAGTTAACAAGTGTGCCATGATTAATGTGCTTTCTCTCTATAGTTGGTTGTGGACAGGAATTCCAGTCATTGATGCCTATGTCCTATTTAAACTTGTTTTTGTCTTGGTTGCTCTTGTTTGATCAATAAGAGAACTAATGAAAGATTAGAGCAACCGTGATAGATGCTTGTGCTTGTGATGTTGTGTTTGCGTTGTTTAAGTATAGGAAGTGTTTGTCGTCTTCCAGTGGTATTGATTTCGTGTGCCCGATGACGTGAAGACAGCTAGCGCTAGTGTGTGGTTGTTCATGTTGTCTCGCTATTTAGTGTTTCGTTCACTACTGTGTGGCTTCAGAGTGTCTTGTGCTATTTTCCGTCATATTCATACATATGTGTCATGCATCTCATTTAGGACTGGGAGATGATGATTGTGCGAGATAAAGGATGTGGAGTGGAGCCGACCACAAGATGAAGTCGGTGGACAAACCCAAAGATGGATAGACAAAACAAGCACCAAGATAGGAGGTGCTCGCCAAGCGAGTGCCCTCTAGCAAACACTAACTAGTGTTGTATTTCAGGAAAGCCCCGGTTTATTCATAATCTATTATATGCTATTTTACTGTAATGTTGTTTGTAGGCTTGTATTGTACACTAAGTGTAGGAGTTATGTGAAACCCTAGCTGCATGAACTCAGGTGCCATTTTGAGATGAATACTAGTATGCTAGGAAGAGTAGCTGTTATGCTAATTTAGGATCTCGGTAGAAGTCGTGTGATTTTTCTAATACTCGTACGAGGTCAGGAATTGGTTGTATCCATTTTTGATAACGGGATTATGATTATCTATGGACACAGATCCCTAGGCGATGTCCTGTACACAGAAGGAATTGGAATAAGGATTAACGTGTGGATACTTGTGTCAAGCATTTCAAAGTACTAAACATATGCTGAAAAATATGGTAAATCGGTAAGCCTAGTACCTGATTGAACCTGCCCACGGACTTTACCCCTCGCCTGCCTTGAGATGTGGTCCTCCCATTCTGAATATGGTGGGTACAAGGGAAGTCACTGCATGCGCAGCAGCCGGGACAGTGGGGCATTGTATGCCAAGGCAGTGAGTCCTGATCCGTTGATAGGGAATCAACGGGTACGGTTGATGTGTGTAGGTACGGTGCCCTACATGTCGTATGTTTAGGTTTACCTAGCAAGGTTAAAACTCGACTCGAATCGTCTACTTCTCACACTTCATGAGACTGAACCAATCACACTTTTACCACTAAACTATACCGATATACATGTAGCGGGTATAGTTTAGTGGTGAAAGTTTATTCGGATTTAAGTGTGGCATCGCCTCTAAGGTGGGACTTAGGAACTTAAGCTGGAATAACCTGAGCGGTTCTGCCACGTAAATATATCTTGGGTAAACTAAATTGAGAACTAAACATGAAAAGGGTGAGAGGAGAGACAATATCTAACCATGATATGCAACCTCATTTGAGAAAATAGATACAAAAACCTATCTACTCTTCTCTCTAACATGTGGTGAAACCCTAGATCCAAAATGTGGCTAAAATTGAGCAAGAATGAACAAAAATTGGTAAGAGAAATATCAACCAACCTTTTCTAGCAACTAATAAACAAAAACTCTTAATTACCAAATGTATCTTCCTCTCTCTCTATCCATACAAACACATGCACTATTCATTAAACAACTAAATATATCTTGGATAAGCTAAATTGAGAACATGAAAAGGGAGAGAGGAGAGATAATATCTAACCATGATAAGCAACCTCATTTGAGGAAATAGAGAAAAAAAACTAGCTATTCTTCTCTCTAACACATGGTAAAAATCTAGATCCAAAATGTAGTTAAAATTGAGCAAGAATGAACAAAAATTGACAAGAGAAACATAAACCAACCTTTCCTAGTAACTAAGAGAAAAAATCTTAATTACCAAACCTATTTTCCTCTCTCTCTATACAAACACATGCACCATTCATTAAACATCTAAATATATCTTGGATAAACTAATTTGAAAACTAAACATAAAAAGGGAGAGAGGAGAGACAATATCCAACCATCATAAGCAACCTCATTTGAGGAAATAGGGACAAAAACCTAGATACTCTTCTCTCTAACACATGGTGAAACCCTAGATCCAAAAGGTGGCTAAAATTGAGCAAGAATAAAGAAAAATTGGCAAGAGAAACATAAACCAACCTTTCTTAGCAATCTTTTTCCAAAAAAAATAAAGATTAAAACCTATATCCTTGTATTTTATGAAATCTGGATTTCTAAAATCGCCTACAATAGAAGGTGACTGTGAGCAACAGTACTTATCGGGGAGGCAGAATGGGGTTTTTATACTACAACCGTCACAAGCGGTTGGAGTAAGGAACCACCAGTGGAAATATTTCCGCATACGGTTTGTTTAAGTGAACCGAATGTGATGGTCTAGTTTTCACTCACGATTCTCTTACACCAACCGCTAGTGGAAATAGAGGCGGTTAGTGAAAACTAGACCATCACAAGCAGTTCACTTAAGCAAACAACCAGTGGAAAAGAAATGGACAATTTCCATTATCGATTTAGTTAAGAGAATCGTCGGTGAAAATGTGTCTTCACTGACGGTTCTTAAATCGGGCCCATTGGTTTACTGACGTGCGCTAGTGTAAATTTATGCGCACCAAAGGTATAGAGTTGTTTTCTGAATATAACCACTGCAAAACACTCATAAAAAACATACTAAAATAAATATTATTATATTTTTATGCTATACCTTTTGATGTCATAAGATTCTCTCTGTAATTTTAAATGATGTACTTTTACTCTTTAAAAGGTAAAATATAATTTGTAATCCTATCGAAATGACCTTGTCTTCACTCAACATTATTTATCATCCAGGATATAATCAGCAACTGCCCGACACAAATCCGATCTTCTCCGCGGCAACGTCGTAGATCATCTCGGTGTTCCGCTGCTGCGTGTTGCCGACGATGGTGAACGGCATCGTGGAAGGTCTCGGCACGAAGGCGAGGCAGCCGGTGGCGGGCGCCGTGTCGTCAGGGAATATCAGGACCCCGAAGGGGCTGAGGTCGAACGAGGAGCCGTCGCTGAACTTGAAAGACACCAACGGCATGAAGATGGCGTTCTGGCCCGCGAAGTCGTAGCACGTGTCGAAGGGGTCGTACGCCGGCGCCGGCTTGTACTGCGTCATGGTGAACTTGAACCTGTCGCGGAGCGCAGTGTACGCCTCCGGCGGGAGGTAGGTGAGGACGGTGCCGGAGTCGAGGAGCGTGCCGTCGCGTGTGAACAGTATTGGTGGCACGGGCAGGACGAAGCCGCCGACGACGATGGAGACGAGATCCACGAAGTAGAAGGACGGGTAGTCTTGCTTCTGTATCATCGCCGTGTAGCGCACGCCGTCGGAGCCGGAGGCCGGAGTGGTGGTGCCGATGGTGAGGTATCCATGCGAGGTGTTGTACGACGGCAGGCAGTACGAGAAGGCGGCGCCGAACGACGCGGCGGCTTGCGAGGACAGCGACAGCTGGCCGCGTCCGAGGCCGATCAGCCCATCGACGTCGCCGAAGTCGCCGAGATTTGTCTCGCCGCATCCGAAGGCGAACCCGGGGAGCGCCCGCGCGGAGGTGAGCGACAGCGTCTCGTGGGACAGGACCCCGGCGGTGGACGAGCCGTCGCCGTACTGGACCTTGTAGAGGCAGGTGCCGTTGCTGCTGCACTTCCCGCCGGCGGCCGCGCACTGCGGGTGGCCGCAGGGGACGGCGGAGTAGGTGGCGGACTTGGTCGGGTCGAAGATAGGGTCGTGCTGCTTGTAGCAGTGCCCGGAGCACGGTAGGCACTGGATCCATGAGACGTCGCTGCCGGTGTCGAACATCAGCGTGTACGTCTGGGCCGGCGTGCCGAAGCCGACGGTGACGACGAACTCCAGAGTGCCGAGGGACGTCCCGGTGCTGTCCGGGATCGTCACGGCTGGCGCCTCGGCTGGCGGTATTGTTGGAGGATATGAAATCGGAATTCCTCGAGGGCGGTGGGGCGACGGTGCTGGACCATAGGTCCATAGGTAATCCAGGGGAAGGGGTCTGCCGTTGCAGGTGCGGCTGATGAGCCGAGGGACCTCTGGAGGAGGGTGCTCAGCCGGTTCATGTCGTGGTTGAGGACGTGGCGCTCAAATGACCCGGCAGCGCCGCAGCATTTCGGTGGAAGCCCGCAGCTTGCAGGGACTGTCAGCTTGTTACCGGAAGAAGTCACTGTGCGTCAATGGCATGAAGTCAGGTACTCCGTACATGTCAAGCATTAATATTATCGATCCGGTTTTTTTTTTTTGACAACAAATATTTAATAGTAAGGTCCAACACGGGTCAGACCGCGTAGTGAACCCGGCCGTCAGTACCAACCGAGACGATCGCAGCATCAGCTAGCTCGGCCGGCCGGTACGGTGGGTTCAGGTGGTACCGCCTGTGTAGGAGCCAGCGCGATCGATACCAACTGTTAAGTACTTTAGAGCCGTTGGTAAAATCAACTGGACGTGGTCGGTCCACTATCTGATTGGCTTATTCAATTTTAAGCTTTTGATTTTGAAAAATCAAATAAAAAACTAAACTCACACGTAACACGCTATAAATAGATGAGTCCTTTCCTTCTTTCACCCACATTCACCTTCCCTTCTTTCACTCATATTCATCCACATTCACATAGTTCCATCTTCAATTAGATATGAGTTCAAAGTGGCGCCCTAAATACAAAACTTTCGCCTCGAATCAATTTTTATTGCACCACATGGGTTAATCTTGTTGTAGACAGTATAAGAACACGATGTGGTACAATAGAAATCAGTTCTTGAATAGGTCATCGAACTAAATAAGAACTTTACCCTTTTATTGTTTTCTAAAATTCAATAAACTTTATTTAATCTATGCATTATTATTTTTGGAACTAGCTACGTATTATTTGTAATATTTTTTTCATTTTGCTTATGTTACTTGAATTAATATTGTGTTTCGTTGTGCATCGAGTCTATAAGATAAAAGGTTGATATAGCGTTAATATGGTTGTAGACTGACAGTATAAATTGTGCACTAGAAAATTCTGGTAGATAAAACCTGAGGATGATAGATACATACAGTCAATAGTGATGTGTTGGTGCATCGGAACCGGCCTAAGCTGCCACTGCACCAGCCAAAACTAAAGAAAAAACAACTTACTGGATTTCACCAATCCTCTTTTTATTATCTCTACTATAAAACATCATTTTCATGTGTCGTGCAACACGTAGGTATATTCATCTCCTCCGCTTCTCACATAATAGTGGACCGTTACCGTACAGATGGACCGTGAGAAATCACACAAGTCCAACATGATAGAAAGCCACACATAGCGCAACATTCCACGTAGTACCACCCCGCTACCCGAAGAAAGACGAGCGACTAAACGAACTATAGAAAAGGGACCAGACTCCTTTACAAATCATACACCTTTTGGTCTTCTAGATAAGATAAAGTCTAATATTTGTTCTTATTATTTTAATATCTAGCATGTAATAAACCATATGTTCACTTAGATATTAGATTTATATTTTATGGAAGTTTTTTATGGGGAGGACCACCACACTGATTTACAGAACCTCGTGTATCGCTTAGTTGTTGTACTACTGGTATAGACTAGTCCACCCTAATAACGTATATCATCAAACTGATTGTACGTCGTCGCAACGTGGAAATAACCTGAATGTGTTTTCTCGAACTAGTTTTTAGGACAATGAGTATTATTGGTTTCCTTTTTCAAAAATTTGTTGCACACACTGGGCTGAGAATTGGTTTTTCGGACCTGAGTATTCCTTTATTTTTTTTAAAAAAACATCTGCCAGTTTCAGTGCATTATCGAGGTTCGTAACTTTCTATTACCATTTACTAGTAAGCTGCTACTGCATTCCATCGATCAGTCAAAACTTTAGAAAAAAACAATTTACTTGAGCTGTTTTTTTTCCTCGCCAATCCTTTTTTTTATTATAAGAATATGTGGATATGGAATCTATTTTCTCAAACTAGTGGAGATGCTCTTATTTTCTGCGTAACTTATGATTCTGCGTAACTTAGAGAAACTGCGATCGTCGCTGGAGTACGTACGTAGTTTCAGGTGCATGCATGGTTCGATCTCTTGGCCGGCCGTACCTGACTTGTTCCAGGGAGGGCAGTCGACGTGAGCCTTCTTGGAGCTGCCCCCGAGCAGTTCGTCCATGCTGACGGAGAGGTATCGCCGCTTCGCCGCTGCGCAGGCGCCGCCGCAGAGAAGGCAGAGCACGAGCAGTCGCGCCGCCAGCAGCGGCGAGGCCATTGCGTGCATCTCGCTCTGTGTACGTGTGCAGCATGCAGTGTGACGGGGGGACTCGTGATGTGGGTCACTAAATAGCTGTGCCGTGTGGAGCATTGTACTATACTTTGGAGCGGCCGAACGGGCAGATCAACTTTGGCTGCGGAAACTAGGATAGTAAGAAAAACCACGATGCAATCGATGCAAGGTTGGACCGGGCGGATGCAAGGAAGTTGGCGCCGTTGATGGACGGAAGGTATAATACAAAATGCACTCGGTCGCTCTAATACTAAAATAAACCGATTTCTCCGTCGTTCGTTCTCGAGTATTTGCAGACAGAGGAAATCTCTAATACAAACCGTTTGGTTGCATGGACGAGCGAGGACGGCTGTAGCCGCGGATCCTTAAAGCCAGCGCAGTATGTTTGGTTGGATGATCGTTGCATACATGTGGTTTTGATGCAAAATCATCCATCGAGCTAGGTTCCGTCCGTGCGGTCACCAAGAGCATCGCTGCTTATGCAGACCGAAAGCATGTTGGTTGCTCTCCAGACACGCAGTCCAAAACACTTTTTATCTTTGTTTTTTTTAAATATTTTAGTTTAAATAGCTAATTACTCAACGGACTTTACATATATATATTCTCTGTATTTTTACACACAAAATTAGAACACACTTGCTATATAAAATTTAATGATTTTATTTATTATTTATCCGATCTTGTTTAACGCAGGCAACCAAACAATATTTACATTACTACCGGAATCGCAGGCTTTGCCGAGTGTTGCATTCTTTGCCGAGTGCCTTTTGTCGGGCACTTGGCAAAGAAAGCTTTGCCGAGTGCCGCACTCGGCAAAGATAGGCTCTCGGCAAAGAGACCCTTTACCGAGTGCTGAACACTCGGCACAGGGGGCTCTCGGCAAAGACAAGCTTGCCGAGTGTCAAACACTCAGCAAAGGGGGCTCTCGGCAAAGGGCCGTCAGCGACCGTCCCAAAGCTGACGGCCGTTAGTCTTTGCCGAGAGCCAACTGCTGGCACTCGGCAAAGAGGCTTCTTTGCCGAGTGCCACATATTGGGCACTCGACAAAATGCTCTTTGCCGAGTGTCTTCTATAGACACTCGGCAAAGTATATTAGTATTTTTTTGATTTTGTCTCCCAAACTTTTTGTGGTATGTTCCTACACTATGTAGATCTACATGTACCATTTTGGGACAATTATAACAGTGTTTTCTATAGCTAGTACATTTAGTTTGTTTATTTAAATTTCTTCGGAAAATTCAGATTTGAACTGCAGGTCACTCGAAACTTGGAAAACCGTGCATGCAAAAATGATATCCATGCTACTTAGCACAAGTTACGACCGATTTCAGGAGCGGACCGAAAACTTCGAGCACCATGCTCACTCAACATGACCGTAAACTTGCCATGCATGTGTTTAAAAATTGTATAAAACAGAAACAAAGTCAGAAAATCATGAAACTTGTCCACGTGTCATGATATCATATGTAGAGGCTGTGATAAAAATTTGAAAAAGTTTCGAGAAAGCTGTAATGCACTATGTGTACAAACCTAAGAGATCCACATTGAAACTCTATGATTTCATGTGTGGTTCTCTTAGGTTTCTACACATAATGTCTCACACCTTTCTCCAAACATTCTAATTTTTTTATCACAGACTCTACATATGATATCATGACACGTGGACAAGTTTCATGATTTTCTGACTTTGTTTGTGTTTTATAAAAATTTTAAACATGTGGATGGCAAGTTTAGGACCATGTTTAGTGAGCATGTTGCTCAAAGTTTCCGATCCGCTCCTGAAATCGGTTGTAACCTATGCTAAGTAACATGAATATCATTTTTGTATGCACAGTTTTCTAAGTTTCGAGTGACCTGCATTTCAAATCTAAATTTTCCGAAAAAATTCAAATAAACGAACTAAATCTACTAGCTATTGAAAACACATTTATAATTGTCCCAAAATGGTATATGTAGGTCTACATAGTGTAGGAACATACCACAAAAAGTTTGGTAAACAAAATAAAAAAAATAAAAATATATTTTGCCGAGTGTCCAAGCCTAGGCACTCGGCAAAGAATGCTTTGCCGAGCGGCTCCCGTGCGACAGTCGGCATAGGTTTTTTAAAAACCCTAAGTCTAGTCTTTGCCGAGTGCCACCAGACAGGCACTCGGCAAAGAAGCCTTTGCCGAGTGCTAGATCGCAGGCACTCGACAAAGTATATTTGTTAATTTTAAAAAAATCTTTGCCGAGTGCCAGATCGCGGGCACTCGGCAAAGACATCAATTATACAGACCGACAGCCTCTTCTTCTCCTTCCTTCACCTTTCACTCTTATTTTCACACTCGCCGCCGTCCTTCCCACGCGCCGTCGCCCACGCGCCGTCGTCCGGCCACGCGCCGCCGTCCGGCCACGCGCCGCCGTCCGCCATCGCGCCGCCGTCCGCCCAAGCGCCGTGCCGCCGTCCGCCATCGCGCCGCGCCGTCCGCCCACGCCCTCGCCCACGCGCCGTCCGCCATCGCGCCGCCGTCCGCCATCGCGCCACACCGTGCGCCCACGCCCTCGCCCATCGCGCCGTCGTCCGCCATCGCGCCGCCGTCCTTCCCATGCGCCGTCGCCCACGCCCTCGCCCACGCGCCGCCGTCCGGCCACACCCCGCCGTCCGCCATCGCGCCGCGCCGTCCGCCCGCCCACGCGCCGTCCGTCCGCGCCGCGCAGTCTGCCCGCTCGCCGCCGTCCGCGCCGCATCGTCTGCCCGTTCGCCGCCGTCTGCGTCGCACACATCTTTGCGCTCCAGCAGCAGGTACGTATGTAGTAATACTATACTATACTAGATAGATTGTATGCCCGTTCCTTTGAGCTAGGCAATAGAGAATATATATGCACTAAGAGTATTGTGAGATGAAAGTGACTTATTAGATCGAGTAGGGTGTGCACACTCACCATGATGTATTTTTTGTTGATATACATAAGTAGTTCCACTTCACAATAAAAGCGATAGTAGCACAGTAGCGCAGTACGTAGAAAGTTTCTATATAATGTTTGTGTGGCGATAGATATGATTGTGTAGGGGTCCTAGTTTTAGTTGTATGCCGATTAGATATGATTGTGTGGCGATAGTAAAATAGTTTCTATATAATGTGATGGTGGATATGGATGTCGATTAAATGTGATTGTCGGCCATCGTGCCGTTGATAGTAAAATAGTTTTACTTATATTTTTTTAGATGATTCCTCATTGGTGCGCCGTGCATCCTGAGTGCTGGGAGCAGATGGTGCAGAGGTGGTGCTCGGCTGAGTGGGATGAGGCGCACAACGCTAGCCGGGAACGGCGTTTGCTGATGCAAGGTCCCTCCCACCATCAAGGCAGCCGCAGCCTGGGCAAATACGCGGAAGCATGGGTACGCGCTCTTTTTTATTTAGGTATATAACTTTCGATTAGACATGATTTCTAACCATCTCGTTGGTTTTCTCGCAGTCGGCGGCACATGGTGGCGCGCCTTGCTCCACGTTCTCGGCATATGCCATGGCCCACAAGGGGAAGGCGACGTCCGACGACACCTACAACCCGGATCACGGGCCCGAGGCGTACACCAACCCCGCCATCCACAGCCGACTCAGTGAGTACACCGCCATGGCCAAGGAGGTCCATGGGCCAGATTACGATCCGAGGACCGAGGACATCGACGGAGATGTCCTCATGAGGGTCGGAGGAGGCAAGAGGCATGAGCGGTACTGGATTGCCGACGGGGCAATCGACTCGTCCTCCACTCCCACTCTCTCTCAGGTGCGAGCAAGGAGCACGAGCGCGAGCCCAGCCATACGACCTCGGCAGGACACCTCACAGCATCGTATCCAGCAACTCCAGGTTATTCCTTATCTATTCATCGTTCATTGATTTTTATATATCTTCTCTTTGCATTATCGTAACATTAGGGCAAAATATTACAGACTCAGCTAGATGATGAGAGGAGGCAACGTGAGGAGCTGGAGAAGAGGATGGCGGAGATGTTCGCGTACATGCAGAGCCTTGGCGCCGCACAGGGTCATGCTCCACCACCTCCGTTGTTCCCTGCAGCTGACCCTACAGAGTTCACTACTCCTGTGAGTATCAGAATTTTAGTACTGCATGATATATATTCATATGTTCTCACACATACAATCTCTTCTCTCCGCAGGGTCAATCGGCGGCGTCGAACAACCCTCATGCTTCGTCCAGTCCTTCGCCGAACCAGTCCAGATGCCCACCTCGTTGATGATCTGTTTTGTGATGATCCAGACTTACCTTTATGAGTGTTGGTGATGTTAGTTAGACTTTATCTTGTGAGATACTTGGTGATGTTAGTGATGATGCAGACTTATATCTGTTTTGTGATGATCCTGACTTTAGTGAGACTTGTGATCTGTTTTGTGAGACTTTAGTGAGACTTTGTGATATATATGGTGTTGATGATAAATGTGTTCATTTTGTGATGTGATTGATATATAATGTGATGTGAATGATATATATCTTTTGTTTGTTTGGATGGAACAACAAAAGCAAATAAAAAAGGGACATCCTGGTCACTTTGCCGAGTGTAACACTCGGCAAAGGGTTGCTTTGCCGAGTGCTATGACCATGGCACTCGGCAAAGAAGGTAACCTGGGAACCGGTAAAGCCATCTTTGCCGAGTGCTGACAATGGCACTCGGCAAAGAAGGAAACCTGGGAACCGGCGAAGACATCTTTGCCGAGTGCTGTTGCCAAGGCACTCGGCAAAGATACTGGCAAAGGGGCCCACTGGAGGGTTCTTTGCCGAGTGCCAGTCCACCAGACACTCGGCAAAGAAGCCTCCTTTGCCGAGTGCCTACTAGAGCTCTCGGCACAGGGACTGGCGGTGGGGTCCACTGGACCAGTCTTTGCCGAGGGCCTCACACTCGACAAAATTGGCCTCTTTGCCGAGTGCCACAGAAGGCACTCGGCAAAGGATCCGTCACCGTCACTTGGCGCCGTGACGGTGACTTTTCTTTGCCGAGTGCCCGACAAAAAGTACTCGGCAAAGAGGCTGTTGCCGATGTACAGTTCGCCGAGCGTTCTTTGCCGAGTGTTACACTCGGCAAAGGCTTTGCCGAGTGTAAAATAGCCTTTGCCGTGTGTCTCAGACACACGACAAAGGAGCTGATTCCGGTAGTGCATCTAGTTTGTATAGACTTACACATCTAACCAAACAAGAGTTTCTCGAATATGTTGAGGTTGTCTTGTGGAAGCTTGGCTCTCTACATACGGACAAGAGTAGCTAGGCTCTGCTGATCCACAAACGAAGCACATGGAAAATGAACCATCTGGCGTAGCATGTCGTACCATTGGGCAACGAACATATGCTCCTTGCCTTTTTTATGGGCAAAGCTTGCGTTCCAAAAAAAACTATCAAATATATAGCTAAGCTTGGCTCATATAGAATTTTTAACTTCTCAAAATCCTATTTATATGTGCAACAAAGAGTGAAAGTGGAAATCCTTTAGCTTATCTCACTTGTGGAAGTGGAGGTAGTTGTACTTAAATATGTCCTCTCCACTCCGATTGTTACTTTATTCTATTGTGCTACCACCATAGTCTCTTCATCCTGGGTGCCTGTGTGCACTAGCGAACGGGAGAGTAGATATCTAAAATCCTTTTTCTTGTGATCCTACACCAGGTGAGGACAAAAAAGGTTTGGAAGCACTTCTAACCTTTACAATGGGTAGGGGTGGGCGTTTGGGTTAACCGAAAATTTCGGGTCGAATAATTCGGGTATTTAAAATTTCGGTTTTTGAGAATCGATACCTGAAACTACAACGGGTTTTACAATACCCGAAAATTCGGGTACCCGGAATTTCGGGTTCGGGTTCGAGTATTCCCGAACTACCCGAATTGTTGTGTCGGCTTCATAAAAACACATACACCCTATTAAATTAGTATAAAAATACAGTTTGAATAATGATATACATGGACATATAAAACACAAGCAATCTACAATCACAAGTTATGCACACTTACACATAATTATAGATGCACGAATTAATAATTAAGCATAACATGAGTACATGACACATGAAAGTTCGGGTAATTCGGGTATTTCGGGTACCCGATTGTGATACCCGAAATAAATTCGGGTTTTGCAAGTTGCTAACCGAAATTCTCGAACAAAATTCGGGTTTCGGGTTACGGGTTTTTTGCCCAGCCCTAACAATGGGTCATCTTCCATCCAACTTATGATGTTATGTTCTGACGTATTCGACGTCAACTACTCCAAGCTCTTCCTCTATCGTTCGACGACAACTTATTGCCACCAACAACAACAATATTTCCACCACTAACAATGTTGCCTCCCTCTACAAATGAAAGATACTGTTGGGGGCCTTTGTCTTCCGAAGGTCCTCAAAAACACGATTAACAATGTTTCCCAAGTATAATACATGTACAAGAACCTTTGGACTCGGAATAAAGTTGTACACAATATAAAAAGCATGGTCGGGACGAAGGTTGAATCAGTTCCGAAGCTACGCGCAGGGAAGCTTTGGCTCAGCAGCAGAAAACGGAACCGACTTAAGTCGATAGTAAACATAAAGGGCATGAATGTAATTTTACAGAGGTTGTGCCATGTGCCTATAAATAGATGAACAATACCCCCATACTGTTCACGCTAACTTGTATTCACTCGTGCATCACACTTGGACTTTTGCCTTCTGTGAAGTCGAAGGTACAAATGTAATTCAATATTGTACATGTTCATGATGATATAATAAAGATATATAAATGGTGTCATATGATTATTCATGTTATTTCTTATGTTTCATATGCTTCTACTTCCATTAATATACACTGTAATGATGAAGGTACGTCCTTCATAACCTTCGTCTGAAGATCATTATATCCTAAGGGAGATAATGCTTCGAAGGACGAAGGACATTAACCATTAATGTTTTGTGTTGCCTTGTTCTTAACTCATAGCATTTGAGAACAAGTCCCCAACATTGGCGCCCACCTCCGGTGAACTCAATCGACCACCTTCGGCAAGCCATGACATTCGTCATGCCACCGAAGAAAACTTCTTCAGAGCTAGGAGCCGCACTGCAGCCACTGGACGTCAACCAGGACACACTACGCGAAGCTCAAACTCAAAAGAGGAAGGCTACAAGTCCAACACCCCAGGAGGAGGAGCTGGACCAGGAGATAAGGGATCTCGAAGCTATCCATCAACAGGTCGAAAGGAAGAGAGAGAAAATGCTTCGTCTTTCCGATCTACAGAAGAAGATCGATGAAGCTGCTGAAGAAATACGTCATCTTACTCAAGATGACCAGGACCGAAGACCTCCACAAAGAGAGCTTCGTCAGGACAATTCCTACAATGATGATGATTGGTATGACGATTTCCATCATGGAAATTTTGCTTTTGATGATGCTTCTCCTCTATCAGCAGAACTGCAGGCTACCCCATGGCCCCCATCATACAAGCCACCTCAGCTCCCCATGTATGATGGGCACTCAGATCTGAAGCAGTTTCTGATGAGCTACGAAGTAACTATATCTTCATACAGGGGCAATACCGTAGTCATGACAAAGTCCATCATGGCAGTCCGAAGTGTGGCCCAGACATGGTACTCTTCTCTCCGGCCAGGGACAATCACGACATGGCAGAAGCTTAAGGACATGCTGGTCACCAGTTTTCAAGGGTTTCTGACAAAGCCAGTCACTGCTCAGGCCTTGTTTCAGTGCACACAAGACCATGAGGAGTACCTTTAGGCGTATGTCCGAAGGTTCTTATGTCTGAGAGCACAAGCGCCCACAATGCCCAATGAAATCGTCATTGAGGCCATGATCAAAGGTTTTCGGCTAGGGCCTACGGCTCAATACTTCACCAGGAAACCCCCCAGACTCTAGAGAAGCTGCTTCAAAAAATGGATGAGTACATCCAGGCTGATAATGATTTCCGCCAAAGAAGGGATGAAGCTTATAGGTTTTATGAGATGACTAGGGGCTTCGGAGGAAGAATCCACCCTAGGCATGTCAGATCAATCCACAGCTCCATCTAGAATGATGACAAAGGAAGCCAGTTTTAAAGGCCACAGCATAGCTCACAGTCTTCAGGACAGCAGCAAAGCTCCTTCAGGCCACCAGCTCCAAGGGGCAGAGGCGGCAGGGGCTCCGGAGGTAGATATGGGGATCAGCCCAGAAAAATCTATTGCTTATTCTGTGAAGACAAGGGCCACACGACAAGAACGTGTCAGATTACCATTCAAAAGCAAAAAGAGATCGCCGAAGCAGAAGCCTGGCAGAATCAGCCGAAGTAGGTCTTACATACTGCTTCATGCCACTCTCCCTATATACTAGAATATGTGGGCAATCAACCTGCAGCTTCTGTTGCTTCGGCGAGCCATTCACAAGCTTCCTAGCCTCAGCTCCCACCGCCACCACCATTGCAACCTACTTATACCCGAAGCCAGCAGCCAGAAGGACGCCAGCACCCTCAACAACAACGTGACTTCAGGGAGGAGTCCGAAGCTCGTACAGTCAACAACACTGTACCAGAATCAAAGCACATATACTAAGCAATATCCTACTTCTGAAATACTTTTACTTCTTACACCATTTTGCTTTCTCTATGAGGAACAAGTAATGAAAACTTAATTTTAATTTCTTGTAATGATTCTGCCTGCACCAGAATGAAATATATCTTCTTCACAGATTCACGAAGCTCAAGAGTTGTTCCTAAGAGAATGCAATAAACGAAGTTACAAAAGTCGTTCCTAAGGGAGCGCAGCGTAAGTTTTTAAGCTCAAAACTCATTCCTAAGGGAATGTGTGACACCCCAGTGTCACCTAGGGTTTCTTCTTTAAGCTAACTCAAACCATTATCACATGTGAACCAAATAGAGGAATGAACATCAAAAATTAATAACAAAGGTTAAAGTGAGTTTTTTCATCTTAAGAAATTCTCCTTAATCATGTCATGAACCTCAAGGCAAGAAGAAATTTCAAACCCTAATTAATCCTAAGTGAACCATTTAAGCACATAAAGGGAATTTGGGAAAAGACTTGGGAAAAATACAAAATTTTGGTAAGAACCAAATAACAAAGTTGTAGTGCACTAAATAACCAACAAAATATAGTAAGAAAGTTTTGCCATTTGAATTTTCAAAAATCCCTAAATCAGTCCTTGAACCCATGCGCTATGGAAAAATTTAGAAATTCAGAAAACTGAATTTCAAACTCTGCCTAAAGTTCAGTTGTGTTCCCTGTTTTCTAAAACTCAAATCCTCGAAGTCCAAATATCAAAGTGGTGCCAAAACACCCTAGGAACACTCTAGAGAAGTTTGAGATCAAACTCAAATCGTTTGACACAACTTGACACAGGTTTTGTCTCGGTTTGGACAGTGGTGACAGAGCAATCTTTAGGCCACCATATCTTCTCACCTAGGCCATATCTTCACTCGGGACTCACACAAGACAGGAAGACCTTGGCACGGTGAAGAGACGCTACACAGGATCCATTGCAAGATATGCACGTTTTGGTCGGCCAACGGGCGATTGAACTCGGGCAGAATCACACTTCCACGTGTTCGATCGCGTGCCCAAGCGCTCGGTCGTGCACTGGCTGCCCTCTGCGCGCTCCAAGCACGATCGGCTTCTGTCCCCCGCGCCTGCGCCCAACCATGCCTGAGGGCGCCTATAAGTACCCTGGGTGCGCAACGGTCTGCCCTTCACTCTGCCTCACGCCCGAGCAAGAACTCCAACTCCGGCGAGCTCTCCTCCGCCCGCCATCACCGCCCGAGCCTCGGCCACCGCGGCCAGCTCCCCCAGCCACTTCCAAGTTGCGCCAGTCACTCGGTTAGCTTTGCCAGTAGCCCGTGAAGCTTTCCAAGTCCTCGGACCCGGTAGAACTTCACCGGAGACCCGAGATCATCCTCGCCGGACTTCGGTCGCCCGCAGCCGCGTGTAGACCGAGCAATCCGATGAGCCATTCACAAATTCCTCGTGCGCATACCTTCCTTGATCTCTGGTAAAGCTCCCTGACCCATTCGATTAGACTATGGCGCCGTGAGCAGGCCGGATTCCTCGCCGCCGACGAGCTCCCCCGCCTGCGCACGCGGACCGATACTCCGACCACCAACGCCGACGATCCGTACCTCGACATGATCGCGAGAGACCCCCGGACCTCACCTGACCCCTCATCGGAGCAACCTCACCGCCGGTAAGCCCCTCCACCCTTTTCTTCCGCTGCGATCACTGTTCCATTAGGGGAATGATCGTGGGTTCGATTTCGTAAAACCCTAGGGGGTTTTCTGCAGAGTCATAGACTCAGATGAATAGTGAACCGAGGACCTGTCTGTAATACACTGAAAACCTTTCGCCAGGGACCCCAGTGCAAAACCCTTTTTCCTTTATCCATTTTGTCTATTCTTTTTAAATTCAGTAGAGAACTTAGGAAATTTATATCTTGAGTAATATTCAACCAAATTTAGCCAAACCAATTTTGTTAGATTCAAAATATTATGAACTATCACATAAAAATACTGAACTCTGTGCTTTCCGTTGTAAATTCTAGAGTTTGGAATTAATTAAAGAAATTGACCAAACCTTATATAAAGGAAGAAAATTAGTTATGCTTCTATCTGAACTTAAGAAAATTTGTAGAAGTTCAAACCCTACTTAGGCACTGTTAAAAAATATTGAGCACCACAGTATTGAAGATTTAAACATGGTTATCTATTGAAAGCCATAATTGCCCAAAACTTAAGAAAATGATATAGGTATTAGAAAATAATGAAAGTGGATGCAAATATTTTTCCTAGTCCACTTAAGTAATAAAGAACCTAGGAAAAATAAAAGAAACACTAGTCTAGAACAAATTCAAGGTGAAATGTTTTATTAGACACTAATCAAACTAGAAAGACAATTATTAGAATTATGAAAACAATTTCAAAATTGTTGAGAAAAATTCAGTGGACTTGTAACCACTAGGGCACCACTACAAAAAAATGTCTATTATTTTAAGTAGGGTGAACAAATAAAACTTGATATTGAGCCATATGTCCATTAAATCATAAGCAAGCCAAAAAGTGTGCAATAGTGGGCAAATAAATTTTTACCAGATTAATAATAAAGTAGTCCACCAGAGAAAAATGCAAACCCAATTGAAAGCTGCAAAGTAATACCCATTGCCCCTACTTCATGAAAAAGGCCATTTAGTTCAAGTAATTCCTACCACCCTTCCCTTAAGCAAAAAGTTGCCAAACTTTAGAATGATTGCTCTTGCACAAAGAAGAAGATAGGAAAAATGAGAAATCTGTTGTTTGATATTTTTCAAATATAGTGGTAGTAGAAAGCACCCCTTTGGCTATAAACTTTAGAAATCATAATAAAATAACTAATAAGTATTACTAGCTAAAAATTTGTACAAATTCATGTTATAACATCTAAATGCCAGAAAAAATAAGTCTTAGAAAATAACCCCCTGTTAAAAGGAGGTTGTAGTTCAAAACACCCCCTCTGCTCTAATGTTTGATAATTTTATATAGAGAGAAACCCTCACTTTTTAAGCCCCAAATTTTGAGACAGAGAATTATACACCAGTAAGAAGCCATTGTAATTGTTGCAGAATTTTTGGAAATTTATTAAGCTATCTTGTAGTTCAAACCCACCTTAAAAGCATGAAAGAAATAGAAAAGAAGAGAGAGAATAATAAATCTCACTCCAATAAATTCAGCTAGGAATCTTAACAAACTCTCACTAAGACATTAAAAAGAAATAAACGGAATATCGAAATAAACTTACCAATTAGCTTAACCAAGCTTGACCCTAATTTGCTAAGTGTACCACAAAAATCTTCAGTAGTAAGATTAAGCTCTACCTTATTAATTTGATCGTTCACCATCAAAGTTTAATTGCTAAATTGCATATCATGCCATGCATGTATCTTACTCATTGCATTCATTAGATTGCAATCTCGCTGACGAAGAGTACGTGCTCATCCCTGAGCAAGGAGCTGTCCGCGAGGAAGACCAGGAGCAAGCTCCCGAGACTTCCATCGAGGATCTCCCCGCAGCCCTAGCATTTGAAGGCAAGCCCCAGTTTTATGCATAACCAAGTTATATATATATGCTACTTTATTGCACTTAATGTTTATAGGCTTGTAATGTGCACTGAAGTGTAGGAGTTGATTGAAACCATTAGTTGCATGAATTTAGGATTCCTATTTGAGATGGATACTAGTATGCTAGGTCGAGTAGCTGCTTTGCTAAATTAGGATCTTGGTAGAAGTCGAGTGATTTTTCTAGCACTCGCGCGAGGTCAGGAATTGATTGTATTCATCTTGATAACGGGATCTATGATGGCATATGGACTTGGATCCAGGGAGGATGCCTTGTCGATGAGACGGGAAAAGGAATTAAGGATTAATGTGTGGATACATGAGTCAAGCGTTTGAACGTACTAAACACATGTCGAGAAATATGGTAACCGGTAAACCTAGTACCTGAGTGAAGCCGGACGCGAACTTTTCTCCTCACTCGTCCTGGGACTGGGTCTCCCATGCTAGCTATGGTGGGTACAAGTGCGGTCACTGCACGGCGGCAGCCGGAGTCAGTGGAGCATTGTATGCCAAGGCAGTGAGCCCTGGCCGCGAACAGGGAATCGATGGGGATGGTTGGAGTGTGTGGGGACGGAGTGCCCTTACATGTCGTGTGCTTAGATTTTCCTTGCAAGGTTTAAAAACTCGATTCGAATCGTCTGCTTCTCACAGCTAATGAGACTGCTTGACCCCTTGTACTACATTGAGTAAGAAGTGAAATGAGGTTTACATGAGATAACTTGTTGATTGTACTAAATGCTTGTTATCATGTATGCTTAGAAGGAGCAAACTTAGCTAAGATAATGATGATAGACATTGAAAAGCTAAAAATTGATTTTAGACTCAGCTAGTGCTTTTGGCAAACCAAACCCCTCAGCCAAACAGCTGCATGGTCTATAGGTAGAGGAGTAGTTTCCTCACACCGGGTAAGTCTAGCTGAGTATTAGTATACTCAGCCTTGCTTGTGGCATAATTTTTGCAGGTACGCTTCAAGATATGGTTGATGGTGTAACTTGACCTACCACCCTGCCACCGGGTTGGATGGTCGAGTGGGATGCTGCTCTAGCAGGAGAGGAGCAGGAGGAGTAGTGGGCTAGGCCTTGCCCTATTCCTCGCTTTTGACAATATCGATTATCCGCTGCAGTTTATTTTGTGAACTCATATCAGCTACTTGGAAGACTCCGACTTATGTAATAATTCCAGTACTTTAATTTGAGGTTTTCCTGCTTTATTGTATTTCTTCTGTGACTCACCTTCAAGTGAGTTTGTGGTATTTGATCATGGTTAAGTGGCTCTATCAGACTAGATCTGAGGGACTGACGGGTTATTCCGATTTAAGCGTGTTGCGGTCCCTGAGGCGTGACTTAGGCACTTAAGCTGGAGTAATTCGGGCGGTTCTGCCACTGCTGGTATCAGAGCAAATACCACCACAGAGAAGAACAATAAACCATGAATACCAATTTTCAAAAATCTAAAACTTGCTTAGAAACTAGTGTGAATCGTCAGGGCTAGACCGCTAGACCTAGGACGAAAGGCCTTAGGAATAGTGGGAGAAATAGGTGGCTAAGTAAGTAGGCCCTGTGGGCCAGTCCTGAGCTTTTTAAAGGATGCCCTAAGAGCACCCTTTTATTCGGAAAGGAGATGTTATTTCCAGCATGCATGCATTATAAAAAATTAAAGGGAATAAAAAACTAAAGAAGTAAAAATTTGAGCTAACCCGCTTCCTTTTAAACCACCCAGTTTCTTTTATTTTCCTCTTCCACCATAATCTTTACATCTGATACCCTTCCACAGATGACTTCACCCACCCCCACCAATGGAGGAGACACTCGTTTTAGCTCTGATTTCCTTTCTCACGATGGTTTTCCTTCCATCTTGTGGGAAGTGCTTAACTCCGCCGGTTACCCTACGCCCCCTTTGTACACGGTGCAGCTGTACGAGGAGCATCGGGTACCATGTTGCCGAGTCTGGCTGACTTTGGAGGCTCATCCCCTTCAGTTGGGTTAGCGTTCTCTTGACTCCGAGACGATTGGATTCAGGACGGACGACACCACTGAAGCAGCAGCTATGAAGACCCTGACGACTTTCTATGGCTACCATCCTCTGGAGATGGTGATGCACCCCTTGGGACTCTTCCCTGCTGAGAAGAAGGATGACCCCATGTGGTGCAACCGTGTGAGCCATGTGAAGGACGTGTGGGTGATGTATCCTGACTTGGTTGGGAGGGTCACTGTTCAGTGCATGAGTGCACTGTACCGCCTTCAGGCCCTGCAGAGCGACGCTATGACACATCTTGCTAACCTCGCTCAAACCACCAAGCTCACCCTCGACAGCCGGGAGGACTTCGTGGTCGACTTGTCCTCCAAGTTGGTGGAGAAGGACCTATAGGTGGGAAGCCTGAGCCAGCGCATCACCACCTTGTAACAGCAGGTGGAGATCCGAGACAAGACCATTGATGTCTTGGAAAACCAGCTCCATGATGTGCAGCAGGAACTTGAAGAAGCTAATGACCACCTGGACATGCACCACCTGGAGATGGAGGCCAATGAGGCCGGAAGCGAGGGAGAAGAGGCTCCTGAGGAGTTAGGACCAGCCCCTGGTGCCAATGTGACTGCCTCCGAGATGCACCCTTCACCTGCATCCAGTGTCGCTTCCACTACTCGGGGTTGATCAGTCGTTTTGACGCTTTAGGCGGATAGAAACCTACGCAAGCTTAGTAATGGCAGATTTTGGACTAGACTTACGGGTACTTTCCCCTAATTGATGTAACCCTTGAGAACTTTTGAGATCTATGGGATGTTTGTAACCATGTTATCTTCATTCGAACTTAATATTATAATTATGGCAATTCTTCTTCCATATGAGATAATAGCATGTTGTTCGAAATTGTGAATTGGGATAACAATGGCGACAATCTCTGTTTTCAGATGGCAGCTAGGCAGCATTGCGGGCAAAACGAGCAAGTTCCCCCACCACCTCCTCCAGCTCTCACAGTGCAGGAACTGATGGCCCAGCAGAACGAGATTCTGCGACATCTTTTGCAGCGCCAGCCCCACCCTCAGCAGTATGGTGGAGGCTAGCCGCAGCGACCTCCGGCAGCGGCAACCTACTAGGAGTTCCTGAGTACACAGCCGCCCTTGTTCACCAAGGCAGAGGATTCGTTGGACGCTGACGTGTGGTTACGTGTCGTGGAGTCCAAGTTTCCCCTCCTCACGGGAGACTGCCCTGATGACACCAAGGCTCGCTTCGCCGCGCAGCAGCTTCACGGACCTGCTCGGACTTGGTGGGACCACTTCCATGCTATGCTACCTGCTAGTCATGAAGTTTCTTAGGAGGAATTCAAGACTGCTTTCAGAGGGCACCATATCCTAGCTGGAATTCTTGATCGCAAGCTGAATGAGTTTCTAGCACTCAATCAAGGAACCCACACGGTATTGCAGTATGCTCAGGTCTTCAACGACCTGTGCCAGTACGCAGGATATCATGCTGATTCCGATGAGAAGAATAGATACCGCTTCCGCAGGGGTCTCAACACCAAGTCGCGTGAGCGTCTCAACACTTTCCGGGCCGATAGCTTCAATGAGTTGGTCAACCTGGCCATCTCTCAGGAGGATTGTATTGTAGCTCACCGGGCAGAGAAGAAGAGGAAGGCACCAATGGCAGCACCATCCGCTCAGACCCAGAGGTTCGGGATTGTTCCCCACAATCAGAGCGGGGGATTTCAGCAGCAGGCAGGCAGATGGGTGATCAGGCCACCTCAGCAGTAGCAGCCAGCACCCACTCATTTTCCAGCCCCCGCTCCAAGGAACAATCAGCCTCCGCAGCAGCAGTAGTTCCGCCAGGGTAATGGGAACAAGTGCTTCACTTGTGGCAATGTGGGCCACTATGCCAAAAATTGCCCAAGAAATCAGTAGAGGCAGATGCCGGCACCAAATCAAGACAAAGGAAGAAAGCAGAAGGTGCAAGTCAGGCAAGGGAAGCTCAACTTCACTACTCTGGAGGAGTTACCTGAGGGAGCCCCCATCATGACTGATACCTTTTCAGTTTTTAATCAACCTGCATTAATTCTGTTTGATTCTGGTGCATCTCATAGTTTCATGAGCCAGAAGTTCAGTGCTAAATGACAACTGCCTTTCTATCATACAAAAGGGTCATTCATGATAGCCACACGTGGGGGTAAAATTGCAACCAACCAATTAAACCGAAATGTGCCTATCTCAATGGGAAGTAAAATCTTCAAAACCACACTACTGATTTTGGGATTAGAGGGTATGGACATCATTCTCGGAGCCGACTGGATGACTCAACACCGAGTAATGTTGGATGTAGCTGCCAGAGCTCTAGAGATCCGTTCTCCTACGTCCGAAGACCTGGTGTTGTATCTACCCAGCCAAGATTCTACTCCATCATGTACTTTTGCTATGATGGAGTCACCTTTGAAGAAGATTCTAGTGGTCTGTGAGTACGCAGATGTTTTTCCTGATGAATTACTAGGAATGCCCCCAGACTGGGACATCAAATTCGCCATCGAGTTGCAACCGGGAACAACACCTATTTCCAAGAGGCCTTACCGGATGCCACCCACTGAGTTGGCAGAGTTGAAGAAACAATTGCAAGAATTGTTGGACAAAGGTTTTATTCGCCCAAGTACTTCGCCTTGGGGATGTTCAGCCTTGTTTGTGAAGAAGAAAGATGAAAGCTTGAGGCTATGCATAGATTACCGGCCACTTAATGCGGTGACTATCAAGAACAAGTATCCTTTGCCTCGTATTGATGTTCTTTTCGATCAGTTGGTCAGAGCCAAAGTGTTTTCCAAGATAGACCTTCGCTCCGGATATCATCAGATCAAGATACGGGCAAGTGATATTCTGAAGACCGCCTTCTCAACCAGATATGGGCCGTATGAATTTTTGGTGATGTCATTTGGGCTGACTAATGCACAAGCATACTTCATGTATCTGATGAATTCGGTTTTCATGCCTGAAATAGACAAGTTCGTGGTGGTTTTCATCGATGATATCTTGGTGTACTCAAAGAACGAAGAAGAACATGCCGGTCATTTGCATGTAGTGCTTCAACGACTGTGAGAGCACCGTCTTTATGCCAAATTGTCAAAATGTGATTTTTGGCTAAAGGAAATCAAATTCTTGGGTCACACTATCTCTCAGGTAGGCATAACTGTTGATCCTGATAAGGTGCAAGAGGTGATGAACTGGAAGCCGCCAACGACTGTCCGTCAGATTCGAAGTTTTCTAGGACTGGCTGGTTATTACCGAAGATTCATTCCGAATTTCTCTCGAATTGCGAAGCCCGTAACTGAATTGTTAAAGAAAGAAGCCAAGTTTGTTTGGGGTCAGAAGTTCGAAGATGCCTTCCACACATTGAGGCAACATCTGACCACAGCACCGGTGTTATCGCAACCCGAAAGCAGCAAGCCATTTGATGTAACTGTGATGCCTCTGGCACTGGACTGGGTTGTGTCTTGATGTAAGACAACCGAGTCATTGCTTACGCATCAAGAACACTCAGGCCTCATGAGCAAAATTATCCCACTCATGACTTGGAGTTAGCAGCCATGGTCCATGCATTGAAAATATGGAGACACTATTTGATGGCAACCCATCGCAACATCTTCACAGATCATAAGAGCCTTAAGTACATCTTTACTCAGGCTGATCTCAACATGAGGCATAGAAGATGGCTAGAGCTGATCAAGGACTATGACCTGGAGGTACATTATCACCCAGGGAAGGCCAATGTGGTGGCAGATGCCTTGAGTCGGGAATTGCAATGCAACTGTATTATGATGGATTCTCACATCAACACCCTATCTGATGAGTTGAGAAAAATGAAGATTGAAGTGATTCCTTCTAGTGCTTTGTCTCACATTTCCGTTGAGCCAACTTTGCAAGACCAGATCATCATGGCCCAACTCAGTGACAAGGGAGTGCAAATCATTAAAGAGAACCTCCGTCAGAGGATAGAGAAGTATAAATGTTTCTGTCAAGATGGAAAGGGTATATTGTGGTTTGAAAGCAGATTGGTGGTTCCTAAAAATAAAGACCTCAAGAAGAGAATCTTGGATGAGGCCCATCTCTCCTAATTCTCTATGCATCCAGGAAGCACCAAAATGTACCATGATCTAAAGCCCTTGTATTGGTGGACCAAAATGAAGAGGGAGATAGCCCAATATGTATCAGAATGTGACACATGTCAGAGGATAAAGGCAAGCCACTTGAAATCAGCTGAAGCTTTGCAACCCCTATCTATACCTTCGTGGAAATGGGATGACATCAGCATGGATTTTATCGTGGGTCTACCCAACACCTCTCATCATCATGATTCAATTTGGGTTATTGTGGACCGATTGGCGAAAGTGGCACATTTTCTTCCAGTGCACACCACTGATAAGGCTCAGAAGTATGCAGAGCTGTACATTAACCACATCGTGTGTTTGCACGGATTACCTCAGACCATTATCTCTGACCAAGGAGCACAATTTGTTGCCAGATTTTGGGAACAACTTCAAGAGTCTTTGGGAACCAAGCTAATCAGAAGTTCAGCTTACCACCCACACACTGATGGTCAGACCGAGAGGGTAAATCAGATCCTTGAAGATATGTTGAGAGCTTGTGCGATCGATTTGGCAAGAACTGGGATAAGCACCTCTCCTTGGTAGAGTTTGCTTATAATAACAGTTATCAATCCAGCCTCATTTGGTCTCAGCCTGGAGAAAGAGAAGTTTTCGGACCTGACTTTGTGACTGAATCCGAAAGGAAGGTCAAACTAATCAGGAAGAATTTAGAAGCTGCTCAGGCCAGACAGAAGAGTTACCATGATAAGAGAAGGAAACCTCTCCAATTCGAGGTGGGAAATTTCGTATATTTGAAGGTATCACCCACCAAGGGAGTGCAGAGGTTTGGGATCAAAGGCAAGTTAGCCCCTCGCTACATTGGACCTTATGAGATCATAGAAGCATGTGGACCCATGGCATACAAATTGAAGTTACCTCCAAAAATGTCTGCCATCCACAATGTATTCCATGTATCCCAACTGAAGAAGTGTGTTCGATTGCCGACTGAGGTCATAGCGGAACCATAATTGGAGATAGAGCCAAATCTATCATACCAAGAGTACTCTTCCAAGGTTCTGGATTGCAAAGAAAGATCAACTCGGGCTAAATCGATCAAGATGTATAAGATCCAATGGAGTAATCACTCAGAAGAAGAGGCTACTTGGGACACCGAGGAATTTCTACGTTTCAACTTCCCCGATTGTCTACCTAAGGAAATTGGTACGTAATCATGCCCAACCCCTCCCACTGCCCTTTGAATCTAAATATAAGAAAAATGATCTTAATATAGAAAGAGTTAATTGTAAGACTAAAATTAAAAGGACTTCCTTCTGAAGTTGCAAAGAGAATGACATTCGAAGAGCAGTTTACCAAGAAGAACCTTAATGAATAAATCACCCACATCAAGAGAGCCTTAACCCTCACTTCACCCCGGGAGGACTCCGCCCCGAATCTCGGGACGAGATTCCTTTAAGGGGGAGGATGTGACACCCCAGTGTCACCTAGGGTTTCTTCTTTAAGCTAACTCAAACCATTATCACATGTGAACCAAATAGGGGAATGAACATAAAAAATTAATAACAAAGGTTAAAGTGAGTCTTTTTCAACTTAAGAAATTCTCCTTAATCATGTCATGAACCTCAAGGCAAGAAGAACTCTCAAACCCTAATTAATCCTAAGTGAACCATTTAAGCACATAAAGGGAATTTGGGAAAAGACTTGGGAAAAATACAAAATTTTGGTAAGAACCAAATAACAAAGTTGTAGTGCACTAAAAAACCAACAAAATATAGTAAGAAAGTTTTGCCATTTGAATTTTCCAAAATCCCCAAATCAGTCCTTGAACCCATGCCCTATGGAAAAATTCAGAAATTCAGAAAACTGAATTTCAAACTCTTCCTAAAGTTCAGATGTGTTCCCTATTTTCCAAAACCCAAATCCTCGAAGTCCAAATATGAAAGTGGCTCCAAAATACCCTAGGAACACTCTGGAGAAGTTTGAGATCAAACCCAAATAGTTTGACACGACTTGACACAGGTTTTGTCTCAATTTAGACAGTGCTGACAGAGCAATCTTCAGGCCACCATATCTTCTCACCCAGGCCATATCTTCACTCGGGACTCACACACGACAGGAAGACCTTGGCACGGTGAAGAGACGCTACACAGGATCCTTGGCAAGATATGCACGTTTTGGTCGGCCAACGGGCGATTGAACTCGGGCAGAATCACACTTCCACGTGTTCGATCGCGTGCCCAAGCGCTCGGCCGCGCACTGGCTGCCCTCTGCGCGCGCGCCGTGCACGGTCGGCTTCTGTCCCCCGCGCCTGCGCCCAGCCATTCCCGAGGGCGCCTATAAGTACCCCAGGTGTGCAACGGTCTGCCCTTCAATCCGCCTCACGCCCGAGCAAGAACTCCAACTCCGGCGAGCTCTCCTCCGCCCGCCATCACCGCCCGAGCCTCGGCCACCGCGGCCAGCTCCCCCTAGCCACTTCCAAGCCGCGCCAGTCACTCGGTTAGCTTCGCCAGTAGCCCGTGAAACTTTCCAAGTCCTCGGACCTGACAGAACTTCACCGGAGACCCAAGATCGTCCTCGCCGGACTTCGGTCGCCCGCGGCCGCGCGTAGACCGAGCAATCCGGTGAGCCATTCTCAAATTCCTCGTGCGCATACCTTCCTTGATCTCTGGTAAAGCTCCATGACCCATTCGATTGGACTATGGCGCCGTGAGCAGGCCAGATTCCTCGCCACCGACAAGCTCCCCCGCCTGCGCACGCGGACCGACCTACTCCGACCACCATCGCCAACGATCCGTACCTCGACATGATCGCCAGAGACCCCCGGACCTCACCTGACCCCTCAATGGAGCAACCTCGCCGCCGGTAAGCCCCTCCGCCCTTTTCTTCCACCGCGGTCACTATTCCATTAGGGGAAGGATCGCGGGTTCGATTTCGTAAAACCCTAGGGGGTTTTCTGCAGAGTCATAAACTCAGATGAATAGTGAACCGAGGACCTATCTGTAATACACTAAAAACCTTTTGCCAGGGGCCCCAGTGCAAAACCCTTTTCCCTTTATCCATTTCTGTTTATTCTTTTTAAATTCAGCATAGAACTTACGAAATTTATATTTTGAGTAATATTCAACCAAATTTAGAAAAACCAATTTTGTTGGATTCAAAATATTATGAACTATCACATAAAAATACTGAACTCTGTGCTTTCCGTTGTAAATTCTAGAGTTTGGAATTAATTAAAGAAACTGACCAAACCTTATATAAAGGAAGAAAAATAGTTATGCTTCTGTGCTGAACTTAAGAAAATTTGTAGAAGTTCAAACCCCACTTAGGCACTGTTTCAAAATATTGAGCACCACAGTATTGAAGATTTAAACAGGGTTATCTATTAAAAGCCATAATTGCCCAAAACTTAAGAACATGAGAAAGGTATTAGAAAATAATGAACAGTGGATGCAAATATTTTTCCTACTCCAATTAAGTAATAAAGAACCTAGGAAAAATAAAAGGAACCCTAGTCCAGAACAAATTCATGGTGAAATGTTTTATTAGGCACTAATCAAACTAGAAAGACAATTATTAGAATTATGAAAACAATTTCAAAATTGTTGAGAAAAATTTAGTGGACTTGTAACCACTAGTGCACCACTACAAAAATGATAAATACCCCAGTCCATCATTTTAAGTAGGGTGAACAAATAAAACTTGATATTGAGTCATATGTCAATTAAATCATAAGCAAGCCAAAAAGTGTGCAATAGTGGGCAAATAAATTTTTACCAGATTAATAATGAAGTAGGCCACCAGAGAAAAATACAAAACCTAATTGAAAGTTGCAAAGTAATACCCATTGCTCGTACTTCATGAAAAATGCCATTTAGTTTAAGAAATTCCTACCACCCTTCCCTTAAGCAAAAAGTTACCAAACTTTAAAATGATTGCTCTTGCACAAAGAAGAAGATAGGAAAAATGAGAAATCTGTTGTTTGATATTTTTCAAATATAGTGGTAGTAGAAAGCACCCCTTTGGCTAGAAACTTTAGAAAATCATAATAAAATAACTAATACGTATTAGTTGCTGAAAATTTGTATAAAGTCTTGTTATAACATTCAAATGCCAGCAAAAATAAGTCTTAGAAAATAACCCCCTGTTAAAATAAGGTTGTACTTCAAAACACCCCCTCTGCCCTAATGTTTGATAATTTTATACATAGAGAACCCCTCACTTTTTAAGCCCAATATTTTGAGACAGAGAATTTTACACAGTAAGAAGCCACTGTAATTTTTGCAGAATTGTTAGAAATTTAGCTATTTTGTAGTTCAAACCCACTTTAAAAGCATGAAAGAAATAGAAAAGAAGAGAGGGAATAATAAATCTCACTCCAATAAATTCAGCTAGGAATCTTAACAAACTCTCACTAAGACATTAAAAAGAAATAAATGGAACACCGAAATGAACTTACCAATTAGCTTAACCAAGCTTGACCCTAATTTGCTAAGTGTACCACAAAAATCTTAAGTAGTAAGATTAAGCTCTACCTTATTAATTTGATCGTTCACCATCAAAGTTTAATTGCTAAATTGCATATCATGTCATGCATGTATCTTACTCATTGCATTCATTAGATTGCAATCTCGCTGACGGAGAGTACGTGCTCATCCCTGAGCAAGGAGCTGTCCACGAGGAAGACCAGGAGCAAGCTCCCGAGACTGCCATCGAGGATCTCCCCACAGCCCCAACATTTGAAGGCAAGCCACGGTTTTAGTCATAACCAAGTTATATATATATGCTACTTTACTGCACTTAATGTTTGTAGGCTTGTAATGTGCACTTAAGTGTAGGAGTTGCTTGAAACCATTAGTTGCATGAATTCAGGATTCCTTTTTGAGATGGATACTAGTATGCTAGGTCGAGTAGCTGCTTTGCTAAATTAGGATCTCGGTAGAAGTCGAGTGATTTTTCTAGCACTCGCGCGAGGTCAGGAATTGATTGTATTCATCTTGATAACGGGATCTATGATGGTTTATGGACTTGGATCCAGGGAGGATGCCTTGTCGATGAGACGGGAAAAGGAATTAAGGATTAATGTGTGGATACCTGAGTCAAGCGTTTGAACGTACTAAACACATGTCGGGAAATATGGTAACCGGTAAACCTAGTACCTGAGTGAAGCCGGGCGCGGACTTTTCTCCTCACTCGTCCTGAGACTGGGTCTCCCATGCTAGCTATGGTGGGTACAAGTGCGGTCAATGCACGGCGACAGCCGGGGTCAGTGGAGCATTGTATGCCAAGGCGGTGAGCCCTGGCTGTGAACGGGGAATCGATGGGGACAGTTGGCGTGTGTGGGGACGGAGTGCCCTTACATGTCGTGTGTTTAGGTTTACCTTGCAAGGTTTAAAAACTCGATTCGAATCGTCTGCTTCTCGCAGCTAATGAGACTGCTTGACCCCTTGTACTACATTGAGTAAGAAGTGAAATGAGGTTTACATGAGATAACTTGTTGATTGTACTAAATGCTTGTTACCATGTATGCTTAGAAGGAGCAAACTTAGCTAAGATATTGATGATAGAATTTGAAAAGCTAAAAATTGATTTTAGACTCAGCTAGTGCTTTTGGCAAACCAAACCCCTCAGCCAAACAATTGCATGGTCTAGAGGTAGAAGAGTAGTTTCCTCACACCGGGTAAGTCTAGCTGAGTATTAGTATACTCAACCTTGCTTGTGGCATAATTTTTGCAGGTACGCTTCATGATATGGTTGATGGTGTAACTTGGCCTACCCCCTGCCACCGGGTTGGACGGTCGAGTGGGATGCTGCTCCGACAGGAGAGGAGCAGGAGGAGTAGTGGGCTAGGCCTTGCCCTATTCCTCGCTTTTGACGATATCGATTATCCGCTGCAGTTTATTTTGTGAACTCATATCAGCTACTTGGAAAACTCTGACTTATGTAATAATTCCAGTACTTTAATCTGAGGTTTTCCTTCTTTATTGTATTTCTTCTGTGACTCACCTTCGAGTGAGTTTGTGGTATTTGATCCTGGTTAAGTGGCTCTATCAGACTAGATCTGAGGGACTGACGGGTTATTCTGATTTAAGTGTGTTGCAGCCCCTAAGGCGTGACTTAGGCACTTAAGCTGGAGTAATTCGGGTGGTTCTGCCACAGAATGCAGAGCCAAAATTGACGAAGCTACAAAAAGTCGTTCCTAAGGGAGCACAGTGTAAGTTTTCAGCTCAAAAGTCGTTCCAAAGGGAATGCAGAGCCAAATACCACCGAAATAGAAGGCGAAGAAGTTCAAAAGTCGTTCCTAAGGGGATGCAGAACTTATGCCGCCGAAATAGAAGGCGAAGAAGTTCAAAAGTCATTCCTAAGGGGATGCAGAACTTATACCACCGAAATAGAAGGTGAAGAAGCTAAAAAGTCGTTCCTAAGGGGATGCAGAGCTTAGACTCAAAAGACGTTCCTAAGGGGATGCAGAGTCTTGTGTATTCCAGTATGGGCGCGTGGGTGTGTGTCTTCGGCATCCTCATCATTTTGCATCATATCATCACATCATTTTGCATAACATTACATCATACATCATACTGCATAACATTACATCATACATCATACTGCATTAACGGCACAAGAATCGAGTACGAAGCCAATCTTCGGCAAATGCTTCGTTAAACTAAAAATGTGCTAAGGCACAAAGCAAGCTTCGGGAAATACAGTTTTATCAGACTTGCCATAAGAAGGGATCTCTTTCTTTACGAAGCATGAATAGAAGGGAAGGTGTTTTTTCGCCAAAGGCTCAAAAACGGTATCTGTAAATTTCATGCATAAGAAGGAAATAAGTTACAATAATTTACATATTCGATTCAATGTTACATACATCAAATGTTACATAGTTTTGTTACAATAGAAGCCTAATGTTCATTCCATTGTCCTATACATCAAGCATTTCAAAATATTATTACAATAAAATCTATTCTTCTCTAAGGACTTTTCCAAAACTTCGTTCAAAAGTTTATCGATTTCGTCAATAATGGAGTCCGCCATGCTTATAATATCCAATGCTTCCTTCATTTCTGGATCAGCTAGGGGATCGTACGGTTCCGATGGCGGGGATAGTTCAGCTGAAGTAGGTAAATTGATTAATTCAAAGCCACAAAACAAGTACTAAAGCTAAAAAACCAAATAATAATACCTATACGCCTTTCGCGTTCAGCAGTCTCTTCAGCTCGCTTTGCTTCTACCCGGGCGTCGTGGGTGTCTTTCTCATTCTTTTTTATAATCTCGTGGGCCAACTCTCGGCCACCGTTCACCCAGACATCGTTAAAAAACTTCCCACCCATTAAAGTTGCTTTGGCTGAAGGATCCTTCGTATCGTCTATGGAGAAGGTAGCTTCGGCCTGGCCCATAGCCTTAACGTGATTACATCGGCCTTCTCCAAAATAGCTGAGATTCCCCGAGCACCGGAAAACGCACAAATATCCCCGCGATCATTTAAGATTTCCTCGAAGGCTTCGGCTTCAACACTTATCTATTCAATAACGCCCTCGGGGTCACCTTGGATAAAATTTTCTTTAGAAGAATAGGCACCAACTTTGGAGAAGCTAGTTCTTAATTTTTTTTCATGCAATCCAAAGATTTTTCAAAACACTTCTCCTTGGATTCGCGAAGTTCTTTAACAATTTTGTCTAACTTATTCTTCCAATATTCACTAATCTCTTGGTTAGCCTGTGTGAGCGTGCAGTTCTCCTTAGCTTCGGCCAGTTGTCTCCAAAGGTCTTCAATCTCGGTTTTCTGGGCTTCGGCCTGAGAATTGTAATTAGCTTCGTCTTCTTTTACTTTGTTCACCAATGAAATCAAAATTTTGTCTTTTTCTAGACCTTCGTTTCTCAGTTCAATCACCTCTGAGCGAAGGTTGTTAAGAGCCATTGTATAGCCTTCGCCTTCGACGCTCTTCTGTGCCCTCAAGGCATTACTAAGAATTAAGCCCTGCAAAGAAGAAGAAAGGATTGAGCATGGCAATAAAGTACTTCATTTTTTCAACTTCAAAGTTAACTTCTATACCTTTATACTGTTGTATGCAAGGCTATCAACAAGATCATCCTTCGACAAGACCGAAAGGCCTTCTTCAAGCTTAGGAAATCCCATACTCTTAGCTATCTCCCAGCAAACAAGATATTTCTTTGTTGTCCGGGAGACACTATAGGAAATCATCTTCGTCAGTGTCGTTAAACACTAGAGCTCCCTTCGGATATTTTAATTTTTGGGCATAGTGTCTGGCTTCAAGGATTTCTTCTTCGGATAATTTCTTCCCTGAAGCATGTCGATAAATGTAATCAACAGCTTTAGCTCGGGCTTTGAGGGCAAGGGATTTTGCTTTTTTCCATGCTGGTATCCGAAGTTTGCTGATCAGCTTTGTCTTCAGGCACGACAGCCTTCGCCTCAATGGGCGCTGAAGGCCCAGCTTCGGCCTCGTCTTGGACTTTGGCAGCTTCAGCATTTTTCTTAGTAGGTCCAGGGCTCAAGGCCTTCGTGGTCTCCAAGACAGCGTCCAGCACGCTGGCCATTCTCCTCCTCTTAGGAGTTGCGGCAGGAGCCTTTTGCACCTTCGGCAATTTTGCCTCAGTTGGTGGGCTCAGAATTTCAGGCATTTTCTCTATTTTTTCCACCTGTGGCTCTTCGGATTTATCATTCTTAGCTTCGGCTGGCCCGAGTATAGATACCTTCAGCATTACAGTCGGCTCTTCAACGCTTTGCACAATCAGAGCAGCTTGTCGTGCTTCGACAGTTGAAGAGGCCCCTTCGCCAAATTCAGGCACTATGGCCGGTTCAATATACCGCGGCTGGTGGATCAGAACCTTCACTTTTTTGCCCTTCGGCACATCAGTGGTGGCCGAAGCAGCAGTTTTTCTCTTTTTCCCTTGCCTTCACAGCGGGTAGTGATAATTAAGATATACAAAGCCGATTGCATCGAATACCCTGTTCAATCTTTTTTCCCCCGGCCCCCAAGGCTGCGGACAAGGCACCATATTCGGCCTTGGAATATGTTCCAACCAGCTCGTCACTGGTAGCTTCAATTCATTTCAACCACTCATCGTCTGGCTTGTCAAACTTCTCCCTAAATCTGAAGGTATACTTCAATCGGACTAGACCACCCTCACTGGAATCGACAGTGGTCTCCTTCGGCATATCCCAGCTCTCCACAAGTGGCCATACCCTGAAGGCTATATGCTCTTGAATTAAATCCCTTGTGCCAATGAAGTCACACACAGTACTAAAGGCCTTATGACATGCTTCAACATTGCCATCAATTTCCACCTTCGGTCTTCGGAGGTCGAAGCGAGACCAGATGGGGCGCTGGATAATTTCCTTGATGTCTTCCCTTGTCTTTAAATCCTTTTTAACGTAAAACCACTCCTCCATCCAGGCCTCGGGCCATCTTTTTGAAATGTTGGCACCGGGTGGCTTGCATTAGAATGGGCAATGAACCCGTAACAACCGAAGTTGTTGTGGTATTGTTCTTTGCCAATAGCCTTCGTCTCATATAAAAGCTCGTGCATGCTGCAGAAACACTTTGCGCTCGGCTCCAGCCCCTGGCTCATTACAGCCCAGACAAATATCCCCATCCTGATTATAGCTTCAGGGGTAATCTAATGAAGAATGATTTGGAATATCTTTAATACTTCGACCACAAATTTACTCAGCGGAAACCAGAGGCCTACCTTCAAGAAGCTTCGGTAAATAACAACTTCGTTTTCCTCCGGAGCAGGGGCAGTACTATCTCCTCCAACTCTGACAATAGACATGTTGCGAAAATACCTCCCCCTCATGGTGTCAATATGACTCTGTTTGATAGTCTACTTTCCGAAGATAGTATGACTTGGCCGCCAGGGCCGATCCTCAAAATCTTCATCCCCACTTTCCACGTCATAACTATCACTGTCTTCAGAATCTTCGGATAAACCCTCCATGATCTCCTTAGTAATTTTCTCTGTATTTGTTATTGCCATGGACTCATAAAATCCACAACTTTTTTCTCTTCATACAGCTTCGTCTCCTCGGTTATTTTCTTCTCTTCAGTCATCTTCTTCTCTCCACTCATCTTCTTCTCTTCAAATTTGGAGCAAACATGCCTTTATACCGAAGCTCTAAAAACTTGAAAATCACGCAAGAGCTAATGAGCAAGAGCTAAAAGTTTGAGAAAATAACGCAAACGGAAGAAATGGCGTATCAAATGTTGCCGCTATGGTTCATATTTATACGCCTAGTGCATTGAAAATTGGAGGGCCCTGTCTGTCATTGACTGTTGCTATTCTAGCTAAGAGAAGGTGTTTTTTCGGACCTTCAGCTTAAGGCCTTCGTTCATGTCGCAGTCTGAATTCGTTGTTATAACAAATTAATACTATGAGGGGCTACTGTTGGGGGCCTTCGTCTTCCGAAGGTCCTCAAAAACACGATTAACAATGTATCCCAAGTATAATACATGTACAAGAACCTTCAGACTCGGAATGAAGTTGTACACAATATGAAAAGCATGGTCGGGACAAAGGTTGAATCGGTTCCGAAGCTACGCGCTGGGAAGCTTCGGCTCAGCAGCAGAAAACGGAACCGACTTAAAGAGGAAAAGGCTATCTAGTCCTCGATAGATTGTCCTTAAGTCGATAGTAAACATAAAGGGCATGAATGTAATTTTACACAGGCTGCGCCCTGTGCCTATAAATAGATGAACAATAACCCCGTATTGTTCACGCTAACTTGTATTCACTCGTGCGTCACACTTGGACTTTTGCCTTCTATGAAGCCGAAGGTACAAATGTAATTCAATATTGTTCATGTTCATGATGATATAATAAAGATATATAAATGGTGTCATATGATTATTCATGTTATTTCTCATGTTTCATATGCTTCTACTTCCATTAATATACACTGTAATGATGAAGGTACGTCCTTCATAACCTTCGTCTGAAGATCAATATATCCTATGGGAGATAATGCTTCGAAGGACGAAGGACATTAACCATTAATGTTTTGTGTTGCCTTGTTCTTAACTCATAGCATTTGAGAACAAGTCCCCAACAGATACACATCCCATATGTTCCAATTCGTTATTTTAGTATGGTTGTTATCTTGATCATAATGGTGTTTGTTATGTTATTGTTCATGCTATTCAAACAAACTAGTATGTTAGAAATATTCACGCTCCAATATGAGATTATCATTATTTATATTCATCTTTATCACACCTGGAAATAATGTAATATGGCACATCATATCTTTGATATTTGAGGCCTTGCAAGTTTGGCAGACAGTATGAAAGGATCAAGATGGCTAAGAGGGAGGGTGACATGGGGTTATCTAAAATTTCTCACAACAATTAAATCCTATCGGATAGCCCACTTAACCCCTTATGCCTAAAAGTATTTTCAAATCTATCGTAAAACTTTTACACCCTAAGTTCCAATGCCATTCTAGAATGACAATTCTAGTAATGTAAAGACAATAAATGAATTCCTCATGTAAATTCTCAAAGTAATGAAGGGTTAGAAACATACTGATGTTTGTTGACATATTAAAGAATTAACACTCTCCACTCTCCACTAGTCCCTGTTGGTGCCACTATAGCACCAATAACTCGCTTGTTTCAAAGACTTTTTGAATTGTTTTCGATCTCAAATGTCTCACTTCAGATGTAGTTGTTGCACCACAAACTCGCTTGTTTCAAACACTTTTTGAGTTCGATTTGTTTTTAGACTTGGGATTTCATAGGGATACCTAGTACTAGATTTCACAAGTGTGCATCACCACTCATCACTAAACTTACCTATGTCAAGATACCTATCCATGCCCCCATTAGAGTGTTGGCATAGGAAAAATAAAGGTCCTACCACATTCTGTGTCCATTAACTCAATTAAAACTTAGAAATAGCTAATCCTTAACCTCATTGCTCATCCTTTGAGAACAAATAATTGAATACCATTTATAGGGGCATGAAAACCATATAATCCCAATTAATCACCATTAAAAATACATAACTCAATTTGCTTATCTATAAAACACACATTAGTCAGAATAATCTAGTGTTGTCATTAATCAGTAAACCCAACTATGGGCCTAGATGTTTTCATTTTCTCCCTTCTTAGTGATTGATGGCAAGACAACCTCGAGTATGTGAAAGAAGGATTTGAGGTTTTCAATGTACTTGATTTGCATGAACTTGGGACGATAATAACAAGGATCTTAGTGAAAGTTCATACAAACCAAGTCCACAACATGTACCTCACTAGTGAATGGTTAAGCATGAGTACATGGTTAAATAAGCTCATTTGTATGAAATTTGAAATAAAAGGCATAAATGATAAGGAGTGACATGATATGAATACAAAGAAAGTAGCACATGTCACGAGATACCATACACATGCAAACAGAAAGTATCATACAATGCATAAAAGGTAATGTGCATGCAATCATATGTATCATACAATGCACGAAAGGAAATGTGCATGCAACATAAGAGAGTATCACACAAAGATAACTAACCATCCCCTATCTCTCTTCCTACCTCACATTTTTCCCTTCTCCCCTTTGGCATCAACCACCAAAAATACTACAAAACCTAAGTGTCCTATAGAGGGATCTACACAATCATTTTAGGAACTAAGGTGTGTGGAGGCATCTTAAATTGCATGAGAAGTGCATCCTCGTCTATGCTAGAAGAATCCTTTGCCTGTCTAGAAGTCGTGGATGCCATAGCTCGTCTGAGACTCTAGCTGACTGGTCAAAAGAGCTATTACAAACTATGGGGATTAGACGATGCTAATGAAGATGGAAGAGTCTTTACTATGCCTATCAATGGAGTAGTTAAAACTGAAGACACAAGAGTTGTTGGTAGTGCAACTATTTGAGAGAAAACTCTAGTGACTTAACTATTAGTGATTAAGACTATCTAAGTAGGTGGTACTATAGCTCTCGCATATGTGACTAATCAACAGTGCCAAGAGTGCTAAAGAAGGGATATCATATGTGAAAGCTCCCTTGTGGGTTTTGGTGTTTTGGATGACAACGTAATTAAAGGTCTAACAATGATGTTAAGTGTTGAAAAGGTGCTAAGTGAAAATACTAAGATGTTCAACACATGGAGATAGATGTGGTGATCCACACAAGCTGAGATGACTATGTTTTGTGGACATCACAAGTAAAGTTGAAGGATTAACAATGACTATGTGGAACTTGATATGTATAACTTGGAGACAGCTGGTCAAACTTAGGACAAAGGAAAGAAGACTATTGAGGAACCAAGTGCATGGGAGAAGGTCAAGAAGATCGAGGTACCTAAAGCCAGGGGTGAAGAAGATGGCTTGCAAGAAATCAAGGTTGGTCAAGCTAAGAAGATTTTTGGTGCATCGAGGATCACAACATAAGGACATGACTTGGAACCATTGAGGTAATTCATAGGATTTATGGTTCAAGTCATAAGGCTCAAGATCCTAGCTCAAGAAGTTGGACATGGTCACAAGAAAGTGGAGAAGTATCAAAGTCAGAACTTGGAAGGGACCCAAAAGAGCAAAGTTCACTTTGACTTTTAGTTTGGGTCATTATTGTGTTTGCAAATATTCTATATGACCATTGCATTGTGTTCGAGCTCAAAGATGGCTATAATGATTAAATCATGGAGACTTAGAGTTTTGGAGTCCAACCCTGACCTCATACAGGCCATGAAAGGAAAATTGGGTTAACCATTTCCTATAATTAATTTTGGTGGTTGATAATCAACACAAACACATGGACTAACTAGTTTGTCTAGAATTCATGTATTACAGGTGCATAAGGTTCAACACAAACCAAGTTAGGGACACAATTTTATTGGAGCAAAAGGACTTGAGTGTGCTGAAGATTGGCGCACCAGACTGTCTGGTGTGCCACAGGACAGTGTCCGGTGCACCAGGGCCGTACAACTCCAAACCAGCCACTCTCGGGAAATCCACGGCGCGCTCCGCTATAATTCATCGGACTGTCCGGTGTGCCACTGGACTGTCCGGTGAGCCAACGGAGCAACGGCTCCCTGCGCGCCAACGGTTGACTGACACGATGAACAGTGCAACATAGTTTCGCGCAGAAGTCAGAGCAGCGAAGTCAGAGGGGCACTAGGCTATCCGGTGTGGCACCAGACTGTCCAGTGCAGCTAGAAGACAAAAGCCCCAATGGTCGACCAGCTCAGCACCCTAACGGTTAGGTGACGTGGCGGCGCACCGGACAAGGAACAGTGCCTGTCCGGTGGCGCACCGGACTGTCTGGTGCTCCCATCGCCAGCAGCCTTAGCCAACGGCTACAAAGTGGTTGGGGGCTATAAATACCCCCCAACCACCACAACCTTTGGCATCCAAGTTTTTCAGAGATCACATTCAATACAAGAGCTAGTGCATTCACTCCAAGACATATTTCCAAAAGATCAAACCCTCTCCAAGTCTAGAATTCATCTCAACCATTTAGTGACTTGAGAGAGAGTGTGTTCGTGTTCTTTTGCGCTCTTGTTTCTTGGATTGCCTTTATTCTTTTCTCATTCTTGTTCTCAAATGCTTTGTAAGTGAAGCAAGAGACACCAAGTGTGTGGTGGTCCTTGCGGGGTCTTAGTGACCTGTGAGATTAAGGAAGAAGGCTCACTCGGTCTAAGTGACCGTTTGAGAGAGGGAAAGGGTTGAAATACACCCGGTCTTTGTGACCTCCTCAACAGGGACAAGGTTCTTTGGAACCGAACCTCGGTAAAACAAATCACTGTGTTCACTCGCCTTGATTCTTATTTGATTTGTTTTCCTATTTCTTCTAACTTGAATTTAATTCTAACGCTAACTCCAGCTTGCAGTGTGTGTTTAAAGTTATAAATTTCAGGTTTCTCCTATTCACCCCCCCTCTAGGCGACTTTCAATTGGTATCAGAACCAGTGCTTCATTAAGAGCCTAACCAACTTGAAGTGATGTCTGGAGATCACGCCAAGAGGGAGATCATGACCGGCGACAAGTCCGCAAGCTCGGGGAGGACTCTCTCAAGGGAGTCCGACAACAAACACAAGGAGGAATCCTCTTCCTCAATCAAGTCGCATTGGAAAGGTGACAAGAAGAAGAAGATGAAGAAGGTGGTCTACTATGAGACCGACTCTTCGTCACCCTCCACATCAAGCTCTGAGTCGTCCACTACTTCTAAGCGCCATGAGTGCAAGAAGTTTAGTAAGATGCCCCTACGCTATCCCCGTATTTCAAAGCGCGCTCCATTACTTTCTGTTCCCCTAGGTAAACCACCATACTTTGATGGTGAAGATTATTGTATGTGGAGTGATAAAATGAGGCACCATCTAACCTCACTACGAAAGTATTTGGGATATTGTTGAGTATGAAGCGCAGGTACCAAAGGTGGGGGACAAAGACTATGACTCGGATGAGGCCGCCCAAATTAGGCACTTTAACTCTCAAGCCACGTCTATACTCCTCGCCTCCTTGTGTCAAGAGGAGTATAACAAGGTGCAAGGGTTAAAGAGCGCCAAAGAAATTTGGGTCGTCCTCAAAACCGCGCACGAAGGGGACGAGGTGACCAAGATCACCAAGCGCGAAACGATCGAGGGAGAACTCGGTCAATTCGTCCTCAACAAAGGAGAAGAGCCGCAAGCCATGTACAACCGGCTCAAGACCATGGTGAACCAAGTGCTCAACCTCGGGAGCACCAAATGGGATGACCATGAAATGGTCAAGGTTATTCTAAGATCCCTTGTATTTCGTAATCCTACTCAAGTACAATTAATACGTGGGGATCCTAGATACAAACTAATGTCTCCCGAGGAAGTGATTGGCAAGTTTGTGAGCTTTGAACTTATGATCAAAGACTCCAAACACATCGTCAACTTGGATCAAGGCGCCACCTCTACACCCAAGGTGCAACCCATCACATTCAAATCGACGGAAGAAAAGAAGGAGGAGTCTACACCAAGTTGGCTTCTAATCGATGCCTCCAAGCTCGACAACGAGGAAATGGCGCTCATCATCAAGAGCTTCCATCAAATCCTGAAGCAAAGGAGGTGGAAAGACTACAAGTCCCACACCAAGAGGGTGTGTTACCGCTGTGGTAAGTCCGGTCATTTCATAGCCAAATGTCTCATGGCTAAGGACGGCAAAAAGAAGAAGGTACACTCTAGAGCCACCCCAAATATACAACATCTAGTGATGATGGTAGCTCTAGCGATAATGAAGATGATTTACTTGCTCTTTTTGCCAACCTTAACATGGAATAAAAGAAAAAATTAAATGAATTAATAGAAACCATTAATGAGAAGGAAGATCTCTTGGAAAGCCAAGAGGACTTTCTTATTAAAGAGAACAAAAAATTCGTTAAATTGAAAAATGCTTATGCTCAGGAAATAGAAAAATGAGAAAACTTATCTAAGGAGCTTAGCATTTGTCATGATTCTATTTCAAGTCTTAGAACTGAGAATGCTAGTTTAGTTTCTAAGATTGAAAAGTTGAATGTTTGTAATGATTCAATTTCTAGTCTTAGAATTGAGAACGATAAATTAATGCTAAGATAGAGGAATTGAATGCTTGCAAACCCTCTATATCTACTGTCGATCATGTTTCCATTTGTACTAGATGTAGAGATATAAATGTTGAAGCTATTGATGATCACATTGCCATGATTAAAAAACAAAATGATCACATAGATACATTAAATGCTAAAATTACCGAGCATGAGCTCGAAAATGAAAAGTTTAAATTTGCTCGCAGCATGCTTTATAATGGGAGACGCCCTGGCATCAAGGATGGCATTGGGTTCCAACAAGGGAGCCAATCCAATGTCAAGCTTAATGCCCCTAAGAAATTGTCTAACTTTGTGAAGGGCAAGGCTCCCATGGTTCAGGATAGTGAGGGTTACATTTTATATCCTGAAAACTATCTCGAACATAAGATTAGGAAAATTCATGCTAGGAAACCTCATTCTATTTCTCATCATGCATTTATGTATAAAAATGAGGCTTCTAGCTCTAGGCATACCACTCATGTTAAAATGCCTAAAAAGAAAATTCCTGCTGCATCAAATGAACATAATATTTCATTTAAGACTTTTGATGCTTCATATGTTTTAACTAACAAATCAGGCAAAATAGTTGCCAAATATGTTGGGGGCAAACACAAGAGCTCCAAAACTTGTGTTTGGGTACCCAAGGTGCTTGTTTCTAACGTCAAAGGACCCAAGACTGTTTGGGTACATAAGAACAAGGCCTAAAATTGTTTTGTAGGTTTATGCATCTGGTGGTTCAAGTTGGATAATTGATAGCGGGTGCACAAACCACATGACAGGAGAGAAGAGAATGTTCTCCTCCTATGAGAAAAATGAAGATCCCCAATGAGCTATCACATTCGGGGATAAAAATCAAGGATTGGTCAAAGGTTTGGGTAAATTTGCTATATCTCCTGACCATTCTATTTCCAATGTTTTTCTTGTAGATTCTTTAGATTACAACTTGCTTTCTGTTTCTCAATTATGCAAAATGGGCTACAACTGTCTATTTACAGATGTAGGTGTTACTATCTTTAGAAGGAGTGATGATTCAGTAGCATTTAAGAGAGTGTTAGAGGGTCAACTATATTTGGTTAATTTTAACGATAACAAAGCTAAACTTGACACTTGCTTAATTGCTAAGACTAATATGGGTTGGCTCTGGCATCGCCGACTTGCCCATGTTGGGATGAAGAATCTCCATAAACTTCTAAAGGGAGAACACATTTTAGGACTAAAAATGTTCATTTTGAGAAAGACAGGATTTGTAGCGCATGCTAAGCAGGAAAACAAGTTGGCGTCCACCATCCACACAAAAACATAATGACGACGGACATGCCACTCGAGCTACTCCATATGGACCTATTCGGCCCGATCGCTTACATAAGCATTGATGGGAGTAAGTACTGTCTAGTTATTGTGGATGATTATTCTTGCTTCACTTGGGTGTTCTTTTCATAGGAAAAATCCTAGACCTAAGATACCTTAAAAGGATTCTTGAGGCGAGCTCAAAATGAGTTCGGATTAAGGATCAAAAAGATAAGAAGCGACAATGGGACGTAGTTCAAGAATTATCAAATTGAAGGATTTCTTGAGGAGGAGGGCATCAAGTATGAGTTCTCTTCTCCCTACACACCTCAACAAAATGGTGTAGTGGAGAGGAAGAATAGAACTCTACTAGACATGGCAAGAACCATGCTTGATGAGTACAAGACACTAGACCGGTTTTGGGCGGAAGCAATCAACACTGCTTGCTACTCAACCAACCGGCTCTATCTTCACCGAATCCTCAAGAAGACGTCATATGAACTCTTCATTGGTAAAAAGCCCAATGTTTCATATTTTAGAGTCTTTGGGAGCAAATGCTTTATTCTTATTAAAATAGGTAGAAAATCTAAATTTGCTCCTAAAGGTGTAGAAGGCTTTTTACTAGGTTATGACTCAAACACAAGGGCATATAGAGTCTTCAACAAATCCACTGGATTAGTTGAAGTTTCTTGTGACATTGTGTTTGACGAGACTAATGGCTCACAAGTGGAGCAAGTTGATCTTGATGAACTAGATGATGAAGAGGCTCCGTTCGTTGCGCTAAGGAACATGTCCATTGGAGATGTGTGTCCTAAGGAATCAGAAGAGCCTCCACAAGCACAAGATCAACCATCATCTTCCAGACAAGCATCTCCACCAACTCAAGAAGAGGATCAGGCTCAAAATGATAAAGATAAAGATCAAGAGGATGAGCCACCTCAAGAGGAGGACATGGATCAAGGGGAGATGAAGATGATCAAGACAAGGAAGGTGATCAGGAAATAAGGGATCAAAGACCGCCACACGCAAGAATCCACCAAGCAATTCAATGAGATCACCCAGTCAACTCCATCCTTGGTGACATTCATAAGGGGGTAACCACTAGATCTCGAGTTGCTCATTTCTGTGAACATTACTCCTTTGTTTCCTCTATTGAGCCATACATGATAGAGAATGCTCTAAGAGATCCGGACTGGGTGGTGGCAATGCAAGAGGAGCTCAACAATTTCACAAGGAATGAGGTATGGCATTTAGTTCCATGTCCTAATCAAAATGTTGTTGGTACCAAATGGGTATTCCGCAACAAGCAAGATGAGCATGGTGTGGTGACAAGGAACAAAGCCCGACTTGTGGCCAAAGGTTATTCACAAGTCGAAGGTTTGGACTTTGATGAAACTTATGCACCCGAAGCTAGGCTTGAGTCAATTTGTATATTACTTGCCTATGCTACTTACCATGGCTTTAAGCTTTATCAAATGGACGTGAAAAGTTCCTTCCTCAATGGACCAATCAAGGAAGAGGTCTATGTTGAGCAACCTCTCGGCTTTGAAGATAGCGAGTACCCTAACCATGTGTATAAACTCTCAAAGGCGCTTTATGGGCTCAAGCAAGCCCCAGGAGCATGGTATGAATGCCTGTGAGATTTTCTTATCACTAATGGCTTCAAAGTCGGTAAAGTCGATCCTACTCTCTTTACTAAAACAGTTGCAAAAGACTTGTTTGTATGCCAAATTTATGTTGATGATATTATATTTGGGTCTACTAACAAGTCAACTTGTGAAGAGTTTAGTAGGATCATGATTCAAAAATTCGAGATGTCTATGATGGGGGAGTTGAAGTATTTCCTTGGATTTCAAATCAAGCAACTCCAAGATGGCACCTTCATCAGCCAAACAAAATACATTCAAGACATACTTAAGAAGTTTGGAATGAAGGATGGCAAACACATCAAGACACCCATGGGAACTAATGGGCATCTCGACCTCGACACGTGAGGTAAGTCCGTAGATCAAAAGGTATACCGGTTGTTGGGGGCCTGCTTCGTCATCGAAGGTCCTCCAAGCAAAAACACCTGCGGCAGTATGAAATGCGAACTGACACGACATGAAGGCACAAGCCGAAGCTATAACCCAGAAAGCTTCGGCATAATGACGTGCCTTGAGACGAAGGGCGGCACCGACTTAAAGCGGAAAAGACCGTTCAGTCCCTAATAGTTTATGTCACATTTGTAATCTATTGTTAAGGACACAAATGTAATTTCGACCGGGCTGCGTCCCGCGCCTATAAATAGGTGAACAATAACCCTGTACTGTTCACGCTAACTGGTATTCACTTGTGCGTCACGCTTGGACTCTTGCCTTCTGTCAACCGAAGGTACAAATGTAATTCAGTATTGTTCATGTTTATTCATGATGATATAATAAAGATTTATGCTGATGTCATATGATTATTCATGTTATCTCTCATGTTTCATATGCTTCTTCTTTCAATAATATAAACTGTGATGATGAAGGTACGTCCTTCATGACCTTCGTCTGAAGATCATTATATCCTAAGGGAAATAAACATTTTTTGTGTTGCCTTGTTCTTAACTCATAGCATTTGAGAACAAGTCACCAACACCGGTCGATGATAGGATCTTTACTCTATTTATGTGCACCTCGACCAGACATTATGCTTTCTGTATGCATGTGTGCAAGATTTCAGGCAAATCCTAAGGAAGTTCACCTTAGGGCCGTAAAGAGAATCATGAGGTACTTAGTTCACACTCCTAAGTTTGGGCTTTGGTACCCCAAGGGATCTACCTTTGATCTAATTGGATATTCTGACGCCGATTGGGCAGGGTGTAAAATTGATAGAAAGAGCACATCAGGGACTTGTCAGTTTCTAGGGAGATCCCTGGTGTCTTGGGCTTCAAAGAAACAAAACTTTGTAGCTCTTTCCACCACCGAAGCCGAGTACGCTGCAGCAGGTCATTGTTGTGCACAATTGCTTTGGATGAGGCAAACCCTTAGGGACTATGGCTACAAATTGAGTAAAGTCCCTCTCTTATGTGATAATGAGAGTGCAATCCGCCTGGCGGATAATCCCGTTGAACACAGGCGCACTAAGCACATAGATATCCGGTATCACTTACTGAGAGATCACCAACAAAAGGGGGATATCAAAATTGCCTATGTTAACACCAATAACCAATTAGCTGACATCTTTACCAAGCCACTAGATGAGAAGACCTTTAGCAAACTTAGGAATGAGCTAAATTTACTTGATTCTCGGAACTTTGATTGAAACATTGCACACATAGCTCATTTATATACCTTTGATCATGTCTCTTTCATTTGGTACAAATGCATATTTCTTATTCTTCTTGTGCCAAGACTAAGACTAATCTGCTTCCTTGAGTATATCTTGTATTAGTCTTAGATTGAAAGTGAAATGGAGTATCCAGCAAAGACAACGCTTCCACTCAACTCTAACTGTATCAAGTAACCTTTGTCGTTACTCCACAAACTCTCAATTGGTATAATCTTTCACTCATATTTCTTTTACCAATGGGGGAGAAAGTATTAAAAGGCTCTCAAGTTCTGCATTTTTGGCGATTAATGCCAAAGGGGGAGAAAATATTAAGCCCAAAGCAAAAGGACCGCACCACCACCATTTCAAAAAATTTCGAAATGAAATTTTCAATTTATGTATTTTCAAATTGGTATCTATCTCAAAACCCTCTTGAAAGCTAAGAGGAGAATTTCATTCTGGGGGAGTTTTTATTTAGTCAAAGGAAAAGCATTTAAAACAGGAGAAGTTTCAAATCTGAAAAATGCTTATCGCAATATCATTCCTATACCTTTAACTATTAGCAAAAAGACTTTGAAAAGATTTTCCAAAAAGATTTGCAAAAACAAAACAAGTGGTGCAAATGTGGTCCAAAATGTTAAATAAAAGAAAACCAATCCATTCATACTTAGTGAGATTTTCAATTGGTTTAACTCCAAGCAACCTATACACATTTTAAATGCAAACTAGTTACATTTCTGCACTTTATATTTGCTTTGGTTTGTGTTGGCATCAATCACCAAAAAGGGGGAGATTGAAAGGGAAATTGGGTTAACCATTTCCTATAATTAATTTTGGTGGTTGATAATCAACACAAACACATGGACTAACTAGTTTGTCTAGAATTCATGTATTACAGGTGCATAAGGTTCAACACAAACCAAGTTAGGGACACAATTTTATTGGAGCAAAAGAAATTGAGTGCGCTGAAGATTGGCGCACCGGACTGTCCGGTGTGCCACCAGACAGTGTCCGGTGCACCAGGGCTGTACAACTCCAAACCACCCACTCTCGGGAAATCCAGGGCGCGCTCCGCTATAATTCACCGGACTGTCCTGTGTGCCACCGGATTGTTTGGTGAGACAACGAAGCAACGGCTCCCTGCGCGCCAACGTTCGACTGACAGGATGAACTGTGCAGCACAGTGCTGTGCAGAAGTCAGAGCAGCGAAGTTAGAGGGGCACCGGACTGTCCGGTGCAGCTAGAAGACAAAAGCCCCAATGGTCGACCAGCTCAGAACCCTAATGGTTAGGTGACGTGGCGGTGCACCGGACAAGGAACAATGCCTGTCCGGTGGCGTACCAGACTATCCGGTGTGCCCATCGCTAGCAGCCTTAGCCAACGGCTACAAAGTGGTTGGGGGCTATAAATACCCCCCCAACCACCACAACCTATGGCATCCAAGTTTTTCAAAGATCACATTCAATACAAGAGCTAGTGCATTTACTCCAAGACACATTTCCAAAAGATCAAACCCTCTCCAAGTCTAGAATTCATCTCAACCATTTAGTGACTTGAGAGAGAGTGTGTTCATGTTCTTTTGCGCTCTTGTTTCTTGGATTGCCTTTCTTCTTTTCTCATTCTTGTTCTCAAGTGCTTTGTAAGTGAAGCAAGAGACACCAAGTGTGTGGTGGTCCTTGCAGGGTCTTAGTGACCCGTGAGATTAAGGAAGAAGGCTCACTCGGTCTAAGTGACCGTTTGAGAGAGGGAAAGGGTTGAAATAGACCCGGTCTTTGTGACCTCCTAAACAGGGACTAGGTTCTTTGGAACCGAACCTTAGTAAAACAAATCAATGTGTTCACTCGCCTTGATTCTTATTTGATTTGTTTTTCATCTCTCTTCGGACTTGAATTTAATTCTAACGCTAACTCCGGCTTGCAGTGTGTGTTTAAAGTTATAAATTTCAGGTTTCGCCTATTCACCTCCCTCTAGGCGACTATCAGGCCAAAAAGCAGCAAAACGATGAAAAATGTTAAGTATGCAAGGTTTGAGTGTTCGAATATGTTGCATACAACTTTTACTATGCATTTGGAACTTTGGTTTGCTCTCTAACCTTGTTTGTAGAGAAAGTGCCATTCGGGGACCTATTTGATGAGAAATAGAGAAGGTGGGGGAGATTGAGAAAGAGGTAACTTTTTTGGAACTTAGTCAAATGGATTATGCTCTAATTATGTTTGTCTAACGCACAAGAAAGTCCTCCAAAAACTTAAAGCAAAAGGAGAAAGATTGGAGAAGAAAGGACTCACTACAGCTTGTCGGGGCACACTGGACCGTCTATAGTAAGGGCCTGGTGGCGTACCGAACTGACTAGGCAGTAGCCTGTTTGGAGCCTTCGGTAGCCTGGTGCATCGGACCGAGTCCGTGTGCACTACAGCATGTAAAGCTAAATAGTGAGCTCTTGGATTTTTAATTATAAAAACGACTGGACCTTCACTGTGCACACTTCGGTGGTGCACCGGACCATCTCCAACGGCTATCTTCCAACGGGCATGCGCTGACCAACGACTAGCTGACATGGCACCCAGTCCGCCGGTCTAGTGCCCGTCAGCTATGAAAACCGCCCAATCAGATCATAGAGTCGGGGCTCATGGACCTGGTCCGGTGCCCCCATCGCCAATCACTTTCTCCATTTGATTTTCAACGTCTACAAGGGGCATGGGGGCTATAAAATGACCCCTCCACGACTCCAAGGAGTACACAAATTCAGCAAGAAAGTGTGGAACAATTTCATAATATATTTTGTGTCTCTCTCTTGTGTACTTTGTCTCTAGATCTAGTGTTGGCATAGTTATAAGCCAAAAGAGAGAGATGAGGAATGCGGCTGGGAGATAGAGCTAGCAAGATCTTGAGCAAGTGAGTGTTACTCTACTGGAGTGTTGGTTAAGGAGTTGTAAACAGCCACGACCCTATTGTAATCAGCATCTACATAATGGAAGACTCGGGTTTTCACCTAGTGACAAACTTGATGAAATAGAGGAAGGAGTTGAAATATATTCCAAGCCAAGTTGGCTGATGAAGACATCCACGCCACTGATACATCCATGCCAATACAAGTACCAATTTTTGGTCCCATTACTCGCGCTCGTGTTCGTCAACTCAACCATTAGGTGAGTACACTCTTGAGTTTATGGCCATCATATTTATACCATGGAGACCCATGCACTCTTGTTTTGCTTAGGAACCAGGGAGAAGACCGAAAGGCAAAAGGATTTGAACAGGCTAGATTTGGACTGCAGAAGAACACCAACTTGTGATGGTCACCACGGTCACATACAAGCTCCGATTTGGGTGATCAAGTACTACATGGAAAGCTTATAAAGTCTACTTTCATATGGATCCAGAATTGTAGTCATATCTTCTCTAAGGCCGTCACAATCATCATTTCCTTACCGATACCTTTCTTGCATTTTCTGCCCATGGTGCTGCGTCACACCATTTTATCCCAATGGGTCGTGTATCAAGTTAGGTCCATTAGGGATACATCCTAGGGTGCAATACGACCCCAACACTATTGTGGTCCTCCTCCCATGTTTATAAATCCCCTAGCTACCACCAAGAACAATATGTTTTTGTTTAGATCAAGTTTAGCTCTCGTTACTTGCTTGTAAGCGTGGATGCTGGTTCAGTCGTCCGTCTTCTTATCTTCAAAACCCCACCTTATTGGAGATTAACTTTGAAACCTACATTTACATCTGGTAATTCAGTACCTATTCTACTTGTTCTTGCTAGTTCTTCGATTGCTTGCAGGATGAGTGCCTTAGTGGCCGAGGTGTCGCGCTCCACAAGATTGTGATAGCCATAGGAGGTGGTGTATCGGTTTCTAAAGCACAACGTTCTTGGAAGGCTGTTGTCGGGTCATGAACGTCGTCTTGCCACCAATCGAGTTGTTCCACACCCGCTCATCGTAAGATCGGGAATTCACCCAACGGGTGCACATCAGTTGGTAATCATAGCAAGGTTTATCGGTGAGAGATTTACTATTCTTCGTTGTTTTCTTATCTCCTATAGTCCAGAAAAATCCAAAAATAGTAGATTAGTTTTACCGCAATCCTATAAACCCTTGAGCCTTTACTATTACTACTTAGTTAGGGCTTGTTGAGTTTTCGGTTGCATCGATTGTGTTGAGTTGCTGGTCTTAGTTTATTCCTTTAGAGTTTTGAGTTCAATCATGTTTTGGTCACCATGAGATCCACCATTACCATAAATATCTCTGGTTCTCTTTTTCCACCTTGGTTACATCTAATGTCTGATTTGGAAGTTTAAATACAATCTTGAAAGCTTAACTTGTCTTCTTTCCAACGGATTTGACCTTGCCTCAAAATTCATTCTGAGCGTTTCACAATCATCATAGAGCTTGTGTCATGTCATGTTTCTACGGCACCAATATACTTATTCCACGGTTGCATACTTGTTGGTTGTCGACCCCTCTTGTTGAGCAAGGTAAGAAATTGTAAGAGCTTGTGTGGCAGGTTGAGAGTGAGTGCCTTGCAGTAGCTACATCCTAATAGTTGTAGAGTTTTTGTTCCTTCACTTGTTTTTTATCTTGTTGCCTCTGTTCGTATAACCATGGAACGATTGTAGGATGATGATGCTTCTCGTAATATGCCACACTCACCTCACACCAAGGGAATCATACAACAATTTTTAAGGCTGGTGAAGATGCACACAGAATGTCTTGATAATGACTTGCACGTGACGAATGGAAAGATGGGGCCATTGGAGGCCACACAGATTGACACAAACACCAAACTTGCAAATGTGGAAGTGACAGTTGCTCATATTGAGAAGAGTCTTGCCGCACTCTTAAGGTGATTTGATGAGATGCATGCTAATACCAATGGTGGGCGTGATGAGGACGCCAAAGATAACCGAGATAATTATGTTACTGGTACTAAACAAGATGACTAAGAAGCATCTAATCGTCGGTGACTACGTACTAACCGTAGAGGTATGGGTGGTTTTCGCCGATGTGAGGTACATTGTAATGATGATGCTTTTAGTAAGGCTAAATTTAATATACCTGTTTTTATGGTAAATATGACCCTAATGCTTACATTACTTGGGAAATTGCGGTTGATCAAAAGTTTGCAGGTCATGAATTTCCTAAGAATGCACGGGTTAGACCTGCTACTAGTGAGTTTACTGAATTTGCTTCTGTTTGGTGGATAGAACATGGTAAGAAGAATCCTAATAACATGCCACAAACTTGGGATGCGTTGAAACGGGTCATGCGGGCTAGATTTGTTCCTTCTTATTATGCACGTGTTGTGTTAAACAAGTTGCAACAATTGAGATAGGGTGCTAAAAGTGTAGAAGAATATTATTAGGAATTACAAATGGGTATATTGCATTGTAATATAGGAGGGTGAGGAACCTGCTATGACTAGATTTTTTGGTGGGTTAAATAGGGAAATTCAGGACATCCTTGCTTATAAAGATTATGCTAACATAACCCGTTTGTTTCATCTTGCTTGCAAAGATGAAAGAGAAGTGCAGGGACGACATGCTAGTGCAAGGTCTAATGTTTCTGTAGGAAAATCTAAACCATGGCAGCAGCATACGACTACGTCCATGACCAGTCGTACACCACCACCAACTCCCTCGTCAAGTCGACCAGCACCACCGCCTTCCTCCAGAGACAAACCATGTGCATCATCCATAAATTTAGCAACCAAATCTGCCCAGAAACTAGTAGGCAGTGCCTCTTCCGTAGCCTCCATGGGTAGAACAAGAAATGTTCTGTGTCATCAATGCAAGGGCTATGGACATGTGAAGTGTGACTGTCCTAATCAACATGTTTTGGTGGTAAAAGACGATGGTGGGTATTCCTCTGCTAGTGATTTGGATGAAGCTACACTTGCTTTGCTTGCGGCTGATGATGCAAGCACTAATGAACCACCCGAAGAACATATTGGTGCAAAAGATGCAAAGCATTATGAGAGCCTCATTGTGCAGTGTGTGCTTCGTGCACAAATGGTGAAGGTGGAGCAGAATCAATGACATACTTGCTTCAAACAAAGTGTGCCATTAAGGAGCATTCATGTCATTTGATCATTGATGGAGGTAGCTGCAACAGCTTGGCTAGCAGCGACATGGTGGAGAAGCTTACACTTACGACCAAACCGCACATGCATCCATATCACATTCAATGGCTTAACAATAGTGGTAAGGTCAAGATAACCAAGCTGGTACGAATTATATTTGCTATTGGTTCATATCGTGATGTTGTTGACTATGACGTTGTGCCTATGGATGCTTGTAATATTCTGCTAGGTAGACCATGGCAATTTGATACAGATTGTATGCATCATGGTAGATCAAATTAGTATTCTCTCATACACCATGATAAGAAAATTATTTCGCTTCCCATGTCCCCTGAGGCTATTGTGCGTGATGATGGTGCTAAAGCTATAAAATCTAAAACTAAGAACAACAAGAATATTAAAGTTATCGGTAATAACAAAGATGGGATAACATTGAAAGGACATTGCTTGCTTGCGACTAAATCTGATGTTAATGAATTATTTGCTTCCACTTCTGTTTCCTACGCTTTGGTATGCATGGAGGCTTTGATTTCAATTCATGATATGCAACATTCTCTGCCTCTTGTTGTTGCTAACATTTTGCAGGAGTATTCTGATGTATTTCCATGTGAGATACCAGCGAGGCAGCCACCTATAAGAGGGATTGAGCACCAAATCGATCTTATTCCTGGTGCATTTTTGCCAAACCGTGCGCCATATAGGACAAGTCTGGAGGAAACAAAAGAAATTCAGTGGCAAGTGTAAGAACTACTCGACAAAGGCTGTGTGCGTGAATCTCTTAGTCCTTGTGTTGTTTCAGCTATTTTAGTGCCTAAGAAGGATGGAACATGGCATATGTGTGTTGATTGTAGAGCTATTAATAATTTCACCATACGATATCGACACCCTATTCCACGTTTAGATGTTATGCTTGATGAATTGCATGGTGCTATTGTGTTTTCTAAAGTTGATTTGCATAGTGGGTACCACCAGATTCATATGAAATTGGGAGATGAATGGAAAACTGCTTTCAAAACTAAGTTCGGATTATATGAGTGGTTAGTCATGCCTTCCAGGTTAACCAATGCACCTAGCACTTTCATGAGATTAATGAACGAGGTTTTGTGTGCCTTCATTGGAAAATTTGTGGTAGTATACGTTAATGACATATTGATCTATATCAAATCTATGGATGAACATGTTGACCACTTGCGTGTTGTTTTTTATGCTTTACGAGATGCACGTTTATTTGGTAACCTTAAGAGGTGCACATTTTGCACCGATCTAGTGTCGTTTCTTGGCTATGTTGTGACTCCACAGGGAATTGAGGTTGATCAAGCCATGGTTGAAGCAATACAAGGATGGCCTATGCCAAACACTATCACACAGTTGCGTAGTTTTCTAGGAGTTGCTGGCTTCTATCGCCGTTTTTGAAGGACTTCAATACCATTGTTGCACTGTTGAATGGGCTTACAAAGAAGGGAGTGCATTTATGTCACACCCGGTTTTTAGAAGGCAAACCGAATGCGAACCATGTACGTGCCAGGATCAGTTATTCACGTACACAACAGTTACATAACATGGACATCATCACACAGTGCTAAAATAGTATTAAAAAGGGAAATAATAGTCGATTACATCATACGTCCGAGACGTCCATATAGTCCTTACAATAAATCAAAGTGCGGAAAAGAAACGTAGATAAACGTGGCCTTCACAGGCAGCCGACTGGGGGTTGCCGCTAACCCACGCCTAGAACTCGCCGTAGTCTTGGAACTCCTGAAGGTCTCCTTCCACAGCTTCATCTTCTCTCGAGCAGTGGTTGCAATGCTGACAACCTAGGGATGGGGGGGGGGGGTTTGGTGTGTAGAGCAAGGGTGAGTACACATCAACATACTCAGCAAGTATCCTGTTTGGCTATAGTGGACTAGCTTTATGTGGGGGTAAGTCAAGCAGTTGCTTTTAGTTGGTCAGATTATAATTTACTAATAGAAAGCTAGGTTTAGCATTAACTCAAGTTATTAGCCCGATGTACCCTTTCCAAACGGAAAGAATACCACTTACCAGCACCATAGTCATAACCAAAACCATCGATCTCATAGCCACCTGTACCATAATGTCTCTGATCAAGTACCACTAATCACTGGAGCTCCCTTGGCCGCTCATAACCGTGAGCACGACTAATATATCAGTTTTCAAACACTCTGCAGAGGTTGTGCACTTTACCCACAAGCCGTGATTCCCATTCTGCCCGGAGAGAGCTACTCCCCATTGACCACTACCTAGGTGGCCTAGCAGGGCATCACTACGTAGCCTTTACAAAGATTCCTCGGGGCTGTAGCCACCCGTTAGGTTTCCTAAATGCACTGCACTCCTCCCCAAGGGGCGAACCCAAACTTGGCGGAGCGAGCCGTATACACCGAGCCCCATTGACGGCACGACGGCTAAGTGAACTACACCCCGGATCCTCTAATTATTCAGCTAAGGGCATCCCATTCCACCCTCATGGTTGCACTGTTTTCCCGGGCGGTCATCCATAGAACAGGTCCTTACGGACAGGCACTCGAGAAACCACTCGAGCCCCCTTGAAGACCACAAGTATAACATCATAATAAGAGAAGGGAAAATAGCGTATCATAGATAATCTCATCATGTTCATTGATTAGAGTTTGAGCAATAGCATAAAGCTAAACAATAATAATCCAACCCAAATAGGTAAACAAGGACATGGATAACAAAAGCTAGTCAATCCTTAGGCATAAATGTGTAATGCGGGAGGTGAATTAAAGAGTGAATAGGACAGAGATAGGTCAAGGGACACTTGCCTCCACCAACCGACTGCTGCTCAGGGGCTTCTCCTGCGAGTTCCTCGGGTTCTTCGACCGGATCATTCTCTATGCGATTGCAAGCATACATACATCCATCCATTCAAATTAGGGAACAAACAGTACACCATACAAGAGAACAAATGAGGTAGATATACATAGAATATCACATACGATAATAAACTTACCATGGTTAGAAAGAAATGAGAAAAGATCTCGCGAGGGTTAGAGCTTAAGCCCGAGATGCACTACGGGTAGGCGAATAACTAGACGCTACGTGTTCTAGTTCCAATTGGTTCTAACAAAAGGATTAGTTACATGCACTAATGTAAACGTGACCACTTTTAGTAGATTATCATTGAATGAGATAGATGATTAGCTATACAAATTAACTAACATAACCAATTTCCAAATTGAGACTCCTATCTTATTAATATAAACACGTGATTAGCGCACATAGGACACGAGGGGGGGGGGGTAGACGGGGCGTCTGGGGGTAGACGGGGGCACGACGGGTCGTGCCAAGGCACGCGCACTACGCGAGCACGCGCGCGAGGCCGCACGCACACGCCACGAACTAGCCGTGCGCACGTCGGGGCCGAGCGCTAGCCGAGCTCAAAGCCGCGCGCTAAAGGCACGCTGGGCCGAGTTCGAGGCCACGCCGGGGCCGTCACGACGCGAGCAAGGCACGGCGGGGCGAGCGGGCGAGCACGGCGCACGGGCGGGGCGGGAGGCACGGCCGGGGCCGGGACGGCACGGGGCCGAGGCGGGCGCGGCCGAGCCGGGCGCGGGCGCAGCGGGGACGGCCGAGCCGGGGCGGGGCGGCCGGACGCGAGGGGCCGAGCGGGGCTCGCGCGGGGGCGGCCGAGCCGGGGCAGCCGGGGCGCGGCGAGGGGCGGGCTCGCCGGAGTGAGGCGCGCCGGGGCCGGGGATGGCCGAGGCCGGGCGGGGTCGGCGCGAGCTCGCCGGAGGGCCGGGCGGGGCGAGGCCGCGGTCGGGGCGGGGTCGGCGCGAGCTCGCTGGAGGGCCGGGCAGCGCGGAGCGGCCGGGCGCGGGCGCCCGGGCCGGGGACGGCTGAGGGCGGCGCGGGGAGGGCGGCCGAGCGGGCGGCCGAGCGCGGGGCGGGCGGGGGCGACCGGGCGCGGGGCCGGCCGGGCGCGGGCGAGGCGGGCGCGCCCATGGCGCGGGGGCGGGGGACGCAGGCGGGAGGGAAGGAGGAGGGAGGGGAGGAGAGAAGGGTGGGGGAGGGAGAAACCTCACCGGAGAGGGAGGCCGGCGCGGCGGCGGCGCCGGGGAGGGGCGGCGGCGGCGCGGGGGCGGGACGGGGGCGATGGCGGCTAGGGTTAGGGTGAGGTAGAGAGAGAGGGGATGACGAGCGGGGCCCGCGGGGAGGGGATTTTTGGAAAAAGAAAAGGGAGGGGGGGCGGTTGGGCCGGCTGGGCCCAAAGGGGGATGGGGGGGCGCGCGGCTGGGCCGCCAGGCGGCCCACGGCGGGGAGGGAAGGGGGGGGCGGCTGGGCCGAAAATGGGGAAGGAGGGGGGAGAGGAGAAGGAAAAGGTTTTTTTTTTCTAAAATCTATTTTCCTCTAGATGAATGCTTTCACATTTTTAAACAATCAAAAAAGTATGCATGGTTCGACATGGTGCATCACCCAAAATAAAGTATTTTAAGGTTTTGCTTTACACGAGGTCTAAAGCCAAAACCCGCTATAACTTTGGAAAAGATCAAGGTTTAGCGAGGGGAAAAGGGAAAAGGGAAAAGGAAAGGGTAACGCCTGAATTTGGTGAGAGAAAAGAAGAAAAAATTCTACCCCCAAATTCAGGGCGTTACAAACCTATCCCCCTTAAAAGAATCTCGCCCTCGAGATTCAGGGTTGGCTAGCAAAGAGTTCTGGGTATTTAGCCAACAGATCATCTTCACACTCTCAGGTTGCTACTTCCTCTGCGCCTGTTCTTTGGCATCTGCAGAATGCAACCACACATCAGAACTGATCTGGCAAATCTTGCAGCATAAGAAAAGAGTATAGAATCCTTCAATAGCACTGAACAGATGAGCATCTTCACTGATCTCCAACACAGACCACACAGCTTCTCAGATAAAGGGGAAAGTGGAATAAAAGGTTTCCCAACTATATAACTAACTCCATTAACATAATAGGTAAACCAAAATGCAGGGGATACCCACACTCTGGTGACAGTCATTACAAAGATCCAAACCAAACATAGATCATCATGACAACCATAAATGCACAGGATATAGCAAACTACCTTGTCTAACTAAGACTAACTAAGAGCGAGACTAACACTAAGACTGTAGCTTCTACGTATATATTTTGTATTAATTACGAGATCCAACTCTAACGATCTATGGTTCTAGATTTATCTTGGTCTTGCAGTCGGGGTGGCCATAAGGCTGGTGTCCACGCCAAGGTGAGCGGTACGGGTGCTGAGTCCCGACGGGAGTGGGGGAACCATCGTCCAGGTGACGATGTTCCGCGCGCTCAGCCCGCAGCAGGGCGATCTCAGCACGAGCCCTACTCAGCTCGTCTAGTGCATGGTCCAGCTCCGTGTTTAGCACGACGGCTAGGTTGACTGTGCTGCTCAACCTAGGATTGTCCTCACCGACAGGTGAGACAATCACGGCTCCTGTGCTGCCAGATGGACGGCGGGGGTAATACTTCAGGTCAAGACCGTCAGCTACCCCACCGAGAACCGAGCAGTAGTGCGAAAGCGCACGCCGTGCAGCATCTTGCATGGCCGCCTCAGCCAAGTCCCGCTCAGAGATAGAATAGTGCTCTAAGCAGGCCTCCGCACCCTGGAGACTGTTCTCCGGACGGCGCACCAAGCAGGTCGCCTCCCAGCGGTCTGGGTAGACCCCGCGACTATGCTGGTAGACCACACAGCGATACTCGATGGACCAAGTACGCCGGTTAAGTGCCCGACGTAGCAGGGTGTCGAGCGCATCGTGGAAGTGACACCCGCGAGCAGCGTCGCGAGTGATGGGTCGGGCGACCCATCCTTCCGGCTCATGGTCAGTAGAGAAGTCGGTGTCGTGGCTCGAGCTGTCGTCGCCACCTCCATCATCTGGGTCTCCTCCAGCAGCTACTCCATAGGCTGGGGCGCCAAGTGGTGGTGCAGGGGGCGCCTCCAGGGGAAGCACAGGGGAGTAGCTCCTCACGGACTCTATCTCCTGCTGGAGCGAGAAAGAAGAGCCCTGCTGCTCCTGTCGTCAACGTTCCTGCTCCTCATGCAGGCGGTGGTGCAGTCTCTCCAAGTGGCTGGACTGTCCGGCCACGGGACGGCGAAGCGGACGCTCAGCAAGGCGGGAGGGTAAGAAGGGGATGACAGACTTTCGTGCAGTGTGTTTAAGTCGAGCCATCTACAAAAGACATCGCAAGCAAAAGGGTGAGGACAGAATTAATATGACCAGCAAATAATGAATCATAAATAAATAAAGGATTAGAATAAAACACAATTTTCAGCAAGGTATAATGTATAGTAGAACATAGGTTTGGTCGGTATGACCAACTTCTGAAGGGATATCAAAGTCAAGGCAGGGACAGAGGTCTATAGTCCTTAGAACGACCATTCTATTCTAGGTTAGCGGTCCTACAGTCAGCACGGCTTTGATACCACTTATGTCACACCCGGTTTTTAGAAGGCAAACCGAATGCGAACCACGTACGTGCCAGGATCAGTTATTCACGTACACAGCAGTTACATAACATGGACATCATCACACAGTGCTCAAATAGTATTAAAAAGGGAAATAATAGTCGATTACATCATACGTCTGAGACGTCCATATAGTCCTTACAATAAATCAAAGTGCGGAAAAGAAACGTAGATAAACGCGACCTTCACAGGCAGCCGACTGGGGGTTGCCGCTAACCCACGCCTAGAACTCGTCGTAGTCTTGGAACTCCTGAAGGTCTCCTTCCACAGCTTCATCTTCTCCCGAGCAGTGGTTGCAATGCTGACAACCTGGGGATTGGGGGGGTTTGGTGTGTAGAGCAAGGGTGAGTACACATCAACATACTTAGCAAGTATCCTGTTTGGCTATAGTGGACTAGCTTTATGTGGGGGTAAGTCAAGCAGTTGCTTTTAGTTGGTAAGATTATTATTTACTAATAGAAAGCCAGGTTTTAGCATTAACCCAAGTTATTAGCCCGATGTACCCTTTCCAAACGGAAAGAATACCACTTACCAGCACCATAGTCATAACCAAAACCATCAATCTCATAGCCACCTGTACCATAATGTCTCTGATCAAGTACCACTAATCACTGGAGCTCTCTTGGCCACTCATAACCGTGAGCACGACTGATATATCAGTTTTCAAACACTCTGCAGAGGTTGTGCACTTTACCCACAAGCCGTGATTCCCATTCTGCCCGGAGAGAGCTACTCCCCATTGACCACTACCTAGGTGGCCTAGCAGGGCATCACTACGTAGCCTTTACAAAGATTCCTCGGGGCTGTAGCCACCCGTTAGGTTTCCTAAATGCACCGCACTCCTCCCCAAGGGGCGAACCCAAACTTGGCGGAGCGAGCCGCATACACTAAGCCCCATTGACGGCACGACGGCTAAGTGAACTACACCCCGGATCCTCTAATTGTTCAGCTAAGGGCATCCCATTCCACCCTCATGGTTGCACTGTTTTCCCGGGCGGTCATCCATAGAACAGGTCCTTACGGAGAGGCACTCGAGAAACCGCTCGAGCCCCCTTGAAGACCACAAGTATAACATCATAATAAGAGAAGGGAAAACAGCGTATCATAGATAATCTCATCATGTTCATTGATTAGAGTTTGAGCAATAGCATAAAGCTAAACAATAATAATCCAACCCAAATAGGTAAACAAGGACATGGATAACAAAAGCTAGTCAATCCTTAGGCATAAATGTGTAATGCGGGAGGTGAATTAAAGAGTGAATAGGACAGAGATAGGTCAAGGGACACTTGCCTCCACCAACCGACTGCTGCTCAGGGGCTTCTCCTGCGAGTTCCTCGGGTTCTTCGACCGGATCGTTCTCAATGCGATTGCAAGCATACATACATCCATCCATTCAAATTAGGGAACAAACAATACACCATACAAGAGAACAAATGAGGTAGATATACATAGAATATCACATACGATAATAAACTTACCATGGTTAGAAAGAAATGAGAAAAGGTCTCGCGAGGGTTAGAGCTTAAGCCCGAGATGCACTACGGGTAGGCGAATAACTAGACGCTACGTGTTCTAGTTCCAATTGGTTCTAACAAAAGGATTAGTTACATGCACTAATGTAAACGTGACCACTTTTAGTAGATTATCATTGAATGAAATAGATGATTAGCTATACAAATTAATTAACATAACCAATTTCCAAATTGAGACTCCTATCTTATTAATATAAACACATGATTAGCACACATAGGACACGGGGGGGGGGGGGGGGGGGGGTAGACGGGGCGTCTGGGGGTAGACGGGGGCACGACGGGTCGTGCCAAGGCACGCGCACTACGCGAGCACGAGCGCGAGGCCGCACGCACACGCCACGAACTAGCCGTGCGCACGTCGGGGCCGAGCGCTAGCCGAGCTCAAAGCCGCTCGCTAAAGGCACGCTGGGCCGAGTTCGAGGCCACGCCGGGGCCGTCACGACGCGAGCAAGGCACGGCTGGGTGAGCGGGCGAGCACGGCGCACGGGCGGGGCGGGGGGCACGGCCGGGGCCGGGACGGCACGGGGCCGAGGCGGGCGCAGCCGAGCTGGGCGAGGGCGCGGTGGGGACGGCCGAGCCGGGGCGGGGCGGCCGAGCGGGGCTCGCGCGGGGGCGGCCGAGCCGGGGCGCGGCGAGGGGCGAGCTCGCCGGAGAGAGGCGCGCCGGGGCCGGGGATGGCCGAGGCGGGGCGGCCGAGGCCGGGGTCGGGGCAGGGTCGGGGCCGAGGCCCGGCGGGGTCGACGCGAGCTCGCCGGAGGGCTGGGCGGGGCGAGGCGGCCGAGGTCGGGGTCGGGGTCGGGGTCGGGGTCGGGGTCGGCGCGGGGTCGGCGCGAGCTCGCCGGAGGGCCGGGCGCGGGGGCGGCCGGGCCGGGGACGGCCGAGGGCGGCGCGGGGAGGGCGGCCGAGCGCGGGGCGGGTGGGGGCGACCGGGCGCGGGGCCGAGGCCGGGCGGGCGAGGTGGGCGCGCCCATGGCGCGGGGGCGGGGGACGCCGGTGGGAGGGAAGGAGGAGGGAGGGGAGGAGAGAAGGGAGGGGGGAGGGAGAAACCTCACCGGAGAGGGAGGCCGGCGCGGCGACGGCGTCGGGGAGGGGCGGCGGCGGCGCGGGGGCGGGACGGGGGCGACGGTGGCTAGGGTTAGGGCGAGGGAGAGAGAGGGGATGACGAGCGGGGCCCGCGGGGAGGGGATTTTTGGAAAAAGAAAAGGGAGGGGGGCGGCTGGGCCGAAAATGGGGAAGGAGGTGGGGAGAGGAGAAGGAAAAGGTTTTCTTTTTCTAAAATCTATTTTCCTCTAGATGAATGCTTTCACATTTTTAAACAATCAAAAAAGTATGCATGGTTCGGCATGGTGCATCACCCAAAATAAAGTATTTTAAGGTTTTGCTTTACACGAGTCCTAAAGCCAAAACCCGCTATAACTTTGGAAAAGATCAAGGTTTAGCGAGGGGAAAAGGGAAAAGGAAAGGGTAACGCCTGAATTTGGTGAGAGAAAAGAAGAAAAAATTCTACCCCCAAATTCAGGGCGTTACAATTTAGTTGGGGCAAAGTACAAGAGCACTCTTTCAACGTGCTTAAAGATAAGTTGACACATGCGACTCTCCTCCAACTTTCTGTTTCTAATAAGACTTTTGAGCTTGAATGTGATGCTAGTGGGATTGGATTGGGTGGTGTTTTGTTACAAGAAGGCAAACATTAGTGAAAAATTGAGCGGGCATGTTCTAAACTATTCTACTTATGATAAGGAATTATATGCTCTTGTGCGAACATTAGAAACATGGCAGCATTATTTGTGCCCCAAAGACAAATTATTCATTCTGATCATGAATCTTTTAAACATATTCGTAGTCAAGGAAAACTGAACCATAGACATGCTAAGTGAGTTCAATTTATTGAATCTTTTCCTTATGTTATTAAGCACAAGAAAGGAAAAGAGAATATCATTGCTGATGCTTTGTCTAGGAGATATACTTTGCTGAATCAACTTGACTACAAAATCTTTAGATTAGAAACGATTAAAGAACAATATGTTCATGATGCTGATTTTAAAGATGTGTTGTTGCATTGTAAAGATGGGAAAGGATGGAACAAATTCATCGTTAGTGATGGGTTTGTGTTTAGAGCTAACAAGCTAAGCATTCCAGCTAGCTCCGTTCGTTTATTGTTGTTGCAGGAAGCACATGGAGGTGTATTGATGGGACTTTTTGGAGCAAAGAAATCAGAGGACATACTTGCTGGTTATTTATTTTGGCCCAAGATGAGAAGAGATATGGTAGGATTTGTTGCTAGTTGCACGACAAGTCAAAAGGCGAAGTCTCGATTAAATCCACACAATTTGTATTTGCCTCTACCCGTTCCTAGTGCTCCTTGGGAAGACATTTATATGGATTTTGTGTTGGGATTGCCTAGGACTAGGAAGGGATGTGATAGTGTGTTTGTGGTTGTTGATATATTTTCTAAGATGGCACATTTCATACCATGTCATAAAACTAACGATGCTACTCATATTGCTGATTTGTTCTTTCGTGAAATTGTTCGCTTGCATGGTGTGGCCAACATAATCGTTTCTGATCGTGATGCTAAATTCCTTAGTCATTTTTGGAGGACTTTGTGGGAATTGGGGGCTAAGCTTTTGTTTTCTACTACATGTCATCCTCAAACTGATGGTCAAATTGAAGTTGAGAATAGAACTTTGTCTACTATGTTAAGGGTTGTTCTAAAGATGAATATTAAGGTGTGGGAAGATTATTTTCCTCATATTGAATTTGCTCATAATCGATCATTACATTCTACTACAAAAATGTGCCATTTCATATTGTATATGGATTGTTGCCTTGTGCTCCTATTGATTTAATGTATTACCATTTTCTAAAACACTAAATTTTGATGCTACTAAGCGTGCAGAATTGATGTTAAAATTGCATGAAACTATTAAAGAAAACATAGAGCGTATGAATGCTAAATATAAGTTTGCTAGTGATAAAGGTAGAAAAGAATTAAAGTTTGAACCTATAGATTTAGTTTGGTTGCATTTGAGAAAGTAAAGGTTTCCTGAATTGCAGAAATCTAAATTGTTGCCTTGGGCTGATGGCCCGTTTAAAGTGCTAGATAAAATTAATGACGATGCATATAGGCTAGATTTGCCTACAAACTTTGGGGGTTAGCCCCACCTTTAACATTGCAGATTTAAAGCCCTACTTGGGAGAGGAAGTTGAGCTTGAGTCAAAAACAACTCAAATGCAAGAAGGGGAGAATGAGGACGACATCCACACCATTGATACATCCATGCCAATACAAGTACTAATTTCTGGTCCCATTACTCGCGCTCGTGTTCGTCAACTCAACCATCAGGTGAGTACACTCTTGATTTCATATCATCATATTTAGACAATGGAGACTCGGGCACTCTTATTTTGCTTAGGAACAAGGGAGAAGACCAAAAGGGAAAAGGATTTGAGTAGGCTGGATTCGGACTGCAGAAGAACACCAAATTGTGACGGTCACCACGGTCACATGCAGGCTCTAATTTGGGTGATCAAGTACTACATGGAAATCTTATCAAGTCTACTTTAATATGGATCTAGAATTATAGTCATATCTTCTCTGAGGCCACTGCAATCATTATTTCCTTACCAAGATCTTTCCTGCCTTTTTTTGCCCATGGTGCTGCGTACCCTATTTTGGCCTGATGGGGTGTGTATCAAGTTGGGTCCATTAGGTACGCATCCTAGGGTTGCAACATGACCCCAACACCCTTGTGGTTGTCCTCCCATGTTTATAAACCCCCTAGCCACCACCAAGAACAACGGTTTTTTAGATCAAGTTTAGCTCTCGCTAGTTGCTTGTAAGGGCACGTGTTGGTTCAGCCACCTGTCTTCTTGTCCTCGAAACCCCACCTTATTGGAGATTGAGTTTTAAACCTACACTTACATCTAGTAATTCAGTACTTGTTCTTGCTAGTTCTTTGATTGCTTGTAGGACGAGTGCCCTAGTGGTCGGGGTGTCACGCTCCACAAGATTGTTATAGCCACAGGAGGTGGTGTATCGGTTGCTAAGGCGTGGCGACCTTGGAAGGCTGTAGTGGGGTCATGAACGTCGTCTCCTCCATCAATCGAGTTGTTCCACACCCTCTCATTGAAAGATCGGGAATTCAACCAATGGGTGCACATCATTAGCTAACTCCAACTTGGATGTAGACAAGCATTTTAGGCTTAGCTAGACCACAGGATAAAATTTATGTGTCATGTATCGCTCTATGGTGTTTCTTGTTTGCTTCACTATTTGCACGTCTATAATCATCTTGGCATAAACTGTTTATGAAGTGTAGGCTATTGTGAGACAGGGACTTCTACTCTGCTATGATCTACTTGACTCGACTACATTCTGTTGTGTACACTATTTCGAGTAGAGTAAGAAAGTTCTAGTTTTTGTTGTTATTTTTTATTCGCCTATTCACCCCCACTAGGCAACATCCAAATAATTGTGTTCCCCTCCAAAGGGAACTTTCACTATGACACTCCATCAAGTCCTAAGATCACATCATATCCTAGTGAAAAGAAGTCAAGGGACATAATATGAATTGGAAACACGAACTAGTAAAGATTTTGGCCTTGAATAGCTATAGGGGCGCCATTTGAAAGGGAGGTGGTGGTGCTACTACTCATATGTACTACATGATATGTTAAAAGTATGCAAAGTTATAGGCTTTGTGTGTTAGCAATTGCTTTTGGAGCTGACCGTGTTGAGCCTGAATGGTCTTGGACAGGATGATCATCCTATCTATCTAACGTTATTGTGCCTTAGCTCGATGCCTCTACTCCTCCCTATCATGTGCCTCTCTATGTAGCTACTCGGCAAGCATCCTCTGCAACTTTGTTTCAAGCCTCTGGTACTTAGCTACCAATTATTGTGGTTCTGCTATCATTTGCTAAAGGAGTGCAACCATCTGGTCTTTTGTGGTCCAAAATACTAAAGGTGAAGTTATGGTACTGGAACCACTTTCTCTAAGTCATGTGGTATTGGTAGTTGCATTGGAGACAAATATGGTGGTACATAGTAGTCCTCATGTGTCATATTGTCGAAGCTCTATCTGCTCAACCTGGCGAATAGCCTCATTCTACTACTCTCTCCTTAGTTGTCTTCTTTCGATATATCTATGTGTCTATATTGCTAATAGCTTAGGAATCTAGACGTGCGTGGACGGTGGACTAAGGACTTTAAACTCTATAATCTCTTTAGGGAACACTTGTGAAAATACAATACTACAAGCGGGCCTCTTTAGGGACCGCTTGTAATAAACTCTTTTTGCAAGGGTTCACCTAAACTAGCCGCCTACAAATATATATTTTATAGGCAGCTAACTTAGCTCAACCGCTTGCAAAAGTTGCTGACTAAGAACAAAATACTTGAGTATTCATTATAGAATACTGCAACATACAACCCAAGAACAGAATACTTGAGTGTTCATTACAGAGTACTACAACATATAACCCCAAAACATAATACTTGAGTGTTCATTATAGAGTACTACACAACATATGGCCCAAGAACAGAATACTTGAATGTTCATTATATAGTCTACAACATCCAATACCCACACAACATGCAATACTTATAACTAGCCACTGAGTATTTTCTATACAATACTAGAGTGTTAAGAATAAAATACATACAACCAAAAACAAAGGAGTTCACAACACCCAATACCCACACAACATCATCTAGCTATCAGGACTCGTTTATGACTTTTAAGAGATATTCTTTTGCTTTAGAATCTTGTAGCACAATGAATATCTGACGATATTTCTAATCATCCTTCAATAATGTGGTACAATTCGTCATACTAAATGACCTTTAAAATTTTCATCTGAACTTTTTGTCTTCTCTCAGCAATGTAGCAAATTGTTGATCTATGCTTGATTTTGATAGGGAAGGAGTGGCTTCGTTGGACCTATTCAACCTCTTTGATTTGGATAGAATACACACAAGGAGAATGCTTGGAGAGATTAGTAGGAGTCGATGGGATAGTGTCAGGAATATTATAATGGAACGCATCAAGCCATGTATCCAAGTGCTTATAAATTGGTTCAATTCCTTCTTTCATACCAAAGGTAGTCAATTGGGAAGGCTCTTAAAATGAAAACAAGTTTTTGGATTATAATATGAATTGAATTGTTACCTTATGATGTTTGACTCTATTGCACTTCAATACAAATTGTCTTAATTCTTCTTGACTCATATTGTGTGCATACTCAACCTTATTTAGCCATTTGAGTACATGATCACTAGTAGCTTTCCATGCATTGTCTCCTTCAAATAAATACTTATTATTATATAGACTAAGAAGGACTCTTCTTTATTTTTGTGTGAATTGGGCTTAAATATGAAAATAAACTTACATTATCCAGAAGTTTTTAAAAAATATATAATCTGTTATATAAACCAAAAGCATTACTAAACCTCATAGGTGAGCTTCCACACAATTTTCGACCGAAGTGTTGGCGATTTACCAATCGAACGATATAAGGCCAAATATGTAGTTGTTATGATTAGAATAATTGACCTCTTCAATATACTTGTGCAAAGTCTTCAAGACTTATGGATCATATTAAAAAACCTTCTAGTTCATGTAGTCTTGAAAAATAGCCATAACCTTCGAGTAAAGAGTGTCATAGGCAATCGCTTGGAAGCAGTTTCTCACGATTGAAGCAAGACGAGCGAGTTCAGCGCTTGGGGCGAAAGCGACACAATGAGCCTAACGACTTGATTGAAGCAACAACTTAGTACCTGTGGCGGAGCAAGAACTCGAAGAAATGCATTCCATTTTGCTTCTTATGTTGTTTTAGTTAATAAAATATATAATAATAGTTCTACCATTAATATAGATATATCTAGAAATATATAAATATATCTAAGTAACAACTTAGACAAATATTACCTCATGAATATAATTATAATTTTAAATAATTAGTTAGTATCAGTAGTATAATAATTGTTAAGAAAATATTTTTATGATTGCTAGGACATTATATAATTAATATGTCTTATTCGTCACACTAGGTGATGATCACCAACCCTCTAAAATAACTTAATAAATTTAAGTTATTTGTGATCTTTGTAAGCCATTTAAGAGTAGGAGGCGATGAATAGTTATATATATGACCTTGTGCCTTGTAATGCTAGTGCCACCAGTGAGCGTCGCGTGCGGCCAGTGCCCTTCCCTGTCGGCAAGCAACATGTCTTCTTCGGGCCCTTCGATGACTAGTTCCTAGGTCTTCTTTGCTAGCTAGTGCTCAGGTCTTCTTCGACCGATTCGCTGGCGTGCACCAACAGCTTCGCCCACCGAGTCCTTCCTGTTGTGCGAAACTGAATAGCTAAGCCGATGAACTCAATTTTCTAAAATTTCATTTTCAATAAAAATTGATCCATTTGTGGAGAAATGTGTTAACATAACATAATAACATGAATGGCTTTCTTCATTACATTATAGTTGTGCACTTTATTGGAGCGAAGATGGAACTAGCCCTCGATCACCCCTCGTACTTATCCATTGACAAGATTTCTGTTGAAGGGTAAGCAGCTAGAAGGAAACGAAGACAGATATGGGGGCTCGGTGTTGATAACTCATTTTTTATTCCTAAGGATATCAAAAACAAGGCAACACAAGTTATTAAATTGAAAGCTTCTCCCTTCAATTAATTCTTCTTCGAAGGTTAATTCAAGGGAGAAGACGAAGGACGTAACAATAAGATGATAAAAACATTATGTAAATCAAGAGGAGTAAGATATATCACTCATCTGGATGTGCATACTCTTATTTATTTTATTCCTTTTCCAAGATATCAAATGATTACAATTGTACCTTCGGCTTCACAGAAGCGAGAGCTCGAAGATATCTTCGAAGGCTGCGCGAATCAATATTCTAGGCTCGAAACCGTGTCTTATGCATGTCATTGTTCCTTTATTTATAGTCATGGGGTACAACTTCGTATGAAATTACAAACATATCCTGAAATCGTATACATAATCACCACGACCATTATGATGGCAATATTATACTTTTCCATCTATATATCTTGCAAATCATGTCTTCCACGACCTTTAACTTCGTCTTGGCTTCGTAAGCCACAACTCACAACATAAAGCTACCCCTTTGACATCAACAGGCTTAGCGCTCTCGCGATCTTCAATCTTCTTAGGCTATCTCCAGTGAATTCTGTAAAATAGGAAACACAGAACTGTAGATGACAATGTTTGATACTTTTGTAGTGTGAAGTTTGAAATAAGAGATGAGATAGGGGATGTGGTAGTGGATCTGCTGGCGATGTCTTAGCTTTGACTTTGTGACGAAGGTGAAGATTTTTATTTGAAACTTGCTTTTCATGACAAAGTTAGTATCTTATAGACCTTCGGCGATGAAGACTCTCCCCCAATAGTAGCCCCACGTGGAATGAGCTCATTTTCATAACGAGCTTAGGCCATGAAACATATCAGGGAGGCCTTGCGCCGGAGGTCCAAAAATCACCTTCCCGGGCTCGTTAATGAAAATGACAAAAGCATGTACTTCGACATAAATAAAGGTGTATCCACGGTCCACTGGGTAGTGAGAAGGTGAACACACATCTTTTCGTGCCAATTCACCCTTTCGCGCCCTGCGCCTGATTCTTAGTATTAAAACAAAAATGTGTAGTGAGGCAGGACTACATTTACTGCCCCACCTATATGCTGCTAGTTTTTTCTCTGGCTCCAAAGCTTTTTGCTGAATACCGTTTTTAGAGCGAACTTGGGGTAGAACTCCTTGCTGAGATGGCCAAAATTCACACAACCGCTAGATTAGCCCCTCCCACTTTGTCGGAAAGCCCTTTAGGGGGAGGAAAACACATCAGACACTACGCCGATTTCCACCACGTCGATTCCCAAAGTTATGAAGGCTTCATCGGCACCGAAGTCCAGGAGCAGCTCGAAGCCTATAGAGGAAGAACACGAAGATCGGTCATCAAAGCCAAGACATATTGAGTGGGTCGGTCCATTCTGAAGGACAAAGATTTGAAGACAATGAAGGATCTTGGTTATTTTGGTGACAGGGTCAAGGTACGACTTGCTGGTGATGAGACAATCCCAAAGCCGAAGAAGAGTGAGGTTGTGGTTTTCAAAAGCTTCTTCTGAGCCTGCCTTTGGCAACCGATGCTTGCGAAGGTTTTATAGAACTATAAAGTTTATATGCATCAGATGACGCCAAATGTCATAGTCGTATTGGGTGTTTTCATTTGGGTTGTACGAAGCCATGGGGTTCGTACTGAGGCTAATGCCTTCTGTAGAGTGCATGACTTGCACTACCAGACGAAATCTAGAGGTTCTGATGGTCTTTGTAACAACTTCAACTGCTATTCCTTCGCCTACCAGAAGGATACTGTTTCCCCAGTCCTTGCATACTGAACAAAATGGCATGGTGACTGGACGAAAGAGTGGTTCTATGCTAAGGTGGATTCTAAACAACGAGAGGACTTCAAGGATATGGTGATGAGTCCGCTGCAGATTAGTTTCGGTCTGAAGAGACCAAAATACGAAATGAATGATACTGCTTAGAATTGTTACAAAGCTTTCAATGATGTTTCTGAGAAGATCATATCTCAAGATCTAATCCAAGAATTTCTTGCATACAACACTTATCCTACACACACTGGGTGGAAATTGCCGAAGGTGGTGAAATCTAGAGAAGGTGAGCTTGTAACTTTTGCCTTACAATTCAAGGAGCAAGCTTCGTTCCAAACTCCTTTGTTAGGGTGGCTGAAGCTCATTGAAACAAAATGTAATGAGATTTGTGGAAATTATCTTACTAAGGAAGACAAATCTTTGACATATGCCTTCGAGACCCAAGGGAAACGAAGGCTGAACAGAGTCACAAATGCTATTGGTTTTTGAAGGACCGGTGAGGTGACCAAAGGGGGTGAATGGGAGCCACTAAAAATTCTCGAACTACGAGAACACTGTGACTTGATTCCCTGATCCTATCCAACCTCTAGGGACACCAAAAATACTCTGCAAAAGAACAGATCAACCACAGAATGATCGATTGCTCCTACCAAGTTCTAGAGAAGAATAAGAGCTCAGCAAAACTTAAAAGGCTTGATTTCAACCCAAACTTTCACTAGAAACTCCAAAGGAGACACAAAATAAAAGTTTTGGGTCAAACTCCGAGAAAGACATCGAGTGGAAGTGTCGCTCGTAGGTGCGGTAGCCCAGACCACTGTAATTTATATAAAAGAATTCCCAACAATTATTATATTGAATCAAGTCACAAATGGAGCATTTGAAGAAGTGCTAAACTGCCAGGAGCTGGACTGTCTACGCCAGGGGGCTGAACGGTCCACTCAACCATGACCAGACGGTCCACGCCACCCTGGCGTACGGTCCGCGGCCCATTAGAGTAGATTTTGAACTCCCATTTCGCCTCAAAACTTTCAATCACTGATTCAATCAATTTAACCAATGGAAATCATTCAAAATTTTGCAGTATGTTCTCAAGGACTAGCATAACTGATTCCACCAAGTGATTTGATAAATTCATTACACAAATTCATATCAGAGAGCGATTTCTAGAAACCCTAGAACTTGTAAATTTGAATGAAATCCATGAGATTTTGAAATACCGAGATGACAACATTGTGATATAGTTCTAAGAGATCTTTCAGACAATCCACATGTGAATCCAACTCTCCGAATGCTTACAAACAACAAAGGAGCACTTTTGCTTTTGGTGAGACAATCCACATGTGATTTCTAGAAACTCTGGCGGCCTCTGCCCAACATATCAACCTGTCACAGACGGTCCACGGGGGAACGACAGATAGTCCGCTGTCTAGGAAATCCAGACTGTCTGCATTGACTTCGGACTGTCTTTGACCCAATATGGTAGACAGTCCACGGTCACAGCCTAGACGTGTCGTGGCCAGACACTTCAACTTTCTGAATTATGTCCATTTTTTCGAATTTCAAATGGATTTCTTTGCTCAAGTATGAACATTTTGACTCACTCAAGGGTTAGTATGTATGCATGAACATATAATATACTAGGACAACCAACATTGTCACATAAACTTCATAAGGTCATACATGAATCAAAAATTCACAAAAAATAGACAATAAATAACTTAGAGAGCACACACAAGAGCCCAAATGCACCACTACACATGTGTACTCTGCAACTTGCAAAACCTTGATTCATCCAAAGGTTTTGTAAAGATCTCCACCAATTGATCATCTGTCCCAATTGAACAAATTGAAATATCCCCTTTGCCAACATGATCTCTCAAGAAATGATGCCTTATATCAATATGCTTCGTTCTTGAGTGTTGGACCGGATTTGTAGTCAATTTTATGGCACTCGCATTTTCACACATATGAGGCACATTCTTGAAGGAAACCCCATAATCCAATAGTGTTTGATTCATCCACAAGAGTTTAGCACAACAATTACCGTCTGAAATATATTCTGCCCCGGTGGTAGAGAGAGCAACCGAGTATTGCTTCTTACAGGACAATGAGACAAGAGACCACTCGAGAAATTGATAACAACTGAAGGTACTCATCCTATCAACCTTGCAACCCACATAGTCTGAATCTGAATATCCAATTAATTCAAATTGAGCACCCTTGGGATACCATAGACCAATATTGGGGGTATGCTTCAAATATCTTAGAATTCTTTTGGCGGCTTTCAAGTGAACTTCTCTACGTGATGCTTGAAACTGAGCACACATGCATACTCTAAACATAACATTGGGCCTAGATACGGTAATGTAAAGTAAATGACCAATTATTGAGCGAAAAAGATTTTCATCAACAATTGTACCTCCCTCATCTAAGCCAAGATGACCATTTGTAGCCATAGGAGTCTTGATCGGTGTAATACCCAAATTATATTAAATAAAGTGTTGGAGTATTTGGTGTTTGGGGAATATTTTTTCTATTTTATACATGCATGAGTATACAAACATAAGTTACATAGGAATAAACCCCTTAATAATAACAAAATATAAATAAAATAATGAAAACATTTCTCCATGCTGGTATTTTGATTTGAGCATTTGATCTTAGTGTTAAATTCCCAACAAAAAATTGAATTTAAATTTGAAACTTAAAAGTAAAAAGGAAAAGAAATGAATAAAAGAAAAAAAGAAGAAAACATAACTACCTTTACTGGGCCACTCGAGTGAATTCGGCCCGCTTAGCCTACTGGTCGCGCGCAGCTCAGCCCCGCTGTGGCGCTGACGTGTGGGACCCGCCTGCAAGCCACTTACGCATGTGCGCCTTAGTTCCTCGACGCCGACAGGTGGGCTGGCCCGCGCTAGTCACTCACCCGTCACCAGTCGCTGGGGAGGGGGTCCGATGTTTCAGTCTCATGTTGTCTCCACGGACTCGAGGAGGGATCGCTGTCAACTGGGGTCCATCGGTCATAGGCTCAGGGGCACTGTTGATCTTCCCCTGTCATAACCACTATGTCGCAACAATTGTCGACGTCGTCGCACAAATCTTGCTAGCTCGGTGCCACCAGCCTAGCCGGGTATAAATCTGTGATGCCTATGTACCCCCTTTCCCTATTCCTTGCTTAGACCTAGCTCGCCACGCAGTCGTCGAAGAGAGGGAGCCATTGCCGCAGTGTGAGGAGTGCCACCACACTGGGTCCTCTGCGCCTTTCTCTAACTACGGTGGATTGTTGGTGGGGATTCGGATTGGTCCGAGGAAGACAGCCGCAGCTGTAGCACGTCGAGAGGATCCTCGGGGCGACCTTTATTCGTCGCCGGAGTTGAGTTCCGCCTTGGATCCACCTTCCTCTGTCGCCGCTCGCATCTTCAATCGGATTCCAGTGAGAATATCCCCAGGATGGTTCGCTTAATCCTCTTCTCTACGTTCTGCAGGTCGATCGCGAGTTGGGGGCGTGGAATTCGAGGCTCGATGGGTGGTCAGCCATGGCGCCGCCTCGGGGTTTGCCGCTGCCATATCACCGCCGGGTTTGGGGAGGATGAATGGGCGTTGTCAATCCCGTGATCAACGGTCCTGATTAGAAGATGAGTGTCTCGGTCGTACTTCAAATCTATGTCGCATATCGGGTAATGGACGTCCCTGGATGAATGTGGCGTGGTAGAATTTGGCCCATCGGATTTGGATCGGGCGATCGCTATCGCGTACCGCTTTGGTGAGTAGGGGATCTAATGTGAACTGTAGGATGGAATCGGACGGCTATTATCACCCGGTACCCCTTCGGCTAGAAATTTTACTAAAGAGACCTCGAGGATTTAAAATATCAACACGCAGTGCAGGCCATAAAGAAAATAATTAGAGTTAGCCCCTAAAATTTTGCGCATAGAACCCTGAACTTCTCAAATATAGTGCGTGCAATCCAGAACTCGAGGGAATTAAACAAATTAATATAGAAAATGGTTTTTAGTATAAAAATAATTTAGGATCTTGTTTAATTCATAGAAAATTAATTTTAACTCCTTTTTGGTCCATTCCAGTTGTATTAATTTTGTATCAATATTGTTTATCACAAGGTAACTCTGTTTTATCGTGAAAAATAGATTAAAATTACTCACCTAGTTTATCCTGTGCCAAACACTTAATAACTTCGGAAAATCATAACTCTTTAACCATAACTCCAAATTTAGTGATTCTCGAACCTACGATCTCGTTACGATGCATAGAATATTATTATTTAGTATGTTCTCATGTTTGGTGTGATGTTAATTTCTTCTATTCCATGTTTGCTTGTATTGGTGCGAGTAGACGAGCAAGTGACTGAGAACTTAGAGGCTCGGCAGGTAGAAAATACTCAGTAGGAGCTCGTTGAAGGCAAGTTCTGCCCTTGATCACTTCTATTTAACCAATAATGTCCCTGTTAAACATTATGATTTGCATAGGTTAATTTTGATGCGACCCAATAGGTTACCCCAGTTTGGCTATCTTTATACCTTGTTTACCACTGAACTTTTGGGTAGTACCTGCTATTACTTTATGTGGTTTTGGGTGTTAAGATACACATTATTCATGATCATGCTTTTATTATAAATTTGTTATTTACTATTCATGACAAGATCATTATGTTAATTGGAACATGGAGAACCACCTAGGAAGACAATGCTACCACAAGGGTGGTATGGGACGCCCTTAGCTGACTAATTAGGAAAGCTCGTGGATGACTGCCTTACTCGAAAGGGGCGATGGCAGTAGGGGAGTGGTCGGTATAGGGAGGTTCTCATGTTGATTTTGCTGTGATGGCTTTTCAGACGGGGGATTCCTATGTTGCGCTCCGTAGAAAATGTAGCGGGTTTTCTGAAGCTAGTGGAACTTTGTAAATGCCTCGTAGTGTTATCGTGCCTCGCTTCTTTGGTAGAGGTGTATGGGATTCATGACCCCTTGGCAGATGGGTAACATGACTTGTGGGTAAAGATGCACAACCTTTGCAGAGTATAAAACTAGTATATCAGCCGTGCTCACGGTCATGAGCGGCTCGGACCCTCACATGAGTAACTTATGGAATTAAATTTAACTAGTCATTTGCATCGCGGTCATGAGCGTCTCAGACCCTGACATGAAGAAACAAATTGAATGGTGATGATCAACTAAAATGAACACGATGATTTGTTTCCTGAGGTTCGGTTCCAATGAACCTGCTCCCCGTTGAGGAGGCCACAAAGGTCGGTCTATTTCAACCCTTTCCCTCTCTCAATCGGTCACCTAGATCGGTCGAGTGCTTCTTAATCTCTTGGGTCACAAAGACCCCACAAGGATCACCACACAATTAGGTGTCTCTTGCTAGCTTTACAAATCACTTAGAAAATTTAGAGAGAGATGAAGAAAGCAACCTAGCAACAAATGCAACACACATCACCCTCTCTCAAGTCACTAAACACTTTTGATCACTTGACTTGATTATGGCACTTGGAGACGATTGAAGGCTTTCAATGTGTCTTTGGTGTGTATTCTTTGCTCTTGTATTGAGTGTAGAGAGTGGAAAGCTCGGATGGCTTGAATGGTGGTGGTTGGGGGTATTTATAGCCCCAACCACTATTCTAGTTGTTGGCTGATTTCTCTTTTGATGGACACACCGGAGAGTCTGGTGCGCGCCAGATAGTGCACTATTCACTGTCCGGTGCGTGCCACGTTAGCCGACTGTTGGGGTTTGGAGCTGTTGACCATTGAAGTCGTCTGTCCTTGTGGTGTACCGGACAGTCCGGTGGCAAACCATACAGTCTGGTGCGATCTAACATCGTAGACTGTCACTGACCTTTTGACGCTTCAGACTACGCTGCAATCGACTGTTGGCGAAGATGATCGTTGCTCGTGGGCTCACCGGATAGTCCTGTGCTATCACACCCGGGTTTCGGGGCACCAAGACCCAGGCGCGAATATAATCACTAGGTGTGCTGGGACCTAGTCTCACACATATGATGAATAGTGGTACAGAAACGAATGTCACATCTTTACTATATAATAGGAGTTCTGTACAAAATAAATAAATAATTACATCATAAGGAGACAACGATTGAGCAACCCAAAGTTGACGGGAGACGATGGCCTATACCTCTCACGAACTCGTCACAGCATCCTCCATGCGCCTCATCTTGCAGTACCTGTTCTTAACCTGTGGGGGTGTGAGACAACAAGGCTGAGCTCACATACCTTCATCGCTCAACAAGTTGTGGGGAATAATGTGCATGACCTCACCAAAGGTGGGAGCTCATGTGAAGTGTAAGGCTTACCAAAGAGAATGGTTGAAGCTGAGCATTGCTTTTAAAGTTGGTCAAAATTTTATTAGCAGTTACTAAGTGTAAGTAGATACCAACCCAAATAAGTAGTAGATCAAAATTGAGAACAACACCCACAATGCAATGTGTATGACAAATTAAGTTTACTTCCATAAATTAATCATGTGAGGGTCCGAGCCGCTCATGACCATGAGCACGGATGATATACCAGTTTTACACTCTGCAGAGGTTGCGCATCTTTACCAACCAGTCATATTACCCATCTGCCAAGGGATCGCGACTCCCATACACCTCTACCAAGGAAGCGAGGCAGGGTAACACTACGAGGCCTTTACAAAGTTCCACTAGCTTCAGAAAAACCCGCTATAGTTTATAGAAAGCTCCAATGCAGGGATCCCTCGCCTGACCGCCATCGCAGCAAAATCAACCTAAGGACCTCCCTACACTGACCAGTCCCCTATTGCCCTTTCCCCTATCGGGTAAGGTAGTCTTCCACTAGCTTTCCTAATTAGTCAGCCAAGGGCGTCTCATACCACCCTTGTGGTAGCACTGTTTTCCCGGGTGGTCGCTCCATGTTCCAATTAACATTATGATCTTATCATGAACAGTAAATAACAAACTAATAATAAAGTATGATCATGAATAATGTGTATCTCAATACCCAAATCTACATAAAGCAATAGTAGATACTACCCAAAAATTTAGTGGTAAACAAGGGACAGAGATAGCCAAACTTGCTCTTCAAGATTATCGGACAACTTGTACAGATTATTATGATTAATAAGAACATTATTGGGTAAAAGAAGTGATCAATGGCACAACTTGCCTGGGACTCGAGATTCCAGGTACCAACTTGCTCTTCAAGATTCTCAGGCCTCACTGCTATTCGTAGCAATACAAACAAACATGGTATAGGCAGAATTAACATCACATCAAACATAAGAACAAACTGCACATGAATATTTTATGCGTCGTAACGAGATCGTGGGCTCGAGAATCACTAAATTTGGAGCTACGGTTTAAAAGATATGATTTTCTAAAGTTTTAGGAGTCGGGTATAAAAGAAATCAAGTGCATAATTTTAATTTATGTTTCATAGCAAAATAATGTTACCAGGGGATAAACAATATTAATATGAATTTATTGCAATTGGAATGGACTAAAAAGGAATTAAACGAATTTAATATGAATTAAACAAGTTTCTAAATTTATTTTTATACTAAAAATCATTTTCTCATAATTATTTTACTTAATTCAAGTACTGTGGACCGGGGACACTATTTCAGGAGAGCTCAGGGTTTAATCCATAAATTCTAGGGCCTCATAGTAATGGTTTTTAAGCAGATGAGGATGGCGGGTTGTTTTGTGTATAATGTGAGGGCTCTTTTGTGAAAAACGCACGGCGCAGGGGCACCAGAGGATCTGGACCATCCGATTAATCACCAACCGCCTAGATTAGATGTTACTTTCATTGAACTGGTTTGCACTATTAGCCCTTGGATCTGGGATCCATGGTCAGAGTTTCACGCGACCCCAAAACCGTCCGATCACTGGTTGACGTCAGGGATTTAATGCATCGAATGGGTATGCCCAACCTAATCCCAGCCGTTCAAAATAGATCGCACGGCAGTGAGTCATCTTCCTTCCCATGCCAAAAGACTAAGCTGGCGCCCACCCAGAGACGGCGATGCGCTGACCAGGGGCGCCCCAGCGAACCAGGACCCATATCCCCCCAGTGCTTCGGTGCTCGATTCCTAGCGAATCCAAGTGCTAATCATCGCGATAACCATGGGGAAGCGATAGTGAGGACTCACCGAGACTTGGAGCGCGGATCCGCTCGCCCGTGGTGGAGCGAGATTTAACGACCACTCCCGTGAACCGACCGGAAATTCGCCGCCCCGGGTTGCCGCCCTGTCATAGCAAGGCCACAGGTATGAGTGGTGCGCACCGGCGGTCACAAAAAACCGCAACCCGAGCGCCAATTTGGTGGTGTGGCGCGATACGGTCTGCGGCGGCTCCCTCCAAGTTCTCTGTTGCCACCGGTTTTGTTCTTCGGATGGACGAGAGGAGGTTCACGGAAGTTAATATAGAGGCAGGAGAGAAACAAGGTCCGAGCGTACGGCGAAGATCACGGCCGCACACAACGATCCGTATCAAATCGCGTGCCCCCTAGATTTTCTCGCTATTTGTTGCCGTGAAGATCGCTTTCGGTGAAGATGATGAACCAGTTCCGCGGCCCCACCAGTCAGCGGTTCAATGGTCCTGAGGCAAGCACGCCAGAGAGAGTTGGAGAGCGGGGACCAACGACAGTGGCGGACGGCCATACGCGGCGCCAAGTAGCTGGGGCGGCCCCATCCGTCAGCGCAAGTTTCGTGGCTGGGCTGGCGCGGTAAGAAGGGTCTAGTGGGACGAAAGGGGTTTTGTTGTCCCATGGTAGCACAGTTCACTTCGTTTATTATTTTTTATATCCTTTCTAATTTCTTTTCAAATTTCAAATTGAAGGGTTCAAACCGAATTTAAATCCCTATTTTGAACTTGGAATTTCCAAGGGGCAAAATATCCTTTAATGTGAATATAAACTCTAAAGTTTTACAATATTATTATTTATTCTATTCTTATTATTTATTTATGGGAGAAATAAAAAGGTTCCATAAACATTTCCTTTCTCATTTTCTATTTTATGTTTTTATTTAAAATTGGAGGGCAAGTTTATGTTTTCCATAAAATGCATTACCACAAAATCATTAACCAGAGATCAACCCTGCTTTATCTATTTATTGGTCATTTAACTAATTTAGTACACTTAATTGATTATGAAGAGGAAATTCCCTACTAAATTCCAAAGGTTTCAAAAAATTCTAGAACCACTATCATTGATATTCTTATATCTTTATTCCATTATTTTATGATATAAATATTTTTTTGTCAATTTTAGGTCTTACAAATCCTACCCCCTTAACAGAAATTTCATCCTTGAGATTTGTAAGAAAAAAGATGTAGCTCTTTTTGTCTCAAAATATATGCACAATCAAAACTCTCAGCATGATGCATAACTTATTAGCAAAACATAGGGTCAAGTAGACCTTATTATTAATCTTAAAATAATAAAATAATATCTACTACTAAAGTAATATTTAGGTCTTACAAATAGTACTTAAATATATATATATATATCTACATTTATGTTTATATATTTATATGCTCTAATCTTGCTGCTTGTTGACTTCTTCACCAACTTCTTCATCTTCAACCAGTACTTCTTGGTTTTCAGGTTCAGCCTCTACTTCTGAATGGTTAGCATGCCTCCAGTTGATAGATAAGGTCTGACTCTTGCCTGCCGAAGCCAGACCCTACTTCATCGGAGCCGGAGTAGTATAAGCGGCCATGTTGGGATAATAGTTGGCGTAGTGTCCAGACTGTCCACACTTGATGAATGATCTGTTGGTGGATGTATTAGGTGCAACAGGTCTCGTTGGAGTGCTTGCTTGAGGAGGAGGAGTTTGTTTCTGTTGAGTCTGTTGTCCGGAACTGCCACAAGTTGGTGTACTTTGAGTGGTAGTATATCGAGGACGGGAACTACTTCTAGCATGTCCCTGGTTGGCAGCCCTTCTTTTCTCTCCAAATTCAAACCTCTTGTTTTCCACAACAATAGCTTTGTCTAGTAGTCTCTAGAAGGATAGAAATGTGTGTGATACCAGTTGGTATTGTAGTGGTTCAATTAAACCTCTCAGGAAGAGCTCATGCTTCTTCTCATCATCCTCAACATCCCTAGGAGCATAACGTGATAGCTGAATAAATCTGTCCCTATATTCGCTCACGGACATGCTTCCCTGCTTGAGGGATAGAAACTCCTTCCTTTTTATCTTCTTGAGTCCAGCTGGAATATGGTAATTCCTGAATTGAGTGGAGAATTCTGCCCAGGTGATTGTGTTTACAGCAGCATTGGCAGCACAGTATGCATCCCACCAATCTGCGGCGGGGCCGGTATGGCAACCCGATGCATTTAGCACCTTCTCTCTGTCCGAGCACTGAGCTATGTTGAGCATCTTGTCTAGAGACTTTAACCAGTCATCAGCTTGTAGTGGGTCTGGGGAGTTAGAGAATGTCGGTGGTTTGTGACTCATAAACTTCCGGTGCTTATCCCTTGGTGGATCTGGTGGTGGTGGAGGTGGTTGTTGTTGCCGTTCCAACCGTTCTTGCCTCATTTCTTGACGCATTTCCAGTCATTCCTGATGCATTTCCTGGCATTGTTGCCTCATCTGATTTTGCATTTCATGCATCATGTTGGTCATTTGTTGTAGTATCTGCATTTGAGCGGCAACCACTGGATCGGTCCTTGCCGGTGGAAGATTTGGAGGATTCATTTTCTGTTTGCTATTGTCTGATAATCCTCGTGTTGTGGGGGTTAGCAGGTAGATCGATTCCTCCTCCCTTCCTGTTATTGACCATCTGGGTTAGAAGTATATGGTAAGATAGTTTTGCAAGGGTTATTTAGTAGGCAGAACAGATAGGCTAGTAGCTGGTTATGAACTGAAGATTCTTTGGCAGGGCTTTGATCTGTTGTTTTATGTCAAGATTGGGATAACTAGTCATATAAGGTGAATGTCCAAAGGTAAGATAGAATTTGTCAAGATGAGATAGATATGTGATACTAGTTGTATTATATAATGAGATAAGCAAAGTGGTTGGGATAAGTATGCTTATTAGGATAAGATGTGTTGGGGGCCTTCGTCTTCCGAAGGTCCTCAAAAACATGATTAACATGTTTCCCAAGTGTAATACATGTATAGGAACCTTCGGACTCGGAATAAAGCTGTACACAATATGAAAAGCATGGTCGAGACGAAGGTTGACCAGCTCCGAAGCTATGCGCAAGGGAGCTTCGGCTCAGCGGCAGAAAAAGGAACCGACTTAAAGGGGAAAAGGCTATCTAGTCCTCGTTGGATTGTCCCTAAGTCAATAGTAAACATAAAGGGCATGAATGTAATTTTACACAGGCTGTGTCCTATGCCTATAAATAGATGAACAGTACCCCCGTACTGTTCACGCTGACTTGTATTCATTCGTGCGTCACTCTTGGACTTTTGCCTTCTATCAAGCCGGAGGTACAAATGTAATTCGATATTGTTTATGTTTATTCATGATGATATAATAAAGATATATAAATGATGTTATATGATTATTCATGTTATTTCTCATGTTTCATATGCTTCTCCTTTCAATAATATATATTGCGATGATGAAGGTACGTCCTTCATAACCTTCGTCTGAAGATCATTATATCCCAAGGGAGATAATGCTTCGAAGGACGAAGGGCATTAACCATTAAGATTTTTGTGTTGCCTTGTTCTTAATTCATAGCATTTAAGAATAAGTCCCCAACATTGGCGCCCACCTCCGGTGTACTCACTTCCACAATCTTCGGCAAACCATCAACCTTCGTCATGCCGCCGAAGAAGACAACAGCGCTAGGGGCTACACTATAGCCACTGGACACAAACCAGGAGACTCTCTCTCTCTCTCTCTCTTCGAGAGGCCAGAAGCCAAAAGAGAAAGTCCACCAGTCCAACACTTCAGTAGGAGTTGGACCAGGAGATCAGAGACCTAGAAGTCATTCACCAGCAGGTGCAAAGGAAAAAAGAGAAGATGGCCCGGTTGGCCGACCTTCAGAAGAAGATAGACAAAGCTGCTGAGGAAGTGTGTCATCTTACTCAAGATGATCATGACCGAAGGCCCCAACACAGGGAGCTTCGCCAAGAAGGCTCATTCAACGAAGATGAATGGTACGATGATTTTTATCATGGTAGCTTTACTTTTGATGATGCTTCTCCCCTGGCAGCAGAATTGCAGGCTATTCCTTGGCCACAATCCTACAAGCCACCTCATTTACCCATGTACGATGGCCACTCAGACCCAAAGCAATTCTTGATGAGCTATGAGGCAACAATATCCTCATATGGAGGCAACACAGCTGTCATGGCAAAGTCCTTCGTCATGGCAGTTAGAAATGTGGCTCAGACATGGTACTCTTCTCTCTGGCCAGGGACAATCACGTCATGGCAGCAGCTCAAGGACATGCTGGTTACCAGTTTTCAAGGCTTTCAGACGAAGCCAGTAATAGCTCAGGCCTTGTTCCAGTGCACACAAGACTATGAGGAATACCTTCAGGCGTATGTCCGAAGGTTCTTGCGTCTGAGAGCATAAGAGCCTACAGTGCCCAATGAAATCGTCATTGAGGCCATGATTAAGGGTCTTCGGCCAGGGCCTATGGCCCAATACTTCGCCAGGAAACCCCCTAGACTCTGGAGAAGTTGCTTCAGAAAATGGATGAGTACATCCGGGCTGATAATGACTTCTGACAAAGAAGGGAAGAAGCTTATAAATTTTCTGAGATGACTAGGGGCTTCGGAGGAAGAATCCACCCTAGGCATGTCAGATCAATCCACAGCTCCAGTCAGAATGATGGAAAAGGAAGCCAGTTTCAGAGGCCACAACACAGCTCACAGTCTTCGGGACAGCAGCAAAGCTCCTTCAGGCCACCAGCTCCAAGGGGCAGAGACGGCAGGGGCTTCGGAGGCAGATATGGGGATCAGCCCAGAAAAATCTATTGCTTGTTCTGTGGTGAAGATAAGGGCCACACGATAAGAACATGTCAGATTACCATTCAAAGCAAAAAGAGATCGCCGAAGGAGAAGCCAGGCAAAATCAGCCGAAGCAGGTCCTACATATTGCATCGTGCCACTCTCCCTACATACTAGAATATGTGGGCAACCAACCTGCAGCTTCTGTTACTTCGGCAAGCCACTCACAAACTTCTTGGCCCCAGCTCCCACTGCCACTGTCACACCCGGTTTTAGAAGGCAAACCGAATGCGAACCATGTACGTGCCAGGATCAGTTATTCACGTACACAGCAGTTACATAACATGGACATCATCACACAGTGCTCAAAATAGTATTAATAAGGGAAATAGTAGTCGTTTACATCATACGTCCGAGACGTCCATATAGTCCTTACAATAAATCAAAGTGCGGAAAAGAAACGTAGATAACCGCGGCCTTCACAGGCAGCCGACTGGGGGTTGCCGCTAACCCACACCTAGAACTCGTCGTAGTCTTGGAACTCCTGGAAGTCTCCTTCCACAGCTTCATCTTCGCCTGAGCAGTGGTTGCAATGCTGACAACCTGGGGATGGGGGGGTTTGGTGTGTAGAGCAAGGGTGAGTACACATCAACATACTCAGCAAGTATCCTGTTTGGCTGTAGTGGACTAGCTGTATGTGGGGATAAGTCAAGCAGTTGCTTTTAGTTGGTCAGATTATTACTTACTAGTAGAAAGCCAAGTTTTAGCATTAACCCAAGTTACTAACCCGATGTACCCTTTCCAAACGGAAAGAATACCACTTACCAGCACCATAGTCATAACCAGAATCATCGATCTCATAACCACCTGTACCAAAGTATCTCTGATCAAGTACCACTAATCACTGGAGCTCCCTTGGCCGCTCATAACCGCGAGCACGGCTGATATATCAGTTTTCAAACACTCTGCAGAGGTTGTGCACTTTACCCACAAGCCGTGATTCCCATTCTGCCCGGAGATCATGACTCTCCATTGATCACTACCAAGGTGACCCAGCAGGGCATCACTACGTAGCCTTTACAAAGATTCCCCGGGGCTGTAGCCACCCGTTAGGTTTCCTAAATGCACCGCACTCCTCCCCAAGGGGCGAACCCAAACTTGGCAGAGCGAGCCGCATACACCGAGCCCCATTGACGGCACGACGGCTAAGTGAACTACACCCCGGATCCTCTAATTACTCAGCTAAGGGCATCCCATTCCACCCTCATGGTTGCACTATTTTCCCGGGCGGTCATCCATAGAACAGGTCCTTACGGAGAGGCACTCGAGAAACCGCTCGAGCCCCCTTGATGACCACAAGCATAACATCATAATAAGAGAAGGGAAAACAGCGTATCATAGATAACCTCATCATGTTCATTGATTAGAGTTAAGCAATAGCATAAAGCTAAACAGTAATAATCCAACCCAGATAGGTAAACAAGGACATGGATAACAAAAGCTAGTCAATCCTTAGGCATAAATGTGTAAAGCGGGAGGTGAATTAAATAATGAATAGGACATAGATAGGTCAAGGGACACTTGCCTCCACCAACCGACTGCTGCTCAGGGGCTTCTCCTGCGAGTTCCTCGGGCTCTTCAACCGGATCGTTCTCTAAGCGGGTGCAAACATACATACATCCATCCATTGAAATTAGGAAACCAACAGTACACCATACAAGAGAACAAGTAAAGCAAATATGCATAGAATACCACATACGATAATGAATTTACCTTGGTTAGAAAGAAACGAGGGAAAGTCTCGCAAGGGTTGAGGCTTATGCTCGAGGGACACTACGGGTAAACGAAAGACTAGACGTCACGTGCTCTAGTTTTAATTAGTTCTAACAAAAGAATTAGCTACATGCACTAATGTAATCGCGACCACTTTTAGTAGATTAACATTGAACGAGATAGATGATTAGTTATACAAATTAACTAACGTAACCAATTTCCAAATTGAGACTCCTATCTTATTAATATAAACAACGCGGTCACATGCATAGAATGCACGGGGGGGTAGACGGGGCGCCTGGGGGTAGATGGGTTACGACGGGTCGCGCCAAGGCACACGCACTAATCGAGCACGCGCGCGAGGCCGCACGCACACGCCACGGACTAGCCGTGCACACGTCGGGGCCGAGCGCTAGCCAAGCTCAAAGCCGCGCGCCATAGGCACGCTGGGCCAAGCTCGAGGCCACGCAGGGGCCGACACGACGCGAGCAAGGCACGGCGGGGCGAGCGGGCAAGCACGCCGGGGCAAGCGAGCACGAGCGAGCGAGGTCGCGGCCGGGCGAGGCCGGGCGCGGGCGGTCGAACCGGGGCACGGGGCGGGGCGGGACGGCTCGCCGGAGGGCGGCCGGGGGCAGGGCCGAGCGCGCGAGGCAGCCGAGCCGGGGCCAGGCGCGACGAGGGCCGGCCAAGCCGGGCGGCCGAGCCGAGCGACGGGGGCGGGGCGGCGCGGGCTCGCCGGACGAGGGCGGGGCTGGGCGAGCCGGGCGGGTGCGGGGAGGGCCGCCGGGTCGCGGCGCGGGACGGGCGGCTCGCCGGGGCGAGGACAGGGGCGGGGCTCGCCGGAGCGAGGCCGGGCGAGGGCGGGGAAGGGGCGGGGCGGGCTCGCTGGAGCGAGGCCGGGCGAGGGCGGCCGGACGCGGGACGGGGGCGGGGCGGGCTCGCCGGAGCGAGGGCGGGCGAGGGCGGCCGGACGCGGGACGGGGGCGGGGCTCGTCGGGCGCGGCCGGGGGCGGCGAGGCGGGGGGCGGGCTCGCCGGGGGCGGGGCGGGGCCGGCGCGGGACGAGCTCGCCGGAGCGGCCGAGCCGGGTGGCCGAGCTCGCCGGAGCCGGGCGCGGTCGGGGGCGGGGCGGGCTCGCCGCGGCGAGGGGCGGGCGCGGACCCGGGGCGGCGCGGGGAGCCAGGCCGAGCGGGCGCTGGGCGGCCGGGGAAGGGGGAGGGAGGGGAGGGGAGGGGACCTCACCGTGGGCGGGAACGGCGGCGGCGGCGCGCAGGGGCGGGCGGCGGCGGCGCTAGGGCAAGGGGCGGCGCGGTTAGGGTTTGGGGAGAGAGAGAGAGCGAGAGAATGACGGGCGGGGCCCGCGGGAGGGATTTTTGGAAAAAGAAAAAAAAAAGGAGGGGGAGGGAGGGGCGGCTGGGCCGGCCATGGGCCCAAAGCGGGGGCGCGGCGGGGGGCGAGGTGGGCCGCGGCCAAGCCGGCCCACGACGCGAGGGGGGGAGGGGGCGAGCCGGCTGGGCCGACCGGCCAGCCGGGCCGCGCGCGCCAAGGGGGGGGGGGGGGCTGGGCCAAAAAGGAGAAGAGGGAGGGGGAAAGAAAAGAAAAAGGTTTTTCCTTTTTCCTCAAATCTATTTTCCTAGATGAAGGCTTTCACATTTTTTAAACACCCAAAAACAATATGCATGGTTCGGCATGATGCTTCACACAAAATAAAGTAATTTAGGGTTTTTCTTTACACGGGAAATCCAAGCCAAACCCCGCTATAACTTTGGAAAAGATCAAGGTTTAGCGAGGGAGCGAGAAAAGAAAAGGGGTAACGCCTGAATTTGGTGAGAGACAAGAAGAAAAAATTCTACCCCCAAATTCAGGGCGTTACAAACCTATCCCCCTTAAAAGAATCTCGCCCTCGAGATTCAGGGTTGGCTAGCAAAGAGCTCAGGGTATTTAGCCATCAGATCATCTTCACGCTCCCAGGTTGCTTCTTCCTCAGAGTGGTGATTCCATCTGACCTTGCACATTCTGATGGTCTTCCTTCGGGTGACTCTGTCTGCAATCTCAAGGATTTGCACTGGCTTCTCAACGTAGGTCAAGTCCTCCTGGACTTCAAGACCTTCCACTGGCAACTTCTCTTCTGGCACACGCAAGCACTTCTTCAACTGAGACACATGAAAGACATCATGCACAGCAGACAAATTCTCTGGCAAACTGAGCTGATAAGCCACTTCTCCACGTCTTGCAAGAATCTGATACGGACCAATGTAGCGGGGTGCTAGCTTGCCCTTCACTCCAAATCTTCTGACTCCTCTGATCGGTGACACTTTCAGATAGACAAAGTCTCCGACCTCGAAACTCAGCTCTCTTCTTCTTGTGTCTGCATAGCTTCGGTGCCTCGATTGCGCTATCTTCAGATTCTCTCGGACCATCTTGATGTTCTCTTCGGCTTCAAGCAAAATGTCTGGCCCAAACACTTGCTTCTCTCCAGGCTGATCCCATTGCAACAGAGTTCTGCAACTCCTTCCATAGAGCGCCTGAAATGGTGACATCTTCAAACTGGCCTGGTAACTGTTGTTATAGGAAAACTCTGCATAAGGCAATCTCTTATCCCATCCGGACTGATCTTGCAATGCACAGGCTCTCAACATGTCTTCAAGAATTTGGTTGGTTCTTTCGGTCTGGCCATCTGTCTGCGGATGATAAGCTGAACTGAAATTCAGATGCGTGCCCAAGGCTTCATGCAACTACTGCCAGAAATGAGAGGTGAACTGCGTTCCTCTGTTTGACACTATCTTCTTTGGCACACCATGAAGACAAACGATCCGAGACATATACAATTCTGCCAATACTGCACTGCTGTAGTTGGTCTTGACAGGTATGAAGGGGGCTGACTTGGTCAAGCGGTCCACTACTACCCAAATGTAATCGTAGCCGGCTCGAGTGCGAGGCAATCCGACTATGAAATCCATACCGATTTCATCCCATTTCCACTGAGGGATCTGCAACGGTTGCAACAATCCAGCAGGTCTCTGGTGCTCTGCCTTAATTCTTCGGCAACTATCGCACATAGCTACATGCTCTGCGATTTCCCTCTTCATTCCGTACCACCAGAATTTCTTCTTCAGATCCTGATACATCTTCTCACTGCCAGGGTGAATCGAATAGGCTGTCTCATGAGCTTCTTTAAGGATCAATTCCCGAATGGACTGGACATTGGGAACACACAAGCGGTCCTTGAACCATATCACGTCTTCTGCATCTTCTCGAAAATCCTTGCCTCTGCCATCTAGAATCAGTCGCCGAATCTCACTGATTTTCTCATCATTCTTCTGCGCTTCTTTGATTTCGCGCTCTAAGGTAGGTTCCAACTCAACTGTGACTCCTCGCGAATTATTCAGAAATCCGAGACTCAACCTGTCAAACTCCTTGGCCAACTCATAAGGCATCGGACGAGCGACCATCAGATTGACTTGACTCTTTCTGCTCAAAGCATCTGCCACTACGTTTGCTTTGCCTGGATGGTAATGGATCTCCAACTCATAGTCTTTGATCAACTCTAACCATCTTTGCCATGGAGCGAGGCCGGGCGAGGGCGGCCGGACGCGGGACGGGGGCGGGGCTCGTCGGGCGCGGCCGGGGGCGGCGAGGCAGGGGGCGGGCTCGCCGGGGGCGGGGCGGGGCCGGCGCGGGACGAGCTCGCCGGAGCGGCCGAGCCGGGTGGCCGAGCTCGCCGGAGCCGGGCGCGGTCGGAGGCGGGGCGGGCTCGCCGCGGCGAGGGGCGGGCGCGGGCCCGGGGCGGCGCGGGGAGCCAGGCCGAGCGGGCGCTGGGCGGCCGGGGAAGGGGGAGGGAGGGGAGGGGAGGGGAGGGGACCTCACCGTGGGCGGGAACGGCGGCGGCGGCGCGCAGGGGCGGGCGGCGGCGGCGCTAGGGCAAGGGGCGGCGCGGTTAGGGTTTGGGGAGAGAGAGAGAGCGAGAGAATGACGGGCGGGGCCTGTGGGAGGGATTTTTGGAAAAAGAAAAAGAAAAGGAGGGGGAGGGAGGGGCGGCTGGGCCGGCCATGGGCCCAAAGCGGGGGCGCGGCGGGGGGCGAGGTGGGCCGCGGCCAAGCCGGCCCACGACGCGAGGGGGGGAGGGGGCGAGCCGGCTGGGCCGACCGGCCAGCCGGGCTGCGCGCGCCAAGGGGGGGGGCTGGGCCAAAAAGGAGAAGAGGGAGGGGGAAAGAAAAGAAAAAGGTTTTTCCTTTTTCCTCAAATCTATTTTCCTAGATGAAGGCTTTCACATTTTTTAAACACCCAAAAAAAATATGCATGGTTCGGCATGATGCTTCACACAAAATAAAGTAATTTAGGGTTTTTCTTTACACGGGAAATCCAAGCCAAACCCCGCTATAACTTTGGAAAAGATCAAGGTTTAGCGAGGGAGCGAGAAAAGAAAAGGGGTAACGCCTGAATTTGGTGAGAGACAAGAAGAAAAAATTCTACCCCCAAATTCAGGGCGTTACAGCCACCACCATTGCAACCTACTTATACCCGAAGCCAGCAGACAGAAGGGCGCCAACACTCATGTTGGGGACTTGCTCTCAAATGCTATAATTTGAGAACAAGGCAACACCAAAACAAGTTATTTGTAAATACCCTTCGTCCTTCGAAGCATTATTTCCCCAAGGATATAATGATCTTCGGACGAAGGTCATGAAGGACATACCTTCATCATCTCAATATTCATATATGTATAATAATTAACAACGAATGGAGCATGTAAAGTATAAGAAACAATGTGAACAATAACATTATCATATATATTTCTCAGTATATAATTGTAAGTTAATATAAAGACAATATTGAATAACATTTGATACCTTCGGCTTGACAGAAAACAAAGGTACGAGCGTGACGCAAAAGCAAATGCCCAGTCAGCGTGAACAGTACGGGAGTACTGTTCATCTATTTATAGGCATGGGACGCAGCCCATGTGAAATTACATCCATGCCCTTTACATTTGCTAATGACTCTAAGGTAATTCATCGAGGTCTAAATAGCCTTTTCCCCTTTAAGTCGGTTCCTTTTCCTGCTGTCATGCCGAAGCTCCCTTGCGCGTAGCTTCGGCGCTGCATCAACCTTCGTACTGTTCGTGCTTCTCACACTGGGGTTCTGATCCGAGTCCGAAGGTACCTGTTCATGTATTACACTCCGGAAACATTGTTAAATCATGTTTTTGAGGACCTTCGGAAGACGAAGGCCCCCAACAGTAGCCCCTCGTAATATTAATTTGTTAGAATAACGAATTCAGATTGCGATATGGACGAAGGCCCTAAGCCGAAGGTCCGAAAAAACACCTTCCCTCCAACTTGGAGCGCGTTGATCTTATAAATAGGAACTCACCCTGAGCACATTTGGTACGCTACTTGCCGCTTGTTTTGTTTACTCAGTTTTTAGTTCTTGCTTGCCACCGCTTGCTTAGTTTCTCAGACTCCCTAAGCTTCGGTTTTAAGGACGCGTTTTCGTCATACCCGAAGAAAAGATGTCTCAAGACAAAAAAGTTGTTGTTGAGACGAAGCTGAACGAAGAGGAGAAGCTCCTTGAGGAGAAGACTGCTGGATTTATTGAGTCAATTGCAAAAACAAATACAGAGAAGATAACTAAAGAGATACTAGAAGGCTTTGAAAGGGAAATGTGCCTTTGGGCCATTTCTAAGTATTTTGGTGATTGAGTGCAAACACAAGTGCTTAAATGTGAAAATATGCCCAAGGATGATCAAAGTGCAAATCACAAGTTAAGGTATGTTTCTAAGCCTTAGTACATTGGTTTTGTGTACTAATATATTTGTCTAAGTGTTAGAAACAGATAGAAGAAGAGAAGAGAAGACTTGGCTGTGTACAGCCAAGGGGCTGCTTCGGTCTGGGGCACCGGACTGTCCGGTGGTGCACCGGACAGTGTCCGGTGCGCCAGGCTGCCTCGGCCGAAGAGGCCGCTCTCGGGTTTTTCTCCGGCGACTTCGGCTAAAATTCACCGGACTGTCCGATGTGCACCGGACTGTCCGGTGAGCCAACGGTCGGCCAGGCCAACGGTCGGCCGCGCGATCGGCGCGCGACACGTGGCCGAGCCAACGGTCGGAAGGAAGCACCGGACTGTCCGGTGTGCACCGGACTGTCCGGTGCGCCAGATCTGCAACGGTCGGCAACGGTCGGCTTCGCCATTTAAGGAAACAAATCGGGCACCGGACAGTGTCCGGTGTGCACCGGACTGTCCGGTGCGCCACGAGACAGAAGGCAAAGATGGCCTTCCAGATTTGTTCCCAACGGCTCCTAGCTGCCTTGGGGCTATAAAAGGGACCCCTAGGCGCATGGAGGAGTACAACAAGCATTCTTTGAGCACTCTTGATCACTCACACATCAATCTCGCGCACTTGTTCGACATTCTAGTGATTTGAGCTCCGTTCTAGTGTGCTAGTCTTTTGAGCTCAAGTCTGGGTCTTGTGTGTGCGTATTCGCTGTGATCTTTGTGTTGTGTGTGAGTTGCTAATCCCTCCCTTGCTCTGTGATTCTCTGTGAACATCTTTTGTAAGGGCGAGAGGCTCCAAGTTGTGGAGATTCCTCGCAAACGGGATTGAGAAAAGAAAAGCAAGAACACCGTGGTATTCAAGTTGATCATTGGATCACTTGAGAGGAGTTGAGTGCAACTCTCGTCCGTTGGGACGCCACAACGTGGAGTAGGCAAGTTTTGTACTTGGCCGAACCACGGGATAACCACTGTGTCATCTCTGTGATTGGATTCTTGTGGTTATTGTGTTTTGACTCCTCTCTAGCCACTTGGTATAAACTGTGCTAACGCCTAATCAAGTTTTGTGGCTTTAAGTTTAAGTTTTTACAGGATCACCTATTCACCCCCCCCCTCTAGGTGCTCTCAATTGGTATCGGAGCCGTTCTCTTCAAGAAAGGGACTAACCGCCCGAAGAGATGGATCCTAAGGGGAAGGGAATTGTGATCAACGACAAGGAGAAGGAGTCCTTCGTCAACGAGCCAAGGGATGACAAGTCCAATGACTCGGGCTCGGGCCACAAGCGAAGAGATGGGAAGAAGAAGAAAACAAGACGCATCAAGGAGATCGTCTACTACGACAGCGATGAGTCCTCTTCTTCCCAAAAGGACGACGACTACGACAAACAAAGGAAACCGGTTAATTCTAACTTTTCTTTTGACTACTCTCGTATTCCGCAAAGTTCAAATTCACATTTGCTTTCCATTCCACTCGGCAAGCCCCCACACTTTGATGGGGAGGACTACGGATTTTGGAGCCACAAAATGCGTAGTCACCTATTCTCTCTCCATCCTAGCATATGGGAGATTGTAGATAGTGGAATGCACTTTAATAGTTCGGATAATCCTATATTCATTAATGAGCAAATCCATAAGAATGCACAAGCTACTACTGTTCTTCTAGCCTCATTGTGCAGGAATGAATATAATAAAGTGAGTGGCTTGGACAACGCCAAGCAAATCTGGGATACCCTCAAGATCTCTCATGAGGGAAATGATGCTACCTTGCTCACCAAAATGGAGTTGGTGGAGGGCGAGCTTGGACGGTTCGCGATGATAAGGGGCGAGGAGCCAACTCAGACATACAACCGGCTCAAGACCCTTATCAACAAAATAAGGAGCTACGGAAGCACGCGATGGACGGACCACGACGTCGTCCGACTAATGCTCAGGTCCTTTACCGTTCTTGATCCTCATTTGGTGAATAATATTCGTGAGAATCCCAGGTACACCAAAATGTCGCCCGAAGAAGTCCTAGGAAAATTCGTCAGCGGGCGAATGATGATCAAGGAGGCAAGGTATGTGGACGACGCCTTGAATGGACCGATCAACGAGCCGCAACCTTTTGCTCTCAAAGCCACAGGGAAAAAGGAGGCGCTACCCAGCAAGGTGGCGCAAATTGAGGCGGCCGGTCTTAATGAAGAAGAAATGGCCCTCATTATCAAGAGATTCAAGACGGTGCTAAAGGGTCGCAATGGACAGCCGAGCAAGACTAAGACCAAGGGGAAGCGATCATGCTTCAAATGCGGTAAGCTTGGTCATTTTATTGCTAACTGTCCCGATAATGATAGTGACCAGGAAAAGGGAAACAAGAGGGAAAAGAAGAAGCATTACAAGAAGGCAAAGGGCGAGGCGCATCTAGGCAAGGAGTGGGACTCGGATTGCTCCTCGTCCGACTCCGACAATGAAGGACTCGCCGCCACCGCCTTCAACAAATCAACCCTCTTCCCCAACGAGCGTCACACATGCCTTATGGCAAGGGAGAAGAAGGTATGTACTCGTAACTCTACCTATGCTTCTTCAAGTGAGGACGAATCTAGTGATGAGGATGAAGTAGATTATTCATGTTTGTTCAAGGGCTTAGATAGATCTAAGATAGACAAAATTAATGAATTAATTGATGCCTTGAATGAAAAGAATATACTTTTAGAAAAGCAAGAGGATTTGTTGTATGAAGAGCATGATAAATTTGTTGAGGCACAAAAATCCTATGCTTTAGAAGTTAAGAGAAATGAAATGCTTTCTTTTGAACTATCTACTTGTCATGAAACCATTTCTACTTTGAAAGGTGTCAACAATGATTTAAATGCTAAATTAGAAGTAGCAAATAAATCCAATTCTTGTGTAGAACATGTTGAAATTTGTACTAGGTGTAAAGATTTTGACATCAATGCTTGTAGTGAACACCTAGTTTCAATTTCCAAGCTTAATGATGAACTGGCTAGTCTTAATGCTCAACTTAAGACTAGCAAGAATGATTTCGATAAGCTAAAATTTGCAAGGGATGCCTACACAATTGGTAGACACCCCTCAATTAAGGATGGACTTGGCTTCAAGAGAGAAGCTAAGAACTTAACAAGCCATAAGGCTCCCATTCCCGCCAAGGAGAAAGGGAAGGCCCCTATGGCTAGTAATGTGCAAAAGAACCATGCTTTTATGTATTATGATAGGAGACAAACTAGAAATGCTTATAGGAGTTATAATGCTTTTGATTCATATGTTTATGATTCTCATGCCATGTCTGCTCCTAGTTCTTCTTATGTGAATAATAGAAGTGTTACTAGGAGAAATGTTGTTCCTAAAAGAAATGTTGCAAATGTTCATAGAAAAGTAGTGAATGAACCCTCTACAATTTATTGTGCTTTGAATGCTTCATTTGCAATTTGTAGAAAGAATAGAAAGATAATTGCTAGGAAGTTAGGGGCTAAATGCAAAGGTGATAAAACTTGCATTTGGGTCCCTAAGAAGATTTGTGCTAACCTTGTAGGACCCAACATGAGTTGGGTACCTAAGTCCCAAGCCTAAATTTGCCTTGCAGGTTTATGCATCCGGGGGTTCAAGCTGGATTATCGACAGCGGATGCACAAACCATATGACGGGGGAGAAGAAGATGTTCACCTCCTACGTCAAGAATAAAGATTCCCAAGATTCAATTGTATTCGGTGATGGGAATCAAGGCAAGGTAAAAGGTTTAGGTAAAATTGCAATTTCTAATGAGCACTCCATATCTAATGTATTTTTAGTAGAGAGTCTTGGATATAATTTGCTATCTGTTAGTCAATTATGTCATATGGGGTATAACTGTCTATTTACAAATGTAGATGTGTCTGTCTTTAGAAGAAGTGATGGTTCACTAGCTTTTAAGGGTGTATTAGACGACAAACTTTATTTAGTTGATTTTTCAAAAGAAGAGGCCGGTCTAGATGCATGCTTAATGGCTAAGACTTGCATGGGCTGGCTGTGGCATCGCCGCTTAGCACATGTGGGGATGAAGAACCTTCACAAGCTTCTAAAGGGAGAACACGTGATAGGTTTGACTAACGTGCATTTCGAAAAAGATAGACCTTGTGCAGCTTGTCAAGCAGGTAAACAAGTGGGAGGAGCACATCACAGCAAGAACGTGATGACCACTTCAAGACCCCTGGAGCTGCTGCATATGGACCTCTTCGGACCTGTCGCCTATCTGAGCATAGGAGGGAGTAAGTATGGTCTAGTTATTGTAGATGATTTTTCCCGCTTCACTTGGGTGTTCTTTTTGCAGGAAAAATCCGAAACCCAAGGGACTCTCAAACGCTTCCTTAGGAGAGCTCAAAATGAGTTTGAGCTCAGAGTGAAAAAGATAAGAAGCGACAACGGGTCCGAGTTCAAGAACCTTCAAGTGGAGGAGTTCCTTGAAGAGGAAGGGATCAAGCACGAGTTCTCCGCTCCCTACACACCACAGCAAAATGGTGTGGTAGAGAGGAAGAACAGGACGCTCATCGACATGGCAAGGACGATGCTAGGAGAGTTCAAGACCCCCGAGTGCTTTTGGACGGAAGTCGTTAACACTGCTTGCCACGCCATCAACAGGGTCTACCTTCATCGCCTCCTCAAGAAGACGTCGTATGAGCTACTAACCAGTAACAAACCTAATGTATCGTACTTTCGTGTATTTGGGAGTAAATGCTACATTCTAGTGAAGAAGGGTAGAAATTCTAAGTTTGCTCCCAAAGCTGTAGAAGGGTTTTTATTAGGTTATGACTCAAATACAAAGGCGTATAGAGTCTTCAACAAATCATCGGGTTTGGTTGAAGTCTCTAGCGACGTTGTATTTGATGAGACTAATGGCTCTCCAAGAGAGCAAGTTGTTGATTGTGATGATGTAGATGAAGAAGATGTTCCGACGGCTGCTATACGGACCATGGCAACTGGAGAAGTGCGGCCACAGGAACAAGATGAACGAGATCAATCATCTTCCTCAACAATGGTGCAGCCCCCAACTCAAGTGGAGGCGCTTGATCAAGGGGGAGCGCAAGATGATCAAGTGATGGAGGAAGAAGCGCAACCGGCACCTCCAACCCAAGTTCGAGCAATGATTCAAAGGGATCATCCCGTCGACCAAATTCTGGGTGACATTAGCAAGGGAGTAACTACTCGATCTCGATTAGTTAATTTTTGTGAGCATTACTCCTTTGTCTCTTCTATTGAGCCTTTCAGGGTAGAAGAGGCCTTGCTAGATCCGGACTGGGTGTTGGCCATGCAAGAGGAGCTCAACAACTTCAAGCGCAATGAAGTTTGGACGCTGGTGCCTCGTCCGAAGCAAAATGTTGTGGGAACCAAGTGGGTGTTCCGCAACAAACAGGACGAGCACGGGGTGGTGACGAGGAACAAGGCTCGACTTGTGGCAAAAGGTTATGCCCAAGTCGCAGGTTTGGACTTTGAGGAGACTTTCGCTCCTGTGGCTAGGCTAGAGTCCATTCGTATCTTGCTAGCATATGCCGCTCACCATTCTTTCAGATTGTTCCAAATGGATGTGAAGAGCGCTTTCCTCAACGGGCCAATCAAGGAGGAGGTGTACGTGGAGCAACCCCCTGGCTTCGAGGATGAACGGTACCCCGACCATGTGTGTAAGCTCTCTAAGGCGCTCTATGGACTTAAGCAAGCCCCAAGAGCATGGTATGAATGCCTTAGAGACTTTTTACTTGCTAATGCTTTCAAGGTTGGGAAGGCCGATCCAACTCTTTTTACAAAGACATGTGATGGTGATTTGTTTGTGTGCCAAATTTATGTCGATGACATAATATTTGGTTCTACTAACCAAAAGTCTTGTGAAGAGTTTAGCAGGGTGATGACGCAGAAATTCGAGATGTCGATGATGGGCGAGTTGAACTACTTCCTTGGGTTCCAAGTGAAGCAACTCAAGGACGGCACCTTCATCTCCCAAACAAAGTACACGCAAGATCTGCTAAAGCGGTTTGGGATGAAGGACGCCAAGCCCGCCAAGACTCCGATGGGGACCGACGGACACACCGACCTCAACAAAGGAGGTAAGTCCGTTGATCAAAAAGCATACCGGTCAATGATAGGTTCTTTGCTTTACTTATGTGCTAGTAGACCGGATATTATGCTTAGCGTGTGCATGTGTGCTAGATTTCAATCCGATCCTAAGGAGTGTCACTTAGTGGCGGTGAAGCGAATTCTTAGATATTTGGTTGCTACGCCTTGCTTCGGGCTCTGGTATCCAAAGGGGTCTACCTTTGACTTAGTTGGATACTCAGACTCCGACTATGCTGGATGTAAGGTCGATAGGAAGAGTACATCAGGGACGTGCCAATTCTTAGGAAGGTCCCTGGTGTCATGGAACTCTAAGAAACAAACCTCCGTTGCCCTATCCACCGCTGAGGCCGAGTATGTTGCCGCAGGACAGTGTTGCGCGCAACTACTTTGGATGAGGCAAACCCTCAGGGACTTTGGCTACAATCTGAGCAAAGTCCCACTCCTATGTGACAATGAGAGTGCTATCCGCATGGCGGAGAATCCTGTTGAACACAGCCGCACAAAGCACATAGACATCCGGCATCACTTTTTGAGAGACCACCAGCAAAAGGGAGATATCGAAGTGTTTCATGTTAGCACCGAGAACCAGCTAGCCGATATCTTCACTAAGCCTCTAGATGAGAAGACCTTTTGCAGGTTGCGTAGTGAGCTAAATGTCTTAGATTCGCGGAACCTGGATTGAATTGTAGCATACATGTAGTTATGCTTTTGATCATGTTCCTTTTTGCATTATGTTGCTTATTATGGTGCTCAAGTTGTACAAACACTCCCTGGACCTCACAAGTCCGTTGCAAAGTGATGCACATGTTTAGGGGGAGATGTGTTACAACTTGACCCTTTGAGACTAACCATGTGCTTGAGTTTTGTAATTTAGTCTCGAAGGAGGATTGAAAGGGAAAAGGTGGACTTGGACCATGAAAGACTTCCACTGCACTCCGATGAGAGGGTAACTAATTCCAAGTTCATCTCATGAAATCTTATTGCCATTTGCTCTTAATTGAAGACTTTGGTGAGGCAATGGGGTTAAAAAGGCCAAGATTAATCCCGTTTTGGTGCTTGATGCCAAAGGGGGAGAAAATAAAGGCCAAAGTGATAAATGGATCAGCTACCACTTGAGAGATTTCGAAAGTAGTAGAATAGAGTTTTTGTTTTGTCAAAAGCTTTTAGTGTCTCTTTTATTGTCTCTCTTGTCAAAAGTTGGCTTCTTGTGGGGAGAAGTATTGATTATGGGAAATAGGGGGAGTTTTTGAAATCTTTGATCAATCTCTTTTGGAATGACTCTCTTTATGCTTCAACATGTGTGTTTGACTTAGAGATAGAGATTTGAGTTTGATTTGCAAAAACAAACCAAGTGGTGGCAAAGGATGATCCATATATGCCAAAATTGAATCAAAACCAATTTGAGTTTTTATTTGAAGTGATTTTGCACTTGTGCTATCTACTTTATGTTGTGTTGGCATAAATCACCAAAAAGGGGGAGATTGAAAGGGAAATGTGCCTTTGGGCCATTTCTAAGTATTTTGGTGATTGAGTGCAAACACAAGTGCTTAAATGTGAAAATATGCCCAAGGATGATCAAAGTGCAAATCACAAGTTAAGGTATGTTTCTAAGCCTTAGTACATTGGTTTTGTGTACTAATATATTTGTCTAAGTGTTAGAAACAGATAGAAGAAGAGAAGAGAAGACTTGGCTGTGTACAGCCAAGGGGCTGCTTCGGTCTGGGGCACCGGACTGTCCGGTGGTGCACCGGACAGTGTCCGGTGGTGCACCGGACAGTGTCCGGTGCGCCAGGCTGCCTCGGCCGAAGAGGCCGCTCTCGGGTTTTTCTCCGGCGACTTCGGCTAAAATTCACCGGACTGTCCGATGTGCACCGGACTGTCCGGTGAGCCAACGGTCGGCCAGGCCAACGGTCGGCCGCGCGATCGGCGCGCGACACGTGGCCGAGCCAACGGTCGGAAGGAAGCACCGGACTGTCCGGTGTGCACCGGACTGTCCGGTGCGCCAGATCTGCAACGGTCGGCAACGGTCGGCTTCGCCATTTAAGGAAACAAATCGGGCACCGGACAGTGTCCGGTGTGCACCGGACTGTCCGGTGCGCCACGAGACAGAAGGCAAAGATGGCCTTCCAGATTTGTTCCCAACGGCTCCTAGCTGCCTTGGGGCTATAAAAGGGACCCCTAGGCGCATGGAGGAGTACAACAAGCATTCTTTGAGCACTCTTGATCACTCACACATCAATCTCGCGCACTTGTTCGACATTCTAGTGATTTGAGCTCCGTTCTAGTGTGCTAGTCTTTTGAGCTCAAGTCTGGGTCTTGTGTGTGCGTATTCGCTGTGATCTTTGTGTTGTGTGTGAGTTGCTAATCCCTCCCTTGCTCTGTGATTCTCTGTGAACATCTTTTGTAAGGGCGAGAGGCTCCAAGTTGTGGAGATTCCTCGCAAACGGGATTGAGAAAAGAAAAGCAAGAACACCGTGGTATTCAAGTTGATCATTGGATCACTTGAGAGGAGTTGAGTGCAACTCTCGTCCGTTGGGACGCCACAACGTGGAGTAGGCAAGTTTTGTACTTGGCCGAACCACGGGATAACCACTGTGTCATCTCTGTGATTGGATTCTTGTGGTTATTGTGTTTTGACTCCTCTCTAGCCACTTGGTATAAACTGTGCTAACGCCTAATCAAGTTTTGTGGCTATAAGTTTAAGTTTTTACAGGATCACCTATTCACCCCCCCCTCTAGGTGCTCTCAGGCTTGTCTGAAGACACTGATGATAGCGACAGCTATGATATGGAAAGTGGAGGCGAAGACTCTGAAGATCGGCCCTGGCGACCAAGTCATGCAGTCTTCGGGAAATCAACTATCAAACAAAGTCATCTTGATAATACGAGAGGAAGGTATTTTCGAGATATTTCTATTGTGAGGGCTGACGCAGACAGAGCCGTTCCTGCTCCCGAAGAAAACGAAGTTGTGATCTACCGAAGCTTCTTCAAAGCTGGACTTCAGTTCCCGTTGAGCAGATTTGTGGTTGAAGTTTTAAAGACATACCAGATTTTCCTTCACCAGATCACTCCCGAAGCAATTATCAGATTGGGGGTCTTTGTCTGGGCTGTGAGAAGTCAAGGTCTAGAGCCAAGTGCAAGATGCTTTTGTAGTATGCATGAACTTTCGTATGAGACCAAACCCTGGGGTAAAGAACAGTATCATAACAATTTTGGTTGCTATAGCTTCGTTGCTCGTCTGGCTCAAGCTACCCAGTGCCACCGTTTCGAAAGAGGTGGCCCGGGGCCTGGATGGAAGAGTGGTTCTATGTGAAAAATGATTTGAAGGTGAGAGAAGACATTAAAGAGATCATCATGCGCCCCATCTGGTCCCGCTTTGGCCTCCGCAAGACGAAGGTAGAAATTAATGAGGCAGCCGAAGCATGCCGAAGGGTCATCAGCACAGTTTGCTCTTTTATTGGGACAAGAGACTCAGTTCAAGAACATGTAGCCTACAGGATATGGCCACTGATAGACAGCTGGGAAATGCCAAAAGAAACCATCACTAACCCTAGCGAAGGTGGTTTGGTTCAATTGAAATATACCTTCAGGTTTGGAGACCAGTTTGTCGAACCAGATGGCGACTGGCTGAAGTGTGTTGAAAATACTAGCGATGAGCTACTTGGAGCATATTCCAAGTCCGAAGATAATGCACTATCTGCGGCCTTCGGGAACCGAAAAAAGAAAAGATTAAATAGAGTTTTTGATGCTATTGGATTTGTGTACCCTGACTATCGCTACCCGCCACGCGGGGTCAAAAAAAGAAAGGGTGCAACTTCTGGAAAGGTTGTCGCTTCGGCTGCTCCAAGCGAGCCTGCGCCGAAGAGGAAAAAGTTGAAGGTCCTTACCCACCGACCGCGCTACATTGAACCGGCCACAATGCCTGATTTTGGCGAGGGAAACTTCTGCAGTTGCTGAAGCAAAAGAACCTGCTCCTCCTACGCAGAAAATTGAAGAGCCGGCTGCAATGCCGAAGGCACCCTCAGCCAAATTAGCTAAGCCAAAGACTGATAATATTGAGGAGACAAGAGTCGAAGGGACAAAAACATTAGAAGTTTTAAGCCCTTCGACAGAAGTGACAATGCCCAAGGCACAAAAAGGTCTTGCGGCAACCCCCAAGAGAAAAAGGATGGTCAGTGTGCTAGATGTGTTTGAGACGGTAAAGGCTTCAAGTTCTATTTCTTCAGGGAAAATTGCCAAGGCTTCGAAAATACAAATCGAAGCTGAAACAAGACCGGACGAAGTTGAAGGTGCAGTGAGCCAAGATAGCGCCGAAACCGGGCCTTCAGAGCCTATTGATAAACAACATTCGGAAATTGAGAAAAAGGCAGCAGAGAAAGAGGCTACAGAGCAGAGTTTGCCTGAGAAAGCTGTCACTTCTACTCCTGAAGTTTTAAAGGAAAATATTGAATATATCATCTGTCATGCTTCGGGGAAGAAACTCTCTAAAGAAGAAGAATGAGAGGCTCAACACTATGCCTAGAGACTGAAATATCCAAAAGGGACATTAGTGTTCAACGGCAGCGGAGAAGAAGATTTCTTGTACTATCTCCCCGACAGCAAGGAGATATCTTTCTGCCGGGAGATGAGCAGAAGCTTCGGATTCCCAACATTAGAAGACGGGCTTTCAGTACTGTCGAAGGATGAATTGGCCAACAGTTTAGCATATAACAGCATAAAGGTGTGTAAATCAATTTTTGTACTTAAAAACGAATTTGTTCATTTGTTCATACTTAATACTATGCTCCTTGCGTAGGGCTTGATCCTTAGCAATGCCCTCAAGGCACAGAAAAATATCGAAGACGAAGGATGCACTATAGCCCTGAACAACCTTTGTTTGGAAGTAATTGAACTTAGGAACGAAGGCCTTGAAAAAGATAAAATATTAATTTCATTGGTGAGCAAAATAAAAGAAGACGAGGCTAGTTCGAAAGCCCAAGCTGAGGCCCAGAAAAGTGAAATTGAAGACCTTCGGAAACAGTTAGCCGAGGCTAAATTAAAATGCACAGTTGCCGAAGCTGATCGAGATGCCAGTGAGTACTGGAAAAATTATTTTGAAAAAACAGTTGAAGAACTTCGTGCATCAAAAGAAAGATGCTTTAAAAAATCTGTGGAATGCGTAAAAAAGATAAAGACTAGCTTCAGCAACGTGGGCGCGTACTCGAGCGAAGACAACTTCATAAGTGGCGATCCTGAGGGCGTAATTAAGTGGATCAGCGGTGAAGCCGAAGCTTTTGAAGAAATTTTGAGTGACCGTGGGGACGTCTGTGCGTTCTCTGGTGCGAGGGGAGTTGTAGCTATTTTGGAGAAGGCAGGGTGCGAACATGTTAAAACTTTGGCCCAGGCCGAAGCTGCCTTCTCTATTGACGATACGAACGAACCCTCGGCCGAAGAAAGCTCAATAGGCGGAAATTTTTTCACTGATATCTGGGAAAATGGCGGCCGAGGGATGGCCCATGAAATAATGAAAAAGAGCGAAAAATATATTCATGACACTCGAGAAGCAGCGAAAGCAGCTGAAAAAGCTACGGAACTTGAAAGACGGATATGTATTACTTAATATCTTTTAACTTTATTGTTGTTTATTTTTGTGACTTCGAACTAATTCATGTCTTCTACCGCAGCTGAACTATCTCCTCCCCCAGAGCCATTCGACCCACTGGCCGACCCAGAGACAAAAAAACAATAGAAATTATTAATATGGTCGAAGCTATTGTAGACGAAGTCGTTACCAAATTGCTGACCGAAGCTGCAGATAAAGTTTTGAAGGAAGAAGAGTAGCTATTGTAAAAACATTTCTAGAATATTATTGTAACATTTGCTGAACTATGCTTGTAATATTTGGTACTTGAATGTGATATATGAATTGTTTGTAATTCAGTTCTTTGCGATGCATGAAACTTTATGTACATACCGTTTTTGAGCCCTTGGCGAAAAAAACACCTCCCCTTCTTTTCATGCTTCGTAAAAATCATCCGTACTTTGTAAAACATCAATGCTTCGTAAAGAAAAGCTTTTTCTGCATCAGAACTGATGAAGCTGTGATTTTCAGCTTACTTTGTGCCTTGGCCTCTTTTCATTTTTTGTAAAGCATTGCCCGAAGATCGGCCTTGTTTTCAATTGATATCATTATTGTGATATGATGTATGATGTGATGTTATGCGATATGATGCAATGAATGATGCTAATGTATCGTGCAAATGAATGCCCAAACACACACATCCGAAGCTTCTTCCACAACCTTCATTCCCTAGGGAATGACTGAAATCTCTTTGCCGTTTACTTTTCGGCTGCACCGTTTATTTTTCGGTGTAAGTTCTGCATTCCCTAAGGAACGTCTTTTGAACTTATTCGCCTTCTATTTCGGCGGTATTCGCGTTGACTTTTCGCGCTTCGCCTTATATTTCAGCGGTATTTGGTTCTGCATTCCCTAAGGAACGACTTTTGAGCAGAAAACTTACGCTGCGCTCCCTTAGGAACGGCTTTTTGAAGCATCGGCAAACTTACGCTGCGTTCTTTAAGAACGACTTTTTGTAGCTTCGGTGAAACTTTTGCTGCGATTTTTAGCACTGTATTCCCGAAGGAATATCTCTTTGAAGCTTCGGCATCTTCGTGAGTCTGTGACGAAGGTATATTTCATTTTGACATAAACGAAGCTAATACGGAGAATTAAAAATAGCAAGAAAACTAGGTTTACATTGATTGTTCCTTATTAAAAAGAAAACGACATTGAATATAAAATTGTGCCAAAGGTAGGATATCTCTCAATATATGTGTTTTGGTTCTGGCACAGTGCTGTTAACTGTGCGAGCTTCGGACCCCTCCCTGAAATCTCGCTGTTGATGGGTTTGTTGGCTCCATTCTAGCTGCTGACCTCGTGAGTAGACAAGCTGTAGTGGCGGCGGAGGTGGAAGTTGTGGCCAAGAAACTTGCGGCTGACTAGCCGAAGCAACAGAAGTTGCGGGATGATTACCCACATATTCTGGTATGTAGGGTGAATGACACGAAGCAGTGTGCAGGGCCTGCTTCGGCTGATTTTTCTGGGCTTCGGCTTCTGCAATTTCTTTTTGCTTTTGGATGGTGATTTGACACGTTCTTGTATTGTGGCCCTTGTCCTCACCACAAAATAGACAGTAGATCTTCCTAGGCTGGTCCCCATATCTTCCTCCGAAGCCCCTAGAACCTCTGCCTCTTGGAGCTGGCGGCCGAAAAGAGCTTTGTTGCTATCCCGAAGCTTGCGAAGAATACTGTGGTCTCTGCTGTTGACTTCCTCTGTCATCACTTTGGATGGAGTTGTGAATTGACCTGACATGCCTCGGATGGATTCTTCCTCCGAAGCCCCTGGTCATTTCAGAGAACCTAGATGCTTCCTCCCTTCTTTGGCGGAAGTCATTGTCAGCCCGGATGTACTCATCCATCTTCTGAAGCAGCTTCTCCAGAATCTGTGGGGGCTTTCTAGTGAAATACTGAGTAGTAGGTCCTGGACGAAGCCCTTTAATCATGGCTTCAACGACAATTTCATTAGGCATTGTAGGCGCTTGTGCTCTGAGACGCAAGAACCTTCGGACATATGCTTGGAGGTACTCCTCATGATCTTGCGTGCACTGAAACAAGGCCTGAGCTGTGACTGGCTTTGTCCGGAAGCCTTGGAAACTTGTCACCAGCATATCCTTGAGCTTCTGCCACGAAGTAATGGTCCCTGGCCGAAGAGAAGAATACCATGTTTAGGCCACATTCCGAACTGCCATGATGAAGGACTTGGCCATGACAGCTGCATTGCCTCCATATGAAGATATAGTTGCTTCATAACTCATCAAAAACTGCTTCGGGTCTGAATGCCCATCATACATGGGAAGCTGAGGTGGCTTGTATGATGGGGGCCATGAGAGCTGCCAAGGGAGAAGCATCATCAAAAGTAAAGGTATCATGATTAAAATCATCATACCATCCATCGTTGTTGAACAAGCCTTCTTGATGATGCTCCCTGTGTTGGGGCCTTCGATCTTGTTCGTCTTGAACAAAATGGCGTACTTCTTCGGTGGCTTTGTCGATCTGTCTCTGAAGATAAGCCAGTCGGGCCATCTTCTCCTTCTTCCTTTGCACTTGCTGGTGGATTATCTCCATGTTTCTTATTTCTTGGTCAACTCCTCCTACTAGAGTGTTGGACTAGTGGTCTTCCTCTTCTGGCTTCGGGCCTCTCGAAGAGAAAGGGTCTCCTGGTTTGGGTCTAGTGGTTGCAGTGTGGCAGCCCCTGTCACTGAAGCTTTCTTCGGTGGCATGACGAAGGTCAGTGCTTGCCGAAGGTGGTCGAAAAGAGGGTTCACCGGAGGTGGGCGCCAATGTTGGGGACTTGCTCTCAAATGCTATAAATTGAGAACAAGGCAACTCCAAAACAAGTTATTTGTAAATGCCCTTCGTCCTTCGAAGCATTATTTCCCCAAGGATATAATGATCTTCGGACGAAGGTCATGAAGGACATACCTTCATCATCTCAACATTCATATATGTATAAATATTAACAACGAATGGAGCATGTAAAGTATAAGAAACAATGTGAACAATAACATTATCATATATATTTCTCAGTATATAATTGTAAGTTAATATAAAGACCATATTGAATAACATTTGATACCTTCGGCTTGACAGAAAACAAAGGTACGAGCGTGACGCAAAAGCAAATGCCCAGTCAGCGTGAACAGTATGGGAGTACTGTTCATCTATTTATAGGCACGGGACGCAGCCCATGTGAAATTACATCCATGCCCTTTACATTTGCTAATGACTCTAAGGTAATTCATCGAGGTCTAAATAGCCTTTTTCCCTTTAAGTTGTTTCCTTTTCCTGCTGTCATGCCGAGGCTCCCTTGCGCGTAGCTTCGGCGCTGCATCCACCTTCGTATTGTTCGTGCTTCTCACACTGTGGTTCTGATTCGAGTCCGAAGGTACCTGTTCATGTATTACACTCCGGAAACATTGTTAAATCATGTTTTTGAGGACCTTCGAAAGACGAAGGCCCCCAACAACAATGTGACTTCAGGGAGGAGTCCGAAGCTCGTACAATCAACAACACTGTACCAGAATCAAAGCACATATACTGAGCAATATCCTACTTCTGAAATACTTTTATCTTCTATGCCATTTCATTTTTTGAATAAGGAACAAGCAATTAAAATTTAGTTTTAATTTCTTGTAATGATTTTGTTTCTACCAGAATGAAATATATCTTCTTCACAGATTTACGAAGCTAAAAAGTCGTTCCTAAGGGAATGCAGAGTCAACATAAACGAAGCTACAAAAGCGGTTCCTAAGGGAACGCAGCGTGAGTTTTTTGCTCAAAAGTCGTTCCTAAGGTAATGCAGAGCCAAAATTGACGAAGCTACAAAAAGTCGTTCCTAAGGGAGCACGGTGTAAGTTTTCTGCTCAAAAGTCGTTCCTAAGGGAATGCAGAGCCAAATACCGCCGAAATATAAGGCGAAGAAGTTCAAAAGTCGTTCCTAAGGGGATGCAGAACTTATACCACCGAAATAGAAGGTGAAGAAGTTCAAAAGACGTTCCTAAGGGGATGCAGAACTTATATCACTGAAATAGAAGGTGAAGAAGTTCAAAAGTTGTTCTTAAGGGGATGTAGAGCTTGTGTGTTCCAGTGTGGGCGTGTGGGTGTGTCTTCGGCATCCTCATCATTTTGCATCATATCATCACATCATTTCGCATAACATTACATCATACATCATATTGCATCAATGGCACAAGAATCGAATACGAAGCCAATCTTCGGAAAATGCTTCGTCAAAATGAAGATGTGCTAAGGCACGAAGTAAGCTTCGGGAAATACAGTTTTATCAGCCTTGTCACAAGAAGGGATCTCTTTCTCTACGAAGCATGAAAAGAAGGGAAGGTGTTTTTTCGCCGAAGGCTCAAAAACGGTATGTGTGTAAATTTCATGCATCACAAAGAAATAAACTGGAATAATTTACATATTCAATTCAACATTACATACTTCAAATATTACATAGTTTTGTTACAATAGAAGCCTAATCTCCCTTCATTTGTTATATACATCAAGCTTTTCAAAATGATTATTACAATAAAACTTATGCCTCTTTAAGGACTTTCTCTGCAACTTCGTTCAGTAATTTGTTGACGACCTCATCGATAATGGATTCAGCCATACTTATGATATCCAATGATTCCTTCATCTCTGGATCAGCTAGGGGATCGTACGGCTCCGGAGGCGGGGATAGTTCAGCTGAAGTAGGTAAACAAGATTAGTTCGAAGCCAAAAAGCAAGTACTGAAGCTAAATAATCAAGAAATAATATATATACGCCTTTCGCGTTCTGTATCTTCTTCAGCTCGCTTTGTGTCTGCTCGGGCGTCATGGGTGTCTTTTTCACTCTTTTTTATAATCTCGTGGGCCAGCTCTCGGCCACCGTTCACCCAGACATTGTTATAAAATTTCCCGTCCATTAAAGTTGCTTCGGCTGAAGGATCCTTCGTATCATCTATGGAGAAGACAGCTTCGGCTTGGGCTATGGCCCTAATGTGATCACATTCGGCCTTCTCCAAATAGCTGAGATTCCCCGTGCACCGGAAAACATGCAAACATCCCCGCGATCACTCAAAATTTCCTTGAAGGCTTCAACTTCTCCACTTATCCATTCAACAACGCCTTCGGGGTCGCCTAGTACGAAGTTCTCTTCAGAAGAATAGGCGCCCACTTTGGAGAAGCTAGTTTTTATTTTCTTCACACAATCCAAGGATTTTTCAAAACACCTTTCCTTGGACTCGCGAAGCTCTTCAACATTTTTCTCTAGCTTTTTTCTCCAGTATTCACTGATCTCTTGCTTATGCTCTGCGAGAGCACACTTCTCACTAGCTTCGGCCAGTTGTCTCCGAAGGTCTTCAACCTTCGCCTTTTGAGCTTCGGCTTGAGCGTTGTATTTAGTCTCGTCTTCTTTTATTTTTTCTACCAATGAAATCAAAATCTTGTCTTTCTCTAGACCTTATTTTCTTAGCTCAATCACCTCGGTCTGAAGGTTGTTGAGTGCTATGGTATAGCTCTCGTCTTCAGTATTCTTTTGTGCCCTCAAGGCATTACTAAGAATCAAGCCTTGTAAAAAAAGAAGAAAAAATTCACTATGACAATGAAATACTTCGTTTCCAACTTCAAAGTTAAGTTTTATACCTTTATATTGTTGTATGCTAGGCTGTCAGCAAGATCATCCTTCGACAAAATCGAAAGGCTATCTTCCAGCTTCGGGAATCCCATACTCTTAGATATCTCCCGGCAAACCGATATTTCTTTGTTGTTCGGGAGACAGTATAAGAAGTCGTCATCGTTAGTGCCGTTAAACACTAAAGCTCCCTTCGGATATTTCAATTTTCGCGCATAGTGTCTGGCTTCCAAAACTTTTTCTTTGGACAACTTTTTCCCCGAAGCATGATGATAAATATAATCAACATTCTCGACAGCCGCTTCGGGGGCAGGAGATTTTGCCCTTTCTCCCACGTCTGGTCCTTCTGCCATGCCAACATCTGAAGCTTGTGGATCAGCTTTATCTTCAGGCGCGACGGCCTTCGTCTCAATAGGCGCTGAAGGCCCAACTTTGGCAACATCTTGGACTTTGGTAGCTTTAGTATCTTTTTTAGTAGCTCCAGGGCTCAAGGCCTTCGTAGTCTCCAAGACAGCGTCCAGCACGTTGGTCATTCTCCTCCTCTTGGGAGTTGCGGCAGGAGCCTTTTGCACCTTCGGCAAACTTGCCTCAGCTGGTGGGCTCAGAATTTTAGGCATTTTCTCCATTTTTTCCGCCTGTGGCTCTTCGGCCTTAGCAGTCTTAGCTTTGGTTGTTCCGAGTGTAGGTACCTTTAGCACTACAGTCGGCTCTTCAATGCTCTGCAAAGTCTGAGTAGATTGTCGAGCTTTGGCAGTGGAAGAGGCCCCCTCGCCAAATTCAGGCACTACGGCCGGTTCAATGTATCGTGGCCGGTGGGTCATGACCTTCACCTTCTTGCCCTTCAGCACAACAGTAATGGCCGAAGCAATAGTTTTTCTTTTCTTCCCTTGCCTTTGCAGCGGGTAGTGATAATCTAGGTATACGAAGCCAATGGCATCAAATACTCTATTTAATCTTTTCTTCCCTCGGCCCCCGAAGGCTGCGGACAAGACATCAATATTCTAAGTAGTTCGTCGCTAATAGCCTCAATACTTTTCAGCCAATCGTCATTTGGCTCATCAAACCGGTCTCTAAACCTGAAGGTGTATGTTGGGACCATGCTTCGTCGCCGAAGGTCTTGCAGGAAGAAACAGCTTCGGCTGAAGCTGTCTGTACGTGATGCCGAAGGGTGCCGTTCATGAAGCTTCGGAATTACAAACCGACTTAAAGATAGAATGACCTTTTAGTCCATAAGAGTTTGAGTCGTTGTTGTAAACTTTTATGAGGGGTATGATTGTAATTGCTCACAGGCTGTGTCCTGTGCCTATAAATAGTGAACAATATTCCTTTACTGTTCATGCATTCCTGTAATTGCAATCACATCACTCAGAAATTATTCTTTGCCAAGGCAGAGCATTTGAGAACAAGTCCCCAACATTGGCGCCCACCTCCGGTGAACTCACTTCCACTTTTTTGAGTTGATGGCTTCGTTCAATGATCAACCTTGAGCTGCTTCGGCTCCGAAGCTGGTACTCCTGATAACAGGCGGTTCAAGCTCAGAACCAGCCAATAAGAGGCAGAAGAAGGAAGCACAGAGAAGGGTACAACATGTCAGGGTGCAAGGACCCTTCATCAAGTCAAGATGGTCTCACATTCCAATCACCTTCTCTCAAGAGGATCTCCAACTCAAGGATTACCCACACAATGATGCTATGGTTATCTCTTGTGTGATCAACGGATTTCTGGTCCACAATGTTTTGGTTGATATAGGCAGCGCAGCTGATATCATATTTGCTAAGGCCTTCAGGCAGATGCAAGAGCCCGAAGACAAAATTCATGATGCCACACATCCCCTTTGTGGCTTCGGTGGAAGGCAGATCGTAGCACTTGGAAAAATCACAATGCCAATAACCTTTGGATTCATTAACAACACAAGGACTGAACAAGTTGTATTTGATATTGTTGATATGGAATACCCTTACAATGCAATCATTGGTCGTGGTACTCTCAATGCCTTCGAAGCAATTCTTCACCCAGCTTATCTTTGCATGAAGATACCTTCGGACCAAGGGCCCATTGCTATTCATGAAAGTCAGGAAGCTGCCAGAAGGGCCGAAGGAAATTGGACAGACTCGAAAGCAATCCATAACATAGATGGAGCTGAAGCTTGTGAGCAATACAAGTTCAGAAGGGAAAAAGCTGCTTCGGCTGATCAGCCGAAGCCCATGCTCTTATGTGAGGATATAGCAGAACAGAAGGTGCTACTGGGATCTCAACTGTCCGAAGAGCAGGAGAAAACCTTGATAAGGTTTTTGTTCAACAACAAAGATGTTTTTGCTTGGTCAGCTAATGATCTTTGCGGAGTAAACAGGGATGTCATTGAGCACTCTCTCAATGTTGATCCATCCTTCAGACCAAGAAAGCAAAGGCTTCGGAAGATGTCTGACGACAAGGCCGAAGGGGCTCGCAACGAAGTGAAAAGACTTCTCAGTGCTGGAGTTATCAGAGAGGTAAAATATCCAGAATGGCTGGCTAACACTGTTATGGTAAAGAAGGCAAATGGTAAATGGAGAATGTGTATCGATTTTACTGATCTCAACAAGGCCTGTCCGAAGGACGAGTTTCCATTGCCAATGATAGATTCCTTAGTCGATGCAGCAGCTTCATCAGAGCTTATGAGTCTGCTGGATTGCTATTCAGGCTATCATCAAATCTGGATGAAGAAGGAGGATGAACCAAAAACCAGCTTCATAACCCCCAGTGGAACATATTGTTACCTCCGGATGCCTGAGGCGCTTAAGAATGCCGGAGGAAGTTTCAGCAGAATGACAGCGAAGGTCCTCCATTCTCAGATAGGCAGGAATGTGCTAACTTATGTTGATGATATCATTGTAAAAAGCACGAAGCAAGATAATCACATTGCTGATTTACAGGAGACCTTCGCTAACTTTAGACAGGCTGGTTTAAAGCTGAATCCAGAAAAATGTGTCTTCGGAGTAAAGAAGGGGAAATTTCTTGGTTGCCTAGTTTCAACAAAGGGAATTGAGGCTAATCCAAGCAAAATCGAAGCTATACTTCGAATGGAACCACCAAATACAAAAAAGGGGGCTCAAAGATTGACAGGAAGGCTGGCATCTCTCAACAAATTCATATCTAGATCAGCAGAGAGAAACTTACCATTCTTCGAAGTGCTGAAGTCAGCCGAAGTCTTTCAATGGGGACCAATCCAGCAGAAAGCCTTCGAAGAGCTGAAGCAATATTTGATAGATATAACAATATTAAGTCCACCAATGCCAGGGACTCCTTTGTTATTATATGTGGCAGCTTCGCACTCAGCGGTAAGTGCAGCACTTATCCAGGAGAAGCTTGAAGGTCAAGTCAAGAAACAGGCTCCAATATATTTCATATCCGAAGTTCTTAGTTTATCAAAGAAAAATTATACAGAATTGGAGAAAGTACTATATGCTGTTTTGATGGCCTCCAGGAAGCTTCGGCATTATTTTCAAGCTTATAACATAATTGTTCCTTCTTCACAACCTTTGAAGGATATTATGAGAAATCGAGAAGCTACTGGAAGGATTGGAAAATGGGCTCAATGAATTTTGTATTGATTATGTTCATAGATCTTCGATTCAGTCTCAAGCGTTGGCAGACTTCATTGCTGACTGGACGCCAGGGGCTCAGGAGGAAGAAACGAATAAAGATGCCGAAACATGGACAGTGTTTTGCGATGGGTCTTGGGGAACCTTCGGAGCAGGAGCAGCTGCTGTGTTGGTTTCACCTTCTAAAGTTAAAACCTGTTATGCGGCAAGACTCAATTTCAGTTGCACAAATAATATTGTTGAGTACGAAGCTCTGCTCTTGGGTCTTCGGAAGTTAAAGGCAATGGGAATCAGAAGGGCCATTCTTAAAACTGATTCTCAAGTTATTTCTGGTCATGTTGACAAGAGCTATAAAGCAAGAGACCCGAAGCTTGAAAAATATCTAGATACAGTCCGAAGGATTGAGGCTTCCTTCGAAGGTTTCTCTGTCAAAAATATTCCTCGTGGAGAAAATGAATATGCTGATCTATTGGCCAAGTCAGCAGCCCAGGGGCTGCCTATACCTTCGGAAGTATTTTTCGAAACAATAAAAGCACCTTCGGTCGAGCTTCTTGAAAGAGCAATCCTTAATATATCCCCTGTTTATAGCGAAGATTGGAGAACTGAGATCATCTCTTTCTTTTAGGGTAATTTTCTTTCAGACGACGAAGCTTATAATAGGAGAATAGAAGCAAGAGCTCGACCATATGTCATAATAGAAGGGGAGTTATACAAGCGTGGGGTCTGTTCCCCATTGCTCAAGTGTTTATCCAGATCCGAAGGTATAGAATTAATGAAGGAAATACATGCAGGCCTGTGTGGATCTCACATTGGATCTAGGCCCTTGCTTGGGAAAGTTTTTCACCAAGGATTTTATTGGCCAAAGGCAGCTTCGGATGCAGCGGATCTGGTCCAAAAGTGCGAAGGTTGTCAGAAATGTGCAAAAGATCAAAAACAACCTTCGTCTTTAACCCAATTAATACAACCCACTTGGCCGTTGCAAAGGTGGGGCCTCGATTTACTAGGCCCATTACCACCAGCACAGGGGAACCTAAGATATGTAGTAGTGGCAGTGGAATATTTTTCCAAGTGGATTGAGGCAAAGCCCTTAGCCACAATAACTTCATTTACTATTCAAAAGTTTTTCTGGCAAAACATTGTTTGTCGCTTCGGAGTGCCGAAGGCTATTACTGTGGACAATGGGACACAGTTTGATTCTGAAGCCTTCAGAGAATTTTGTGATCAAATTGGCACGAAGATCCATGTTGCATCAGTCCGACACCAAGAGTCAAATGGACTTGTCGAAAGAGCTAATGGGATCATAATGACAGGAATAATGAAGTCAATCTTCAATCAGCCCAGGGGAAAGTGGCCAGACGAGTTAATCAAAGTGATGTGGAGCCATAACACAACCATGTCAAGGTCAACAGGCTTTACGTCCTTTAAACTATTGTTCGGTGACGAAGCAATAACCCCGGAAGAGGCCAAAGCAGGATCAATAAGGACAGTAGCTTCGGCAGAAGGCGAAGACGAAGCTGATTGCTCTGTAGAAAAAGATGCTATTGAAGGGTTCAGACTTCAAGCCGTGGAAAACATTAATAAGTATCAAGCCGAAACAATAAAATGGCGTGACAGAAAAGTTAAGCTGAAAAACATTGAACTAGGACATTTGGTGCTTCGAAGAGTAGCCAACCCTGAGACAGTAGGCAAATTACAGCTGAAGTGGGAAGGCCCCTTTTTGGTAGTATCTTCGTCAAGACTCGGTTCCTACAGATTGAAGGATATGGACGGCAACGACATTCCAAGATCATGGAATGCAGATGAGCTTCGGCGATATTATGTTTAGCTTGATGTAATTTTTTCTATTCTTTTTTGTGGCACCCTTTTCCTTTCCAAAGGGGGAGAAAGGTTTTTAATGGGGCCATAACATGTAATTTTCTTTATTTCAATCCTATGAGAGTGATATCCCCCAAAAATGTAAATGTAAATGCTATGGAAAAAAAGAAAAGAAAACAGGAAGAAGCCCAAAAGTCGTTCCTAAGGGAATGTAGAGCTTACAGCGAAAAATAAGCGCTGATTCCGCCGAAAGTAAAAAGTGAAGAAGCTCCTAAGGGAGGCTTACAGCGAAAAATAAGCGTTGATTCCGCTGAAAGTAAAAGGCAAAGAAGCTCCTAAGGGAGGCTTACAACGAAAAATAAGCGCTGATTCCGCTGAAAGTAAAAGGCGAAGAAGCTCCTAAGGGAGGCTTACAGCGAAAAGTCAACGCTGAAGGGCTATGATTATGGTTTTTTGAATATGTGTTTTGATATTCATTTGCACAATACATTTCATCATGTCATTTGCATTCATAAACATGCATTTAGACATATATAGAATCATCATTATACCGCACAAAAAACACAGATGCTTCGGCAATTAGGAAAAACTCGAAGGAAATTTTTTTTTATGCTTCGTTATGAACGAAAAGAAGGGAAGGTGTTTTTCGTCTCCGGCTCAAAAGAGAAGTTTCGTCCACAACAAAGCAGATTGTGCACGTATATAGCAGAAACAAAATATATTACAAGGTATGTACAAATTTACATGAGTTGTTCCATAACTATACTACAAAAGTTTCTTCAGAATTTTTGCAGGAAATTATATTACAACAACTGTCAAGCTTCAGGCTAGGCTTCGTCAAACTTCAGCTTCGTCATTCTTCAGCTTCGTCATCCTACGAATATCAAAGAGCAGAATAAGAAAAGTACAAATTTCAAGGGGAATGTGAAAGTAACAAATATAAGCTTCTTACCGGTTTAAGATGACTTCGAGCTTCGTCACCCGCCATTTTTCGCCCGCCATTTACCCAGATTTGAGTCATGAATCTATTTCCAATGCTTCGGGCCAGGCTTGGGATGTCTATCAGATCTGATGCTGACAAACTGAAGTTTGGTCTATTCACAATATTTCCATGTGTGCAGCCAGCCTTCAGAAAAGCAGTAGCTGTGCCCCGAGAAGCTACCAGGGCGCAGAAATCGGCGTGTCCACCAATAACTTCGTCAAGAGCATCAACTTCGCCTTCAATATATTCTAATGTACTGGGCTGGTTGTCAGCTGAAGGTGTAAACTTTTCAGAGCTAGCTTCGATAAAATGAAACACATCCTTCAGCCGCTGCACGCATCGACTGCCGAAGCTTAGGCATTTCTCTTGAAGTTCTTTAAAGGATTTCTGCAAATTTGAATTTTTATCCACCTCATTTTTCAGGCTTGCTTCAAGATATTTCTTTTCTTGCTCAAATTTTTCTGACTGTTGGAGCAATTCATTCTTTAAGCTGTTATTCTCAGTTTGGACTTCAGCCAAAGAACCCTCCATAGTCTGAATAACAAAATCTTTCTTTTCTAATGCACCCTCGTGCTCTTTAACCATGATTTCAAGGTCCTGGATGGTGAAGTCTTTCTTTTCAGATTAGCTTCGTAATTTTCAAATTTTCAGCCAAATCTTGGATGACGACTTTGTTCTTCTCTTCTTCGAGATCTTGTTGCATTTTTAGAACCTTACTTAATAATATGCTCTGTCGAAACGATCTTCGTTAGAAAACGACCTAAAAGATAATAATAAAATAACAAAAATATTTGTTACCTTGAAGTTAGCATAAAGCAAGCTTCCGGCGATATGGTGTCGTTGGTAACGGCAGAGGTCCGCTTCTAGCTTCGGCAAGCCAATGTTTTTGCAGAGAGTTTTAACAATTTTAGCTTCGCTGCGGTTTTGAAGGCACCTCAGCTTTCCTTCGTTAACCCCACCGAACAGTGTAGCCCCTGGCTTATATCCGCAGGCTATGGCACATTTTTTAAGCTCTGCTTTTTCAGCGTCTGTCAGTTCTTGCCCAAGTAAATCTTGAAATTCAAAATCTTCTTCCTCCAAAATGTCTTCAGCTTGCTTTTTCCCCTTTTCAGTAGTTGTGCTCGCCGTGGCCACAATAGATTCTTCCTCAGTCATTTTTAGGAGTATGTTATCAATAACTTCAAGTGTGTCTTCCAGGTTCGGATCTTCTGTGGCCCCGGTTTCAGCCCCGGCAGCTTCGGCTGCGCCAGTTTCAGCTTCGAAGGTTTCCGCTCTGGTGGCTTCGGCTGCGGCGCCTTTAGCTTCGGCGGTTTCGGCAGTCTGGTCAATAGCAATTCTTGATGCCGGTGTCGGTGACGGTGTCCCATGAATTACATCTGCTATTTGAATAATCCTTCGTTTTTTCGGCAGTGCAGGACCTTCGTCTGCCGAAGCTGCCTTGTCCTTCTGAAAAAACTTCGTCAGTTCCAGCGCCAGCGGACTTAGCTTGACAGGCAAGGGTTCAGTCATTACCTTCATAATCTCTTCTACTTCAACAGCAGAAGGCGTTGCAGGAGTACCTTCTTCTCGAACCAACGTTTTTGGTTCTAGAGATGGAGTTTTCCTCTTTCTTGCAGTGGCCACCTTCGGCTCAGGGTTCAACTCTTCAGGACTAAGTTTTTCAGAATCTTCCCTTTTCTTTTTGGCTACCTTGGCGACTTCTTCGTCAGCAGCGCTGGCAATTCTTTTTCGCTTCGGGCCTCCAGCATCTCCGCCCAGTCGACCATAATCAGCATATTCAAATCCTATAGCATCAAGCACCCTGTTCAGCCTTCGCTTCGGCCGAATGCCGAAGGCTGCTGTCATCAGCTGGTCCTCTTTTTTGGAGTAATTTCCAAGAATTTCATTACTCATTACTTCGATTGTATCGAGCCATTCTTGGCAGGGTGCTTTAAAATATTTCTTAAACTTATAATAATAGGGTAGTCGGACAAGCTCCCCCTCTTTCTTTTCTCCTTTAAGCTTCGGCATAGTCCACTCCTTCATAGTTGGAAATACTCTGAAGGCCAGAAATTCCTGCACTAAATCTCTAGTGCCAATGTGTTCTGCAATAATTTGGAATTCAGCCAGTGCGGTCCAAGTTGGACCTTCTGCTGTCATATTGCATCGGGGTCTGGTTTCTCCGAAGATCAGTTCAAGAGGGCTCTGTACCAGCTTCTCTTTGTCATTGTCAACTTTGACATAAAACCATTCTGACTTCCAGCCTGCCGGCCATTTGCTTCGGTAGCTAATCAAAGGAAATTTTGTGGTTTTTCGATAGGCAAAATTATAACAACCAAAATTTTCATGCAACCCATCCTTTCTAGCCTTAGTCTGGTAATGCAGCTCATGTACTCGACAGAAGCTGTCGGCAAACGGCTCCACCGCCTGGCTTCGGAGAGCCCAGATATAAACGCTAAGCCTGACAATGGCATTAGGAGTCAGTTGGTGAAAATAGATCCCAAACTTTTGCAGCACATCAGAAATCATTCTATTTAAAGGAAATCTCAACCCAGCTTTTAGAAAACTCTTGAAAATAACTATTTCATCCTTTTGTGGCTTCGGGGTAGTTTCCTCTCCCCCGAAGCGAATCAGCTTCTTCTCATCTTCACTGAAATAGCCCGACTTCACCATTTTGGAAAAATCAGCCTTGGAGATAGTCGACTTTCCGAAGTCCAAATGGCTAGGCTTGCTCGGTACTGCGATATGGTAATCACCGTCAGAATCAGCTTCCTCAATATCTCCTTGTTCCGCTTCGGCAGCAGCTTGTTCTGTTTCGGCAGTGGGGATTCTTTCCGAGGTCACCAATCCGGATCGCTGCATTGCTTCGGAGATAGGAACAGTCTCCGCACCTTCGGCTTCGTCTCCCTCACGCTCAACTCTAGTAGTAGAGCGCACTCTGGCCATTTAATTTTGAATTTCTTGAAAGATTTCTTGGGAATTAAATAACCTTTTCTCCTGAAGCTTTTCTTCTGACGAAGTAGGCACCAAACTGGAGCTTCGTCTGAATGCGAGAGTCAAGCTTCAGGTATGGTTGAAATTTTTGGCAGCAAAACAGTGCAATAGCAATGAATGCTGTGGTAACTTCACACCTACCTGTCTATTTATATAGTGCTGCAGGTAAGAAAGTGAATCGTCAGGATTTTTACACCAGGCAAACAGCTGCTCGCACCCGTTGCGCGGTGGGCCGCAAAGACCAAAATAGTGAACCTACATGGTGGGACCGCTACACGCTCGGAAACTGTATCGTTTCTCGACAACGAGCTCAGGGAAGGTGTTTTTCGGACCTTCGGCTTCCTGAAGCCTAAGAGACTTTTTTCACGGATCAAGCTCGTTACGAAAAACGATCTAGCACCGCGAAGGGGCTACTGTTGGGACCATGCTTCGTCGCCGAAGGTCCTGCAGGAAGAAACAGCTTCGGCTGAAGCTATCTGTACGTGATGCCGAAGGGTGCCGTTCATGAAGCTTCGGAATTACAAACCGACTTAAAGATAGAATGACCTTTTAGTCCATAAGAGTTTGAGTCGTTGTTGTAAACTTTTATGAGGGGTATGATTGTAATTGCTCACAGGCTGTGTCCTGTGCCTATAAATAGTGAACAGTATTCCTTTACTGTTCATGCATTCCTGTAATTGCAATCACATCACTCGGAAATTATTCTTTGCCAAGGCAGAGCATTTGAGAACAAGTCCCCAACAGTGTATTTCAATCGAACCAACCCACCTTCAGTTGACTCAGCAGTAGTATCCTTCGGCATATCCCAGTATTCTACAAGTGGCCATATTCTGTACGCTATGTGCTCTTGAACTATATCCCTTGTACCGATGAAGGCGAAGACGTTGCAAAAAGCCTTATGGCATGCTTCGTCATTTTGATCGATTGTCACCTTCGGCCTCCGAAGGTCGAAGCGAGACTAGATAGTGCGTTGGATGATTTCCTTAATGTCTTCTCTTTCAATCAGATCATTTTTGACATAAAACCATTCTTCCATCCAGGCCCCAAGCCATCTCTTTCAGAATGTGGGAACTGGATGGCTTGCATTGGATCGAGCGACGAATCTGTAACAACCGAAGTTGTTGTGATACTGCTCTTTTCTGGTGTCCTTCATCTCGTACAGAAGTTCATTTATGCTACAAAAACACCTTGCGCTTGGTTCCAATCCTTGACTTCTCACAGCCCAAATAAACAAACCCATCTTGATTATAGCTTTAGGGGTAAGTTGATGAAGAAAGATCTGAAACGTCTTCAGTACTTCGACCAAGAATTTGCTCAACGGGAACCAAAGCCCTGCTTTCAAAAAGCTTCGGTAAATAACCACCTCATTTACTTCAGGATTAGGAGCAGCGCTGTCTCCTCCAACCCTCACAATAGTCATGTCCCGGAAGTACCTCCCTCTCATAGCATCAACATGATTTTTTAATAGTCGACTTTCCGAAGATGGTATGGCTTGGTCGCCACGACCGATCTTCAGAGTCTTCGTCTCCACTTTCTACGTCATAACTATCACTGTCACCAGTATCTTCAGACAAACCCTCCAGTATCTCTTTAGTAATCTTCTCTGTGTTTGTTCTTGACATAGACTCAAAAAAATCCGGCGATAAAAGGATCCGCAACTTTCTTTTCTTCAAACAACTTTGTCTCCTTACTTAGCTTCGTCTCCTCAGTCATCTTCTTTTCCTCAGTCATCTTTTCCTCAGACATGGTGCAAACACGTCTTTAAACCGAAGCTCGAAAAATCTTGAAAATCAGGCGAGAGCTAATGAGCAAGAGCTAAAAAGTTTGAGAAAATAACGCAATGGCAGAAATGGCGTATCAAATATTGCCGGTGTGGGTTCATATTTATATGCCTATTGCATTGCAACTTGGAGGGCCTCGTCTGTCATTGGCTATTGCTATTCTAGCAAAGGGAAGGTGTTTTTTTGGACCTTCGGCTTAAGGCCTTCGTTCACGTCGCAGTCTGAATTCGTTGTTATAACAAATTAATACTGCGAGGGGCTACTGTTGCGGGCCTTTGTCTTCCGAAGGTCCTCAAAAACATGATTAACAATGTTTCCCAAGTGTAATACATGTACAGGAACCTTCGGACTCAGAATAAAGTTGTACACAATATGAAAAGCATGGTTGAGATGAAGGTTGAACCAGCTCCGAAGCTATGCGCAAGGGAGCTTCGGCTCAGCGGCAGAAAAAGGAACCGACTTAAAGGGGAAAAGGCTATCTAGTCCTCGTTGGATTGTCCCTAAGTCAATAGTAAACATAAAGGGCAAAAATGTAATTTTACACAGGCTGTGTCCTGTGCCTATAAATAGATGAACAGTACCCCCGTACTGTTCACGCTGACTTGTATTCATTCGTGTGTCACTCTTGGACTTTTGCCTTCTATCAAGCCGAAGGTACAAATGTAATTCGATATTGTTTATGTTTATTCATGATGGTATAATAAAGATATATAAATGATGTTATATGATTATTCATGTTATTTCTCATGTTTCATATGCTTCTCCTTTCAATAATATATACTGCGATGATGAAGGTACGTCCTTCATAACCTTCGTCTGAAGATCATTATATCCCAAGGGAGATAATGCTTCGAAGGACAAAGGGCATTAACCATTAACATTTTTGTGTTGCCTTGTTCTTAATTCATAGCATTTAAGAACAAGTCCCCAACAAGATGGATCCATCAAGATAAGACATAATCTTTTAAGATAGGATGAATTGGTTAGAATGGGATCTTTTAGGATAAGATGAATCTCCTAAGCTAGATATATTCCAATGGGGATAATCTAGGTTGTCTAATTATTTTATAAATATATATTTTTATGCCTATGTGTATATGCAGATGCAATTGTGGACATTACTCCACAACTCATCACACTCAATCAAAGAGCCAAAATAGACAAGTATCATAAGAACAAACATTGAAGCACATAGATACCTACAAAAATTGTTTTGTTTTTTTGTTCCTAAGATTAGGTCTCCTATTCCTAAAAGTCACTTTAGGTACAGGATTTCAAAGTGTGAAATCCACTCTTGTCTTTAGAAAAGAAAAGGTAAGAGTAATCAGAGTAAAGCAGTAGTGGATGAGAAAAGTTTAGAAAAAATCAGAGTAGCAAAGGTAAGTAAGGGTTGTCCAGTTCTATCTAGGTTTCGTCCTACAGTCAACATCACTCTGATACCACTTCTGTCACACCCGGGTTTTGGGGCAGCAAGCCCCGGGCGCGAACATAATCACCAGGTGTGTTGGGACCAAGTCTCACATATATGATGAATAGTGGTACAGAAACGAATGTCACATCTTTACTATATAATAGGAGTTTTGTACAAAATAAATAAATAATTACATCATGAGGAGACAACGATCCAGCAACCCAAAGTTGACTGGGAGACGACGTCCTAGACCTCTCATGGACTCGTCACAGCATCCTCCATGCACCTCATCTTGTGGTACCTGTTCTTGACCTGTGGGGGTGTGAGACAGCAAGGGTGATCTCACATAATTCATCGTTCAACAAGTTGCGGGGAATAATGTGCATGAACTCACCAAAGGTGGAAGCTCATGTGAAGTGTAAGGCTTACCAAAGAGAATGGTTGAAGCTGAGCATTGCTTTTAAAGTTGGTCAAAATTTTATTAGTAGTTACCAAGTGTAAGTAGATACCAACCGAAATAAGTAGTAGATCAAAATTGAGAACAACACCCACAATGCAATGCGTATGAAAAATTAAGTTTAGTTTCATAAATTAATCATGTGAGGGTCCGAGCCGCTCATGACTGTGAGCACGACTGGTATACCAGTTTTACACTCTACAGAGGTTGCACATCTTTACCCACAAGTCATGTTACCCGTCTGCCAAGGGATCGCAACTCCCATACACCTCTACCAAGGAAGTGAGGCAGGGTTGTCGGTGTTTTGGGTCCGACCGCACACCCGGGGTTGCCCCTCAAGGTGTTTTAGGAGTAGGACGGTGTCGCCGACTGTAGCTAAATTGTTCGTGCCAGATGCACGAGGAACAATGGACAGTGTTTACAGGTTCGGGCCGCTTTGAGATGCGTAACACCCTACGTCCTGGCGAGTGTGCTTTATGTAACGGACAAGGTAGCTCTCTAAAGCTAGAACATAGAGAGTTGAGGTGGATGGCTGAGTAGTGGGATCGATCGTCTGGAAGGGGTGCCCCCTAGGCCTTATATATTCGACCTTGAGGCAATACATGTGGATATGATAACAATGTGCACCTAAAAGATGGTGAACTGTTGAGTCTATCTTCCTATAATTCTGCCGACTTATCCTCGACTGGTTCCGTTGTACAGGGCTCCAGCGCGGGAAAGTCGGATCTTCTGTTGTGGTTGCTTGCTCAATGCTGTGGGGCCGTCTGGGCTTGCACCGATCCGGCCTTATGTCGTTTTGCTTTTCTGATTGTTCCTCCCCTGGCCCATGAAGGAGTGACCTTACGATCTATTGGGCCCTTGGGCCTTTCGTGAGGTCTTTTATCCTTCTAGTGGACCCGGGGGATATCTGTCCCCCACAAGCCCCCGATCTTTGGGTTGATTTTGAGATAATCGGCCCAAAGATCCTAGGTCCAGCTTGCGGGCTTCGTTTACGACAAGAAATGCTTTTCGGGCAGTTCAGTAAAAACGATTTCTTACTGTCCCCTTCTGCTTTGTTCACTCGAAATCTGGAGCTTTGTCTCATACTCATGCCTTGGAGATCGGCATTTCGTATTGCAGGACCTTGAACTTCATTGGGTGCACCGGAGGTGCACCCAATGGGTGTAGCCCCCGAGCTTCGAGTGGATTTTGGATAATAATCCACTCGAAGGTCTTCATCAGAAATCATTTTTATTTCCCACTTGCGCTTTGGTTGGAGGTCATCTTGTCTTTAATCTTGCCTTATGCCTTAGAAGTCGGCATTGTCTTGGCTTGAAATGGTGATTCATGGGGTGCACCGAAGGTGCACCCAATGGGTGTAGCCCCCGAGCTTTGAGTGGATTTTTGAAAATAATCCTCTCGAAGGTCTTCATTTTGTGTCCTTTTGCTGAGAGTCATCTTTTCTTTTTTCGAATGCCTTAGAAGTCAGCATTATGTCATCGATATTATGCTTTAGAGGTCAGCATGTATTTTGTCTTTTGCAGCCGAGTTCGTGATCCGCCCATATCTTGCTAGGTGGTGCAATTTATTTGCTCTGCGACTGATTGGACATTTGATGGACGTTCCCTGGCTAGTCTTCACGTCGCTTCTGTCGGTCAGATTTTGTACTTCACCGGCTATATTTGGCTTTCCTTCGATCCTTACTGATATCTCATTTTTGTCTTGAGGTATTCATTGCATGCCCTGCACGGATGTGACAGTTTTGAAAAATATACTGATAATTCCTGGGTGTCCCCCCCAATGGGTGTGGGCAAGGGACGGCTTGGTGCGCTGAGTGTTTTAGCTGGCTGCTTCTGAGTAGTAATGTGATGTGATGGCGGGTGTAATCATATCGCCTGCGCGGTTGATTGGAGTCCCAATGGGTGTTGCGTTGCGTGAAACGGCGTCAGCCGTCTGACGTATCTTCAGACGGGTTGCAGTGTGTATTGAATATTTTGCGATTGTTCAGTGACCGTGGTAGGAGGTGAGCGGTTGCCTTCTTCTTCTATAAATAGTGCCTTTGCCCCTCTGGTTTTTTCACATCTCTTGCTGTTCTCCGCTGCTTGCTATCTTCCTCTCCTTTCATTTCCACCATGGGCAAGAGCAACAAACGCAAGCGCGAGCCGACTCCTTCCTCGAAGGATTTCGACGACTCAGAATACTCGGAGGAGGAGTTCTCCTCCGAGTCCGAGGGGTCTCCGGCTCCCGTCTCTCCCCCGACATCGTCTGACGATTCAGACGACTCCCAGGGGCTTGTCGCGGAGGTCTAGACTTATATCCGGGCCGTCGAGCGCTCTGGGCTCGAGGGCTCGGATGAGTCGGAGTACTCCTCGGACGAGGAGGACTCGTCCGAGGAGGGCGGTCGCGGCGATGGCGAAGACGACGACGACGACGATGACGATGACGGAGGCGACGACGGCGATGACGGTGACGGCGGTGGCAGGGGCGGCAACGGCGGCAGCAGCAGGGGCAGCAACGGCGACGGCAACAGCAAGGGCAGCAACAAGGCCAGTGGCTAGATGCCACTGGTCTTTAGATGTTAGTATAGTATAATGAAATAATGTAGTAGTATTTAGTAGTGTAGAGTAGTATAGTGTAGCGTAGTAGTAGTAGTAGCAGTAGGGAAGTATCAACTCATAATGAGTTGATTTGTAAGTATTGTAACTTCCCTTAATGAAGAATGATTTCGTTTCCTTCTGTGTCGATTATTTTGTTTCGTAGTCAGTTGATCTCTGTCGTGATATTTATTGCCCGTGACGGCCTCTATCTGTTATGTTCGTGGCATAACTTAGAGTTCTTGAATCATTCCTCCGTTTGCCTTATTTGTGAAATTGATTCCTCCGGAGCAGTAACTGAGTACTCCAACATTTACGCATTTGAAATAGCGTCCGAGTGATGACGAAGCCACGTCAGCGTCGGAATGACTGATGACCACGTTAGCGCTTTTAGAGGTAACAGTCGAGTGACTTATGACGACGTCAGCGTTTTAGAGATAACCGCCGAGCGACTGAAGATGACGTTGGAGTTTTAGAGATAACTACCGGGCGACTGAAGACGACGTCGGAGTTTTAGAGATAACTGCCGAGCGACTGAGGACAACGTCGGCGTTTTAGAGGTAACCGTCGAGTAATGACGTGGCACGCCGGTGTTTTAGAAGTAACCGCCGGGTGATGACATGGCACGCCGGCGTTTTTAGAAGTAACTGCCGGGTGACTGGTGGTAACGTCGGTGTTTTAGAAATAACAGTCGAGTTAGAACGGGCTGCGTCGGCCACTTTGAGGATAATAGCCGAGTGATGATGTGGCATACCGGTGTTTTAGAAGTAACTGTCGGGTGATGACATGGCACGCCGGTGTTTTAGAAGTAACCGCCGGGTGCTGACTGGGCGCTTTTTGGAAACAGTATCTGACTCGGGAATATCACATAAGTACTGCGCTTTCAGCCGCCTCTGCTTTCCGCGCCCTAGTTCTTGCTTTCCTGCCTCCAGATCCTCTCTGCAATTTGGCTCCCGATCTGTTCGCCAGTGGAGTTGAGATGGCGCCCAAGCGAAAGGCCTCGAGTTCATCCGCTGCGGTGATTCCCCCCATCGACCCCAACAGCCAGTTGCCTTTCGCAGGTAACCATATGTCTGTTGTCTCCGAGCCTGACCTTCTCCATCTCGTGTCCATCGGGGTCCTTCCCCCGAGGGAGCTCTGTTCTTGGCGGATTTGCCACGGGGTCACTGTTCCGACAGAGGATACCCACGAATCCGTGATTTATGTTCCTTTTCTTCTCTGCGGTCTCGCTCTTCCTATTTCTCCCTTTTTCCGCGGCCTCCTTGATTTCTATCGTCTTAATTTGACCCATCTGAATCCCAATTCCATTCTGCAAATTTCCATTTATGTTCATTTATGCGAAGCTTTTCTTGGCGTGCTGCCACATTTTGGATTGTGGAAGTACTTGTATCACTGTCGCCCTGGGATGGCCGGGGGGCAGCATCAGCTGGTTGGGGGTGCTAGTTTGGAGATGCGTCGTGGGAGGAAGACTGACTATCTTGAAATTCCTCTCAAGGATAGTATCAAGGGATGGCGCTTGGAGTGGTTTATTGTTGAGAACCATGGAAGTTCTCGCCCCCCACGGTCGGGGAGACAGCCGGATGTTCGCACTCTGAGTTGGACCGAGTCCCCCACGGATCAGGAGGTGGCTGAGGCAGGGGCTTTGCTAGCTGATGTTGGACTGCTGAAGGAGAGGGGTCTGACTGCAGAGGCTGTGGTTGCTGATTTTGTCTTCAAGAACATTCAGCCGTTGAAGGACAGGGCATACCCGGCTTGTGACGGAACCTCCCAAGTAATTAGGCCCACCTACAGTTGTCCTTGTCCAACAGACATCAGACATCCTGTAGATGTTCCTAAGTCACTTGACAAGCTCGGTATCTTTCCTTACCTCACCAGGAACGTCTCACCCGTCTTGCAGACATTACAGAACATCGGAGATAAAGAAATGCGGAAGCAGTTACATAAACTTACATTTATTTCAAAAGCAAGCTTGAGTTATTTTATTACAGACCAGACTAAAAGTGAGTGCAGAGTAGTAATATTATACAAACCAAGGGAGGCACAAACTCCTCCCGATAAGCTATAAGCAAAAGATCCTAAGTGGAGGACCGAGTCATCCCGCACTTCAGTCTTGTTTTTCTTCTTTTGGAACCACCTTGGCACAGAAGCAGCAAAAGTATGCTACTTCCTCACCTAAAAACAACGAAGGGATAAACCCTGAGTATGGAATTACTCAGCAAGTCTTACCCGACTAAAGAAAAGACTCTCAAGGGTATGCTGGTTATATGGGAGTCAAGGTAAGGCTTTTCAATAATTAATGACTCTGTTTTGCAGAAATGCTTACTACAGTGGATCCTTAAAAATCCAATTTTATTTGTCAAGTTAAGTAAAATTACCTGCACTAGAGTTCTTTCTACCCTAGTTCAATCACTGGTCCTGCACTAGCCAATTTCTTAACAAAAGCCCATCGTCTTTAGTGGAATGCTACGTGTAGGGCAGTGACCAAGTCTTCATAACCGCGAAGGTACGGCGATCCGAATCGATTATACTCAGCTGAGGATCTCCAATCACACGACATATGTAGCACTTAACCCTTGCATATGTCAACCCGCCACCGGGGTTCTTAAGACCGGATCAGGTTCACGCAAACCGAGAGCACAGATACACCACCGTCCAGCCTCTTGCCACGGAGGGTACACGCTACTCTCGCCACCGCTCCACGCCCATTTCGTGTTATCTTATTCCGGCCTTAGTCTGCCCGAGGCAAGGCTTACCCATGACGAGGCATGTGACCAGTTAAAGGGTCCTCGATCATCAAGCCTACATCGACAAGGTCCTTAATCGACTCAGACGGAGACACTACACCGAGACTCTCTTCTCGTGCAAGTCACCCGCCCGGTCTCAACTTAATTATTTCAAACCCAAAGTTTGGTACCTGACAGAGGTACATCTTTTCCGATGTTGAACCTATCAAGGCCTTTGATAGATCCATCATCAAGTTTTATTTTTGAAAACATCCCACCCACTTTTGCCACATCATATTTTGTAAAAACAAAAAACCTTTTGTTTTTCTAAAGCCAAGCTAAGCATCAAAAAGCTTTTATAAAACAGGTGATTAAGGAAGGTAATCAAATTCAAGGAAGGTAATGCAGGAATGGTTTTATCAAGCAACTCCTATCACCTAATGCAGCAATCAAGTGAGAAAGATTTTAAAATAGCAAGGAAGGTGGCAAATGCACCGGGGCTTGCCTTCGTTTACAGGTGATTCGGGTTCGGATCCACAGATATCGAAGTAGAAACTATTCCCGGCCTGGGATTCCGAAGGTGGTGGTGTCCTGTCTTCGGTGACTTCTATCTCTTCTTCACGTTCTAATCACAACCATACATAGGTATAAGAATGGATGCCATGGGATGCTCATGAGGATGCAAAGATAGTATAAACTTATTATTTATGTCTTGAATACAACTTTCCTTCACGGAGTTCCGGGAACTTAGGGTTTCCGGAGTCGATAAAGGAGTTCATAGGGCAGGGGGGGTGTTTTGGGGTTTGGTGATCAAACAAGGTCCAAATCAATTCAAATCCTACCCAAGGCTTCTAAACATTTTGAGGAACTCATATAAAAATTTTGAGCATTTTTGGAATTACCATTTGTTTTCTAAAAATCTATAACCAACATTTTTAACCACTTTAAATACCCTAAAATTTCTTACTTCTATTAAAAATCACAAAATTATTTTTACTAAATTCTAGGGAAAATAACAAGCCTAGGAAAATTAGTTTCATAATTTTAGCATTTTTCTACATTTTTCTACATATTTCTAAAGCTCTGTTGGAAAAAGAAAAAGAAAAGGATTAAATAGTACTGGGCCGGTTCTGGCCCAGACGGCCCAGGTCCAGGGCAAAACGCGCCCGCGCGCCCGCGCCCTGGCGGTTTTGCACGAAGGCCCTCACGGTTTTGGCTAACTCAAATCAGGATTGTTAACTGTTTCACTGGGTCACTGACTGTTTGCACCAAAGTCCTTCCTCTTCTACCTATTCTGTGTTTAAAGTCCCCGACGGCGCTCGCGCACCGCCGCGCTCCGGCGAGCACTGTACCGGCCAAACGGGGCTATGACCGTCGCTCCCGAGCGACATACACCGGATTAAACCCCTAAGGAGTATTTCCCCTCACTCAATTGCGCTTATGATCAACTACGGAGCTCTGGCCACGGTGGCCGAGAGCATGGCGGCTAAAGCGTTGTGTTCCCGGCGATCCCAGGCGGTTCGGTTCGATTAAATGGATCGGGGAGCATCACCATCATGTAAGGGTGCTAGAACAAGAACGAGAAGGGAATGAGCAGACCTGGGAAAGGCTGGTCGCGGTGGGGTGAGTTCACGGTGGCGGGGAGTGGATTTGGGGCGAATCCAAAATTCGCGAGTTCTAGCGAAGGACTGCCAACGATTAACGGTGGCTGGGTGGATGATGATGTTATGCAGCTAGGGGAGGGCTCAATTTATAGTGCTAGCGGGCGGTGGCCGCTAATTTGAATGAAGATGTGCGGCGGCCGGAGATAGGGAAGAACCCTGGGCGCGGTGAAGACGTGTCCAGAGGCGTGGCAATTGCTCCGGCGATCAACGGTGAGTAGGGGTAAGTTGTGGCGGTGCGGTGGGAAGGGTAAACACGCGGCACAAGGCCGGAGGGCGGCGGTCACCGGCGTTTCCATGGCGGCACAGGCAGACCGCCCACGTCGCAGTGACAAGAATCACGGCGATAAGCTTAGATGTGTGATCCTATCCACTCCTCCCCGCGAGATCTTTACTTCACCGAAGTTATGTCCCCGCCAGCGGACACAAATCCCAACGACGGCGTGAATCACGGCGTGTGGGTCATCGGCGGCGGAGGGGAAAGAGGGGTATCTTCTGCAGTCACTGTTCCATGGGAAAAAATCTGATTCAGTCGCCTGACAGATCATCTTAGAGCTCCATTTTCTCTAGAATTTGCATGTGAACTTCATCAACCCTCTGTACCAAAGTTGTAGAGTTACAAACCAGCTACAATTCGACTATAGGACTTGAACACATTTGAGTACTAAATCAAGGTTGAATTCATACTCAAAGTTGGCTCTGCTACACTAAATATCTGAATTTCAGACCGAATCAGCCTGACAGTCCAACTTCAGGCTCATTTATCTCTAAATTTGTCTTAACAACTGAGCTCACACTCTTTAGCAAAGTTGTTCTCCTATAATTGGGCTACAATTTTGATGTGGTGACCTAGGGCAAAAACCCTATAATTTGAAAGTTACAAAGCCCCAAAGTGGAGCCAATTCTCTGATTTTCAGACTTAGAATAGAACTCAAATGAGGTCCATTTTGCATTTAAGTCCAAAACTCAATATTTGGCTTACAAGTCCACACATTTGTGAACCAAAGGACTTAAGAAACCTATTTGACTTGGTTTTTGCACTTTAGCCCAAAAGTGGACTAATTTTGCACATAAGCCCCTAGGGTTTGGTTTTAGGGTTTTCCAGGGTTCCAATTAGGGTTTCTGGTATCCCAGGGGTATAAATGTGACTCAACTCTATTTTTGGGGTCATTTTATGACTTTTCCCCCAAAGCTTTTAGGTTTCCTTAACTTGGGTTAAGTTTTACCCCTGTAATCCTTATTTAGGGTAAAGCTTCCTGTCCAGGGTCCTATTTGCAAAACATTAAAACAATACAACTTGTTTGAAATTTTTGCCTAGTGAATGCACTCTAGGTGTGTCAAACATATGCAATGCCAATGCTATGATGTCATGCTCATGTTTTAGTTATAGTAACACCAGGGTTGTTACATCCTTCCCCCCATAAAAGAATCTCGTCCCGAGATTAAAAATCCTAGGGTAGATAATGGTAAAGGAAACACATCATATTTTTATTTCCCAAATTCTGGTACAAGGCAGACGTGATGTGGGGGTCACTTCTTTATTACATAGCTATACAGACTTTACAATTTACAAGAAGCTAAAAAGCCTGGGAAATTCTTTTCTAGAAAATCTTGAGTTTCCCAAGTAGCTTCATCTTCAGAATGCTGGTTCCACTGTATCTTGTAGAATTTGAGAGTCTTTCTTCGAGTGATCCTGTCCTTTTGATCCAGAACTCGAATAGGATGTTCCGAGTATGTTAAATCTGGTTCCAGGACAACATCAGTTACTTCAACGGTTCGATCGGGAACCCGAAGACACTTCTTCAATTGTGACACGTGGAACACATTATGCACAGCAGACAATGTTTCGGGGAGCTGAAGTCGATATGCCACTGGTCCACATTGCTCAAGTACCAGGAATGGACCAATGTACCTGGGTGCAAGTTTCCCTTTAACCCCGAAACGCGATACACCTTTCATTGGTGAGACCTTTAGGTAAACATAGTCTCCTTCCAGGAAATATAAGGGCATTCGCCGTGTGTCTGCATAACTCTTTTGACGAGCTTGTGCCTTCTTCATATTATAAATAATTTTCTGAACCTTATCCTCGGCCTCTTTCACCATATCAGGCCTAAAGAAGCATCTTTCTCCAGGTTCAGACCAATTTAGCGGAGTTCGACACCGTCGTCCATATAGCGCTTCGAAGGGTGCCATCTTGATACTTTCTTGATAGCTATTGTTATATGAAAACTCCGCCAAAGGCAAACATTCATCCCATTTTGGTGAGAAGTCCAGAACACATGCCCTCAGCATATCTTCAAGTATTTGATTTACTCTCTCAGTTTGTCCACTGGTTTGAGGATGATAAGCCGAACTGTGGAGCAATTTGGTACCCAAGGATTTATGAAGTTCTTCCCAAAACTTGGATACGAACTGAGGTCCACGATCCGACACTATGGTCTTTGGAACACCATGCAAACTGAGAATACGGGCAATGTATAACTCCACATAGGTAATGACGGGATATTTTACTTTGACAGGGAGGAAGTGGGCGATCTTGGTAAGTCGATCAATGATAACCCAAATAGAGTCATACCCTTTTGCGGTTCTGGGCAATCCCACAATAAAGTCCATACTGATGTCTTCCCATTTCCATGTTGGGATTGGCAAAGATTGTAATGGACCAGCAGTTTTCATGTGTATGGCCTTGACACGTCTGCAAGTGTCACACTTAGCCACATAGCGTGCAATTTCAATTTTCATCTTTGTCCACCAGTAATGCTGCTTTAAGTCTTGATACATCTTAGTGCTTCCGGGATGAATAGAATAACGACTAAGATGTGCTTCATCAAGAATTTGCTGGCGGAGTTCTTCATTCTTTGGCACTACTATGCGGTTTTTAAACCATATCACACCTTGATCGTCTTCCTTGAAACATTGGGCTACTCCAGCCCTTATCTTCTCTCGTATGTGCTTCATACCCAGATTATCCTTTTGAGCATCAATTATCCTTTGCAAAATGATTGACTCAAGCTTGAGTTGATTTAGAGTCCCTTGTTGGATGATCCCCAGGTTTAGCTTTTCCATTTCTTGACACAAAGTGTTCTCGGAGGTCTTCGCCATAAGACAGTGGCAGGAAGTCTTACGACTCAGTGCATCTGCCACCACATTGGCTTTGCCTGGGTGATAATGGATCTCCAGTTCATAGTCTTTAATGAGCTCAAGCCATCATCTCTGCCTCATATTTAACTCTGACTGGGTGAAGATGTACTTCAAACTTTTATGATCTGTATATATGTGACAGATATTTCCCAGCAGATAGTGACGCTAAATCTTTAGGGCATGAACCACAGCAGCTAGCTCCAGATCATGAGTTGGATAGTGCTCCTCATGTCGGCGCAACTGCCTTGAAGCATACGCAATCACTCGGCCCTCTTGCATCAGTACACAGCCGAGCCCACTGCCAGATGCATCACAATATACATCAAAAGGTTTAGTGATGTCCGGTTGAGCCAATACCGGAGCAGTGGTCAATAGTGTCTTCAGTTGCTCAAAGGCTTCATTACACTTAGAAGACCAATTGAACTTAATGTCATTCTTCAACAAACTTGTGATTGGCTTCACAAGCTTAGAAAAATCTGGTATGAATCTGCGATAATACCCAGCTAGTCCAAGAAAACTCCGGACTTGGTGAACAGTTGTTGGGGGTGTCCACTCTAGAATATCTTTGACCTTGCTAGGATCTACCGCAATTCCCTTAGCCGATAACACGTGCCCCAAAAATTGAATTTCTTCCAGCCAGAACGCGCACTTGCTGAACTTGGCATATAGTTGGTGTTCCCTTAGGCGCGTCAATACAATCCGTAAATGCTGAGCATGGTCTTCTTCATTCTTGGAATATATCAAGATATCGTCGATGAAGACTACCACGAACTTGTCCAACTCGGGCATGAACACCGAGTTCATCAAATAGGTGAAGTGGGCAGGAGCATTTGTGAGCCCGAAAGACATTACCAAGTATTCAAACAATCCATACCGCGTAGTAAACGCGGTCTTCGGTATATCCCCGGGCCGAATACGGATTTGATGATAGCCCGACCTGAGATCAATTTTGGAAAATACCCTCGCCCCAGTCAGTTGATCAAATAAGATGTCGATCCTTGGAAGAGGGTACTTATTCTTGATAGTGACCTCATTTAGGGGTCGATAATCCACGCACATTCGCAAAGTTTGATCCTTCTTCTTAACAAAAATGGCGGGACAACCCCACGGGGACGAGCTTGGCCGGATGAATCCCTTATTCAGTAGATCTTGTAATTGAATCTTCAGTTCCGCTAATTCATTAGGGGGCATACGGTACGATCTTCGGGAGATGGGAGCCGTACCGGGCTTTAGCTCAATTACGAATTCTACATCTCTTTCAGGGGGCAGTCCAGGCAAATCTTCCGGAAATACATCTGGAAACTCACATACTACCGGAATATTCTTGATTTCCGGTACAATGGCTTCATAGACTCTACCAGAAGCTTTGGCTGGATTGGTTGCGGGGAGAGTCAAAAGAATCTCTTCTTGGTTATAGCTCAACCTGACGGTTCTGAGTTCAGCGTTGAGAATTGCCTTGTGTTGAGTTAACCAATTCATACCCAAGATTACATCTATGTCCTGGCCTTTCAGAACAATCATGTTAGCAGGAAAGTTCCGTCCGACCATTGTTACTGGCACTCCATAGGCCACTTCTCTAGTATAAATATGTCCCCCAGGTGAATGAATTTTAAATCCCTCTTTTGATTCATGGTATGCAATATGATGTTGCTCCACACATGTCTTGCTAATGAATGTATGTGAAGCACCAGAATCAAAAAGAATAATTGCTGGGTGACTGGCCACGGGAAACGTACCCATCATCACCGGCTCTCCTTCCGGTGTAGTAGCCACTTGAGTGTAATATACACGCCCTGTCTTCTTTGTATTCTTCCCCACAGCATTTCCTTTAGGCTGAGCTGATTTCCCAGATCCTTGCGAAGTATTAGATTGATTTTGCCTAGGATATGGGCAGTCTTTGATGAAGTGTCCCGACTTGCCGCAATTAAAGCACCCAGTTGAAGAACTAGGCAAGGCAGGGAATCGAGTGCCTGGGGCACCCGGCTGATTTGGGGTAGTGGGGGTATTGTGGGGGCGAATAATGATTGGCTGTTTAAAGGGGAATGAGGGTGGACGAGAAAAAGTGCGATTTTGGTTTGAAGGTCGGATCACAAACCGTTGCTTCTTCGCCTGGCCCTGATTAGGCCTCTCACCACTGAATCCCTTATTCTTCCCAGAATTTGTGTATTTTGCTTCAACAGATAAGGCTGTGCTAACAGCCTTTCCATATGTGAGGTCTATGCATGTGGCCATTTTCCTTTGTAGCCGATCATTCAGTCCCCACATAAAACAATTCTTCTTCTTTAAATCAGTATTCACCTGGTCGATGGCATACTGCGACAGGTGATTGAATTTGTTGAGATATTGGTTGACGGTATCTCCACCTTGTTGTAACTTCATAAATTCCTCTTGTTTCATATGCAGCACTCCTTCGGGGATGTAGTGTTCACGGAAGGCTGCTTTAAACTCATCCCAGGTGACTTGATGGTTGACAGGTTGAATAGCCACAAAATTTCCCCACCAGGTACTGGCAGGACCACGGAGTTGTTGTGCTGCAAATAACGGCTTCTGCGTTTCTGAGCAACGGAGAAGACCAAACTTTTGTTCAATAACCCGAATCCACTCGTCAGCTTCTAGGGGATCTTCAGCTTTGACGAATAGGGGTGGACGGGTTTCAGAGAAGTCCAGATAGGTGGTCTCACGAGGGCCTTGCGGATAACCTCTTCCCGCCTGCTGCTGGAATTGCTGCTGACCCGCCATTTCCCTAAGGAAGCGGGTATTGTCTGCGATGGCATTCACCAAGGCGGCAATCGCCTCGGCTAACGTGGGAGGAACCGGAGGTGGGTTTGGGGTAACATCCCGTCCCCCAGAAGTTCCTGCTGCGTCCTGTCCTCGAGTCCTGGTCGGCATCTGTGGCAAAAACATTTGAAGTAAACATAATGTGCCAGAGAAAACCTTCCATTTTACATTACTATAAAAAGTAATGATACAGACTCGATATTACATAACAGGATACAATACCCATTATACAAAAGTTCAACCTATCATACAACAGTACACCCTACAATACACTACTCTACTTCTATTACACCTTTATTCCTGCTTTCCATTAGTCTTGGCGGCCTCATCGTCAGGTGTGGGAGTCCAGACGTCAACCAACCTCAAAGAAGGAGGGGGCTCAAAAAGGTCTAACTCCCCACCCAGCGCACGTCCCGCAACATGAGATGGTCCGGCTTCCGCCTCAGTAGGTTGTGCAGGCTCACTTGGGTGTAATTGTGAGTATAGTATATGGACTTCCTCGTGCAACGTATTGCAGTAAACCTGCAGGTTATCGACAGTCGAGCTAAGTTCTTTAATTCGGGCCTGAGCCCTTGCTTCCTTAGCACACATTAGCAAACGAGACTGTACGGCCCAGTCAAGTGCTAAGTCTCGATCAGCGAGTTGATCCTGCAAGTGTCGGATGTCCCTTCTCAGTTCATTGATTCTATCTCCGTCGGCGACCCAAGCATCAGTCCTGTGTTGAAGCGCCGCTTGAAGTCGACTCACACGAGCTTCAAGGTCTCCGATGGGGTCATTACTTCCACTGCTGCTGCTTTCATGTCGGGGAGCCAATTGATGCCGAGGCACCCCAATTGGTCCCGTAGACTTGCGTGCCGTTAGCCTGGTGCGTGGCGGCATCTTTTCTAAGGGGGAAAATGTTATTAGTATAGTGCTTAGCATGATGCATGTATAATTACAGAATCAACCTTAGTCGATTCAACCTTCTATATGTTGCACTCTTCCTATCTGGTCTTTAAGATAGACTCTTCAGAATACTTAGGTAAGAAGAGAAAAGAATTTTTAGGTAAGACCTTTGAAAATCCTTTTGAAGATGCCTCATAATATCTGCAAAGAAGGGCTACGCTCCGATACCAGCTGTGACGGAACCTCCCAAGTAATTAGGCCCACCTACAGTTGTCCTTGTCCAACAGACATCAGACATCCTGTAGATGTTCCTAAGTCACTTGACAAGCTCGGTATCTTTCCTTACCTCACCAGGAACGTCTCACCCGTCTTGCAGACATTACAGAACATCGGAGATAAAGAAATGCGGAAGCAGTTACATAAACTTACATTTATTTCAAAAGCAAGCTTGAGTTATTTTATTACAGACCAGACTAAAAGTGAGTGCAGAGTAGTAATATTATACAAACCAAGGGAGGCACAAACTCCTCCCAATAAGCTATAAGCAAAAGATCCTAAGTGGAGGACCGAGTCCTCCCGCACTTCAGTCTTGTTTTTCTTCTTTTGGAACCACCTTGGCACAGAAGCAGCAAAAGTCTGCTACTTCCTCACCTAAAAACAACGAAGGGATAAACCCTGAGTATGGAATTACTCAGCAAGTCTTACCCGACTAAAGAAAAGACTCTCAAGGGTATGCTGGTTATATGGGAGTCAAGGTAAGGCTTTTCAATAATTAATGACTCTGTTTTGCAGAAATGCTTACTACAGTGGATCCTTAAAAATCCAATTTTATTTGTCAAGTTAAGTAAAATTACCTGCACTAGAGTTCTTTCTACCCTAGTTCAATCACTGGTCCTGCACTAGCCAATTTCTTAACAAAAGCCCATCATCTTTAGTGGAATGCTACGTGTAGGGCAGTGACCAAGTCTTCATAACCGCGAAGGTACGGCGATCCGAATCGATTATACTCAGCTGAGGATCTCCAATCACACGACATATGTAGCACTTAACCCTTGCATATGTCAACCCGCCACCGGGGTTCTTAAGACCGGATCAGGTTCACACAAACCGAGAGCACAGATACACCACCGTCCAGCCTCTTGCCACGGAGGGTACACGCTACTCTCGCCACTGCTCCACGCCCATTTCGTGTTATCTTATTCCGGCCTTAGTCTGCGCGAGGCAAGGCTTACCCATGACGAGGCATGTGACCAGTTAAAGGGTCCTCGATCATCAAGCCTACATCGACAAGGTCCTTAATCGACTCAGACGGAGACACTACACCGAGACTCTCTTCTCGTGCAAGTCACCCGCCCGGTCTCAACTTAATTATTTCAAACCCAAAGTTTGGTACCTGACAGAGGTACATCTTTTCCGATGTTGAACCTATCAAGGCCTTTGATAGATCCATCATCAAGTTTTATTTTTGAAAACATCCCACCCACTTTTGCCACATCATATTTTGTAAAACCAAAACCTTTTGTTTTTCTAAAGCCAAGCTAAGCATCAAAAAGCTTTTATAAAACAGGTGATTAAGGAAGGTAATCAAATTCATGGAAGGTAATGCAGGAATGGTTTTATCAAGCAACTCCTATCACCTAATGCAGCAATCAAGTGAGAAAGATTTTAAAATAGCAAGGAAGGTGGAAAATGCACCGGGGCTTGCCTTCGTTTACAGGTGATTCGGGTTCGGATCCACAGATATCGAAGTAGAAACTATTCCCGGCCTGGGATTCCGAAGGTGGTGGTGTCCTGTCTTCGGTGACTTCTATCTCTTCTTCACGTTCTAATCACAACCATACATAGGTATAAGAATGGATGCCATGGGATGCTCATGAGGATGCAAAGATAGTATAAACTTATTATTTATGTCTTGAATACAACTTTCCTTCACGGAGTTCTGGGAACTTAGGGTTTCCGGAGTCGGTAAAGGAGTTCATAGGGCAGGGGGTGTTTTGGGGTTTGGTGATCAAACAAGGTCCAAATCAATTCAAATCCTACCCAAGGCTTCTAAACATTATGAGGAACTCATATAAAAATTTTGAGCATTTTTGGAATTACCATTTGTTTTCTAAAAATCTATAACCAACATTTTTAACCACTATAAATACCCTAAAATTTCTTACTTCTACTAAAAATCACAAAATTATTTTTACTAAATTCTAGGGAAAATAACAAGCCTAGGAAAATTAGTTTCATAATTTTAGCATTTTTCTACATTTTTCAACATATTTCTAAAGCTCTGCTGGAAAAAGAAAAAGAAAAGGATTAAATAGTACTGGGCCGGTTCTGGCCCAGACGGCCCAGGTCCAGGGCAAAACGCGCCCGCGCGCGCCCGCGCCCTGGCGGTTTTGCACGAAGGCCCTCACGGTTTTGGCTAACTCAAATCAGGTTTGTTTACTGTTTCACTGGGTCAGTGACTGTTTGCACCAAAGTCCTTCCTCTTCTACCTATTCTGTGTTTAAAGTCCCCGACGGCGCTCGCGCACCGCCGCGCTCCGGCGAGCACTGTACCGGCCAAACGGGGCTATGACCGGCGCTCCCGAGCGACATACACCGGATTAAACCCCTAAGGAGTATTTCCCCTCACTCAATTGCGCTTATGATCAACTACGGAGCTCTGGCCACGGTGGCCGAGAGCATGGCGGCTAAAGCGTTGTGTTCCCGGCGATCCCAGGCGGTTCGGTTCGATTAAATGGATCGGGGAGCATCACCAGCATGTAAGGGTGCTAGAACAAGAACGAGAAGGGAATGAGCAGACCTGGGAAAGGCTGGCCGCGGTGGGGTGAGTTCACGGTGGCGGGGAGTGGATTTGGGGCGAATCCAAAATTCGCGAGTTCTAGCGAAGGACTGCCAACGATTAACGGTGGCTGGGTGGATGATGATGTTATGCAGCTAGGGGAGGGCTCAATTTATAGTGCTAGCGGGCGGTGGCCGCTAATTTGAATGAAGATGTGCGGCGGCCGGAGATAGGGAAGAACCCTGGGCGCGGTGAAGACGTGTCCAGAGGCATGGCAATTGCTCCGGCGATCAACGGTGAGTAGGGGTAAGTTGTGGCGGTGCGGTGGGAAGGGTAAACACGCGGCACAAGGCCGGAGGGCGGCGGTCACCGGCGTTTCCACGGTGGCACAGGCAGACCGCCCACGTCGCAGTGACAAGAATCACGGCGATAAGCTTAGATGTGTGATCCTATCCACTCCTCCCCGCGAGATCTTTACTTCACCGAAGTTATCTCCCCGCCAGCGGACACAAATCCCAACGACGGCGTGAATCACGGCGTGTGGGTCATCGGCGGCGGAGGGGAAAGAGGGGTATCTTCTGCAGTCACTGTTCCATGGGAAAAAATCTGATTCAGTCGCCTGACAGATCATCTTAGAGCTCCATTTTCTCTAGAATTTGCATGTGAACTTCATCAACCCTCTGTACCAAAGTTGTAGAGTTACAAACCAGCTACAATTCGACTATAGGACTTGAACACATTTGAGTACTAAATCAAGGTTGAATTCATACTCAAAGTTGGCTCTGCTACACTAAATATCTGAATTTCAGACTGAATCAGCCTGACAGTCCAACTTCAGGCTCATTTATCTCTAAATTTGTCTTAACAACTGAGCTCACACTCTTTAGCAACGTTGTTCTCCTATAATTGGGCTACAATTTTGATGTGGTGACCTAGGGCAAAAACCCTATAATTTGAAAGTTACAAAGCCCCAAAGTGGAGCCAATTCTCTGATTTTCAGACTTAGAATAGAACTCAAATGAGGTCCATTTTGCATTTAAGTCCAAAACTCAATATTTGGCTTACAAGTCCACACATTTGTGAACCAAAGGACTTAAGAAACCTATTTGACTTGGTTTTTGCACTTTAGCCCAAAAGTGGACTAATTTTGCACATAAGCCCCTAGGGTTTGGTTTTAGGGTTTTCCAGGGTTCCAATTAGGGTTTCTGGTATCCCAGGGGTATAAATGTGACTCAACTCTATTTTTGGGGTCATTTTATGACTTTTCCCCCAAAGCTTTTAGGTTTCCTTAACTTGGGTTAAGTTTTACCCCTGTAATCCTTATTTAGGGTAAAGCTTCCTGTCCAGGGTCCTATTTGCAAAACATTAAAACAATACAACTTGTTTGAAATTTTTGCCTAGTGAATGCACTCTAGGTGTGTCAAACATATGCAATGCCAATGCTATGATGTCATGCTCATGTTTTAGTTATAGTAACACCAGGGGTGTTACACGGCTTATCTGTACCGAGGTCTAGCTGATTCAACTCGGGTTACCAACAGAAGAATTCCCGCTGTAGATTTGGTGAACCGACTTGAGATGGTTCTTAGAGGCAAGGTATCAAATGTTGGTGCCCTAGTGGCATACTCAGCCTGGAACCTGCCCCCTTCCAAGGCCTTCACTCTTTTTGTGTCGAATCCACCTGTCGCTGATGGCGGTTTGGGCCTTAGAATGCGACCCTCTGCTGAAGAAGTTAGCGCTTTGGTTGCCTCACTCGGGGAAATTTCTGATGATGAACGGCAGGTCCACTTTGAGGTGCCTTTGGATCCTAGTGATGCAAAGATAAGTGCTATGCTTGATATGCTGGCTGAGGACTCTTCTGATGCTGCTCCTGCTGGGACATTGATGGTGGCGCCTCTCCCAGAAGCTGGTACAACCTTGGATATTCAGAAACCTGTCAGTGTTCGCCCGAGACGCCCTTGCCGAGCCAATCAACTTGATTCTCCTGCTGATGAGCAGAAAAAGAAAAAGAGACGCCTTTGGCGAGTATCTAGTTTGGATCGGGACGTTGGTCCTTCGGTTCCTGCTGCTGAGGAAGTACCTGTGCCTGAATTTACTGACGCTGACCCCAATGGGGGTGATCCATCTGTCGCTGATCCCAATGGGTGTGCTCCATCTGCTGCTGATCCCAATGGGGGTGTTGTCTGTGTCGCTGATCCCAATGCTTGTGCTCCATCTGCTGCTGATCCCAATGGGGGTGTTGTCTGTGTCGCTGATGAAGACAACAGGGAGGAAGAAGATGAGGTCCCTCTGACTCGGAAGAACAGCCGACAATATGTCGCCAGTGGGGAAAGTAGTGGAGTTCCTTCTCCTGCTCTGTCTGCTCTCATTGGTCTACAAGAATTGTCCCTGGCGAACTTTGATCAGACTCTTGAAGATATGGTTCCAGAGGATCTGTTATCAGAGCCAGCGGATGGTGGTGCGACGGATGTTTGTGTTGATGTGCTCGACGCCGGGTTGAGGTCATCCCGGGCAGCGTCCCGCGCCTCATCGACCTTGGAGCGCGGCCTTGAGGGTCAGGAAACTGACTTGGATCATCTTGTTCCCATGGAAGTAACTGAGGGACCTTCAGCCTTAGAGGCGGCTGTTGCAGAGAACTTGGTCCTCAAGGATGGTGTTGACACTTACCCAGCCCCCGAGGGTGTTGCCAGGGATGATTCGGCTCGGGTGGGAAACGCAAGTCATTGCCCAGCCCCCGAGGGTACTGCCGGAGATGATCCGGCTCAAGTGGGTAGCGCAAACTATGGCCCAGCCCCCGAGGGTGTCCGAGCGGGGTCTCCCTCTTGTACTTCCATGGATGTTCACGCAGGATCTCCTCCACACTCTGGTTGCATGGTGGTAGTCTAAGCTTTGGGCCAGGGAGTCGCTTTAGAGGCTAGCGTTCCCGCCGACCAAGTTTTGGGCTCTGTTGATGGCATTGAATTGGTTCCTGCTGGTTCATTGCGAGCTGCCTCAGGTGGTGACCCTATGCCAAGTCATCAATTGATCTCTCAAGATTTGGGAGTCCCTTCGTTCTTCTCCAATCTCCAGGTATTGTGATATATTCTGGCCTGACTTTTACACCGTATGAACTGCTGTCATTACACTCATCTGTTCTCAATATCAGGCATTGGTGGACGGGATGGCTAGTCAGCTGAGGTTGCAAGGTGTTTCTGTTCCAGAAGGAGCTTCGTCTCTGGCACGTTGGAATCCGGTGCTGCTTCAGCAGCGTGTCTCTGACTTGGAGGCGGCGAATGCTGGTTAGTGCTCTTTTGCTTCCCTTCGTCTGCCTTATTGAACTGCTTCACACTTTGACCCTTTTTGCTTGATTGTTTCTCGCCAGATATGGCTCGACAGATTCCTGTTCTTGAAGAAAAACACTCTCAAGGTCAGGCTGAACTGGTCCGGCGGTGTTCTAATTTTGAGGAAAAGTATTCTCAAAGCCAGACTGGGCTGGCCCAGGTCTCTGCTGCTCTGAGTGATGCTAACACGCTGAACTCTACTCTTCGCGCTCAGCTTGATTCTGAAAAGGTGACTTATGAAACTGTGCCTTGTATTGTTGTGTTCTTATCGCTTGCTTGATGTTTGAAGGAGTTGATTCTTGTTTGCAGGAAGAAAAACACGCTCTTGTTGCTTCTCGCGACAATCTTGACAGACTGTATCGTGATTCGAGCAACTCGTTGACCATCCTGGAGAGGAGTCATCGCTTCACCATGGAGGAGTTAGACAACCATCGCTGTAAGCTGCAAGAATCCATGGATGACGTGATCCGTCTCCGGCAGTTGATATCGGCTAAGGACACTGCTATCAAAGAACTCCGTGCTTCCAAGAAGTCCATCGCCCAGGAGCTAGAGACCGCTCAGTTGGCTGCCAAAGTTGCGGAAGAAACTTCCATTACTCTGAGGGCCCAGCGCGACAGAGCCATGGATAAAGCCATTCGCGCGGGGCGAATCTTGATGAGGAGACCCGGCGTGGTTGTTCTTGATGATATAAGGGCTGATGTGAACGCTGCTCCTGATTCCTCAAGTCGCCCTTCTTCGTCGGTTGCTCCTGAGAAAGATATTGCAAAATAGAGAAATATTTGCGTGCTTTGAGCACGCGGTTATCATGATCAGATATTTTGTTAGAGGACACCAGTTCGGTATTTGAATGATATTGTTACTCTCCTATTGTTTTAGAATTCGGCAGTATGTAAATTTGCTAGAGTAAAATGCTGTGTGATGATTTTGAAACTCGTCTATGGGATATAGAGGTCACCCCTATTTATGAGTAATCGTAAGCATGTGAGATCGCCTTAAGTCGCTGCTGACTTAAATCGATTGCTTCTGTTAATAGGGCATAGTGGTCATCCCAAGTTAAGTAAGAGTGAGCATGTTGCACCGTTTTAAGTCGTTGCCGACTTAAGCCGATTGCTCTGTTAGCAGGGCATAGTGGTCACCTCGAGTTAAGTAAGCGCGAGCATGTTGCACCGTCTTAAGTCGTTGCCGACTTAAGCCGATTGCTCCGTTAGCAGGGCATAGTGGTCACCCCGAGTTAAGTAAGCGCGAGCATGTTGCACCGTCTTAAGTCGTTGCCGACTTAAGCCGATTGCTCCGTTAGCAGGGCATAGTGGTCACCCCGAGTTAAGTAAGCGCGAGCATGTTGCACCGTCTTAAGTCGTTGCCGACTTAAGCCGATTGCTCCGTTAGCAGGGCATAGTGGTCACCCCGAGTTAAGTAAGTGCGAGCATGTTGCACCGTCTTAAGTCGTTGCCGACTTAAGCCGATTGCTCCGTTAGCAGGGCATAGTGGTCACCCCGAGTTAAATAAGAATGTCGGTCAATCATGAACAAACTGAGTATTCTTGAAGCCTTTCTTTATTGATGACATATTTCCCACTTTACAGAGTACATTATCGTCCCGATAGCTTTTGAAATACAGCTAGGGGTAAAACTTCCTGAGGTGCTCTATATTCCAGGAGTTCCCAATTTCTGTGCCGTCCATTTGAGTGAGACGATATGATCCCGGTCGAGTGACTTCTGCTACTATGAATGGTCCTTCCCATGAGGGCGACAACTTGTGCCGTCCCTCCCCCATTAGAATTCGGCGGAGGACGAGATCTCCCACTGAAAAGGATCGTTGTCGTACGACCTTGTCGTGATAGCGTCTTAGAGTCTGCTGGTATCGTGTTGATTGAATTACTGTGTTCAGCCGTTCTTCTTCGAGTACATCAATGTCCTCCAGCCTAGTAGCTTCGGCTTCTGCTATGCTTTCGAAGATCAACCTCGGCGCCCCAAACTTGAGATCAGCGGGTAATACCGCCTCTGACCCATAGACCATGAAGAAAAGGGGTGTTTCCATGCAGAGCTCGACTAGGTTGGGTTCTTAGGCTCCAAACGACGTATGGCAATTCCCTTATCCACTTTCCTGCGAACTTTTCATTTTTATCGAAGACCTTTTTCCTGAGTGCCTCCAATATCATCCCGTTAGCTCGTTCAACCTGCCCGTTGGCTCTTGGGTGTGCTACTGAAGCATACTTGATCTGAATGCCTTTTTGCTCGCAGAAATCGAAGAACTCTGAACTTGTGAAGTTGGATCATAGGTCAGTTATGATATTGTTCGGTATCCCGAACCTGAATATTATGTCTTGTATGAATTCCACGGCCTTAGCTGAGGTTAAAGAAGCAATGGGTTTGAACTCTATCCATTTAGTGAATTTGTCGATTGCTACCAGTACATGAGTGTATCCTCCTTGAGCTTTCTTGAAAGGTCCAATCATATCCAGTCCCTAGCATGCGGAGGGCCAAGTTACTGGTATGGTCTGCAGTTGCTGTGTTGGTAGATGTTGTTGCTTTGACAAGTACTGGCAAGCTTCGCACCTCTGAACTAACTCGGCTGCGTCACTTTTCGCTGTTGGCCAATAGAATCCTGACCTGAAGACCTTCCCGACTAGCGTCTTGGATGCTGCGTGTATTCCACATTGCCCAGCGTGGACCTCATCTATCGCTTCCCAGTAGTTGAGAGAATGCACTTCATGAGGACGCCTGATGCACCCCTTCTGTATAATGTCTCCCCAATGAGTGTGTAGTGAGCTGACTGTCTAGTGATGCGCTCGGCTGCATTTTTGTCATCTGGTTCCTCTTCATTCTTTATATATCTGATGATCGGCCTTCTTCAGTCATCAGAGTCTGACTCTGGTTGATTCACGATATTACACTCTTCTGCTTGATCCATTGAGATGCTTGGCCGTGGTATTTCTCGTACAAAGACTCCGGGTGGGACCTGAGTTCGACTGGATCCTAGCTTAGACAATACATCGGCTGCCGTGTTTCGATCTCTTTCTACATGATGAAATTCCAGACCTTCAAATTTATCTTCTAGTTTTCGGACGGCCGTGCAGTATTTTCCCATTGAATCACTCGAACAGTCCCATTCTTTGTTTATCTGGCTTATGACTACCAAAGAATCTCCATATACCATCAGTCTCTTGATGCCTAATGATATAGCAATGTTCAGTCCATGGATCAGAGCTTCGTACTCAGCTGCATTGTTAGAGGCTGGAAATAGCAACTGGAGGGCGTATTTGAGGTGCTCGCCTCCAGGTGCAGTGAAGAGAATTCCCGCGCCTGCTCCCTGCAGCTTCAGCGAGCCATCAAAATACATTCGCCATACTTCTGCAGTTTCTGGGTTATCTGGTACTTGTTGTTCAGTCCATTCTGATACGAAGTCAACCAACGCTTGAGTTTTGATGGCAGTGCGAGGTCGAAACTCAATGTCATGAGATCCCAGTTCACAGGCCCACTTGGCTATTCGGCCAATGGCTTCCTTGTTGTGAAGAATATCCCCTATCGGAAAACCAGTGATTACTATGACTTTGTGGTCGTCAAAGTAGTGATGTAGCTTGCGGGCAGTTAGAAGTACTGCGTATAATAGCTTTTCTTCGAGGGACCCAGAACTTCATTGATGAAATAAACAGGATGTTGCACTGGGTAGGTATGTCCTTCTGCTCGCTCGACTACCAACGCGGTGCTTACCACGTGAGTCGTGCAAGAGATATACAGTAGCAGATCTTCAGCCGGTTGAGTTGACGTAGCTCGCCGTGGCGGCTTCAGTACTGGTGGCGTTGTCAAGAATTTTTTCAGTGCATCTAGGGCTTCCTGTGCTTCTGAAGTCCACTAAAACTTATCCACTTTCTTGAGTAGCTTTTAAAATGGTAAACCTTTTTCTCCCAGCCTGGATATAAATCTGCTCAGGGCTGCCATACATCCGGTAAGTCACTGAACCTTCTTTTGTGATCGCGGTGCCTCCATTTTCATGATAGCTTCAATCTTATCCGGATTAGCTTCAATTCCCCGGTGGCTGACAATAAATCTGAGTAGCTTTCCTGCTGGTACCCCAAAGACACATTTTTCAGGATTAAGCTTCCATCGATATCGCCGTAAACTGTTGAAAACGAGCTGTAAGTCTTCGATGAAGTTTTTCGAGTTCTCCGTTTTGATTACCACATCATCTACGTAGGCTTCCACACACTTGCCCCAGTGATCGACTAAGCATTTTTGAATGGCTCTCTGATAAGTCGCTCCAACGTTTTTGAGGCTGAACGGCATGGATGTATAGCAGAAAGCACCAAACGGAGTGATGAACGCTGTTTTTTCCTCGTCTTCCTTTGCCAAGCTAATCTGATGGTATCCGGAATAGCAATCCAGGAAAGACAGCACAGAACATCCGGCGGTGGAGTCTACCACCTGATCTATCCTAGGGAGCCCGAAGGGATCCTTTGGACAATGTTTGTTGAGATCAGTATAGTCGACGCACATGCGCCAATCCACTTTATTCTTTTTTAGTACAAGAACAGGGTTGGCTAACCACTCGGGATGTAACACCTCTCTAATAAACCTAGCCGCGACCAAGCGGGCCAGCTCAGCGCGAATGGCCTCTCTCTTGTCGGGCGTGAAGCGACGTAGTTTTTGCCGGATCGGCCTTGCCTGGGGATAGACCTTCAGTTTGTGCTCGGCCAGTTCTCTCGGAACTCCCGGCATATCCGCAGGTTGCCATGCGAATACGTCTCGATTATCTTGCAGAAACTGGATGAGCGCGCTTTCCTATTTATCGTCCAGGCTGGAGCTGATGATGGCAGTCTTGCGCTCATCAGTGAATCCAAGGTTGATCCTCTTAGTTTCTTCAGTCGGCCGCATAGAGGTCGTGGCTTGAGCTTCATTCGCCGGTGCGGCAAGGTCTTCCTCAGGCTTAGAGTTTGCCTGCGTTGAAGAAGTCGCCGACGGTTTGGTGGTGAGGGCCGCCTGGATGGCTACTCAGAAACACTCTGCGGCGCCTTGGAAGTCAGCGCGCACAGTTATGATTCCTTGCGGTCCCGGCATCTTCAATATCATGTAAGTGTAATGCGGAATGGCCATGAATTTTGCCAATCCCGGCCTTCCGATGATGGCGTTGTACCCGCAGTCGAAGTTCGCCACTTCGAACCTCAGGAACTCGATTATGTAGTTCTCCGGAGTTCTGAAGGTGACGGGCATGTAGATGTGGCCCAGCGGGTATTCCCCTTCAGTCGGCACGATGCCGAAGAAAGGAGTGTCTGACTCGTGGAGCTCTTTGAGGTGAACTCCCAAGCCTTGGAGTGTCCGGGGGAAGGTGACGTTGATGCTGCTCCCCCCGTCCACTAACACCTTCTTCACCCTGCTCTCTCGGATCACCGGATCAATGAGGAGCGGGTATTTGCCTGGGTGGTCGAAGTTGAGCCATTGATCTGCCCGAGTGAAGGTGATCGGGTGCTCCGACCACCGGTACGGAGTGGGAGGACCGGTGGTCGCCACCAATATCTGGCGATCGTTGAGCTTTTGTTGTCTTTTGTTCTCCTGCGATCCGTGTCCGCTGAAGATGACGTTGACCTCCCTGTCAACGCGCGGGAAGGCTCCTCCTCCTCCCTCCTCCTGCTGCTGGGGTTGTCGTGGTTCTTCTGGTCCTCCCCGCGGCAGAGGAGGAGGTAGAGGTTGGAAGGGTCGGCCGTGTCCGACGGAGTGCTTGAAGTCCCTGCAGTTTCGAAGGGTGTGGCGCATGTCCTTGTGGTACGGGCACTGGGCGTCGAGGATGTCGTCCAGCGTGCGCTCGCCTCCGCGAGGTCCTCCCCGGGCGCGAGAGGCAGGTGGTCCGGCGGCGTGCACTTCTTCGTGCGGTCTCTTCTCCCAGCGTTTGTCGGGTTGCTGGTTCGCGTCGTGGTGCTGCCGGTGCGGGCTTCGTTCCCCCGATGAGGTCTTGAGCTCGCTCGTCGGCGGTGATGTAGAGGTCGGCTTCCCGGAACAGCTGCTCGGAGGTAGTCGGCGCTTTCTGCAATATGGCTCGGACGAAGGCCGAGTCATTGGATCCTCTGTAGAAGTCCTCGATCACGGCCGCCTACGTGACCTCGGGGATATGATTTCTCATGGTCTGGAACCTTTTGAGGTACGACCGGAGAGTTTCGTCTCCCCGACGCTTGATGGATTTGAGGTCCCTGGTTGCGCTGGTTTGTCGGAGAGGGACTGAAAGTTGGCGGTGAAGCGTCGATTGAAGTCGCTCCAGTCGTCGATGCAGTGTCGGGGTAGATGTCGCAGGCATTGTAGTGCGTCTTGCCCGAGGACAATGGGTAAGTACGCAGTCATCACGTCCTCGGGCGCTCTGGCGGCTCGAGCGGCGGTGGTCTAGATGGCCAGCCAGCCTCCTGGATCCTGCTTAGGTTCATATTTGTCGACATTGGATACCTTGAAGTTAGGGGGCCACTGAATGGCACTAAGGCGTGGAGTAAGGGCAGACACTCCACACGTGTCCTCCTGTCGTCGGGGAAGATGTCTGTCCCGGGGAGGGGAGTAGTTGTTGTGGTTCCTTGACCGTCCCCGGGTAGTACCGCCAATCGAGGCCGTCGTTGACTCGGCTCTGGTGGCCTGACTCCGAGCTGGGATGCCATGATCCCTGTCGTACTCCTCCCGGTGGCGGATCTTGTTCTCATGCCGTCGTTCACGTGAAGCATTGATGGATCTTCGCGCGTCCCGGCGACTGTTGATGGCGTGTCGCAGATCGTTCGGTGGGTGAGCGAGAGGTAGAAGATGGTTGGCTGCTTGGGTGAACAGTCGTCGATAGCCCTTGGCGTCGGGAGTCCGAGGGAGTCCATCAGCTATCTGAGCTAGTACTCCTCTGACTTCACTCGGCGTGTTCATGGCTCGGGCGAAGTCGGGATTCAGGTTACGCCCGAAGAGTGGATTTTCCCGGCGTTGCCTCGCATCCTGCTCGGCTTGTTCCTGAGCTCGTCGGCGATCGCGCCGTCTGGAGTTCCTTCGTTCTCTGAAGACGCGTTCCTTCGGAGTTTCTCCTATCTCTGAGACCTCGTCCCGCGAGACAGGCTGCTCTAGATCCCGCTCTCCGGCCTCGTGATGTCGCCGGATGTTTCGGCGCCGATTTCTTCGTCGACGGGACTCCCGCTGAGGTGGTTCTTCTCCGGGCGCGGTCGGCTCGTCGTCGGAGACAGGGGGCGACTCCACTCTCCCGATGAAAAGAACGTAGGGGTAGAATGGTGCGACTGTCGTGGCGATCTTCTTTCCGCTCTCCTTTGAGGGCGGAGGCACGGAAAGAACAACTTGCTTCCTCCTAGTCTCTTTCTTCCTTGCGATCTGTGTCCATTCTTTCGTCGGGGAAGTAGACAGTGGAGTTCTCCGGGTCAGCGGGCCCTCGGCCCCTGGCTTTCTGAAGGCGATCTTTTTTCGGAGAGCTGGAGGTTGCGCTTCTCCGATATTTTCGGAGTTTGTTGGAGGAGACTTCTTCTTTGGCGGATCCGCAATGCAGTGTAGAGTTCCCTCTTCATTTGCTACGTATGAGATTATTCCAAAGCAGAATACAGATCCGGGACGGAGGGTGATCTTGGTGTGGAAGGTGACGGCCATTGAGCTAGCTTAGATCGGCGACACACCCCCTACCTGGCGCGCCAGCTGTCGGTGTTTTGGGTCCGACCGCACACCCGGGGTTGCCCCTCAAGGTGTTTTAGGAGTAGGACGGTGTCGCCGACTGTAGCTAAATGGTTCGTGCCAGATGCACGAGGAACAATGGACAGTGTTTACAGGTTCGGGCCGCTTTGAGATGCGTAACACCCTACGTCCTGGCGAGTGTGCTTTATGTAACGGGTTACAAGGTAGCTCTCTAAAGCTAGAACGTAGAGAGTTGAGGTGGATGGCTGAGTAGTGGGATCGATCGTCTGGAAGGGGTGCCCCCTAGGCCTTATATATTCGACCGTGAGGCAATACATGTGGATATGATAACAATGTGCACCTAAAAGATGGTGAACTGTTTGAGTCTATCTTCCTATAATTCTGCCGACTTATCCTCGCCTGGTTCCGTTGTACGGGGCTCCAGCGCGGGAAAGTCGGATCTTCTGTTGTGGTTGCTTGCTCAATGCTGTGGGGCCGTCTGGGCTTGCACCGATCCGGCCTTATGTCGATCTGCTTTTCTGATTGTTCCTCCCCTGGCCCATGAAGGAGTGACCTTACGATCTATTGGGCTCTTGGGCCTTTCCTGAGGTCTTTTATCCTTCCAGTGGACCCGGGGGATATCTGTCCCCCACAAGGGTAACACTACAAGGCCTTTACAAAGTTCCACTAGCTTCAGAAAACCCGCTACAGTTTCTAGGAAGCTCCAATGCAGGGATCTCTCGCCTGACTACCATCGCAGCAAAATCAACCCAAGGACCTCCCTAAACTGACCACTCCCCTACTGCCCTTGCCCCTATCGGGTAAGGTAGTCTTCCACTACCTTTCCTAATTAGTCAGCCAAGGACGTCCCATACCACCCTTGTGGTAGCACTGTTTTCCCGGGTGGTCGCTCCATGTTCCAATTAACATTATGATCTTATCATGAATAGTCAATAACAAACTGATAATAAAAGTATGATCATGAATAATGTGTATATCAATACCCAAATCCACATAAAGCAATAGTAGATACTACCCAAAAATTCAGTGGTAAATAAGTTACAGAGATAGCCAAACTCGGGTAACCTATTGGGTCCCATCAAAATTAACCTATACAGATCATTATGATTAATAAGAACATTATTGGGTAGAAAGAATTGATCAAAGGCACAACTTGGCTGGGACTCGAGATTCCAGGTACCAACTTGCTCTTCAAGATTCTCAGACCTCACTGCTATTCGTAGCAATACAAACAAACATGGTATAGGCAAAATTAACATCACATCAAACATAAGAACAAACTGCATAAGAATATTTTACGCGTCGTAACAAGATCGTGGGCTTGAGAATCACTAAATTTGGAGCTACGGTTTAAAAGATATGATTTTCTAAAGTTTTAGGAGTCAGGTACAAAAGAAATCAAGTGCATAATTTTAGTTTATGTTTCATAGCAAAATAAAGTTACCAGGAGATAAACAATATTAATATGAATTTAATGCAACTGGAATGGACTAAAAAGGAGTTAAACTAAATTTAATATGAATTAAACAAGTTTCTAGATTTATTTTATACTAAAAATCATTTTCTCACAATTATTTTACTTAATTCAAGTACTGTGGACCAGGGACACTATTTCAGGAGAGCTCAGGGTTTAATCCATAAATTCCAGGGCCTGGTAGTAATGGTTTTTAGGCAGACAAGGATGCTGAGTTGTTTTGTGTATCATGTGAGTGTTCTTATGTGAAAAACGCACGGGGAAGGGGTACCAGAGGATCTCGACCGTCCAATCGATCACCAACCGCCCATATTAGATGTTACTTTCATTGAACCGGTATGCGCTATTAGCCCTCGGATCTAGGATCCACGGTCAGAGCTTCACGCGACCCCAAAACCGTTTGATTACTGGTTGACGTCAGCGATTTAATGCATCGAATGGGTATGCCCAAACTAATCCCAGCCGTTCAAAATAAACAGCACATCAGTGAGTCATCTTCCTTCCCACGCCAAAAGACTAAGCCGACACCCACCGAGAGACGGCGATGCGCTGATCAGCGGCACCACGATAAACCAGCACCCAGATCCCCCAGTGCTTCGGTGCTCAATTCCTAGCGAATCCAAGTGCTAATCATCGCGGTAACCATGGGGAAGCGCCAGCGAGGCCTCACCGAGACTTGGAGCGTAGATCTGCTCGCCCGCGGTGGAGCGAGATTCCATGACGACTCCTGTGAACCGATCAGAAATTTGCCGCCCCGGGTTGCCGCCCCGTCGTAGCAAGGCCACAGGTATGAGTGGTGCGCACCGGTGGTCACGAAAAATAGCAACCCGAGCGCCAATTTGGTGGTGTGGCGTGATACGGTCTGCGGCGGCTCCCTCCAAGTTCTCAGCTGCCGCCGGTTTTGTTCTTCGGATGGACGAGAGGAGGTTTGCGGAATTTCATATAGAGGAAGGGGAGAAACAAGGTTCGCGCGAACGGCGAAGATCACGGCCATACACAGCGATCTGTATCCAATCGCGTGCCCCCAGATTTTCTCGCTGTTTTTTGCCGTGAAGATCTCTTTCGGTGAAGATGACAGACCTGTTCCATGGCCCCCCAGTCAGTGGTTCAATGGGCCTGAGGCAAGCGCACCAGAGAGAGTTGGAGAGCAGGGCCCAACGGCAGTGGCAGACGGCCATACGTGGCGCCAAGCAGCTGGGGCGGTCCCATCCGTCAGCGCAAGTTTCCTGGCTGGGCTGGCACGGTAAGAAGGGTCTAGTGGACCGAAAGGGGGTTTGCTGGCCCATGGTAGCACAGTTCACTTCGTTTATTATTTTTTATATCCTTTCTAATTTCTTTTCAAATTTCAAATTCAAGGGTTCAAACTAAATTTAAATCCCTATTTTGAACTTCGAATTTCCAAGGGGCAAAATATTCTTTAATGTGAATATAAACTCTAGTGTTTTACAATATTATTATTTATTCTTTTTCCTATTTTTTATTTATGGAAGAAATAAAAGGGTTCCATAAACATTTCCTTTCTCATTTTCTATTTTATGTTTTTATTTAAAATTAGAGGGCAAGTTTATGTTTTCCATAAAATGCATCACCACAAAATCATTAATCTGAGATCAACCCTTCTTTATCTATTTATTGGTCATTTAACTAATTTAGTACACTTAATTGATTATGAAGAGGAAATGCCCTACTAAATTCCAAAGGTTTCAAAAAATTCTAGAACCACTATCATTGATATTCTTATTTCTTTATTCCATTATTTTATGATATAAATATTTTTTGTCAATTTTAGGCCTTACAGGTGCACACCGGATAGTCCGGTGATTTTTAGTCGAGAAACGTTGCATTTTCCCTAGAGCAGCCAGTTCGCTGGGCGCGCTAGCCTGGGCACCGAACACTGTCCAGTGCGCCACAGGCTGGTGCAAATATGTTTTGCTCCAAACTTGTAGAATTGCCCCAAGGTCATTTTCCTTGTATGTGAATATGAACTTTATCAATTGAGAAAAGATCAACTAGGCAAACTAGTTAGTCCATAAGGTTTGTGATGGTCGTCAAACACCAAAATCGATTATAGGAAATAATTGAGGCCATTTCCCTTTCACTTACAAAAGATGTTGGTCAAAAAAGATTCATGTGAAGTAATTCCAATGGTCGATGAGTTTACATTTTACTCTTATGTGGATGAGTATTTGCCAGTTGCTTGCAGGCTTAACAAGAGCTACATAATTTTTTCTTCTCAAATTTCACATCTTTCAAGCCACAGACTAAGTCATGTTTGGTTAATTGATTGAGTTGTTTTATACCAACATAAACAAGTCTTCTATGCCATAAACAACCTAGTGAATCCTTAGAGAATAGACAAGTTGTAAGCTTTGCCTCACTAAATGAAAAGTCAACAAGATATAGATCTTCATATCTAAAACCTTTAAACATAAGATTGCTACCATCAACACTAGAGATAAAAACACATCATCAACGGTAAATTTGCAACTAAAGCCTGAATCACACAATTGAGATACGGATAGCAAATTGAAATTTAGAGACTCAACCAAAAGCACATTTGATATGAAATGGTCATTTGAGATAGCTAGTTTACCCAAACCTTTGACCTTTCCTTTGCGATTGTCTCCAAATGTGATGCTATCATAATTCGAGCAATCTTTCTTACTCATTTGGGTGAACATCCTCATATCCCTGGACATGTGTTGAGTGCACCCACTATCCAACACCCAATGATTCCCTCCTACCTTGTAGTACACCTATAAAAAGTAAATTAATCTCTTTTAGGTAACCAAACTTGTTTGGGTCCTTGGATGTTAGTGACCAAGGTCTTTGGCACCCAAATGGCTTTCTTTTTGTTGCCAACAATTGAGGTACCAACAAATTTAGCATGAACACCCTTTGCATTATGAGTAAGAATATATCAATAATTAAATACATGGAGGATACATTCTTGAACTTAGGACATTTTTTCTTGATATGTCCCTTCTTGTGACACTTGTGACACACTTTGTCACATTCCATCACAAATATGGTCTTTTGCTTTGCAAAAGTATTCTTACCCTTTTTAGTATCATAACTAAGTTCCTCATGGTTAATTTAGCAACGTTGGCTTCCCAAAATAAAATCTAATTTGACTTTCCCACCATATGCCTTCTCCAAATCATGAGTTAGAGTCTTTACTTTGCCTACTAACATTTCATTCTCAACAATAACTTGAGACTCATCACAAACCACATTATCATTCATGAGAGACATTTTGCATTTATCACAAAGAATGTTAGTAGTATGTGGTTCACTTGTAGGACTATCAAGTAAGTCACAAGTGACTCCAACATCTTTGGTGACTACCATGATGTCATGCACACAAGAGGGGTTTTGAGCTTCCTTAAGCTTCCCACAACTATCTTTGAGATTGTTGTGAGAGATCTTTAGCTCCTCAAAAGACACTTGAAGATTTTTATACAATTCCTTCAAGGTTCTAAACTTTTCTTTCTCCTTGTGCATGTAATCGTTGGCTTCACTCAACATTTTAACTAGATCATCATATGAATAACCATCATCATCTAAATCATCTACCTCATCATCATCATCAATATCATTTAAATCATCTATTATTTTTACCTTAGCATCATCCTTTGCCATAAGACAATGTGGAGATGAGAATAGTGAAAGAGCCTCCTTGGTGGCGATGCCAGCATTAAGCTTGGATGAAGAGTCATCATCATCATCATCCGAACTTGCATCCGAATCCCATTCCACTAGATAGGCTTTGTCATCCTTCTTCTTGTGATAGAATTTATTCTTCTTGTCCTCTCATCCTTGTTCTTCTTCTTACTTGGGCGATTCATTGCAATATGACTCGGCTCCCTGCACTCAAAACACTTTCTATCATTGAAGACATTTCTTCTTGAAGATTGTCCTCTTCTTGGTTTACCCTTCATCTTCTTCATGAACTTGTTAATCTCTTTACAATAAGATCCAATTCTCCATCACTATCGCTTTCACTCTCTTCATCCTCACTTTCTTCCATTTCAGTAGTCTTGGATGCTTTGGCTTTTAGAGCTATTGATTCACTCTTTACTTTCTTAGCCAAACTTATAGCTCGACTTGATATTTCTTGAATATGTCTTGTGTAAGTATTTCTCCCAATACTTCGGTTGGATGTCAAATCACTTCTCACATGCATGGTCACAATAGTGTCATATCTCTCCGGAAGGGATCTAAGGAACTTATGAGTGAAGTCCACAACAGGTACATCAAGACTGTAACACCCTGAATTTGGGGCTATAAAATTTCTTTCTAATTATCACCCAAATTCATGTGTTACTCTTCTCTCTCTCACCCTAGGTTCTATCTCTCTCTAGATCCTCTCTCCCTTTTACCCATTTAAGTAGAATTAGCTTAAGTTAGGGGAGGTTAATTATTTATTTTTGCCAAAATACTATGGGTCATGACATGTTGCATTATGCTGAGCTTAAATATTCTTTGAATTGTTGCACATGTTTGAATTAGTTTGAATTTGAAACTTGAATTGAATTTGGATTGAAAACCCTAGAGAAAAGAAATGGAAAAGCAATTAGGAAATTTAGGAAAAAGGAAAAAAACCATTCTGGCCCAAACCAGCCCACCAGGACCAGCCGCGCGCGCCCGCGCCTGCGCGCCTGCCGCCCCTGACAGGCGGGCCCCGCCTGTCAGCGGCAGACTGTCCCGCGCTCTCTTCCCTCTCTCTCGCTCGCTGCCCAGTGGGGCAGAGTTGTCGGCGCCGGTTTCTTCGCCCGCGCGCCCCTCTTCCCTCTCTGCCTCGCGGGCCTGCGCTGCTAGACGCCGAACCGTTGCCCCGCGCGCCCGTTCTTTCTCTCTCTCTTTGCGTCGTGGGCCTCCCCTATCAACTCTGCCCTCCCCGCGCCCGCCGTGGACTAGCGAGCGCGCACTCGCGCACGTCGCCGGGATCCTCGGCCACGTCGCTTTGCCCACGCCCCAGCTCCTTTTTGAGCCCCGCCCGTGCCTGCACTCACTCCCCCGCCTCATTTCACGTAGTCCCGCTCCCACTCGCGCTCTGCTCACGCTGCCAGACCTCGCCAGAGACCCGCGCCCGCCTCCCCGGCCATCTAGCTCATCGAAGACCGCGTCAAGCCACCCTGAGCTCCGCCCCGAGGTGAGACACCTGTGCCCGTGCTTAGTTTCCCCAATTTCGCTTTGTTGTCGGCCAATTTTGGCTTCGCTGGAGTTCGGCCGTGGCGGTCCGCCGCGCCCGCGCGGTGACCGGCCAAATTAGCCCGGCCCAGTGCCCCCACGTTGGTCCCTAAGGTACCCCTCCCTCTGCTAAAGTTATCCCAGGCCTTATCGTGCCTCAAGCCCTCTCCCCGCGGCCGGAATCCCTCACCGGAGTTCCTCCGGCCCGCCCGAGACCTTTCCCCCGCCATTCCCCCTCTCTGACCTCGGATTCGTGGCCACAACCCCGCCACCGAGTTCGACGAGTCGTTCTCCCCCTTTCTGCCCAATTCCGGCGACCCCGGAACCGCCGTAGCACGTGCCCGCCCCAACTCCGGCAACTTCACCGTCGCGAGGAGGTGTGGCGCCGCCTATCAGCGCTCGCCCGCTCGCGCCCTCGGCCGCAGATCTAATCTCGGTCGTTGGTTTCTGATCTAACGGTTGAGATCGCCCGATACCCCTTCATGCTGTAGTCCATGGTTTTCACGAGCAGGCCCCTGTAATCTTGCAGATTGAACCCTGGGTTTTTAAATATTCATAGAATTAGACCTATTTTCATATTTTGAATCCCCATACTTATTTATTTCATATCTTTTGCATATGAACTCCAAATTTAGTGATTCAAATTACAAAATGTTCATAGGATTATTCTTTGTTTAAATAAATTAGTTCCATTTACATTCTGTACTTTCTAATTTTATGGTTAACTATGAACTAGTATATGTATAGATTTGTTTATTTAATAAAATAAAAAAGGGAAAACCCTAGAGATTAAAGCATATTTAATCTTGTGAGATTAATAATGTGTATTACATGAATTCATCTTTGGTCTAACTTTTAGGTCACAATAAAATAAATTGAACTAGGTTATGTAATTATGGGCAATACTTAAAAAATAATCTATTTCTAAATGAAATTAGTTCATGCTATACTTTGATCTAATTATTCCTTATTTAGTATTGTGCCTTTTTAGATGTATTCAAATGATTGTACATGTTTGGTGTGTTGTTCATTTTTACTTTCCAAATGTATTGAATGCATGCTTACTTTATTTAGACAACGAGCAGTTTGAGATTCCCGAGTGTGTTGTTGGAGACCTCCCTGAGCAACAACCTGGTGAAGGCAAGTGTCATCTGACCTATTATATTCTACATACTCTATAATTCACTGTCCCACATTACTTTATAAAACCTAAGGATTGACTAGCTTTGTATCTACCCTGTCCTTGATTACCTTTTTTGGTTATTATGGTTAGCTTCATGCTTTTGCTTTACTTTAATCAATGAACATGATGTGAACATTTATGATACGATACTGTTATCTTGATAATGTTGATGATCTTGTGATACTCTAGGGGACTCAGGCCATTTTTCCTGATGTAAGACCTAAAATTGGTAGAAAAAATATATAATAAAATAAAGAAATAAATATATTTAGGATAATGTTTCTAGAATTTTTAAAACCTTTGAGAATTTATTAGGACTCTTCCCATTTATAATCAATTAATAATTTTAAGTTAAGTAACCATTAAATAAAAAAAAAGAAGAAAAAGCATCCCTTGCTTATCACTTTGTGTAAGGCATTTTATTGAAGACATAACTTGAATTTGACCTTAGAATTTTAAATGAAAACATAAAATAGGAAATGAGAAAGGAAATTTTAATGAAGTCATTTATGCGTGTATAAATAAATAATAGGAAAAATATAATAATAATATTGTAAATTGTGGAGTTATATTCACATTATGGATTATTTTAGACACTTGAAAATTTGAGGTTCAAAACTTGAATTTGAATTTGAAGTTGAGAAGAGAATAGAATAAGTAAATAGAAAAAGGGAAAATGGAAATTCGGAAAAGAATAAGCTTAGGCCGAAACCCACATGTGGCCCAGCAACTCTAGCACGGCCCATCTTCCCTTCCCTGCACGCCGCGCCAAACCCTAGCCACCAGCCGGTCATCGCTCTCTGGCGTGTTTGTGTCGCTATCGGTCACTGTCATGTGGGACCTTTCCGTCGGGGCGTTCTTCTCCAAAGACGCGGCTGGAGAACTCCGTTGACATCTGATGCCACCTCGACCGGAAAGAGTTGTTCAAGTTCTTCCCCAAACCAACCGCCCCAGCGGGTCCGCCTCCACCAGGATCGCTCCGAGTTGTTGGGATTTGATTTCCCCCGCACGGACTTCGGCCATGATGCATAAAAGCCAAAGCTACGCGGCCTCTTCCTCCTGCAGCTCGCCACGCTGGGCGCCATTTCTAGCGCGCGCGCCCCCTCTCTGCTCGACGCCCGGCAGCCTCTAGCACCTAGCCTCTCTCGAATCCAAGCTCCCCTGGATCCATCGCATCTTCTCCCTCTTCATGGCCGGCAGCGACGCATACCGCAAGTCCTTCCTCGAGTCGGTCGTCGAGCACTATAACCGCGGCGCGGTGTTTGCCACGGCTGCTGCGCAAATCGGGGCCACGGCAGTGGCAGGGCACCTAGGCGCGCAGTCCGCGCTCTTGTTCCTCACCGTCGCCAGGATGACGCGCCCGGCATCCCGATCCCTCTGTGTGGGCACCGTCGTATCCACAGCCAGAGGAAGAAGGCCATCTCGCGACCGTCCGATCCGGAATGTATGGGTGGGATTGGATCCGGAGTTAATCCAATAATAACTGTCGATCGTCAGTTTGAGGGCTATGATCCGATGCCAAGTACCCCTTCACCTCGTTAGAATCAGAACCGTCAATCATAGATCAGACGTCCTAGGCCGTTCTGTGTCGCGTTTCAGCCAGGTTCGATCCGGGCCGCGGTTCTCGGATCGGACGGCTTGGATTACTCACGGGTTTGGTGCGCGGATAATCTAATCTAGGCGCTCGGCTACGGATCAAACGGCCGTGATCAGAGCTTACCCCTTCACCGCGCCCCTTTTGCTAAAAAGACCCCGAGTTAAATAGAATCTAACTCGCGGTCCACTCGGTGGTTGGCTGAGTCTGGGCGAGATTTATAAATTAGCCCTCGAGCTTCTCTGTATTGTACGTGCAGTCCACGAAACAGGGAAATTAAGTAAATAAATACAGAAAATGGATATTTAGTATAAAAACAATTCCAAAACCTAGTTTAATTCATATAAAATTCATTCTAACTCTTTTTTAGCCCATTCCAGTTTCTGTAATTTTGTAATAATATTGTTCATCACATAGTGTCTCTGGTTTGACATGAAAACTGTATTTAATTAATCTCTTAAATTAATCTTGTATCGAATACATAAAACCTTTGAAAATTCATAACTATCTCATTTTTACCTCCGATTTAACTCGTTCCAGTTGTGTTAGCTTCGTATAAATATGTACTACGCAGTAGCAACATTTTGTTATATGATACCCCTACTTTTATAATTTGGTAACTAATTAGATTAATCTATGTCTATTGGATTAACTTCTTTAATATTAATATAGTATTCTGATCTTATGGTTGACTAGATGATCTTTAATCAAATAATGACTTAGAATAAAATTGAGATAATTATTTATAGAATAATCTCTCATGTGATCTATACTAACCAATTTATAATATAGTTTAATATTTGAATCATGTAGATCTTCCATAAATCATAACTTTGTAACCCTCACTCCGATTGTACTAGTTCTCGATCCCACGATCTCGTAGCTTCGCATAGATCATTATTATTCAATTTATTCTTATGTTTGGTGTGATGTTAATTTTGCCTATACCATGTTTGTTTGTATTGCTACGATTAGCGCGAGGTCACGAGTCATCCGAAGAGCAAGTTGATACCTGGAATCTCAAGTCCCAGGCAAGTTGTGCCCTTGATCACTTCTTTTTACCCAGTCATGTTCTGATTAATCATAATGATCTGCATAGGTTAATTTTGATGGGACTTAATAGGTTACCCTAGTTTGACTATCTTTATACCTTGCTTACCACTGAATTTTTGGGTAGTACCTGCTATTGCTATATGTGGTTTTAGGTATAGAGATACACATTATTCATTATCATACTTTTATTATCAGTTGTTATTTACTGTTCATGTTAAGATCATTATGTTAATGGGAACATGGAGCGACCACCCGGGAAAACAGTGCTACCACAAGGGTAGTATGGGATGCCCTTAGCTGATTAACTAGGAAAGCTAGTGGATGACTACCTTACCCGAAAGGGGCAAGGGCAGTAGGGGAGTGGAAAGTGTAGGGAGGTCACTGGGTTGATTTTGCTGCGATGGCGGTCAGGCGAGGGATCCCTGCATTGGAGCTTCCTATAAACTGTAGCGGGCTTTCTGAAGCTAGTGGAACTTTGTAAAGGCCTCGTAGTGTTACCCTGCATCGCTTCCTTGGTAGAGGTGTATGGGGGCCATACAACACCGTGGCAGATGGGTAACATGACTTGTGGGTAAAGGTGTGCAACCTCTGCAGTGTGTAAAACTGGTATACTAGCCGTGCTCACGGTCATGAGCAGCTCGGACCCTCACATGATTAATTTATGGAACTAAATTCAATTTGTCATATGCATTGATTGAGGGTGTTGTTATTACTTTTGTTCTACTACTTAATTGGGTTTGGTATTTGCTTACACTTAGTAATTGCTAATAAAATTTTGACCAACTTTAAAAGCAATGCTCAGCTATAACCATCCTCTTTGGTAAGCCTTACACTTCATGAGCTCCCACCTTTGGCGAGTTCGTGCACATTATTCCACACAACTTGTTGAGCTATGAACGTATGAGAGCTCACTCTTGCTGTCTCACACCCCCCACAGGTCAAGAATAGGTACCACAGGATGAGGCGCATGGAGGATGATGCAACGAGTTCGTGAGAGGTCTAGGCCATCGTCTCCCAGTCAACTTTGGGTTGCTGGACCGTTGTCTCCTTATATTGTAATTATTTATTTATTTTGTACATAACTCCTATTATATAGTAAAGATGTGACATTCGATCATGTGCCATGATTCATTATATGTGTGAAACTTGGTCCCAGCACACCTGGTGATTATTTCGCGCCTAGGGTTTGGACCCCTAAAACCCGGGTGTGACACCTGAGTACCTCTCTGTAAGGACCTATTCATGGAGTGACCACCCGGGATAACAGTGCAACCATGAGAGTGGAATAGGACAACCTTAGCTGAGTAATTAGATGAACCTGGGGGTGTAGTTGGCTTTGCCGGAGGGCTGTCAATGGGAGTCGGGGCGTAGTGCTCGCTCTACCAAGGGGGGTGCAGAGGTTCATTCAATTTGGTTTTGTTAGTCACCCACCTTGGAGAGGTGTACTGCGTTTGTACGACTGGCGAAACTAACGAGCAGCTATGCACCAGGGGAGTCTTTGTAAAGGCTACATAGTGTATCCATGACCATTCACCTCGGTAGTGAAGATCGGGTCTGTACAACCCAGGCTGGAAAGGGATCATGACTCGTGGGTAAAGTGTGCAACCTCTGCAGAGTGTTAGAAACTGGTATATCAACCGAGCTCACGGTTAAGAGCAGCCTTGGGATCCTCTTTGATTAGAAGAACTTTGGATACTGTTATTGAAAGGGAAATAAGCTTACACCTTTTCCTAATTGATTTTGGTGGTTGAATTGCCCAACACAAATAATTGGACTAACTAGTTTGCTCTAGATCATACATTCTACAGGTGCCAAAGGTTCAACACAAACCAATCAAAAGAACAAGTTAGGCTTCAAAAGAAAGGAGCAAAATGGAAACCGAAGTGTGCCCTGGTCTGGTGCACCACGGTGAATCAGCTTAAACTCCTCAGCTTTGGGTTCTCCAAGCGCAGCTCCGCTATAATTCACCGGACTGTCCGGTGCACCAGTGGAGCAACGACTATCTGCGCGCAATGGTCGGCTCTGCAAAGTGAACAGCGCAATTTAGATGTCAAAGCAGATGGTTAGAGGGGCACCGGACTGTCCGGTGTAGCACCAGACTGTCCGGTGCCGCATGAGGACAAAGCCTCCAACGGTCGACCAGCTCCAAGCCCTAACGGGAGGATGACGTGGCGGCGCACCAGACACTGTCCGGTGGCGCACCGGACTGTCCGGTGCGCCCATCGCCAGCAACCTTCTCCAACGGCTACAATTTGGTTGGTGGGTATAAATACCACCCCAACCGGCCACTTCAAAGTGAGGGAGTCCAAGCAACATTCCAAGTCATCTAGTTGACATACTCAAGCCCTCCCAACCACATATATTCATTGATCCATCCTATGCGCAAGATTTAGGCCACTACAACCAACACAAGTGCCACAAAAAGAGGGCTCGTAGAAGAAAGCCTCTCGTGTGAGTCTAGCAAGAGTGCCTTGTGAGAATCATTGAGAGTTAGTGAGCACTACATCTTGTGATCATTTGTGCGTGGAGTTTTGACTCCCATTGAACTTCCTCCAAAGTTTTGGAGGCTTGTAAAAGCTAGCAAGAGACACCAACGAGTGTGGTGGTCCTTGCGGGGTCTTAAGTGATCCTTGAGAAGAAGAAGAGCTCGCCGGTCTTTGGTGATCGGTGAAGAGAGGGAAAGGGTTGAAAAAGACCCGTCCTTAGTGGACTCCTCAATGGGGACTAGGCCTTCGAGGGTCGAATCTCGGTAAAACAAATCACCCGTGTCTCGTGTGCTTATTGCTTGTGATTTGTTTGTTCCTTCCCTTTCTAAGTTTTTCTTGCACTATTCTTTGCTAATATTATTTGGTGTTGCTTTAAGTTAAATTCTCATCTAGTAAAGCAACACCTTGCAAGAAAGAACTTGTGCTATTTCTCTTCTTATCTAAGCCCTCGTGATTTATTCTCATAGACTTATTAGTAGTACTGATTTATCAATTCAGCATCATTTGAAAGCAATACTCTTTACAAGCAAGGACTTAGTTTTTATACTCCGATAATTGTATATCTTGTTCTAACCACTAATCAAGGGATCTAGTTGGGGGATAAAATTTTAATTTTTAGGTTTCGCCAATCCACCCCCCCCTCTAGGCGACTATCAGTTATGATGATGGTTAACAATGATGTTATAAATCTGATCTCTGGTATTTCCTCTTTTGAGGGAGTACTTTTGGGTAATAACTGAGTTTATTACTAAAACTTGGCTCTACTAATAATAATAAATACTTGACCAACTAAAAGCAACTGTTTAACCTCAACCCCACATATAGCTAGTCCACTTTAGCGAAACGGGACATTTGCTGAGTACGTTGATGTGTACTCACACTTGCTTTACAAACCACCCACCCCAGGTTGTCCCCACTGTACTCAGTGCTCAGGAGGTGATGCTGGCTAGATGGCGGAGCATCCACTGCGTCGCACAGTGCCAGATCAGTTCAGTTGCCTGCACGAGGAGCAGGAGCGCCGACGCCAGGAGCAGGAGCAGGAGCAATAGGACTCTTCCCCCTCACCTCACCAAGAGGTGGAGTCTAAGAGGCTGCCTTCCCCTGCACCACCATAGGGCATCCCAGCTGCTGGAGGAGACCCTGACGGAGACGGAGATGACGATGACGTCGGTGGCAGTTTGAGCCACAGCACGGAGCTCTCGGAGGAGCCGGAGGGATGGATCGCTAGACCCATCACTCATGACGCCGCTCGCGGGTGTCACTTTCACAACGCTCTCAACACCCTGCTGCGTTGGGCCTTCGACCGACACACTTGGTCCATCGAGTACTGTTGTGTAGTCTACCAGCATCGTCGCGGGTTATACCCGGACCAGTGGGAGGCTACTTGCTTGGTGCGCCATCCGGACGATGATCTCCAGAGTGCAGAGGCCTTCTCAGAGCACTATTCTATTACTGAGAGGGATACTGCCAAGGAAGCCATGCAAGATGCAGCACGATGGGCACTTTCTCAGTATTGCTCGTTGTTCAGCGGGGTAGCTGATGGCCTTGACCTGAAGTACTACCCTCGTCGTTCGACCAGCAGTGCTGGAGGTGTGATTGTCTCACCAGTTGGTGAGGGCAATCCCAGGCTGAACAAAATGGTCAACCTGGCTGCCGTGCTCAACACAGAGCTAGACCACGCCCTTGATGAGTTCGGCAAGGTTCGAGCGGAGGTTGCGGAATTGCGTGTTGAGTGTGTAGCACGCCAGTATCTGGATGGTGGTTCTCCCACCCCTATCGAGATTCAACACCCTTACCGTTCACCGCCTCATGGTCGCTTTGACTATGGTACCCAAGACTGCAGGACCCGGATAGATTTGGATCCCTAGATCAACAAAGTCGGAGTCTATAATAATGCTTAGTTCAGTGTCTTAGTCTAGTCAGTTTTAGTTAGATTTAGTTTCCTTATCTTATGTTGGATGCTTGTTATGATGGACATATACTGAACTTGGATCCTTGTAATGATTGTCACCAAGGTGTGGGTATCCCCTGCAACTTGGTGTAGTTATTAATAAAGTCAGTTATTTAGTTGGGTAATCCATTTATTTTCACTTTCCTCTTTATCTGAGAAGCTGTCAGTGAAGATGGTCATTTGTTCAATGCTATGAAGATTTTCTATACATCTTTTCTTATGCTGAAAGACTGCAGAGTCAGATTTGATATATGTGTGTGATTTCTACAGATGTCTGAGAACAGGCGCAGTGGTGCGAGGCGTGCTCAACCAGAACAGCAGGCACCCTAAGAGGAGGCAGCCCCGCAGCAGCATTTGCCACCGCCACCCCTGATGACAATTGAGCAAATGTTCTTGATGCAGACTCAAGCAGTCCAAGCAATTGGACAAACTCTAGCAGCGATGCAGCAGGTGCAGCAGCAGCCACCACCGCCTTAGCCTCAGGTGCAAGTTCAGATGCCACAAGTTCCCAGAGACAAGCAGGCAGAATTCATGAGGGGCCATCCCCCAGTCTTTGCCCATTCTGCTTATCCCATGGACGCCGAAGATTGGTTGTGTACCGTGGAGCGTGAGTTGCACACTTCCTAGTGCAACGATTGTGATAAGGTGTTGTACGGTCCCCGAGAGCTAAGAGGAGCAACCCAGTCTTGGTGGGAGTCTTACCTCACCACCCATGCCAACCATGAAGCCATCACTTGGGAAGAATTTAGGGACAACTTCCGTCGCTACCATGTGCCCAAGGGACTGATGATAGTAAGGAAGGAGGAGTTTCTCGCCCTGAAGCAAGGTCCCCTATCCGTAAGCGAGTACAGGGACAAGTTTCTACAGCTGTCGCATTATGCCCCAGAAGATGTCAACACGGATGCCAAGAGGCAGTACCGCTTCTTGAGAGGATTGGTTGATCCCCTCCACTATCAGCTGATGAACCACACCTTCCCTACCTTCCAACATCTGATCGATAGAGCAATCATGACTGAAAGAAAGTGTCGGGAGATGGAGGATAGGAAACGCAAGATTGGTAGATCTCAGGCCGGGAGTAGCAGCCGTCCTCGCTACTCAGGCAACCCACCTCAGCCATTTAAGCAGGGTCACCAGCACCAGCATCAGCGTTAGAACCAACAGCAGCAGTACCAGAGGCAGTTTCCTCAGCAGCAGCAGCAGTACCGTCAGAATAACCAGCATGGAGGAAATCAATATCAGCGTCAGAGCAACCAGGCACCCCGTCTTCCTGCCTCAGCAACTAACCAGAACAACCAAGCAGTGCCAGCGCAAGGAGGAAGTCGTGCATGTTTCCACTGTGGGAAACAAGGTCATTGGGCGAATCATTGCCCAAAGAAAGCAGCTCAGCAGCAGCCAGCTCCCAAAGCCCCAGTCAGACCGACGGCAATGCAGCAAGGAGGCAACAACCGTGGGCAGCCTCATGCCCAGTATGGAAAGGTGAACCACTTGGAGGCCGACACAGTCCAGGAGACTCCAGGAGTGGCACTAGGTATGTTTTCAGTCGAGTACCATTCTGCAACTGTCTTATTTGATACTGGAGCAACACATTCTTTTGTGACTGCATCATGGGTAGAATCACATAATAAACCAGTAGCACCCATATATCCACCTATGAGGGTTAGTTCAGTTGGTGGAAGAACCCAAACAGATAGGTTTTGCTCTAGTGCAAGAGTTCAAATAAGGGGGATAGAGTTCCCCGCTAATTTAATAGTTACGTGTAACCAGGATACAACTATAGATGTCATCCTAGGGATGAATTGGCTAAGCAAGTATCAAGCCAATCTTAGCTGTGACAAGAGAGCGGTGAAGTTAATGTCCTCATCAGGAGAAGAAGTGTTAGCGGAGTTGGTCTTGTTTGGACCAAGAAAAAGAAGTTGTCACCAAGTCACCGCCCATATTGAGGAGATTAAACCATAAGAGGCTATCAATGTAGTATAAGAATTCCCAGATGTGTTTTCCGAGGAGTTACCAAGTATGCCACCCAAAAGGAAGGTTGAATTTGCCATAGAGCTTATATCAGGCACCGCCCCTATTTCCAAGAGGGCCTATCGAGTGTCCGGACCAGAATTGGTGGAACTCAAGAAGCAGATTGATGAGTTGTCGGAGAAAGGCTACATCAGACCGAGTACCTCGCCTTGGGCAGCCCCAGTGCTGTTTGTAGAGAAGAAGGATGGCACAAAGAGGATGTGCATCGATTACCGAGCCTTGAATGAGGTTACTATCAAGAACAAGTACCCCCTGCTCAGAATTGAAGATTTATTCGACTAGTTGAGAGGAGCCAGTGTGTTCTCGAAGATAGATCTGAGGTCAGGCTACCATCAGCTTAGAATCCGACCCTCAGATATACCGAAGACAACATTCATCACCAAGTATGGACTGTATGAGTTCACGGTTATGTCATTCGATTTGACGAATGCGCCAACTTACTTCATGTACTTGATGAACAGTGTGTTCATGGACTACCTCGACAAGTTCGTGGTGGTGTTCATTGATGATATTCTTATATTTTCCCAGAATGAGCAAGAGCATGAGGAGCATTTGAGGAAAGTACTTCAGAGGCTATGAGATTGTCAGCTGTATGCCAAGCTCAGCAAGTGCGAGTTCTGGATCAGTGAAGTCCTGTTCTTGGGTCACATTATAAACCGAGAGGGATTGACTGTAGATCCGGAGAAGGTAACATCTATCTTGGACTGGAAAGCACCAAAAGATGTCCGAGGAATCAAGAGTTTCATCGGAATGGCCGGTTATTATTGGCGTTTCATTGAAGGTTTCACCAAGATTGCCAGGCCAATGATAGCCTTGTTGGCAAAGAAGGTTGAGTTCAAGTGGACCCTAGCATGCCAGAAGTTCTTTGAGACATTAAAGGAGAAGTTGACAATGGCACCAGTACTGATTCTGCCAGATGTTCACAAGCCATTCTCAGTATATTGTGATGCTTCGTACACCAGACTGGGATGTGTGTTAATGCAGGAAGGGAGAGTAGTGGCATACTCGTCCCGACAGTTGAAAATTCATGAGAAGAATTATCCTACTCATGATCTGGATTAGCAGCAGTGGTTCATGCATTGAAGACCTGGAGGCATTATCTTTATGGGCAGAAGTGTGATATCTACACGGATCACAAGAGCCTCAAGTATATATTCACTCAGTTAGAATTAAACATGAGGCAGCAAAGATGGCTAGAATTGATCAAAGATTATGAGCTGGAGATTCATTGTCATCCAGGCAAAGAAAATGTGGTTGTAGATGCTCTGAGTAGAAAGAGTCAAGTCAATATGTTGGCTGCTCACCCGATGTCGTATGGGCTAGCGAAGGAGTTCGACAGATTGAGTCTCGGATTTCTGAACAACACCCAAGGAGTGACAATTGAGTTGGAACCCACTCCAGAGCAAGACATCAGGAAAGCTCAAAAGGATGATGAGAAAATCAACGAGATCCGACAGCTGATCATAGATGGAAAAGGCAAGGATTTCTATGAAGATGCAGAAGGAGTGGTATGGTTCAAGGATAGACTGTGTGTTCCCGACATCAAATCGATCTGGGGACTGATTCTCAAAGAAGCTCATGAGACAGCATACTCTATACACCATGGTAGTGAGAAGATGTACCAAGACCTAAAGAAAAGATTCTAGTGGTACGGTATGAAAAGGGAAATAGCAGAGTATGTAGTAGTGTGCGACAGTTGTCAGAGGATTAAAGCAGAACATTAGAGACCTGCAGGTTTGTTGCAACCGTTGCAGATTCCTTAGTGGAAATGGGATGAGATCGGAATGGACTTATAGTCGGTTTGCCTCGCACTCGTACTGGTTATGACTCTATCTAGGTAGTAGTGGACCGTTTGACAAAGGCAACCCATTTCATACCAGTCAAGACCACCTACAACAGTGCAGTGTTGGCCGAACTATACATGTCTCGGATTGTGTGCTTGCATGGCGTTTCGAAGAAGATAGTATCAGATAGAGGCACTCAGTTCACCTCTCATTTTTTGCAGCAGTTACATGAATCTTTGGGCACACACTTGAACTTCAGCTCAGCTTATCACCCGCAGACAGGTGGTCAACCAAAGAGAACCAATCAGATTCTGGAGGATATGTTGAGGGCTTGTGCTTTGCAAGACAAGATAGGTTGGGACAAGAGATTACCATATGTGGAATTCTCTTACAACAACAGCTATCAAGCCAGTCTGAAGATGTCACCATTCAAAGCGCTCTATGGGAGGAATTGCAGAACTCCATTGCATTGGGACCAACCCGGCGAATGGGAGATGTTCGGTCTAGATATTTTTCTTGAAGCCGAAGAGAACATCAGAATGGTCCGAGAGAATTTGAAGGCAGCATAGTCCCGACAGCGAAGCTATGCTGACACCAGAAGAAGGGAACTCAGTTTTGAAGTGGGAGACTATGTCTATTTGAAGGTGTCACCCATCAGAGGAACCAAAAGGTTTCGAGTCAAAGGCAAGCTAGCACCTCGATATATCGGGCCGTATTAGATTCAAGCAAGACGCGGAGAAGTGGCTTATCAACTCAGCTTACCAGAGAATCTGTCCGTTGTGCACGATGTGTTCCATGTGTCTCAGTTGAAGAAATGATTGAGAGTGCCAGAAGAGCAGTTGCCAACAGAGGATCTTGAAGTTCAAGAAGATCTGACATATATTGCGAAGCCAACTCAAATTCTGGAGACAGCAAACCGGGTCACTCGGAGAAGTACCATCAGGATGTGCAAAGTCAAATGGGGTCACCACTCAGAAGAAGAAGCAACCTGGGAAAGAGAGGATGATTTGAAAGCCAAGTACCATGAGCTCTCTTCTAGCCAGCCCTGAATCTCGAGGGCGAGATTCTTTTAAGGGGGATAGGTCTGTAACACCCTGAATTTGGGGGTATAAAATTTCTTTCTAATTATCACCCAAATTCATGTGTTACTCTTCTCTCTCACCCTAGGTTCTATCTCTCTCTAGATTCTCTCTCCCTTTTACCCTTTTAAGTAGAATTAGCTTAAGTTAGGGGAGGTTAATTATTTATTTTTCCCAAAACACTATGGGTCATGACATGTTGCATCATGCTAAGCTTAAATATTCTTTGAATTGTTGCACATGTTTGAATTAGTTTGAATTTGAAACTTGAATTGAATTTGTATTGAAAACCCTAGAGAAAAGAAATGGAAAAGCAATTAGGAAATTCAGGAAAAAGGAAAAAGCCATTCTGGCCCAAACCAGCCCACCAGGCCCAGTCGCGCGCGCCCGTGCCCGCGCGCCTGCCGCCCCTGACAGGCGGGCCTCGCCTGTCAGTGGCAGACTGCCACGTGCTCTCTTCCCTCTCTCTCGCTCGCTGCCTAGTGGGGCCGAGTTGTCGGCGCCGATTTCTTCGCTCGTGCGCCCCTCTTCCCTCTCTACCTTGTGGGCCTGCTCTGCCAGACGCCGAGCCGTTGCCCCACACACTCGTTCTCTCTCTCTCTCTCTACACCGTGGGCCTCCCCTGTCAGCTCCGCCCTCCCACGCCCGCCGTGGACCAGCGAGCGCACACTCGCGCACGTCGCCGGGATCCTCGGCCACGTCGCTTTGCCCATGCCCCAGCTTCTTTTTGAGCCCCGCCCGTGCCCGCACTCACTCCCCCGCCTCAATTCACGCAGTCCCGCTCCCACTCGCGCTCTGCTCACACCGCCAGACCTCGTCGGAGACCCACGCCTGCCTCTCCGGCCATCTAGCTCGCCGGAGACCGCGCCAAGCCACCCCGAGCTCCACGCGGAGGTGAGACACATGTGCCCATGCTCAGTTTCCCTAATTTCGCTTTGTTGTCGGCCAATTTCAGCTTCGCCTAAGTTCAGCCGTGGCGGTCCGCCGCGCCCGCGTGGTGATCAGCCAAATTAGCCCGGCCCAGTGCCCCCGCGTTGGTCCCTAAGGTACCCCTCCCTCTGCTGAAGCTATCCCAGGCCTTAGTGCGCCTCAAGCCCTCTCTCCGTGGCCGGAATCCCTCAACGGAGTTCCTCCGGCCCGCCCAAGGCCTTTCCCACACCATTCCCCCTCTCTGACCTCAGATTCGTGGCCGCAACCCCGCCACCGAGTTCGCCGAGTCGTTCTTCCCCTTTCTGCCCAATTCCAGCGACCCCGGAACCACCGTAGCACGCGCCCGCCCCAACTCCGGCGACTTCACCATCGCGAGGAGGAGCGGCGCCACCCATAGCCGTTCACCCCCCTGGTCTGATATCCCCGTCCGATCTTGATCGCACGGCCCAGATCGCGGGATACCGCTTCGCGCACGCGCGCCCTACGCCCGTGTCCCCTAGCGCTGGGCTCGATCGGCCAGTGCACCCCCCTCGGTCGCTGACACCCCCTGGCCCGCCTGTCAGCGCTCGCCCGCCCGCGCGCACGCGCCCTCGGCCGCAGATCTAATCTCGACCGTTGGTTTCTGATCTAACGTTTGAGATCGCCCGATACCCCTTCGCGCGATAGTTTTATTAAAGAGACCCTCGGTTTGTTTAGAATCAACCCGCCGTCCCTGGTTTTCGCGCACAGGTCCCTGTAATCTTGCAGATTGAACCCTGGGTTTTTAAATATTCATAGAATTAGACCTATTTTCATATTTTGAATCCCCAAACTTGTTTATTTCATATCTTTTGCATATGAACTCCAAATTTAGTGATTCAAATTGCAAAATGTTCATAGGAGTATTCTCTATTTAAATAAATTAGTTCCATTTACATTCTGTACTTTCTAATTTTATGGTTAACTATGAAGTAGTATATGTATAGATTTGTTTATTTAATAAACTAAAAAGGGGAAAACCCTAGAGATTAAAGCATGTTTAATCTTGTAAGATTAATAATGTGTATTACATGAATTCATCTTTGGTCTAACTTTTAGGTCACAATAAAATAAATTGAACTAGGTTATGTAATTATGGGCAATACTTAAAAAATAATCTATTTCTAAATGAAATTAGTTCATGCTATACTTTGATCTAATTATTCCTTATTTAGTATTGTGCCTTTTGAGATGTATTCCAATGATTGTACATGTTTGGTGTGTTGTTCATTTTTACTTTCCAAATGTATTGAATGCATGCTCGCTTTATTTTGACAATGAGCTGTCCGAGATTCCCGAGTGTGTTGTTGGAGACCTCCCTGAGCAACAACCTGGTGAAGGCAAGTGTCCTCTGACCTATTATGTCCTACATACTCTATAATTCATTGTCCCGCATTACTTTATGAAACCTAAGGATTGACTAGCTTTGTATCTACCTTGTCCTTGATTACCTTTTAGGGTTATTATGGTTAGCTTCATGCTTTTGCTTTACTTTAATCAATGAACATGATGTGAACATTTATGATACGATACTGTTATCTTGATTATGCTGATGATCTTGTGATACTCTAGGGGACTCAGGCCATTTTTCCTGAGTACCTTTTCGTAAGGACCTGTTCGTGGAGTGACCACCCGGGATAACAGTGCAACCATTAGGGTGGAATGGGACGCCCTTAGCTGAGTAATTAGATGAACCTGGGGGAGTAGTTGGCTTTGCCGGAGGGCCGTCAATGGGGGCCGGGGCGTAGTGCTCGCTCTGCCAAGGGGGGTGCCGAGGTTCATTCGATTTGGTTTTGTTAATCACCCACCTTGGAGAGGTGTACTGCGTTTGTACGACTGGCGAAACTTAACGAGCACCTATGCACTAGGGGAGTCTTTGTAAAGGCTACGTAGTCTATCCCTGGTCATTCACCTCGGTAGTGAAGATCGGGTCTGTACAACCTAGGCTAGAAAGGGATCACGACTCGTGGGTAAAGTGTGCAACCTCTGCAAAGTGTTAGAAACTGGTATATCTGCCGAGCTCACGGTTAAGAGCAGCCTTGGGATCCTCTTTGATTAGAAGAACTTTGGATATTGTTATGATGATGGTTAACAATGATGTTATAAATCTGATCTCTGGTATTTCCTCTTTTGAGGGAGTACTTTTTGGTAATAACTGGGTTTATTACTAAAACATGGCTCTACTAATAATAATAAATACTTGACCAACTAAAAGCAATTGCTTATCCTCAACCCCACATACAACTAGTCCACTTTAGCCAAACGGGACATTTGCTGAGTACTTTGATGTGTACTCACCCTTGCTTTACAAACCACCCCACCCCAGGTTGTCCCCACTGTACTCAGTGCTCAGGAGGTGATGTTGGCTACATAGAGGACTTCGAGAAGTTCTAGGATTACAATGAGTTTTAGTTTATCCTAGTGGCAACCCCCCAATCAGCTGCCTGTGTAGGCTTATCATCTACGTTCCGTTTTATCCGCACTTTGATGTTTATGTTAAAGGCAATGGTTATGTATTAGACTCTATGGATGTCTTGGACATCTTGATGTAATTAAAGTACCTTTCCGCTATTTATTTCGAGCATTGTGTGATGATGTCCAATTATGTAATCGTTGTGTACGTGAGTTTCTGATCCTGGCACGTACATGATTCGCATTCGGTTTGCCTTCCAAAACTGGGTGTGACAAAGACAAAGTCCCTTGAGCTTATTTACTATCTCATTTAGCCTATTGAACATATCAGATATGCTTTCATCTTCTTTAATGATGAATTGCCCAAACTTCCCTTTGCACACATATAGCTTGGTACTTTTCACAATTGTGGTTCCCTCATGAATTTCCATTAACTTTGTCCAAATGTCATGAGCGGTTGTGAGATTCTTGATTCGATTGAACTCATTGATGTCTAGAGCAGCATAAAATACATTCATAGCTTGATCATTGGTTAGAATGTTCTCATTGTCACTAAATACTGGTTCATCTTGCTTCAACACAACAAAACCATCACTTACAATTTTCCAAATCCTTCCACCCATTGCTCTAAGATGCATTGACATTCTTATTTTCCAATAATCATAATTGTTTCTTGCAAAATGCGGTTGCTTCCCAATGTGCACATTGTTACTACTAGTCATTTTGTCCAACTCTAGGATGGTTAAATCCACAAACAATGGAGTCCTTAGCTCTGATACCACTTGTAGGATCTAGGACACGACTAGAGGGGGTGAATAGACGATTTTAATTGAAATCAAAGACACTACAGAAATTTTATCAATACGACAAGAGATATAAATTTCCTAGCTACTAGAAGTATGCAACTAATGGAAAACAACAATATCAAAGCTAGAAATGAATAATAATTCAAAAATCACTAGCTACTTGCAAATGAAACAATTAAGAGGGAAAGAGAGACACCAGAATTTTTCCCGTACTATCGGTGATTTGTCGATCACCCCTAATCCACGTTGAGGTGGACTCCAAGTTCTCACTTGCCTACTATCAAAACATCTCTTGATCTTTGAGCCAAATAAACAAGAAATCACTCAATACCTCAATCACCATCCTGGCTCCTCCACAACCTTCATAGAGAGCTCGATGGAGACACCACCATGTCGTCTAGGAGGCAGCAACCTCCAAGAGTAACAAGTCGATGACACTTGCCAGTGTTTCACCTAGTGCCTCAAGTATCACCAATTGATGCAAATGCACTAGGAATAGTAAATCTCTCACTACAAAGCAATCCCAAGCAAAGAGTGTGAGAGAGTGAGTTGGAGGATCACAAATGTGCTAGGAATGGCCAAGAGAGGTCTCACACATGAGCACCCCTTCTATTTATATGCCCCAAACATTTCTAGCCGTTATGTGCAAGTAGCCCAGTTTCTGCGCACACATAGACGGTTCGCGCCCTAAGGCAGGACGGTTCGTCGTACACAGTAACAGCTATATTCCCATTTGACACATGTTAGATCTATCAGATAAAGGCAAGTCTAGATGGTCTGCCGCCCACGACCGGACGGTCCAAGACCTGGCAACTTAACTCACCCGAGCTCTGATCAGACCACTTTAACATGGGCGGACTGTCCACCCTCCAAGGCTAGACGGTGTGCCACCTGGGAGACATTACTGTACAGGTTGAAACCCCGGATGGTCCATAGTACACTTGATCAAAAACACACAGTTCCTTCCCAAACCATTTTGGAACCTGCGGACGGTCTGCCGACCCCGACCGGACGATCCACACAACCAAACAGGGGCTTGTGTAAAGTTGCAATCCCCCTCGTTAGGATCGCGGACGGTTCGGTCCTAAGGCTCGGACGGTCTACAGTACAAGAGCTCAAATTAATCTGAGAAGAACCACTTCTACTGGTCCATAGAGTGAGTCACGAACGGTCCGCCGACCAATGAACCACTTAACTTTTCAACCACGCTTTTGAAAAAAAATTAACTCTCAAAATTGGAAGCATTGTTAGTCCGCATGCAAATGCAACTACTAGATGGTCTATGAGGCACTAAGTTTTACACAGATAAGTGTCATTGACCCCCTCTTGATAGTATTACTATTTAGCCTACTAATCTAGTTAATTTCTTCTCTAAACACCTCAAAACCTGCAAAAACAAAACCTATGTTATACCTTTGCCTTCACCTGATCCACAACCAATGCTTTAAGTCTCCAAGACTTTTGATAAAGCTCATTTTTACCTATGGTCCAACATGTATTCTTATTTCTCCAAGGATTGTTAGTCCACATACAGTTGTTGTTAATTACCAAAACATCACTAAGGGGCCTAGATGATTCACAATCTCCATGGTGATAGTCGAGAGAGAGAGAGAGAGAAAGAGAGAGAGGGAGAGAGAGAGAGAGAAGGGCCATTAAGGTCGCCAGTCACCGACTCTGCCGCTCAAAGGGTAGGAAGAGGTCAAGGGAATGCTCTAGCGTGTGCGGATCATGTAGGTGGGAGCTTATGGCTGCGGAGCTACCTTACCCAAAAGGGGCAACCACATTATGAGAATCTGCCGATATAGGGAGGTTCTCAGATCGATCACGTTGCGATGGCTTTTCGGACAAGGGATTCATATATTGCCCCTTCATAATGAAATCGTAGCAGGTTTTCTGAAGCTAGTGGAACTTTATAAATGCCTCGTAGTGGGACCCTGCCTCGTCTCCTCGGTAGACATGAATGGGAAGTCACGATCCCTTGGTATATGGGTAACATGACTTGTGGGTAAAGATGTGCAACCTCTATAGATTGTAAAACTGGTATATCAGTCGTGCTCATAGTCATGAACGACTCTGACCCTCACATGAGTAATTTATGAAATTAAACTTAATCTATCATTAGCACTGCATTCTGGGATTTATTCATCATTGTGATTAATTATTTAATTAGGATGATATCTACTTACACTTAGTAATTGCTAATAAAATTTTGACCAACTTATTAAAAGCAATGCTCAGTCTCAACCATTATCCTTGGAAAGCTTTACACTACACATGAGCCCCCACCGTAAGTGAGCTTATATGCATTATTCCCCACACTTGTTGGGCGATGAACGTATGTGAGCTCACCCTTTCTATAATCACACCAGGTCAATGTAACACCCCAAAATATCATTTTGGGTAATTAAAAAAATATTCTGAAGTAAAAATAGTTATGTTTTGAAACAAGTGGTTAAATAAAAGGTCCAAATATGAATGATTGTCGTAGTAAACTATGTAGAATTAGTTAAACAATCTATTAATAAAAGATTATGCATTAGAAAATCTTTTCTATCAAAATAGATGAATATGAACTTTTGAATATACTTTTAATTTGACTACAAACAATGTGTGTATATGTTGCATATTGGAGACATTCATAAATAAATAAAGTATTTAATACAAAAATACAATTGCATTTCATGCTGAATTTTTGTATGTGCATTTGAACTCAAATCCTAAATTTGAATCTTGTGTGAAATTATAAATTCCAAATAGAATTCAAAAGAAAGAAATAGAAAATTGAAAAGAAAAAAAACGAAAAAAAGAGGAAGGGGCAGATTTGCTCCTGGGCCCAAAACTCCCTGGCCGGCCCATGTGCTTTTCCCACTACGGCCCATCTTCTTTTCTCCACTCGCAGCACGCACCGCCCAGTCAAACACCCCCCATGCCGACACATGGGCCCTGGTGGCCAGCGGCTCCACATGCTAGCCCACCCATCATAGACTGTTCCCCCACTTCCACCCACGCGCGCACCGTGACATTGGCACATGGGCCCAAAACATCAGAAGCTTCTTCCACCATAAGTCCGGTCTGAGCTCATCTCTGTTACAAAAACCGACCCCGATTCCATGTGCCTACCAGCGTTGGGCACTACCCTGGCATCTAGCTGGTGCGTGGGGCCATGGGGCCAGATCCCTTGCCGCACCGCGCATTGGAATTCGTCACCTCCATCCATCGCGGACATGCTCGTAACGAACCGGGACCCACCAAGGCTCACGAACGACAATTGCAGACTCGATTTTGTGAAGCTAGTGGAACTTTGTAAAGGCCTCGTAGTGTTACCCTGCCTTGCCTCCTCAGTAGAGGTGTATGAGAAGTCGCGATCCCTTGGTAGATGGGTAACATGAGTTGTGAGTAAAGATGTGCAACCTCTGCTGAGTGTAAAACTGGTATACTAGCCATGCTCACGGTCATGGGCAGCTCGGACCCTCACATGATTAATTTATGGAACTAAATTCAATTTGTCATATGCATTGCATCGCAGGTGTTGTTATCACTTTTGTTCTACTACTTAATTGGGTTGGTATCTACTTATACTTAGTAATTGCTAATAAAATTTTGACCAACTTCAAAAGCAATGCTCAGCTTTAACCATCCTCTTTGGTAAGCCTTACACTTCACATGAGCTCCCACCTTTGGCGAGTTCATGCACATTATTCCCCACAACTTGTTGAGCGATGAACATATGTGAGCTCACTCTTGCTGTCTCACACCCCCAGAGGTCAAGAACAGGTACCGCAGGATGAGGCGCATGAAGGATGATGTGACGAGTTCGTGAGAGGTCTAGGCCGTCGTCTCCCAGTCAACTTTGGGTTCATGGATCGTTGTCTTCGTATGATGTAATTATTTATTTATTTTGTATAGAACTCCTATTATATAGTAAAGATGTGACATTCGTTTCTGTACCACTATTCATCATATGTGTGAGACTTGGTCCCAGCACACCTGGTGATTATTTCGCGCTCGGGTTTTGGACCCCTAAAACCCGGGTGTGACAGAAGTGGTATCAGAGGAATGTTGGCTGTAAGACGAAACCTAGATAGAACTGGACAACCCTTATTTACTTACCTTTGCTACTCTGATTTCTTTCTAAACTTACTGAAAGTTGCCTAGAGGGGGGTGAATAGGGCGAATCTGAAATTTATAAACTTAAGCACAACTACAAGCCGGGTTAGCGTTAGAAATAATAAATGAGTCCGCGAGAGAGGGTGAAAACAAATCGCAGGCAAATAAAGAGTGAGACACGAGGATTTGTTTTACCGAGGTTCGGTTCTTGCAAACCTACTCCCCGTTGAGGTGGTCACAAAGACCGGGTCTCTTTCAACCCTTTCCCTCTCTCAAACGGTCACTTAGATCGAGTGAGCTTCTCTTCTCAATCAAACGGAACACAAAGTTCCCGCAAGGACCACCACACAATTGGTGTCTCTTGCCTTGGTTACAATTGAGTTGATCACAAGAAAGAATGAGAGAAAGAAGCAATCCAAGCGCAAGAGCTCAAATGAACACAAATATCACTCTCTCACTAGCCACTATTGATTTGAGTTGTCTTTGGACTTGGGAGAGGATTTGATCTCTTTGGAGTGTCTAGAATTGAATGCTATAGCTCTTGTAATGTGTTTAAGGTGGAAAACTTAGATGCCATTGAATGTGGGGTGGTTGGGGTATTTATAGCCCCAACCACCAAAATGTGGTTGTTGGAAGGCTGTTGTCGCATGGCGCACCAGATAGTCCGTTGCGCCATCGGACACTGTCCGGTGCGCCAGCCACGTCAGCCAGCCGTTGGGTTCTGACCGTTGGAGCTCTGACAGGTGGGGCCTCTGGGCTGTCCGGTGGTGCACCGGACAGGTCCTGTAGACTGTCCGGTGCGCCAACTGCGCGTGCTCTGTCCTCTGCGCGCGCAGGCGCGCATTAAATGCGTTGCAGTCGACCGTTGCGCGCGAAGTAGCCGTTGCTCCGCTGGCACACCGGACAGTCCGGTGCTTCACTGGACAGTCCGGTGTGACACCGGACACTGTCCGGTGCTTCACCGGACAGTCCGGTGAATTATAGCGGAGCGGCCTCCCATTTTCCCGAAGGTGGCGAGTTCAGCGTCGAGTGCCCTGGTGCACCGGACACTGTCTGGTGCGCCAGGCCAGGGTGCCTTTGGGTTGTCTTTTGCTCTCTTTGTTTGAACCATTTCTTGGTCTTTTTATTGGCTTATTGTGAACCTTTGGCACCTGTAAAACTTATAGACTAGAGCAAACTAGTTAGTCCAATTATTTGTGTTGGGCAATTCAACCACCAAAATCAATTAGGAAAAAGGTGTAAGCCTAATTCCCTTTCAATCTCCCCCTTTTTGGTGATTGATGCCAACACAAACCAACGCAAGTATAGAAGTGCATAATTTAAGTGCAAAGGTTACTTGGAATTGAACCAATAAATATTTTCATAAGATATGCATGGATTGTTTCTTTATTTTTAACATTTTGGACCACGCTTGCACCACATGTTTTGTTTTTGCAAATTCTTTTTGTAAATTTTTTTCAAAGTCCTTTTGCAAATAGCCAAAGGTAGATGAATAAGATTTTGAGAAGCATTTTCAAGATTTGAAATTTTCTCCCCCTGTTTCAAAATGCTTTTCCTTTGACTTAAACAAAACCCCCCTCAATAAAATCCTCCTCTTAGTGTTCAAGAGGGTTTTAGATATTAGTTTTTGAAGAGGGTGTACCAATTTGAAATTCTATCAAAAATAAGATACCAATTGAAAAATTCATCATTTCAAAAATCTTTTCTTAACTCAAATTTTGAAAATTGGTGGTGGTGCGGTCCTTTTGCTTTGGGATAATACTTTCTCCCCCTTTAGCATGAATCGCCAAAAACGGATACTTGAGTGAAATATAAGCCCTTCTAACTAATTTCTCCCCCTTTGGCGAACACAATATGAGTGAAGATTATACCAAAGTTGGAGAGTTGCTCGGAGCGACGGCGAAGGATTGTAACTTGATGGAGTGGAGTGGAAGCCTTTGTCTTCGCCGAAGACTCCAATTCCCTTTCAATCTATGACTTGGTTTGAAATACACTTGAAAACACATTAGTCATAGCACATGAAAGAGATATGATCAAAGGTATATTTATGAGCTATGTGTGCAAAACATCAAAAGAAATTCCTAGAATCAAGAATATTTAGCTCATGCCTAAGTTTGTTAAAAGATTGTTCATCTAGAGGCTTGGTAAAGATATCGACTAATTGTTCCTTAGTGTTAATATATGCAATCTCGATATCCCCCTTTTGTTGGTGATCCCTTAAGAAATGATACCGAATGGCTATGTGTTTAGTGCGGCTATGTTCAACGGGATTATCCGCCATGCGGATTGCACTCTCATTATCACATAGAAGAGGAACTTTGGTTAATTTGTAACCATAGTCCCTAAGGGTTTGCCTCATCCAAAGTAATTGCACGCAACAATGGCCTACGGTAATATACTCGGCTTCGGCGGTAGAAAGAGCTACAGAATTTTGCTTCTTTGAAGCCCAAGACACCAGGGATCTTCCCAAGAACTGGCAAGTCTCCGATGTGCTCTTTCTATTAATTTTACACCCTGCCCAATCGGCATCTGAATAACCAATTAAATCAAATGTGGATCCCCGAGGGTACCAAAGCCCAAACTTAGGAGTATAAACTAAATATCTCAAGATTGGTTTTACGGCCGTAAGGTGAGCTTCCTTAGGGTTGGCTTGGAATCTTGCACACATGCATACGGAAAACATTATGTCTGGTCAAGATGCACATAAAAAGAGTAAGGAGCCTGTCATCGACCGTATACCTTTTGATCTACGGATTTACCTCCCGTGTCGAGGTCGATATGCCCATTGGTTCCCATGGGTGTCTTGATGGGCTTGGTGTTGGAACTTGCTCTCCTGGGCAAGTTGATCCAACGGGGGAGTGAAGCAACGTAAACAGGGTTTTTGCTCGAGATGGCAATAGCTCTGTTTACGTTGCTTCACTCCCCCGTTGGATCAAATTGCCCAGGAGAGCAAGTTCCAACATATGGCGCCCCACGGTGGGCGCCAAATGTTGGAACTTGCTCTCCTGGGCAAGTTGATCCAACGGGGGAGTGAAGCAACGTAAACAGGGTTTTTGCTCGAGATGGCAATAGCTCTGTTAATCTAGCCTCTCAAGGGCACTGTGCGGGGGTATTTATAGGTATCTGAGTGCCCTGTGTCCAGTGTTAAGGACGCATGTGCCCTCAGGCGCCTAGGTTATCCCCGGAATATTCCCATAAAGCGGGGTTATAGACTGTAATTACAGGGAGACCCTTACAAATTAGGCCCGTAATGCGCAGCGGCCACGCAGGGACTGTTACAATGGGCCGGATCACACGTGGGCCTCCATGTTGGACGAAGCCGCAAGATGAGACGACCTCGTCACAGGTCTTCGTCGGCGACGTGTGGGACGAAGGGTGAGTCTGCCAGTCGTCTTGTCTTCGTTGGTGCAGCGAGATTGGCGAAGGCATCGAGCAAAGGGTGGCGTCTTCGCCTTCGCCCCAACACTTAGCATCCTTCATCCCAAACTTGTTTAGAATGTCTTGAATGTACTTGGTTTGGCTAATGAAGGTGCCCTCTTGGAGTTGCTTCACTTGAAATCCCAAGAAGTACTTCAACTCCCCCATCATCGACATCTCGAATTTCTATGTCATGATCCTACTAAATTCCTCACATGTAGATTCGTTAGTATACCCAAATATAATATCATCAACATAAATTTGGCATACAAACAAATCATTGTCAAGAGTTTTAGTAAATAAAGTACGATCGGCCTTTCCGACTTTGAAGCCATTAGTGATAAGAAAATCTCTTAGGCAATCATACCATGCTCTTGGGGCTTGCTTGAGCCCATAAAGCGCCTTAGAGAGTTTGTAAACATAGTTAGGGTACTCACTATCTTCAAAGTCGGGAGGATGCTCAACATAGACCTCCTCCTTGATTGGTCCATTGAGGAAGGCACTTTTCATGTCCATTTGATAAAGCTTGAAGCCATGGTAAGTAGCATAGGCAAGTAAAATGTGAATTGATTCTAGCCTAGCTACGGGTGCATAGGTTTCACCAAAATCCAAACCTTCGACTTGTGAGTATCCCTTGGCTACAAGTCGGGCTTTGTTCCTTGTCACCACACCATGCTCATCTTGCTTGTTGCGGAAGACCCATTTGGTTCCTACAACATTTTGGTTAGGACGTGGAACTAAATGCCATACCTCATTCCTTGTGAAATTGTTGAGCTCCTCTTGCATTGCCACCACCCAATCCGAATCTTGTAGTGCTTCCTCTACCCTGTGTGGCTCAATAGAGGAAACAAAAGAGTAATGTTCACAAAAATGAGCAACACGAGATCGAGTAGTTACCCCCTTTTGAATATCCCCGAGGATGGTGTTCACAGGGTGATCTTGTTGGATTGCTTGGTGGACTCTTGGGTGTGGTGGCCTTGGAACTTGTTCATCTTCCTCATCTTGATCATGGGCATCTCCCCCTTGATCATTGCTCTCCTCTTGAGGTGGCTCAACTTCTTGATCTTCTCCTTCATCATTTTGAGCCTCATCCTCATCTTGAGTTGGTGGAGATGCTTGTGTGGAAGAAGATGGTTGATCTTGTGCATGTGGTGGCTCTTCGGATTCCTTAGGACACACATCCCCAATGGACATGTTCCTTAACGCGACGCACGGAGCCTCTTCATCAACTAGCTCATCAAGATCAACTTGCTCTACTTGTGAGCCGTTAGTCTCATCAAACACAATGTCACAAGAAGCTTCAACTAGTCCAGAGGACTTGTTAAAGACTCTATATGCCCTTGTGTTTGAATCATAACCTAGTAAAAAGCCTTCTACAGCCTTAGGAGCAAATTTAGATTTTCTACCTCTTTTAACAAGAATAAAGCATTTGCTACCGAAGACTCTAAAATATGAAACATTGGACTTTTTACCGGTTAGGAGTTCATACGATGTTTTCTTGAGGATTCGGTGTAGATATAACCGGTTGATGGCGTAGCAGGCGGTGTTGACCGCCTCGGCCCAAAACCGATCTGAAGTTTTGTATTCATCAAGCATGGTTCTTGCCATGTCCAATAGAGTTCGATTCTTCCTCTCCACTACACCATTTTGTTGTGGGGTGTAGGGAGAAGAGAACTCATGCTTGATGCCCTCCTCCTCAAGGAAGCCTTCGATTTGAGAATTCTTGAACTCCGTCCCGTTGTCGCTTCTTATTTTCTTGATCCTTAAGCCGAACTCATTTTGAGCCCGTCTCAAGAATCCCTTTAAGGTCTCTTGGGTATGAGATTTTTCCTGCAAAAAGAACACCCAAGTGAAGCGAGAATAGTCATCCACAATAACTATACAGTACTTACTCCCGCCGATGCTTATGTAAGCTATCGGGCCAAATAGGTCCATGTGTAGGAGCTCGAGTAGCCTGTCGGTCGTCATGATGTTCTTGTGTGGATGATGAATACCAACTTGCTTCCCTGTCTGACATGCGCTACAAACCCTGTCTTTCTCAAAATGAACATTTGTTAGTCCCAAAATGTGTTCTCCCTTTAGAAGCTTGTGAAGATTCTTCATTCCAACATGTGCTAGTCGGCGATGCCAGAGCCAGCCCATGTTAGTCTTAGCAATTAAGCAAGTGTCGAGTTCAGCTCTATTAAAATCTACTAAGTATAGCTGACCCTCTAACACTCCCTTAAATGCTACTGAATCATCACTTCTTCTAAATACAGTAACACATATATTCGTAAAAAGACAGTTGTAACCCATTTTACATAATTGCGAAACTGAAAGCAAGTTATAATCTAAAGAATCTACAAGAAAAACATTGGAAATGGAGTGATCAGGAGATATAGCAATTTTACCCAATCCTTTGACCAAACCTTGATTTCCATTCCCGAATGTGATAGCTCGTTGGGGATCTTGGTTTTTCTCGTAGGAGGAGAACATCTTCTTCTCCCCTGTCATATGGTTTGTGCACCCGCTATCGATGATCCAACTTGAGCCCCCGGATGCATAAACCTACAAAACAGATTTAGTTCTTGATTTTAGGTACCCAAACGGTTTTGGGTCCTTTGACATTAGATACAAGAACTTTGGGTACCCAAACACAAGTCTTGGTGCCCTTGTGTTTGTCCCCAACATACTTGGCAACTACCTTGCCTGATTTGTTGGTTAGCACATAAGATGCATTAAAAGTTTTAAATGAAATGTTATGATCATTTGATGCAGCAGGAGTTTTCTTTTTAGGCAATTTAGCATGGGTTGATTTCCTAGAACTAGATATCTCACCCTTATACATAAAATCATGATTAGGGCTAGAGTGAGACTTCCTAGAATGAATTCTCCTAATTTTGCTCTCGGGATAACCGGCAGGGTACAAAATGTAACCCTCGTTATCCTGAGGCATGGGAGCCTTGCCCTTAACAAAGTTAGACAATCTTTTAGGAGGGGCATTAAGTTTGACATTGTCCCCCTTTTGGAAGCCAATGCCATCCTTGATGCCAGGGCGTCTCCCACTATAGAGCATGCTTCTAGAAAATTTAAATTTTTCATTTTCTAAGTCATGCTCATTGATTTTGGCATTAAGTTGAGATATGTGATCATTTTGTTTCTTAATTAATGCTAGGTGATCATGAATAGCATCAACATTAATATCTCTACATCTAGTACAAATGGAAATATGCTCAACGGTTGATGTAGAGGGTTTGCAAGAATTAAGTTCAACAATCTTAGCACGTAAAATATCATTCTTATCTCTAAGATCGAAAATGGAAGCATTGCAAACATCTAAATCTTTAGCCTTAGCAATTAATTTTTCATTATCATTTCTAAGGCTAGCAAGAGAGATATTCAATTATTCAATCTTAGCAAGTAAGTTAACATTATCATCTCTAAGATTGGGAATTGAAACATCACTAACATTAGAATCAACCTTAGCAATTAATTTAGCATTTTCATTTCTAAGGTTGGCAATAATATCATTACAAGTGCTTAGCTCACTAGATAATTTTTCACATTTTTCTACTTCTAGAGCATAAACATTCTTAACCTTAACATGCTTCTTATTTTCCTTAATTAGGAAGTCCTCTTGGGTGTCCAAGAGTTCATCCTTCTCATGAATAGCACTGATTAATTCATTTAAATTTTCTTTTTGTTGCATGTTAAGATTGAAAAAAGGGTGCGCAAGTTATCCTCCTCATTTTCACTAGAATTGTCTTCATCACTAGAGGATGCATATTTAGTGGAGGATCTTGATTTTACCTTCTTCTTTTTGTCGTCCTTCGCCATGAGGCACTTGTGGCCGACGTTGGGGAAGAGGAGTCCCTTGGTGACGGCGATGTTGGCGGCGTCCTCGTCGGAGGAGGGGTCGGAGGAGCTCTCGTCGGAGTCCCACTCGCGACACACATGGGCATCGCCGCCCTTCTTCTTGTAGTATCTCTTCTTTTCTCTCCTCTTTCCCTTCTTGTCGTCGCCCCTGTCACTGTCACTAGATAGTGGACTATTTTGCAATAAAATGACCGGGCTTACCACACTTGTAGCAAACTTTCTTACAGCGGGGCTTGAAATCCTTCCCCCTCCTTTGTTTGAGGATTTGGCAGAAGCTCTTGATGATGAGCGCCATTTCCTCGTTGTTGAGCTTAGAGGCGTTGATGGGTTGTCTACTTGATGTAAACTCCTCCTTTTTCTCCTCCGTTGCCTTGAATGTGACCGGTTGTGCTTCGGGCGTGGAGGGGCTATCTAGCTCGATGATTTTCTTTGAGCCTTTGATCATCAACTCAAAGCTCACAAAGTTTCCTATTACTTCCTCGGGAGACATTAGTGTATATCTAGGATTACCACGAATTAATTGAACTTGCGTAGGGTTAAGAAAAACAAGTGATCTAAGAATAACCTTGACCATTTCATGGTCATCCCATTTTGTGCTCCTGAGGTTGCGCACTTGGTTCACCAAGGTCTTCAAGCGGTTGTACATGTCTTCTGGCTCCTCCCCTTGGCGAAGCCGGAAGCGACCGAGCTCCCCCTCGATCGTCTCCCGCTTGGTGATCTTGGTCACCTCGTCTCCTTCGTGCGCGGTCTTGAGTACGTCCCAAATCTCCTTGGTGCTCTTTAGTCCTTGCACCTTGTTATACTCCTCTCGACTTAGAGAGGCGAGGAGTATAGTGGTGGCTTGGGAGTTGAAGTGTCGGATTTGGGCGACCTCGTCTGAATCATAGTCTTCATCCCCCGGTGATGGTACCTGTACTCCAATTTCAACAACATCCCAAATGCTAGTGTGGAGTGAGGTTAGATGATGCCTCATTTTATCACTCCACATATTATAATCTTCACCATCAAACATGGGTGGTTTGCCTAATGGGACGGAAAGTAATGGAGTACGTTTTGGAATGCGAGGGTAGCATAGGGGAATCTTACTAAACTTCTTGCGCTCATGGCGCTTAGAAGTTACAGACGGCGTGTCGGAGCCAGAGGTGGATGGCGACGAGGAGTCGGTCTCGTAGTAGACCACCTTCCTCATCTTCTTCTTCTTGTCACCGCTCCGACGCGACTTGTTGTGTGAAGGTGATCCCTTCACCTTGTTGGCGGACTCCCCGGATGGAGCCTTCCCATGGCTTGTGGCGGGCTTCTCGCCGGTCCCGAACTCCCTCTTGGCGGATGCTCCCGACATCACTTCGAGTGGTTAAGCTCTAATGAAGCACCGGGCTCTAATACCAATTGAAAGTCGCCTAGAGGAACGGTGAATAGGGCGAATCTGAAATTTATAAACTTAAGCACAACTACAAGCCGGGTTAGCGTTAGAAATAATAAATGAGTCCGCGAGAGAGGGTGAAAACAAATCGCAAGCAAATAAAGAGTGAGACACGAGGATTTGTTTTACCGAGGTTCGGTTCTTGCAAACCTACTCCCCGTTGAGGTGGTCACAAAGACCGGGTCTCTTTCAACCCTTTCCCTCTCTCAAACGGTCACTTAGACCGAGTGAGCTTCTCTTCTCAATCAAACGGAACACAAAGTTCCCGCAAGGACCACCACACAATTGGTGTCTCTTGCCTTGGTTACAATTGAGTTGATCACAAGAAAGAATGAGAGAAAGAAGCAATCCAAGCGCAAGAGCTCAAATGAACACAAATATCACTCTCTCACTAGCCACTATTGATTTGAGTTGTCTTTGGACTTGGGAGAGGATTTGATCTCTTTGGAGTGTCTAGAATTGAATGCTATAGCTCTTGTAATGTGTTGAAGGTGGAAAACTTAGATGCCATTGAATGTGGGGTGGTTGGGGTATTTATAGCCCCAACCACCAAAATGTGGCCGTTGGAAGGCTGCTGTCGCATGGCGCACCGGACAGTCCGGTGCGCCACCGGACACTGTCCGGTGCGCCAGCCACGTCAACCAGTCGTTGGGTTCTGACCGTTGGAGCTCTGACAGGTGGGGCCTCTGGGCTGTTCGGTGGTGCACCGGACAGGTCCTGTAGACTGTCCGGTGCGCCAACTGCGCGTGCTCTGTCCTCTACGCGCGCAGGCGCGCATTAAATGCGTTGCAGTCGACTGTTGCGCGCGAAGTAGCCGTTGCTCCGCTGTGACACCGGACAGTCCGGTGTGACACCGGACACTGTCCGGTGCTTCACCGGACAGTCCGGTGAATTATAGCGGAGCGGCCTCCCATTTTCCCGAAGGTGGCGAGTTCAGCGTCGAGTGCCCTGGTGCACCGAACACTGTCTGGTGGTGCACCAGACCAGGGTGCCTTTGGGTTGTCTTTTGCTCTCTTTGTTTGAACCCTTTCTTGGTCTTTTTATTGGCTTATTGTGAACCTTTGGCACCTGTAAAACTTATAGACTAGAGCAAACTAGTTAGTCCAATTATTTGTGTTGGGCAATTCAACCACCAAAATCAATTAGGAAAAAGGTGTAAGCCTAATTCCCTTTCACTTACCTCAATCTTTTCTCATCCACTGCTGCTTTACTCTCATTACTCTTACATTTTCACTCTAAAGACAAAAGTGTATTTCACACTTTGAAATCCTGCACCTAAAGTGACTTTTAGGAATAGGAGACCTCATCTTAGGAACAAAAACAAAACTAATTTTTTTATATAGGTATCTATGTACTTCAATGTTTGTTCTTATGATACTTGCCTGATTTGGATCTTTAATTGAGTATGATGAGTTGTGGAGTAATGTCCACAATTACATCTACATATACATATAAGCATAAATAGAATTCATAAGATAACAAAATAACCTAGATTATCCTCCATTAAAGTGTATCTATTTTAGATAGAATCCTTTAAGTTGAGAAAAAAATTCTATCTTAACCTAATAGGTTCATCTTATGTTAAAAAAATATCTTATCCTCATAAATTGTTTATGAGATAAACTAGACCAAATAAAAATACCCCCACTAGAATATATAAAGCCTAATAGATCCATCTTATCTTAAAAGATTCTCTCTTATCTTAATAGATTCATCTTATCTTGAAAGATTCGTCTTATCCTAACCACTTCACTTATCTCATCCTAAAGCAACAACTAGGATCTAATCCAAAATAATGAGATATTATCTAGTCTAATCTAGTCACACAAATATAACTTAGATCTGATCTAATGTGATTGATTAATCTAACCTAGCGAAGGATAAAGTGGAGCTAATCTAATGTAAGTTGCTTAACAAGGAGGGTAATACTGATCAATAAATGAAACTCTACTCCTATAGAACATGTTTTAACTTAGTTCACTCTACACTAAATTAAGAACGACAAACCAACTCAGTCTCATGCAACTACCTTAACCATCCGATGGTTGCATAACCTCTCTGTGTTAACCTAACAAAGATTCTGACCTACCTACACCTATCTCAAAAGATTCTAACATATCCTATTAATATATATACTACCCTAGTAGACCTATCTAACCTAATATGATCTCATCTAGATTGAGTTACTTAATGCTGGTACAAAAGATAAGACCATACTCCTAATTCACTCAAGCCTAAATTGGTGACTTAGATCAAATTGGCCATACCCAACAACTTGACCTACATAATAGGTTACATAACCAATCCAAACCATTCAGAAGCAAAACAACCAAACCAAATTCTTATTAATCTCATTTAATTCATAGCTATCTACTAAACTAATCTAATGTGGTCTACTTAAACAGATTAGTGATATTGGTAGAAGAGATTATACCCTATTAGCCAAGTATTAACTTAACTTAGTACATTAGACCAACTCAACTAAGAGCAAAAGAATCTAACTCAACCAGTAGAGTCATGATGAATTGCATAATCTGTCTATCCCCACCTAACATCAAACAAGTTTTTGACTAACATCATGTAGTCTATCTCACCTATATCTATCTTAACCATATTTCCCCAACTTCGATTATATACACTGACCCCGACTCAATGAGACCAAGAACGGAAAAGAAAAAGATGAACCCTGTCAAGGAAGGAGAGAAGTCAAACTCGACCCTCGGATGCATTACCACCCAGCCCGGAGTTCTTTCTCACCTAAACTTTCTTACCCCAAACTATTCTTGCCCTAACCTACCCATCTTTTATCCTACATAATTGGGTGGCTACACATAAAAGATACCCATGGTTTTCTAATCACCTAACAAAACTCTTCATTTAGAACCAATTAGAAACTAGAATCTCAATTACCAAAACAATCTTTGTATATCCCTTGTCTTACTAATCTCGAGGACGAGATTATTTTTAAGGGGGTAGGATTTGTAACACCCCAAATTATCATTTTGGGTAATTAAAAAATATTCTGAAGTAAAAATAGTTATGTTTTGAAACAGGTGGTTAAATAAAAGGTCCAAATATGAATGATTGTCGTAGTAAACTATGTAGAATTAGTTAAACAGTCTATTAATAAAAGATTATGCATTAGAAAATTGTTTCTATCAAAATAGATGAATATGAACTTTTGAATATACTTTTAATTTGACTACAAACAATGTGTGTATATGTTGCATATTGGAGACATTCTTAAATAAATAAAGTATTTAATACAAAAATACAATTGCATTTCATGCTGAATTTTTGTATGTGCATTTGAACTCAAATCCTAAATTTGAATCTTATTATAAATTCCAAATAGAATTCAAAAGAAAAAATAGAAAACTGAAAAGAAAAAAAAAAGAGGAAGGGGCAGATCTGCGCCTGGGCCCAAAACTCCCTGGCCGACCCATGTGCTTTTCCCACGATGGCACATCTTCTTTTCTCCACTCGTAGCTCGCGCCACCCAGTCAAACACCCCCCCACGCCGATACATGGGCCCTGGTGGTCAGTGGCTCCACATGCTAGCCCACCATCATAGACCGTTCCCCCACTTCCACCCACGCGCGCACCGTGACATTGGCACGTGGGCCCGAAACATCAGAAGCTTCTTCCACCATAAGTCCGGTCTGAGCTCGTTTCTGTTACAACAACCGACCCCAATTCCATGTGCCTGCCAACGTTGGGCACTACCCTGGCATCTAGCTGGCGCGTGGGGCCATGGGGCCAGATCCCTTGCCGCACTGCGCGCATGGGAATTCGTCACCTCCTTCCATCACGAGCATGCTCGTAACGAACCGGGACCCACCATGGCTCACGGCCGGCAATTGCAGACTCGGTTTGAGCCTGAATACCGTATTATCCTGCTATAAATAACGGACGCCTGCCCCTCCCTTAATGCTCCCTTCGCATACTCGAATCGAACACCATATCTGTGAGCAGCGAGAGAATCGGGTAGCCGTCATCGCCATCCCTTGCGGATGTCACAGTTCGGGGACCGGGAAGATATTAGTTGAGTGCGTCGGTGCGTAGGGCATAGTCGCGGGCCGCCTTCGTCGCCCTGGGGTGAAACCTAGCCATGCGTGGCACCTGTGGTCGTGCATGCGGCCGGCTATGGCGCCATGGCGAATCTAAGCAGTACTACTGGTCTTCACAAGGAAGAAGAAGCACTAGAATCGTGGATGTGTGGATGGATGGCCCAGATTGAAGCAACACGTACCCTTTCGAGTTATTTAATAACTGTCGTCGATCTCTGGTTGTGTGGCTCGGGTTATGTACTCGAGTCCGATCTAATCTGGGCCACCGAATCATGATCGTGCAGTTGTGGTTTGCCGTACCCCTTGGCCGCGGCTAAATTATAAAATAACCCCTGCATTGTTCTTAATTCAACCTGCAGTCCACATCCAGTGAAGAAACATCATGGTTAAGTCCTAAAATTTACATATTAGACCCTGACCTTCTGTAGAATAGTGTCCCCAGTCCAGTCAGCAAATAAAAGAAAATAAATCAATATAGGAAATAGGTTTCTGGTATTAAATTAATGTTAGAAACTTGTTTAATTCATTTTAACTCCTTTTTAATCCATTCCAGTTGCTATAAATTTATATTAATATTGTTTATCTCCTAATAACTTTATTTTGCTATGAAACTTAAATTAAAAACTATGTACTTAAATTCTTTTGTACCCGACTCCTAAATCTTTAGAAAATCATATCTTTTAAATTGTAGCTCCGAATTTAGTGGTTCTCGAACCCATGAACTCGTAGCGACACGTAGAATATTATTATACAGTTTGAACTTATGTTTGGTTTGATGTTAATTTTGCATATACCATGTTTGTTTGTATTGCTATGAATAGCGCAAGGTTACGAGTCATCTGGTGAGCAAGTTGGTACCTGGAATCTCAAGTCCCAGGCAAGTTGTGCCCTTGATCACTTCTTTTTACCTACTCATGTTCTTATTAATCATAATGATCTGCACAGGTTAATTTTGATGGGACCTAATAGGTTACCCTAGTTTGACTATCTTTATACCTTGTTTACCACTGAATTTTTGGGAAGTACCTGCTATTGCTTTATGTGGTTTTGGGTATAGAGATATACATTATTCATGATCACACTTTTATTATCAGTTTGTTATTTACTGTTCATTATAAGATCATTATGTTAATTGGAACATGGAGAACCACCCGGGAAAAAGTGCTACCACAAGGGTGGTATGGGACGCCCTTGGCTGACTAATTAGAAAATCTAGTGGAGGACTACCTTACCCGAAAGGGGCAAGGGTAGTAGGGGAGTGGTCAGTGTAGGGCGGTCCTTGGGTTGATTTTGCTGCGATGGCGGTCAGGCGAGGGATCCCTGCATTGGAGCTTCCTAGAACTGTAGCGGGTTTTCTGAAGCTAGTGAAACTTTGCAAAGGCCTCGTAGTGTTATCCTGCCTCGCCTCCTCGGTAGAGGTGTATGGGAAGTTATGATCCCTTGGCAAATGGGTAACATGACTTGTGGGTAAAGATGTGCAACCTCTGTAGAGTGTAAAACTGGTATACTAGTCGTGCTCATGGTCATGAGCAGCTCGGACCCTCACATGATTAATTTATGGAACTAAATTCAATTTGTCATATGCATTGCATCGCAGGTGTTGTTATCACTTTTGTTCTACTACTTAATTGGTGTTGGGGACTTGTTCTCAAATGCTATGAATTAAGAACAAGGCAACATAGAATGTTAAATATCAAAGCCCTTCGTCCTTCGGAACATTATTTCCCTTCGGATATAATGAATTTCGGACGAAGGTTGTGAAGGACATACCTTCACAATCATAATAAAAGATAAGAGAGATTTATACACAAAACACGGAAAATAACATGATTACCTTGAACATTATTATTAATTTATTTCTATTTATCTTACTTATATAAACAACAACAAATTACAAATGTACCTTCGGCTTGAAGGAAAGTAAAGGGTACAAGCGTGATGCTAATGCAAATGCCAAGTCAGCGTGAATAGTACGGGAGTACTGTTCATCTATTTATAGGTACGGGACGCAGGCCGTGTAAAATTACATTAATGCCCTTTACTTTTATCAATAACTCTATAGTAATTCTCCGAGGTCTAATTTGGCTTTTCATCTTTAAGTCGGTTCCCCTTTTCTGCTGTCATGCCGAAGCTTTTCTGCACATAGCTTTGTGATCGTTTCATCCTTCGTCATGATCGTCTTCCATTTCAGTCAAGCTTCGTCTTGACCATGCTCTTGTATACCCACAACCTGATTCCGAAGATACCTGCTCGCATACTTGGAAAACATTGTCAAATCATGTTTTTGAGGACCTTCGGAAGCCGAAGGCCCCCAACAGTAGCCCCTCGCAATATTAATTTGCTGTAATGATAAATTCATATTGCGATATGGACGAAGGCCTTAAGCCGAAGGTCCGAAAAAACACCTTCACTTTGCTAGAATAGCAACAGTCTTTGACAAGCGGGACCCTCCAGTTTTCAACGCACTAGGTGTATAAATAAGAGCTCATCACGAGTTTATTTGGCATGCTCTCTTGCCAACTGCTTTTACTCACCCAACTTTTAGCCTACGCGCAACAACACTTGCTTGGCTTTTTAGATTTTTAAGCTTCGGTTTCGAGAGCACTTTCTCAGCGTTTGCAAGGATGTCTGAAGATAAAAAAGTTGTTGGTGATTCGAAGCTAAGTCTTTCTGAGGAGATGCATCTGGCTTTCTTCAATCAATGTCGAAGACTAATACAGAGAAGATTACTAAAGAAATTTTGGAGGGTTTATCTGAAGATACTGGTGACAGTGACAGTTATGATGTGGATAGTGGTGGTGAAGACTCCGAAGATCGACCTTAGCGACCAAGCCATGCGGTTTTTGGTAAATCAAGTATTAAAGAAAATCATCTTGTCAATATGAGGGGCAGATATTTCCGGGACTTGTCCATTGTGAGGGCTGATGAAGGAGAGAAGACTTGTCGACTCCTGAGGAAAATGAAGTCGTGGTATTCCGAAGCTTCTTGAAAGCTGGACTACGATTTCCCTTAAGCAGTTTTGTTGTTGAAATACTGAAGATATTTGAAATCTACCTTCACCAACTTACCCCCGAAGCAATCATAAGGATGAATATCTTTGTGTGGGCCGTGAGAAGCCAAGGTTTGGAACCTAATGCGAAAAGTTTCTGCAACATACATGAATTACTGTACGAGACAAAACCCTGGGGTAAAGAACAGTATCACAACAATTTTGGCTGCTACAGCTTCGGCTCCCGGTCTGGGTCAAGCTGCCCCGTGCCGACCTTTCGAAAGAGGTGGCCCGACGACTGGATGACGGAATGGTTTTACGTGAAGAATGACTTGAAATCACGGGAAGATATAAAAAGGATCATTATGCGTCCCATCTGGCAACGCTTCGGCCTACGGAGGCCGAAGGTGGAAATGAATGAAGCAGCTGAAGAATGCCAGAGAGCCTTCGGTGTTGTTTGCTCTTTTATTAGGACAAGGGATTTGGTCCAAGAACACATTGCCTTCAGAGTATGGCCACTTGTGGAAAATTGGGAAATGCCGAAGGAAACCATTAAAGAAACTGACGAAGGTGGACTAGTCAGGCTGAAATACACATTTAAATACGGAGACAAATTCGTTGAGCCGGATGATGACTGGTTAAAAAGTATTGAGGCCATCAGTGATGAATTGCTTGGTGTATACTCAAAGGCCGAAGATACTGCATTATCAGCGGCCTTCGGAGGCCGAAAAAGGAAGAGGCTCAATCGAGTATTTGATGCAATTGGGTTTGTCTAACCCGACTACCGCTATCCAGCGCGGGGTCAAAAAAGAAAGAATCCATCCTCTGCGAAGGAAACTGCTTCAGCCGCTCCTAGTGAGCCGGCGCCGAACAGGAAAAGGGTAAAGGTTCTCACACACCGGCCACGTTATATTGAACCGGCCACAGTGCCTGAATTTGCCGGTGAGACCTCTTCGGCCACCGAAGCTAAAGAGCCAACCCCCCTGCCAAATATTGAAGTGCTGGCCAAAGTGCCAGCGACTAAAAAAATAGAAGAACCGAGAGCTGAAGAAATAAAGACATCAGAAATCTTGAGTCCTTCGGGAGAAACTGAGACGACAAAAAGCCATAAGGGTCCAGCAGTGACCCCTAAAAGAAGAAGGATGGTTAATGTGCTAGATGTTTTAGAGACAATCAAATCTTCAAGCACACCTCCAAAGAAAATTGTTAAAACTTCCGAAGTACATACTAAAGCCTTTGTCGCCGAAGCTTCAAAGCAACAGTCTGAAATTGAAGCCGGGCCTTCAGAGCCTGCCAAGGTGAAATCCTTGGAAGCCGAAAAAACAAAAATAGCAGAACAAATTTTGGCTGAAGAAACTGGCGCTGCTGCCCCCGAAGCATCTTCCAAAGTACTTGATTATATTGTACGACATGCTTCGGGGAAGAAATTATCTGAAGAAGAAATTTTTGAAGCTAATCACTATGCCCGAGAACTGAAGTATCCGAAAGGGGCCTTAGTATTCAACGGCACAGATGAAGATGACTTCTTATACTGCCTCCCAGACAACAAAGAATTATCTGTCTGCCGGGAGATGGCTAGAAGTATGGGGTTCCCGAAGCTTGAAGCTGGGCTGACGAAGGACGATCTTGCGGATAGCCTTGCATATAATAGTCTGAAGGTATGAGAATTGTATATTTGGAAATTTGTAATTTTTGAATCATTCTTTTATTCTTATACTAATTCTTTTTTCATATAGGGTTTAATACTGAGCAACGCTTTGAGAGCGCAAAAGAATGTCGAAGACGAGAGCTATAATATTGCTTTCAACAACCTACGAACAAAGGTTATTAAGCTGAGGAACGAAGCTTTGGAAAAAGATAAAATTCTGCTTTCATTGGTGGATAAAATAAAGGAAGACGAAGCTACCTCTAAGGCTCAAGCTGAAGCCCAAAAACACGAAATTCAGGATCTTCGGAAACAGCTGGCCAGAGCTAAAGAAGAACGCATACTTGAAGAAACAAAACGAGAACTTAGTGATCAATGGGCAAATCATTTGGAAATAAATGTTGAAGAGCTTCGTGCATCCAAGAAAAGGTGCTATGACAAATCCATAGAGTGTGTTAAGAAGATAAAATCCAGCTTCGCCAGCGTTGGCGCATTCTCTAGCGAAGAAAATTTCACAAGGGGGAATCCAGAAGGCCCGATTGAATGGATCAGCCACGAAGCCGAGGCCTTCGAGGAAATCTTGAATAGCCGCGAAGACATATGTGCTTTTTCAGGCGCCAGGGGGATTGCTACTGTTTTGGAAAGAAAAGGCTGTGATCATGTGAAATCTTTAGCGCAATCCGAAACTGCCTTGTCTTCCGAAGATATAAAAGACCCCTCGGCCGAAGCAAGCCTGGTTGGTGGAAATTTTTTTACCGACATCTGGGACAATGGCGGCCGAGAAATGGCCCAAGAAATCATTCAAAAAAGCGAAAAAGGCATCCATGATGCTAGGAAGGTAGCAGAGGCTGCTGAGAAAAGCGCAGAGCCCGAAGGGCAAATAGGTATTAATTAGTGATAACTGACTCTTCGTTGTAACTTTTTGATTTCGAACTTGTTCATGGTTTGTAATAGTAATATATCTGTATCTTCTCTTCCCTCAGAACCTGTTGAGCTATCACCAGGCCCCCACACGAAGGGGGATGACGAAATTAAACAAATGGCCGAAGCCATCATGGATAGAGTTGTTGATCAGCTTCTAAATGAAGCTGCAGAAGTAGTCTTAAAGGAAGATTAAATGCTGCTGTAAAAACATTTAGATTGTAATGCTTGCTGAGTATCATGTGTAATATTGTGTAACTTTGGATATAGCATTTTAGCTGTTTATAATTCTATTTTTGACGATGCATGAAACATCATATACGTACCATTTTTGAGCCTTCGGCGAAAAAACACCTTCCCTTCTTTTCATGCTTCGTAAAAATCAATGATCAATCCTTGTAAAATCAATAATCAATAGATCCTTCCATTTCAGAGTTTGACGATGGTATAACTTTTCAACGGCTATTTTTTGTGCCTTGTCACTATTTCTTCAAAACAATCTTCAAATATCAATATCGAGACCCCCCTTCTTGCGTTGTTGATGCACTATGATGTATGATGTTATGCTATGCAAATGATGTAATGATGTAATGTTGTGCAAAATGATATTTGTCGAAGGTTGACATTAATTTTTCTCTATAATCCTCCCTTAGGAGCTTCTTCGCCTTTTACTTCAGCGGAATCAGCGTTTATTTTTCGCTGTAAGCCTCCCTTAGGAGCTTCTTCGCCTTTTACTTTCAGCGGAATCAGCGTTTATTTTTCGTTGTAAGCCTCCCTTAGGAGCTTCTTCGCCTTTTACTTTCAGCGGAATCAGCGTTTATTTTTCGCTGTAAGCCTCCCTTAGGAGCTTCTTCGCCTTTTACTTTCAGCGGAATCAGCGCTTATTTTTCGCTGTAGGCTCAGAAAACTTACACTGCGCTCCCTTAGGAATGACTTTTTGCTGCTTCGAAAAAATTGCGTTGCGTTCCTTAGAACAAATTTTTGATAATTCGAAGGTCCTCCTTGCCATCATAAATTCTCATGCTTCGGCAACTTAGGCCTATGGAGAAGATATATGTTCATTATGGTAAAAAGCGAAACTATTACAAGAAATTGAAAGATGATAAAAGACATTTAGACTCTCCATAATTGTTCCTTCTTAAAAAGAAAATAATACTGAATGTGAAAATGCGAAAAGCTGCTGTTGAGGTAGGATATTTGTCAGTAAATGTGCTTCGACTCTGGCACAGTGCTATTGACTGTGCGAGCTTCGGACTCCTCTCTGAAGTCCCGCTGAAGGTGAGTGTGCTGACTCCCTTCTGGCTGCTGACCTCGTTGTGTTGGTGGTGGCGGTGGAGGCTGTTGCCAAGATGCTTGGGGTTGGCTTGCCGAAGCAACAGAAGCTGCAGAGTGATTGCCTACATATTCTGGAATGTAAGGCGAATGGTACGAAGCAGTATGCATGACCTGCTTCGGCTGACTCTGTTGTGCTGCAGCTTCTGCTATCTCCTTTTGCTTCTGGATGGTAACATGGCACATCCTAGTGGTATGGCCCTTGTCTTCACCACAGAATAGGCAGTGGATTTTTCTTGGCTGATCCCCAAATCTTCCCCCGAAGCCCCTGGCGCCTCTGCCCCTTGGCGCTGGCGGCCAAAAAGAGCTTTGCTGCTGCCCCGAAGCTTGCGAGGAGTATTGTGGCCTTTGCTGTTGGCTCCCTCTATCATCACTCTGAGTGGAGTTATGAATTGACCTGACGTGCCTCAGATGAAATCTTCCTCCGAAGCCCCTGGTCATTTCAGAGAACCTGAATGCCTCCTCCCTTCTTTCGCGGAAGTCATTGTCAGCTCGGATATACTCGTCCATCTTCTGGAGCAGCTTCTCCAAAGTTTGTGGTGGCTTCCTGGCAAAGTATTGCGCTGAAGGTCCCGGCCGAAGTCCCTTAATCATGGCCTCAATGACAATTTCATTGGGCACTGTTGGCGCCTGTGCCCTCAGACGCAGAAACCTTCGGACATACGCCTGAAGGTATTCTTCGTGGTCCTGGGTACACTGGAATAAAGCTTGAGCAGTAACTGGCTTCGTCTGAAACCCTTGGAAGCTGGTTATCAACATATCCTTCAGCTTCTGCCATGAGGTGATTGTCCCTGGCCAAACAGAGGAGTACCAGGTTTGAGCGACACTCTTGACGGTCATGACAAAAGACTTTGCCATGACTGCAGTATTGACACCATACGAAGATATGGTTGCTTCATAGCTCATCAAGAATTGCTTCGGGTCTGTATGACCGTCGTATATGGGGAGCTGGGGTGGCTTGTAAGACTGGGGCCATGGTGTAGCCTGCAATTCTGTTGATAGAGGAGAAGCATCATCAAAAGCAAAATTTCCATGATGGAAATCTTCATACCAGTCGTCCTCATTGTAGAAGCCTTCCTGATGAAGCTCTCTGCACGGAGGCCTTCGGTTCTGATCATCTTGAGCAAGATGACGAACCTCTTCCGAAGCTTCATCTATCTGCCTCTGAAGGTCAGCCAGACGAGCCATCTTCTCCTTCTTTCGTTGCACTTGTTGATGGAGCATCTCCAGGTTTTGGATTTCCTGGTCCAAGTCGTCCTCCGGAGGCGTTGGACTAGTGGCCTTCCTCTTCTGGCTTCGGGCCTCCCTAAGAGAAAGGACGTCCTGATTGGGGTCCAGCGGCTGCAGAGTGGCAGCCCCTGTCGCTGAAGCTTTTTTCGGCGGCATGACGAAGGTGATGCTTGCCGAAGGTGTTCAAAGCTCAAGAAATGGAAGTGAGTTCATTGGAGGTGGGCGCCAATGTTGGGGACTTGTTCTCAAATGCTATGAATTAAGAACAAGGTAACATAGAATGTTAAATATCAAAGCCCTTCGTCCTTCGGAACATTATTTCCCTTCGGATATAATGAATTTCGGACGAAGGTTGTGAAGGACATACCTTCACAATCATAATAAAAGATAAGAGAGATTTATACACAAAACACGGAAAATAACATGATTACCTTGAACATTATTATTAATTTATTTCTATTTATCTTACTTATATAAACAACAACAAATTACAAATGTACCTTCGGCTTGAAGGAAAGTAAAGGGTACAGGCGTGATGCTAATGCAAATGCCAAGTCAGCGTGAACAGTACGGGAGTACTGTTCATCTATTTATAGGCACGGGACGCAGCCCGTGTAAAATTACATTAATGCCCTTTACTTTTATCAATAACTCTATAGTAATTCTCCAAGGTCTAATTTGGCTTTTCATCTTTAAGTCGGTTTCCCTTTTCTGCTGTCATGCCGAAGCTTTTCTGCATATAGCTTCGTGATCGTTTCATCCTTCGTCATGATCGTCTTCCATTTCAGTCAAGCTTCGTCTTGACCATGCTCTTGTATACCCACAACCTGATTCCGAAGATACCTGCTCGCATACTTGGAAAACATTGTCAAATCATGTTTTTGAGGACCTTCGGAAGCCGAAGGCCCCCAACAATTGGGTTGATATCTAATTATACTAAGTAATTGCTAATAAAATTTTGACCAACTTTAAAAGCAATGCTCAGCTTTAACCTTCCTCTTTGGTAAGCCTTACACTTCACATGAGCGACCACCTTTGGCGAGTTCATGCACATTATTCGCCACAAATTGTTGAGCGATAAATGTATGTGAGCTCACTCTTGCTGTCTCACACCCCCCATAGGTCAAGAACATGTACCGCGGGATGAGGCGTATGGAGGATGCTGTGACGAGTTCGTGAGAGGTCTAGGTCGTCGTCTCCCAATCAACTTTGGGTAGCTGGATCGTTGTCTCCGTATGATGTAATTATTTATTTATTTTGTACATAACTCCTATTATATAGTTGTTGGTGAAAGGGAAATGTGCCCTTGGGCCATTTCTAGTATATTTTGGTGATTAAGTGTCCAACACATATTAAGTGTGTAATTATATGCCAAATGATGGATGAAGTGCAAATCGACAAGAAGGTATGGTTCTATACTTAGTAAATTGGTTTTTGTGTACTAATATATTTATCTAAGTGCTAGAATCAGAGAAAAGAGAAAAAGGAAAAGAGTTGGCTGGAGCAGCCAAGACTCAGCGCAGTCTGGCACACCGGACTGTCCGGTGGTGCACCGGACAGTGTCCGGTGCGCCAAGCTGAGCTCTGGCGAACTGGCCACTCTCGGGAATTCGTCGGCGGCGTACGGCTATAATTCACCGGACTGTCCGATGGTGCACCGGACTGTCCGGTGAGCCAACGGCCGCCAGCGCAACGGTCGTCTACGCAATCCGCGCGCGACGCGTGGCCCACGCCAACGGTCGGCTGGGGTCACCGGACTGTCCGGTGTGCACCGGACATTGTCCGGTGCGCCAACTAGCCCGAAGATCCAACGGTCGGCTGCGCCAGGAATGGAAGGAGATCCGCACCGGACAATGAACAGTGGATGTCCGGTGGTGCATCGGACTGTCCGGTGCGCCACCCGACAGAAGGCGAGAATTGCCTTCCAAGAATGCCTCCAACGGCTCCTAGCTGCCTTGGGGCTATAAAAGGGACCCCTAGGCGCATGGAGGAGTCACCCAAGCATACTTTGAGCATTCTTAATCTTTCACACTTCGTCTCCGCGCACTTGATTGACTTTCTTAGTGATTTGAGCTCCGTTCTAGTGGTGAACTTGTTGCGATTCATTCGAGCTCAAGTCTTGGCTGTGTGTGTGCGTATTGCTACGGATTTGTGTGTGTTGCTTACCTCCCTTACTCTAGTGCTTTCACTTTGATCTTTGTTGTAAGGGTGAGAGACTCCAAGTTGTGGAGATTCCTCGCAAACGGGAAAGAGTTAAAGAAAGAAAAACACCGTGGTATTCAAGTCGATCATTGGATCACTTGAAAGGGGTTAAGTGCAACCCTCGTCCATTGGGATGCCACAACGTGGAGTAGGCAAGTGTTATACTTGGCCGAACCACGGGATAAATCATCGTGTCTCTTGTGCTTGTTTTCTTTGCGACCATTGTGTTTCACAAGAGCTCGGTCCTTAGCCACTTAATTCCATTATGCTAACACTTAATCAAGTTTTGTGGCTGTAAGTTTTAGTTTCTACAGGATCACCTATTCACCCCCCCTCTAGGTGCTCTAAATTGGTATCGAAGCCGTTCTCTTCACGAAAGGGACTAATCGCCCGAAGAGATGGATCCTAAGGGAAAGGGGATGGTGTTCAACGATAAGGAGAAGGAGTCCATCTTCAACGAGCCAAGAGACGATAAGCCCACTGACTCTGGCTCGAGTCACAAGAAGAAGGACGGGAAGAAGAAGAGGCGCATCAAGAAGATAGTCTACTAAGACAGTGACGAGTCTTCTTCTTCCCAAAGAGATGACGACGATGAGAAAAAGAAATCGGTTAACTCAAACTTTTCTTTTGATTATTCTCGTATTCCGTTAAACTCCAATGCTCATTTACTTTCAATTCCACTTGGGAAACCTCCACACTTTGATGGAGAAGACTACTCATTTTAGAGTCACAAAATGCGTAGTCACCTATTCTCTCTCCATCCAAGTATTTGGGAGATCGTTGAAAACGGAATGCTTTTTTATAGTACTGACAACCTCGTTTTCATCAATGAGCAAATCCATAAAAATGCACAAGCTACCACTGTTTTGCTAGCATCCTTGTGCAGGGACGAGTACCACAAGGTGAGCGGCTTGGATAACACCAAGCAAATTTGGGACACCCTCAAGATTTCTCATGAGGGGAACGACGCCACCATGCTCACCAAGATGGAGTTGGTGGAAGGCGAACTGGGAAGGTTCGCAATGATCAGGGGGGAGGAGCCAACCCAAACGTACAACAGGCTCAAGACCCTGGTCAACAAGATCAGGAGCTATGGAAGCACGAGATGGACGGACCACGACGTCGTCCGACTTATGCTCAGGTCCTTCACTGTACTTGATCCTCATCTTGTGAACTCTATCCGTGAAAATCCTAGGTACACCAAGATGACGCCCGAGGAAATACTCGGAAAGTTCGTAAGCGGGTGTATGATGATCAAGGAAGCAAGATACGTTGATGAGGAATTCAATGGTCCAATGCCCATCTACGAGCCTCAAACGGTTGCTCTCAAAGCAACAAGTAGCAGGGAGGCGCTACCTAGCAAGGTGGCGCAAGTTGAGACGGACGGGCTAAACGAGGATGAAATGGCCCTCATTATCAAGCGCTTCAAGACCGCGTTGAAGGGACGCAAGGAGTACTCAACCAAGAACAAGGCAAAAGGAAAGCGCTCCTGCTTCAAGTGCAGTAAGACAGGTCATTTTATTGCTCAATGTCCCGATAATGAAAATGACTAGGGAGACGAAAGATGTGGGAAGAGGGAGAAAAAGAAGGCCTACAAGAAGGCAAAGGGCGAGGCACACCTTGGCAAAGAGTGGGACTCAGATTGTTCTTCGTCCGACTCCGACGATGAAGGACTCTCCGCCTCGGCCTTCAACAAATCGTCGCTCTTCCCCAACGAGCGCCACACTTGCCTAATGGCAAAGGAGAGGAAGGTAAACGCTCGAGAAACTCTTAAGTACTCTACTTCTAGTGATGAGGACTCTAGTGATGATGAAGTAGACTACACTAGCTTGTTCAAAGGATTAGATAGAGTAAGGTAGAAAAGATTAATGAGTTGATTGATGCCTTGAATGAAAAATATAGACTGCTAGAGAGGCAAGAGGACATTTTGTATGAGGAACATGACAAATTTGTTAGTGTTCAAAAGTCTCTTGCCTTAGAGATTAAAAGGAATGAATTACTATCTTCTGAGTTATCTATTTTCAATGAATCTATTTCTAGCTTGAAGATCTTGAATGATGAATTAAATGCTAAGCTAGAAGTAGTAAATAAATCTAATTCTTGTGTAGAGCACGTTGTGATTTGTAATAGGTGTAAGGACTTCAATGTTGATGCATGTGTTGAGCACCTTACTTGTATTACAAAACTTAATGATGAAGTAGCAAGTCTTAATGCCCAACTTAAAACTTGCAAAAGTGACTTTGATAAATTAAAATTTGCTAGGGATACCTACACTGTTGGTAGACACCCCTCAATTAAGGATGGGCTAGGCTTTCGAAGGGAAGCCAAGAACTTAACAAGTCAAAGGGCTCCCATTCTCAACAAGGAGAAAGGGAAGGCTCCTATGGCTAGTAGTGGTCAAAAGAATCATGCATTTATTTATGATAGAAAATTTTCTAGGAATGCTCATTATAATAGGAGTTATAATGCTTATGATTCACATGCCATGATTGTTTCAAGTTCTTCCTTTGTGCATGGTAGAAATATGCCTAGAAACAATGTTGTTCATCATGTGCCTAGGAAAATGCAAAATGAATCTGCTACTGTTTTTCATGCCTGCAACACTGATTTTGTACTTTTATGTAAAAATAAGAAAGTGGTTGCTAGGAAGGTGGGGGCCAAGTGCAAGGGAGACAAAACTTGCATTTGGGTCCCAAAGACTATTGTATCTAACCTTGTAGGACCCAACAAGAGTTGGGTACCTAAGACCCAAGCCTAAATTGCCTTGCAGGTTTATGCATCCAGGGGCTCAAGTTGGATTATCGACAGCGGATGCACAAACCACATGACGGGAGAGAAGAAGATGTTCACCTCCTACGTCAAGAACAAAGATTCCCAAGATTCGATCATCTTTGGAGACGGGAATCAAGGAAAGGTTAAAGGACTAGGAAAAATAGCTATTTCATCCGAGCATTCCATATCTAATGTGTTCTTAGTTGAATCGCTCGGGTATAACTTGTTGTCCGTTAGTCAACTATGTAATATGGGCTACAATTGCTTATTTACCAATGTAGATGTGTCTGTCTTTAGAAGGAGTGATGGTTCATTAGCTTTTAAGGGTATACTAGACGACAAACTCTATTTAGTTGATTTTTCGAAGGAGGAGGCTGTTCTAGATGCATGCTTAATTGCTAAGACTAGCATGGGCTGGCTGTGGCATCGCCGTCTAGCACATGTTGGGATGAAGAACCTTCATAAACTTCTAAAGGGAGAACATGTGTTAGGTCTAACCAATGTAACTTTCGAAAAAGATAGACCTTGTGCAGCTTGTCAAGCAGGTAAACAGGTGGGAAGTTCTCATCATAGCAAGAATGTGATGACCACATCAAGACCTTTGGAGCTACTTCACATGGACCTCTTCGGACCCGTCGCCTACCTCAGCATCAGGGGAAGTAAGTATGGTCTGGTTATTGTTGATGATTTTTCCCGCTTCACTTGGGTATTCTTTTTGCAGGATAAAACAGAAACCCAAGGGACCCTAAAGCGCTTCCTAAGGAGAGCTCAAAATGAATTTGAGCTCAAGGTGAAAAAGATAAGGAGCGACAACGGGTCGGAGTTCAAGAATCTTCAAGTGGAGGAGTACCTTGAGGAGGAAGGAATCAAGCACGAGTTCTCCACTCCCTACACACCATAGCAAAACGGTGTGGTAGAGAGGAAGAACAGGACGCTTATAGACATGGCAAGGATGATGCTTGATGAATTCAAGACGCCCGAACAGTTTTGGTCGGAAGCTGTGAACACAGCTTGCCACGCCATAAACCGGGTCTACCTTCATCGCCTCCTCAAGAAGACGACATACGAACTTCTAACTGGTAAGAAACCCAACGTTTCATATTTTCGGGTATTTGGGAGTAAATGTTACATTCTAGTGAAGAAAGGTAGGAATTCCAAATTTGCTCCCAAAGCTGTAGAAGGGTTTTTGTTAGGTTATGACTCAAATACAAAGGCATATAGGGTCTTCAACAAATCATCGGGTTTGGTTGAAGTCTCTAGCAACGTTGTATTTGATGAGACTAATGGCTCTCCAAGAGAGCAAGTTGATCTTGACGATGTAGATGAAGATGATGTTCCAACGGCCGCAATACGTACCTCGGCGATTGGAGATGTGCGACCACAGGAACAAAAAGAGCAAGATCAACCTTCTTCCTCAACAATGGTGCACCCCCAACTCAAGATGATGAACAGGTTCATCAAGAAGAGGCGTGTGATCAAGGGGGAGCACAAGATGATCAAGTTATAGAGGAAGAAGCACCACAGGCTCCTCCAACTCAAGTCCGAGCAACGATTCAAAGGAATCATCCCGTCGACCAGATTTTGGGTGATATAAGCAAGGGAGTAACTACTCGCTCTAGATTAGCTAATTTTTGTGAGCATTACTCGTTTGTCTCTTCTATTGAGCCTTTCAGGATAGAAGAGGCCTTGCTAGATCCGAACTGGGTGTTGGCCATGCAGGAAGAGCTCAACAACTTCAAGCGAAATGAAGTCTGGACCCTGGTGCCATGTCCCAAGCAAAACGTTGTGGGAACCAAGTGGGTGTTCCGCAACAAACAGGACGAGCACGGAGTAGTGTTAAGAAACAAGGCTCGACTTGTGGCAAAAGGTTATGCCCAAGTCGCAGGTTTGGATTTTGAGGAGACTTTTGCTCCTGTGGCTAGGCTAGAGTCTATTCGCATTTTGTTAGCCTATGCCGCTCATCATTCTTTCAGGTTGTTTCAAATGGACGTGAAGAGCGCCTTCCTCAATGGGCCAATCAAGGAGGAGGTGTACGTGGAGCAACCCCCTGGCTTTAAGGATGAACGGTACCCCGACCACGTGTGTAAGCTCTCTAAGGCGCTCTATGGACTTAAGCAAGCCCCAAGAGCATGGTATGAATGCCTTAGAGACTTTCTAATTTCTAATGCTTTCAAGGTTGGGAAAGCCGATCCAACTCTTTTCACTAAGACTTGTGACGGTGACCTATTTGTATGCCAAATTTATGTCGATGACATAATATTTGGTTCTACTAACCAAAAGTCTTGTGAAGAGTTCAGCAGGGTGATGACACAGAAATTCGAGATGTCGATGATGGGCGAGTTAAACTACTTCCTTGGGTTCCAAGTGAAGCAACTCAACGATGGCACCTTCATCTCACAATGAAGTACACGCAAGACTTGCTCAAGCGGTTCGGAATGAAGGATGCCAAGCCCGCAAAGTCTCCCATGGGAACCGACAGACATGTCGACCTCAACAAAGGAGTTAAGTCCGTTGATCAAAAGGCATACCGGTCTATGATAGGTTCTTTGCTTTATTTATGTGCTAGTAGACCGGATATCATGCTTAGTGTATGCATGTGTGCTAGATTTCAATCCGATCCAAGGGAGTGTCACCTTGTGGCCGTTAAGCGAATACTCAGATATTTAGTTGCCACGCCTTGCTTCGGGATCTAGTATCCAAAGGGGTCTACCTTTGACTTGATTGGATATTCAGACTCCGATTATGCTGGATGCAAGGTTGATAGGAAGAGTACATCAGGGACGTGCCAATTCCTAGGAAGGTCCCTGGTGTCGTGGAGTTCTAAGAAACAAACTTCTGTTGCCCTATCCACCGCTGAGGCCGAGTATGTTGCCGCAGGACAGTGTTGCGCGCAACTACTTTGGATGAGGCAAACCCTCCGAGACTTTGGCTACAATATGAACAAAGTCCCACTCCTATGTGACAATGAGAGTGCAATCCGCATGGCGGATAATCCTGTTGAACACAGCCGCACTAAGCACATAGACATCCGGCATCACTTTTTGAGAGACCACCCGCAAAAGGGAGATATCGAAGTGTTTTATGTTAGCACCAAGAACTAGCTAGCCGATATCTTCACTACACGACGGTTGATCTTTAGCGACCCTTATTAGGTACCAACTGTTGGTTGCTAAAGGTTAGGGACCGACGGTCAGTCGCTAAATCCTTTTGTAGCAACGGTCGGTTGGTCGCTAAAAGTCTAAAAATTTAACAACTTATGGTTGGTCGCTATAGATGTCGTCGGGGACTAACGGCGGGTCGCTATAGAATTAATGGGCCGTCCTCAAACCCTACATGTCCTCAGCCCCGCCAGCTGCCTAGCCATCCTCAGCCGGCAGCCGCTACGACGTCGCCCAGACTCCAGACTCCGGCCAGAGTCCAGAGCCGCCAGGACGCCAGGTACGCCGCCGGGCGCCGACCCCCTCCTCCCTCCCTCCTCCCTCTTCCCGCTGGAGGAAATGGAGCAGCTGGTGGGAGTTCACCATCACCACGACTCGCTCTCCCCTTGGGCTCCTCGCACCCTGACCCGCCCGCAGCCGCAGCCGCACCCGCTCCTCCACCATCTCCTCCACCAGTGCGACCTCGATGCCACAAGCCCACAACCCCCATCCTCCCCGGTGCTCTCATAGGAAGACGGTAGAGCCCCGCTCCAGCGATCCGCGCCCTCGTAGGCGCGCTCACCGCCGCGCCACCACCTAATGACACCGCCACAGGCCAGCTTCAACTATCCGCATCTTCTTCGATGCACTCAACACCGCTCTACCATTCTGCCTCCCAACCCAGCCCAGCCCCATATTTGCTTGCTGGTTTGGTTTGGGGAAATAGGTTGCCTGATTCCCTGATCCAAGAACGCCCATTGCCTGAGGTTCAGGTAATCCTCTTAACACCCTGTTGCTTCTGTATTTATCCAGCTTAGTTTTCCATCATCGGCTCAATGGTATATCAGCAATCATGGGAAATGTTTTAATCTCGTGATACAACAAACCTGTAAAGTTTGCACTCTAAATTTGCTTCTCATGAAAAGCATCATCATAGGTTTGTTCTGGCCCATGCGTTTTTGTGCTTCCATTATGTTGTGAATTAATATATTTAGCATTAAGTTTGGTTGATGTTGATTAGCTGAAATAATTCCTTTTATTTTTAAATCATGCCATTCTCATAGGTGGATTTCTGTCCTAATCTGCACATTCTGATATGTGTCCCACCTCCCAACCCAGCCCCCATATTTGGTTGCTGGTTTGGTTTGGGGAAATAGGTTGCCTGATTCCCTGATCCAAGAACGCCCATTGCCTGAGGTTCAGGTAATCCTCTTAACACCCCGTTGCTTCTGTATTTATCCAGCTTAGATTTCCATCATCGGCTCAATGGTATATCAGCAATCATGGGAAATGTTTTGATCTCGTGATACAACAAACCTGTAAAGTTTGCACTCTGAATTTGCTTCTCACGAAATGCATGATCATAGGTTTGTTATGGCCATGCCTTTTTGTGCTTCTGTTATGTTGTGAGTTAATATATTTAGCATTAAGTTTGGTTGATGTTGATTAGCTGAAATAATTCCTTTTAGGTTCAGGTGCTTGTGGTCAATCTATGTGATCCTGTGCTTGACTGTAGAGGGTTAATCAATTTAGTGGAAGTGGATATTGAATATGTTTAAGCATGAGGTTGTGCGTTAGGATCAGGTAATTATATGTTTTCCGGTTCACTTTAGTAGGTGCATGCTGACATACTTCGATTTGTTTTCCTGAAAAACATGAGGTCCTATCCATAATTCATGTTTTTACTGAAAATAATAAGTCATTCATCCATTCTTAAATATACTCTTTGATCTATCGGTGTTTGTGCAGGTCCAGAACATCTGCACCAGAACACCTAAAAAGAAGTCCTCCAAAGATTTGGTTAGTTGCTTCATGCTTTCTCTTCCTCCCTCTTGATACTTAGCTTTATTTGATCGATCTGTGCTATACTAGTATGTGTTATTTTTTATTTCTGTATCACAACTTAATCTTTGAGAACTCCTTGTATTTTTGTATTTTTTTTAAATTTTGTTCATACTACTATGTTTGATCTGTGCTATACTACTATGGTAGGACAATGATCTCATTCTATTTGCTGAAACTTCCCAGCAACAGTTTCCATGTCCATAGTACAGTTATTTATTGGTGACTTATGGCCACCAAATTAATTTCATTGTAGCAGCCATTATAGTAGGCCAAAGAAATTTCAGAAGGATGCAATATGCAGAAACTACATTCTAAAGGTGGCTAAAAGGTGAGTGTAGAGTGTGCTTTTATTAGTATTTTAGCCACATACGCAAACACCCCAATGGCCTTGCCTAAAATCAAATGAATAAAGTCAGCTTGTGTTTGTTTTCATTTTTCTTTTCAAAGAGAAGGGAAAAAATAGACAAAAGGCTTGGCCCTTAGTTCTACCTCTTCAATACTCTGCGTACAATTACATCTTAGGTTTTCTTAATCCATCATAAATTATATTCACCCACTACGGTTCTCCTTAAATATGAATCTGCTGCAATTAGCTTAGCCTGGACCCATATTCAAACAAACAAGTCATAGGAAATAGACGCTTAAGACAAGTGAACAAAAATAAATGCAACATATGACAACTAAAATAATTTTTCTAACGAAAAAAGGGCAGCTACAAACTTCTGCCAAGACAACTCTAATTAGTATAAAATTATAGTACCTGAATTCTATAGTCTCTGATCATGATATTTGACTGGTTTCATTAAGAGTGAACATATATGATGATAACAATAGTACATGTACAATGAGTAGCTACATGGAGTTACACTTGCTTTGCATCTTTGACTCATAGATTATTGTATTTTGTTTCAATTTTTTATCACTGCTTCTCCCTGAAAGAGATGGAAGGGGACCATTTCGACGCTCAAATTACAGGCATTGCAATAGATCTTCTCAAATGAGATATTTTGTTTCAATTTTTTTATCATTGCATTAGGTTCAGGTGCTTGGAGATGATTTCACCTCTGAATCCCATGCCTTCTCAAATGAGATATTTGTGCTTTATCTCAACGAGGAAGGTCATGCATGAGTGGCCTCCAGCTGATAGAGCCCTCACATTAGATTGTGTTATTTTGATGATGGTTCCAAATTTTCATGGTCAAGGTGGTTTCCGTCCAATATTCAGGATATACGGCCCAGATCCACTCATGCCCCCTGATTAGACTCCAAAAGTTCTTTTTTCAACTCCAAACAAAAGCAACCTCATTGTTATGCTTTTAAGCTGTTAGCTAATGATGTCTTATATAATATCACACATGTTATAAATATCTTGAAACATAAAATTTGATTTCTTTTATATCTTCCTTGCTAACCTTTACTAGAAAGGAATTGACTATTTCTGACCTTGGGCAGGTGAGCTGATGAAAATAGACCTTCAATTTCATGTCCAAGGTGATATTGTCCTAGAGTGTAACCATTTGTATGAGGATCTGGATCGTGAAGAGATGGTTTTCCAAATCATGTTCAATACAGCATGCATCCGATCAAACATCTTGATGCTTAACCGCGATCACATAGACATGTTATGGAATGGATGTAGTTACTTCACATGTTGCAATAGAGCCTGTTATTCATCAAGAGAAACAAGGACCTCCTTTGAAATGCAGCAATTTAAACAAGATATGTACACCGTAGCAACGCATAAGCACCTACGTAATCGTTGTGCACTAACATTTATCGAATAATTTTACGCCGTCGCAACGCACGGGCACATACCTAGTGATATTATAATTGTGATGCTTTTGTGAATATATAATTGTGGTACTTTTGTGTTTATGTGATGGGTCTATGATTGTGGTATACTGATAAACTGTGTATGTCTTTATGATTTGTGTATAAAATCTGTGATTTGTGGTGCTTAATTAAATGTATATTATTATTAATAACAACTGTAAAAAGGGTGACTTTCTGTTGGTTGCTAAATGTATAGTATGACGACTTATGGTTGGTTGCTAAATCTATAGTACAGGAACCCATGGTTGGTCGCTAAATATACAATATTAGCAACGGACGGTCGATCGCTAAAAAGATGTCGGTCGCTAAAGGCTTTAGCGACGGCACTTACAGCGACCATCCTTATGGGTCGCTAAAAGTTTTTAGCGACCAACCATAGGTCGCTGAAGGCCGTTTTAGCAACCAACCGTAGGTCGCTGTAAGTGAACCGTCGTGTAGTGCTTTACCAAGCCTCTAGATGAGAAGACCTTTTGCAGGCTGCGTAGTGAGTTAAATGTCTTAGATTCGCATAACTTTGATTGATCTATAGCATACATATGTTTTATGTCTTTGATCATGTTTCTTTATACATATTATTGCTTATTTATGATGCTCAAGTTGTGCAAGAGATCCCCGGACCTCACAAGTCCATGTGTGAATGATGCATATATTTAGGGGGAGAAATGCTACAACTTGACCCTTTGAGACTAACCGTGTGCTTGAGTTTACTTAACTTAGTCTCAAAGGTGGATTGAAAGGGAAAAGTGGACTTGGACCATGAAAGACTTCCACTGCACTCCGATGTGAGGGTAAGTTACTCCAAGTTCATCTACATGCTCTTATTGCCTCTTTTACTCTTAATTGACAATTTTGGTGAGGCAATGGGGTTAAGGGGCCAAGATTGATCCCATTTTGGTGCTTAATGACAAAGGGGGAGAAAATAAGGCCAAAGCAAATGGATCAGCTACCACTTGTGAAAAAGAGTAGAGTAGAACTTTTGATTTGTCAAAATAACTCTTACTGTCAAAGTTTGGTCTCTTGTGGGGAGAATGTTTGATTATGGGAAAAAGGGGGGAGTTTTTGGCTCTTGATCATTTTTACTCTTGGATTATCTCTCTTTGAGTCTAAACATGTGTGTTTAACTTAGAAATAGGAAAATAATTTTGATTTCCAAAAACAAACCAAGTGGTGGCAAAGAACGATCCAAATATGTCAAATCTTGTCAAAGACTATTTTTGTTCTCAATTGCATTGATGTTGCACTTCCATTTGTTGCTTTTTGATGTGTTGGCATAAATCACCAAAAAGGGGGAGATTGAAAGGGAAATGTGCCCTTGGGCCATTTCTAGTATATTTTGGTGATTAAGTGCCCAACACATATTAAGTGTGTAATTATATGCCAAATGATGGATGAAGTGCAAATCGACAAGAAGGAATGGTTCTATACTTAGTACATTGGTTTTTGTGTACTAATATATTTATCTAAGTGCTAGAATCAGAGAAAATAGAAAAAGGAAAAGAGTTGGCTGGAGCAGCCAAGACTCAGCGCAGTCTGGCACACCGGACTGTCCGGTGGTGCACCGGACAGTGTCTGGTGCGCCAAGCTGAGCTCTAGCGAACTGACCACTCTCGGGAATTCGTCGGCGGCGTACGACTATAATTCACCGGACTGTCCAGTGGTGCACCGGACTGTCCGGTGAGCCAACGGCCGCCAGCGCAACCGTCGGCCGCGCAATCCGTGCGCGACGCGTGGCCCACGCCAACGGTCGGCTGGGGTCACCGGACTGTCCGGTGCGCCAACCAGCCCGAAGATCCAACGGTCGGCTGCGCCAGGAATGGAAGGAGATCTGCACCGGACAATGAACAGTGGATGTCCGGTGGTGCACCAGACTGTCCAGTGCGCCACCCGACAGAAGGCAAGAATTGTCTTCCAAGAATGCCTCCAACGGCTCCTAGCTGTCTTGGGGCTATAAAAGGGACCCCTAGGCGCATGGAGGAGTCACCCAAGCATACTTTGAGCATTCTTAATCTTTCACACTCCGCCTCCACGCACTTGATTGACTTTCTTAGTGATTTGAGCTCCGTTCTAGTGGTGAACTTGTTGCGATTCATTCGAGCTCAAGTCTTGGTTGTGTGTGTGCGTATTGCTACGGATTAGTGTGTGTTGCTTCCCTCCCTTACTCTAGTGCTTTCACTTTGATCTTTGTTGTAAGGGCGAGAGACTCCAAGTTGTGGAGATTCCTCGCAAACAGGGAAGAGTTAAAGAAAGAAAAACACCGTGGTATTCAAGTCGATCATTGGATCACTTGAAAGGGGTTGAGTGCAACCCTCGTCCATTGGGACGCCACAACATGGAGTAGGCAAGTGTTATACTTGGCCGAACCACGGGATAAATCATCGTGTCTCTTGTGCTTGTTTTCTTTGCGACCATTGTGTTTCACAAGAGCTTGGTCCTTAGCCGCTTAATTCCATTGTGCTAACACTTAATCAAGTTTTGTGGCTGTAAGTTTTAGTTTCTACAGGATCACCTATTCACCCCACCTCTAAGTGCTGTCAGTTGGGGGCCTTCGTCTTCCGAAGGTCCTCAAAAACATGATTAACAATGTTTCCCAAGTATGATATTGTACAGGAACCTTCGGACTTAGAATGAAGCTGTACACAATATGAAAAGCATGGTCGGGAGGAAGGTTGAACCAGTTCCAAAGCTACGCGCAAGGAAGCTTTGGCTCAGCAGCAGAAAAAGGAATCGACTTAAAGAGGAAAAGGCTATCTAGTCCTCGATAGATTGTCCTTAAGTCAATAGTAAACTTAAAGGGCATGAATGTAATTTTACACAGGCTGCGCCCTGTGCCTATAAATAGATGAACAGTACCCCCGTACTGTTCATGTTGACTTGTATTCACTCGTGCGTCACGCTTGGACTTTCGCCTTCTATCAAGCCGAAGGTACAAATGTAATTCAATATTATTCATGTTCATTCATGATAATATAATAAAGAAATGTTAATGGTGTTATATGATTATTCATGTTATTTCTCATGTTTCATATGCTTCTACTTCCATTAATATACTCTGCGATGATGAAGGTACGTCCTTCATGACCTTCGTGTGAAGATCATTATATCCTAAGGGTGATAATGCTTCGAAGGACGAAGGACTTTAACAATTAACATTTTGTGTTGCCTTGTTCTTAACTCATAGCATTTGAGAACAAGTCCCCAACATTGGCGCCCACCTCAGGTGAACTCAATCGACCAACTTCGGCAAGCCGTGACCTTCGTCATGCCGCCGAAGAAAACTTCTTCAGGGCTAGGGGCTGCACTGCAGCCACTGGACGTCAACCAGGACACACTGCGCGAAGCTCAAACTCAAAAGAGGAAGGCTACAAGTCCAACACCCTAGGAGGAGGAGCTGGACCAGGAGATATGGGATCTTGAAGCTATCCATCAGCAGGTCGAAAGGAAGAGAGAGAAAATACTTCGTCTTTCCGATCTACAGAAGAAGATCGATGAAGCTACTGAAGTACATCATCTTACTCAAGATGACCAAGACCGAAGACCTCCACAAAGAGAGCTTCGTCAAGACAATTCCTACAATGATGATGATTGGTATGACGATTTCCATCAGGCCCCGTTTGTTTCGTTGGAATTGAATTATATTCTAATAATTATAATTTAGACAAAACTAATTGAGTTAATATATTTATTTATGTAATATATTAATATGTTATCCTAAATCATATCAGATAGATAGTTATACATTATATTTATGTTATAGAGAAACAAGTAGAAGAGTGTGTTATAAATTGTACATTAGAAAGTAACATGTAAATCTATATAATTAATTTCCATCTCCCGTCCCTATGAATTTGAGATAGGCATATATATACATTTTGGAAAGTTGTGGAATGTCACATTCTAAAAAGATAGCCTATTGCATTAGTTAAATTCCAATTCCTTAAAATGAAGGGAAACAAACGGGCCCTCATGGAAATTTTGCTTTTGATGATGCTTCTCCTCTATCAACATAACTGCAGGCTACCCCATGGCCCCCATCATACAAGCCACCTCAGCTCCCCATGTATGATGGGCACTCAGATCCGAAGCAGTTCCTGATGAGCTACGAAGCAACTATATCTTCGTACGGGGGCAATACCGCAATCATGGCGAAGTCCTTCGTCATGGCAATCTGAAGTGTGGCACAGACATGGTACTCTTCTCTCCGGCCAGAGACAATCACGTCATGGAAGAAGCTTAAGGACATGTTGGTCACCAGTTTTCAAGGGTTTCAGACGAAGCCAGTCACCGCTTAGGCATTATTCCAGTGCACTCAAGACCATGAGGAGTACCTTCAGGCATATGTCCGAAGGTTCTTACGTCTGAGAGCACAGGCGCCCACGGTGCCTAATGAAATCGTCATTATGGCCATGATCAAAGGTCTTAGGCCAGGGCCTACGGCTCAATACTTCACCAGGAAACCCCCCCAGACTCTGGAGAAGCTGCTTTAGAAAATGGATGAGTACATCCGGGCTGATAATGACTTCCGCCAAAGAAGTGAGGAAGCTTATAGATTTTCTGAGATGACTAGGGGCTTCGAAGAAAGAATCCACCCTAGGCATGTCAGATCAATCCACAGCTCCAATCAGAACGATGATAAAGGAGGCCAGTTTCAGAGGCCACAACACAGCTCACAGTCTTCAGGACAGCAGCAAAGCTCCTTCAGGCCACCAGCTCCAAGGGGCCGAGGCGACAGGGGCTTCGAAGGAAGATATGGGGATCAGCCGAGGAAAATCTATTGCTTATTCAGTGGTGAGGACAAGGGCCACACTACAAGAACATGTCAGATCACCATTCAGAAGTAAAAAGAGATTGCCGAAGCAAAAGCCCGGCAGAATCAGCCGAAGCAGGTCCTACATACTGCTTTGTGCCACTCTCCTTACATACCAGAATATGTGGGCAATCAACCTGTAGCTTTTGTTGCTTCGGCAAGCCATTCACAAGCTTCCTGGCCCCAGCTCCCACCGCCACCACCATTGCAACCTACTTATACCCGAAGCCAGCAGCCAGAAGGGCGCCAGCACTCCCAACAACAACGTGACTTCAGGGAGGAGTCCGAAGCTCGTACAGTCAACAACACTGTACCAGAATCAAAGCACATATACTGAGCAATATCCTACTTCTGAAATACTTTTATTTTCTATGCCATTTTGCTTTCTGTATAAGGAACGAGCAATGAAAACTTAGTTTTAATTTCTTGTAATGATTTTGCCTGTACCAGAATGAAATATATCTTCTTCACAGATTTACGAAGCTCAAAAGTCGTTCCAAAGGGAATGCGAGCCAACATAAACGAAACTGCAAAAGTCATTCCTAAGAGAGCGCAGCGTAAGTTCTTTGCTCAAAAGTCGTTCCTAAGGGAATGTAGAGCCAAAATTGACGAAGCTACAAAAAGTCATTCCTAAGGGAGCGCAGTGTAAGTTTTCTGCTCAAAAGTCGTTTCAAAGGGAATGCAGAGCCAAATACCGCCGAAATATAAGGCGAAGAAGTTCAAAAGTCGTTCCTAAGGGGATGCAGAACTTATACTGCCAAAATAGAAGGCGAAGAAGTTCAAAAGACGTTCCTAAGGGGATGCAGAACTTATATCACCGAAATAGAAGGTGAAGAAGCTCAAAAGTCGTTCCTAAGGTGATGCAGAGCTTGTGTATTCCAGTGTGGGCGTGTGGGTGTGTGTCTTCGGCATCCTCATCATTTTGCATCATGTCATCACATCATTTCGCATAACATTACATTATACATCATATTGCATTAACGGCACAAGAATCAAATACGAAGCCAATCTTTGGCAAATGCTTCGTTAAAATGAAAATGTGATAAGGCACGAAGTAAGCTTCGGGAAATACAGTTTTATCAGCCTTGTCATAAGAAGGGATCACTTTATTTACGAAGCATGAAAAGAAGGGAAGATGTTTTTTCGTCGAAGGCTCAAAACGGTATGTGTGTAAATTTCATGCATCGCAAAGAAATAAATTACAATAATTTACATATTTGATTCAATGTTACATACATCAAATGTCACATAGTTTTGTTACAATAGAAGCCTAATATTCATTCCACTGTTCCATACATCAAGCGTTTCAAAATATTATACAATAAAATGTATTCTTCTCTAAGGACTTTTTCAGCAACTTCGTTCAAAAGTTTATCGACGACGTCGTCAATAATGGAGTCTTCCATGCTTATAATATCCAGTGATTCCTTCATTTATGGATCAGCTAGGGGATCGAACGGTTCCGGTGGTGGGGATAGTTCAGCTAAAGTAGGTAAATCGATTAGTTCGAAGCCACAAAACAAGTACCGAAGCTAAAAAACCAAAAGATAATACCTATACGCCTTTCACGTTTAGTAGCCTCTTCAGCTCGCTTTGCTTCAGCCCGGGCATTGTGGGTGTCTTTTTCATTCTTTTTTATAATCTCGTGGGCCAGCTCTCGGCCACCATTCACCCAAACATCGTTATAAAACTTCCCGCCCATTAAAGTTGCTTCGGCTTAAGGATCCTTCGTATCATCTATGGAGAAGGTAGCTTCGGCCTAGGCTATGGCCTTAACGTGATCACATCCGGCCTTCTCCAGAATAGCTGAGATTCCCCGCGCACCGAAAAACGCGCAAATGTCCCCGTGATCACTCAAAATTTCCTCGAAGGCTTCGGCTTCTCCACTTATCCATTCAACAACGCCCTTGGGGTCGCCTCGTATTAAATTTTCTTCAGCAGAGTAGGCGCCCACTTTGGCGAAGCTAGTTTTTAATTTCTTCACACAATCCAAGGATTTCTTAAAGCACCTTTCCTTGGATTCGCGAAGTTCTTCAACATTTTTCTCTAGCTTATTTTTCCAGTATTCACTGGTCTCTTGGTTAGCCTGTGCGAGTGCGCACCTCTCATTAGCTTCGGCCAATTGTCTCTGAAGGTCTTCAACCTCAGCTTTTTGGGTTTCGGCTTGAGCTTTGTATTGAGCTTCGTCTTCTTTTAGCTTATTTACCAATGAAATCAAAATCTTGTCTTTCTTGAGACCTTCGTTTCTTAGCTCAATCACCTCTAAGCGAAGGTTGTTAAGGGCTATTGTACAGCCTTCGTCTTCGGTGTTCTTTTGTGCCCTCAAGGCGTTGTTAAGAATTAAGCCCTACAAAAAAGAAGAAAGAATTGAGCATGACAAATAAAATACTTTATTCCCAACTTCAAGGTCAACTTCCATACCTTTATACTATTGTACGCCAGTCTATCAGCAAGATCATCCTTCGACAAAACCGAATGACGTTCTTCAAGTTTTGGAAATCTCACACTTTTAGCTATCTCCCGGCAAACGGATATTTCTTTGTTATCCGGGAGATAGTACATGAAATCATCCTCGTTAGTACCATTGAACACTAAGGCCCCCTTCGGATATTTTAGTCTTTGGGCGTAGTGTTTGGCCTCCAAGATTTCTTCTTCAGATAATTCTTTCCCCGAAGCATGTCGAACAATGTAATCAATATCTTCAGTTAGGGCTTCGGGGACATGAGATTTTGCTTTTTCTGCCATATTTTGCTCTGTTGTATTGTCGGTATCTGAAATTTGCTGACCCACCTTATCTTCAGGCACGACAGCCTTCGTCTCAGTGGGCGCTGAAGGCCTAGCTTCGGCTTCGACTTGGCTTTTGGCAGCTTCAGCAGCTTTCTTGGTAGGAGCAGGAGTTAAGGCCTTCGTGGTCTCTATGACAGCGTCTAGTACGCTGGCCATCCTTCTCCTTTTGGGAGTTGCGGCAGCAATTTTCTGTACCTTTGGCAATTCTGCCCCTGCTGATGGGCTCAGAATTTCTGGCAGTTTCAATACCTTTTCCACTATCGGCTCTTCGTCCGCACCATCTTTTGCTTCGGTAGGCCCGACTGTAGGCACCTTCGGCACTACAATTGGCTCTTCGGCGCTCTGCGCAGTCGGAGCAGCTTGTTTTACTTCGGCAGTTGAAGAGGTTCCTTCGCCAAATTCAGGCACCACGGTCGGTTCAATGTATCGCGGCCGGTGGGTCAGGACTTTCATCTTCTTGCCCTTCGGCACAGCAGTGGCGGCTAAAGCGATAACTTTTCTTTTCTTCTCTTGCCTTCGCAGTGGGTAGTGATAATCAGGGTATACGAAGCCGATGGCATCAAATACTTTGTTTAATCTTTTCTTCCCCCGGCCCCCCGAAAGCTGCGGACAAGGCATCATCTTCGACTCTGCTATATGCTCCAAGTAGCTCGGCGCTGATAGCCTCAATACTTTTTAGCCAATCATCATTTGGCTCATCAAACCGGTCTCTGAATCTGAAGGTATACTTCAATCAGACCAACCCACCTTCAGTTGACTCGGCGGTAGTATCCTTCGACATATCCCAGTTTTCTACAAGTGGCCATATTCTGTATGCTATGTGCTCTTGAACTATATCCCTTGTGCCAATGAAGGCACAAACGTTGCTAAAAGCCTTTTGGCATGCTTTGTCATTCTGATCGATTGTCACCTTCGGCCTCTGAAGGCCGAAACGAGACCAGATGGGGCGTTGGATGATTTCCTTAATGTCCTCTCTTTCAATCTGATCATTCTTGACATAAGACCATTCTTCCATCCAGACCCCAGGCCATCTTTTTCGAAATGTAGGAACTGGATGGCTTGCATTGGATCGAGCAATGAATCCGTAACAACCGAAGTTGTTGTGATACTGCTCCTTGCCGATAGCCTTCGTCTCGTACAAAAGTTCATGCATGCTGCAAAAACACCTTGCGCTTGGTTCCAATCCTTGGCTTCTCACATCCCAAATAAACAAACCCATCCTGATTATAGCTTCAGGGGTAAGTTGATGAAGAAAGATCTGAAACGTCTTCAGTACTTCAACCAAGAATCTGCTCAACGGGGACCGAAGCCCTGCTTTCAAAAAGCTTCGGTAAATAACCACCTCATTTACTTCAGGAGTAGGAGCATCGTTGTCTCCTCCAACCCTCACAATAGTCATGTCGCGGAAGTATCTCCCTCTCATAGCATCAACATGACTTGTTTGATAGTCGATTTTCCGAAGATGGTATGGCTTGGTCACCACGACCGATCTTTAGAATCTTTGTCTCCACTTTGTGCATCATACTCATCATTGTCGTTGGAGTCTTCAGATAGATCCGCCAGTATTTCTCTTGTAATTTTTCTGTGTTTGTTTTTGCCATGGATTCGAAAAACCCAGCGATGAAAGGATCCACAACTTTTTTCTCTTCAAATAGCTTTGTGTCCTCAGTTATCTTCGTCCCCTCAGTCATCTTCTTCTCCTCAGACATCTTCTTCTCCTCAGACATGGTGAAAACATGTCTTTAAACCAAAGCTCAAAAAGCTTGAAAATCAGACAAAAGCTAGTGAACAAGAGCTAAAAGTTTGAGATAAAAACACAAATGGCAGAAATGGCGTATCAAATGCTGCCGGTGTGGGTTCCTATTTATACGCCTAGCGCTTTGCAGCTTGGCGGACCCCGTCTGTCATTGTCTGTCGCTATTCTAGCGAAGGGAAGGTGTTTTTTTGGACCTTCGGCTTAAGGCCTCCGTTCACGTCACAGTCTAAATTTGTTGTTATAACAAATTATTACTGCGAGGGGCTACTGTTGGGGGCCTTCGTCTTGCGAAGGTCCTCAGAAACATGATTAACAATGTTTCCCAAGTATGATATATGTACAGGAACCTTCGGACTCGGAATGAAGTTGTACACAATATGAAAAGCATGGTCGGGACGAAGGTTGAACCAGTTCCGAAGCTACGCGCAAGGAAGCTTTGGCTCATCAGCAGAAAAAGGAACCGACTTAAAGAGGAAAATGATATCTAGTCCTCGATAGATTGTCCTTAATCAATAGTAAACATAAAGGGCATGAATGTAATTTTACATAGGATGCGCCCTGTGCCTATAAATAGATGAACAGTACCCCCGTTACAGTTCACGCTGACTTGTATTCACTTGTGCGTCACGCTTGGACTTTCACCTTCTATCAAGCCGAAGGTACAAATGTAATTCAATATTGTCCATGTTCATTAATGATAATATAATAAAGAAATGTTAATGGTGTTATATGATTATTCATGTTATTTCTCATGTTTCATATGCTTCTACTTCCATTAATATACTCTGTGATGATGAAGGTACGTCCTTCATGACCTTCGTCTGAAGATCATTATATCCTAAGGGAGATAATGCTTCGAAGAACGAAGGACTTTGACCATTAACATTTTGTGTTGCCTTGTTCTTAACTCATAGCATTTGAGAACAAGTCCCCAACAATAGTAAATATGTGACATTTGTTTCTGTACCACTATTCATCATATGTGTGAGACTTGGTCCCAGCACACATGGTGATTATTTCGCGCCCGAGTTTTGGACCCCTGAAACCCAGGTGTGACAGTCAAGAACAGGTACCGCAAGATGAGGAGCATGAAGGATGCTACGATGTTCGGAGAGGTCTAGGTCGTCGTCTCCCAGTCAGTATGACGGTGGAGGATCATTGTCGGCATATGGTGTAATGTATTTAGCTATTTTATACATAACTTCTATTATATAATAAAGATGTGACATTGTTTTCTGTATCCTGAGTCATCATATGTGTGTGAGACTTGATCCTAGCACATATTTGAGACGCACCCGGGGTAGCCCTTAACTCTATGTGTGACAGAAGTGGTATCAGAGCAATGTTGACTGTGTGACGTAACCTAGATAGACCTGGACAAACCCTTACCTACTTTCCAATTCTACTCTGATTCTTTCTAAACATCCCTTAATCATTTCTCATCCTTTATTATTTACTCTGATTACTCTCACCTTTTCTTTCTTAAAGCCAAAAGAGGATTTCACACCTTGGAATCCTATAACCGAATTGTACCTAAGTAATAGGAGTCCTAACCTAATAGATTAATCTAACCTAACCAAATCTGACCTTAAGTCGATTTAAGATAATGTGACTTACTTAACAAGTTAGTTAATACTAATGAAATAGATTATACCCTACTCCTCTAAACATGTTTTAACTTAAGTTCACTTAACCCTAAAATTGGTGGCTTAGATCAACTCGACCATGAACAACAACCTAACCTACCTAATAGGTTGCCTAAATCCACCTATCCCAACCTTAAAGCAAAGTAAACCCTGTTTGGCCTACCCACCCCATGTACCCCAACTATCATAACTATAGGTCCATAACTCAGATGGTAACACCAAGACTAAAGGAGGAAGAGATCAACCTCGTCAAGGAAGAAAAGAGTTAATCCAGATCTTCAAATGAGTCAAGATCCATCATCTAGTTTAAAGCTTTTCTTACCCTAACCTTTCTCACCACAACCTATCATTGACGTAGCCATATAGAGTCCTACCTAATAGATGGCCATACATGAAAGATACCCATGCTTTCCTAATCATCTGCTAATTTGTGTTAAAGACTTGAACAAAAAAACTTTAGATTTTTGAACCAATTAAAATCTAAAACTTTCTACATCCCTTTCTTACTAATCTCGAGGATGAGATTATTTTTAAGGGGGGAATTTGTAACACCCAAAATCACACTTTGAGGATTTAGAGAATTCTTCAAAAAGAGCTGAGAGCAAATGTCTTCTAATAATGATTGCTTTCATAAAGTTTACCTCTCTAAAGTAAATAAATGAAAATATTAAAAGTTTGACAGTTCAAAACTTAGATTTGAAATTTCGAAACTAGAATTTAATTAGAATCTCAAAAGGAAATAAAAGCAGGACTTTCTGATTGATTTGTTAGAGTAGATTATTTTCTTCATGAGCTATATATAATTAGAAACACACCTTTAAAATATTCAAAGCTAAGGTAACTCTTAACAAAGATATGCATTACCTTTTTAGTAATAAATATTGAATTTTGAATGAACTTTTAAACTACATAATCAAAATAATGATTTCTTTAAAATGAATAATTTACATATTTGGATTGTTTACTTAAATGGTTAAAGGAACAATTAATAAATAGAATACATAATTACACATCTCATGCTTGGTTTCCTGTATTGTTGCATTCATATTTAAATTTGAAAATCAAATTTGAATTTGAATATTTAAAACATAAAACAGAAATGGAAAATAGAAAAGAAGAGAAAAAGAAAAAAAGAAGGAAAACATGTTGGGCCAAAACCCTTCTCCTCAGCCTAGCTAACCGCTTGCCCGACACAGCAGTACAAGCACCGTCATGTTGTAACACCCCGTCCAATCCCTGGACCAGCGGTACTTACTCCTGGCAGCTCTCTTGGATCATATATCGTCCCCACAGACCAACATGACTTAACTTGGAGGTTCTTTCGAGATAGGCTTCTAAAAAAGAAGATGCACCTTGTTGATATGAATACTCTATTAATTCTATTAAGCCTTGGGCCAGGATATCACACATGTGGGGCCACCCTATCAAGGAATCTCGCCGCGTGCGCGTGTGGACGCTCGATTGCTGCGGTGCACAGAGGTGTCGGCCCGTCCGACCCATGGCTGTCTCGCACACGTATCTCTGTCGCTGTCGGGTGGGGTCACCTGGTCAGCCCACCACCACACACCCTTGTCTCCTGGCTATCACTGAGAAGTGGGCCCTGTTGTCCAGATGCTTCTTCTCCCCCTCTCTCGTAACCACCGAGCAAATCACTAGCTGGAGTCTGTTACATCTTCGCCGGGTTGGTGATTCAGCCAGGGAAGGGGCTATAAAGCTTGGGCTCCGCAACCCCTCGCTGATCCCCAAATCAAATGTCGCCGGTGTGTTGATTGGGTGGTGCCTCCATGGTGATAGTCGAGAGAGAGAGAGAGAGAGAGAGAGAAAGGCCACTGACATCGCAAGTCACCCAGGTCGCCGCTTAGAGGCTAGGAAGAGGTCAAGGGGATGCTCTAGCACGTGTGGATTGTGTAGGTGGGAGCTTATGGCTGCAGAGGCCTTCTGTGCTGGCCAGTTTTCTCACCGTAGCGACGGCACCACCGTGGAACTTCTGTGCATCGTGGACAACTTCATCGCTACCCTCGCTGTTGGTGAGACCCTTTCCTTTCATTTCGATTTATTATCTGCTTCATGTAGCACTCATTCGCAGTAGAGTTCGGGCATCAGGGCGCTAGGGTGCGGGTGCCGGTGATGGCCGCCACCGCATTGAGAGCGCAGGCACCACCGTGTTTGGTCAGCGATAGAAGAAGGAGTTGGTAGGATATGAGACATTGATCGTTGAGCATGAGACTAGGATTAGATCTCTAGAGTATCCTTTTCGGTTTGTAATCTTGATCGTTGATTTGGGGAAGAGAGATCATGATTAAATTAGCTGATACCCCTTTGCGCCCTACACCACAATCGTCGAATCTGATCAGGTTGGTCCAGGTCGTCCCCGCCTATCCCGCTGAGCCAATCTTTATAAAGAGACCCTCTACTCTTATTGAATCTACCCACCATCCTTCCTTATGCAGAGAATGTTACAACTAGGTCCGAATTCTTGCAAGATAGACCCTGAGCTTTGAAAATTTAGAACCCACAGTCCCATGATTTTTGAATTTATATAAATTAATTCCGAAAATCAATTTCTAGTACAAAAATAATCCCAAAAAGCTTAATTAATTCATAACTCCTCCATTTACCTTTGATTTTAGTGGTTCTTAAACCTTAGATCTGGTATGGACACATAGAATATGAATACACATTTTGTTCCTATGTTTTGATGTAATGTTATTGTATCCATTATTTGCTTATTTGTATATATTGCTATGAGTAGAAGCGAGATCATGAGGAACCCGAAGCCCAAACTTGGGGAAGTACCTGGAATCGCAAGTAAAAGGCAAGTTGTGTCCTTGATCACATTCTTTGGCCTAATAATGTTTATGTTTTTGATAATCACCATGGCATGCTTAGGTTAAATTGACGGGACCTAATATGTTACCTTGTTTTGTCACCCTACACATTGCATACAGATGAATTATTTGGTAGTCTTGCTACTGCTCTACCTAGTTTTGGGATTAATATTATATCTGAATTATGATCATGCTTTTAACATTATTGTTGGCTTAATTATTGTTCATGATAAGATTATTGTATTAATTGGAACATGGAGAACCACTCGAGAAAACAATGATACCACGAGGGTGGTATGGGACCTCCTTGGCTAACTAATTAGGAAAGGTAGTGTAGGACTACCTTACCCGAAAGGGGCAACCACACTATGAGAAAGTTCTCGGTATAGGGAGGTTGTCGGGTCGATCATGCTGTGATGACTTTTCGAATGAGAGATTCCTATATTGCCCCCCACTATACCACAACACTAAATTAGCGTCGGACTACTGTCGCTATAAATAGAGGTATACCATCGAACTGTCAGTCGCTACAAATTGTCACAGATGGTGAGTCGGTATATATCTATATTCCAACAGAATATCCGTCGCTATATTTATATGTGAATAGCGTCGCTTCGTTCGTCGGCAATAACCAGCAATAGCATTGTACCGTCAGTCGGCATAAAAAGCATTGGGCAATTTCTCTAGCGCGCGACATGACAATTGTTGGCGGGCAAAATTAGTCACAGGACCTGCACCTTTTCACAAGACTAGAACCCTAAGTCAGCCGCCGCACCATGAATAGCCGCCGCCGCCGAGGAACACCCACACCTAGCCACCGCTGCCAATCCTGCTAAATCAGCCGTGTGTGTTTGGGGAGGCGTGTGGAGCTCGCGCCAATCCGGCCGCTGAACGACCGCACGGCCGCGAGGCAGTGCCCTGTGCGCGCGGCGAGCGTGCGTGAGCAGGGGCCAGGCAAGAGCGGAGTAGCGCCGGTGTGGGCACAAGGGCGATATTTGGATAAGGACGGCACACGTGCTGAGGTCTGGGTGGGTGCTGTACCGGTAGCCACTAGCTCCAGCAGGGGTGCGTGCAGTTGCGCTCAAGGAAGAAGACATCATCACCACTTCATTAGCAAGACATATTACAGGTATTAATCTCTCTTTCTTCTCCCCCTCCAACGCTATAGATATGTATATTGGGAATTTTCGCTTGTGCAAGGTAGATTATTGGAGAATTTTAAAACTTTAGCATTCCCAACAACTGCATACATCACTATAGTTTTGTCTCCACTGCGAGACGCAGACCATGGACATGTAGATCTGCCATGTGCTTCTTTACAAAATTTGTTGTGTGCTTTACAAACGAAATATGTTGACACATTTAATTCATGGAAATGTGTGGGGATGCAGACCATATAAAGATGTTGTGTGCACTCGACAGCCTTCCGCAATGGCAGATGGGCAGCAGTGGAGGCCCTTGCGACATGTCTTTTTGTTTCTCAAATTTTTTATGCATTCATCAAATTCTTGGTGGAGTTGCTGCGTTTTATGGAGTTTGAATGCATTCATTAGTTTCTGGGTACGAGGACTGTTAGCTTTCATTTGTCTGAACCAATTTAATTAGAAACTGTTAGCTAGTGTCCACTTTTAGCTGTTAATAAGGCTGAACCAATTTAATTAGAAACTATTAGCTAGTGTGCACATTTGTCTAGAATGGAAGACGTAAAGAAACTGCATATGGGAGCGAGCGAACAACCTATCGATCGAACCAATTTAATTAGAAACTGCATATTTTGTTGTTCCTATATATCTAAAGCGATGCTATTTTTGTAAACCTATCGATCGAAGACTCGCGCAAGGCACGAGCAAGCTACTAGTAATATGAAATAGCACTTGCTTTCAGATATCAAGGATTCACAAGATTCTGTGTAAACAATAAGGCTGAACCAATTTCATTTTTTTATTATCAATAAGACTGAACTAGTTTCTGTTTCTGAAAAAATTGACTAATAATTGGAACCACCATGATGTCTTTGTAGCTTACTATCTCATTTATGTGCACTTATCTAATTTAATCCATTCATACACTGCAGCATCTGAATCTACATTTGATCTAGTGCTAGCACAACCTCTTATTTCAATAGAAGGCTAAAAGTGAAAGAACCCGCACAAGCTCTTGTGTGACGGTATGATTGTCTTTCTATTCATCTTTTTCATAACATGTGGATTTGAATATCATATGCATGGACATAAATAAAGATATATAAAATTATATGATTATTGTATTTCTTATGATATTTTTCATTTTGGAAGCTATCTGGTCCCCTATACAAAGGTTGATGGACAAAACATGGATCGATAATGATGCTAGGTACAAACCATGTTTCACAAATTGAATGACACACATGGTTAAAATGTCATTTAACATAAAAATATTGTAGGCACAGCAAGGCATATTTGCAAGGAGTGAATGGTTTCTTAGCTTTTGCATTTAGAAATTCAGCAGTAGGAAGTAAGATTTTATGCCCCTGCAGAAAGTGTGTCAACTCATTTTGGAAAGAGGCAAGTGAAGTACGTGAGCACTTGATATGTGATGGGTTTCTTAAAGGGTACATGATATGGAACTTACATGGAGAAGCTAGCTCTTCCGTGAATCATGGGAACTATGACGATGCTGAGGTTATAGAGGAGCCTAACGAAGATGATGACATATCTGGTTTGCTTAGAGATTTAGCTGCTGGTTTAGATGATAAAGGTGATTTTGAGGACAACAGTTCCATTATTGGGTGTTGTGATGAGCTAGCGGCCATTGAAAAATTGGTAGGAGAAAACAGAAAAGAGTTGTATCCTAATTGCAAGAAATATACACAACTGCGTTTCCTAGTTAGATTGCTTCACATCAAACTCCTTGGAGGATGGACTGATAGATCTATGAACCTGCTACTAGATCTACTTAATGATGCACTCCCTAAGGGTTCAACATTACCTAAGAGCTTTTATGAAGCTAAGAAATTGGTGAAATCTGTAGGAATTGGATACAATAGTATTCATTCATGTGAAAATGATTGCATTCTTTATTCGAAGGATAATGCAAAATTGAATTCATGTCCAAAATGTAAGGTTTCACGTTGGAAATCAATAAGGAAGAGTCTAGATGGGAAACATATATACAAGGTTCCTAGAAAGGTTCTCCGCTACATTCCAATAACAAGAATGCTCCAAAGGCCATTCATGACCCCTAAAGTAGCAGGTCTAGCAAGATGGCATGATGAACACCGGATAAAAGATGGTTTGCTAAGGCATCCTGCAGATTCACCTTTATGGCGAGACTTTGATAGAAAACATCCAGAGTTTGCAGCAGATAGCCGAAATATTCGTCTAGCATTTGCAACTGATGGCTTTAATCCATTCAGGAGCATGAATGTTAGCTATAGTGTTTGGCCTGGCATTTGTATTCCATATAATTTCCCCCCTTCAATGTGCATGAAGCAATCAAATTTCATCCTTTCTTTGCTGATTCCTGGCCGAAATAGTCCTGGTAGTGACATGGATGTCTATTACCAGCCACTTGTAGATGATTTATTATATATGTTTGTTAATGGAGTTAGAACCTATGATGCTTCAAAGGGTGAGTTTTTCCAGCTGCGAGCTGCAGTAATATGGACTATTACAGATTTCCCTGGCCTAGGATATGCATCTGGATCTGTCACATCAGGTGAAGCAGCATGTCCTGATTGCCATTACTACACGAGTTCACTTAGACTTGGAAATGGTAGCAAGACTTGCTATATGGACCATCGCAGATTTTTGGATGAAAACCACCCATTTAGATTTGATGTTGACAAATTTGGTTGTACTGAGTTTAGGGCAGCACCTACTCCACTATCGGGAGAGGAAATATTGGAGTGCACTAAACATCTTAATCCAATTTTTGGCAAGGACCCATCCGGGAAGAAACCAACAAGCAAGAGACGCAAGAAAGGGGAACCATTAGTCATTTTCAAAAGGAGATCTATTTGGTTCGTGCTACCATATTGGAAAGATTTAATGTTGCGACATAATTTTGACTTCATGCACATAGGAAAGAATGTGAGCGAAAGCTTAATTAATACATTCATGGGCACTGATGGGAAATCAAAGGATAACTTGAATTCTCGGTTGGACCTTCAAGCTTTAGGTATTAGAAGTGATCTTCATCCTATTAAAGTTGAAGACCAATTTTATTTACCACCTGCACCTTACTCAATGAGTCCTGATGAGAGGAAATTATTTTGTCAAGTACTTAAAGGTGTGAAGTTTCCTGAGGGTTATGCATCCGATATACGTCATAATGTACATGTTAATGAGAGAAAGATATTTGGGCTTAAGAGTCATGAGAACCATATTATTCTACAAGACTTGTTGCCGCTTGCATTGAGGAAAATATTACCAGAAATAGTTAGTGCTGGAGTGATTCGTATAAGTAATTTTTTCAAGAAACTTTCATCACCTGTCATTCGAATAAGCGATATGGAAAAGCTTGAGGCTAATATAGCTGAAACCCTGAGCTTTCTTGAGACCGTTTTCGTGCCTTCATTTTTTGATATCATGGTACACTTGATGGTACATCTTCCTACCCAAGCAAGGATAGCTGGTCCCGTCCATTTTCGTAGCATGTGGCCCATAGAGAGGTAATTTTTTGATATCATGGTACACAATATTTTTTACACAATATTTTTGTAACATTTTCAACATGCCTATTACTTATGTGAATAGGTATCTAATGAGATTGAAGGGTTCTGTTCATACAAAGAGTCACTGTGAGGGATCAATTATGGAATGGTCTATGTTTACTGAGTGTCTTACATTTTGTGCTCGCTATTTACATGGTGAGACTCAATTGAACCATCAAGTTAGATATGAGTATGACGAAGATTGTACTACAACTCCTTTCTTCCATACCATTGGCCAAGGATTGGCTGGGAAGTGTTTAGTTAATTTAGACCATAAAACATGGCTACAAGCTCATAGATATGTTTTGTTCAACTACGACAATATAACCCCTTACTTGGAGTAAGTTATCTATATCTCTTGTCATCACATGATCGCTTTTCTTTGTATGCTAAAGTGATAAGATGACCTTTGCAGCAAGCATGCTCACTATTTGTCCTCAATTGGTCATCGAAATAAAAGAGATATCAACCGCTTACAGCATGAATCCTTTCATGAGTGGTTTAGGTTGCATGTAAGTATAAGGATAATTCTTACCAAATGTCTTTTGAGATTATTTTGCACACACATTAATAGTGGCATTTCAATCCCATAGGTACAGGAAATGTGTGGGGAAGCACAAGATGAGATTAAAATTTTAGCTAAATCACCAATGACGGTTGCAAATAAGTATAGTAGCTATAACATGAACGGGTTCAACTTTCACACAGCATCATATGATGAGGGTAGACCTATTCAAAATAGTGGGGTTGTTGTGGTTGCGGAGTCAACAATCTTTGACAAGGGCAGCAATGATAACATTATAATAGGAAAGAAAACCTATTTTGGTATTATCAAGGAAATTATTGAACTAAACTATCACCATAAAGGAAATGTGGTGCTCTTCAAATGTGATTGGGTTGACAACCGTGTGCAAGACAAATGGGTCAAAATTGATCGGTTAGGCATCACAACTGTGAACTTTAAGCATTTATTCAATACAGGTGACAAATTATCTGACGAGCCTTTCATTTTAGCATCACAAGCAGTTCAAGTGTACTATGTTCCAGATCCAGTTGATACTGAGTGGGCTGCTGTTGTTCACTCTAAACCAAGAGATGTGTTTGATTTGGATAATTTGGATAATGAGCATACCGATTTTGATAATGGAGTATTTGTGCCATTATTTGATCTGAATGCAAATGTAACTGTTGATATTGTTAATGGTGTTGTCCCCACTACTAGAAGAGATATAGATGGTTACTTTGTTGATCCAAAAAAATCTAAAAAAAAATCTACAAAGTAAGTATTATCTATGCACATGGGTAGCTACATTATTTTGCTAGTAGTTCATTGACACTGTTTTGTTGTACTCTTTCTTCTTTGTTTTAGGAAAGATGGCAAGCGGAAGAAGAAGGGATAAGGATGCCTCCCTTAACGAGTACGAGGAACAACGACTTGCAACCATCGCAGAAAACAAAAGGCGATTGGAAGCTCTTAATATCCCTACTTTGAGCAATATGAATCAACATGGTAGAACTACAAAAAGAACTAAGGTTATGTATATATATTCTCTTCAAATAGGATTTGTTCATTTCAAAACATCTTTTTACACCATGTTTAATGATTGCAGAGGATTCATAACACTAGTGATGTAGCAACTGAAGGTCACAATCTGCGTGCAAGGCCACAAAAGAATTGTGTTGAAAATGGAAATGAACAAATTAATGAAGACCTTGGTTGTGAATCAATTGGAGATTTCTTATGTGATAATGAAGGTATTGTACCATGTATGATATATATATGTATCTTGTTATAGCATGTATTGTAGCAAGTTTCTCATATTTTAAATTACTTGTAATAGATTCACGCAACATCGCAGAAAAGAAGAGGAAAGGAAGGGGTATCACTAGATTGGATGAAATATTTGCAAGGAAGCCCAGCATGCCTAAAATCAAAGTAGAACTCAATAAATATGGTCAGCCTATTGGGGACAATTGTAGAAGGTTTTCTAGTGCTCTTGGCTGCCATGTGAGAAGGAAATTATCAGTTGGTTGTTCTGACTGGAGACTTGTGGATCCTCAAAAGAAGTATGAGGTGTGGGAAGATATGAAGGTATATCATTATCCTACTTTGATGATTAGTACATTATTACCCACATATACACTAATTGGCTACTTTTGCATGAAAAAATAGAAAATTTATGATATCGATGATGCTGCCTTCAGTTGGTTTATGGATAGCGCCGGAAGGAAATGGAAGGATTTTAAGTCAACATTAAAGCATCAATTTTTTGATGAAAACATATCAGATGCAGACCTAAAGGAAAGACATAAAGGTAGAGTTAATGATGATGATTGGAAGTTTCTCATAGAATATTGGAGGTCATCTGAATCTGAAGTAAGTATAAACTAATATTCCCATTGAGATCGCATTATTTGCTCTTCAATAGTTAATTGCACTATGTACCTTGTACTCAGACTCGCTCAGAAATAGCAAAAGAATGTCGTTCAAAGGTGGGAAATCATCACACTTCAGGCAGCAAGAGCTTTGCTTGTTCTGCGCATGAACTAGTATGTGAAACTTTCCATGAACTTTTTAAAACATTAGTTTGTAGATATCTCAGTGCTGAAATTTGCAAAACTTGCAGGCTAATAAACTAAGGCGTTCTCCAAGAAGAGATGGGGTTTATATCAAGACACATACAAGAAAAAATGGAGTTCCATCAAGACATGCAGAACCAATTATTGTAAGTTCATTCCTCGAAGAAGAATTGTAGGCTCTAATTCTTGTTGTATATAGTATTGTAACTATTCATCTTTTTTTAGAATAAATTGAAAGCCATAGTTGAAGCCCATCCAGAGTTGAAGCAAAGAACAATTCAAGAGGGCGATGCATTTGCTGCTGCTTGTGGAGAAAAGGAGCCAAGAGGACGTGTTCGTGCTTTGGGTTTAGGACCAACTCCCCAAGATGTTGGTACCCCAGGGTTGAAGTGTTACACACCCACAAGACTGCAGATGGAAGGTTTGGCCCGTAAAAAGGCTGAATGTGAGAAAGTAGCTCTTCAACAACGCATAACTGAATTGGAGCAGCAAATGCAAGAGGAAAGGGTGGCAAGGGAATTGCAAGATGTGGAACTCATTTCAAATAATGGTTCAAATTCACGACAGAATGGGGTAAAGTATTTCAACAACTTAGTTACATTCTAATGGAGTTCAGTTCAATGCTAGTGAAATATATTTGTACCCTATGCAGATTTATTCTTTATGTATTCTCTCTCTTGTATGTTTGTAGAGCCGAAGGTATGAAGAGCATGATGTGGAGGCGCACCATGACGCTCAATTTGTAGAAGATGAAGATTGTGCAGAAAATCACATCAATCATCACTGTGATGATGGTGAGCAACACCATCAAAACAGTCCTGTTGGTGCAGCCCCGACAGTGCAACACCATCAAAGCAGTCCTATAGGTGCAGTCCCACCAAAGCATCCTCGACGGTGCATCACTACGAGTTTAGCCCACCCAGTCCCACCAAGGAATGAGCCCCCCTCTCGCATTCAACATGATGAACTTGTATTAGTCTCATCCTTCATGTTTTTAATTATGATTTAATATGGTTCCATAGATTGATTCAATTCTAATAAATTTATTTTTTGCCTTAGGTTGGAAAGGATGTAATATTATATGCCATTATTGGACCTGAGCAACCTGTGGCTAAGGGAACAATTGTTTCAACTAATCCTAACACTTTGCTGGGAGGTGTGCCTCTTGGGAAAGAATATTGTGAAGTTATTGTGAACACTGTATTGAAAAGGGATGCCATTTTGCCTTGTCCTTATGGTTATGTAGAGACGATGGCCGATGCTCATCAAATGTCAGTTGCTTGGCTTTATAAGAGGGTAATGAACTACTCTAGTACTTTGCTTCTTCTTTTTGCATATGTGATGAGTGACTAAACAATCTAAAATTGTATTCATGATAGATGAAGATTAGCAAGGCATCAGGATCACCCCAAGGTATTGGAGGTATGCTCAAACTTGCTTTACCTATTACATGAGACTTCATTCCAAGTATTGGATTTTTCAGCTCACTTGTATATATAGTGCATGTATGTTTTCAGCTCTAGCCACAATGTGTAGTGCTTCTATTTGTTGTTTCTTTCTCTCTTTCTCTACAAGCCACATTCTACTATATTAAAGCTAGGCGCATAGATGCAGATTTTCGAGACCTTTGCGCTGCAAGATCGAGAACACGAGTACGTTCTCAAACTTCAGTTCGCGTTGGTTGCTAGAATGCACCCCTATAGTTCTTGGAGTAATTTTTCCACATAAGTCAGCATGGACCAGTTCTAATCCTGTTTGGGCTCTAAAACTCGACACCTGTGGGAATGGTTTTCTATGTTGTTTCCCCAGAACACAACCATCACACACCTGCTCTACCTTCTTGATACTTGGGATGCCTTCAACCATGTTTTTACTGCCTAAATCATTCAGAGCCCTGAAATTTAGATGTCCATATCTTGCATGCCATTGCCAAGACTTTTCTTCAGATTTTGCAAATAAACTGACAGTCTAGGAGCAGAAATAAGCAGAAATAAACTGACAGTCTAGGACCAAATTTTGCAATATACAACCTATTCGCTGTTCTAGGAGCAGAAATAAGCAGTTTGTGTTATTGATCATACACACAGTCTCCCATTGCCCCCTTCATAAGTAAAACCTTTTTCCTCTAATTGTCCCAAACTTACTATGTTACTTTTCATCTCAGGAATATAGTAAGCATCAGTAAAGTACCTTATGACCAGAGTTGTGATCTTGCATCACTACAGAACCCATACCTTGGATTTTCACCCGAGAGCCATCACCAAAACTGACTGAACCCCGAACTCCCTGATCAAGCTGTGTTAGCAGTGATCTGGTTGAACCGGTCTGTGCATTTTTTGGTCTGTGCATTTTTGGTTGAACAGCAAACAGATGAACTGGTGCATTTTTGGTCTGTGCATTTTTGGTTCAACCTCCAAGCGATCACCCCGGCTAAAACTGGGAACCGGTCTGTGCATTTTTGGTTGAACCTCCAAGCGCATTTTTTTAACTCTCGTAATTTCTGCAGTGTCTAGAAGTCGATCTGTCTGACCATACTCATGAATGTTTTGTCTCTTCTATCTCTCGCTCTCATATATATAGCTTTATTAGTTGAGGCAAGTAAAAAATCTGCATCCATTGGATCCTTGCTTTATGTGCTAGCTGTTCATACTCACCCACTTCTGTGATACAATAAGATCATAGATTAAGCACGATAATAAAAGACCCACACATTTTTTTGGTAATGTTGCTCTGCATTTTTGTGGCCTCGAAGACCAACATTTTGTTGTTAAAAAATGGACATATGGCTGATCCGCTCTGCTTTAGAAATTCATTGTGGATGGCAACTTATTCAAATGTAATCTTTGGATTGCAGGTGGATGGCACTAGAGGCAAGCTGCAGTTGGACAAACAAGAGACTGACAGAGCATTTTGTAGACAATGAGTCCTGATTTGTAGCTAAACATGTCATGACATGGCATTGCTATATGTAGGATTTTTTGTTTGAGACTCAGAGATGAATCATTTTGTAGATTGAGTCCTGATTTTGGTTAGCTAAACATGTAACAGCTGCTATCATGAATCCTATTTTGTTGTAGCTAAACATATAATGGCTGCTATCATGAATCCTATTTTGTTGTAGTTAAACATGAATTCTATTTTTTTTGTTGTAGTTTATATGTTATGCAACTTACTGACAGTCGTTAAAAGCATTTTTAGCGTCTAATCATTAGTCAGCGTAACTCCTAATGAACCGTGCATCGCTATATCTAAGTCAGTCGGCATATGTTTAATTAGTGCTAGATGATCAGTCGGCAAAAGTTGTTCGTCGCTATAGATTTATCCCGACGGCACTTATAGCGTCGGATGTGTGTAGTCGGCATATGTTTTTAGCGACGGATAGTAAGACTCTAAAAGAGCTTTTAGCGACTGACAGTAAGTTGCAGATTTTGGGTTGTGGTGTAGTGCCCTTTCCAACAAAACCGTAGTGATTTTTTTAAGCTAGTGGAACTTTGTAAAGGCCTCGTAGTGGGACCTTGCCTCGTCTCCACGATAGAGATGAATGGGAAGTCGTGATCCCTTGGCAAATGGGTAACACGACTTATGGGTAAAGATGTACAACCTCTAGAGAGTGTAAAACTAGTATATCAGCCATGCTCACGGTCATGAGCGACTCAGACCCTCACATGAGTAATTTATGAAATTAAACTTAATATATCATTTGCATTGCATTCTGGGATTTATTCATCATTATGATCAATTATTTAATTGGGTTGGTAACTACTTACATTTAGTAATTGCTAATAAAATTTTGACCAACTTATTAAAAACAATGCTTAGCCTCAACCATTATTCTTGGTAAGTTTTACATTACACATGAGCCCTCACCGTAAGTGAGCTCATACACATTATTCCCCACACTTGCTGAGCAATGAACGTATGTGATCTCACCCTTGCTATAATTACATCAGGTCAAGAACAAGTACGGAAGGGTCTAGGTTGTCCTCTCCTAGTCAACTATGGTGATGGAGGATCGTTGCGCCATATGATGTAATGTATTTAGCTATTTTGTATAGAACTTTTATTATAAAATAAAGATGTGACATTGTTTTCTGTACTGAGTCATCATATGTGTGAGACTTGATCCTAGTACACATTTGAGACGCACTCGAGATTACTCTTAAATTCGGGTATGACACTCTGGGATGGACTCGAACACGATATGTAATGGGTCTTCAACTTGACTAGGACACCCATACTTTTCACCTAAAATTGTGTCCAAGGAGGAGGACATACATGTAATCTTTGAGGTTCCTTGACATGGTTTGTCCATGCTCTTACATGGATCGAGGGTCCTAATATAAATAATAAGCTCTCAATGACCTAACAAAAACAACAATAGATTGACATGCTGATTTGAAGACCTTACTGTCATGATAGTGATACACGACTAGGTTCATTTGAAACATTATCAAAACAACATTTGTATCAAGTGCTCATTGATCTCAATTGTAGTCTATATGTATCAGTTTTGGACTTTATAATAAAACACTATCAAGCTACCCATGAACCAAATGTTGGGTTTCGATGAGCTTGCACACTAAAACGGTCTTTTGAATATTGTATCCCTATTCCGTCTGTTTTAGAGGCTATCGAAAGTGTTTTCTAAATTGCATCATTGTTGTTCCTAAGCATATTGAAAACAACAACGTTTAGTATAGATTCTTATTTTTTTTGTAAAATAGAAACAAGCTTATCTTCTTATCATGTTCTTAACTTTTATATAAATGCATCTATAGGTATCGTATTCTTATCAACATACCTTTGTTTTATTAGTTTAGACTAAAAGACTGAAACCAGAAAGTAAATGATAACTAGTTAGGTGCCCGTATGTTGCTATGATTTCTATATAAAACACAAAGACATGTGTTTTATTAGTTAGTTGTGTATAAATGTAGGTTTTAAACCAATAACCATGATTCAAATCTCTATTTTTACATACTGGTCCTTCATATTAAGTAGAGAAGGGACCGAAAACATAATCTTAATCGGAGAGAGAAATTTTCTTGAGAACTTATATCGTGTGTTTGGTTGCACATTCGGTGGTAGCCTGGCTCACCACATGTGTTGACTGAGTCTCTGAATTTGTTCGATTGTCCGCATGGAGATGGTTGAGCATGCATGCATCGGTGCAAGTTACGTATTTGCGGAAGTTTTTTACCTGCATGCCGGGATACGCATGAAAACACCGTATGTGTTGGGCCATGTTCACATGAGCCCGGCTACAGAGACGCAGGCATCGAATCAGCGCCATAATGGGTCACATGTGGTGCGCTGATGGTATGATGGATTTAGGGGCTCCGGAAATAATTGGGATTCATTGGGCTTGTATGTTCTGTGATGATAGCGTTTCTCTCCGGGCTCCTCCGGCGAGCCAAGGGGTGGCCGGCACGGGCCATGGCCCCTCCCGAAGCTGCGACACAAACAATATAATATATATAGTTTAAATTTTGTGCACCACAATTAATTAAAGGTTTAATATAGTGATCGGTAATATATGATCTATAACTCTGTTGTGTTATGGCAACCAAAGTCCTAAAAGAGACAAAGAATGTAAGATAAAATATACAAATTTCAACTAAAGTTGTTACCTGATAGTTGGTGTGTACACGACAAATTTAACATGTACCTGCTTAGGTTGATGAATTTTCATGGATCCTCGAGGTTAGTTGGATTTTTGAATTATCTCAAAAATTTGTTAGCTGCCTCAGAAATACTAGAGTTATTATATAAAAGTTGAATCTCATAAGTTGGATATTTATCATTATGACGTCTTTATTATTTTGGTATTGTTGTTTGTCACAAATTTAGTTAAATATATCAATTAGCTAGAAAATTGACTCATGGACTAAGATAATTTATAAAATCTAAAATTCTTATTCAGAGTGCTTAAACTCGATGAATTGGTCGGCCCCCGTAATCCTGGCTCCGCCCCTGATCCGCCCATTCCGCCCGCCGCGTTCTCTGCTCCTGCGGCGGCTCACCCTCGGCGGCTCGGCGTCTCTAAACAAGGGTGCAGTTTGCGCGGCGGCCGTCGGCCTACCAGTAGTCCTGCCGGTGGTGCACGTGATGGCCAATGGGCACGCTTTCGTTGGTAGCCAGGAAGCGATGATGCTTACCTGATGTCCTCTGCTCAACCACAATTGGTACGCTTCCGTTTCTTTCAAGATGCAATCTTTCTGATTTCAGACAACCGTACCCAAGTTGGTTGAGGTTCTGCGTGTGATTGCTGAACCTTATGGATGCGTGTGTGGTTTAGGCACTAGGGCGTCTAAGTCAGTATTGTAAAGGAAATTGACCAAATAAAAAGATATAGTTTGATCATAATTTTATTACAAGATAATGGTAGCAGTTCCCCGTGTGCGTACTTTGGTTCGACCATTTGAATACTGAATAAGTGAATATAGCATCTAGATACATAATCACACGCTGCTATGCAAGTGCAGCATGTGGTGTGTTTGATTAAGGAATGCTGTGGTATGTCATTTTCTCACGCCTCACTTTTTTGTTTGGTTTGTAAGATGGAATGAGTTGATCCATCACCACCTTATTCCTTCGAAGCTAATAACTAATATATGCATGGTCCTATATGAGGTGCATCATGAGTTAATTCCTCAATTATGATGGAATGACTTCATTCCTTGTACTAGTATTAATTATTGACTTGAGGTGATGGTGCATCATCATATTATACATAACATTATAACAATGTTTTCAAGTCGTCTAGTTGAACCTAATCGTATAGCTACCGACTGGAGGGCTGCTGTGCTGACTATAGGCTGGAGGGCGGCTGTGCGCCTGTGCAGATTGGGACTGGAGTTCTTGCCTGAGCGTTCTCAACCCTAGATGCCCACAAAGCAAATTGCAGCCTACAAGTTCCCCTGCTTCAAAAGCCCATCTACAGTCATGTTTAAACTCTAAACTGGTCATCCCATGTCTAATACTAATATTTTGGTCGGCCTAGTCGCATCGGTGGGGCTGGTCGGTTGATACCTACCGAGTACCGATTAGACTGACTAATCACAAATAGTCAGACGACTTGAAAACACTGTACCATAAACCAAACAAAAAAGTGAGAAATGAATAGATGATAGACTAACTCATTCTTCAAACCAAACACCCCTGTAATGAATTCATGATGCAACAGGTCATGTAGCATGAGGTGGTTGCTCAAATCAAATACACCCTAAAAATTTTAATTCTGAAATATGCAATAATAGATATCACCCCGTGTAATATACAAAAGAAACCTGCTATTGCTCTGATTAATGACCTCAAATCATTTTTACCTTCCACCTGAGAGGCTTGACATTGTGCCAACACTCATTGTCAGCTGTGGGTATGAAATCAAGGAAGGATTGAATCCCCTATTTTCCATAAAGGCTAGCATGTTGATGCTTATATCTGATGGTGTGAACTCTGGCAACTGCATGCCACCATTAAGGTATTGAATTACAAGATGCATACTAGGCCTTGCACTAGCGAATGGTTGTGAGCACAAGAGCCCAAGTTTTAAAACCAGGCACGCCTCATCTATGTTGCAGTTACCTTCTAGCCTCTTGTCTATTGTCTCCACCAATGATCCTTTCTGCCAATGGTCAAGTACCCAATCAACCAACATAATATGCTCACCTAGCTCATTTTGCTTTACAGGCCTATGCCCACATGTCACTTCAAGAAGGAATGTGCCAAAGGCAAACACATCTGTAAGTGGGGATGCTTTACCCATGCGTACCAATTCTGGGGCCAGGTAACCCATGGTGCCAACCACACGTGTGGTCTGTGGGTCTGTGCCATGGTTATATGACTTTGCAAGGCCAAAGTCTCCTAGCCGTCCATTGAATTTGCTATCAAGAAGCACATTGCTTGCTTTGATGTCTCGGTGGATTACAACTTTGTCCCACTTCTCATGAAGGTAGAGCAGGCCACATGCAGCTCCTTTTATGATGTGAAATCTTGTAGCCCAATCCAGTGAAGGTTTGTCATTTTCACAGTATAGAAACTTGTCAAGACTACCATTTGGCATGTAGTCATATACCAATAGAAGTTCACCTTTTCGCCTGCAATAGCCTAGTAACTGCACGAGATTTCGGTGTCGAAGGTGGCCAATGCTAACAATCTCAGTGATGAACTCTTTTGTTCCTTGCTTTGAGTTATGTGACAACCTCTTCACTGCAATTTCTAATTTAGATGTTGGAAGTATACCTTTATACACCTTCCCAAATCCTCCTGCACCCAGCACATTCTTATTCTTAAATCCTTCAGTGGCAAGGAACAGATCTTTGTATGTGAACCGATGTGGTCCAAACTCAACCTCCCAATCTTCCTGTAGCTCATTGTTTGCCAATTTCCTCCGTGCCAGTAAAATGATGGTGATTCCAGTAACAAAGATGAATGATGCAATGGCTGTTGGAAGAATGATTGTCAGGACCTTTGATGGTGACCTGGAGCCAACACGAGGTAACTTTGGCAGCTTGGTGATGTCAATCTCTGGAGTTGTGTTGCTCATACTGAAGCTCCAACCAAGCAAGCAATATCTTGAGTTAATTACACCAGTTGAAGATGAGAATCCAATGTATGATGTATCTGTGAGAACTGTTGATAGATTGTAGATGGCTGAGACTAGTGGCCTATTAGGTTTAGCCATTTTAATGGGACCCAAGGTTACATCGATCTGTGTGGTCCATCCATCATATTCCACCCACACCTGCATCACCTCACGACTAATGAGTGACATGTTCTTGAACATACCGTTTTTGTCATCGTAGAAACCAGCACCCTGGGATTGTACCGAGTGGAGACCATTAATATTAATGCCAATGTGGTTGTCGTTGATATCCTCGAACTCACTGTTTTGTATGGTGTCAAGCTCAACCGCAAAGATATGGTTGTTTGGATTGCCGTTGTTCTGATCATTGAGGAGTCCTAGGTACTGGGCTGGAAATGCATCAGAGAAATTCTTGTTTGTTGTGACTAAGAAGGTCATGCCATCTGCACTCTTGTCAGGGTAGGCAGAGAGGATGCTGAAGATGAAGGTGACTGAGAAGGATTTCACATTTTCACCTGATGACTTGCGGAAATGCAGAGGAGTTGGGTAGAATGCATGGCCTTTGAGATTAAAGCTACCGTTGGTTAGCTCAAGGAGCCCATCTGGTTTGATTGTGGCAGTGCCGTCTAGGCTGAGATTTGCTTCTCTGAAGCTGGAGTAGACGAATTGATCACCAGCAATGATGAAGGATGTAAAGTTGAGGATGGAAAGGTAGAGAAGATGGTATAGAATGAGCCACTTATGTTTCTTTTCAGGCATGGATGTAACTTGTGGTAGCTCAAGAAGGATGCAAGAGCAAAGTATTTTCTGAGCTACCTGGGGCTTGCAGTTGTCCTCTACATCTAGTCTCAGTTTGTTGTTAATATATAGTGGAATTGAACCGGTAAGGTGTTTAATGTTTACTTTTCTTCGAAGACATATGTCATTCAATAATTGAGTCACTGTCAGTGGATGTTGAATCAGTGAAGTTAGCTATTTGTTCAGGTTCAAACATTTGCTAGATACTTTGACCTGTTGATTTTTTCCATACATTTTCTTTGAAGGTTTCACATTGTGAGGACTTCTTTCTCTTAATGTACTACAGTTGGCTCTTTTGGTTCTTGCTACCTCCAGGGTAGGTAAAAAGGACAGACCCAGTGCTAGAGGCTTCTATAAGTGAGGTATGGGGAAGGAATAACCGAGACAAGCCTTAACATGCATTTTTTACAGAGAGACTGCATCGAACCTAGGATCTTTGGCTCAATAAAAAGGCTTCTCACCAGTGCATCAGGCCTGCTCAGTGGAGAGCAGGTAGTCTTTTTTTAATTGGATGGCTAGTTATGACTTATTTTAGTTTAACTAATACATTAGGACTTGACTTTCAGTGAAAAAGTTTATTGGTCAAAAGTAATTTCAGCTACTAAAAATCCAATGCTGCTTTCATGGTTATTTTCATAGCTTAACATAGTGGCCATGTGCTTGTTCATTAGGTTGATCAACATGTCTAGTGTCAAGTATTCGTGTCTCTTGGGACAATTTGTTGAGAATGAAATTTCCTTGCCCATTGTCTCTATGTCCCAGTTGTTAGGAATATATCAAGAAATGCGTGCTGTGGTAGGATTTCTGTACAATCACTGCTTTCAATTTTCATTAATCTCGCTGACCATGTTTGCTCCCTGTGTTTAGTTTATCTAGATATTGGCCGGTTAATAAGGTCGAAATAGATTTATTATTATATGAAATACAACTGATTCATACTTTTTGATGTATGATATGATTCAGTTCTTCCTTTGACTACGTATGGATCACTTATCAACCAGATGCCTTATTAGCACTGGTATATCTCAATTGCACACCTCGCATGGTATGTGGTTGTGGTTCATAACACTAAGTGGAGCTCTTATTCTCAAATATGAGTAAACAACACATATTATGTTATGATCTAGTGTGTTTCTCAAGTCAAGCTCTGGACCATTAAAATCCCTTTCTGTCCGTGTACATGTCCCATTTCTTTAAAATATCTCAAAAAATGCTCTGATTTAGTCATTACCATCAATGCAGTCACTTTCCTTGGTTTCATTGACTATGTCTGCGATTGTGATGTATTTTCTCGTTGTCTTGGAGAAATCTTGTCCAGTTATATGGATTTTATTTTAATGACAAGAAAATTGTATGTTTATGAATGAAAATGAGATTGAATATAATTCGAGAATGACAAAGATGAATTTAACGAGCACACAAACAATGGGGTAATTTAGTCTAAAACAGACAAAGGAAGAGCATAAAAAAATATTAAGCGACTCTATTTTATAGAGTTTACTTCATGTCTTCATCTTTATGGAACATTGACTATGTGTGCAACTGTGCATGCAAACATTGAAGACCTGTGCCTGCCACTGTCAAGCCCCATAGCATCTAGTCATCTACCTCCTGACTCCTGAGATGGTAGATATTGTGCCGAAGCCTATTTCTGATGGACAGTGCATTATCAGCTCATCATTCTGCATCAAGGCTAGCATGGAAAAGCTTAAGTTTGGTGTTAACTCTGGTATTGGCATTTCTTTGTTGAGGTACTGCATGACTTGCCTCATATTTGGCCTTGCACTAGTGAATGGGTGGGAGCATAACAATCCTAGCTTCAGTGCTAGACATGCCTCATCAATATCATATTCACCTTGAATTTTGATGTCCACTGTATCAGTAAGTGATCCCTTATGCCAATGTTCCAGCACCCAGTCAACTAACATTACCTGCCTGTCTTGGGTACTTTGCTTGATAGGCCTCTGCCCACATGTGACCTCAAGAATGAATATACCGAAGGCAAAAACATCCGTCAGAGGGGTTGCCCTGCCAGTGCGTGCTACCTCCGGAGCCAGGTATCCTATGGTGCCAACCACATGTGTGGCTTCTGGGTCAGTGCCATGGTCATACAATTTCGCGAGACCAAAATCACCAATCCTCCCATGGATCTCATTATCGATGAGCACATTGCTTGCCTTGATGTCACAATGTATGATGACTTTCTCACACTCCTCATGAAGGTAGAGTAAACCAGATGCTACTCCTTTGATTATTTGGAACCTTTGATTCCAATCTAAAGTAGGCTTGCCCTCTTTACCATACAAGTATTTGTCGAGGCTTCCATTGGGCATGTAATCATACACTAAGAGAAGCTCGCCTTTCCGCCGGGAGTACCCCAATAAGGGCACCAGGTTACGATGTTGAAGATGGCCGATGCTAACAATCTCTGTTATAAACTCCTTTATGCCCTGTTTTGAGTCGTGTGACACCCTCTTCACAGCAATATTCAGTCTGGATCCACGGAGAATCCCCTTGTACACCATTCCAAACCCTCCTGTACCTAACAGGTTAGCTTCTCTAAATCCTCTTGTGGCATCGAATAAATCCTTGTATGAGAACCTGTGAGGCCCATACTCAACCTCCCAATCTTCACGTAGTTCAGCATATCTTAGCTTCCTCCGCACGAATAAAAAAATAGTAATGCTTGCAGCAAGGAACAGAGCCAGAATTGTTATTGGCAGAGTTATCTGTAATGCTTTCGACCGAGCCTTCTGACCAAGACGAGGCATCTCTGGCAGCTTGGTAATGTCGATTGGTGGAGCAGGACTGTTGATGCCAAAGCTCCAACCAAGCAGATAGTGTTGCCCACTAACAGAGCCTGTTGAGGATGAGAAACCAATATACGCCGGATTAGTGATGACTGCTGAGAGATTGTAGTTAGCAGACAGCAATGGCCTCACTGGTTTGGCGACATTGAGGGGAGCTATGGTGACATTGATCTGTGTGGTTTCTCTGTTGTAGTTCACCCACACTTGCATCGCCTCATGGCTATCGAGTGACAGATCTTTGAACAAACCACTTTTATCATCATAGTAGCCTGCATCATGGGATCGGATGGAGCGTAGACTATTGACGTTGATGCCAACATGGTAACTGTTGATGTCCTGTAGGTCATAATTTTGGACGGTGTCGAGCTCAACTGCAAAGATGTGGCTGTTTGGGTCACCATTGGTCTGGTCACTGAAGAGGCCCAAGTACTGGGTTGGGAATGAACCCGATAAATTCTTGTCTGGCGCAATGAAGAAAGCTAGGCCATGACCACTCTCAGTCTCAGGATAGGTAGAGAGAATGGCGAACACAAAGGATACAGAGAAAGACTGCACTGCACCACTAGAGGACTCGTAGAAGAGCACCGAACTGGGGTGGAATCCATGGCCTTTCTGCCGAACGGTGCCATTGGTTAGCTCAAGGAGGCCGCTCGGCGTGACTGTCGCTCCACCATCGAGGGTTAGGTTGCTGCTAGCGAAGCCGGTGTAGACGAATTGGTCGTCGTCCCCAGCAGTGAATCCAGCAATACTAAGGCCTACGGACAGGATGAACAAGGTAATGTTTTGGTTCGCCACCATGTCTGTACTTTTCTACTCCTCCATTGGTCGTGCGCTGTGGTTTGCACATTGGAAGTTCTTTAATTTTGCTGTGTGGTCACACGACCTGTAGGTACTACTTATCCAAAACTTGAGACTGACTTGGTACAGATTTGCATTGCTAAAATGAAGGATTTATTATTTGCATGAGGCTGACCCATGGGAAGTTTGCACAAAGTTCCAGGACACGTCATGTCAAGGATTTGGTAGAATGTTTCTTTCAATCCATGAAAGCATGGTGGCTACTATAGTAGTCATTAGTCAAGCCGTCCTTTTTGTACGAGTCTTTCTCATAGTCAAACTTTCCTTATGGTTGCAGAGGATTGTGGGCGCTTAACAATGGTGGCTGCTAGTAGTCAAACTGTCATTTTTGGTCACAGTCTTTCCTCATTGGCAAAACTGTCCTTGCTCTCCAAGGATTGACGGTGGCTATCAAGGTTCAGCAAAAGAAAAGAAAAAAATGGCAAAACTCAGTAATCTTCTGAATAAGAAAAAACAAGGCTGTTTGGATTGCTATAGTCGTAATCCATGGAGACAAAAACAATGTAGAAATAATAGAAGCCGGTACAGATTAAAGTTAAGTGAACAAGCTGCTAGTAGTATCGTTGATAGCGGGGTGAACGAAGTTTCTAGAGCCCTCATGGTTTTGGTATGGCTCTAGAAAATATATCAGTGCATGAAGCATTGAAGCACTGTTGTTTTTGTATTTAGTACTAGTATGTATTGTACTAGAACTATGTGCCTTATAGCTGGTCATCTGGCCTGGACGCCTGGACAGAAGTTCGCTGGTCATCTGGCCTGGTCGTTGTTTACTTTGGCGAACTGGATTCCACTCATGTTGAAAAAAGATGGGTGAGGTGGTGCAAAAGTCGTCGCATGTACATGAGGTGGTAGCTGGTTCACATATAGTAATTCGGAAAGAAAATGAGATCTTTGAATTGTTGCCTTGGATGCAGCCAAGGACTGAATCGTTGCTTACGGTCAAATCCTATGGAGGAATAGTTGACAGACCAGCCGGCATGAATATGATGTTCGGTACAGTTCAAATTTGGGCTGGTCCGTGGTCTACTGAACTCTGCCAGATGAAGTGTTTCCCAGCTGGTGATGGCTTTCAAAACCCGGGGGGAGGGGGGGGGGGGGGGGGGGGGGGGGGGGGTTGGCTGAAGTTTTAGCAAACGGTCGTCTTTCAGAGTCGATCATCGCTTACAAATTTGCTGTGTTTTTGCTGCAACTGTGCCTAGGACTGAAATGTAAGCTACCCGGGGGGTGGGCTTATGCGGCAAACGGGCTTAGTGGGGCCGTGGCTGATTAATGGGGAGGGAGGATTTAGGCCCGTAGCAGACCTGTGTAGGTTTAAGTGGCGTTTGGATGAAGCTATGGATATTGGATAGGGAATAGGAAATATAGTGGGATATGGTATATGTACAATACCATTTAATAAAGGGTCTCTTGATTGATCTTTAGGGAGCTAAATAAAAAAAGTACAAGAGATGGTTCACTTTGTCAAAAGACTGTCTCTACACGACTCTCTATACCTATTGCCTCTTAACTATATTTATTATTTAGGAGCTCAGAGTTGTATTAATGCAGCCTCTTAGTTGTCTCTTTTACATTGAAAACCAATCTAGGGGATCAGGGCTGTACATGTCGTAAAAAGAGAAGGAAAGGAAATAGATAGGGATACTAGCACTTCTGCCCATACCCATGTTCTTTGCTTTTGATTTGTTTTGGGTTAGAGGTATATAGTGGAGTCCACATGAGTGAATAAAAAAATACCTTCACAAAGTCTTCTGCACTCTAAAACTTCTCTTTTCCACCTCTGTCCTTCCATTTGCAATGTTCTTCTCTTTGTTAGATCTTCCTCATCCAACTCCGATTTCATGCAAGCAGTGTTACCCTAAACAGTTTTAGATGACCATTTAAATGGGTCTAAACGATGAACGGAGGAACACCGTGCAGTTTAAGGCCTAGATGGTCCTCTAAACAGTTGACTCATTTAAACGGTCAACGTTCGGTCAAAACAAGCTAAACGGAACAGGTTTAAACGCTGTTTAGCCTATTTATTGGGCAGTTTTATTGATAGGCCCAAAATGTGGCAGGCTCATCTGCATTGGTATGTTACTGTTAGGGTTCCCTCACCTTCTCTACCCGATCTTGTCTTCTTTCCTTTGGTTTCTTGACACATTCTATACATGAATATGTCTTCTTCTAACATGTTTTAGTTGTTCTATAATTAGCTAAAATAGGGGCTGAGTTTAGTTGTCTTGAATTGGTCATTTTGGTTATATGGATATGTAATATGTTATGTCTGAGCTGTTGTCCATCTATCATAATTTTGTATTGCTAAACCAAATATATATGTGGATTTATTCATGTACTCTTGCTAAAATTTACATATTACATACTAACTATGAACCCTTCTTTTGTAGGTACATGGTTTAGATGGAGAGGACATCAAAAGCTTTGTGTTTACTTCAAAAAAGGTTAGTGAAAGTAATCTTGCTAAAATGTTGCTATAGTATAAAATTGTTTAGACCGTTTAATTTCGTTTAAACACGTCTAAACACTAAATATAGCCTCATCGTTCGTCTACCGTTTACGTTATCATTGCATGCAAGTGAGCAACATCTAGCAACATCTCTAAGACTATATCCACAAAGTCTTCTACACTTTAAGCTATCTCCAGCAGGACACAATAAACCGTTCAGTTCGCTACATTTAGTGTTTGGGCTCCTTTCTTCCTCCAGCATGTCGCGCTAAAATCTCTGCTACGATAGAGGATGTATTCTTCATTTGCTAAATGTGGTGGGCTCGCTACCGCTGCCTCCGCACATTCACTCCTGTGCTAGCTCGGAACCCTCTTGTCGTGCTCGCTGTGTAGCAACTCCTCTTCGATGTATGGCTTCGATGACGACAAGATGGCCTCCTAGCTCTCACGAAGCTTCCCTTCCCTCAAACGTGTGCTTCTCACGGTGATAGTGACGACACATACATCGGTGTAACACCTCGTCCACTCCCAGACTGGCGGTACTTACTCCTAGCAACCCTTTAGGATCATATAACATCTCCACAGACCAACACGAGTCTTTTGTGCGCACTTTGTTCTTATGCACACCTAAGAATACTTTTCGGTCAGTCACCCATCCCAAGATTTCTCTAGGCCAAGCACTCTTAATCTGGAGGTTCCTTCAAGATACGCTTCCAAAAAAGAAGATGCATCTTGTTGGTATGAGTACTCTATTAATTCTATTAAGCCCTAGGCTAGGATATCACCATCCATTAGGGGCAGGATATCACAATCCACCCCTTTAGCAGACCGACGTCCTTGTCGGTCAACCCTAAGCTAGGAACCTCCCCTCTTGGCCACGATTGTGTGTCCAGTGTCGTCATATGCTATTTCCATGTGACCACTCCAGGCCCACATGTGCCATATGCCCGAACTCCTAGCCCATACACGCCTGTGAAACCGCGAGGGTCGGCTCTTATACCATTTGTAACACCACGCCTACTCCCCGACCGACGATATTTACTCTTGGCAGCCTTTAGGATCATAGACCATCCCCACAGATCAACACGAGTCTTTTGTGCGCACTTTGTCCTCACTTATGCGCACTCGAGAAGACTTCCTGGTCGGTCACCCGTCCTAAGATTGTGGTAGACCAAGCACACTTAACTAAGAGGTTCTTTGAAGACATACTTCCGAAAAAGAAGATGCATATTGTTGGTATGAATACTTTATTAATTCTATTAAGTCTTGGGCTAAGATATCACTATCCACTAGGGCTAAGATATTACAATCAGAGCCGCCGTTGTTGAACACGCTTATCGCGACGCTAAAACGAGCATAAGCGCAGAAGCACTGGGATGTCTCGAGGCCACATAATATCCCCTGCTCACCATTAAAGTCAGGCTCGAGCAGCTCATCCTCTCCATCCTCAATGACCTATTAGTTAGCCGCTCATGCGTCAGGCCTCCTCCTTAGTAGTCCTCAAGGCCACCTTCGAGCAATCACTCGTGTCACCCTCCCTCACCACTGTTGTCCTCGTCTACCACCGTCGTCGCCACAACTACGCCCCCGGTCTCGTCTCCTTCGGTTCCATGAATCGGCCTATCCAATGCCTTAATCAACCTTCGCCTTGCGGTCACGTAGGCAGTGGCGGGGAAGACATGTGCAAGATGCTCGACGTCGTGCTCAAGCCGGCGCGCCGTAACCCTGTGGGGTCTTTTTTTAATCCTCTCTTTATAAAGTTATATTTTGAGGAAGCAATTGTAGTTATTGATGCTAAGCCTGCTGAAATTGACAACAAAGATATATTGGTTAAAATGGAAATACTTGCTTATGAACTAATCAGACGTTGTCTAGTATATATACCTTATGTTATTCTTTAATTCTCACTACTTAATGACCAGCCATGTAATCTTATTCCTAAATTTTAGATTCTAGAACAATGTGATCAACTTTTTTTGTCTGCATACTTGTGCCAATTCAGTGATATAGTTGGTGTGGTTTTGATGTTGTCTCGGCTCTTGCCTATCTGGTCTTTTAAGGGCATAATTAAATTTCCTTTGTGGGTTGTTTAGATCCATTCTTTTAGAGGAATTGGAATCTACTTAGTAGAGTATCTTATTTAGTTTGGAATTTGATATTCTACCATTTTTCAAAGTTTAAACATAAGCCTATCTTAAATTTGTAGAGCGAGGAATAAAAATTGATTTTATGTATCACCAGTTTATATTTCTATTCTATAATTTATGGCATGCTCTTCGACTCGCTCTCGTACAGTAGAAATTCAGCATATAAATATATTCTATATAATTAGCTTAGCTTAATTGATATATGCTTAAATCATGATTATTAAATAGAATTCAATTCAAATGATCCAAACGGGCCTGACTTCGTTCTTGGACGCACCAATAAAAATTAACAGAATCAAGAGTGAGTTAACTTTGGAGTCTCAATTGCCTCTGTTTGGTAGTTGCTTTGTAAGAGAATATGTCATGTTAATATAATTGATTTGTTATAGAGGACGAGATATATTTGCTGAAATTTACTGTATAAGTTAGCTCAGTAGTAGCCAGTCGCCCTGAGCTGGAGGGAGTCGCACGTTCACTAGTAGAGATGGCCAAACGGCTGCCTGGCCGGGCCCGGCCCGCCAGGCACTGTTAGAAAGCCAGACCGGTCCGTCTAAGCCGCGGGCTCGTTCCTCTGTTCGAGCTCGGGCCGCTGCAGGCCTAAACGGGCCGGGTCGGCTCGGTAAGCACGGAAAAAGTGGGCCAAAAACAGGCTGGTAAGAATGATTTAGTGCAAAAAGCAGGCTTGACGGGCTTATAGGTAAATGGGACGGGCCAGGCTAGCCCACCATGCTTAGTTTCCTATTCGAACCTGGTCCGCTAATTCGTGCCGGACTGGCCTAGGCCCGTATAAAAGCGGTCCGGATCGAGCTCGTACGGGGCCAAAAAACGTGCTTCTAGTTGGGCTTTCATGCTTCGTGCTTTCTATACATATATATTCACTAGACATCACGCCTCACGTCCTCGTGACCGTGAGGCCAGGCAAACCTAGTTTAGGATTGGATGACCGCATGGAATGGCGGGTTGGGCCTAGACGCCTAGTGGGCCGACCAAAGAGCGTCAGATTTGGGAAGCGAGGTCGAAAAGTCGTTATTTCCTTTTGGGCTAAATTGATTGAAAATACTTCTTGTATTCTAATTTGTACGCGTCAACGTGTGCGATATGCCTCTGTTATTGATCACCCGCGCTGCACTACTGACAGGCTTCAAATCCTGCAATTGTACAGACTGAATCCACATCATTACAATTTTCTAAACCGTAATTTTTATTAGAGATGTGATGGCGGAATCTAAGGGCTGGTTTGGTAGCGCAACTATTCAATATTTTGAATAGGAAGAGATTTCCAACTTCATGTTTGAGACCAAGTGGAATTGAGAGCTAAAATCTCCCCCTATTCAATTTTAAATAGCGAGTGAAATTTAGCTCTCTAATCCCCTTCATTTCCCTATCTCCCAAACAAGCCCTTAATCCTCTCCTATTCCTTGGCCACCAAACAAACTATTGAGCACCATTTGTGGCACTAGTCACGGCTGGATGGTCCAGCCCTGAGGACTGGAAGGTTCGACCCACGGACGATACGCCCATAGGCTAAATCCCATGTAAAGGTTAAATAATGCTAGAGTTGATGGAGAATCGGCTAAATCCCATGTAAAGGTTAAACAATGAATTCATCTAAAGAGAGCATACCTAGGTCGTGGACGGTCCGGCCCCCAAGGTCAGACGGCCTGAGGCTGGACGGTTCGGCCCTTTCCTGGATGGTTCGGCCTCTAAAAGGCCGGACAGTCCGGCTGCTACCAGAGAGTGCCATAGCGCGATTCCGGTATCGTGGACGCTCCAACCTCTGAGGCCGGATAGTCCATAGTCACGCAGAGAGCGTTTAACTCCTCTAAAGTAACCAAAATAGAGGAATTTAGGGATCTCGACAAGTTAGGACAACGATTTACATCGGGCGATCCTTTAGAGGAGATTGACATAGGAGATGGTAAAACTCAAAAGCCGACTTTTGTGAACAAGACCTTGAAAGACAATCCTAGAGATGAAATGATCGGCTTATTAAAAGAATATTCTGATTGCTTTGCTTCGAGTTACACCGAGATGCCAGGGTTAAGCTGAGAGCTAGAGGAGCATCGGTTGCCTATTAAGTCCGGTTTCAGGCCCTTCAAGCCGAGACCAATATCAATTCGTCCAGACTTACTCTCTAGGATTAAGAACGAAATTCATCGGCTCTTATAAGCTAATTTTATTAGACCTTGCAGATACGTAGAGTGTGTCTCTAATATTGTGCTGGTGGAGGAGTATGGTAAGCTTAGAGTTGTATTGATTTCCGGAATTTAAATGGATCAACACCTAAAGATGAATATTCTATGGCTATAGCCGTCATATTAATTAATAATGCATTATGAAATAGAGTTATTAGCTTTTTTATGGTAATGCCGGATATAATCAAATCTTCATGGCCGAGAAAGACGCGTCTAAAATGTCCTTTATATATACATGCTTCATTGGTTTATCTGAATGGGTTGTCATGACATTCGATTTAAAAAATATCGGTGCCACTTATTAGAGCACTATGAATTTGATCTTTCACGAGTTTTTGGTAAACACTGTAAAAGTTTACATTGATGATATTGTAGTCAAATCATCTGTGTTTTGTTCTCATATAGCTGATTTGTGCAAAGTTGTCAGGGGTGATAATTAGGGATACCCGAATTATTCCCCCGAAGAACGCACTCAGGAGAAGTAAAGGCGTAACCCCCGAGGGGAAACAGGCGAGGTAGCTCTTATACTGAGGCCTCTCCCCAAAAGTCTCCCACCTCAGGTAGAACTCCGCCTCGCTCGAGGTCGCCACCGCTCCGTCCGTCTCGCCCGAGCTAATCCTAGGAAGATAAGGCAAAAGCGTCCGAAAACAGGAAGGGAACACCTGCATTTAATGCGGATACCTGTAACATCACAAAACCATCAACCAAAAATAATGCATTTAGATTATTAGTGGTAAATATAGTAATGAAATTTTCTTTTAAGTGTTTGATTTTTAATTGCATTTAGAATAATTTTTGTTTGCTCCTATTAGATTGATGATTGTTTTAGTGGAATTTCTTTTATATTGAAAATCTAACTAATTAATATGGAAATATTGGTCCAAAAATAAATATTTTGGTCATAAATAATTTTGGATAATTATTATGATTTTTAGAAATATTTGAAAATATATTTATTTATATTTGTAATAGAAAACAAAAAAAGAAAAGCAAAACAAAACCCTAATCACTCGGCCAGGCCGAATTCGGCCTAGCCGAGGCCCACTAGGGCAGCCAGCCAGTCGTGCCATCTCCCTACCCTCTCTCTCTCTTGCATTTGCAGACCGCCCACCCGCGGCTCGTCTTCCTCGCGCCGCCGCTCAGGCGCGCGCACCCGCGCCGTGCCTAGGACCCGCCCCGCGCCCCTGGCCGCGTCCCCTCCTCTCCCTGCACCGGAAACCGCCGCGCCACCTCCTCCTCTCCCTCCCCCACTTCCCTCTCTCCATCAATGGATAATCGGCGCCATTAATGGAGTTAAGCCACCGACGCCTTTACCTCCTCCCCGACGTCCCTCCCTCTCCCTCTCCCTCTCCCTCTCCTGTCTCTATAAATAGGAGCCGACCGAGCTCTCCTCTCTCCCTCCCTACCCGCGCTCTCTACTCCTCTCCCCTGCCCGCGCCTTTGCCGTTCGTCGCGTCGTCGTTCGCCGGAGTCACGCCCTGCTCATCGAGCCGCCACACCGGAGCACACCGAACACCGCCGAGCCTCGCCCGTCCCGGTCGCACCTCGCCCTGCTCGTTCGTTTCCCCCTGTCGAGCTTCCTGCGCAATCACGAGACCGAGCCCAAGGTAGAAGATGATTATTTTACGTTTTAACCCCTGGTTTTGTGTACATTTAGTTCAGATATTTCTCAGTTCAAAAACTATTAAAAAGAGACCCCGATGTATACACTTAATTGTGAACCTGCCCCTGCAACAATATTTTGGACATAAGTATTATTTTATATTTTGAAAATGAATAATGCCACGATTCACTAACTTGGTGATTTACATACTAGAAATGTTTACGGCTAACTTCACTTTAGCACATGGAACAATATTGTTAGTAGTGATTTAAGTATAATTTTATTGATATATGAAAATGGAAGAAGTAATAGGTCACATATTATCGGTTAGGTTAAAATATATATTTTCACTAATCAGGATATAAGTATTTGTATGCATATCACTTAATCACTTAGAATTAGTAAAATATCTATTTATGTCAAAATAACTATGATTATGGTATTAAAGTCCAAAATTAGTAATTTACATTAATCCTTGGAATATTAATGTTATGTAATATATAAATAACCATTTTAGCCATATGTATAATTTCTATTTAGAAAGGAAAGGATAAAACCCAAGGGACTGTTATTAAGTAATAAAGAAACGTAAAGTTTGTTAAGACATTTTATCTATATTGTACTAGATAAACTAGCGTCGTAGTCACCTACTCATATTTTCACCAATGATAACTCAAAGTGGAAGATATAGTGGATTAATAAATATTTATGCCTTAAACATATCTATGAGTATAATTGTGTGATATATGAATGTGTATGTAATGATGAATAATTACCCATTTAATAATGTATGTTTATTTATTTGGCGTACGTATTCTTTTGTATGTACGATACGTAAATCGATGCTAGAAGTTGACTGTGAGGTAGACGAACCAAACACGTTCGAGGACAACCCACATGACACTTTCGAGTAAGGCAAGTGGATTCTACCTCTGCATTTCTGTTTATACCTAAATAATGCATATAATAATGTTTACTTTTCGGATATTGCATAATTTGATGGGATTTGCCTAAATAAGGATTTCCTAGAATTATGAACCCTATTCCTTGAATTACCCTGGGATAAATGTTGTGCTTAACAATTTTTGCTATTGCTCAACTTGATGAATATGTTGTCACTCTTTTAATGATACTATGTTCCAGAAATGAAGATTTATTTATGATGTTAACCCGATGGTTAAACAAGAACATTTTGTATTAAATGGAACATGGAGTGACCACCCAGGATAACAGTGCAACCACGAGTGCTATAATGGCTCTGGCTTTGGTAATTAGCTCTATAGACTTAGTGCTTAGCAACCCTACCTGAAAGATGGGCAAGAGGTGCGGCATTGGTTTGGTGACAGCTCATGTTAACATGGGGTGGTAGTCTTGGCTAAGATACCTCACCCAGAGGGCCATCAGTACTGACGTGGAAACCTTAGCGGGTGGCTTTGTACTAAGGATGTTTTGTGAAAGCCTCATAGTGGATCCCTAGCCATTCACCTCGGCAGTGTTTATGGGTCCGATCAACCCAGGCTAGATGGGATACACAGCTTATGAGTAAAGTTGTACCACCTCTACAGAGTGTAAAACTGATATGTCAGTCGTGCTCACGGTTAAGAGCAACCTGGACCCTCACATGATAATTGAACTTAAAGATGGAAAATAAATCGTGATATGAGTATCTACCAGTGGTTTGCTTAAGTGATTTCATTTAAGTGTTGTTGATATAATCTTATGCCTTTGATTAATTGGGAAATTTGGGATACACACTTATTAGTAAGACATGTGTTGCTAATAAAATATTGACCAACTAAAATGTTTACCATTTATCCATAACCTACCTTGTTAACTTGTGTTATTTCCCCCACTTGCTGAGCCCCGACCATAAGTGAGCTCACCCTTGCTAATATTTTGATCAGAGGGTGATGACGAAGACTTCGCAGATGACGTTGATGAATTTTGAGTCTAACGATGCGCTAGTCACCTTCCTGTGGAAGAGTGTCCATGTTTAATTCCGCCGTATTTGATTATGAAACTTGTTTAAGATACTATGATCCAGATGATGCAATAAAGTTACTCTACTCTCTTTTCGCCTTTATTGCATTGTCTTTTGACATATTACACTTGTGACATCAACATATGTATGGAAAAATGGATCCTGGCCACATATGCTATGCATTCGGTTTTGCCCCCAGAACCGGGTGTGACATAAGTGGTATCAAAGCTATGCTGACTCTAGATCCTTAGACTAGTTAGAAATTGAAAACCTAGTCTGTTCAAAACATCATAATTTTGTTCTTACAAAATTATTTTATTAACCTTACCTCTTTAAAATTCAACTAAGTTGACATTTTCTCTTGTAGATGGTTCGTACAATCCAAACCACCCGGACCAACACCAACTACATCCCTCCGCCACAGCAAGTTCCCGTCTAACTGGTGGTAGTCAAGGAAATCCCTGTGGATCTCCCTCGCATTTGTGTGGAGAATAGAGTTATTCTGGAAGACAACTCAGAGGAGTTTTTGCCTACGCCTACCCCGTTGGCACAATCACTAGCCTTCGCAACTGGATCGTCAGCTTTAGCACCGCCTGCACCAGCAGTCCAAGCCCCTGCTCCCAGAGGCAACGACCCGGACGACTCTGGTGACGATGATGAAGACGACGAAGAAGAAGAAGCGGAGAACGTCAACGAAGAAGCCAACGATGAACAACAGGACCATTACATGAGGTTATGGCCTGTCACTGAACATTATACATCGATGTTCGAGACAGGGCACTTCCTAACCTGTTGCAGGATGTTCTGCATGCGTTGGGAACCTACGTCCGACCCCTGTATGAGACAAGGCGAGTGTACGATCCTCCTCAGGCTTGCTACTACATCACTCGCATTCATGTCAGGGTGATGGATGCAGGTGATAGAGACTTCAGGACTCTATCAGTTCATGAGTCTCTGACACCGCTATCCACCTACGCTGCTTCGGACAACGATGCTGCTAGGCGAACTCTGTGGTCCCTCAGCCACACCTACTGGCAGCAGCTGCACAACACGAAGTACAGGCATATTTCTCTGTGTATTCGTGGAAAAAGCCAAACCAACATTGTTCCAGGTGGAGCTGGAGAAGATCGCCTCAACACCCTAGCTGGTGTGGTGGCAGGTCTTAACACCGACCTGGATAGTGCTACCCTGGACCTCTCTAGGGTACACTTGGAGCTGGAGGATGCACACGCAAGGATCACAGCCCTGGAAGCTCAGCTTGATGGAAGGAATCCCCCTAAAGTTCAAGTCTCTACCATGACGTTATCCCCTCCCCGCAAGAGGATCCGCTATGGAGAACCAGGATCTATCACCAGGCTGCTATAAATTTTCATTTATATTGTAATAAGTTATATTTCGCGTTAGACGATGAACATCTTTATAATATTATGCTTATAATAATAACAACCATGTGATGGTGTTATTTGAAATGTTTGAGTTCGATTTTTGCTTGAGTGCAATGGTCTTATGGAATGATGGCCATAAGAACATATATAATAAACTCAAACTTAATAATGAGATATTCCCCCTAGAATCTTCTCTACTCCTCACTTACCTCGGAATTGCACTTTCTAACCAAACAGATGGTGAACACTCTCTCAGGTCCCAATAACCACCAGAACCAGCGTGGTCAGCAGTTGCCACCACCGCCACCCAACCCCAATATGGAGCAATTCCTCGCAGCGCAGATGCAGCTTCTGCAAGGACTCACTGCTTCGGTGCAGCAGATACAACAGAATCAACAGAATCAGCAGCACCAGCATCAACAACAACAAGCACCACAAACTAGAGATAAGCATTGGGATTTCATGAGCCATCACCCGCCTGCTTTCTCGCATGCAGTAGACCCTTTGGATGCTGATGACTGGTTTAAGGTCATCAGGAAGAAACTGGACATCACCTAGTGCAATGACCGAGAAAAGGTCTTGTATGCTTCAGGAAGACTCGAAGGTGCCGCGTCCGATTGGTGTGATGTCTTCACCGCGACACATGCTAATGCTGATGCCATAACCTGGCAGGAATTCCAAGTGAACTTCCGTGCTCACCATATTCCCCCGGAAATCATGAAGCTCAAGAAGGAGTTCCTTTCCCTCACACAAGGGAACATGTCTGTTAGTGAGTATCGTGATCGCTTCACCCAGCTTTCACGTTACGCCCTAGAAGAAGTGGACACTGACGAGAAGCGCAAAGAACGTTTCTTGGAAGGCTTGATTGGGCATTTGAACTACAAGTTACAGAGCCACAACTTTCCCAACTTCCAGACTTTGCTTAACAAGGCAATTGGCCTTGAAAGCAAAAGGAAAGAGTTGTCGGATCACAAGAGAAAGTACCAAGGGTAGACCAGTAGGAATACCCGTCAGAACAACTCCCAGGGTTCCTAGTTCCGCTCCAGAAATTAGAGTGGGAACAGCAACTACCAAGTACAGCGTTGTGGACAACAAGGTCAGAGGAGCAACCAATATCAGAACCAACAGAGAAACAACACTCAGACCGGTCAAAGGTCTAGTGGTCAACAGCAGAATCGTCAAGGAAGCGTTGTGAACACACCGACCAAGAACAACAAAACAACTACCCTAGTCCAACTGAATGGTTGTTTCAAGTGTAGCGAACTTGGCCACTATGCTAACAACTTCCCAAGGCGTAATCAACAGACACCCCAGAAGAATAGAAACCAGAAGACTGATCAGAACACACCTGCTCGTGGATCTGCACAGAACAAGACTCCGTAGAATCAAAGTAGGGAAAGGGTTAATCATGTGACAACAGAATCAGTTCCTGAGGATGCCGACGTCGTGTATGATATGTTTCTTATTAACTCCATACCTGCATCAGTTTTATTTGATTTGGAGCATCTCACTCCTTCGTAACAAAGTCATTTGTGGAAAACATAATATACCAAACTATTCCTTGAAGAAGAAACTATTAATTCGATCACCAGGAGGTGAACTTAGAGCCATCATGAGAACATGGATACGAAGTTGAACTTCAGTTCGGCCTATCATCCTCAAACTGATGGCCAGATTGAGAGAACTAACCAAGTACTTGAGGATATGTTAAGAGCTTGTGCCCTTAAGCATGGAGGTAGTTGGGACAAGAGTCTATCAATGCTGAGTTCTCTTATAATAATAGCTACCATGCCAGTTTGAAGATGTCACCATTTGAGACTTTATATGGCAGAAAATGCAGAACTCCTCTGTATTGGGATTAGACTGGTGAAAGGCAGTTCTTTGGGCCTGAAATTATACAAGAGGCAGAGGAACAAGTCCGTATGATCCTAGAGAACTTGAGGGTAGCACAGACCCGGAAGAAGTGCTATGCTGATAATCGAAAAAGACCACTAGAGTTTGAAGAGGGTGACCATGTGTAACTCAAGGTGTCACCAATTCGTGGGATGAGAAGATTTATAGTAAAAGGCAAGTTGTTGGTCACTTGTTCTCAAATGTTGTGAATCAAAAACAAGACAACACAATTGTTAAAGATTAAGGACCTTCGTCTTCCAAAACATTATCTCCACATGGGTATAATGCTCATCAGACAAAGGTCAAGAAGGACATACTTTGTTGGGGGCCTTCGACTTCCGAAGGTCCTCAAAAACATGATTTAACAATGTTTTTGGAGTATGATACATGAACAGGTACTTTCGGACTTAGGTCAAAACCACAGTGTGAAGAAGCACAAAGAATATGAAGGATGGCGCAGAGCCGAAGCTATATGCAGGGGAGCTTCGGTGTAATAGCAGAAAAGGAAACCGACTTAAAGGGGAAAAGGCTATTTAGACCCCGATGGATTACTATAGAGTTATTAGTAAATGTAAAGGGCATGGGTGTAATTTTACATGGGCTGCGTCCCGTGCCTATAAATAGATGAACAGTGCTCCCGTACTGTTCACGCTGACTTGGCATTTGCTTTTGCGTCACGCTTGTACTTTTACCTTCTTTGAAGCCGAAGGTACATTTGTAATTTGTTATCATTTCTATTTTTCCATAATAATAAAATAGAAATAAGTTAATAATAATATTTAAGTATTTATGTTATTTCTTATACTTTATATGAATCCTTCTTCATTATTTGTTGTGCTGATGAAGGTATGTCCTTCATAACCTTCGTCCGAAACTCATTATATCCCAAGGGAAATAATGCTTCGAAGGACGAAGGACTTTAACATTTAACAATTTTTGTGTTGCCTTGTTCTTAATTCATAGTATTTAAGGACAAGTCCCCAACATTGGCGTCCACCTCCGGTGAACCCTTTTCGACCACCTTCGGCAAGCATCGACCTTCGTCATGCCACCAAAGAAAGCTTCAGCGGCAGGGGCTGCCATTCTGCAGCCGCTGGACCCGAACCAGGAGACCCTTTCTCTTCGAGAGCCCCGAAGCCAGAAGAGGAAGGCCACCAGTCCAACACTCCAAGAGGATGAGTTGGACCAAGAGATCAGGAATATGGAGATGCTTCATCAGCAAGTGCAAAAGAAGAAGGAAAAAATGGCTCGGCTAGCTGACCTACAAAGGCAGATTGACGAAGCCACTGAAGAAGTACGTCATCTTGCTCAAGATGAGCAAAACCGAAGGCCCCAACACAGAGATCTTCACCAAGAGGGCTTCTTCAATGAGGATGATTGGTATGAGGATTTCTATCATGGAAATTTTGGTTTTGATGATGCTTCTCCTCTGTCAGCAGAACTGCAGGCTACACCTTGGCCCCTGTCTTACAAGCCACCCCAACTCCCCATGTATGACGGACACTCAGATCTGAAGCAGTTTCTAATGAGCTACGAAGCTACCATATCTTCATATGGAGGCAATACTGCAGTCATGGCGAAGTCTTTCGTCATGACAGTCAAGAATGTTGCACAAACCTGGTATTCCTCTCTTCGGCCAGGAACAATCACACCATGGCAGAAGCTGAAGGACATGATCACCAGTTTCCAAGGGTTTCAGACGAAGCCGGTTACTGCTCAAGCTTTGTTCCAGTGCATTTAAGATCACGAAGAATACCTTTAGGCGTATGTCCGAAGATTCTTGCGTCTGAGGGCACAAGCGCCAACAGTGCCCAATGAAATTGTCATTGAGGCCATGATTAAGGGGCTTCGGCCAGGACCTACGGCCCAATACTTCGCCAGGAAGCCCCCTCAGACCCTGGAGAAATTGCTTCAGAAGATGGATGAATACATCCGCGTTGATAATGACTTTCGTCAAAGAAGGGAGGAAGCCTACAGATTCTCCAAGATGACCAGGGGCTTCGGAGGAAGGATTCATCCAAGGCATGTCAGATCAATTCACTCCACCCAGAATGACGACAGAGCAAGCCAGCAACAGAGGCCACAGTATTCCTCGCAGGCTTCGGGGCAGCAACAAAGCTACCTTCGGCCGCCAGCTCCAAGGGGCAGAGGCGCCAGGGGCTTCAGAGGAATGTTTGGGGATCAGCCCAGGAAGATTTATTGTCTATTCTGCGGTGAGGACAAGGGCCATACTACAAGGATGTGCCATGTCACCATCCAGAAACAGAAGGAGATAGCAGAAGCTGCAGCACAACAGAACCAGCCGAAGCAAGTTATGCATACTGCTTCGTATCATTCACCGTACATACCAGAGTATGTGGGTAACCATTCTGCAGCTTCTGTTGCTTCGGCAAGCCAACCTCAGGCATCTTGGCAACAGCCTCCACCTCCACCACCAATGCAACCCGCATATTCCCAAGGCCAGTAGCCAGAAGGGAGCCAGCATACTCACCACCAGCAAGACTTCAGGGAGCAGTCCGAAGCTCGCACAGTCAATAGTACTGTGCCAGAATCGAAGCACATCTACTAAGAGATATCCTACCTCTAAAACAGTTTTTGCATTCGTCATCATTTTCTTTTTTAATAAGGAACAATCATTGAAAGCCTAGTTCTTTTGTTGTTTTCAATTTATTTTAATAGCTTCGTTATTGTCATAGCATAATATACCTTCTTCACAGACTCATGAAGTTCAAAAAGTCGGTGAAGCTCAAAAGTCGTTCTAAGGAACGCATCGTAAGTTTTATCGAAGTAACAAAAGTCGTTCTAAGGAACGCAACGTAAGTTTTACCGAAGCAACAAAAGTCGTTCTAAGGAACGCAGCGTAAGTTTTACCGAAGCAACGAAAAGTCGTTCCTAAGGGAGCGCAACATAAGTTTTCTGCTCAAAAGTCGTTCCAAAGGGAATGCAGAGCTTACAGCGAAAAGTCAACGTTGATTCCGTCGAAATATAAGGCAAAGCGCGAAAAGTCAACGCGAATACCGCCGAAATAGAAGGCGAAGAAGTTCAAAAGACGTTCCTAAGGGAATGCAGAACTTACAGCGAAAAGTCAACGCCGATACACCGAAAAATAAGCGGTGAAGCCGAAAAATAAACGGCAAAGAGATTGTGTGTTCTACTGTGGGAATGTGTGTATATCTTCGGCACAAATATCATTTTGTATAGCATAACATCATCACATCATTCACATAACATGACATCATACATCATATTGCATCAATGGCACAAGAAGGGGATACAATGTTGATCCTCGGAAATTGTTTCGAAGAAGTTGTGCCAAGGCACAAAATAAGTTTTGAAGAAGTACAGCTTCATCAACTCTAATATCAAAGGAGATCTATTGCGTACGAAGCATATCACTACAACCTTTTAGGCCTTCTGTGACATAATTATTATGTCACTAACTAGTATTTATTTGTCACAGGTTATGTTTTGGTGACGTCTTTGTGATGAAAATGCCACCGTCACAGAAGGTGCGTGTTAAATAGCCTACTATGACGATGATCAAAAAATCGTCATAGATTCTATGACGCATACCAGCTTCGTCACTAAATCTATGACACTCTATTTCGTCATAAGTGCCCTTGAAAACGTCACAATTCGTATTGACATGCATTGCCACGTGGCTAATGGTGATGACGTAGTATGTGACGTGGCAAAACCTTTATGACGAAAATATTTGTCATAGATTCGATGACATGGCAAGTCACGTGGCAGATGACGTGCCAAAATTATTGTGACGAAGAATTTCATCACAAATTAGAAGGCGTTGGCCGCTTACGTGACAATGCATTTGTGAAAAAAATTCGTCATAAAATGTGATGACATGGTCAGTGATGTGGCGAACCATTTGTGACAGATACAATCGTCATCGCAAGGAACACATCATATGCATTCATATCATCATAGAATATTACACATCACAACCAAAATATCATATGAATTTGTTCAACACAAATATTTCATCTAGCAGAGAATAATATAACTTTAAAACATATATCTGCAAATCCTTTAACTTAAAATCCAAAACAAATCCAATAACTTCAACTCAAAGTATTAAACATTAAGCATAATTTAAAATGATCCTATAACTTTAAATCTAGAGCTGTAACTAGCCACTATAACAGCCATAAGGCTGCAGGTCCTATAGTGGTCAACTAGACTTAAGATGGAGGCACTTGGCCTTGATTGAAGCTTAATAGTTGACGAAGGAGGTTGTTATTTTCTTCCATCGACCTCTTCATACTATCAATGGTCTCCTGAGATGATTGTGCTTAAGCCTTCAAGGTTTCCACTTCTTCCTGAAAGCCATCTTTTTCTTGCTTCTCGATCTCCAGTTCATCCTGAAGTTGTTGAGCCATTGCAGAAACAATCGTCGTGGAGCTTTTCTTGGAGGCGAATTGAAGACCAACATTGCGTAAAAACACACTGGAGCCCGATAGCACATTAGAAACAACTTCTGTAGGAGATGTTGGTTGTTGTCCATCCTGAAATGGCGCTGCTACCATTTCTTCCATGTGAACCTAATATAAATTTTAAAGGTTATTCATCAGTACAGTATACCACAAGTTGCAAGTTGTGAGTACAAACATGAAAGGAAAACAAGCACTTACAATATCTTTTTGAACATTTTCACTAAAACATTTCTTCTTGCAGCAATGCATCTCCTTGAAAAGATCTATTGCATTAGGTTCCGCATCCTTATATTTTTCTTGCTTCTGAAATGATATAAAATGAGTCCAGTGAGAATGGAGGTCTTGAAATAAGATACAATAGGATTTCAAAATAACAATTTAAAATGCATTTTAGATATGAACAGTGCTAAAGCATTTAAATAAAACAGTAAATGAAGCAGTCAGGAACAGCTATATGAGCAAACATAGATGTTAATTTGTGCTTTGGTATACATAAACAGAAACAGAGATGTTAGAGTCGATTACTGCATATCTAAATGCTTTAGCAAGGTATACACATATTTAAATGCTAGAGAGATGTTAGAGTCGATTACAGAAACATAGATGTTAGAGTCGAATACATAAATAGAAAAACAACAAGCTATACATTCTCTGTTATTATTGTTCTGTCTATTCAGTACTTGATGTATATGTAAATGGACTTTTTAGAGAAAGAGCATGAGGAGCTGCTGCACAATGCTCAAATAAGGAGGATCAGGATACTTGTAGGTAACGTAGCTACAACCTAAAACATTATAGTTTGTTGGATGAACTGTTAGTCAACTATTAACACTACAATAAAAATGATTTAGGAGACATGATCTCTGATTAATGGAGGCAAGCACACGTAATAACCACCTCTTTAAATGGTTATGGGTGTTCATTTGTAGCATTACACATTCATAGATTATTCAACTATGCACATAAAATAAAGGTTGTTGCATAATCAACAAATGTAAGTGAACACAAATGAAACAACCAGGGGCAACTATATGAGGTACCAGAGATGATAAACTGACTCTATTGGCAATATTACACATTCACGTATCATTCAACTATGCAGATAAGAAAACAATGGTTATTTTCTTACCAATATAATAACCTTTGCAATGTAGGATTGAGAGCCTGTGCATTGTTGATACAGTACTTTTTCACGATTAAGTTTGTTCTTCACACAACTTTCCTGTGTATCAAATAAGCATGTAAAAATAATATAGACTTAGAATAAGTAGCTGAAGTAAGAAAAAACAAACATATGATGTTGCAACAAAGTAAGCAATCATGTCAGATATAGGGTTATGCAGAAGACACCATTCTAGATCATGCCACACTGCTACAAATGTGAATACCACCTAGATACTTAGTAGCTTTCTTTGAGAAACACCAAGAGGATTGTATGTAACAAGAGTGGTTGATCAAACAAAGCAACACAGACTAACAAGCAAAAAATCATGAAGCTATAAATAGACAGGTGCCATAATTCTTTTATTTCCTCTTGTTACTTTTGTTGACATCTATTCACCATCATTGGAGATGTGGGTAATGACACTCTTACGAGCTTGGAATTCCTAAATATATGTACAACACAATAAGCATATTCATATCAAATTATTTGCGAACCCAAAAGTAATTGATTGTTCTTCATTATATTCACATCCCTCATTTTCTCGTATTCGGTACGAGGGTCTTCTGTACATTTAAAATGTAAATTAATAAATGAAAAAGGTATCGAACACAATAAAGAAGATAATGTAATGCATCAATTATATTCAACACTTGATATCTTGTGTCAATTTCTTGGTTGGTCCAAAACGTTATATATAGAAGGATAAAGTTCTCCACCCAATGTTATAAACTCCTAAACTTTGATTAACACCACCCAATGTTAAAAAAACATCCTGTCTGGTTTGACAATGAATAAAATCGACCTAGCTATGCCCAATTGAAAAACTGTATTCTAAAATAGTGAGCATTTGCAATTGGCGCATATAGCCAAGAGATCTAAAGCTACAAGCACCATATTAGCAGGAAATGCAGGGAACGGTAGACACACAAGCAACATCTTATCCGATCACACCATGGTAGTAGGCAAGCAGCTAGATACTAAAATAGCTAGAAGTTTCTAGTATATACGTGACATGAGCAGCCGCAATCTACATCATGAATCTACCTAGATCCAAAGCTTATGGAGGTTCGGGGTTGGGCAGGAAGCAAGTAGCGCGGAGAAGTCGCCGTGTGTACGCCGACGACAGCGAGCACCTTCTCACTGTCGCCGGCGGAGAATTTTTCGAGCGAGGCCGCTGAAGGCTCAGAGCGAGTCATTCACGCGGACACAGTGGAAGGCAATAGTAGGCAGAGGTTGTGGTAGGGGATGGTGGAAGCTGCTAGTGGAGACAGTGAATGCAAAGGAGGTGGCGCTGCGATGTTGAGGACGAGTCAGACGACAAAGAAGAGGAGGCGACAGATGGTGGAGGCATGGGTGGCGGGAAGGTTGGGGACAGAGCTCGTGAGCCGCCATGGACATGAAGGAGAAAAAGCTTCCCTAACCTAGATCCCACTGCTTCACGAAGTGACAAACAGAGAGGAGCAACTAAACAAAATTACCTTCGGAATTTCGTGGGGAGGTCACCGGATCACGACAGCCAACTGCTATGAGGGAGGGTGAGGAAGAGAGGTTAGGTGAAGAAGATAGGTATTAAATAGCTTCTGATGCACCTATTAAATAGCAATGATTTTGCTGCCGATGCAGCTAAGTTTTGTGTCTAATCAGAGCTTCTAATGCAGAGCTTCCGATGCAGCTAAGTTTTGTGTCTACCAAAATGTTTGAATCAATTCCATTTCATTATGTTTGTCATATGGGCATCTCATATCTGTATGGATATGATGAGTATTACACCAATTTGAATTATGTTATGCGTACTCTACTAATTGTAAAAGTTCAATAGAAAACAAGTGAGCATGGCCGGTTATTTGTTGTCTTTTTTTTTTCTAATCATGGATATTTTCTTCCATTCTGTTCAGCCAACCTTGGTTTTAGAAAACTTTATACCACTAATGAAAAATTGAAAATTATGCCCATTGCTAGCCGATCAAGTGTAAGAGAATCTCAGGTAGACTTCCAAACATTATGTGATAATTCAAATCAATTAATACATGTCATTTTATACCCAGCGATCCCATCATACCAAACAGATCATAAAAACTACAAATGCTGAAGGAGTAAAGGATGATGAAAACTGAGGCTCTGATGAATAATCAAATGGTGTAATGTACAAAGAATTACTACAAACTCAAAGCATGCCATCAGTTGTAGTTTTAGGGCTGCAAATATGTAAGGTAGACTTTGCCCTCTCCAAATGGTGTAATGTACATATGAATACTGCAAATATAAAAATCTGTAAGCGTGTCATCTAGTTTTATATTCTACTCACCTTGCTTTTTTGATTTATTAGTGATACGAATTTCATCATTGGTTATATTCTATTATTGTTAGCTAAAGTGAGACCAGAGACTTATGTTTTTGGCTTAAGTTTAGTAGTGATCACTTTCCTATATGAGGCTTCAGGCCATTCGTCATTCCCTTTTGCAATAGACTTGGAAATACCCTACAATCTGCCTCATATCAGTCTCAGTGTGCTACAAACAATTCAGAAACTGCATTGTTCATATTCGTTTGTACCCTGAAACTATTGCATCAATCTTATAATAAATGACAATCTTGCATTCCTAAGACAATTCAGAAGTACATGTCTCTTATTGGAGTACCATAAAGCACACGCTACAAATAAACTATCCAATACAACCTTTGCACATGACTGCTTGAATGGCAGATTAGCCAGATATGGAAGACATGGAGAAGTCGGCCCTTTGATAGCTCGCTACAGGCAGAGTCTTTGTCAAGGAGATAGAAAAGGGACGAGACTTGGAGTTATCGAATCTGAGAGTGATTGGAATTTACCTGGGGTTTCCCTTGTGCATCGTTGCCCCTTCCTCCCTGGAGGCATCTGCGCCAAATCAGATGGAGAGGCTGAAGGATTGGAGGCTACGAAGCCGCTAGTGCCAAGGATGGGAAGGTGAATTAGGCACGGAAGGGAACTGATTTGGCACTGACGATGGGTGGAGGATTTACCGGATCTCATAAACTTGCGTGGGGGGTTGCTGCCGTTACCATTTTTGGTGGAAAGGCTGCAATTTTTTTGGGCGACTAAAAAATGCAAGCCAAATGATTTTTTCCTCTTCCACACATTCTATTATCTTTTTGTAAAGAATGCAAGCCAAAGGCCTAGTAGTATAATGACGCAACTGACGAGAGCAGTTAGTTATTAAGTGTTTTTTAGTAACTAAAGGTAGTTTATGTGTATGAATGACTATTACGACGAATGAGCTTTCATACAATTGTCACAATTATGGTGTACAAGAAGCTACGGCAATTTATTCTTATGACAAACTCATATTGTCATAGATCATCGTCACAAAAAGCATCTTAAAATGGGTTATGACAGTTTTAATGACAATGGTTATTTATTTGTCATTAAACTTAGATGTCTCATAGAAATCGTCATAAATAAAGCGATTTAATGATGATTCTCACTCGTGTCATAGCATATTCATCACAGAAGGTCACATTTGTTGTAGTGATAATGTTTTTACGGAATATGGATATTCTTCACGAAGCATGAAAAGAAGGGAAGGTGTTTTTTTCGCCGAAGGCTCAAAAACGGTATTTACATAAAGTTTCATGCATCGTAAAGAATTGAATTACAAACAGCTTATATATTACATTCAAAACTACAAAATATTACACACTTTGTTCAGCAAATATTACATTAATATTCCAAATATTTTTACAATAATAGCTATTCTTCTTTTAAAACTGCTTCCGCAGCTTCGTTTAGTAGTCGAGTAACAGCTTCGTCCATAATAGCTTCGGCCATCTTAGTAATCTCATCTTCCTTTTTTGCTTCGGGGTCGGCCAATGACTCGAAGGGCTCCGGAGAAGGAGATAGTTCGACTGCGATATAAAACATAAATAAGTCCGAAGTCACAAAAATAAAACATAAAAGCAATTAGGCAATACCTATCCGCCTTTCGAGTTCTGCAGTCTTTTTAGCTGCCTTTGTTGCTTCTCTAGCATCGTGAGTATCTTTTTCATTTTTCTTTATAATTTCGTGGGCCATCCCTAGGCCGCCATTTTCCTAGACGTCGGTGAAAAACTTTCCACCAACTAAGCTCGCTTCAGCCGAGGGGTCCTTCGTGTCATCAATAGATAAAGTAGCTTCGGCTTGGGCCAAAGCTTTCACATGCTCGCAACCTGACTTCTCCAAAATAGCCGCAATTCCTCTGGCACCTGAGAACGCGCAAACATCCCCAGGACCGCTCAAAATTTCCTCAAAAGCTTCGGTTTCGTTGTTGATCCAATCAATTGGGCCCTCAGGATCGCCTCTCACGAAATTGTCCTCGCTGTAGTATGCGCCAACATTGGCGAAGCTAGTTTTTATTTTTCCCACACATTCTATGGATTTTTTATAACATTTTTCTCTTGAAGAGCGAAGTTCTACAACCGTTTTCTCCCAATAGTTTTTCCAGTAATCGCTGGCGTCTCGGTCAGCTTCGGCGATAGCACATTTTAATTTCGCTTCTGCCATCTATTTCCGAAGATCCTCAATTTCGCATTTTTGGGCTTCAGCTCGGGCTTGGGAAGTAGCTTCGTTTTATTTTATTTTATTCACTAATGAGTTTAATATTTTATCTTTTTCAAGACTTTCGTTCCTTAGCTCAATTACTTCGGAACGAAGGTTGTTCAAAGCTATAGTACATCCTTCGTCTTCAGCACTTTTTTGCGCCCTGAGGGCGTTGCTGAGAATAAGGCCCTACAAAAGGAGTGCGGTATTAAGTATAAGTAAATGGAAAAATTTTGTTTTTAAGTACAAAAATCTCATTTTCTCACCTTTAAGCTATTGTATGCTAAGCTGTCGGCCAATTCATCTTTTGATAGCACCGAGAGCCCGTCTTCTAGTGTCGGGAATCTGAAGCTTTTGCCCATCTCCCGGCACACAGAGATTTCCTTGCTGTCTGGGAGACAATACAAGAAATCTTCTTCTCCGCTGCCGTTGAATATCAATGCCCCTTTCGGGTATTTCAGTTTCTGGGCATAGTATTGAGCTTCTCGCTTTTCTTCTTCAGATAGCCTTTTTCCCGAAGCATGTCGTACAATATAATCAAGAACTTGGCAAGATGCTTCGGGAGTAGGAATAGTAGTTTTCAGACTGAATTTGCTCTGCAGTTTCTTTTTTCGTTTCCTCTTTTCTGGTTTCCAAGGATTTCTCCTTGACGGGCTCTGAAGGCCCAGCTTTGGTCTCGGTCTGGCTCTTTGCAGCTTCGGCTTTAGATGGTTTTGTCTCAATTTGCGTTTTTGACGCTTCAACAGTTTTCCTCGGAGCGGTGCTTGAAGACTTTATTGTCTCCAGCACATCTAGTACATTGACCATCCTTTTTCTCTTGGGAGTCGTCGTGAGATCTTTTTGTGCCTTCGGCACTGTCATTCTTGCCGAAGGGCTTATAACTTTTAATATCTTTGTTTTTTCGGCCTCTATCTCTTTAATATTATCGGCCTTCGGCATCATAGCCGGCTCTTCATTCTTCTGTGTAAGAGCAGGTCCTTTGGCTTCAATAGCCGAAGAGGTCTCACCACCAAATTCGGGCACTGTGGCCGGTTCAATGAAGCACGGTCGGTGAGTAAGGACCTTCACCTTTTTCCTCTTTGGCGCGGGCTCGTTTGGAGCAGCTGAAGCATCACCTTTCCCAGAAGTTGCACTTTTTCTCTTTTGCCCTTTCGACGGGTAGCGGTAGTCAGGATACATAAATTCGATGGCGTCAAAAACTCTATTTAGCCTCTTCTTTTTCCGGCTCCCGAAGGCCGCAGATAAAGCATTATCTTCCGTTTTGGAGTACGGTCCGAGCAGTTCATCACTTGTAGCTTCGATACATTTCAGCCAGTCATCATTTGGCTCATCAAATTTATCTCCATATTTGAAGCTGTATTTCAGTCGAACCAGCTCTCCTTCGCTAGTCTTAGTGATAGTCTCCTTCGGCATTTCCCACTTCTCTAAAAGTGGCCATATTCTGAAGGCTATGTGCTCCTGGATCAGGTCCCTTGTCCCAATAAAAGAGCAAACCGTGCCGAAGGCCCTTCGGCATCTTTCGGCTGTCTCATCAATTTCTACCTTCGGTTTCCGAAGGCCGAAGCGCTGCCAGATAGGACGCATGATAATATATTTAATGTCTTCTTGTGCCTTTAAATCGTTTTTTACGTAGAACCATTCCTTCATCCAGTCCCCAGGCCATCTCTTCCCAAAGGTTGGCACAGGGCAGCTTGAGCCAGAACGAGCGACGAAGCTATAGCAACCAAAATTGTTATGATACTGCTCTTTGCCCTAGGGTTTCGTCTCATATAACAGTTCGTGCATACTGCAGAAACTTTTTGCATTTGGCTCCAAGCCCTGGCTCCTCACGACCCAGACGAAAATTCCCATTCTTATGATTGCTTCGGGGGTAATTTGGTGAAGAAAAATCTGAAATATCTTTAAAACTTCAACCACAAATCCGCTTATGGGGAGCCGAAGCCCAGCTTTGAAAAAGCTTCGGAAGATCACAACTTCATTCTCTTCGGGAGTAGGAGCAGCCTTCTCTCCATTGTCAGCCCTCACCAGAGATATCTCTCGAAAATATTTTCCTCTCATATTATCGAGATGACTCTGTTTAATAGCTGATTTACCGAAAACTGCATGACTTGGTCGCCAGGGTCGATCTTCGGAGTCTTCGCCACCACTTTCCACATCATAACTGTCACTATCACCAGTGTCTTCAGATAAGCCTTCTAAAATCGCTCTAGTAATCTTCTCTGTATTTGTCTTCGCTATTGATTCAAGAAAGCCAAGATTCTTCTCCTCAGAAAGGCTCAGCTTCGTTTCAACAACAGCTTTCTTATCTTGAGACATCTCTTCGAAAATGTTGAAAATGTGCTCTTGAGGCCGAAGCTAAAAAATCTAAAAAGCCAGGCAAAGCGTTTGTACGCAAGAGCTAAAAATTGAGTAGGCAGAGCAGATGGCAAAAAGCGTGCCAAATGAGCTCGCGGTGTGCTCTTATTTATACGCCTAGTGCATTGCAAGTGGGAGGGCCCCGCTTGTCAATAACTGTTGCTATTCTAGCAAAGGGAAGGTGTTTTTTCGGACCTTCGACTTAGGGCCTTTGTCCATCTCGCAATCTGAATTTATCATTCTAACAAATTAATATTGCGAGGGCTACTGTTGGGGGCCTTCGGCTTCCGAAGGTCCTCAAAAACATGATTTAACAATGTTTCTGGAGTATGATACATGAACAGGTACTTTCGGACTTAGGTCAAAACCACAGTGTGAAGAAGCACAAAGAATACGAAGGATGGCGCAGAGCCGAAGCTATGTGCAGGGGAGCTTCGGTGTAATAGCAGAAAAGGAAACCGACTTAAAGAGGAAAAGGCTATTTAGACCCCGATGGATTACTATAGAGTTATTAGCAAATATAAAGGGCATGTATGTAATTTTACATGGGCTGCGTCCCGTGCCTATAAATAGATGAATAGTGCTCCCGTATTGTTCACGCTGACTTGGCATTTGCTTTTGCGTCACGCTTGTACTTTTACCTTCTTTGAAGCCGAAGGTACATTTGTAATTTGTTATCATTTCTATTTTTCCATAATAATAAAATAGAAATAAGTTAATAATAATATTTAAGTATTTATGTTATTTCTTATACTTTATATGAATCCTTCTTCATTATTTGTTGTGCTGATGAAGGTATGTCCTTCATAACCTTCATCCGAAACTCATTATATCCCAAGGGAAATAATGCTTCGAATGACGAAGGACTTTAACGTTTAACAATTTTTGTGTTGTCTTATTCTTAATTCATAGCATTTAAGGACAAGTCCCCAACATACTTCATCACTTAATATGTGAATAAGAATACGAAAGGATGAAGACAGTAACTGCATCTTATTAATTCATTCGTATTTGTATTCCACATAGTACATATAAATATTAGCAGGATTAATATTACATTGATACCTTCGGCTTGCTCGAAGGTGAAGACGCAAGAAAGTAATTACAATCCAGCATGAACAGTACGATGTTACTGTTCATTTATTTATAGGCACGGGACGTAGCCCGGGTAAAATTACATCGATGCCCTTAAACATTTGTTTATAAGCAACTTAAACTAATAAGGTCTATCTAGTCTTTTCCTTCTTTGCTTGATCTGAGCCGAAGCTACTGAGCTTTGACATTCTGCATTGTTGCTTCTTCCCGATGTCTTCGTCTTGAGAACCTTCGGCAGAAGTGGGGCGGACCTCTTGTGGCATTTTGCCAAAGGTGTTTATGTCTTGAGGACCTTCGGCGGAGAAGAAGACCCCCAATAGTAGCCCCTTTGCGATGCTAGATCGTTTTTTCGTAACGAGCTCGGTCCACGAAAAATACGAAGGCTTCAGAATGCCGAAGGTCCAAAAAACACCTTCCGGGCGCTATGCGGTACACCGTTCAACCAGTGTAGACGGTCTGGCGGTTCGTCTTCTTCTCCTGCAACACTATATAAGCAGACAGGTTGGTGAGAAGTTACCATAGCATTCATTGCCATCGCACTGTTGTGCTGTTAAAAATTTTAACTGAAGCCGAAGCTTTCTGGATTGCGCATCCGAACAAGCTCTTCGTCACTTGAAATTAGCTTCATCTTAAGTAGTCTAAACACTGAAATGGCCCGAGTAAGATCCACTGCTAGGCCGAAGTGACTGAAACAACACCGATATCAGAAGTGATGAGACGATCAGGTCTGGTTGTGTCGGAAGAAACTACTGTCGAAGGTGCTACTGCCGAAGCTGAGCAGACAGTGGCCGAAGGCGGAAGTAATAATGAAAGTGAGGAGGACAACAACAATCTAAGCCCATCAAAACCTAGTCACATTGAATTCGGAAAATCGACCGTAACAGAAGAGGACTTAGTTGTGATGAAAAAGGTGGGCTATTTTGGGGGAGATGAAGGTAAACTTATTCGTTTTGCTGGCGAAGAATTGATTCTAGAGCCGAAAGAAGATGAAGTTGTTGTGTTTAGGAGCTTATTCAGGGCAGGGCTGTGGTTTTCCCTGTACGATATGATAGGAGAAGTTTTGAAAAGATTTGAAATATATCTTCATCAGCTGATACCGAATGCCATTGTGAGGCTCAGTGTCTACATATGGGCTTTCCGAAGCCAGGGTAAAAGTGCGAATGCCGAAGGGTTCTACCGAGTACATGAGCTGCGCTATCAGACGAAAGCCAGAGCCGATGGTCTGCACAAAAACTTCGGGTGCTATAATTTTGCATACCGGAAGGACACCAATGCCCCGGTGATCGGCTACCGCACTAAATGGCCAACCAGGTGGACTAGCGAATGGTTCTACGTGAAGGCTGATGAGTAGAGAGAAAAACTCATGACTATGGTAATGAGTCCTCTGAGATTAAGCTTCGGCATGACGAGGCCATTATGCAACATGCAACTCGGCTCCCCATGCCAGCTGCCCGAAGTAGAATTCAGGGTGGTAGCTGGTCATATTAGCACTTGGGACTTAGTGCAGGAATATCTGGCAAACAAAACTTTTCCAACCTCTAGCGGTTGGGGGATGCTAAATAAGAAGGAAGGAGGGAAAATATGAACTTGTTCGACTTCCTACTGTTTCAAATTTAAAAAGCAATTCAAAAAACCATGTTCTGAATGGTTAGAAATGATAGAAACCATGTGCAATGAAATCCTCAGAAATCATACAAAGAAAGAAGATGAATTAATGACTGCTGCATTCGACACCCGGCCGAAACGAAGGTTGAATCGGGTGATGGATGCCCTGAATTTTGAATACCTAGATTACGACAGACTTGACGAAGGGGTCGGGGGAGCGAAAAGAAAAAGGGTTGTCAGCATTCTGTGTAGGCAAGCTATCCGGTCTATCAAGGAAGACCAAGAAACTTTGAAGAAGATGAAAACAGTGTCGGTGTCGAAGGCATTGACTCCTAAAAACAGAAGCTTGCTGTAGAATCCTCGGAGAAGACGAAGACACAAGATGTCCTGAAACCAATTGCAAGCCCTTCGTCTTCTGCTGCTGAGGTCTCAGAAATATTGAAGGTAATGACTGAGTCCTTCCCATTCACACCGCTAAGTCCTCTAGGATTGGAACTGACCAGCCTCTTACATAAAAAGGAAGTATCTTCGACTGCTAAAGGGAGAGACGGGGGCCAGAAGAAACGACGCATTGTGAATATACTACAAGCAATTGAACAAACCCCGCCTCCAGCTTCGGCAAGCAAAGCTGCCAAACCGACTGATGTCGAAGCCACTGCTACAGCCGAAGGTGAAAACCTTACAACCACTCTGTTCGAAATCGACAGACTTATATCAGATGTGGTTGTGGAGAAGGAGATGGTCACGACAATTACAGACAAGGGAAAGAAGATTGATGAATCCTCTCTAGAGGGAGCGAATTTCGACCTACGACACCTGGGTGGCCAACAACTCTCTGATGAGGACAAATCAGAGTTGAAAGAATTTGCGATCTCGTGCGGTTAACAACCGGGGTCGGTGCTCTTTGGCGGGGTTGACGAAAGAATCGTGGGATGCATCCATGATCGTGCTGGTGCGAAAATTATAGGCACCCTGTCGAAGAGTGTTGGATTCCTGAAGCTTGAGAAGGACATCAGCTACTACATGCGTCAGCATATCATAGGCAGCCTGTTTTATTCTAACTTCAAAGTAAGAACCTTTTCTACAAGTTATCACTGATATGTTCGTATTAGCTTAAGTATTTTAATTTTGAATTTGTTTCTACAGAGCTTGTTACTGAGCAAAGCTTTAAAAATGCACCAAGATAATGAGGATAGAAAAACGAAGCTATTGTCAAAGGTTTAGAGGATAAAATCAAGGAACTTGAGGATTCTCTAACAGAAAAGGATGAGTTGCTGCGCTCAGCCGAAGGATCCCTTCCCGAAGCGCAAGCTCAAAATAAGAAATTGAGCTAAGAGCTGGCGGATGCACATATACTTTTAGAAGAAACTTCCAACCGATTCAACTGAGAATCTAAAATTTTGAAAATGTAACTTAAGGTTGAGGCTGAGAAGAATTCGAAGCTCAGTGAAGCGTTGAGAGCTCTTAAGGAGAGATGCTTTAACTTTGCAAGACAATGCACCACTCGATTGAAAATCATATTCAATTCAGTTGGAGCTGCATCTGAAGAAGCTAACTTCTCTGTCGAAGATATCCCCGGGACCCTCGAATGCGTAGAGAAAGAAGTCGATGTCCTCGATGAAGTTATCACCGGCCATGGAGACTTATGTACGCTGGTGGCTTCTCGTGGTATAGTCACTGCTTTCATAAAGGCCGAGTGTAATCACGCAAAGGTTGTCAATAGACCGAACTTTAGCCTTTCGTCATCGGATCTGGTTGACGTTCTAGCCGAAGGCCGAAGCATAGGGAACATGTTCATCACTCAAATTTGCGCTAAGGGTGGACGCGAGTTGGCTAGAGACGAATCCCGAAACCTACTTAACAAAGTATAGCTCTTTTACCTTTATTTTTTTTACATGACTCCTTACCAGGTTCTTGATTACCCTGTTCCTCGTCATTCTCCATTGTGATGATGCCGAAGGCCACTGATCCGAAGCTAAATCTAAAGCTTTAGAGTAGTCTTCTTAGGATCTTCCTTGATTTCTGTAAAAACACTTTGGAAATTCTTTAGCACAAGAAATGTAATATTTGTAACTGTAATGAGAGCAGAATTGTAAATGTTTGTAAATGCCTTGTAATACTATTTACCTTTCGCTTATATATCATCTGCTTTGCTGTGGACGAAACCGACACTTGTAGGTTTTGAGCCGAAGACGAAAAACACCTTCGCTTCATTTCGTTCACATCGAAGCACCTTTCGTATACACCGAAGTTTCCTTTGAAACAAAGCACCTTCGTATAAAACGAAGTTTCCTTTGAAACGAAGCACCTTCGTATAAAATGAAGCGTTTTCTCATTGAAGGCAAGAATCCCCACTTTTCCTGTTAATGCTTCATGCTTTATGTGATGATGATTAACCTACGAATGCCTAATGTATGGTTGTATGAATGCAAAAGATGATGTGATTATGTGTGCAAATGTATGTCGAAGATAAAAAACTCACACGAATACACACCCAGACTCTGCATCCCCTTAGGAACGACTTTGGAGTCTCTTCACCTTTTACTTAGGTGGTATTTTAGCTCTGCATTCCCGTACGAACGACTTTGGAGCTAAGCTCTGCATCCCCTAAGGAACGACTTCGGAGCTTCTTCACCTTTGAATTAGCTGGCAGTTAAGCTCTACATCCCCTTAGAAACGACTTTGGAGCTTCTTCACCTTTTATTTAGGTGGCATCTTATCTCTGCATCCCCTTAGGGACGACTTTTGAGCTTCTTCATAGCTTTTTACACTCGATGGTGTAGTCTCAGATTTTACATTTTACATGTGGAGGAATTTGGCCCTTGTATTGCACAAGAAAAAAATTACAACCTATGGCCCCATTAAAAATCTTTCTCCCCTCTTGAAAGGAAAATGGTGCCATACGGAAAGAATGAAAAAATTACATAGTTTACACATAATATCTCCGAAGCTCATCCGCATTCCAAGACCTTGGAATGTCATTACCATAAAGTCTTTCAACATGTACGATTCAGGCCTTGACGAAGATATTACCAAGAAGGGACCTTCCCACTTAAGCTGAATCTTTCCCACTATATCAAGATTGGCTACCCTCCGAAGCAATAGGTGCTCTGGCTTGATATTCTTCAGTTTTACCTTCTGGTCACGCCATTTGATTGTTTCATCCTGATACTTATTGATGTGGTCTACTGCTTGGAACCTGGTCTCTTCTATGGTATCTTTTGTTATTTTGCAATTCTCTTCATCTTCTGTCGGAGCTAAGGTCCTTATTGAGCCCCTTCTTGCTTCTTCCGGTGTTATTGCTTCGTCACCAAACATAAGCTTTAATGGGGTAAAACCTGTTGACCTTTAAACAACAGTGTTGTGGTTCCACACCACCTTTATTAATTTGTCTGACCACTTTCCTCTGGGTTGATTGAAGATTGACTTCATTATTCCTGTTATTATAATTTTGTTTGCTCTTTCTACCAGTCCATTTCCTCTGAATGTCTCACTGATGCAAAGTGTATTTTTTGTACCAATCTGGTCATAAAAGGTTTTGAATGTTTCGGCATCAAATTGAGTTCCGTTATCAACGTGATAGCTTTCAGCACACCGAAGCGACAAACAATATTCTGTCAAAAGAACTTCTGAACTGTGGCTGAAGTTATTGTAGCTAGGGGCTTAGCTTCGATCCACTTGGAGAAGTACTCCACTGCTACCACAACATATTTCAAGTTACCTTATGCTGGTGGAAGTGGGTTTAGCAAATCTAGGCCCACCTTTGCAGTGGTCAAGTGGGCTGTATTAGTAAGGTTAAAGATGAAGGTTGTTTCTGGTCTTTGGCACATGTATGGCAATTTTCACATTTTTGAACCAAGTCTGCTGCATTCGGAGCTGCCTTCGGCCAATAAAATCCTTGTCTGAAAACCTTCCCCAGCAAAGGCCTAGACCCAATATGAACTCCACACAATCATGCATGTATCTCCTTCATTAGTTTTTGACCTTCGGTTCTAGACAAACATTTTATTAATGGAAAGCAGACTCTTTGTTTGTAAAACTCTCCCTCTATGATTATATAGGGTCTTGCTCTTGCTTCCATTCTTTTGTTATAAACTTCGTGATCCGAAAGGAAATTACCTTGGAGGAAAGATACAATCTCAGTCCTCCAATCTTCACTGTGTACTGGCGAGATTGTAAGCACTGCTCTCTCCATGAGTTCGATTGAAGGTGCTTTTATTGTTTCGAAAAATAACTCCGAAGGTAACGGAAGCCCCCTTGTGCCGCTGACTTAGCTAACAAATCTGCATGTTCGTTTTCTCCTCTTGGGATGTTTTTTACAGAGAAACCTTTGAAAGAGGCTTCCATCATTCGGATTGCGTCCAGATATTTCTCTAGCTTCGGGTCCCTTGCTTTACTACTCTTGTCAACGTGACCGGAAATGACTTGTGAGTCGGATTTGAGTATTGTCCTTCTTATTCCCATTGACTTAAGTTTTCGAAGCCCCAAGAGAAGGGCCTTGTACTCTGCAATGTTATTTGTGCAGTTGAAGTCTAACCTTGCTGCATAGCAGGTTTTGATTTTAGATGGTGAAATTAACACGGCATCTGCTCCTGCGCCGAAGGTTCCCCATGACCCATCACAAAATATTATCCAGGTGTAACACTATAAAAACCATCAACTAAAATAATACATTTAAGATTATGATAATTAGGGTAATAAATTTTCTTTCTAATGTTTGATTTTTATTTTGCATAGAGAATAATTTTTGGTTTTAGTCATGTTTGATTTTGGATATTTAGTAGAATTTCCTTCTTAATGAAAATCCAATTAAATAATATAATAATTATTAGTCCCCAAAAATAAATATTTTAGTTATAAATAATCTTGATATAATTATTATGAATTTTAGGGTTATTTAAAATATATTTTGAAATAGAAAAGAAATAGAAAAAAAGAAAAGGAAAACCTAACCCTAACCGCGGCCAGGCCGGCCCATTAGGCCCAGCCGCCACGCCCTAACCCTCCCGCCGCCTCCCACTTACAGGCGGGGCCCACCCGGCATCTTCTCCCTCCCCGCGCCGCGCCGCGCCGCCAGGAAGCAGCGCCATCGTGCCCTGCGTGCTGACCCCGCGCCCGCTCGGAAGCCGCGACGGAAACCGGAAACGGTCGGATTCCTCTCCTCTCCCTCCCCCATTCCTCTCTCCATTGATGCTGAGAAGAAACAACAGCGCCATTGATGTCCATTGATGGAGTCGCCGACCGTTCTCTTCCTCCCCTCGACGTCTCTCCCTCTCTCCCTCTCCCTCATTCGCTGTATAAAACCCGCCGGATCCCTCTCTCCTTACCCGAACGCCCTCCCTCTCTCACGCTCCCTCTCTCACGCTCCCTCTCTCTCCCTTGCTCGCCGTTCACCGTCACGCCAAACCACCGCCTCACCGGAGCAGCCACGCCCGCTCGACCGTCGTCGGAGCCCGAGCTCGCCGCCCGTCCCCGGCCACTCGACCGAAACCTCCCTGCCCCTTCCCCACTCGGCCGAACGCCCCGTCGAGCTTCTCCCTCCACAAGAGAGAACCCAAGAAATCATGTTTGATTTAATTGATGAATTTTTGTGAATCATCATTGTAATATGAGAATGTCGTGATTTCGAATTCATGCGTATGTGCACTATTGATTTTTGGTATATATATATGCGACTGTTGGGGGCCTTCGTCTTCCGAAGATCCTCAAAAACATGATTAACAATGTTTCCCAAGTGTAATATATGTACAGGAACCTTCGGACTCGCAATATTAAAAGCACGGTCGGGACAAAGGTCGAACCAACTCCGAAGCTACGCGCAAAGAAGCTTCAACTCAGTAGCAGAAAAGGAATCGACTTAAAGAGGAAAAGGCTATTTAGTCCTCGATAGATTGTCCTAATATCAGTAGTAAATATGAAGGGCTTGAATGTAATTTTACATAGGCAGTGTCTATAAATAGATGAACAGTAACCCCGTACTGTTCACGCTAACTTGTACTCGCTTGTGCGTCACGCAAGTACTTTTTACCTTCTATCAAGCCGAAGGAACATTTATAATTCAATATTGTTTCTTTCTTTCCATGATAATATAATGAGAATGAATTAATAATGTTATATAATTGTTTATGTTGTCTCTTATATTTCATATGCTTATTCTTTTATTAACATATACCGCGATGACGAAGGTATGTCCTTCATGACCTTCGTCTGGAGAGCATTATGTCCTAAGAGAAATAATGCTTCGAAAAACGAAGGGCATTAACATTTAACATTTTATGTTGCCTTGTTCTTAATTCATAGCATTTGAGAACAAGTCCCCAACATTGGCGCCCACCTCCGGTGAACTCATTCGACCACCTTCGGCAAGCACTGACCTTCGTCATGCCACCGAAGAAGATAGCTGCGCCAGAGGCTGCTGCACTGCAGCCACTGGACACAAATCAAGAGACTCTCTCTCTCCGAGAGGCTCGAAGCCAGAAAAGAAAGGCCACCAGTCCAACACTCCAGGAGGAGGAGTTGAACCAAGAGATCAGGGACATGGAAATCATCCACCAACAAGTGCAAAGGAAGAAGGAGAAGATGGCTTGGCTGGTCGATCTTCAAAGGAAGATCGACGAAGCTACTGAAGAAGTGCGTCATCTTGCTCAAGATGAACAAGACCAAAGGCCCCAACACAGGGAGCTTCGTCAGGAAGGCCTATTCAACGAAAATGGATGGTATGATGATTTCAGTCATGATACCTTTACTTTTGATGATGCTTCTCCCTTAGCAGCAGAGCTGCAGGCTATCCCATGGCCGCAATCTTATAAGCCACCTCAGCTACCAATATACGATGGGCACTCAGACCCAAAACAATTTCTGATGAGCTATGAGGCAACAATATCCTCATACGGAGGCAATACAGTTGTCATGGCTAAGTCCTTCGTCATGGCAGGCCGGAACGTGGCCCAGACATGGTATTCTTCCCTTCGGCCAGGGACAATCACGTCGTGGCAGAAGCTCAAGGACATGCTGGTGACCAGTTTCCAAGGCTTTCAGACGAAGCCAGTCACAGCTTAGGCCTTGTTCGAGTGCATGCAAGACCATGAGGAATACCTCCAGGCGTATGTCTGAAGGTTCTTGCGACTGAGGGCACAAGCGCCCACAGTGCCCAATGAAATTGTCATTGAGGCCATGATTAAGGGTCTCCGACCAGGACCCACAGCTCAGTACTTCGCCAGGAAGCCCTCACAAACTATGGAGAAGCTACTTCAGAAGATGGAAGAATACATTCAGGCTGACAACGACTTCCGCCAAAGAAGGGAGGAAGCTTACAGATTCTCGGAGATGACCAGGGGCTTCGAAAGAAGAATCCACCTGAGGCATGTGAGGTCAATTCACAATTCCAGTCAGAATGACGACAAAGGAAGCCAGCTTCAAAGGCCACATTACACCTCACAATCTTCGGGGCAACAGCAAAGCTCTTTCAGGCCGCCAGCTCCAAGGGGCAGAGGTGCCAGGGGCTTCGGAGGAAGATATGGGGATCTGCACAGGAAGATTTATTGCTTATTCTGTGGTGAGGACAAGGGCCATACTACAAAAATATGCCAAATCACTATTTAGAAGCAGAAGGAGATCGCGGAAGCCGAAGCTCGGCAGAATCAGCCAAAGCAGGTCTTGCACACTGCTTCGTGCCACTCTCTCTACATACCAGAATATGTGGGCAATCATCCTGCAGCTTCTGCTGCTTCGGCTAGCCATTCACATGCTTCCTGGCCACAGCTCCCACCCCCACCACCACTACAACCAACCTATTCCCGAAGCCAGCAGCCAGAAGGGCACCAACACACCCAACAACTACGGGAGTTAGGGAGGAATCCGAAGCTCGCACAGTCAACAGTACTGTGCCAGAATCAAAGCACATTTATTGAGCGATATCCTATCCCCGAAATACTTTTATGTTCTATGTCATTTTGTTTTTCAATAAGGAACAATCAATGTAAATCTAGTTTTAATTCCTTGTAATAGTTTCTCTTCTAACAGAATGAATATATCTTCTTCACAGACTTACGAAGCTCAAAAACTGCTGAAGCTCAAAAGTCGTTCCTAAGGGAATGCAGAGCTAAAAATCGCCGAAACTACAAAAAGTCGTTCCTAAAGGAGCGCAGTGTAAGTTTTGCCGAAGCTACAAAAAGTTGTTCCTAAGGGAGCGCAGTGTAAGTTTTGTCGTAGCTAAAAAAAGTCATTCCTAAGGGAGCGCAGTGTAAGTTTTCTGCTCAAAAGTCATTCCAAAGGGAATGCAGAGCTAAATACCGCTGAAATATAAGACGAAGAAGATCAAAAGACGTTCCTAAGGGGATGCAGAACTTATACCGCCGAAATAGAAGGCGAAGAAGTTTAAAAGACGTTCCTAAGGGGATGCAGAACTTACACGAAAAAATAAGCGGTGAAGCCGAAAAATAAACGGCAAAGAGATTTCGATCGTTCCTAAGGGGACGCAGAGATTGTGTGTTTCAGCGTGGATGTGTGGGTGTGTGTCTTCGGCATTAGCATCATTCTTTGCATCATATCATCACATCATCCTGCATAGCATCACATCATACATCATATCGCACTAATGACACGAATTGAATACAAAGTCGATCTTCGTAGAATGCTCTATAAAAATGAAAATGTGCTAAGGCACAAAGTAAGCTGAGAAATACAGTTTCATTAGCTCTGTTGCAAAAGAAGGGATCCCTTGTTCACGAATCATGGATGTTTTTACGAAGCTTGGATGTTCTTACGAAGTATGGATATTTTCACGAAGCATGGATCTTTTTCTTTACGAAGCATGAAAAGAAGGGAATGTGTTTTTTCGCCGAAGGCTCAAAAACGATATGTATATAAAAGTTTCATGCATCGCAAATAAGTGAATTACAAATAATTTACATATTAGATTCAAAGATATACACATCGAATAATACAGTCTTGTTACAACAAAGCTACATTGACCATCTAAAAATGTTTTTACAATAAGTACTAGTCCTATTTCAGGATCTTCTCCGCAACTTCATTTAGCAATTTGTTAACAACTTCGTCAACAATAGATTCGGCCATATTAATGATCTCTAATGCTTCCTTCGTTTCTGGATCGGCCAGAGGATCGAACGGTTCCGGTGGCGGAGACAGTTCAACTACAGTGGAAAAAATTAATTAGTCTGAAGCCACAAAAAACAAATGCCGAAGCTAGATGCCGCGAAATAATACCTATACGTCTCTCGCGCTCTGCAACTTCTTCAGCTTGTTTTGCTTGTACTCGGGTGTCATGGATGTCTTTCTCACTTTTCTTCATAATTTCGTGAGCCATCTCTCGGCCACCATTTACCCAGATGTCATTGTAAAATTTCTCGCCCATTAAACTCGCTTCAGCAGAGGGATCCTTTGTATCATCCACGGAGAAGCCAGCTTCGGCCTGGGCCAGGGTCTTGACGTGGTCGCATTCCGCCTTCTCCAGGATGGCTGAAATTCCCCTTGCACCAGAGAACGTGCAGACATCCCCGCGATCACTTAATATTTCTTCGAAAGCTTCGGCCTCTCCACTTATCCATTCGATAACACCTTCAGGGTCGCCTCGTATGAAATTATCTTCGTTAGAATAGGCGCCCACGTTGGCGAAGCTAGCCTTTATTTTCTCCACGCAGCCCAAGGATTTTTCAAAGCATCTTTCCTTGGATGCGCGAAGTTCTTCAACTATTTTTTCTAAATGGTTTTTCCAATATTCACTGATCTCCCGGTTAGCTTCTGCGAGAGCGCATTTTTCTTTGGCTTCTGCTAACTGCTTCTGAAGGTCTTCAATTTCATTCTTTTGGATTTCGGCTTGAGCATTGAAACTAGCTTCATCTTCTTTCACTTTGTTTACCAATGAAATCAATATTTTATCTTTTTCAAGACCTTTGTTTCTTAATTCAATTACCTCTGAACAAAGGTTGTTCAGAGTCATTGTATATCCTTCATCTTCAATGTTTTTTTTAGCCCTAAGTGCATTGCTAAGAATTAAGCCCTGCAAGAAGAGGATAGAATTAAGTATAAGCAAATAAAATATTTCGTTTTCAAAATACAAAATTAGCTTTTATACCTTTATGCTATTATACGCCAAGCTGTCAGCAAGTTCATCCTTTGATAATATTGAAAGGTCATCTTCCAGCTTCGGGAATCCGATGCTTCTACCTATCTCCTAGCAGACGGATATCTCTTTATTATCCGGGAGACAGTATAAAAAATCTTCTTCCCCACTGCCATTAAACACTAATGCCCCCTTCGGGTATTTTAATTTCTGGGCATAGTGTAGTGCTTCTAGCTTTTCTTCTTGAGAAAGTCTCTTCCCCGAAGCATGACGAATGATGTAATCAGTGCTCTCTCTTGAAGCTTCGGTAGCAGCAGCTTCAACCTTTTCAGACGCAATTTGCTCTGCCGCCTTTTCTTTAGTTACGGCAGGCTCTGTCTCAGCGGGCTCTAAAGGCCCAGCTTCGGTTTCAGCTTGAATTGTTATAGCCTCGACTTCTGCCTGTTTTGTTTCAGCTTCGGGTTGCGCTTTCGAAGCTTCGACAATTTTTCTTGGAGTAGAACTCAAGGTTTTTGTTGTTTCTAACACAACATCTAGCACATTTGCCATCCTTCTCCTCTTAGGAGTTGTGGCAGAATTCTTTTGTGTCTTCGGCACTTTTGCCTCTGTTGAAGGGCTCAAAATCTCTGGCATTTTTGCTATTTCTTCAATTTTTGACCCTTCAGCCTTATCTTTGTCAACCTTCATTTCAACTAGCTCAACTGAAGCTAACTTCGGTATTATAGCCGGCTCTTCAGTCCTCTGCGCAGCAGGAACAATTTCTTTTGTTTTGGCAGCCGAAGAGGCCCCTTCGCAAAACTCGGGTATCACGGCCGGTTCGATGTAACGCGGCCGGTGAGTTAGAACCTTCAACTTTTTTCCCTTCGGCACAGGCTCATCTGGGGTGGCCGAAGTAGCAGCTTTCCTCTTTTCCCCTGTCCACGCAGCGGGTAGCGGTAGTCGGGGTAAACAAAGCCAATGGCGTCAAAAACTCTGTTCAGTCTCTTCTTTCCCCGATCTCCGAAGGCTGCGGACAGTGCATTATCTTCTGCCTTGGAATATGCTCCAAGCAGTTCATCACTTGTAGCTTCGATACACTTCAGCCATTCATCATTTGGTTCATCAAACTTATCCCCAAACCTTAATGTATACTTCAACTGTACCAAACCACCTTCGCTAGACTTAGTGATGGTGTCCTTCGTCATTTCCCAGATTTCTACAAGCGGCCATACTCTGAATGCTATATGTTCTTGAATTAAATCCCTTGTACCAATGAATGAGCAGACAGTACTGAAGGCTTTCTGACACGCTTCGGCGGCGTCATCAATTTCTACCTTCGGCCTTCGAAGGCCGAAGCGGGACCAAATGGGGCGCATGATGACTTCCTTAATGTCTTCCCTCGCTGACAAATCATTCTTCACATAAAACCATTCTACCATCCAATCTTCGGGCCATCTCTTCCGAAATGTTAGCACTGGGTGGCTTGCGTTGGGGCGGGCAATAAATCCATAACAACCGAAGTTGTTGTGGTACTGTTCTTTACCCATGGCCTTCGTCTCATATAGTAGTTCGTGCATATTACAGAAGCACTTTGCGCTTGGCTCTAACCCTTGGCTCCTTACTGCCCAGACAAAAATCTCCATCCTTATTATGGCTTCGGGGGTGATTTGATGGAAGAAGATTTGGTAGGTCTTCAGCATTTCAACTACAAACTTACTCAAAGGGAACCGAAGCCCAGCCTTGAAGAAACTTCGGAAAATCACAACTTCGTTCTCCTCAGGGGCAGGGACGTTATTGTCGCCGCGAGCCCTCACAATAGACAAATCCCGAAAGTACCCTCCTCTCATATTTTCAAGATGACTCTGTCTGATGGTCGATTTTCCGAAGATTGAATGACTTGGCCTCCAGGGCCGATCCTCAGAATCTTCTTCCCCACTTTCCACATCATAGCTATCGCTGTGACCAGTACCTTCGGACAAGCCCTCCAATATCTCTTTAGTAATCTTCTCCGTATTTGTTTTTGCCATCGACTCGACAAATCCAGCAATGTAAGAATCCACAGTCTTCTTCTCCTCAAAAAAATTCTCTTCAGTCAGCTTCATCTCAGCAGCAACCTTCTTGTCTTGAGACATTTTTTCTTCACAAATGATGAAAACTCGTGTTTTAAACCGAAGCTCAGGGAGCTTCAAAAATTAGCAAGCGCTAGTGAGCAAGAGCTATAAAATTGGGAAAATAAAGCAAATGGCACAAGCAGCGTATCAAATGCAGCTGGTGTGAGTTCTTATTTATACATTCAGCACGCTGCAAAGTGGAGGGCCCCATATGTCATTGTTTATTGCTATTCTAGCAAAGTAAAGGTGTTTTTTCGGACCTTCGGCTTAAGGCCTTCGTCCATATCGCAGTCTGAATTCGTTATCTTAACAAATTAATATTGCGATGGGCTATTGTTGGGGGCCTTCGTCTTCCGAAGGTCCTCAAAAACATGATTAACAATGTTTCCCAAGTGTAATATATGTACAGGAACCTTCGGACTCGGGATGAAGCTGTTCGCAATATGAAAAGAACGGTCGGGACGAAGGTCGAACCGGCTCCGAAGCTACGCACAAGGAAGCTTCGGCTCAGTAGCAGAAAAGGAACCGACTTAAAGAGGAAAAGGCTATTTAGTCCTCGATAGATTGTTCTAGTATCAGTAGTAAACATGAAGGGCATAAATGTAATTTTACATAGGCGGCACCCTGTGCCTATAAATAGATGAACAATAACCCCGTACTGTTCACGCTGACTTGTACTCGCTTGTGCGTCACGCTTGTACTTTTTACCTTCTATCAAGCCGAAGGTACATTTGTAATTCAATATTGTTTCTGTCTTTCCATGATAATATAATGAGAATGAATTAATAATGTTATATGATTGTTTATGTTGTCTCTTATATTTCATATGCTTCTTCTTTTATTAACATATACCGCGATGACGAAGGTATGTCCTTCATGATCTTCATCTGGAGATCATTATATCTTAAGGAAAATAATGCTTCGAAAGACGAAGGGCATTAACATTTAATATTTTGTGTTGCCTTGTTCTTAATTCATATCATTTGAGAATAAGTCCCCAACAATGATGAATTAGTGAATTATTATTATTAGACATGATATTGGTTTGCGATTTATTTTGAATTTGGGATTTGAAATAAAGTATGACAAAATTGGTAGAAACATGTTAGTAGTAAGAACACAAGGTAAGTAATTTCATAGTTAATTTTGTTCACAATGAATTTCGGAATTTTTATGGAAGGTTATAATCATAAGTTCATTTTAATAGATAATATAAGTTTTTTCTTAACATATAATTAGTAAGTGGTATAGAATTCTTAGCAATATAAATATTATAGGTTATTAGATGTTTTGATCTCCGATTATTATTAATGGTACTTTCTTATAGAAAGAAAAGAGAAAACTAAAAGAATATCACTAGTCGTAAGGAAAATAGATTTTTACTAGCCCAAAATAAACGTGTTCATAAGTATAGCACATAATTTCTTGGAATTAGTAAAATACTTGTTTATGTCAAAATAACTATAATTATGTTATAAAAAGTCCAATTAGTGATTTATATTGATTCTTAGAATATTAATGTTAGAAGAATCATGAATAAACCATTTTTAGCTATACACATAAGTTCTATTTAGAAATAAAAGGAATAAAATCTATTAGTCTATTATTAGTAATAAATAAAATAATTAGCCTTTATTTTCATAAAGAATGTTAATACATATTATACTAGATAAAACTAGTATTATAGCCACCTACTCAATTTCATCAATAATGACTCGCAGTAGTAGTCATAGTGAATTAGTAAGTATTTACACTTTAAGACGTATTTATGAGTGTGATTAAGTGTGATGTATGAATGTGAATGTAATGGTGAATGATTACCCCTGTACTGGTGTATGTTTATTTATTTGGCATACGTATTCTTTTGTATGTACGATACGCAAATCAATGCTAGAAGTGGACTGTGAGGTAGACGAGCCAAACACGTTCGAGGACAACCCACAGGAAACGTTCGAGCAAGGCAAGTGGATTCTCCCTCTGCATATTCTATTTGTACCCAATTAAGGCATATAATAATGTTTACTATTTGGATATATTGCATAATTTGATGGGATTTGATAATTAAGGATTTCCTAGATTTACCAACTGTATTCCTTGATTACCCTAGGAAAATACTATGCTTTGCAAATTTGTGCTACCACTCAACTTGATAATTTTGATGTCACTCATTATTTGATATTAATGTTCCGGAAATGAAATTGGTATTATGGTGTTAACCCGATGGTTAAACAAGATTATTTCATATTAATTGGAACATTGAGTGACCACATAGGGTAACAGTGCAACCACGAGTGCTATCATGGCTCTGGCTTTGGTAATTAGCTTTATATGCTTAGTACCTAGCAACCTTACCTGAAATATAGGCAAGAGGGGGAGCGGTAGTGGTGGCAGCTCACGTTAACATGGGGACATATTCTTGGCTAAGGTACTTCGCCTAGAGGGCCTCCACACCGACTTGGAAATCTTAGCGGGTTGCTTTGTATTAAGTGTATTTTGTGAAAGCCTCATAATAGATCCCTAGCCATTCACCTTGGTAGTGTTTACGGGTCTGATCAACCTAGGCTAGATGGGATACATGGCTTGTGGGTAAAGTTGTACCACCTCTAAGAGTGTAAAACTGATATGTCAGCCGTGCTCACGGTTAAGAGCAACCTGGACCCTCACATGATAGTTGAACTTAAAGATGAACAATAAATCGAGATTTGATGATCTGCCAATGGTTTGCTTAAGTGGTTTCACTTAAGTGTTTTGATATACTCTTATACCTTTGTTTAAATGGGATACTTGGGATATACAGTTATTAGTAAGACAAGTGTTCTAATAAAATATTGACCAACTAAAATGCTTATCGCTTAAACTTAGCCTTACCTTGTTAAACTTGCATTAATTTTTCACCCACTTGCTGAGCCCCGACCATAAGTGAGCTCACCCTTGCTAATATTTTGATCAGAAGTTGATGAAGAAGACCTTGATGGAGATTTCGATGAATTCTAAGTCTAACGATGCGCCGGTCATCTTCCTGTGGGAGATTACCCATGTTATTTCCGCTTTACTTTGATGATACATTTAAGATACTATTATTTGGATGTTGTAATAAAGACTATTCTACTCTCTTTACGCCTTTATTGTATTGTATTTTGATATATTACACTTGTGACGTCAACATATGCGTGGAAAATGGATCATGGCACACATATGCTATGCATTCGGTTTTGCCCCCAGAACCGGGTGTGACACCAGGTTTCGACATCGAATGTTTTCTCTTCGTCCGAAGCTCCTGGCGTCCAATCAGCAATGAAGTCTGCTAAAACTTGGGATCGGATCAAAGATCTATGAACGTAATCAATAGTGAATTCATTCAATTCTGCAGCCGATTTTCCAACTCTTCCTGTGGCTTGTTTATTTCTCATTATATCCTTGAGGGGTTGTCAAGAAGGTACTATGATATGGTATGTTTGGAAGTAATGCCGAAGCTTCCTAGAAGCCATCAGTACAACATATAGTACCTTCTCCAACTCTGTGTAATTTTTCTTTGATGGACTAAGTACTTCATAGACGAAGTACACATGCACTTGCTTGTTTGTCTGGCCATCATGTTTTTCTTGCACCAGCGCTGCACTAACCACAACGTGGAAAGCAACTACATACAACAACAATGAAGTTCCTGATGAAGGTGGGGTTAAGGTTGTTAGTTCTATCAAATACTGCTTCAGTTCTTCGAAGGCTTTTTGCTGAGTTGGTCCCCATTGGAAAACTTCGGTTGACTTCAGCACTTCGAAGAATGGCATGTTCCTCTCTGCTGATATTGAAATAAATCTATTCAATGATGTCAGCCTTCCTGTTAACCTCTGGGCACCGTTTTGTGACTTCGGTGGCTCCATCCGAAGTATAACTTCTATCTTACTTGGATTGGTTTCAATCCCCTTTGTTGATACCAAGCAACCAAGAAATTTTCCCTTCTTCACTCCGAAAACACATTTTTTTGGATTTAACTTGAGACCAGCTCTTCTGAAGTTAGCAAATGTTTCTTGTAAATCAGCAATGTGATTTTCTTGTTTTGTGGTTTTTACTATGATATCACCAACATATGTCAGCACATTCCTACCAATTTGGGAGTGAAGAACTTTGAGATTCATCCTGCTGAAGCTTCCTCCAGCGTTCTTGAGCCCCTCGGGCATCCGAAGGTAACAATAGGTTCCACTGGGGGGTTATGAAGCTTGTCTTGGGTTCATCTTCTTTCTTCATCCACATTTGATGGTATCCTGAATAACAATCTAATAGGCTCATTTGCTCCAAAGTAGCTGCTGCATCCACTAGAGAGTCTATTCTTGGTAAAGGAAACTCATCCTTCGGACACGCTTTATTAAGATCTGTAAAATCAATGCACATTCTTCACTTTCCATTAGCCTTCTTCACCATTACGATATTGGCCAGCCATTCTAGATAGGTTACCTCTCTGATTACTCTGGCACTCAGAAGCCTTTTGACTTTGTTTCGTGCACCTTCAGCTTTGTCTTCAGACATCTTTTGAAGCTTCTGCCTTTTTGGCCTAATAGTAGGATCTACATTAAGTGAATGCTCGATGACGTCTCTGTTGACACCAAAGAGATCATTGGCTGACCAGGCAAAGACATCCTTGTTGTTGAATAAAAATTTCAGCAGGGTTTTTTCTTGTTCGTCAGCCATATGTGATCCCAGCAACACCTTCTGCTCAGCTATGTCCTCGCATAGAAGCATGGGCTTCGGCTGGTCTGCTAAGGTAGCCTTATCTCTTTTGTGCTTGTATTGTTGATGGGATTCGGCTTCATCTATGTTATGTATAGCCTTCGAACCTGTCCAGTTCCCTTCACCCCTTCTAGCAGCTTCTTGGCTCCCATACACAGCTATGGGGCCTTGGTCTGATGGTATGTTCATGCATAGATATGCTGGATGAAGTATTGCTTTGAAAACATTTAATGTTCCTCGCCCAATGATTGCATTGTAGTGATACTCCATATCAACAATGTCAAAGAGAACCTGCTCTGTCCTTGTATTGTGAACATAGCCGAAGGTGATTGACATAGTTATCTTGTCGAGTGCCACTATCTGCCTTCCTCCGAAGCCACAGAGGGGGTATGTTGCATCATGTATCTTGTCATCTTGCTCTTGCATTTGCCTGAAAGCTTTCACAAAGATAATGTCTGCTGCACTGCCTGTGTCTACTAGAACATTGTGAACCAAGAACCCCTTGATGTCATAAGATATAACCATTGCATCATTGTGAGGATAATCCTTAAGCTGGAGGTCTTCCTGGGAGAAGGTGATTGGTATATGAGACCACTTGGACTTGATGAAGGGTCCTTGCACTCCAATATGTTGTACCCTTCTCTGTGCTTCCTTCTTTTGCTTCTTATTGGCTGTTTCGGAACTTGAGCCGCCTATAATTGGGAGCACCAACTTCATAGTTAAAGGTGCCACAACATGGTTGCCTTGTGAAGCCATCGTGGAAGTCTGGAAGTGATTTCACCGGAGGTGGGCGCCAATGTTGGTCACTTGTTCTCAAATGCTGTGAATCAAGAATAATGCAACACAATTATTAAAGATTAAGGACCTTCGTCTTCCAAATCATTATCTCCACATGGGTATAATGCTCATCAGACGAAGGTCAAGAAGGACATACCTTCATCACTTAATATGTGAATAAGAATGCAAAAGGATGAAGACAGTAACTGCATCTTATTAATTCATTCGCATTTGTATTCCATAGAGTACATATGAATATTAGTAGGATTAATATTACATTGATACCTTCAACTTGCTCGAAGGTGAAGACGCGAGAAAGTGATTACAATCTAGCGTGAACAGTACGGTGTTACTGTTCATCTATTTATAGGCACGGGACACAGCCCGGGTAAATTACATCCATGCCCTTGAACATTTGTTTATAAGCAACTTAAACTAATAAGGTCTATCTAGTCTTTTCCTTCTTTGCTTGATCTGAGCCGAAGCTATTGAGCTTCGGCGTTCTGCATTGTTGCTTCTTCCCGAGGTCTTCGTCTTGAGAACCTTCGGCAGAAGTGGGGCGGACCTCTTGTGCCATTTTGCTGAAGGTGTTTATGTCTTGAGGACCTTCGGCGGAGAAGAAGACCCCCCACACAAGCTATCCCCTCGCTTTATTGGACCCTTAAGAATCTTTAGGCGAGTTGGGGAGATGGCCTACCAGCTTGAGTTACCAGATCATTTGTCTGAAGTACACGATCTGTTCCACGTGTCTCAACTCAAGAAGTGTCTCTGTGTCCTCGAGTAACAGTTACCAATGGAAGAACTCACTGTGCAAGGTGATCTAACTTACATGGATTATCCTATCAAGATCATTGACACCTAAATAACATGCATTTTCCCTCTATTTATTATAACATGTGAACAACCACATTTAAAGTCATTAATTAACTAATGACACCTAAATAATACATGCATCATGCTGGGATTTATTTATGTGTGTATTTAATAATAATAATAATAGTAATCATATTAATAGAAATACATCAGTGTCCAAATTGGAATTTAGGATCTAATTTGCAATTTAGAATTTGGAGAAAAATAAGGAAAAATACTATACAAAATAAAACAAAATATATAGATAAATAAAATCATGTCGTAGTGGTATGTTCAAATTTTACAGTTAATATGAGTGTAAAGTTAATGTTCTCTTAAGCGCGTTAAAACAATCCGCAAATGCTCTGCATGCTCCTCCTTATTCTTGGAATAAATTAAGATATCATCAATAAAGACCACTACAATTTTGTCTAATTCTGGCATGAACACCGAATTCATTAAGTATGTGAAATGGGTTGGAGCATTTGTTAATCCAAAGGACATAACCAAATACTGGAATAATCCATATCGAGTTGTGAAACCCGTCTTAGGTATATCCTCGGGTCGAATTCTTATTTGATGATAGCCTGATCTGAGGTCAATCTTAGAAAATACCCGGGCTCTAGTAAGATGATTGAATAAAAGATCGATCCTAGGAAGGGGGTACTTGTTCTTAATGGTAACTTCATTAAGGGGTCGATAGTCCACACACATTCGTAGGGTTTGATCTTTCTTCTTGACGAAGATGGCTGGACATCCCCATGGTGATGAACTTGGTCTCATAAATCCCTTACCCGACAAGTCTTGTAATTGTGTATTTAGTTCTGCCAATTCATTGGAAGGCATACGATATGATCTTCTAGAAATAGGAGCCATACCAGGTTTTAACTCAATCACAAACTCTGCGTCCCTCTCAGGAGGTAATTCGGGCAAGTCTTCAAGGAATACATCCAAAAATTCACACATAACCGAGATTTCTCGTATCTCTTGCACTACGGCTTCAAAAGCTCGTCCAAATGCCTTGACAGGGAGAGATACAGGGACAGATAACCTGACTTCTTCTTGTCCATGGCTTAGCTGAATAGTCCTTTGATTGACATTGATAATAGCCTTATTTTGGACTAACCAATTTATACCAAGAATCACATCTACGTCTTGCCCTTTTGTAACTATCATATTGGTGGGGAAGTCATATCCTGCTAACTTCACGGGCACGTGGAAGACTACTTCCTTAGTAAAAATTTCACCCCCAGGTGATTGAATAATAAGACCCTTCTTTGATTCAACACTAGGTATGCAATGCTTCTCAACAAAAGCCTTGCTCATGAAAGTATGCGATGCACCAGAATCAAAAAGAATGACGGCGGGATGATTGGCAACGGAAAACGTACCCATCATCACAGGCTCTCCTTCCAGGGTGGTAGCCACTTGAGTATAGTAGACTCGTCCAGTTCTCCTTTCACCCTTGCCTGCCTGAGTACTTGCCACATTTCCCTTGCCTTGAGATGTGCTTCCAGAAGCCTTTTGGGGGACAATCCTTGATGAAATGCCCAGACTTCCCACAGTTGAAGCAGTTGTTAGATGAACTGGGTAGGGCTGGGAAACGAGTACTGGGGCACCCGGCTAAATATTTTGGGTAGGGACAACGGTTGGATGGATGAAGACCGGTTGCTTGAAAGGATAGGAGGATGGACGAGGAAAAGAGTGATTTGGGTTAAAGGGACAGATCACTAGCCTTGACCGCTTCTCGGATCCTTGAGAGGATCCCTCACCCCCTTCATGTCCAAACCTTTTTGTCTTTCCCTGCCCCGAATTCTATGCCTCCACAGAAAGCGATGTGCTCACGGCCCTGCTGAAAGTGAGATCTAGATAGGTGGCCATTTTCCGCTGTAGCCGATCATTCAGACCTCTCATGAAACAATTCTTCTTGTTTAGGTCCGTGTCAACTTGCTCTATAGCATACTCGGAAAGATGGTTGAATTTGGCAAGGTATTGCATCACAGAGTCTCCTCCTTGCTTTAAGTGAACAAACTCTTCTAGTTTCATCTGCAGAACACCATCTGGAATATAATGTTCCCTAAACGCTTACTTGAACTCTGCCCTCGTAACAAGATGAGCTTCAGGTTGAACAACTACAAAATTTGCCCACCAGGTACTGGTGGAACCTCTCAGTTGCTGAGCAGCAAACAGAGGCTTCTGGGTCTCTGTGCATCGAATCAGTCCAAATTTCTGCTCCATAACACGAATCCATTCGTCAGCCTCCAAGGGTTCTTCTGCTTTAATGAAAATAGGTCGACGAGTTTTTGAAAATTCCATGTACGTGGTGTCTCTGGGGCCTGGTGTTAGCCTCTGCCTCCCTGCTGATGAATTTGATTTCTAGCCATTTCTCGAAGAAAGCGAGTATTATCAGCAGTGGCATTAATCAAAGCAGCAATGGCCTCTGCTAGCGTGGGAGGTACAGGCGGTGGGATCAGAGTTTCCTCCCCACCACGGGAAGTTTCATCCCCATCATGACCAAGAGTTCTGGACGGCATCTAAAGAAGAAAACATACTTGGTTATTACATATCACAATTACACAGCCTGTGTTACATTATTCCAAACTTGTTCAAATTATGCATACTTAACTTATACAACTCACTTTTCCTTATTTAGATTACATAAGGAAACAACCTACTACTACAGTAATCGAGTCATCCGCGTCCTTGGCTGCTCCTGCTCCACTGCTAGCTTCAGGAGGACAATCATCCACGATGTTCATGGAAGGAGGGGCTCCAAAGAGATCCAGCTCCCCATAAGGTCCTCCGTTAGCTGCTCCTACTGCACCAGCTCCCATTGCCGCAACCTACGGTGGCATGTTCGGATGTAGTTGGTCATACAACACGTGCACTTCCTCGTGTATAGCATTATTATACACTTGCAGATTTTTCAGGGCTATGCTTAGCTCTTCCACCCGGGCTCGAGCAGTTGTCTCGCAATCCCTGGCTATAGATCGTGAATTTACAGCCCAGTTAATAGCTCTATCCCGCTCCACAACCTCTCGCTACAAACACTCAACCTCTGCTGACAACTCAGCGATGTGGTGACTATCACGCGCATGCTCCCTACCTCCATGGCGCAGTTCCATCGTTAGACGTTCAAGTCTAGCCTCCAGATCCCCTATGGGATCATTACTCCCGCTACGCTCCCCTCATGTCAAGGAGCCAACTGGTGCCGAGGTACACCCTAAGGTCTGGTCGCCTTCCGAAGGGTAGTATTTGTGCATGCCATGACTCTATAAGAGGGGAAGATTACTTAGTATGGTTTAAATATGATGCATGTAAGACCTACGATTATGGAACCAACTACTTGTTGATCCCATAACTCCTATATATATACCCTACTATTTGGCACTCTTTTACCCGACTTCTCAAAACATCAGTTGTTATAAGAAAGGATCGATGTAAGAATGAAAGAATATTCAAAGGTAAGTGTTTACAATCTTTTGAAGCATGGAGTAATGTCCAAAGATGGACTTTGCTCCGATACCAGCTGTCACGGAACCTCCCAAGATATTAGGCCCACCTACTAATGTCCTTGTCCTAAGGACCTCAGACAGTCATGTAGGTGCACTAAATGGCTTGGTAGGTCCGATTACCTGTATCACCATCACATCGCCCAAGAGCGCTTATCCCATAACACAGACATTACACAACATCAGAGTAAGCGGAAAAGATTGCAATAACATAATTTACATTCATAAGTATAATATAGAAAGAGTTGATTATTACATAACCGGGTTTTGAGTGCTTAAACTTATTACATCATAGGAAGGCAAAACACCTTCCAAGGTAGTTCTTAGTTCTCCTCCTCCTGTTTTGGGACAACCTTGCTGCAGAAACAACAAAACTCAGCAATTTCATCACCTACAACAACATGGGTTTGAAAACCCTGAGTACGAAGTGTACTTTTGCAAGTCTTACCCATCTAAAGAAAAAGACTCTCAAGGATATGTTGGCCTTTGGGAACCAAGGTAAAGCTTATCAAAATTCAAAGACTCTTTTTGCAGAAAAGCTTACTATGAGTGGATCCTTAAGAATTCATTTTACTCATCAAGTTTAGTAATTACCTGCATCTAGATTCATTTCTATTCTAGATCAAACACTTGGCATATACTAGCCATCTTTTATCATCCCATAAGTTCACTTGTCACTACGTGTAGGTCAGTGACCAAGTCTTCATGTCCGAGAAGTAACGGCGATCCAAATCGATTAATACCCAGCTGGGGATCTCCAACCACATGACATATGTAGCACTTAACCCTTGCATATGTCAACTCGCATCCGGGTTTCTCGAGATCAGAATGGGTTCACGCCAACCGAGAGCACAGATACTCCATCGTCCAGCCTCTTGCCACGGAGGGTACACACTACTCTCGCCATCTCTCTACTCCCATTGCGTGGTAGCCTTTCTGGTATTGGTCCGACCGAGGCGAAGCTTACCCATGACGAGGCACATGGCCAGTTAAAAGGTCATCGATCAGCAGACCTACATCGGATGGGTCCTTAAACGACTCAGACAGAGACACTACACCGAGACTTCCCTCTCGTGCAAGTCACCCGTCTGGTCTCGTCTTTATTACATAAAACCCTAAAGTTTGGTACCTAGCAGAGGTACTCTTTTTAGATGTTGAACCCATCGCGATCGTGATGGATTCACCATCACAAGTCTTTTCTTTGTAAAAATCCCCATCTAGTGTGAAGTATCACCTTTTTCAAGACAAAACATTTTGTTTTCTACAGCAAGACTAAGCATCATGAAAACCCTTTTCATAAAGAGGTATCAAGGAATGATAATCAACTTTTACAAGGAAGGAAATGCATCAATTGTTTAGCACACAACTCCTATAACCTAATGCATCATATAAGGTGATAAAGATTTAAAACATCAAGGAAAGGGTAAAATGCACCGGGGCTTGCCTTATGTTGTAGGATTCCACACCGCAGATGTCGAAATAAAAGTTGTTTTCCACTAGAGGATTCTCGGTCTGGGAGACAACTTCTTCCTCTACTATGGATTCTTCCTCGTGTTCTATACATGATAATACATGTACATGAATGCTCATGCTATGTCATGAATATGCAATCATACAATAGAAATATAGTAAATTATGTATTGAATACAACTTTCCTTCACGCTACGAATCAAACACTAAGATTTCCTAGTTAGGTATTCCTTTGGGATTATTGTTAAATGAATGAAAGCTAGTTATTGAGTTTCCTGGTCAAACAGTGTCCAAACTATTTCAAACTTCACTCAGGGTCTCCGACCATCATATTAAGTCTACTCAAAAAGTGTTATGATTTTTGGAATTACTAAACTATTTCTAAAATTCTAAAAGACTTTCTTTAAGCATCTTTAAATGATAAATAATTCCAGGTTTGAAATAAAAATCTTGAAATTATTTTTATTAAATATTACTTGATTTTAGGAGTCTAACAAAATTGGTCTCATATTTTTACCATTTTCTACTAGTTTTTATAGATTTCCCAAGTTAATAGTAAAAGGAAAAGGAAAACTAATGAACAGCATTGGGCCGAATTCGGCCCAGAAGACCTAAGCCTACGCAGAAGTCGTGCGCGCCAGCGATCGCGCAGGTGAATTTGCGCTAAGACCCCTGATAGTTCAAACATTTGAAAAAGAGCCTCAGTCCGGCTTCTATGTGTCTGACATTTTTCTTTTTGCCTCCCTAATTCTTTCGTCTTCCAAAATCACGTCCCCGAGTCCGACCAGTGGCGCTGATGAAGATCAAGCCTTGAACACGACGATGGAGAGCTGGAGCACCATTCGAACACCTGCTAGACCTAACCCTTACCAAAACCAAATGGTCCTGGGCATGGATTTAGCTCGTAAACCCCTACAGCGACCTACCCACGCCCACGACGAGGTTTCGGGTCCGTGGCACCCGTCCACGAGGTATTAACACCGGAGAGTTCAAACCAAGGGAATGGGGAGCACTAGTAGGTCACGAAAGACATGATGCTTACGTGAACCAGCGTCGGATCGACAGAATTTTGGCGGGTCGACACAGGGGCAGTTCACGGGGCTAATATGCGGCGTCAAGCTCGCGTTACGAGCTATTCAGAATAGCAATGACCAAACGACCACTTCGGTGAGCTTCATCGACATATATGGACACTAGAACGTTAAATTAGAGTCGTCAAACCATACCGTGTTCGCCTAGCCGCGTGAAGTTGCTAGGTCGGCGACGTGGTCACCAGACTTGCAAAGTTTCTAAGCCAAAGGCTTGAGTGATCCCAGGGTATAGTTTGGGGAAGTGAAGGAAACAACACTGCATCGAAGTAACTCACAACGAAGATAACAAGGATCTTTCCTTTTCTCCCCCCCTAGTTACCCTTTATATGGACATAGCCGGGATCGATCGATGTCTAGGTTCAGAGGATGGACATAAATGGTTAATTGTGTGAGGTTGTCATCTGCATGGGCGTGAGTGCGTGGCTTGTCACCAAGGATCCACGCACAACTCAGGAGCACAGCAAGGCAATGGCCATGGTAGATTTTTACCACGGCAAGGAACAATAGATAAGGCTGCCTAGGTAGATGCTCTCTAGTTCACTTTGGATATTTCAGTGTTGGTTAAAGTCCTGAACACCCCTGCTATTCACCTAATCTATATCTCCACCTTTACACAAAAGCAAGACACGACAAGGAGAAAAGATCGGTGGTAGATATTTCTAATCATCAGGATCTGCAGTACTCGACTGACCCCCCCTATTCAGCCACTTTTTCCTCTCTATTTTTGTTAAGAACAGATCAGTCTCTGTTAATAGAACTTGTTCACTAATCAAAGATCTTCAAAGTTACTATAGGGTTCTTAGACCCAAACTTCATTGTTGGGGACTTGTTCTCAAATGCTATGAATCAAGAACATGGCAACACAAAAATGGGTTAATGGTTATGCCCTTCATCCTTCGAAGCATTATTTCCCTAAGGATATAACGATCTCCAGACGAAGGTCATGAAGGACGTTCCTTCATCATCACAACATATATCAATGAAAGACGAAGCATATGAGACATGAGAAATAACATAGATAATCACATGACACCATTAATATAACTTTGACTATATAGTCATGAATGAATAAAAACAATATTGAATTACATTTGTACCTTCGGCTTGACAGAAGGTAAAGGTACAAGCGTGACGCACGAGCGGGTACAAGTCAGCGTGAACAGTACGAGGGTACTGTTCATCTATTTATAGGCACATGGCGCAGCCTGTGTGAAATTACATTCATGCCCTTCATGTTTACTATTGACTTAAGAACAATCTGTTGGGGACTAGATAGCCTTTTCCTCCTTAAGTCGGTTCCTTTTTCTGGTACTGAGCTGAAGCTCCCTTGCGCGTAGCTTCGACGTTGGTTCAGCCTTTGTTCCGGCCCTGCTTTCCATATTGTGTACAGCTTCATCCTGAGTCCGAAGGTGCCTGTGTGTGTATTATACTTGGGAAACATTATTAGTCATGTTTTTGAGGACCTTCGGTAGACGAAGGCCCCCAACATTAGCCCCTCGCAGTATTAATTTGTTAAGATAACGAATTCAGACTGCGACATGGACGGAGGCCTTAAGCCGAAGGTCCGAAAAAACACCTTCCCTTTGCTAGAATAGCAACAATCAATGACATACGGGGCCCTCCAAGTTGCAGCGTGCTAGGCGTATAAATATGAACTCACACCGGCATCATTTGATATGCTGTTGTAACACCCCTGGTGTTACTGTTACTAAAACATTGATCATAACATCATGATCATCAGCATTTCATATGTGTGATACACCTAGAATGCATTCACTAGGTAAAAATTTCAAACAAGTTGTATTGTTATGGCATTTTGCAAATAAGACCCTAGTATAGGATACTTAACCCTAAATGGGGATTAGAGGGTAAAACAGCACCCAAATAGAGAAAACCCCAAAGATTAAGTGAAATAATCATAAAAGTTACCAAGGATGGACCTACATTACATTTACATCCCTGAGATATCAAAAACCCTAATTGGAACCCTGGAAAACCCTAAACCTAAACCCTAGGGGGTTAAGTGCAAAATTAGTCCACTTTTGGACTAAAGTGCAAAAACTAGTAAAGTAAGGTGTTTAAAGTTAGGTGGTTCACAATTATGAAGATTTGCAACTTGAACCCTGAGTTTTGGACTTAATTGCAAAAGAGCCACATTTGAACTCTTTTGACTAAGTCTGAATTTCAGTGTAATGTGCTCATCTTTGTGACCTTGTAACTTTCAAACAAAAGGGATTTTTCCCTAGGTCACCACAACAATTTTGTAGCTCTATGAAAGGAGAACAACTTTGCTTAAGAGTGTAAGCATAATTATTGAGAAGAAATTGGAGAAACTTTCACCCAAAGATGGGCTGTCAGGCTGGTTGAATTCTAAACTTCAGACTGACAGTGTAACAGAGCCATCTTTGGACTAGGATTCAACTTTGATCTAGTAAGAATTTGGCTATAGTTGCTATGGCAAGATTGTAGCTAAAACATTGGTCTACAACTTTGCTACAGAGCCTTAGATAGGTTGCCAAATAAAAATAGGAGAAAATCAAGCTTCAAATTGATCTGTCAGGCCAACTGAATGACGAATCCCATGGTACAGTAGCCGATCGGATCGGGTTCAGTGAACCTCACCGCCGATGACCGTCACGCTGTGATTCACGTCGATCGTCGGGATTCGTGCGCTGTGGATTGTGGATAACGGTGGGCGGGTAAAGATCTTGGCGTCTGGATCAACTTGAGTTCGGCCGCGGCTAAGCTCGCCGTACCCCCTTGCCTTGCGGCCGGCGCGGATAAGCTCACCGGTGATGGCTGCCTACTGATCCTGCGCTGCGTGTCCAGGCACTTTACCACGTCGTAGTAGGTCGGCTTGCGATAGTTACTCATCGCCGGTGAAGTCGCCACGACGGAAGACATGAATCCACTGCGCCAGTAATCTCCCCTCTCTCCGGCCGCCAGCACTTCTCTACCAAATTGAGAGCCACCGCCGTTGCGTACTATAAATTGTGGCCACCACCGTTGCGTAGGATAGTCAAGTACCAAGCCACCCAAACTGTGCCTTCAATCGTATACCCGAGAGCTCCAATTTTGGATTTCCCCCAAGAACACTCAAGAACACCGTGATAAAGACCTCACCGCGGCCAGCTTGATTCAGGTCAGCTCATACCCTCTGCTCCATCGTTTAAGTGTTCTGATGTGCCCGTGATGCTCGTCGACCCACCCAATTGAACTGGACCGCCACCAATCGCCGGGAATGTGTTGTTCTTTGGATCATCCTCGCGGTCACCGTGGCCAGGGACATTTGGGTAGCCATTCATGCAATTGACTTAGGGGAAACGCTGGTTGGGGCATGAATTCGGTTTCGGCCGAAGTAGGGCGCTAGTCTTTGCCCCGTTTGGCCAGTCCTGGAGCTCGCCGGAGCTCTGCCACGCTCGTCGCCGTCGGGGACCTCGACCTGTAAAGAAATAGAATACGGGGGGTCTTCCTGGAAACTGTCAGTGACTCAAAGTAACAGTGAACGAGCCCACTTCAAGTTATCCAAAACATCAAGGGCCTTTTTGCAAAGTCGCCATGGGCGCGCTTCTGCCCTAGCTGGGCCGGCTCGGGCTGCTTTCGGCCCAGTACTGTTTCAGCTTTTCCTTTTTTTCTTTTCAAGTGAAACATTGGAAATCTGTAGAAAATTGTAGAAAAATGGTAAAAATGTCAAACCAATTTTCCTAGATTCCTTATTTTCCATAGTATTTAATAAAAATAGTTTTATGATTTTTAGATTAAATGGGGAATTTTGGATCATTTAAAATAGCCTAAAACCATGTTTCTGGATTTTTAGAAAATAGATAATAATTCCAAAAATGCCCAAACTTTTTATTTGAAATTTAAACATTATTTAGAAGCCTTGGGTAGAGTTTGATTTGATTTAGACCTTGTTTGATAACTAGAACCCAAAACCCTACCCCCTGCCCTTTGAATTCCTTTACTGACTCCGGAAAACCTAGTTTCCCGGAAAACCGTGAAGGAAAGTTATATTGAAGATCTTTGAAATAAACTTCTACTATTCTTGCACTTTCATGAGCATTACATGGCATTCATTCTTATATATATATATATATATGTGTGTGTGGTTATATTTAGAAAACGAGGAAGAGATTGAAGTAGAAGAAGAGAAGACTACACCACCACCACCTGTGGAACCTCAGGCAGGAAATTGTTTTTATTTTGACATCTGCGGATCCGAGCCTGACTCACCTATAAACGAAGGCAAGCCCCAGTGCATTTGCCACCTCCTTGTGTTTTAAAAATCTTTTTCACTTGCTTGATGCATTAGGTGATAGGAGTTGATTGCTAAAACAATTCATGCATTACCTTCCTTGAATTTGATTACCTTCCTTGATCACCCATTTTACAAAAGATTTGTGATGCTTAGCCTTGCTTTAGAAAAACAAAATGTTTTGATTTCACAAAAGATGATGTGGCAAAGTGGGTGGGTTGTTTTCGAAAATAAAACTTGATGATGGATCCATCAAGGCCTTGCTGGGTTCAACATCGGAAAAGATGTACCTCTGCCAGGTACCAAACTTTGGGTTGAAATGATTAAGCTGAGACCGGGCAGGTGACTTGCACGAGAAGAGAGTCTCGGTGTAGTGTCTCCGTCTGAGTCGATTAAGGACCGTCTCGATGTAGGCTTGATGACCGAGGACCCTTTAACTGGTCACATGCCTCGTCATGGGTAAGCTTTGCCTCAGGCAGACTATGGCCAGAATAAGATAACACGCAATGGGAGTGGAGCGATGGCGAGAGTAGCGTGTACCCTCCGTGGCAAGAGGCTGGACGGTGGTGTATCTGTGCTCTCGGTTGACGTGAACCTGATCTGGTCTTAAGAACCCCGGTGGCGGGTTGACATATGCAAGGGTTAAGTGCTACATATGTCGTGTGATCGGAGATCCTCAGCTGAGTATAATCGATTCAGATCACCGTACCTTCGCGGTTATGAAGACTTGGTCACTGACCTATACGTAGAACTCCAGTAAAGATTAAGGGTTGTTAAGAAATTGGCTAGTGCAGGTCAAGTGTTTGAACTAGGGTAGAAAGAACTCTAGTTGCAGGTAATCTTACTTAACCTGACAAATTAAAATTGGATTTTTAAGGATCCACTTCTAGTAAGCATTTCTGCAAAACAGAGTCTTTGTTCATTGAGAAACCTTACCTTGACTCCCTTATAACCAGCATACCCTTGAGAGTCTTTTCTTTAGTCGGGTAAGTCTTGCTGAGTAATTCCATACTCAGGGTTTTATTCCCTATTGTTTTTAGGTGAGGAAGCAACAAACATTTGTTGTTTCTGTTCCAAGGTGGTCACAAAAGAAGAAAACCAAGAGTAAAGCTACGGGAGGAAGGGTTCCTCCATAAAAATTTTTGTTTAAAGACTTATCGGGAGGGGTTTTTGCCTCCCTTGGTGTGTAATAATAATACTATGCACTCGTAGGTTATATTCTGGTATGTAAATATTCAACTTTATCTTACTTTTAAATAAAGGTAAGTTCATGTAATTGCTTCCGCATTCTCATAACTCCGATGCTTGTAATGTTTGTGTGATGGGTGAAACGCTCTTGGGAAAGGTAAGAAAAGCAGATATCGAACTTGTCAAGTGATTCAGGGGCACCTACAAGGTTGTCTGAGGTCCGTTGGACAAGGACAACTGTAGGTGGGCCTAATGACTTGGGAGGTTCCGTCACAGCTGTTTCTGCCATTTGCATTATTTTCTCAAACTTTTAGCTCTTGCTTACTAGTGCTCGCTAGACTTTCAAGCTTTGGCTAAAAGACGTTGTTTCACCATGTTTGGAGAAAAAATGTCCAAGGAAAAGAAGGTTGTTGCAGAGATGAAGCTGACTGAAGAGACGAAGCTGTTTGAGGAAAAGAAGGTTGTGGATCCTTATGTTGCTGGATTTGTTGAGTCGATGGCAAAGACAAACACAGAGAAGATCACTAAAGAAATACTGGAAAGTTTATCTGAAGATACTGGTGACAACGATAGCTATGATGTAGAAAGTGGGGATGAGGATTCTAAAGATCGGCCTTGGCGACCAATCCATTCTGTCTTTGGAAAATCAACCATTAAACAGAGTCATCTTGAGAACATGAGAGGAAGGTACTTTCGGGACATGTCTATTGTGAGGGTTGGTGGAGAAAACAACGTCCCTGCTCCTAAGGAAAACAAAGTTGTAATTTACCGAAGCTTCTTCAAGGCTGGACTTTGGTTCCCTTTGAGCAAATTTGTAGTTGAAGTGTTGAAAACCTACCAGATCTTCCTCCATCAGATCACCCCCGAAGCTATAATAAGGATGGGGATTTTTGTCTGGGAAGTAAGGAGTCAAGGGCTAGAGCCAAGCGCGAAGTGCTTCTGCAATATGCATGATCTTTTATATGAGACAAAGGCCATTGGTAAAGAACAGTACCACAACAACTTCGGTTGTTATGGATTTATCGCTCGCCCCAACGCCAGCTACCCAGTGCCAACTTTTCGGAAGAGGTGGCCCGATCCTGGATGGACGAGTGGTTTTATGTGAAGAATGATCTAAAGACAAGGGAAGATATCATCATGCGCCCCATCTGGTCCCGCTTCGGCCTCCGAAGGCCGAAGGTTGAAATTGATGACTGCCACACCCAATTTTAGAAGGTAAACCGAATGCGAACCATGTACGTGCCAGGATCAGTAATTCACGTACACAGCGATTACATAAATGACTCATCATAGCACAATGCTTCGAATTACAATAAAGAGTAAGGAATAATATTACAGACTAGAGCCATTTACATAATATAAATCAAAGTTCACAGAATTGAAACGTAGCCAACGTAAACAACCCACCATAGGCAGCTGACTGGGGGAGGTCGCTAGCCTAATCCTCGAACTCGTCGACGTCCTACAACTCCTGGAGATCCGTCTTGACACCTTCTTCTTTACCTGAGCATAGATTGCACCAAAGGCAACCTGGTGTTTTGTGAAAGCAAGGGTGAGTACACATCAACGTACTCAGCAAATGTCCTATTTGGCTGAAGTGGACTAGCTTTATGTGGGGTTACGGTCAAGCAGTTGCTTTTAGTTGGTCAGGTAATTATTACTAGTAGAGAGCCAGGTGTTAACATTAACCCAAGTTATTAACCTAGTGTACCCTTTCCAAACGGAAAGAATACCACTTACCATTACTGTCAGCGTTTCGACCCCGGGGATCTCTGGACCGACGAGTAAATTGTCGCTGCGTGTCCCAGCCCAGATGGGTCGGCGCGAGATGGAACACAAGGGGGAACAAGAAAGGGAACCGCGGCTCGTGTTGTCCTGCGCCCAGGGCGGATGCGCTTGCAATAGGGGGTTACAAGCGTTCGCGAGGGAGAGAGAGAGAGTCTGTTCGTCAGCCCGTCCTCCCGCGCGGCCACCTTTTCGTACGAGGGCCCTGGACCTTCCTTTTATAGACGTAAGGAGAGGGCCCAGATGTACAATGGGGGGTGTAGCAGTGTGCTAACGTGTCTGGCAGAGAGGAGCCAGAGTCCTATGTACATGCCGACGTGGCTGTCGGAGAGGTGTTGGTGCCCTGTTCATGTGATGTCGTGGCCGTCGGAGGAGCGCTTAAACCCTGTAGAAGCATAGCTGTCGGGGCTGTCGGGACCTTGCTGACGTCTCCTTGCTTCCGTAGGGGGCTGAGAACCGTCGTCGTCATGGAGCACGCGGGGTGTCATCATTACTTGTTTTACCGGGGCGAGCCAGATGGGACGCCGGTCTTGTTCCCCGTAGCCTGGGCTAGCTAGGGGTAGGGTAATGATGTACCCCCTACAATGTGGTCGGTCCGAGCCCAAGGTCGGGCGAGGCGGAGGCTCCTCCGAGGTCGAGGCTGAGTCCGAGCCCTGGGGTCGGGCGAGGCGAAGACCGTCGTCCGAGGTTGAGGTTGAGTCCGAGCCCTGGGGTCGGGCGAGGCGGAGACCGTCGTCCGAGGTCGAGATTGAGTCCGAGCCCTGGGGTCGGGCGAGGCAGAGTCCATCGTCCGAGGTCGAGGTTGAGTCCGAGCCCTGGGGTCAGGCGAGGCGGAGCTTCTTATGGCACCTGAGGCCAGACTTGGCGGCTGTCAGCCTCACCCTGGCAGGTGGCACAGCAGTCGAAGCAGCACAGGCGGCGCTGTTTTCCTGTCAGGTCGGTCAGTGGAGGGGCGAAGTGACAGCGGTCACTTCGGCCCTGTCGACGGAAGAGCGCGCGTCAGGATAAGGTGTCAGGCGACCCTTGCATTGAATGCTCCTGCGATCTGGTCAGCTGGCGAGGCGATCTTGGCCAAGGTTGCTTCTCCGTGAAGCCTGCCCGAACTGGGCCTCGGGCGAGTCGAAGGTGCGCTCGTTGCTTAAGGAGGCCCTCGGGCGAGGCATGAATCTGCCTGGGTCTATTGTTCCTGCCCGAGGCTGGGCTCGGGCGAGGTGAGATCGTGTCCCTTGAGCGGATAGAGTTTTGTCCTGTATTGCGTCCATCAGGCCTTTGCAGCTTTGTGCTGATGGTGTTTACCAGCCGAGTTTAGGAGTCTTGGGGGTACCCCTAATTATGGTCCCCGACAGTAGCCCCCGAGCCTCAAAGGGGGTGTGGGTACTCGCTTGGAGGCTTTGTCGCACTTTTTTGCAAGGGGACCGGCCTTTCTCGGTTGCATTTTGTTCCGGTGGGTGCGTGCGAGCGCACCGGCCGGGTGTAGCCCCCGAGGCCTCGAAGGAGTGGTTTGAGTCCTTCGAGGTCTTAATGCCTTTCGTGATGCCTCGGCCGGTCTGATTGTTCCCTCATGCGAACTGGTCGTAGCCCGGGTGCATAGTCAGGTTCCGAGTTCTCGGGCTGGTATGTTGACGCTGTCAACGGTTTGGCCGGAGCCGGGTTTGCGAGAGCAGCCCCCGAGCCTCCGCATAGAGCGAGAGGACGGTCAAGGACTGACTCGGCTTTTATCATACGCCCCTTCGTCGCCTTTCCTCAAGGAGGAGGGGGGAAAGCGCCATGTTGCCCTCAGAGGGCGCCGAACATGGTGTCTCCAGTGAGTTGCTAACGGGTGATCCGAGTGGACGCCCGTGCCCCGTTCGATAAGGGTCGGCTAGTGAGTTGCAGGTGATTTGCCGGACCCGGTCCCGTTTGATAGGGTCCGAGGGCTCGATGCCTCCCTCTGATGGGATTCCGTTACAGAATCGCTCCTGCTGGTCTCGGAAATGTCCTAGGGTACCTCGGGAGCGTAGCCTGAGCCTCGGCCATGTATCGGACGTACCCAGAGTCATCCCTCGCTCTGCGTGTTCTGAGGCGGCTGTCGAACCCTTCGGGGGGCCAGCCTACGAACCCCTGATCAGTAGTGGGCGCGGAGCCCGAGTGGCCTGAGGCGGCTATCGAACCCTTCCGAGGGGCCAGCCTTCGAACCTTTGATCAGTAGGAGGGCTCGGGGCCCGCTTCCTTTGCAGAGAAGGATCCCTTTCGGAGTATCCCCTTTCCCGGTCCCTGTAGCAAGAGAGAGAAAGGGGAAGAGGAAAAGGATACGAAATTGAACGACGTGGCACACCTTTTTTTGACACGGTCATTATGGCGGAGGTGAAGCGTCGCCCGCTTCGCCTGCCAAAGGTGTCGCCTGCCCTGCCACGGAGTTAATGCAACAGGACGAGTGGTTCGTGGGGCAGCCGTTGTGCATGCGCGAGCCGTTCGAGGAACGGAACACGGGCGCGTCGTCTTCACGCCGTGGGAGAGGGCTCTCCTGCTGCTCCAGGAGGGGACGTGAGCCTGCAGACGATTTGACTGCTGCTTCCGCCCGCCTGCCGCCGCCATTACTGTCGGCCCACTTTTGGCCATATCGACCGTCGCGCCTTCTCCCGCGGCTCATTGATCTACGACCGATGCGCCTGGTTGGCACTGTTGGGCTATGCGCAGGGTCGCCTTGAGTCGTGGCACCGGTTCCGCAGTCGAGAAGGCACGGTATTGGCGTAAGTGGCGGTGCAGTTTTTCGCACATAGTAACCGGCGCGCCGGTTACATGACGTGTGGGCCTAGGCCTCCATGCTGGATGCGTCGAAGTCGAAAGGGTGCATCCCCGTGGTGCGGTTGCATGTCGCCTGCATGGCGGTTCGCCCTTTCACCCGCTGGTTTAGGCGAAGACGGAGGAGTGCTTGTAACCGCTGGGCGGTTACACGCTCCGCGCGCGGCGGTTTGGCTTCTTCTGCCCTGGGCCAGCTTGCATGTCGTGTGGGACCCAGCCCCCGTGTCGTAGGGGGGGACCTTTGAGCGTGTTGGTGAAGACTTAGCCCGCGACGCCTGAGGACGCGAGTGGGGTGAGTTGCCTTTAAAAAGGGATTGGCCCCCTGGGTGGCAGCCACACCTTCGCACTCTCCTCATGCATCGCGCCCTTCCACCTTCCGAGCCCCCGGATGGGGAGCGCCCGCGTTGCTTTCGTCTTGCTGTTGTTGGAGGAGCGCAACTTCATGGAAGTTGGCACCTTTCAGCTATCGCTCAGCTTCAAGGATTTTCATCAGGCAGCCCGGCTGCATCCCCTCACCAATGGTCACCCAAGATGGTGACCACCAGTTCGATGGTTGGGAGAAGCAAGCCGGGCTGCGGCCTCTGCCCCGCCCTCAGCTTCAAGGATCTTCATCATCCTTGCTGGGGCGGAGGGCGAGCAGAGCCGGAGCTCTACCTCCCGCACGAGTCGGTGGGCCACCTTCTCCTTCAGCATTCAGGGGAGAGGGCGCCCATCGGCCTAGCGGAGGGGGCGACCTCCGGCTCTTTGGCTTTGATAGCTTGTCCTCGCCCGTCGAGCGGGGACGTGGGCGAGGGCCTTGTCGCAGCAGCGTCTGCCCTGAGGTCATTGCTGCTGCTGTTTGGCCGCCCGGAGCAGAGGTCGTTGTCGCTGCTGTAGGAGTGGGCAACAGCGAGCCACCTGGAATTTGTCATCCCGCAGGCCCTCCAATGTGGGGGGTTGTTCGTACCTGCGGGAGTGAAACCGGAGTTCCGTTTGTAATGGCACCTTGAGTGCCGGTGTATGTTCATTGCGGCTGTCGGGGCCTGAACATTTGTGTATTTGGGCGTGAAGCCATGTCTTCGCCTTCATTTCGAGCACCAGGACTCGCCTGTCGGCTAGCTGAACCGCTTAACCAAGTGTGAGTTGCCCTGCGCGGAAGGTGACGAGTGAGGTATCCGTATCCTGGAGGCGTAGGAGTCCCTCGGCTCGGTCGGCCTTGCCGCTCAAGGCTTCTCTTGCTCAGTTAAGGAACCCTCGGCTGGTCTGCGATGAGTCGGAGCTAGAGGCAGCGGTGTCAGCACGGACAAAGGCAGAGTTGGCTTGAAAAGAAGCTTCGTCGGCCCAGGAGCAAGTGACTTCCCAGGCCGAGGGGGCGCAACAGTGGCGGCTGGAACTTGGCCAGGTCGTCCACTGGTGGGACCAACCCTGGAGTCGGGATGCCGAGGCCATGAGCCGGGCTGATGTCCTCGGGGGACAGCTGGCTGAGGCTACGGAGCGGCCGGTTAAGCCGTCTGCTTGGGCCGGGTTTCTGGAGGAGACCCTGTCGGCAATGACCCAGGCGCAGTGCTGACATCTTCCTTCGAGGTGGAGATCCTTCGCCCGTGTCGCCGTCCGAGGCCGGGTCAGATTCCGCCGAAGGTGGAGACGATGCCGAGGGTGCTGCTGCTCCCCCTATTGATGTCTGAACCTGCAGGAACAGTTTGTCTGTAGTGTGCGTATGTTTTTTGCGGCCGCCGAGGCCCAAACATATCATCGTCGTGTTATAATGCTGCGTTTCTTTTCCCCTTGTTTCGAGTATCAGGACTTGCTTGTCGGTAGCAGAATCGTTTATCCGAGCGAGAGTTACTTATCGCGGAAGGTGATGAGTGAGGTATCCATATCCCGGAGGCGTACGAGTCCCTCGGCTCGGTCGACCTTCGCCGCTTACGTGTACCCTTGCTCGTCCGCGGGATTCTGTTCTCGATATAGTCGAGAAGGCACGAAAAATCGTTTCGGTAGAAAAGTTTTCAAGCGTTAAGACTTGTTCGGTCAGCAGAATCGCTTATCCGATCGTGAGTTACTTATCGCAGAAGGTGATGAGTGAGGTATCCGTATCCCAGAGGCGTAGGAGTCCCTCGGCTCGGTCGGCCTTGCCGCTTACGTGTACTCCGTCGTTTTCAGGATCCCACTATCGAAGTAGCCGAAAAGCGCGAAAGATGTTCTGGCCGAAAGACTTTTTCCGAGGAAAATTTTGACGCAGAGGGGGTTCCCCCCTTCTAGCCCCTGAGGGAGGGTCGGGCTTTGCCGAGGCAAGGCTGACCCTTCCTTGATGGTTAGACTTTACTTGTGTATGTAAAGAGAACAAGGTATATGAACGACTTGAAAATATCTTAAGGGTAGAAGCGACGTAGCTGTCGGATGTTCCAAGCGTTGTTGTAGACCTCGCCTTGACTGTTGGCCAGCTTGTATGTTCCGGGCTTCAAAATCTTGGCGATGATGAACGGCCCTTCCCAGGGAGGTGTGAGCTTGTGGCGCCCTCGGGCGTCTTGTCGTAGCCGAAGCACCAAGTCGCCCACCTGGAGGTCTCGGGACCGAACCCCTCGGGCGTGGTAGCGTCGCAGAGACTGCTGATACCGCGCCGAGTGTAGTAAGGCCATGTCCTGAACCTCTTCCAGCTGGTCCAGTGAGTCTTCTCGACTTGTCTAGTTGCTTCGGTCGTCGTACGCCCTCGTCCTCGGTGAACCGTATTCTAAGTCTGTGGGCAAGACAGCCTCAGCCCCATAGACTAGAAAAAACGGCGTGAAGCCCGTGGCTTGGCTTGGTGTCGTCCTCAGACTCCAGACCACCGAGGGGAGTTCCTTCATCCATCGCCTGCCGAACTTGTTGAGGTCGTTGTAGATCCTCGGCTTGAGTCCCTGTAGAATCATGCCGTTGGCACGCTCTACCTGCCCATTCGTCATGGGGTGAGCTACGGCGGCCCAGTCCACCCGGATGTGGTGGTCCTCGCAGAAGTCTAGGAACTTCTTGCCGGTGAACTGGGTGCCGTTGTCGGTGATGATGGAGTTTGGGACCCTAAAGTAATGGATGATGTTGGTGAAGAACGCCACCGCTTGTTCGGACCTGATGCTGTTTAGGGGTCGGACCTCAATCCACTTGGAGAATTTGTCGATAGCGACCAGCAGGTGCGTGAAGCCCCCGGGTGCCTTCTGCAAGGGACCGACGAGGTCTAGACCCCACACAACAAATGCCCAGGTGATGGGTATTGTTTGTAGAGCCTGAGCGGGCAGGTGGGTCTGCCTTGCGTAGAATTGACACCCTTGGCAGGTGCGTACAATCCTAGTGGCGTCGGCCACCGCTGTTGGCCAGTAGAAACCTTGTCGGAAGGCGTTTCCAACGAGGGCTCGAGGCGCTGCATGGTGACCACAAGCCCCCGAGTGTATTTCTTGCAATAGCTCCTGGCCTTCGGCGATGGATATGCATCGCTGGAGGATGCCTGAGGGGCTGCGGTGGTAGAGCTCCTTATTGACACCTAGCAAGATGAACGACTTGGCGCGCCGCGCCAGTCGCCGAGCTTCGGCTCTGTCGATTGGTAGCTTTCCTCGGTGGAGATATTGCAGAGACGGGGTCTGCACGTTTCGATTAGGCGGGACCCCATTCTGCTCTTCCTCGACACGCAAAGCCTCACCCACGGGGGTCGAGGGTGCCTCGGGCTGAGCCGAGGCCTTCTCGGGCTCGGGCGTGTCGTCGGTCTTGACGGAGGGTTGATGTAGGTCTCGGGAGAAGACGTCCGGGGGGACCATTGTCCGACTCGAGGCTATTTTAGCCAGCTCGTCCGCAGTCTCCTTATACCGTCGGGCGACGTGGTTGAGCTCGAGCCCGTAGAATTTGTCCTACAGGCGCCGAACATCGTCGCAGTAGGCTTCCATCTTCGGGTCGCGGCAGTGGGAGTTACTTGGTCGATGACAAGCTACGAGTCGCCACGAGCGTCGAGGCGCTGAACCCCTAGCTCGATGGCGATGCGCAACCCGTTAACCAGGGCCTCGTACTCGGCCACGTTGTTGGACGCCGGGAAATGGAGGCGCAGCACGTAGCGGAGGTGCTTCCCGAGGGGTGAGATGAAGAGCAGGCCCAAGCCCGCTCCTGTTTTCATCATCGACCCATTGAAAAACATGGTCTAGAGTTCCGGTTGGATCGGAGCTGCTGGATGCTGGGTGTCGACCCATTCAGCCACAAAGTTCGCCAAGACTTGGGACTTGATGGCCTTCCAAGGAGCGAACGAGATTGTCTCGCCCATGATCTCCACCGCCCACTTTGCAATCCTACACGAGGCCTCTTGGCACTGGATGATCTCCCCCAGGGGAAGGATGACACCAAAGTCACCGGATGAGACTCGAAGTAGTGTCGCAACTTTCACCGCGTCAGAATTACCGCGTACAGTAGCTTCTAAATTTGCGGGTAGCGGATTTTGGTCTCGAACAGTACCTCACTGATGAAGTAGACCGGCCTCTGGACGAGCAATGCATGCCCTTCTTCTCGTCTCTCGACTACGATCACGGTGCTGACCACCTGAGTGGTTGAGGCTACGTAGATCAAGAGGGCTTCTCCCGCAGCGGGGGGCACCAGGATGGGCGCGCTTGTAAGGAGCGCCTTTAAGTTCCCGAGGGCTTCCTCGGCCTCGGGGATCCAAGTGAAGCGCTCGGTCTTCTTTAAGAGGCGGTACAGGGGTAGGCCTCTTTCGCCGAGGCGCAAGATGAAGCGGCTCAGAGCCGCAAGGCATCCCATGACCCTCTGTACTCCTTTCAAGTCCTTGATAGGCCCCATGTTGGTGATGGCCGCGATTTTCTCTGGGTTGGCCTCGATGCCCCGCTCGGAGACGATGAACCCCAGGAGCATGCCTCGGGGGACTCTGAAGACACACTTCTCGGGATTGAGTTTTACGCCTTTCGCCTTCAGACACTTGAATGTCGTTTCAAGGTCAGTGAGGAGGTTGGAGGCTTTCCTCGTCTTGACTATGGTGTCATCGACGTAAGCCTCGACCGTTCGGCCAATGTGCTGTCCGAACACGTGGTTCATGCACCTTTGGTATGTCGCGCCTGCATTCCTTAAACCGAATGGCATAGTAATGTAGCAGTACATGCCAAAGGGTGTGATGAAAGAAGTCGCGAGCTGGTCGGACTCATTCATCCTGATTGGTGATACCCTGAGTAGGCATCAAGGAATGACAGGGTTTCGCACCCAGCAGTGGAATCCACAATTTGATCGATGCGAGGCAGAGGGTAGGGAACCTTCGGACATGCTTTGTTTACACCAGTGTAGTCTACACACATCCGCCATTTCCCACCTTTCTTTTTCACAAGCACAGGGTTGGCTAGCCATTCGGGATGGAATACCTCTTTGATGAACCCTGCAACCATCAGCTTGTGGATCTCCTCGCCTATGGCTCTGCGCTTTTCTTCGTCGAATCGGCGCAGAGGCTGCTTCACGGGTCGGGCTCCAGCTCGGATATCCAGCGAGTGCTCGGCGACATCCCTCAGTATGCCAGGCATGTCCGAGGGACTCCACGCAAAAACCTCGGCGTTTGCGCGGAGGAAGTCGACGAACACTGCTTCCTATTTGGGGTCAAGCTCGGAGCCGATCCAGACTTGCTTGGAGGCGTCGTTGCGGGGGTCGAGAGGGACGGACTTAATCGCCTCTGCTGGTTCGAAGTTGCTGGCGTGGCGCTTCGCATCTGGCACCTCCTTGGAGAGGCTCTCCAGGTCGGCGATGAGGGCCTCGGATTCGGCGAGGGCCTCAGCGTACTCCACGCACTCCACATCGCATTCGTACGCGTGTCGGTATGTGGAGCCGACGGTGATGACCCCGTTGGGGCCCGACATCTTGAGCTTGAGGTAGGTGTAGTTGCGGACGGCCATGAACTTGGCGTAGCATGGTCTCCCCAGCACTACGTGGTAGGTTCCTCAGAACCCGACCACCTCAAACGTGAGGGTTTCCTTTCGAAAGTTGGAGGGAGTCCCGAAGCAGACGGGCAGATCGAGTTGCCCAAGGGGTTGGACGCGCTTCCCGGGGATGATCCCGTGAAAGGGCGGCGCACCGTCCCGGATCGTGGACAAATCGATCTGCAAGAGCCCGAGGGTTTCGGTGTAGATGATGTTGAGGCTGTTGCCTCCGTCCATGAGGACCTTGGTAAGCCTGACGTTGCCGATGACGGGATCGACAACGAGCGGGTACTTCCCCGGGCTCGGCACGCGGTCGCGGTGGTCGCCTTGGTCGAAGGTGATGGGCTTGTCGGACCAGTCTAGGTAGACTGGCGCCACCACCTTCACCGAGCAGACCTCCCAGCGCTCCTGCTTGCGGTGCCGAGCCGAGGCGTTTGCCACCTGCCCACCGTAGATCATGAAGCAGTCATGGACCTCGGAGAACTCCTCTGCCTTGTGGCCTTCCTTCTTGTCGTTGTCGTGGGCTTTGCCACCTTCCGCCGGGGGACCGGCCTTGTGGAAGTAGCGCCGAAGCATGACGCACTCCTCAAGGGTGTGCTTGACAGGACCCTGATGATAGGGGCACGACTCCTTGAGCATCCTGTCGAACAGGTTGGCCCCTCTAGGAGGCTTCCGGGGGTTCCTATGTTCGGCAGCAGCGACAAGATCTGCGTCGGCGGCGTCGCGTTTCGCTTGCGACTTCTTCTTGCCCTTCTTCTTCGTGTCGCGCTGAGCGGACGCCTCGGGGACGTCTTCCTGCGGGAGTCCCTGAGGCTGCTTGTCCTTCCGGAAGATGGCCTCGACCGCCTCCTGGCCAGAGGCGAACTTGGTGGCGATGTCCATCAGCTCGCTCGCCCTGGTGGGGGTCTTGCGACCTAGCTTGCTCACCAGGTCGCGGCAAGTGGTGTCGGCGAGGAACGCGCCGATGACATCTGAGTCGGTGATGCTGGGCAGCTCGGTGCGCTGCTTCGAGAATCGCCGGATATAGTCCCGCAGGGACTCTCCTGGATGCTGGCGGCAGCTTCAGAGATCCCAGGAGTTCCCAGGGCGCACGTACGTGCCCTGGAAGTTGCCGGCGAAGGCTTTGACCAGGTCGACCCAGTTGGAGATCTGCGCAGGAGGCAGATGCTCTAGCCAGGCCCGGGCGACGTCGGAGAGGAATAGGGGGAGGTTGCGGATGATGAGGTTGTCATCGTCCGTTCCACCCAGCTGGTAGGCCAGCCGGTAGTCCGCGAGCCACAGTTCCGGCCTCGTCTCCCCCGAGTACTTGGTGATGGTAGTCGGGGCCCGGAACCGGGTCGGGAACAGCGCCTGTTGTATGGCCCGGCTGAAAGCTTGCAGACCAGGTGGTTCGGGCGAGGGACTCCGATCCTCCCCGCTGTCGTAGCGTCCCCCACGCCTGGGGTGGTAGCCTCGGCGCACCTTTTCGTCGACGTGGGCTCGACGGTCGCGGCGGTGGTGCTCGTTGCCGAGGCGACCCGGGGCTGTAGGCGTTGAGGCCCGCGTGCGCCCGCTGTGGACCGAGGCTTCCTGCATGAATCGGGAAGTCGCGGCGCGATGCTCCGGGGGGTACCCCTGCCTTCGGGAGGCAGAGCTTTCGGCCCGTCGGACCGCGACATCCTCCAGGAGATTCTTGAGTTCTCCCTGGATACGCCGCCCCTCGGTGGTGGATGGCTCTGGCATCGCTCGAAGTAGTATTGCTGCTGCAGCCAGGTTCTGGCCGACCCCACTAGAAACCGGGGGCAGCCTTGCCCTCGCATCGTCAGCGATGTGGTGCTGGACGTCCCAGGGCAGATGACACGCTTCTCCGACTGGTGCTCGGCCTGTCCACTCCTACCCGATGTTCTGCCGGAGCTGCACAAGTTGTCCTGCTTCCTCGTCGATCCTAGCCTGCATCTCGCGAATTTGCTCGACCTGTGCGTCCTGACCCCCCGCAGGGACTGGGACCACAGGTAGCTACCGAAGGATGTCAACGCGAGGCGCAGGCCTAGGGGGATCGCCGTCCTCCGGTATACCAAGGTGGTTGCCTTCGTCGAGACCCCCTAGATCGACGTGGAAACATTCGCGACTTGGGCCACAGTCCTCGTCACCGAGGCTGTGGCTACCATCGGAGCAATCGGAGAGGCAGTAGTCACATGCGGTCATGAAGTCCCGCATGGCACTAGGGTTATCGAGCCTGGAGAAATCCCAACCAGAGTCGGGCTCGTCATCTTCCCCGGAACCCGGGGGTCCGTAGGTTGAGATGGCAGTCAGTCGATCCCAGGTTGACCACATATGGTACCCCGGAAGGTTCGGATATGCCTTTATGAAAGCGTCCACCGAAGCGGGGTTGCTTGGTGGGTCGAAGCTGAATCTAAAAGGCACAGGGTGGAAAACGGACGGTACCTCTTGATCGACGGGTGGTGACGAAGTCGTGTCGGCGATGGACTGCACCGTTGTCCTGGGTACGAGGCTAACGCCCAGCAAGTCCGTCGCGAGCGTGCTGGCGTCATCCGTCCGCTTGGGGTTGGCGTGTTGCGGGGAAACCACGCTCGTCTTCGTCTCAGACGCGAGGTCAACGCCCGACGTGTCCCCCGCTGGGGCGCCGACATCGTCGACTCGCTCGATAGCCGACGAGGTGCCGCCTCCTGCTTGGCCATGGTTGCCCCGCCTCCTCCTCCGTCGGCGGGGAAGGTGACGGGACAGACCCGGATGCTGCTCTTCCGCCACGCGGGGAAGACGTCGTCGATTCCGCTGCCGGCGGGCGGGCCGAAGGCCACCATTGTCGTTGTCGCGCGGCGGAGGAAGGAGTACCATGTCGTAGCTGCCGCCGAGGGACATGAACTCGAGACTCCCGAAACAGAGCATCGTCCCGGGCTGGAGAGGTTGCTGGAGACTACCCATCTGGAGCTTGACGGGAAGCTGTTCGTCAGCACGCAGCAGTCCCCTACCTGGCGCGCCAACTGTCGACGTTTCGACCCCGGGGGGTCCCTGGACCGACGAGTAAATTGTCGCTGCGTGTCCTGGCCCAGATGGGTCAGCACGAGACGGAACACAAGGGGGAACAAGAAAGGGAACCGCGGCTCGTGTTGTCCTGCGCCCAGGGCGGATGCACTTGCAGTAGGGGGTTACAAGCGTTCGCGAGGGAGAGAGAGAGAGCCTGTTCGTCAGCCCGTCCTCCCGCGCGGCCACCTTTTTGTACGAGGGCCCTGGACCTTCCTTTTATAGACGTAAGGAGAGGGCCCAGGTGTACAATGGGGGGGTGTAGCAGTGTGCTAACGTGTCCGGCGGAGAGGAGCCAGAGTCCTATGTACATGCCGACGTGGCTGTCAGAGAGGTGTTGGTGCCCTGTTCATGTGATGTCGTGGCCGTCGGAGGAGCGCTTAAACCCTGTAGAAGCACAGCTGTCGGGGCTGTCGGGACCTTGCTCACGTCTCCTTGCTTCTGTAGGGGGCTGAGAACCGCCGTCGTCATGGAGCACGCGGGGTGTCATCATTACTTGTTTTACCGGGGCGAGCCAGATGGGACGCCGGTCTTGTTCCCCGTAGCCTGGGCTAGCTAGGGGTAGGGTAATGATGTACCCCCCCTGCGACGTGGTCGGTCCGAGCCCATGGTCGAGCGAGGTGGAGGCTCCTCCGAGGTCGAGGCTGAGTCCGAGCCCTGGGGTCGGGCGAGGCGGAGACCGTCGTCCGAGGTCGAGGTTGAGTCTGAGCCCTGGGGTCGGGCGAGGCGGAGACCGTCGTCCGAGGTCGAGGTTGAGTTCGAGCCCTGGGGTCGGGCGAGGCGGAGTCCGTCGTCCGAGGTCGAGGTTGAGTCCGAGCCCTGGGGTCGGGTGAGGCGGAGCTTCTTATGGCGCCTGAGGCCGGACTTGGCGGCTGTCAGCCTCACCCTGGCGGGTGGCACAACAGTCGGAGCAGCACATGCGGCGCTGTTTTCCTGTCCGCACGGTCAGTGGAGGGGCGAAGTGACGGCAGTCACTTCGGCCCTGTTGACTGAAGAGCGCGCGTCAGGATAAGGTGTCAGGCGACCCTTGCATTGAATGCTCCTTGGATCCAGTCGACTGGTGAGGCGATCTTGGCCAAGGTTGCTTCTCCGCGAAGCCTGCCCGAGCTGGGCCTCGGGCGAGTCGAAGGTGCGCCCGTTGCTTGAGGAGGCCCTCGGGCGAGGCGTGGATCTGCCTGGGTCTACTGTTCCTGCCCGAGGCTGGGCTTGAGCGAGGTGAGATCGTGTCCCTTGAGCGGACAGAGTTTTGTCCTGTATTGCGTCCATCAGGCCTTTGCAGCTTTTATGCTGATGGTGTTTACCAGCCGAGTTTAGGAGTCTTGGGGGTACCCCTAATTATGGTCCCCGACAATTACCATAGTCATAACCAAAACCATCATCCTCATCACCACCTATAAACCATACATCTCTGATCAAATATCTCTAATCAATGGAGCTCCCTTGGCCGCTCATAACCGCGAGCACGGCTGATATATCAGTTTCATAACACTCTGTAGAGGTTGCGCACTTTACCCACAAGTCGTGATTCCCTTTCTGCCCGGAGAGAGCTACTCCCCATTGACCACTACCTAGGTGGCCCGGTAGGGCATCACTACGTAGCCTTTACAAAGATTCCCCGAGGCTATAGCCGCCTGTCAGGTTTCCTAAATGAACCGCACTCCTCCCCAAGGGGCGAACCAACCTTGGCAGAGCGAGCCGCATACACCGAGCCCCATTAACGGCACGACGGCGAAGCGAACTACACCCCGGTTCCTCTAATTATTCAGCTAAGGGCGTCCCATTCCACCCTCATGGTTGCACTGTTTTCCCGGGCGGTCGTCCAACAAACAGGTCCTTACGGAGAGGCACTCGAGAAACCGCTCGAGTTCCCTAAAGTATCACCAGTCCAACATCATAATCATAATGACAACATCATACCATAAGTGTTCACATCATGTTCATTGATTAAAGTAAAGCAATAGCATGAATCTAACCATAGTAGCCCAAAAGGTAATCAAGGACCAGGTAAATAGAAAGCTAGTCAATCCTTATGTTGTTCATAGTATGCGGGGCAGTGAACTATAAAGTAAATGGGACATAATGGGTCAGAGGACACTTGCCTTCACCAAATAGATGCTCAGGGTATTCATTCTCGTAGAACTCGGAGAGTTCAATCTCTTGGTCGCCGAAGCTTGACTGTCGATTCCTCGAAGCTCGAAAATGGATCGCAGACTATTCGCGGCGCGAAGCGAAGACGAACAAGCACAAGCAAACAAGCATGTACATATGCATAAGAACTTTACACCATACAAGATAAAATGTTATAAAAGCAAGCAATATAAAAATAGAGAGCACCTCTACAGTTATGTGAGGAAAAGAACCGCGATAGTCAAAGCTACGGTCGAGGGGTTAGCGTGTTTACACTGAGAAAGTATTAATTGGAATATTTAATTCCACATTTCTCAAATATAAATAATATCTACTACTCAGTTTTGGCTAACTTACTGTTTTAATAGTGAACAATTGAACTAATAATTAATTAACTGACCTGAGCGATTACGTGCGAATGATTTAATCTCGCATGCGGATAACGTACGAACGGCGCGCGGCTAGGCGCGCGACACACGCGAACGGCACGCACGAACAACGCGCGACCCACACGAATGATGTGTGACGACACGCGACCCTGTGCGAAACAACGCGCCCGACAGCGCGCGGCACACGAAAATCACTAACAGACATCGTGTCGAGACTAAACACTTATAAATTACAACATTCGAATAGGCATTAATCACATCAGCTTGTATTTATAAAAGCGCAAATAGAACTAGAAATTAGTTTTATTCAAATTGTTATTCTCATAAATATCGGATAACAAATAATTAGCCAGTTGATTAAAACATACGTCATTACATAATAATGTTACTAATATGAAGTTGATGCTGCTACGGAGTTTACACGGCCCACACGAATGACGTGAACAGCATGGCGATGACGCGCAAACAACCTATGTGTCACATGCGACAACGCGCGAGCTGCGACGTGTGGCGCGAACACATCAGCTAGGCGACAATGGACTACAAGCATGGGTAGACGACGACAGGTAGACGATTTTCACCTTGGTGTGAGATGGGCTCGACGCATATAGGCTTAGGGCACGATGAAGTTGATGGTGCACGTCTCCCTGCTCGACGATGGACGACGCTACGCGCAGGGCATGCTGGGGCGAACTCGCCAGCGCACGAGAGTTGGGCGACCGCGCCCTAGGACCTCGCCCATGGCAGGCGGGCTGTTCGGCCAACCGGCCGGCGGCCACGCCACCTCACCTAGCCACGCCGGGGAGGGGCGAGCTCGCTGGCCGTGCCATGGCCACGCCGCCGGGCGCCATGGCCGTGCTAGGGGCACGATGCCGGTCGAGCCGCACCAAGCGGGCAGGCCGCAACGGTCGTGCATCGGCTGCGCGCCGCGCCGGGGCCACGCGGTGAGGCAGGGAGAGTGCGTCGAGGGGGGAGAGAGGAGAGAGGGGAGAGGTTGCATCGTCGGCGATATTAGCGCCAGGGCAGTTCGGGGGAAGAGGAACAGGGGCTAGGCGCCCCTGACAGGTGGGCCCGGTGGCTAGGGGGTGGCTGGGCATGGCGGCTAGGGTTTGGGGGGGGGCACCAGCACTGGGTGGGCTGGGTGGGCCGCACGTGGCAAGTTGGGCCCCGGGCAGGCCGAGGGAAGGGAGGGAGTGAGGGCTGGTTTCCCTATTATTTATTCATTTCTTTTCTTTTTCTCTCTCTCTCTCTTTTGTTTCTATTTCTCAAATCGTAGTTTTTGAATCAAGGATTCAAATGTTTAATGAGTTTGAATTGATGCCCAAACACAATAATTCGATACAAAAAAATATGCCTCGACATGCTATGCAACAATCAAGGACCCTCTTAGGGTTTTATTTTACGAGGATTATGCCGATATAAAACAAAAATAATTCTCCATTTTTGGGAAAAGATAAGGAAAGCAGAGAAATGACAGAGTAACAACCTGAATTTGGTGGATATTAGAAAAGAAATTTTATACCCCCAAGTTCAGGGTGTTACAAATTTAACCCCCTTAACAGAATCTCGTCCTCGAGATTCAAGAAGAGGCTAGCAAGAAAATGAGATTGGTTCATTAGTCTTTCATAGCTTCTTCTATCTCAACTTTGACTCCGCCGACTTGACTTGTGGATTGGTTGCTTTGACCATCAAATGCTTGAGACCGATTGATGCAATTCTTGAGGTTCTCCTGGACCTGTGGGTTAGGACCCACACACGCTTTCGCTGCGCCACTCTGATCTTGTTGGTTGATGTTGATCGTGTTGTCTTCATTGGGGTTGGCGGCTAACCCCCTTAACAGGAGCGTTGATATGCACTTGGTGAAGATGCTGCCGACTCTGATCTTGACTGATTTGGAGTTGGTGGTTGCCAAATGGACAGGTGCAAGAGGAAAGAATAGCGAGAAATGGTAAGTATAGACGGACTAGAGAGAGCAGGGGGAGAACCCAACTACTTAAATATATGGCACTCACCTAGTAAACAGATTCCATTGTGGACCAAGGGCCACAACACATCAACACTCATTCCAAAGAAGCAAATCAGTCATAGTAGAAGGACAAACATCATGAGCACACAACAACAAACATCTCGTTGCTATACGTTCCTTTTAATTAAATGGTGGTCTTTCTTGAAAAGGGAATAACTACTCTCTAAGGTTGTCGAAGGAGGGGGAGAAGAATAATACATATAGGATAGGTACATGAGCACCATAAAGGATGAAGTTAAAGCAAGGATTGTAATATACAGGGAAGAAAATGCAACCAAGGGCAAGGTAGGTAAACACCATTCTCAAATCGAGATGAGAAATATGATAATTCAAAAGGTAGGCATAAGATAGGCATCATGGAAAGATCTAGATATTAGGAAGGTAAGGGTGATATCGAGCAAAAGCTAAGACTTGCAACGCGACAGAGGAAAAGGGAATGGACAAGAGCGAGATGGGTAAGACATCACTCTTGGAATGAAATGGGAGAGGCGTCTTTAAAATGCAGGTACAAGATAAGCATCAAGGTAAAGATCGAGGGATGACAAGGGTTAAGGTGATAAGGGACAAACACACAATAAAAGATGTATTTTAGACAAGACTTGCAAGGTGTCAAAGAAGGGGGAGCAGTCAATGATGAAATAGATGAGGCATTATCCCCGAGCAGGGATGGAAAAGAGGAGGCTTCAAAGGGTAGGCTCAAGGTAGGCAGGAAGACAAGGGCATAAGTATCACAAGGGTTTTAAAGGTGATAACAGACAAGGATATAGGAGAGAAGGTAAATCAGCATAAGAACAACGGATATAAGTACCATAAAGGATGGAGTTAAGACAGAACCTGCAAATGAAAAAGGAGAAGGTGTGTCCAAGGGCCAGATAGGTAAACTGCCACTCTCAAATTGAGGTGGAAGAGAGGAGATTTTTAAGGAGCAAGCATAAAGATAAGTATGAAGGTAAGATCGATGGATGGCGAGGTAATGGTGATAGCAAATAAAAACACAACAGAGGATGGAATTAGACAAGACTTGTAAGGCGACAACGAGGGAAAAGAAATCAAGGGAGAGATAGGTAACTCGCAACCCTCAAACTGGGTTGAAAGAAAGGGGAGGCTTTTAAAGGATAAGTTCAAGGTGAGCATTTAGGTAGAAGACATCAATATCGCAAGGGTCAAAGGCGATAACAGACGAGGGTATGAGAGAAAAGATGAAGGCATTGAAGAGCCAGTGATATGAGTACAACAAAGAATGGAGTTACATCAAGGCTTGTACGCTGTAAAGAAAAGGATATTGCCATGGGTGAGATAAGTAAAGTATCGCTCACAAATTGGGATAGAAGATTGGAGATTTTAGATAACATATATGATGTAATCAACAAGGTGTGGTCGAGAAATGGGAAAGGTAAAGGCGACAACGAATGAAAGCGCAACTAAGGATGGAGTTGGAAACTTGCAAGCGACGAGGAAGAGGAAAAGGTGATAAACATCAAGGTAAGATATAGAGGCGATAAAGGAAAAGGTGATAACAATGAAAAGCATAATTCATGGACAAAGTTAAGGCAAGACTCACAAAGTAACGAAGTGGAGAAAACAATCAAGGATAAGATAAGTGAGGTTCTGAAAGAATAGTTGAAGTAAAAATTCATTATCGAAGGAAGTTACAAGGAATTAACGAGATCACTAAGGATGTGCAAAATAAAATGACCACTCATGGATTATTAGGAAACAAGGGTGGTCAAGGGCATGTTAACTGAAATGTCTTGAATAGCCATTGGGGTATGAAGGTAAGCATACATGAAAATATGAGAGTACGCAAGACTCCAAGGATACGAGCATACCAAGACAAGGGAATAGAAAAAAAACAAATATAATGACTTAACAACGAAATAGGGAGGGATCTCAGAAGACAAGAAGGTCATGAAAATATAAACTAAAATGTAAAAATAGGCAACAGAGTTTTCAGGGTTACGTGTTTGAATTAAGGGATAAGGGTATGGAAGAATCCAAAAGATGCACCATGTCAATACCAAAGGAATAATGATTGCCAAATGGTAGCTACTTAATGATGGAAGAGGAAAGAATCCAAAGAGACTAGAAGGTCATGGTAAGGGCATCTACAAAGATATCACAAGCATAAGAGTGAGATCAGATCTAATAGATTGAGAGAAGTATAAACCATACTAGAATAAAATACTTTTGGCAAGGAGGCATATAGGAGCACAACATAGAATTAGTCGAGGTGACTAATATTTTGAAGCAGAATCAAGGATGAGGTGAAGTAATAGTCAATAAGTCCTTAAAAACGGCCAATGCTACTCTAGGTTAACGGTCCTACAGTCAGCCTGGCTTTGATACCACTTATGTCACACCCGGTTTTAGAAGGTAAACCAAATGCGAACCATGTACGTGTCAGGATCAGTAATTCACGTACACAGCGATTACATAAATGACTCATCATAGCACAATGCTTCGAATTACAATAAAGAGTAAGGAATAATATTACAGACTAGAGCCATTTACATAATATAAATCAAAGTACACAGAATCGAAACGTAGCCAACGTAAACAACCCACCACAAGCAGCTGACTGGGGGAGGTCGCTAGCCTAATCCTCGAACTCGTCGATGTCCTGGAACTCCTGGAGATCCGTCTCGACACCTTCTTCTTTAACTGAGCATAGATTGCACCAAAGGCAACCAGGTGTTTTGTGAAAGCAAGGGTGAGTACACATCAACGTACTCAGCAAATGTCCTGTTTGGCTGAAGTGGACTAGCTTTATGTGGGGTTAGGGTCAAGCAGTTGCTTTTAGTTGGTCAGTTAATTATTACTAGTAGAAAGCCAGGTGTTAACATTAACCCAAGTTATTAACCCAGTGTACCCTTTCCAAACGGAAAGAATACCACTTACCATTACCATAGTCATAACCGAAACCATCATCCTCATCACAACCTATAAACCATACATCTTTGATCAAATATCTCTAATTAAATATCTCTAATCAATGGAGCTCCCTTGGTCGCTCATAGCCGCGAGCACGGCTGATATATCAGTTTCATAACACTCTGCAGAGGTTGCGCACTTTACCCACAAGTCGTGATTCCCTTTCTGCCCGGAGAGAGCTACTCCCCATTGACCACTACCTAGGTGGCCTGGCAGGGCATCACTACGTAGCCTTTACAAAGATTCATCGAGGCTGTAGTCGCCCGTCAGGTTTCCTAAATGCACCGCACTCCTCCCCAAGGGGCGAACCAACCTTGGCAAAGCGAGCCGCATACTCCGAGCCCCATTAACGGCACGACGGCGAAGCGAACTACACCCCGGTTCCTCTAATTATTCAACTAAGGGACTCCCATTCCACCCTCATGGTTGCACTGTTTTCCCGGGCGGTCATCCAAGGAACAGTTCCTTACGGAGAGGCACTCGAGAAACCGCTCGAGTCCCCTAAAGTATCACCAGTCCAACATCATAATCATAATGACAACATCGTATCATAAGTGTTCACATCATGTTCATTTATTAAAGTAAAGCAGTAGCATGAATCTAACCATAGTAGCCCAAAAGGTAATCAAGGACCAGGTAAATAGAAAGCTAGTCAATCCTTAGGTTGTTCATAGTATGCGGGGCAGTGAATTATAAAGTAAATGGGACATAATGGGTTAGAGGACACTTGCCTTCACCAAATAGATGCTCAGGGTATTCATTCTCGTAGAACTCGGAGAGTTCAATCTCTTGGTCGCCGAAGCTTGACTATCGATTCCTCGAAGCTCGAAAAAGGATCGCAGACTATTCGCGGCGCGAAGCGAAGACGAAGAAGAACAAGCAAACAAGCATGTACATATGCATAAGAACATTACACCATACAAGATAAAATGTTATAAAAGCGAGCAATATAAAAATAGAGAGTGCCTCTACGGTTACGCGAGGAAAAGAACCGCGATAGTCGAAGCTACGGTCGAGGGGTTAGCGTGTTTACACTGAGAAAGTATTAATTGGAATATTTAATTCGACATTTCTCAAATATAAATAATATCTACTACTCAGTTTTGGCTAACTTACTATTTTAATACTGAACAATTGAACCAATAATCTCGCACGTGGATAACGTGCGAACGGCGCGCGGCTAGGCGCGCGACACACGCGAACAGCACGCATGAACAACACGCGACCCACATGAATGATGCGTGACGACACGTGACCCTGTGCGAAACAACGAGCGGACGGCGCGCGAAACAACACGCCCGACAGCGTGCGGCACACGAAAATCACTAACAGGCATCGTGTTCAGACTAAACACTTATAAATTACAACATTTGAATAGGCATTAATCACATTAGCTTGTATTTATAAAAGCGCAAATAGAACTAGAAATTAGTTTTATTCAAATTGTTATTCTCATAAATATCAGATAACAAATAATTAGCCAGTTGATTAAAACGTACGTCATTACATAATAATGTTACTAATATGAAGTTGATGCTGCTACGGAGTTGACGCGACCCACACGAATGACGTGAACAGCACGGCGATGACACGCAAACAACCTATGTGTCACATGCGACAACGCATGAGCTGCGACGCGTGGTGCGTGTCGGTGTTTTGGGTCCGACCGCATACCCGGGGTTGCCCCTCGAGGTGTTTTTAGGAGTAGGACGGTGTCGCCGACTGTAGCAAAATGGTTCGTGCCAGATGCACGAGGGACAGTGGACAGTGTTTACAGGTTCGTGCCGCTTAGAGATGCGTAACACCCTACGTCCTGGTGAGTATGCTTCGTGTAATGGGTTACAAGGTAGCTCTCTAAAGTGAGAACGTGGAGAGTTAAGGTGGGTGGCTGAGTAATGGGATCGATCCTTTTGAAGGGGTTCCCCCTAGGCCTTATATATTCGATCGTGGGGCAATACACGTGGATATGATAACAATGTGCACCTAAAAGATAGTGAACTGTTTGAGTCTATCTTCCTATGATTCTGCCGACCTATCCTCGCCTGGTTCCGTTGCACGGGGCTCCAGCGCGGGAAAGTCGGATCCTTGTTGTGGTCGCTTGCTCAACGCTGTGGGCCGTCCGGGCTTGCACCAATCCGGCCTTACGTCAACCTGCTTTACTGATTGTCCCTTCCCAGGCCCACGAAGGAATGGCCTTACGATTTATTGGGCCCTTGGGCCTCTCGTGAGGTCTTTTACCCTTCCAGTGGACCCGGGGGATATCTGTCCCCCACAAGCCCCTGATCTTCGGGTTGATTTTGAGATAATCGGCCCAAAGATCCAAGGTCCAGCTTGCAGTCTTTACTTATGATAAGAGGTGCTTTCCAAGTGGTCCGGTAAAAATGATTTTTTACTGTCTCCTTCTGCTTAGATCACTCGTAGACTGGAGCCTTGCTTCATGTTTGTGCCTTAGAGGTCGGCATTTCTTTTTGTGGGACCCTGGACTTCATTGGGTGCACCGGAGGTGCTCCCAATGGGTGTAGCCCCCGAGCTTCGAGTAAATTTTGGAAAACAATCTGCTCGAAGGTCTTCATCAGAAATTATTTTTATTTTACTCTTGTACTTTGGTTGAAGGCCAGCCTTGTCTTTAATCTTGTTTTATGCCTTAGAAGTCAGCACTATCTTGGCTTGAAATGGTATTTCATGGGGTGCACCGAAGGTGCACCCAATGGGTGTAGCCCCCGAGCTTTGAGTGGATTTTTGAAAATAATCCTCTCGAAGGTCTTCATTTCGTGTCCTTCTGCTTGGAATATTCCTCTCTTTTTTCTGAATGCTTTGGAGGTCAGCATTATGTCATCAATATTATGCTTCAGAGGTCAGCATGTATTTTGTCTTTTGCAGCCAAGTTCGTGATCCGCCCATATCTTGCTAGGTGGTGCAATTTATTTGCTCTGCGACTGGTTGGACATTTGATGGACGTTCCCTGTCTAGTCTTCACGTCGCTTCTGTCGGTCAGATTTTGTACTTCCCCGGCTATATTTGGCTTTCCTCTGATCTTACTGATATCTCATTTTTGTCTTGAGGTATTCATTGCATGCCCTGCACGGATGTGACAGTTTTGAAAAATATACTGATAATTCCTGGGCGTCCCCCCCAATGGGTGTGGACAAGGAACGGCTTGGTACGCTGAGTGTTTTAGTCGGCTGCTTCTGAGTAGTAATGTGATGCGACGGCGGGCGTAATCATATCATCCATGCTGTTGACTGGAGTCCTAATGGGTGTTGCGTCTGTTGTTGATCCCAATGGGTGTGTTCAATCTGTTGTTGATCCCAATGGGGGTGTTGCCTGTGCTGCTGGTGAAGACGATGGGGAGGAAGAAGATGAGGTCCCTCTGACTCGAAAGAACAGTCGACAGTATGTCGCCAGTGGTGGAAGTAGTGGAGTTCCTTCTCCTGCTTTGTCTGCTCTCATTGGTCTGCAAGAATTGACCCTGGTGAATTTTGATCAGACTCTTGAGGATATGGTTCCAGAGGATCTGTTATCCGAGCCGGCAGATGATGGTGTGATGGAGGTTTGTGCTGATGTGCTCGACGCTGGATTGAGGTCATCCCGTGCCTCATCGACCTTAGAGTGCGGTCTCCAGGGTCAGGAGACTGACTTGGATCGTCCTGGTCCCATCGAAGTAACTGAGGGTCCATCAGCCTTAGAGGCAGCTATTGCGGAGAACTTGGTTCTCAAGGACGGTGTTGACACTTGCCCAGCCCCCGAGGATGTTGCCGGGGATGACTCGGCTCGGGTGGGAAGCGCAAGCCACTGCCCAGCCCCCGAGGGTACTGCCGGAGATGATCCGGCTCAAGTGGGCAGCGTGGACTGTGACCCAGCCCCCGAGGGTGTCCGAGTGGGGTCTCCCTCTTGTACTTCCATGGACGTTCATGAGGGATCGCCTCCGCACTCCGGCTGCATGGTGGTAGCCCAAGCTTTGGACCAGGGAGTCGCTTTAGAGGGCAGCGTCCCCGCTGACCAAGTTTTGGGCTCTGTTGATGGCACTGAATTGGTCCCTGCTGGTTCGTTGCAAGCTGCTTCGGGTGGCGACCTTACGCCCGGTCATCAATTGATCTCTCATGATTTGGGAGTCCCTTCGTTCTTTTCCAACCTCCAGATACTAGTGATATATTTTAGCTTGATTTTTACCCCACATGAACTGCTATCATTACACTCATTTGTTCTCCTTATCAGGCTTTGGTGGACGGGATGGCTAGCGAGCTGAGGTTGCAGGGTGCTTCTGTTCCAGAAGGAGCTTTGTCTCTTGCACGTTGGAATCCAGTGTTACTTCAACATCGTGTCTCTGACTTGGAGGCGACCAATGCTGGTTAGTGCTTTTTTGCTTCTCTTTGTCTTCATTATTGGACTGCCTTATATTCTGACCCCTTTTGTTTGATTGTCTCCTGCTAGATATGACTCGGCAGATTTCCACTCTTGAAGAAAGACATTCTCGAGATCAGGCTGAACTGGTCCAGCGGTGCTCTGATTTTGAAGAAAAGTATTCTCAAAGCCAGACTGAACTAGCTCAAGTCTCTGCTGCCCTAGATGACGCCAATGCGTTGAGCTCTTCCCTTCGCACTCAGCTTGATTCTGAAAAGGTGACTTATGGAACTGTGCCTTGCGTTATTGTGTTCCTATTGCTTGCTTGATGTTTGAAGGAATTGATTTTTGTTTGCAGGAAGAGAAACGTATCCTTGCTGCTTCTCGCGACAATCTTGACAGACTGTATCGCGACTCTAGCAACTCGCTGACCATCCTGGAGAGGAGTCATCGCTTCACCATGGAGGAGTTAGACAACCATCGCTGTAAGCTGCAGGAATCTACGGATGAGGTGATCCGGCTCAAGCAATTGATATCGGCGAAGGATGCTACTATCAAAGAACTCCGTGCTTCCAAGAAATCCATCGCCCAGGAGCTAGAAACCGCTCAGTTGGCTGCCAAGGTTGCTGAAGAAACTTCCATTACTCTGAGAGCCCAGCGCGACAGAGCCATGGATAAGGCCATTCGGGCGGGGCGAATCTTGATGAGGAGACCTGGCGTGGTTGTTCCTGAAGATCGGACGGTCTGCGGCCATGGGCTGGACGGTCCACGACCTGGCACAGCGCTCGATTCCCTGCCTGATGGGCCAGATGGTCCACGCCTAGTGGCTAGACAGTCTGCGCATGCGTAGGGGCGGTGGAGTTTGCTGACAGCGCCTGGATCTCGCTACTAGGAGGGACCATGTCGGGGAGGAGAGGTCCTAGGCCTTGTCTAGGGTCGGTAGGCCACCTTAGACACCTCTAATCGACGTAGAGCCGAAGAGAAGTGGAGAATTTGGGTAGAGAAAGGCTAACCTAGGACTAAACTAGAACTACTCCTAATGCCTAAGGTAAAAAAAGATGTAAATTGATTATTGATTCGATTGTTGATGACTGATCGGTCATAGTCCTCTATGTATATATAGAGGGGAGGTCTGAACCCATTACAATCCGTATCCCGAGCTAAATCCACGGTTTTCGCTAACAAATCACGCAAGAAACTTGGAACCCTATCTAATTATGCGCTCGCGCGGAACATCCGCACCACCGGTGCAGACCGTCCGGCTACCTATTTTGGTGCCCAACATATGCCCCCTGCCTTTTGGCGGAGCTCAGTGAACCAAAAGCAACTAACTCGATGTGATCACATCGGGTTCCTTAGGCATCTTGCCACATACTAGGATGGTACTACTTGAGGAAATGCCTGTTTAACGCCTTGGGCAAGTCTTTGCCTTGTAATATTTGCAGTAAGTAGGTGTTACCGGGCATCACCTGCGTGACCTTGTAAGGACCTTCCCAGCTTGGCGACCACTTCCCAAACTTCTAGTCTTTGCTCCTTAGAGGCAAGACGGTCTTCCATACTAGGTCCCCTACTTGGAACGATTTAGCCTTGACCTTCTTGTTGTAAGCTTTGACGATCATGATCTTGTTCTGTTCTATTTCTCCTAAGGCTGTCACTCTCTTGTCGGTCACTTCATCAATATAATAATCATCGACAGTTAGATAATTTTGCTTGGCGAACCTGACATCATTTAAACTTATTTCTACAAGTAATACTACTTCATACCCATAGACAAGCTCAAACGGAGATACTTTAGTAGCACGGTGTTTAGATATTCTATGAGCTCATAAAGCTTCGGACAAAATCTTATGCTAATGCTTAGGATGATCAGATATCTTTTTTTATCAGGCTAATCAACGTCCTATTACTAGACTCGGCATGCCCATTGGCCTGAGCATAATATGGAGATGAATTGAGCAATTTAATTCTATATAATTCAGCAATCTCACGTACCTCCTCTGACATAAAAGAAGCCCCTGGTATGTAGTCTAAGTCTAGGGAATGTCGAATCTATGAATAATATGCTCAGTTATGAACTCAATTACCTCCCTATGTGTCATGTTCTTCAGAGCAACGGCTTCAGTCCATTTGGTAAAGTAGTCAGTGGCAACTAACACGAACCGATGCCCTTTTGATGATGAAGGATAAATTTCTCCTATAAAGTCCAATCCCCATCCTCTAAAAGGCCAAGGCTTAATGATAGGATGTTATTCGGCTACAGGGACCAACTATAAGTCGCCGAATTTCTGACATACTTGGCATCCTTTGTAGTACTTGAAACAATCGGCCATCATGTTAGGCCAATAGAAGCTAGATCTTCGCAATAACCACTCCATCTTTGGAGTCGATTGATGGGTACCACAAATCCCTTCATGTACTTCGGTCATGGCTAATATAGCATCACGTCGGTCCAAGCATTTAAGCAGGACCTGGCCTTTCATAAATTTCAATGGTTCATAGGCCAAGTCATATTCTATAAGTGCATAAGCCCATTTACCAATTCTACCACTCAGAATCGGGTTTTGCAACATGTATTTGATCACATCGGTTTGACCAGAAACAATGCAATGACTAGATAGCAAAAAACACCTACATTTGGTGCATGCATAAAACAGGCATAGACATAACTTCTCAATGAAAGTGTACTTTGTTTCAGCGTCCACCAGCCTCCGACTTAGGTAGGTTACCACATGCTCCTTTCCTTCAGTCTCTTGTGTCAGAATAGCTCCAATAACTTTATTCTCGGATGCAATGTATAATCTGAACGGCACTCCTACCTGTGGCGCTTTTAACACGGGAGCCGAAGACAAATATTTTCTAATGAGATCAAATGCTTTCTGTTGTTATGCCCCCTAGGTGAATTCGGTATCATTTTTAAGCCGAAGGATAGGAGTGAAGGCATTGATCTTCCTGGCTAGATTAGAAATAAACATTTGTAAATAATTTACCTTACCGAGGAACTTCTGCATTTCAAGCTTACATGTCGGAGGTCCCACATTTCGAATGGATTTAATTTGGTCAGGGTCTATCTCTACAGCATGTTCATGAATGATAAATCCGAAGAACTTACCAGCCGACACTCCAAAAGCACATTTACGTGGGTTCATCTTTAGACCATATCGACGCATTTTATCAAAGGCTTTGCGCAAATCAACTATATGAGAACTAAACTCAGCCGATTTGACTACAATATCATCAATGTAGACTTCCATAGTATTTCCCAACAGCTCGTGAAAGATCAAATTCATAGCCCTCTGATAAGTAGCGCCGGCATTTTTTAGACCAAATGTCATGATAACCCACTCAAATAAACCAATAAAGCCTAGACATATAGAGGCTGTTTTAGACGCATCTTCTTCGGCCATGAAAATCTGATTATATCCGGCATTACCATCAAGAAAGCTAATAATGTTATTTCCTGACGCATTATTAATCAATGTGTCGACTATAGGCATAGTATATTCATCTTTAGGAGTTACTTTATTTAAATTGCGGAAATCGAGGCATACACTGAGCTTACCTGATTCTTTCTTTTCCACCGGCACAATATTGGAGACCCACTCTGTGTATCTGCAAGGTCTAATAAAATTAGCTTGTAGCAGCCAATGAATTTCATCCTTTATTCGTGAGAGTAAGTCTGGACGAAATGTTATGGATTTCTGCTTGAAAGGTCTAAAACTGAACATAATAGGCAGCCGATGCTCTACTATCTCTCAGCTTAATCCTGGCATCTCAGTGTAATTCCAAGCAAAGCAATAAGAATATTCTTTTAATAGACCTATCATTTCATCTCTAGGATCGGTCTCCAAGGTCCTGTTCATAAAAGTTAGCCTTGGAGTTTTACCATCTCCTATGTCGATTTCCTCCAAAGGATCGACCGATGTAAACCCCTGTCCTAACTTGTCAATATCTCTGAATTCCTCAATTATGCCTCCCTCAGAGGAACTAAACGATCTCTACGTGGCTGCGGACCGTCCGGACTTGGAGGTCGGACCGTCCGTGGCACTAGATCCATGCTGCGACGCTTGCCCGGCCTTAAGGGTCGAACCATCCAGCGAAAGACCGGACCATCCGACCTCAGGGGCCGGAGTGTCTGTGACCTAGGACATGTTTCTTATTAGTGTACTCATCATTTAAACTTCTTGGGATTTAGCTGATTTTCCATCGACTCTAGCATTATAGGGGTGAATCCTTTCCTATCTACACTTATGAATTGATAATCAAAAAAGTCAACTCCTATGAGATATGTAGCGGTCTCATAGGTCCAAAGTACAGGAGCATTGGCCATGGCGATGCAGGCCGATGCGTCAGCATGTACTTGTATTACATCATCGCCTACTCATTGTAGTAACATTTGATGTAAAGTAGAAGGTATACATTGATTAGCATGAATCCAATCTCTGCCTAAGATTAGACTATAATTTCCTTCTACATCAGCAACGAAGAATGCAGCAGCAAGGATCTTGGTCTCGATGGTTAACTCAACGGACGTGACTCTCTTGGCTTTGATCGAACTGTCAGTCCCAACACCGCTGAGCGTCATATTGGTCTTGACAAGTTTGGCGTCTTGCTTTCCTAATTTTCTGTACAATGAGTAAGGCATCAAATTTACGGTCGCCCCTCCATCTACCAACATCTTAGCAATCGGTATTCCATCAATATGATCGTGCACGAAGAGCGGCTTTAAATGGTTGATCGATTCTTTTGCCTTAGTGAAGGCGACCTCTTTAGGACCAAAATCGAATTGACCGATGACGGGTTCATCGTCACCGATGATAGTACAATCGGCGGAGAACATAATAACATTTATGTCCATACCTGAGTGTTCCGACATAGCCAAGTAATCGACCAAGTCCTCTTCCAGTAGGTCGTCCTCCTCCATAGGTATTGGTGTGTACTTGGAGGCGTCCTGGCGTAAAGCGTACGGTCCGGACTTGAGAGTCGGACTGTTCGTATCATCAGCGGACGGTCAGCCTTAATAGCCATACTGTTCGTCGTACCTGCAGAGAACTATAAAGTTGCTGTCTCATTTTCTATCTTTGTGGTTGTTTGATTTATTTCAACGACCTTTGGCCTCCACCTATTTTGCGATGGTGGGTACTGCGGATGTGTGTCATTAAATATTTTTTCTACTTCCTTTTTCTTGCTCTCCTTTGCTCTCAAGCGTTGCAATTTTCTCTTTTGAGACCGTGTTAGTCCCGATGGGCACCATTGGGACATGGAGTATTTTGTGTCGGCTGATTTGATGGAATTCATGTCATCTTCTTTTCCTATATTGGTCGATTTACCAAAAATCATTTGTCCTTTATTATTTTCCTCTATGACATCTGGTGTACCTATTTTGATGATGTCCCCTTTTGTCGTCCTCTTGGTCGTTGTAGGTATAGGCCCCCCTATCGGATTGGTCGGCCTTTGCGGCCGAGTGGTCCGGCAATCTTGTTGGGCCTGTTCCTAGTGACCGGATTGAGTGGTGCTCAATCGGTCTTGTACTGGAGGTGCCAACCTGTTGAATACAGATGTTTGGGGTGCCCTCAAGCGGAGTAATATGGCATCCCAAATGGGTATGGTGGCATGCTCCACATTTGATTTGGGATATATGGCGGTGGTATGTATGTATATGGCACAGGTGGATATGGGGCTGGGGGGTGTCCATGCAGGCATGTTAGGTCTTAACTGGACAGTATGACCTTCCGTTTTTCTTGATTGGTGAGGTGGTCCAATCGGTCTTACCTGATGTCGCTCCTGAGTGGGTGAGCGAGGTCGCTTTTCTAGCCAGTCACTTGGGCTGACCTTCTTTTTTACATATTTAGACAATAATTGGTCAAAGGTTGGGCCAGATCTGATCAGCCGACTAGCTACCTTAACTATGTTAGTTTTCCACGTATTTATTTCTGGTCGTCGTGGTTTGAAGGTACGTGGTCGTCATGGTTCCTGGGCGTTGCCGGACTGTCCACTGGAATGATCTGGACTGTCCGGCGGTGTCCCAAACCGTCTGCGTCTGTGCGTCGGACCGTCCGCGATGTGCAGAACAGGTGCCTGCGCCTAGTTTCCTGCTTGCGCCTACCCCCAGCGTTGAATGTAGTGATGGTAACCTTCGAAGTCTCACCTCCATCAGGAGTCCTCTCTGCCACCACCTTCCTACAATAGTTTTTATCATTTTCATCGGCCTTTCGCGTGTCGCCGATGATGACCTCCTTGCCTTTGCCCTTATCGGCCGCGTTAGGCTGAATCAGGACTTTTTTGCCATCGAAGTCGACCGTATTTATTAGAAAGGGCTCCGTGTCCACCTGCATTTCCTGAAATTTCAATCATCCCTCGTTAATGGCTGATTGCATCTGTCGTAGAAATACATTACAATCATTAGTGGCGTGAGAAAATGAGTTGTGCCACTTGCAGTATGCATGACGTTTTAGTTCGTCGACGGGTGGAACAGTATGATTTATTTTAATGTTACCATTTTTGAGTAATTCATCGAATATCTTGTCACATTTGCCAACATTAAATGTAAATTTAACTTCCTCCTGCTGTTTATTTTGAACCGACTGCAAGGAGGAACAAGCCGAAGATTTGGCCTGCTTGGGCCAAACCATTTCAGCAGCATAAACCTCTTTTGACTCGTCGTCCGAGCTACTCTAGTCGCATTCTACTATGTGGACGTTGTGACGAATCGTTTTGGTAGTTTCTTTGCTTTGGCTTTCACGAGCCAAAACTCTCTGATGTAACCGTGCTAGCGTAAAAAATTGGATGCCTTCCAATCTTTCTTTTACATAATAGTGCAACCCATTAAAGGCTAACCCCGCTAGCTGTTTTTCTGCCAATTGAATTTGAAAGCATCAGTTTCTTGTATCCCAAAATCTCTGGATGTACACTGATTCATCTCAACCTTGCCGTAGGGCCACTAGATCTACCAAATCTAGCTCATAATCGCCAGAGAAGAAATGGTCATGAATTTTTTGCTCTAAATCTCCCCACGACACAATAGAATTAGGAGGGAGTGTGGCATACCATGCGAATGTAGTCCCTATCAAAGATAATGAAAATAAGCGCACACAGAACGCCTCAGTGTCGGCCAATTCTCCTAATTGTGCTAAAAACTGGCTTATGTGTTTGCGTGTGTTCTTTCTTTGGTCACCCAAAAAATTTGCGAATTCAGGTATCCTGGTTCCTTGTGGGTATGAGTGGTGGTCAAATCGGCTATCATAAGATCTCCGATATGACAGCCCCCAGGGATCATGCTTACTCCGAGCTTATCTCGGAATGCCCTGGTTATTTCTTCTCTTACTATATCGATAACAGCCGGTGGGAGACCACTGACTCTTTGGTATGATATGGGTGGGGTTGTTTGGATATTGGCATGTTGTCTTAACCCCCCATTCGTTTGGGTTTTGTGGCGTATTAATATTGGCCCTATGTGGCTCATAGGAACGATCGTCTCTTTCTGGCCTTCTATGGGGGACAGATATCCCCTAGGTCCACTAGAAGGTGAAAACCCCTTGTATGGGGCCATGGACCAGTTGCCCCATAAGATCGTCTCGTCGTGGGCCAGATAAAGACTACATGTGAAATGGGCCGACCCAAGAAGGCAATGGGCTTATGCCGGGATCGTCTGTGGATTATGCACAATCTCAAGGGAACCGTCTATTTTCCCGACGCCTGACGCCCTCAAACGCCGGGGATAGATCGGGATGAAGTCGGCAGGTTTTCCTTAAGATAAGCTAAGTTAGTTCGCTATTTGCTAGGAGATAAGCTGGAAGAGTATGATCATCGCGTGCGTAGGGAGCGTCCCACGGTCGTGTATATAAGGCCTAGGGGGAACCCCATCATTTTCATCTCATTAGCACCTCTCCATTGGGGAAACACCACTTGTAAACACACCACGCATACAAAGCCACCCTAGGAAGTAGGGTATTACGCCCTTCAAAGCGACCCGAACCTGTAGAAAATCGCCCGACTCTCTCTCTCACTTTCTCTCCCTCTCGTGCTTCTGGCACAAACCATCGAGCTACGATCAGCAACACCGTCCTATCCAAAAGCACCACGAGGGTACCCCGGGTGTGCGGTCGGACACTAGACACCGACAGCTGGCGCGCCATGTAGGGGTGTGTCATTGATCAAAGTTAGTTCAATGGCCGTCACCTTCAAGAACAAGATCACTCTCAGCCCAGGGGCTATGTTCCGCTTTGGAACCATCTCATGCATAGCGGACGAAGAAGGGACTCTACACCACGTAGCAGATCCACCCGAGAAGAAGCCTTCTGTGGCGGAACTGCCCGAATTATTCCAACTTAAGTGCCTAAGTCCCGCCTTAGAGGCTAGACCACACTTAAATAGGAATAACCCTTCAATCCCTCGGATCTAGTCCGACGAGGCCACTGACAGGATCAAGTACCACAGTCTCACTCGATGGTGAGTCACAGAGCAAATACAATAAAGCATAAAACCATACTTTAAAGAGTATTAAACTTATTACATCATCATCGGAGTTTTAGCAAAAGTAGTCATCATTGTTCGAAGTGCAGCGGAATAAAACTAACGATAATTAAACAGAGAGATGGGGAAGCCTGTCCCATCACTCCTCATGCTCCTCCTCCGCCGAGGCAGGGTCCCACTCGACAGTCCAACCTGGTGGCAAGATGGATGGCCAAGTCACTCCAGCAACCATGTCCTCCAGAGAACCTGTAAAATTATGCAACAAGCAAGGCTGAGTATACTAATACTCAGCTAGACTTACCCGGTGTGAGGAGTCTACTCCTCTACCTCTAGACATGCAGCTGTTTGGCTGTGGGTTTGGTTGCCAAAAGCACTAGCTGAATTTATAAATCAAGTTTTAGCTTTGTCAAGTTTTCGTGTGACTCTCTTAAGACTAGATGTGTACTATCTACTCATTCATGGTAGCAAGCAAAATTTAGCAATCAACATCTTTTGTCACATCATCACATTTCCACTTGTTACTCAATGTAGCAGCATGGATCAAGCAGTCTCATTAGCTGCGAGAAGCAGACGATTCGAATCGAGTTTTTAAACCTTGCAAGGTAAACCTAAACACACGACGTGGCGAGGCACTCCGTCCCCACACACATCAACCGTCCCCATCGATTCCCTGGCAACATATCAGGGCTCACCGCCTTGGCGTACAATGCCTCACTGACCCCGACTGCCGTCGTGCAGTGACCGCACTTGTACCCACCATAACCGGAATGGGAGACCACGTCTCAGGTCGCGTGAGGGGTAAAGTCTGCGGACAGGTTCACTCAGGTACTAGGCTTACCGATTTACCATATTTCTCGGCATGTGTTTAGTACGTTCAAACGCTTAACACACGGTACCACACCTTAATCCTTATTCCAGTTTCCGTCTCATAGACAACGCATCCCCATGGACCGTTGTCCACAGACCACCATCATTATGATATCAAAAATGGATACAACCAATTACTGACCTCGCGCGAGTGCTAGAAAAATCACTCGACTTCTACCGAGATCCTAATTAATAAAGCAGCTATTCGACCTAGCATACTACTATCCATCACAAAAAGGATTCCTAAGTTCATGCAACTAGGGTTTCAACCAACTCCTACACTTAAGTGCACAATACAAGCAGCCTACAATCATTAAGTGCAGTAAAATAGCATATAAAACAGGTTATGCATAAAACCGGGGCTTGCCTTCCAAAGTTGGGGTAGGCAGATCCTCTGGGGCAGGCTCGGGTGCTGGATCCGGGGCTACCTCCTGAGCAACTCCTTGCTCCGGCACGAGGATGTACTCTCCGTTAGCGAGGTTGCAATCTATCGAATGCAATGAATAAGAATATGTGTGCCATGATTATGCAGGATTTAGTAAACATTATGCTAAGTGAGGTTACTAGTTGTCACTGTAATCTGTCCTATAAATTTCAGGTGGATGCTGATTCAGATACTACTTGTGCAAAATTAACAAGGATAAGTTTTAAAAGGGCACTTTACACTATAGCTATGATTTAATTGAGGTTTCTGTACCAAATTTTATTTTTGTCCAGATACATAGGTGATATTAGGCCCTTGTGTTAAAAATCACAGAAAAAGGCATACTGGATATTTAGTTGTGAAATTCTAAAGTTTCATGCCAAAAAGGTGCTTATAACTAACTTGTTATTTGAAAAATATCAAACAACATATTTCATATTTTTCCTATGTTTAAAATAACAAAACATTAGTTATCCCAAGGTTTGGGGTGTTTTCTCCTTGGGGTTATTTTTCTAGGGTTTTTCTAAGTTTTCCTTGTTTCCTTAAAATAAAAGGTATCTCATTTATTTTGTACTAAACAAGGGTATAATAAATTTTTCTAGTGAAATATATTGAATAAGTAAACTAACAAAAATGTGGGTGCTCCCTGGTTCTTTATTTAAACCATCTTTAATATTTTCTCTAACTTTAGGCTAAAAAGGATTTAAATGGTAAACTCTACCTTAACTTGGTGTACAGAGGGGTTTGTTATTTTAAAACAGGTTAGGAAGTGATTAAGTACTTCTCTAAATTTTCTTAACCCCAGTCAAATAGTGTAACTATTTTTCCTTATTTCTCTTAGCTTTTGACTAGTTAATCATTTAAATCAAAACTCTGAAGTTTTCTGCAACACTTAGGGGTTTTATATTTTTCCTAATTAGTTTACATTATTTAGGATCTGGCAAAATTGGTTTGACTCGATTTGGGTAAACCAAACTGCAGTTATGAATTTTCTAAGTTCTTTTTGGATTTAAATCAGAATTTTTAAAAGGTTTCCTGGAAAACTACTTTGCACTGAAGACCCTAGGTTCCTTTTAAATCAATCCACTCATTTCTACCCCTGTGCCACTATTCCCTTGAGTCACTGACAGCGCACAAAACCCCCTGACCTTTCCTTCTTCTTCCTCGAGGTCCCTCCCCTTATGCAAACAGTACCCGCGGGAAAGAAAAGGGCGGCGCGGCTTACCAGCGGTGAGAGAGGTCCAGCGAGGGGCGGGGTTGGCTTCTGGAGATCCTGGCGGTCACAGCGGTGTACGGCTCGACGGCGGTGGTGGCCGGAATCGGCCGGTCCACGTGCGCAGGCGGGTGATCTCATCGGCGGCGAGTGCTCCGGCTTAACCACGACGATCTAGTTCAATCAAACGGCACGATGATCTCCACGGGGTGACGTAGGGGCTATGTGCGCAAGGAATCGAAGAATGGGGCAGACATTTACCCGGTCTACATTCACCGGCGGTCAGGTGAAGTCCGGCGACCGTGGACTGGCTTCTCCGGCGAAGCAAAGTCCGATTCCTTGCTCGGGGAGATTCACCGAGGCATGCACTGTCTCTTCCAAGGGTCGGGCGTGGCTGGGAAGGGCTCTGCTGGCCGGTCTACGGTGGCGGGGGATCGGGTGGCCGCGGGCACGCCGTTTGCAGGGCAACGCCAGTGGTTTCTGGCTCCAGTGAGGTCGAGTGTGCGCGGAGGAGTACGGTCGACGCCTGAGGGGGCTTTATAGGCGCGGGCGCGAGCAAGGGACACGGGCACGGCTCAGCGCGGCGTGGGGCGCGCGGGGTCGGGCGCGGGCGTGCTCTGGCGCGCTCAGAGCGCGTCGAACACGGGGAAGTGTTCTTCTGCCCGTGTTCAACAGCTCGCCGAGATCGCTAGCTTGCGAATCTTGGCAAAAATCTGGCGCATGCCTCTTCCTAGCACCTAGAGCTGTCTCTTGTATGTGAGTCTCCATGGCAGATATGCCCTAGGTAGGGAGATATGCAGACGCCAAATCTGGCTTGTCCCTCTGCCCACCTCGCGACAAAAGCCATGCCAAATCATGTCAAACGTCTTGGGCTCGGTTTCAACCTTTTCCAGTGGGTGCCTTAGGTGGTATGACACATTTTTGGTATACAACTCAAGTGGTTTTGGTGCCATTTACTAAGTGAACACAGTGGATCTTTAGATTAGGTTCAAAATTTGACTTAGAAGGAATTAGAGAGCTCTAGCTCTCTCTCCACTTAAGGAATGGATTTGGGGTTCTATAAGGGGTCTTTTTGCAATGTTTCCTCTCTGTATTTGTAGATTATAATGTTACTTAAACTTTGGCTAAAGGTTAACTCATGCTTTGCACATTTGCTTAACCTTCCCCCCTTTACCAGGGTTTTGGGAGTTAAGAGCTTAAGAAGGGTCTAGGGTTTATTCTTCTCTTGCCCAAGGTGATAATTGCATAAATGCTTGGGTAGTGCTCTTGGTCATTAACATTCTTGGTTAATACATGGTTCCCAAGGTGTTATGCTCTTCTCTTCAAGTTTCTTCCACATGTGATCACAGTCATTAGTGCATAGATGTGCCATGGCCATGGTAACACCTGGGGTGTTACAGCCCTCCCCCCTTAAAGGAATCTTGCCCCGAGATTTTAGGTAGAGTCCTCTGGAGGGGTGCCATGAAGGCGTGTTAGTGCGTTGTTCCTTCTTTTATTCAAGTTTCTCTAGTTAACTGCTCTTCGAATGTCATTCTCTTTGCGACTTCAGAAGGAAGTCCTTTTTAAGTCATTTCTAAAGCTTACACTACCTTTAACATCTAAGTTTTTCTTATATTTAGATTCAAAGGGCAGGTGGGGGTGGGGTTTTAGGTTATGTACCGACTCCTTTGGGCGGAAAGTCGGGGAAGCGAGAGCGTAGAAAAACCTCAGTCTCCCATGTAGCTTCTTCTACTGAATGGTGACTCCACTGAACCTTATACATTCTGATCGACCTTGCCCACATTGATCTCTCCTTCTGATCCAATACCTTGACGGGGTACTCTTGATAGGACAAGTCTGGTTCTATCTCAATTTCTGGTTCAGGTAGCACTTCAGTGGGTAAGCGGACACATTTCTGTAGCTGAGATACATGGAACACATCATGAACAGCTGACATGTGTGGTGGCAACTTCAATTGATATGCTACTGGTCCACAAGTTTCCTTGATCTCGTAGGGTCCAATGTAGCGAGGAGCTAACTTACCCTTGATTCCAAATCTCTGAACACCTTTAGTGGGTGACACCTTAAGATAAACATGATCTCCCACTTCAAACTGCAGGGGCTTCCTTCTCTTGTCATGATAGCTCTTTTGCCTAGCCTGGGCAGCTTCTAGGTTCTTCTTAATAACTCTGACCTTTTTCTCTGCTTCAAGTACCAAGTCTGGTCCAAATATTTCTCTCTCTCCAGCTTGTGACCAATTTAGTGGTGTTCTACACCTTCTCCCATACAAGGCTTCAAAAGGTGCCATCTTCAAACTGGACTGGTAGCTGTTATTATAGGAGAATTCTGCCAAAGAAAGACACTTGTCCCAATCCTTTCCATAGTGTAGCACACATGCCCTCAACATGTCTTCCAAAATCTGATTTACCCTTTCTGTCTGGCCATCTGTTTGAGGATGGTATGCTGAGCTTCGTATTACATGGGTCCCAAGTGATTCCTGCAATTGCTCCCAAAATCGTGCCACGAAGGGTGCTCCTCTGTCCGATACTATAGTCCTTGGTATTCCATGCAAACGAACTATCTGGTCGATGTAGATTTCTGCATACTTCTTCGTCCTGTGGGTGGTGTGTACCAGCAAGAAATGAGCTAACTTGGTCAATCTGTCCACAATGACCCAAATGGAATCATGGTGCCGGGAGGTATTGGGCAATCCCACGATAAAATCCATACAGATGTCCTCCCATTTACAAGATGGTATGGGAAGGGGTTGCAAAGTGCCTGCTACCTTCAAATGACTGGCCTTGATCCTTTGGCAGGTGTCACATTCGGATATGTACTTGGCAATTTCCCTCTTCATTCTGGTCCACCAGTATAAGGATCTGAGGTCATGATACATCTTATTACTGCCAGGATGCATGGAGAATTTTGAAAGGTGAGCTTCATCCAATATCTTCTTTCTGAGCTCAGGGTCCTTGGGAACAACCAATCGATCTCCAAACCATAGGATTCCTTGGCTGTCCTGCCGGAAGCATTTGTATTTTTCTGCTTTCTGCTTGAGTGAAAATGTATTTGAGGCTCTTATGGTCAGTGTAAATGTAACAATGAGCTCCCATCAGGTAATGTCTCCATATCTTGAGAGCATGAACCACAGCTGCTAACTCCAGATCATGTGTGGGGTAGTTCTGCTCATGGGGTCTGAGTGCTCGGGAGGCATAAGCAATTACTCTGTTGTCTTGCATTAAGACACATCCCAATCCAGTACCGGAAGCATCGCAATACACTTCAAAGGGCTTGGTGTTGTCAGGTTGAGCTAGCACTCAGGCTGTTGTCAAGTGCTGCCTTAGTGTATGGAAGGCATCCTCACACTTCTGGCTCCAATCATACTTGACTCCCTTCTTCAATAGTTCAGTCATTGGCTTGGCAATTCTGGAGAAATCCGGAATGAATCGTCGATAATACCCTGCCTATCCCAGAAAACTCTGAATCTGTGTGACGGAACCTCCCAAGTAATTAGGCCCACCTACAGTTGTCCTTGTCCAACAGACATCAGACACCCTGTAGACATTACAGATCATCGGCGATAAGGAAATGTTTCACTTGACAAGTTCGGTATCTTCTTTCTTACCTTTCCAGGAATGTTTCACCCGTCTTGCAGACATTACAGATCATCGGCGATAAAGAAATGCGGAAGCGGTTACATAATTTACATTTATTTAAAAAGTAAGATCAAGTTACTTATTACAGACCAGAGTTATCCTAGGAGTGTAGAGTAATATTATTACAATACCAAGGGAGGTAAAAACTCCTGCCGATAAGTTCTTTCACAAAAGTTCTATATGGAGGACCAAGTCCTCCCGCGGCTTCACTCTTGTTTTTCTTCCTTGGGAACCACCTTGGAGCAGAAGCAACAAAAATTTGTTGCTTCCTCATCTAAAAACAACGGATGGATAAACCATGAGTATGGGATTACTCAGCAAGTCTTACACGACTAAAGAAAAGACTCTCAAGGGTATGCTGCTTAAGGGAGTCAAGGTAAGGCTATTCAATAATCAAAGACTCTGTTTTGCAGAAATGCTTACTAAAGTGGATCCTTAAAAATCCAGTTTTATTTTTCAAGTTGAGTAAAATTACCTGTAACTAGAGTTCTTTCTACCCTAGTTCAATCACTTGTCCTGCACTAGCCAATTTCTTAACAAAACCATCATCTTTAGTGGATTGCTACGTATAGGGCAGTGACCAAGTCTTCATAACCGCGAAGGTACGGCGATCCGAATCGATTATACTCAACTGAGGATCTCCAATCACACGACATATGTAGCACTTAACCCTTGCATATGTCAACCCGCCACCGGGGTTCTTAAGACCAGATCAGGTTCACGCAAACCGAGAGCACAGATACACCACCGTCCAGCCTCTTGCCATGGAGGGTACACGCTACTCCCGCCACCGCTCCACGCCCATTTCGTGTTATCTTATTCTGGCCTTAGTCTGCCCGAGGCAAGGCTTACCCATGACGAGGCATGTGACCAGTTAAAGGGTCCTCGGTCATCAAGCCTACATCGACACGGTCCTTAATCGACTCAGACGGAGACACTACACCGAGACTCTCTTCTCGTGCAAGTCACCCGCCCGGTCTCAGCTTAATCATTTAAACCCAAATCTTGGTACCTGGCAGAGGTACATCTTTTCCGATGTTGAACCCATCATGGCCATGATGGATCCACCATCAAGTTTTATTTTTGAAAACAACCCTCCCACTTTGCCAAACAACTTTTGTAAAACAAATCCTTTTGTTTTTCTAAAGCAATACTAAGAATAGAAAAACCTTTTTGTAAAAACAGGGTTTCAAGGAAGGTAATCAAGTTCAAGGAAGGTAATGCAGGAATTGTTTAAGCATTCAACTCCTATCACCTAATGCAGCAAGCAAGTGAGAAAAATTTTAAAAACATCAAGGAAGGTGGCAAATGCACCGGGGCTTGCCTTCGTTAGTAGGTGAGTCAGGCTCGGTCCCGCAGATATCGAAGTAGAAACAATTCCCGGCCTGAGAATCCGAAGGTGGTGGTGTCTTCTCTTCGGTCACTTCAATCTCTTCTTCGTTTTCTAAATATAACCATATAGGTATATATATAAGAATGAATGCCATGTAATGCTCATGAGAGTGCAAAGATAATAAAGATTTATTATCTAAGTCTTGAATAAAACTTTCCTTCACGGAACTCCGAGAACTTAGGGTTTCCGGAGTCAGTAAAGGAGTTCAAAGGGCAGGGGGGTTTTAAGTTCTAAGTATCAAACATGGTCTAAATCAAACCAAATTCTACCCATGGCTTCTAAATAATGTATAGAACTCATATAAAAAGTTTGGACATTTTTGGAATTACTATATGTTTTCTAAAAATCCAGAACTAATACTTTAAACTACTTAAAATGCCTTAAATTCCTTATTTCCTCTAAAATCATAAAACTATTTTTATTAAATCCTAGGGAAAATAAGAAGCCTAGGAAAATTGGTTTCACAATTTTAGGATTTTTCTACCATTTTCTATAGATTTTCAAAGCTTTATTGAAAAAGAAAAAAGGAAAAGGCTGAACAGAACTGGGCCAGTTCCAGCCCAGTCGGCCCAACCCAGAAGGGAATCGCGCCCGCGCGCGCCCTCGCTGGCGGCTTTGCGGAAAAGCCCTCGGGGTTTTCACTAACTGGGGATGGGTTCTTCCACTGTTTAACACAGTCGCTGACAGTTTGCATAAAAGTCCTCCAACTTCTATCTATTCTCGGTTTAAAGTCCCCGACGGTGCACGGCGCGGCAGAGATCCGGTGAGCTCACAGACCGGCCGAATCGCTCCAAGACCGGCGTCCCCAAGCGACTGACCCCGAATTGAATCCCTCCCAAGCATTTCCCCCAAACCAATTTCTAGATTACTGCCCTACAGCTCTCTGCCCACGGTAACCGTGAGCCGCGAGGACATTCACTCGCGTTCATGGCTACCCAAGGTGGTTTAGCACAATTGGACAGATTCATGAGCAATAAGGGACTTAACAGAGGCTAGAACACTAAGCAATTGGGTATGTTTTAACCTGAGGAGCGCTTGCCACGGAGAGGCTGCTGTTACGGTGTTCTTGAGCGGATTTGGGGGGAATCCGAAATTAGCGCTCGCTAGTGGGGGATTTGGGATGCAGGTGGGTGCGGTAGCTGCTTGAGTACATGGCGGAGCTGGGGGCGTGGTCAATTTATAGAGTCCGCGAGCGGTGGCCGCGAATTTGAGCGACGACGCGCGGCGGTCGGAGGTAGAAGAAGGCACTGGCGCGCGTGAGTGCGTGTCCACAGTCGTGGCGAGCTCACCGGCGACGATGGGACGGTGGTAAGGAGTAACGGTGACGCGGTAGATGGACAGAGACACGCGGCGGACAATGGAGATGGCACGACGGCGGTGAGCCCCTTTATCCACGGGCGGTGAGCAAGGGGAGGGGTACCGCGGCTGGCCGGGTTGGCATCCAGCTCACCGGCGGCGAGGATTTTTACTGGGCTATGCTTATCTGATGGCCACGGCGCACGAATCACGGCGAGCGACAATCAACGGCGATGGGCCACCGGCGACAAGCAAGGGATGGGATCTTCTTCAGTTTAACATTTACTGTACCATGGGAAATTCAGTTTATGACGCCTGACAGAGCAACTTCAGAACAATTCTTCTCCAATTCTTGCATTACAACTTCGTCATCTCTCTGCACCAAAGTTGTAGGGCTACCATACAGCTATAACTTTGCTACATTGGATTCCTACAAAAAGCCACTGGATCCTGCTTAAAATTAAGCACTAAGTTCATGTAATCTTTCTGTCAGTCTGAATTTCAGACTTCAACAGGCTGACTACCTGACTTTGGGTGTAATTATCTCCAAATTCTTCATAACAACTGTGCTTACACTCTTAAGCAAAGTTGTTCCCCTTTCAAAGAGCTACAAAATCTATGTGGTGCCCTAATGTGAATTCTCATTATTTTGAAAGCTACACAGCTCTAAAGTTGAGCCTATAACCCTGATTCAGACTTAGCATAGAAATCACAATTGGGGTCCTTTTTGCAAATGAGTCCAAAACTTAGGGTTTGGCTTGTAAATTCACATATGAGTGACCCAAATGACTTAAGATACTTATTTAACTTGGTTTTTGCACTTTAGTCCAAAAGTGAACTAATTTTGCACATAGGTCCCTAGGGTTTGGTTTTAGGGTTTTCCAGGGTTTCAAATGGGGTTTTTTTGGTATCCCAGGGTTATAAATGTGATTCAACTTTATTCTTGGGAATATCTCATGACTATTCCCCTAAGGTTTTTAGGTTTTCTCAATTTGGGTTATGTTTTACCCCTTTAATCCCTATTTAGGGTTAAGCTTCCTACCCAGGGTTCTATTTGCAAAGTGCTATAACAACACAACTTGTTTGAAATTTTTACCTAGTGAATGCACTCTAGGTGTGTCAAACATATGCAATGCCAATGTTTATGATGCCATGCTCAAGTTTTAGTTACAGTAACACCAGGGGTGTTACAATCTGTCTCACTGTGGTAGGAGGTTTCCAATCCATTACTTCTTGTACCTTCTCAGGATCAACTGATATCCCATCCTGAGAAATTGTGTGACCAAAGAATTTAATTTCCTTCAGCCAGAATTCACATTTAGACAATTTGGCATACAACTGATGGTCACGCAGTCTCTGAAGTACAGTATGCAAATGTTTAATGTGCTCAGCTTCATTCTTGGAATAAACCAGAATATCATCAATGAAAACCACCACAAATTTGTCCAGCTCTGGCATGAATATTGAGTTCATCAGGTACATGAAATAAGCCGGGGCATTGGTCAGCCCAAAACACATCACCAAAAACTCATAGAGCCCATATCTAGTAGAGAAAGCCGTCTTCGGAATATCACTGGCACGGATCTTGATCTGATGGTAGCCTAAGCGAAGGTCTATCTTGGAGAACACTTTGGCTCCCACCAACTGATCAAACAAAACATCAATGCGGGGCAATGGGTATTTGTTCTTGATGGTCACCGCATTGAGAGGGCGGTAATCAACACACATTCTCAAACTCTCGTCCTTTTTCTTCACAAATAAGGTCGGACATCCCCACGGTGAAGTACTTGGGCGAATGAACCCCTTGTCCAACAACTCTTGCAGTTGCTTCTTCAATTCTGCCAATTCTGCTGGAGGCATCCTATAGGGTCTCTTGGATATAGGAGCAGTTCCGTGTTGCAATTCAATTGCGAACTCAATGTCTCTATCAGGTGGCATCCCTGGCAATTCATCCGAAAAAACATCTGGGTAGTCATAGACCACTAGGGACTCTATCATAATGAAGGCACAAGAATGGGTACAACCCTGGTCGGGCAAATATAATGTGGTTTCACCACAAGTCGGTGAGTGCACCTCAATGGCCCTAGCTGCAATATCAATAACTGCCTGATGTCTTGTTAACCAGTCAGTTCCCAATATGATATCCACGCTATCCAAACCCAAAATGAGGAGGGTGGTTTTAATTATTAGACTACCAAACTTTATGGGCACATGTCTGTTGATTTGATAGGTGGCAACCCTGCCTCCTGGTGTTGAAATTGTAATACCCCCATTTGTGTGGTGAAAAGGTAATTGGCACTTGGCACTAAATTTGGCACTGATAAAACTGTGTGATGCACCATAATCAAAAAGAATAATAGCAGGATAATTCAAAACTGAAAAGATACCAGTCATGACGGGTGCTCCCTCGGGAATGTCAGCCATGGTGGTGAAGTTCAGCCTGCCTTGCCTCACTTGCACCTTCTGCCTCTTGCCTTGGTTCTGGTTGGCATTCTGCCCCTGCCTCTGCTGGTTTCTAGGGCAATTCTTGGCATAATGTCCGGTGTTACCACAAGTGAAACACATGTTGTCATTGGCCTGACGGTTCTGCTGCTGCTGTGGCTGAATGTTCCTCTGAACTGGAAACTGGGTGCGGTTGGGTGTCTGATGCTGCTGCTGTGGTCGGATCACCCAACGTCCTTGTTGCTGCTGGGGTCCTCTGTTCTGAGTGTCAGACACGATCCTGAAGTGTTGTGGCTGAGCTGAGGGTCCCGCCACAGGGGTCTTCCTCTTCTTTTCTACCTGACGAGTTGTGATACAGTCCTCCTGAGAAATGGCCATGTTAACTAACTCATTATAGTTGTTGGCCCTGACTGTGTTGAGACGGTCACGGAGCTTAGGGCTGAGCCCCCTCCTGAACCTGTCCCGCTTCTTCTCGTCGGTAGCTGCATGATATCCCGCATACTGGCACGGGTCATTGAAGGCTTGAGCATACTGTAACACTGTCCGGTTCCCTTGAGTGAGTGCCAGAAACTCGTTGAGCTTGCGGTCCATAATGCCTGTTGGAATATGGTTCCCCCTGAAAGCTGCCTTGAACTCTCTCCATTCCACTTCATGGTCAACTGGCTGCATAGCAAGAAAGTGGTCCCACCATGTCCGCGCGGGTCCGCGAAGCTATTGGGTGGCGAACCTGACCTTAGTCACCTCTGAACAGACTCCATGGAGTAGCGGGAATTTGGATTCCACTACTCTCAACCATACATCAGCATCAAGTGGGTCCTCTGCCCTGGTGAACAATGGTGGCTGGGTACTGAGGAACTCCTGATAAGTGGCTGCCGCGGGGTGACGCTGATGATCACCACCACCATAGTGCTAAGGTGGTGGCTGACGCTGAGCTAGTTGTCTCAAGATCTCATTTTGTTGAGCCATCAGCTCCTCCAGAGTAGGAGGCGGTGGCGGTGGTGGAGGAACGCGCTCATTTTGACCACGACGCGCTCTTCCTGTCATCTGAAAAATCATATATATATATTCTCAATATCGCATTTTTGAGGCTCAAGGTTCAATCGTGGTGAAAGAGTCAAAAGGCCAAAACCAATATATAGTGCATAATTATAAAAGATTCCACATTGTCCAAACTTTTCCCCTTAAATTAAGACTGACAGCATTCACCAACCATGCTTCCAAAAGAGTTTAACACGATTACATCAATAACTCAAAAGGCTCAACTCTATCTAGCCTAGTACCCCAAGGGTGCAAAAGCTAAGCTAGCTTCGAGGAGATCTACCGTCACAGACTTCTAACCCTATCTCGATGATTTAGTGAGCAAACGAGGCAACACTCGACTCGGGGGAAGGTGGTCTCCCTAAGCCAGCAGTGTCCAAACTGGAGACAGGCTCATCTCCTCCCTCTATGTCGACATCCTCGTTGGCCTCCATGTCCTGGATCTCCTGGTGGTGCATATCCAGGTGCTGGTTAGCCTCTGCAAGCTGCTGCTGGGTGTTGATCAACTGATCCTCGAGAACCTCGATGGTGTTCTCCCTCGTTCCCACTAGTTCCTCAAGCTCTTGGATCTCATTTGACAGTTGCTCCACCTGTAAGTCCTTTTCCACCATCTCAGTGGACAAGTCAACCACAAGTTCCTCTCTGTTATCCAAAGTGATCTTGGTCGCCTCCAACAATGCCATCAGATGGGACATCGCCTCACCACGCATCACTTGCAGACGATACAGGGCATTCATTCACCGCACCGTTAGTGAGCAGTCTGACCTGGGTAGATAGCCCAGATATCCTTGGCATGCTCCACTCGATCCTTCCACATTGGGTCGTCCTCCTTTTCCGCAGGGAACAAACCAATGGGGTGAGTGGACAGCTCCAAGGGGTGGAATCCGCAGAATGTGGTCAGTCCGTGAAGAGCAATTGCCTCCATAGTGTCCTCAGCCCTGTAACCAAAAGACTCAGAGTCCAGCGAACGCCAACCTGGCTGTAGGGGATGAGGCTCTAGGGTCATCCTCACCCTACAGCGGGGCACTCGGTGCTTCTCGAACAACTGCACCGCGTATTGAGGAGGCGTCGTGTAACCAGCTCCCTGAAGTACCTCCCACAAGATACGGGGGAAACCCTCTCGTGCAAGTCCGTCAGTGTGGGACTGTGCATTCCCTTCGTCCGAGGATCTGTGAGAAGTCATCTGTGTACGGTTAAGCGTAAGTAAAAGAAAAAGAATTATAAAAAAAAGAAAAAGGGATCACAACTCAGCCTCTCTATGACTACGACAATAGTACTGGGGTACTTAGTTTGCCATTATTTTGTATTAAAGTTCTTACCCAATTATCCATTAGTTTAATTAAGGATGCATGCATGCTCGTTCTGAACGACCTCACATCAACTTAGAGGGAATAGGGAAGAACTCCCATCCCTTATAGTAGCCGGTAGGGCTTACTCAAATAGCCACCTAGCTACCCCTCTATTGTCCTAAGGCTTCACGTCCTAGGTCTATCCTTATCGTCCTGACGATCTATCCAACATTTGTTTCTAACCAGTTTTACCTTGAAAAAGGATGGTGTTTATAGTTTATTGATTCCTCTGTGGTGGTACGAGCTCCGATACCAGCTGTGGCGGAACTGCCCGAATTATTCCAACTTAAGTGCCTAAGTCCCGCCTTAGAGGCTAGACCACACTTAAATGGGAATAACCCGTCAATCCCTCGGATCTAGTCCGACGAGGCCACTGACAGGATCAAGTACCACAGTCTCACTCGATGGTGACTCACAGAGCAAATACAATAAAGCATAAAACCATACATTAAAGAGTATTAAACTTATTACATCATCATCGGAGTTTTAGCAAAAGTAGTCATCATTGTTTGAAGTGCAGCGGAATAAAACTAACGATAATTAAACAGAGAGATGGGGAAGCCTGTCCCATCACTCCTCATGTTCCTCCTCCACCGAGGCAGGGTCCCACTCGACAGTCCAACCCGGTGGCAAGATGGACGGCCAAGTCACTCCAGCAACCATGTCCTCCAGAGAACCTGTAAAATTATGCCACAAGCAAGGCTGAGTATACTAATACTCAGCTAGACTTACCCGGTGTGAGGAGTCTACTCCTCTACCTCTAGACATGCAGCTGTTTGGCTGTGGGTTTGGTAGCCAAAAGCACTAGCTGAGTTTATAAATCAAGTTTTAGCTTTGTCAAGTTTTAGTGTGACTCTCTTAAGACTAGATGTGTACTATCTACTCATTCATGGTAGCAAGCAAAATTTAGCAATCAACATCTTTTGTCACATCATCACATTTCCACTTGTTACTCAATGTAGCAGCATGGATCAAGCAGTATCATTAGCTGCGAGAAGCAGACGATTCGAATCGAGTTTTTAAACCTTGCAAGGTAAACCTAAACACACGACATGGCGAGGCACTCCGTCCCCACACACATCAACCGTCCCCATCGATTCCCTGGCAACAGATCAGGGCTCACCGCCTTGGCGTACAATGCCTCACTGACCCTGACTGCCGTCGTGCAGTGACCGCACTTGTACCCACCATAACCGGAATGGGAGACCACATCTCAGGTCGCGTGAGGGGTAAAGTCTGCGGGCAGGTTCACTCAGGTACTAGGCTTACCGATTTACCATATTTCTCGGCATGTGTTTAGTACGTTCAAATGCTTGACACACGGCACCACACCTTAATCCTTATTCCAGTTTCCGTCTCGTAGACAACGCATCCCCATGGACCGTTGTCCACATACCACCATCATTATGATATCAAAAATGGATACAACCAATTCCTGACCTCGCGCGAGTGCTAGAAAAATCACTCGACTTCTACCGAGATCCTAATTAATAAAGCAGCTATTCGACCTAGCATACTAGTATCCATCAAAAAAAGGATTCCTGAGTTCATGCAACTAGGGTTTCAACCAACTCCTACACTTAAGTGCACAATACAAGCCTACAATCATTAAGTGTAGTAAAATAGCATATGAAACAGGTTATGCATAAAACCGGGGCTTGCCTTCCAAAGCTAGGGCAGGCAGATCCTCTGGGGCAGGCTCGGGTGCTGGATCCGGGGCTACCTCCTGAGCAACTCCTTGCTCCGGCACGAGGATGTACTCTCCGTCAGCGAGGTTGCAATCTATCGAATGCAATGAATAAGAATATGTATGTCATGATTATGCAGGATTTAGTAAACATTATGCTAAGTGAAATAAAACTAAGTTAGTTTAGTAACTTAGGGTTTCTTGGTCCTACGTGGCTCTTAGTGGTGTATGCTTATCAATTTAGGTTTGGGTTTTGTTAGGGATAAGCATAGTGGATTGTATTTCCTTGAGATATTTTAGTGGGCAATAAAAGGGGTTTTGCTGGTTGGGTTAGGGTGACATTAATCTCCACTATTAATTTCCATTTTTCATTTTCTATTTATGAATTCTAGTGTGGGTTTGAACTACAACAGTGATTTAACTTTTTCCAAAAATTCTGTAAAAATTATAGTGGGTTACTAGTTGTCACTGTAATCTGTCCTATAAATTTGAGGTGGATGCTGATTCAGATACTACTTGTGCAAAATTAACAAGGATAAGTTTTAAAAGGGCACTTTACACTATAGCTATGATTTAATTGAGGTTTCTGTACCAAATTTTATTTTTGTCCAGATACATAGGTGATATTAGGCCCTTGTGTTAAAAATCACAGAAAAAGGCATACTGGATATTTAGTTGTGAATTTCTAAAGTTTCATGCAAAAAAAGGAGCTTATAACTAACTTGTTATTTGAAAAATATCAAACAACAGATTTCATATTTTTCCTATGTTTATAATAACAAAACATTAGTTATCCTAAGGTTTGGGGTGTTTTCTCCTTGGGGTTATTTTTCTAGGGTTTTTCTAAGTTTTCCTTGTTTCCTTAAAATAAACGGTGTCTCATTTATTCTGTACTAAACAAAGGTTTGGGGTGCTCCCTGGTTCTTTATTTAAACCACCTTTAATATTTTCTCTAACTTTAGGCTAAAAAGGATTTAAATGGTAAACTCTACCTTAACTTGGTGTACAGAGGGGTTTATTATTTTTAAACAGGTTAGGAAGTGATTAAGTACTTCTCTAAATTTTCTTAACCCCAGTCAAATAGTGTAACTATTTTTCCTTATTTCTCTTAGCTTTTGACCAGTTAATCATTTAAATCAAAACTCTAAAGTTTTCTGCAACACTTAGGGGTTTTATATTTTTCCTAAGTAGTTTACATTATTTAGGATCTGGCAAAATTGGTTTGACTCGATTAGGGTAAACCAAACTGAAGTTATGAATTTTCTAAATTCTGTTTGGATTTAAATCAGAATTTTTAAAAGGTTTCCTTGAAAACTACTTTGCACCGAAGACCCTGGGTTCCTTTTAAATCAATCCACTCATTTCTACCACTGTGCCACTATTCCCTTGAGTCACTGACAGCGCACAAAACCCCCTGACCTTTCCTTATTCTTCCCCGAGGTCCCTCCCCTTATGCAAACAGTACCCGCGGGAAAGAAAAGGGTGGTGCCGCTGTCACACCCGGATTTCGGGGGCACCAAGACCCGGGCGCGAACATAAACACCAGATATGCTGGGACCAAGTCTCACACATATGATGTATAGTGGCACAGGATCGAATGTCACATCTTTATATATAACAGGAGTTCTATACAAAATAAATAATTACATTATAAGGAGACAATGGTCCAGCAACCCAAAGTTGACTGGGAGACGACGGCCTAGAACTCTCACGAACACATCGCAGCATCCTCCACGCACCTCATCCTGTGGTACCTGTTCTTGACCTGTGGGGGGGGGTGTGAGACAGCAAGAGTGAGCTCACATACGTTCATCGCTCAACAAGTTGTGGGGAATAATGTGCATGAACTCGCCAAAGGTGGGAGCTCATGTGAAGTGTAAGGCTTACCAAAGAGGATGGTTGAAGCTGAGCATTGCTTTTAAAGTTGGTCAAAATTTTATTAGCAATTACTAAGTATAAGTAAATACCAGCCCAATTAAATAGTAGAACAAAAGTAAGAACCTCACCTGCGATGCAATGCATATGACAAATTGAGTTTAAGTTCCATAATTTAATCATGTGAGTGTCCGAGCCGCTCATGACCGTGAGCACGGCTAGTATACTAGTTTTACACTCTGCAGAGGTTGCACATCTTTACCCACAAGTCATGTTACCCATCTGCCAAGGGATCGCGACTTCCCATACACCTCTACCGAGGAGGCGAGGCAGGGTAACACTACGAGGCCTTTACAAAGTTCCACTAGCTTCAGAAAACCCGCTACAGTTTATAGGAAGCTCCAATGCAGGAATTCCCTTGCAGGACCGCCATCGCAGCAAAATCCTCCCGAGGGCCTCCCTACACTGACCACTCCCCTACTGCCATTGCCCCTTTCGGGTAAGGTAGTCCTCCACTAGCTTTCCTAATTAGTCAGCCAAGGGCGTCCATAAACCCTTGTGGTAGCACTGTTTTCCCGGGTGGTTCTCCATGTTCCAATTAACATAATGATCTTATCATGAACGATAAATAACAACGGATAACAAAAGTATAATCATGAGTAATGTATCTTCATACCCAAAACCACATAAAAGCACTAGCAAGTACTACCCAAAAAGTTTAGTGGAGTCAAGGTATAAAGATAATCAAACTAGGGTAACCTGTTGGGTCCCATCAAGATTAACCTATGCAGATCATTATGATTAATTAGAACATGAGTGGGTAAAAGAAGTGATCAAGGGCACAACTTGCCTGGGACTTGAGTTTCCAGGTACCAACTTGCTCTTCAGGTGACTCGTGACCTCACTGCTAAACGTAGCAATATAGACAAACATACATGGTATAGGCAAAATTAACATAACACCAAACATAAGAACAAACTGCATAAGAATATTCTACGCGTCTCTACGAGATCGTAGGAACAAGAATCACTAAATTCGGAGCTACGGTTATTAAGTTATGAATTTCCGAAATTATTTAGTACTTAGAATAGATTAATCCAAATGAATAATTTTAATTCAAGTTTCATGGCTAAACAGTGTTACTAGTTGGTATAAAATATTAATACAAAATTATTGCAACTGGAATGACTCAATTTGGAGCTAAAATGAATTATATATGAATTTCTCAAGTTTCTAGAGTTGTTTTTCTACTTAAAAACTAATTTCTATAATTATTTCTCTATTTTTAATCTTCTCTGGACTGGGCCTCAAATACTGAGAAGTGCAGGGGCTACGGTGCAAATATTTCTAAGACTCAGAGAATAGTTTCACTGGACGGCGGGTTGATTCCTACTTAAATCAGGGGCTCATGTGCAAAAAGGCCTGGGTGAAGGGGTACAGGAGGATAGCAGCCGTACGATCCAGAATCGAGGGCTCAGATTAGATCGGATATTAAGTAAAGCGGTATGAAATTGTGACCATCCGATCAACAACAGAGCGCCAGGATTAGATTTCTCTTAAAACGAACCGGTATGCGCTAGCAGTCGTTGGATTAAGATCCGATGGTCCTGAGACATCCATACCCCGATCCAACCGAGACCATTAGATTGACATCTAGCGGTCACGGTTCGATATGACGAAACGTTAACACGCCATTTAATCTCAGCCGCACATCAACCTCTCTACGGCTCCGGTCTCTTTCCCCAATCCGACATCGCGCACGGTGGCGCCGCGCCCTGGTTGCGGCGGACCCTCGCCGTCGCACGGCCAAATCCCGCCAGGTGCGCCCAAATCCAAATCCGAGAGATGCTATGTACGCAATAGAGCTTGACAAAGCTTGCGGGGGCGCTTTTACCTCGGATCGACGCGATGCTGAGTCCCTCCCCGTGATGGTGCGGTCGGCGGCGATCCTGGCGTGACGGCGAGCAATTCACGCCGCACCGCGCACCTTCCACGCCTGGTACGCCCACGAGAACCTCCCAAGGAGCAACCCCAAGCTTCCAGACCCAGCGCAGAGACCCCAACAAGGGAGGGTTCGTTCAATCCTCCGGCAACGCACGGCTTCCTCTCTCTCTCCCTCTCTTTTCGTCACGGTATTGGCGTTCACGAACCCAGCCGCTCGGATGGCTTGAAAAGAAAACACCAGGCGAGGTCGTGTTATACTGGCCGAAGCCTAACACTTGCCATCGGTTCCTATTAATCCGTCGCGATCCCGCAACGGACTCCTGTTGCGGCATTTCAGCTAACGCCAGCCGCGCAAGACTCGGGGATTTCGGTTAGGAAGAAGATAGGCCTGACACACGGGTCCACGGCGTCAGCGACCGAGCAGCACGAGAGAAAATCTGGCTGCGAGAGTGAGGCCGCGGCCACGGGTCCCACCTGTCGGAGAAACAGGCAAGCAGGGCAAGCACCAACGCCTGGACGCGCGCCTGACCCGGTGGCCCCACGTGGAAGCAGTCGACGGGTTTAGGGCGTGGGGAGGAAAATGGGCTGCGCGGAAGGGTTACTGGGCCGACCGTAGGTGAAAACGGCCCAGGTAAGCATGTTATCTCTTTTCTTTTTCTTATTTATTTTTTTTGTTTTGTTTTTCCTTTTTAGTTTGAAATTCGAATTTGAATTCAAACAATGCTGTGAATCTTGTATTCCAATTAATGTACAAAATAGGCATAGTGGTATAGAAGGGTCTTAATTATTGTTATAAATTTATTTACTTCAATTTGTGTAGTATCCTTCCTATTTTTCTTCAAATCTCAATTTTCCAAATTTAGGTTTAATGCATGTTTCGACCTTACTATATTTCTCCGTCATTATCTTCAGGAGTGAATGCGCAAACAAATAAAACCCAGCATGATGCATAATTTAATGGCATACATTCTTTTATTACTATTTGTTTTTGAATATGATGTTCACATGTGATGATAAGTAGATTTAACACACACATAAAATATAGGAAAATAACTTTTCTCCTCTTTTATTATCTGTTACAAATTGGGTATTACAAATCCTACCCCCCTTAAAAATAATCTCGTCCTCGAGATTTGTAAGAAAAGGGATGTAGTTTTTTTTCAACACATATGCACAAACAAAATCTCACATGATGCATAATTTATTGGCAAAACATACGGTCAAATAGACCTTATTATTCCTTCTAAAATAATATCATATCATCTACTAAAGTAACATCTAGATCTTACAAATGGTAGTAATTTATATATATGTTTATGTAGCTTGGTGGAGTTGGTGGTGGTGGTGGAGGTTGTTGTTGTTGTTGTCTCTCCAACCGCGCTTGCCTTATTTCTTGGCGGACCTGACGTATTTCCTCGCGTTCTTGTCTTATCTGATTTTGCATCTCGGTCACCAGGTCTGTTAATTGTTGTATTACCAGTCTTTGGGCAGCAACCACTTGATCGATTTCAACGGGTGGAGGATTTGGAGGATTCATTTCTGTTTGCTGTTGCGTGATAATCTTTCCTTTCCTAGTATTGACCATGAAAGTTAGAAGCATATGGTAATAGTTTTGCAAAGGAGATTATTCAATAAGCGGAATGAATAAGCTAGTAGCTGGTTATAATCTGAAGATTCTTTAGTAGGGCTTAATCTTTGTTTTATGTCCAGATTGGGGTGACCAGTCGTATAAGGTGAATATCAAGGGTAAGATAGAATCTGTCAAGATGAGAGATATATATGGGTGAGATAGACTACAAGATGTAGGTTAAAAGTTTGTTTGTTGTTAGGTGGGAATAGAAAGGTTATACCATTCATCATGGCTCTATGGGTTGGATTAGCTCATGGTTGAGTTGATCCAATGTGCTAAGTTAAGTTAATATATGGCTAGTAGGGTCTAATCTATTTCACCAAGATTAACTAAATGGTTAAGTATTTCACTTTAGATTAGATCATAGTAGCTTAGATGGGATCTAAATTAGATTGGTATGACTAGCTTAGATGCATAAGATCTAGTTAATTTTGGATTAGATCATGGTTGTTACTTCAGGATGAGATAAGTAGAGTGGTTAGGGTAAGATGATTCCTTCAAGATAAGATGAATCTATTGGGATAAGAGAGAATCTTTTAAGATAAATGGATCTATATGAAATAGATACACTTTAATGGAGGATAATCTAGGTTGTTTAGTTATCTCATGAATTTTATTCATTTATATTTATGCCTATATGTATATGTAGATGTAATTGTGGATATTACTCCACAACTCATCACACTCAATCAAAGATCCAAATCAGACAAGTATCATAAGAACAAACATTCAAGCATACAGATATGTATAAAAATAGTTTTGTTTTTGGTTCCTAAGATTAGGTCTCCTATTTCTAAAGGTCACTTTAGGCACAGGATTTCAATGTGTGAAATCCACATTGGTCTTTAGAAGGAACAGGTAAGAATAATCAGAGTAAAGCGGAAATAGATGAGAAAAGATTTAAGGAAAGTTTAGAAAGAATCAGAGTGGCAAAGGTAAGTAAAGAATGGTTGTCCAGTTCTATCTAGGTTTCGTCCTACAGTCAACATTCCTCTGATACCACTTCTGTCACACCCGGATTTCGGGGGCACCAAGACCCGGGCGCGAACATAAACACCAGATATGCTGGGACCAAGTCTCACACATATGATGTATAGTGGCACAGGATCGAATGTCACATCTTTATATATAACAGGAGTTCTATACAAAATAAATAATTACATTATAAGGAGAATGGTCCAGCAACCCAAAGTTGACTGGGAGACGACGGCCTAGAACTCTCACGAACACATCGCAGCATCCTCCACGCGCCTCATCCTGTGGTACCTGTTCTTGACCTGTGGGGGGGTGTGAGACAGCAAGAGTGAGCTCACATACGTTCATCGCTCAACAAGTTGTGGGGAATAATGTGCATGAACTCGCCAAAGGTGGGAGCTCATGTGAAGTGTAAGGCTTACCAAAGAGGATGGTTGAAGTTGAGCATTGCTTTTAAAGTTGGTCAAAATTTTATTAGCAATTACTAAGTATAAGTAAATACCAGCCCAATTAAATAGTAGAACAAAAGTAACAACCTCACCTGCGATGCAATGCATATGACAAATTGAGTTTAAGTTCCATAATTTAATCATGTGAGTGTCCGAGCCGCTCATGACCGTGAGCACGGCTAGTATACTAGTTTTACACTCTGCAGAGGTTGCACATCTTTACCCACAAGTCATGTTACCCATCTGCCAAGGGATCGCGACTTCCCATACACCTCTACCGAGGAGGCGAGGCAGGGTAACACTACGAGGCCTTTACAAAGTTCCACTAGCTTCAGAAAACTCGCTACAGTTTATAGGAAGCTCCAATGCAGGAATTCCCTTGCAGGACCGCCATCGCAGCAAAATCCTCCCGAGGGCCTCCCTACACTGACCACTCCCCTACTGCCCTTGCCCCTTTCGGGTAAGGTAGTCCTCCACTAGCTTTCCTAATTAGTCAGCCAAGGGCGTCCATAAACCCTTGTGGTAGCACTGTTTTCCCGGGTGGTTCTCCATGTTCCAATTAACATAATGATCTTATCATGAACGATAAATAACAACGGATAACAAAAGTATAATCATGAGTAATGTATCTTCATACCCAAAACCACATAAAAGCACTAGCAAGTACTACCCAAAAAGTTTAGTGGAGTCAAGGTATAAAGATAATCAAACTAGGGTAACCTGTTGGGTCCCATCAAAATTAACCTATGCAGATCATTATGATTAATTAGAACATGAGTGGGTAAAAGAAGTGATCAAGGGCACAACTTGCCTGGGACTTGAGTTTCCAGGTACCAACTTGCTCTTCAGGTGACTCGTGACCTCACTGCTAAACGTAGCAATATAGACAAACATACATGGTATAGGCAAAATTAACATAACACCAAACATAAGAACAAACTGCATAAGAATATTCTACGCGTCTCTACGAGATCGTAGGAACAAGAATCACTAAATTCGGAGCTACGGTTATTAAGTTATGAATTTCCGAAATTATTTAGTACTTAGAATAGATTAATCCAAATGAATAATTTTAATTCAAGTTTCATGGCTAAACAGTGTTACTAGTTGGTATAAAATATTAATACAAAATTATTGCAACTGGAATGACTCAATTTGGAGCTAAAATGAATTATATATGAATTTCTCAAGTTTCTAGAGTTGTTTTTCTACTTAAAAACTAATTTCTATAATTATTTCTCTATTTTTAATCTTCTCTGGACTGGGCCTCAAATACTGAGAAGTGCAGGGGCTACGGTGCAAATATTTCTAAGACTCAGAGAATAGTTTCACTGGACGGCGGGTTGATTCCTACTTAAATCAGGGGCTCATGTGCAAAAAGGCCTAGGTGAAGGGGTACAGGAGGATAGCAGCCGTACGATCCAGAATCGAGGGCTCAGATTAGATCGGATATTAAGTAAAAGCGGTATGAAATTGTGACCATCCGATCAACAACAGAGCGCCAGGATTAGATTTCTCTTAAAACGAACCGGTATGCGCTAGCAGTCGTTGGATTAAGATCCGATGGTCCCGAGACATCCATACCCCGATCCAACCGAGACCATTAGATTGACATCTAGCGGTCACGGTTCGATACGACGAAACGTTAACACGCCATTTAATCTCAGCCGCCATCAACCTCTCTACGGCTCCGGTCTCTTTCCCCAATCCGACATCGCGCACGGTGGCGCCGCGCCCTGGTTGCGGCGGACCCTCGCCGTCGCACGGCCGAATCCCGCCAGGTGCGCCCAAATCCAAATCCGAGAGATGCTATGTACGCAATAGAGCTTGACAAAGCTTGCGGGGGCGCTTTTACCTCGGATCGACGCGATGCTGAGTCCCTCCCCGTGATGGTGCGGTCGGCGGCGATCCTGGCATGACGGCGAGCAATTCACGCCGCACCGCGCACCTTCCACGCCTGGTACGCCCACGAGAACCTCCCAAGGAGCAACCCCAAGCTTCCAGACCCAGCGCAGAGACCCCAACAAGGGAGGGTTCGTTCAATCCTCCGGCAACGCACGGCTTCCTCTCTCTCTCCCTCTCTTTTCGTCACGGTATTGGCGTTCACGAACCCAGCCGCTCGGATGGCTTGAAAAGAAAACACCAGGCGAGGTCGTGTTATACTGGCCGAAGCCTAACACTTGCCATCGGTTCCTATTAATCCGTCGCGATCCCGCAACGGACTCCTGTTGCGGCATTTCAGCTAACGCCAGCCGCGCAAGACTCGGGGATTTCGGTTAGGAAGAAGATAGGCCTGACACACGGGTCCACGGCGTCAGCGACCGAGCAGCACGAGAGAAAATCTGGCTGCGAGAGTGAGGCCGCGGCCACGGGTCCCACCTGTCGGAGAAACAGGCAAGCAGGGCAAGCACCAACGCCTGGACGCGCGCCTGACCCGGTGGCCCCACGTGGAAGCAGTCGACGGGTTTAGGGCGTGGGGAGGAAAATGGGCTGCGCGGAAGGGTTACTGGGCCGACCGTAGGTGAAAACGGCCCAGGTAAGCATGTTATCTCTTTTCTTTTTCTTATTTATTTTTTTTGTTTTGTTTTTCCTTTTTAGTTTGAAATTCGAATTTGAATTCAAACAATGCTGTGAATCTTGTATTCCAATTAATGTACAAAATAGGCATAGTGGTATAGAAGGGTCTTAATTATTGTTATAAATTTATTTACTTCAATTTGTGTAGTATCCTTCCTATTTTTCTTCAAATCTCAATTTTCCAAATTTAGGTTTAATGCATGTTTCGACCTTACTATATTTCTCCGTCATTATCTTCAGGAGTGAATGCGCAAACAAATAAAACCCAGCATGATGCATAATTTAATGGCATACATTCTTTTATTACTATTTGTTTTTGAATATGATGTTCACATGTGATGATAAGTAGATTTAACACACACATAAAATATAGGAAAATAACTTTTCTCCTCTTTTATTATCTGTTACAAATTGGGTATTACAAATCCTACCCCCCTTAAAAATAATCTCGTCCTCGAGATTTGTAAGAAAAGGGATGTAGTTTTTTTTCAACACATATGCACAAACAAAATCTCACATGATGCATAATTTATTGGCAAAACATACGGTCAAATAGACCTTATTATTCCTTCTAAAATAATATCATATCATCTACTAAAGTAACATCTAGATCTTACAAATGGTAGTAATTTATATATATGTTTATGTAGCTTGGTGGAGTTGGTGGTGGTGGTGGAGGTTGTTGTTGTTGTTGTCTCTCCAACCGCGCTTGCCTTATTTCTTGGCGGACCTGACGTATTTCCTCGCGTTCTTGTCTTATCTGATTTTGCATCTCGGTCACCAGGTCTGTTAATTGTTGTATTACCAGTCTTTGGGCAGCAACCACTTGATCGATTTCAACGGGTGGAGGATTTGGAGGATTCATTTCTGTTTGCTGTTGCGTGATAATCTTTCCTTTCCTAGTATTGACCATGAAAGTTAGAAGCATATGGTAATAGTTTTGCAAAGGAGATTATTCAATAAGCGGAATGAATAAGCTAGTAGCTGGTTATAATCTGAAGATTCTTTAGTAGGGCTTAATCTTTGTTTTATGTCCAGATTGGGGTGACCAGTCGTATAAGGTGAATATCAAGGGTAAGATAGAATCTGTCAAGATGAGAGATATATATGGGTGAGATAGACTACAAGATGTAGGTTAAAAGTTTGTTTGTTGTTAGGTGGGAATAGAAAGGTTATACCATTCATCATGGCTCTATGGGTTGGATTAGCTCATGGTTGAGTTGATCCAATGTGCTAAGTTAAGTTAATATATGGCTAGTAGGGTCTAATCTATTTCACCAAGATTAACTAAATGGTTAAGTATTTCACTTTAGATTAGATCATAGTAGCTTAGATGGGATCTAAATTAGATTGGTATGACTAGCTTAGATGCATAAGATCTAGTTAATTTTGGATTAGATCATGGTTGTTACTTCAGGATGAGATAAGTAGAGTGGTTAGGGTAAGATGATTCCTTCAAGATAAGATGAATCTATTGGGATAAGAGAGAATCTTTTAAGATAAATGGATCTATATGAAATAGATACACTTTAATGGAGGATAATCTAGGTTGTTTAGTTATCTCATGAATTTTATTCATTTATATTTATGCCTATATGTATATGTAGATGTAATTGTGGATATTACTCCACAACTCATCACACTCAATCAAAGATCCAAATCAGACAAGTATCATAAGAACAAACATTCAAGCATACAGATATGTATAAAAATAGTTTTGTTTTTGGTTCCTAAGATTAGGTCTCCTATTTCTAAAGGTCACTTTAGGCACAGGATTTCAATGTGTGAAATCCACATTGGTCTTTAGAAGGAACAGGTAAGAATAATCAGAGTAAAGCGGAAATAGATGAGAAAAGATTTAAGGAAAGTTTAGAAAGAATCAGAGTGGCAAAGGTAAGTAAAGAATGGTTGTCCAGTTCTATCTAGGTTTCGTCCTACAGTCAACATTCCTCTGATACCACTTCTGTCACACCCGGATTTCGGGGGCACCAAGACCCGGGCGCGAACATAAACACCAGATATGCTGGGACCAAGTCTCACACATATGATGTATAGTGGCACAGGATCGAATGTCACATCTTTATATATAACAGGAGTTCTATACAAAATAAATAATTACATTATAAGGAGAATGGTCCAGCAACCCAAAGTTGACTGGGAGACGACGGCCTAGAACTCTCACGAACACATCGCAGCATCCTCCACGCGCCTCATCCTGTGGTACCTGTTCTTGACCTGTGGGGGGGTGTGAGACAGCAAGAGTGAGCTCACATACGTTCATCGCTCAACAAGTTGTGGGGAATAATGTGCATGAACTCGCCAAAGGTGGGAGCTCATGTGAAGTGTAAGGCTTACCAAAGAGGATGGTTGAAGCTGAGCATTGCTTTTAAAGTTGGTCAAAATTTTATTAGCAATTACTAAGTACAAGTAAATACCAGCCCAATTAAATAGTAGAACAAAAGTAACAACCTCACCTGCGATGCAATGCATATGACAAATTGAGTTTAAGTTCCATAATTTAATCATGTGAGTGTCCGAGCCGCTCATGACCGTGAGCACGGCTAGTATACTAGTTTTACACTCTGCAGAGGTTGCACATCTTTACCCACAAGTCATGTTACCCATCTGCCAAGGGATCGCGACTTCCCATACACCTCTACCGAGGAGGCGAGGAAGGGTAACACTACGAGGCCTTTACAAAGTTCCACTAGCTTCAGAAAACCCGCTACAGTTTATAGGAAGCTCCAATGCAGGAATTCCCTTGCAGGACCGCCATCGCAGCAAAATCCTCCCGAGGGCCTCCCTACACTGACCACTCCCCTACTGCCCTTGCCCCTTTCGGGTAAGGTAGTTCTCCACTAGCTTTCCTAATTAGTCAGCCAAGGGCGTCCATAAACCCTTGGGGTAGCACTGTTTTCCCGGGTGGTTCTCCAAGTTCCAATTAACATAATGATCTTATCATGAACGATAAATAACAACGGATAACAAAAGTATAATCATGAGTAATGTATCTTCATACCCAAAACCACATAAAAGCACTAGCAAGTACTACCCAAAAAGTTTAGTGGAGTCAAGGTATAAAGATAATCAAACTAGGGTAACCTGTTGGGTCCCATCAAAATTAACCTATGCAGATCATTATGATTAATTAGAACATGAGTGGGTAAAAGAAGTGATCAAGGGCACAACTTGCCTGGGACTTGAGTTTCCAGGTACCAACTTGCTCTTCAGGTGACTCGTGACCTCACTGCTAAACGTAGCAATATAGACAAACATACATGGTATAGGCAAAATTAACATAACACCAAACATAAGAACAAACTGCATAAGAATATTCTACGCGTCTCTACGAGATCGTAGGAACAAGAATCACTAAATTCGGAGCTACGGTTATTAAGTTATAAATTTCCGAAATTATTTAGTACTTAGAATAGATTAATCCAAATGAATAATTTTAATTCAAGTTTCATGGTTAAACAGTGTTACTAGTTGGTATAAAATATTAATACAAAATTATTGCAACTGGAATGACTCAATTTGGAGCTAAAATGAATTATATATGAATTTCTCAAGTTTCTAGAGTTGTTTTTCTACTTAAAAACTAATTTCTATAATTATTTCTCTATTTTTAATCTTCTCTAGACTGGGCCTCAAATACTGAGAAGTGCAGGGGCTACGGTGCAAATATTTCTAAGACTCAGAGAATAGTTTCACTGGACGGCGGGTTGATTCCTACTTAAATCAGGGGCTCATGTGCAAAAAGGCCTGGGTGAAGGGGTACAGGAGGATAGCAGCCGTACGATCCAGAATCGAGGGCTCAGATTAGATCGGATATTAAGTAAAGCGGTATGAAATTGTGACCATCCGATCAGCAACAGAGCGCCAGGATTAGATTTCTCTTAAAACGAACCGGTATGCGCTAGCAGTCGTTGGATTAAGATCCGATGGTCCCGAGACATCCATACCCCGATCCAACCGAGACCATTAGATTGACATCTAGCGGTCACGGTTCGATACGACGAAACGTTAACACGCCATTTAATCTCAGCCGCACATCAACCTCTCTACGGCTCCGGTCTCTTTCCCCAATCCGACATCGCGCACGGTTGCGTCGCGCCCTGGTTGCGGCGGACCCTCGCCGTCGCACGGCCAAATCCCGCCAGGTGCGCCCAAATCCAAATCCGAGAGATGCTATGTACGCAATAGAGCTTGACAAAGCTTGCGGGGGCGCTTTTACCTCGGATCGACGCGATGCTGAGTCCCTCCCCGTGATGGTGCGGTCGGCGGCGATCCTGGCGTGACGGCGAGCAATTCACGCCGCACCGCGCACCTTCCACGCCTGGTACGCCCACAAGAACCTCCCAAGGAGCAACCCCAAGCTTCCAGACCCAGCGCAGAGACCCCAACAAGGGAGGGTTCGTTCAATCCTCCGGCAACGCACGGCTTCCTCTCTCTCCCTCTCTTTTCGTCACGGTATTGGCGTTCACGAACCCAGCCGCTCGGATGGCTTGAAAAGAAAACACCAGGCGAGGCCGTGTTATACTGGCCGAAGCCTAACACTTGCCATCGGTTCCTATTAATCCGTCGCGATCCCGCAACGGACTCCTGTTGCGGCATTTCAGCTAACGCCAGCCGCGCAAGACTCGGGGATTTCGGTTAGGAAGAAGATAGGCCTGACACACGGGTCCACGGCGTCAGCGACCGAGCAGCACGAGAGAAAATCTGGCTGCGAGAGTGAGGCCGCGGCCACGGGTCCCACCTGTCGGAGAAACAGGCAAGCAGGGCAAGCACCAACGCCTGGACGCGCGCCTGACCCGGTGGCCCCACGTGGAAGCAGTCGACGGGTTTAGGGCGTGGGGAGGAAAATGGGCTGCGCGGAAGGGTTACTGGGCCGACCGTAGGTGAAAACGGCCCAGGTAAGCATGTTATCTCTTTTCTTTTTCTTATTTATTTTTTTTTGTTTTGTTTTTCCTTTTTAGTTTGAAATTCGAATTTGAATTCAAACAATGCTGTGAATCTTGTATTCCAATTAATGTACAAAATAGGCATAGTGGTATAGAAGGGTCTTAATTATTGTTATAAATTTATTTACTTCAATTTGTGTAGTATCCTTCCTATTTTTCTTCAAATCTCAATTTTCCAAATTTAGGTTTAATGCATGTTTCGACCTTACTATATTTCTCTGTCATTATCTTCAGGAGTGAATGCGCAAACAAATAAAACCCAGCATGATGCATAATTTAATGGCATACATTCTTTTATTACTATTTGTTTTTGAATATGATGTTCACATGTGATGATAAGTAGATTTAACACACACATAAAATATAGGAAAATAACTTTTCTCCTATTTTATTATCTGTTACAAATTGGGTATTACAGCCGCTTACCGGCGGTGAGAGAGGTCCGGCGAGGGGCGGGGTTGGCTTCTGGAGGTCCTGGCGGTCCTGGCGGTCACAGCGGTGTACAGCTCGACGGCAGTGGTGGCCGGAATCGGCCGGTCCACGTGCGCAGGCGGGTGATCTCGTCGGCGGCGAGTGCTCCGGCTTAACCACGGCAATCTAGTTCAATCAAACGACATGATGAGCTCCACGGGGTGATGTAGGGGCTATGTGCGCAAGGAATCGAAGAATGGGGCAGAGATTTACCCGGTCTACGTTCATCGGCGGTCGGGTGAAGTCCGGTGACCGTGGACTGGCTTCTCCGGCGAAGCAAAGTCTGATTCCTTGCTCGGGGAGCTTCACCGAGGCATGCACGATCTCTTCCGAGGGTCAGGCGTGGCTGGGAAGGGCTCTGCTGGCCGGTCTACGGTGGCCGGGGATCGGGTGGCCGCGGGCACGCCGTTTGCAGGGCAACGCCGGTGGTTTCTGGCTCCGGTGAGGTCGAGCATGCGCAGAGGAGTACGGTCGACGCCTGAGGGAGCTTTATAGGCGCGAGCAGGGGACATGGGCACGGCTCAGCGCGGTGCGGGGCGCGCGGGGTCGGGCGCGGGCGTGCTCTGGGGCGCTCAGAGCGCGTCGAACACGTGGAAGTGTTCTTCTGCCCGTGTTCAATTGCTCGCCGAGATCGCTAGCGTGCGAATCTTGGCAAAACTCTGGCGCAGGCCTCTTCTTGGCACCTAGAGCTGTCTCTTGTATGTGAGTCCCCATGGCAGATATGCCCTAGGTAGGGAGATATGCGGACGCCAAATCTGGCTTGTCCCTCTGCCCACCTCGCGACAAAAGCCATGCCAAATCATGTCAAACGTCTTGGGCTCGGTTTCAACTTTTTCCAGTGGGTGCCTTAGGTGGTATGACACATTTTTGGTATACAACTCAAGTGGTTTTGGTGCCATTTACTAAGTGAACACGGTGGATCTTTAGATTAGGTTCAAAATTTGACTTAGAAGGAATTAGAGAGCTCTGGCTCTCTCTCCACTTAAGGATTGGATTTGGGGTTCTATAAGGGGTCTTTTTGCAATGTTTCCTCTCTGTATTTGTAGATTATAATGTTACTTAAACTTTGGCTAAAGGTTAACTCATGATTTGCACATTTGCTTAACCTTCCCCCCTTTACTAGGGTTTTGGGAGTTAAGAGCTCAAGAAGGGTCTAGGGTTTATTCTTCTCTTGCCCAAGGTGATAATTGCATAAATGCTTGGGTAGTGCTCTTGGTCATTAACATTCTTGGTTAATACATGGTTCCCAAGGTGTTATGCTCTTCTCTTCAAGTTTCTTCCACATGTGATCACAGTCATTAGTGCATAGATGTGCCATGGCCATGGTAACACCTGGGGTGTTACACCTTCCTCGGGAATTCCGAGAGAAACCAAAGCAAGATTGCGGGCAGCGCCCCCGCTCACGGTTCAGGTGAAGATGGTTCCTTGCAGACCGAGATTCAGGAGCCCTCGGGAGAAGGAAGACCGATCAGTCGGGGCTTCACTAACCTGAAAAACTCCATTGTCCACCTCACCCACTAAGGAGTGGACACGGATCACTCGGAAGAAGAAAATAAACATCCCGAGTCAGGGAAGGAGAGCACGTCAAGCTACCTTTCCGATACCTCCACCCTTAAAGGACGATGGGAAGAAGAACACTGTCGTGCCGACTCCTTTCTACCCTGACATCCTCTTCATCGAGGGGAGATTGGAATTAGCGCCCATCTCCGACGATGAGCCTACCATGCAAGGGGAGGAACTTCCCCAGCGTGACGCCCGGCGACGAAGAAATAGACGTCGGAACGTGCAGCGACATCTTGAAGCTGGGGAACAGGATCTGGCGCAGCCCATGTCCTAGGATGAAGCCTCGGAAGTGGGAGAAACTCCCGACGAATGAGTACACCGAGAAAAACGTAACTCCTGCCGCCGTGGTCGCCGACAGACTCAAGATCGGGAGCGAGAGCTAGCCGAACAAGACGCTAGGCTCTGGCGAGAGAACCCTCTCCTCGCTCGAAACATGTTCCCCAATTTCTCTCGAGCACTAAGCACGCCGAGTGAAGTTGGAGGAGTACTGGCGCAGATAGCCAACGGCCTCCCACGAACCCTAGACAAGGAAGGTTACTGGTGGCTGCTTACTTAGGCGGCCAATCATCTTCTACCCCTCACTCATCCTGCGAATGACCTGTGTCACGCCATCAACAGCCGACGTGATGTACGGAGCACCATCAGTGCTTCGCGTGACCGATGAAATGAAAATGAGATAAGGCACCAGGAGGAATACGACCGAGATCACGGTGTACCGGCGCGAACTCGTGCCACCCGAGTTGAGTCAGCGGCAGCCTCAACCAGTGGCCCATTTCGGGGACGGTCGAGACGACCTACTACCTATAACACCCCTGGTGTTACTAGCACTAAAACTTGAGCATAACATCATGTGCATTGACATTTCATGTGTTTGTACACCTAGAATGCATTCACTAGGTAAAATTTTCAAACAAGTTGTGATGATGTGACTTGAAGAATGTTTAACCTTAGGGTAGGGTACTTGACCGTGGCAATAGGGCCTATGGAGTAAAGTGAAGCCAAAATGAGTAGAAATCTCAAAAGTCATTAGAAATGTTCACAAGATACCAAAGTTGATGGACTTTAGTGGCACAAAAACCCTAATGCCCAAACCCTAAAAACAAACCCTAGAAAACCCTAACTGGAACCCTAGGGGGTAAATGCAAAATATATGTACTTTTGGACCAAAGTGCAAATACCAAAGTGATAAAACATCACAAACCAAGTAACTTTCATATTGGAGAATTTTCAAGTGGAATGATGAAATTTGGACTTATTTGCAAAAGGGTCACATGAACACTATGTGACTAAGTCTGAAAATTCAGTGTATTGGAGTCAACTTTGGGGCTCTATATCTCCCAATTCATAAGGATATTTCCCTAGGTCAACACATCAAAATTGCAGAGCTATGATAGGATTATAACTTTGCTTAAGTGGTCAAGCATTGGTGACATGCAAAAATTGGAGTAAAATGGACTCGAAGTCTGGCTGTCAGTCACCACTAAAGCCTGAAGTTGGTCTGACAGTGAACACTGAAGAACTTTGGGATCTGATTTGAGTATGATCCAGTGATTATTTGATTGTGGATAATATAACAAAGTTAAAGTGGTATTATAGGACAACAACTTTGTTACAGAAGGATTAGCAAGTTGCCATATAGAAATTAGAGATCAAAGCTCTACAAAGTGCTCTGTCAGGAGCTCTGAATGAGGTTTCCCATGGTACAGTAGACTGAAAAAGATCTTCAGGTGCATCACCCCTCACCGTCGGTGACCCCGCGCTTGGATTTGCGCCGGCGCCGCGATTCGTGCCCTCTGCGGTGTGGATTGCGATTGGCAGTGGAAAAATCTTCACCGTGGATGAGTTCGGACCACTGTTCTGCCCAGGCACCGTACCCACTTGTCGGCGACGTGGCCGAGCGGCCATCGCCGAGGTGTATATCATTCACCGCGATTGCGCCACGCCGTGACCCTTTCACCACGTCGTTACTCGCCAAAATAGCTCACCAGTGATCGCCGTAGCTCCTCAGCCAGTGATTGCCACGGTAACTCATGCCAGTGAACCTCTCCTCTCTCCGGCCGCCAGCACACTTCCTTCAAATTGGACGCCACCACCGATGGAGGCTATAAATTGCTGCCCCAGTGAGCTCCTCTAGGTTATTACACATCCAAAGCACCAGCTCTTGCCTCCGATCATCCACCAGAGCCTCCCAATTTTCCATTTCCCTTAAATCGGTCAGAACGCCGCCGTGAGACAGCTCGTCGTGGCCAGACATCTACGGGTTAGTTCATGCCCTTCTGTGTGATGTTCTAGCCTCCCTCATGTCTTCTGTTGCTCACAGACCCATTCGATTGAACTAGACCGCCTTGAATCGCCTAGAACAACACGAATTGTCTCCGGTAGTCGTTGCCACCATGGACAGACGAACTCCGGGCCGATTTAGTGCAATTGGTTGAGGGATTAGTGTCGCCGAGGGTGGAATTAGGTGTCGAACAAAGGAGAGGCCTAGCCGTTGTGTTTTCCGGCCAGTACGAGTTCGCCGGAGATGTGCTCGTCGCCGATCACCGTCGGGGACTGGAGTTTCCGAAGATAAGAAAGAGGAAGGGTCTAAGTGCAAACGTTAGTGAGACAAGGAAATAGTGCCCAGGGTTCTTTACTATTTGTTCAAAAAGCCAAGGTCTTCTGTGTAAAGCCGCCAACACGAGCGCGTTTTGCCTGGACGTGGGCCGACTCGAGCTAGTTTCAGCCCACCATTGTTCACCATTTTTCCTTTTCTTTTTCTACCAGGCTTAGGGAATTTATAGAAAATTATAGAAAAACGATAAAATCATGAGACTGATTTTACTGGAATCCTAAATTCCTCTAGTATTTAATAAAAATAGTTCCAAGATTTTTAGCCCCAAACATGAATTATTTAGTATTTATGAAGGCCTAAACCTAGACCTTTGGAATTTTAGAAATTATTTGGTAGTTCCAAAAATCATGAAACTTTTTGGGTAACCTTAATTTGGTAATCAAAGCCCATGGGTGAATTTTGACATATGTTGGATATTGTTTGATTCCCAAACCCAAAACCCTAGCTTTCTAGGTAATATTTACCTTATTTTAGTAGAGTACTGACTCAGAAAACCCTGATTTCCCTGGTGTACCGTGAAGGAAAGTTGTATTCAAGATACAACTTGATGTATCTCTATTATAGTTGCATATTCATAATATCACATGAGCATTCATGTTTATATATGGTTATGTATAGAAAACGAAGAAGAAGTAAGTGTTGAAGAAGAAGAGACTGCACCACCAACTGAAACTCCACCTGTCGGGAATAGTTTTTATTTCGATATCTGTGGAACAGATCCTGACTCCCCTACAACACAAGGCAAGCCCCAGTGCATTTAGCTTTTCCTTATGATTTTAAACTCTTTATCACTTGAATGATGCATTAGGTGATAGGAGTTGGGTGCTAAAACCAATTGTTGCATTTCCTTCCTTGGAATTGTTTACCATTCCTTGATTACCTATTTTATTAAAAGGTTTTCGGATGCTTAGGCTTGCTTTAGAAAACAAAAATGTTTTGGTTTTAACAAAAGATGATGCTTCAGATGGAATGGGATGTTTTCAAAAATAAAACTTGATGGTGGATCCATCATGGTCGTGATGGGTTCAACATCGGATAAGATGTACCTCTGCCAGGTACCAAATTTTGGGATTGAAAATGATAAAAACGAGACAGGACGGGTGACTTGCACGGGAAGAGAGTCTCGGTGTAGTGTCTCCGTCTGAGTCGATTAAGGACCGTACCGATGTAGGCTTGATGATCGAGGACCTTTTAACTAGCCACATGCCTCGTCATGGGTAAGCTTTGCCTCGGGCAGACTAATACCAGAAAGGCCAACACGCAATGGGAGTGGAGAGATGGCGAGAGTAGCGTGTACCCTCCATGGCAAGAGGCTGGACGGTGGTGTATCTGTGCTCTCGGTTGGCGTGAACCAGGTCTGGTCTTAAGAAACCCGGTGGCGAGTTGACATATGCAAGGGTTAAGTGCTACATATGTCGTGTGGTTGGAGATCCCCAGCTGGGTACTAATCGATTCGGATCGCCGTTACTTCTCGGATATGAAGACTTGGTCACTGCCCTACACGTAGCAATCCAGTAAAGTAAAAGGGTGATAAAAGACGGCTAGTGCAGGCCAAGTGATTGAACTAGGAAAGAAAGAACACTAGTTGCAGGTAATGACTTAACTTGATAATAAAACTGGATTTTTAAGGATCCATTGTTAGTAAGCATTTCTGCAAACAGAGTCTTTGATTCTTGAATAGCCTTACCTTGACCCCCCTCAAGCCAGCATATCCTTGAGAGCCTCTTCTTTTGTCAGGTAAGACTTGCGAAAGTACACTCCGTACTCAGGGTTTTCGAACCCATGTTGTTGTAGGTGAGAAAACAGCAGACTTTTGCTTTTTCTGTTCAAATGTGGTACCCAAGGAAGAGCTCCAGCAGTGAAGTGGTTGCGGGAGGGTGTTTTGCCTCCCTGATCTGTAATAATAATACTTTACGCACTCATAGTACCCTAGTATTGTAATAATAATAATACTCTTCCTCTATATTTGATGAATGTAAATTAAATTATTGTAATCTGCTTCTGCTTATTCTTTCCTCCGATGTGATGTAATATCTGTGTGACGGGTGAAGCGCTCTTGGGCAAAATGATGAGGATACAGTTACCAAACTTGTCGAGTGATTAAGTGCATCTACAGGGTTGTCCAAGGTCCTTAGGACAAGGACAACTATAGGTGGGCCTAATACCTTAGGAGGTTCCGTCGCAGCTGGTATCGGAGCGAAGCCCATCTCTTCAGATATTACGTATAACTTCAAAAGAACTTTCAAATACTCACCTAGAAATATTCTTTCATTCTTACCTTACCTTTTTCTGGTAGTCCCTTATCTTGTAGAATTGGGTAACAGAGTACAATATATAGGAAGTTGGGGATCAACAAAGGTTGATTCCATAATTATTAGAATATGCATGCATCATGTTAAGAATCTACTAATAAATCTTCCCCTATTATGGAGACATGGCGCGTACAAGGAAAACAGCACGCAAATCTATTGGACCTCTTGGCGTGCCTCGCCATCAGCTAGCCCCCCAGACATGAAGGGAGTAGTAGTGGCAGCAATGACCCAATTGGAGACTTGGAAGCCAAGGTGGAACAACTTCGGTTAGAGCTATGTCACCGGAATAGGGCATGGGCGCAGGACAGTCAGCGTATAGTTGAATTGTCAGCTGACGTCAGCCGCTTGCAATATGAGATTTCAGAACGGGACTCGACCATTGATTGGGTCGTTAACTCGCGTTCGATCGCTTCGGACCGCGAAGCAAAAGCTCGAGCCCGGGTGGCAGAGCTTAGTGCGGCCTCGACAGCCTGCAAGTGTACTGTAATACTTTACATGAAGAAGTACATGTATTGTATGCTCGATTGCACCCGGACGTGCCTTCTGACGATGCTGAAATGGGAGCCGGACCATCAGGAACAGCAAATGAAGGACCTGATGGGGAGTTGGACCTTTTTAGGCTCCCTCCTTCCATGAACCTTGCTAACGAACGGTCTCCTGCAGCAGGAAATGAAGCAACCAAGGATGACGAAGATTAGAATAGTATAGTTTAGATGTTATACTTATGTAAAATAATTACTGAAGTCAAGTTGTACGCTGGAGTCTGTATAATTATTACATTTTGGTAATGTAATATGATGGTGTGTGCTGGCATGTTATATTTTTTCCAAATGTTTCTTTGCCTCAGATGCCATCACTGACTCGCGCACATGATGGTGTGGGGACTTCCCACGGTCGGGAAGATACTCCCAACCCGCCACAAGTACCACCGACTTTGGCCGAGGCTATCGCTGCCCTGGTCAATGCCACTGTGGATAATACACACTTCTTGCGTGAGATGGCGGGCAATCAGTTCCAACAGCACGGAGACAGAGCTCCTCCCCAAGGACTGCGTGATACTACATATTCGGAATTCTCTAAGACTCGACCCCCGCTCTTCATCAAAGCAGAAGAACCTCTAGAAGCTGATGAGTGCATAAGAGTTATGGAACAGAAGTTTGGGTTGATTCGCTGCACGGAGACACAGAAGCCACTGTTTGCTGCGCACGGTTAAGAGGGCCTGCCAGTACTTGGTGGGCAAATTTTTCAGCAATCCAACCAGCTGGGCATCAGATCACCTGGGAGGAATTCAAGCTAGCGTTTTGGGAGCATTATGTTCCAGAGGGAGTGCTCCATATAAAGCAAGAAGAGTTCATCCGGTTAAAGCAAGGGGGAGATATTGTAATGCAGTATCTCAATAAGTTCAATCATTTGTCCCAGTATGCCATCGACCAAGTAAATACAGATCTGAAGAAAAAGAATTGTTTTATGAGGGGACTTAATGACAGGCTTCAGCGGAAAATGGCAACCTGCTTGGACCTTACTTATAGTAGGGATGTCAGTACGACAATGGCAGTAGAAGCCAAAAATGCAGGACATGGAAAATAAAAGGGATTTAGAGGTGAAAGGTCAAATCAAGGGCCTGAAAAGAGAACCAGGTTGGTGATCCAACCTTCTAATCAAAATCGTTTTTCACCTCGCCCACCTTCATATCCATTCAAGCAGCCTATTTTTATTTGTCCCACTACTGCCCCCACTCCTACCAATCAGGCGAGTGCCCCTAGTACTCGTTTCCCTGCTCTCCCCAGTTCTTCCACTGGTTGCTTCAATTGTGGAAAGTCTGGACACTTCATCAAGGACTACCCATACCCGAAGCAAAATAAAACCAATTTCCAACAGAACTCTGGGAACTCCAACCAAGGAAAGGGAAATACGGCTAATAATCCAACGGGCAAGAATATCAAGAAAACTGGACAGATTTATTATACCCAAGTGACTACAACACCGGAGGGCGAGCCGGTAATGATGGGTATGTTCCTTGTTGCCAGTTACCCAACAGTTATTCTCTTTGATTCTGGTGCATCCCACACTTTCATAAGCAAGAATTTTGTGGAAAAACATTGCATTCCTTGCACTAAATCAAGGGAAGGATTTATTATCCATTCACCTAGGGGACGGATATTTACTAAGGAAGTAGCCTTCCACATACCAGTAACATTGGTCGGGCGGGAATTTCTTACCAATATGATTGTTTTAAAAGGATAAGACACAGATGTAATTCTGGGCATGAATTGGTTAGCCTAGCATAAAGCCATCATCAATACAGACTTAAGGACCATCAAATTGAGCCATGGCCATGAAGAGATTCAATTGTCCATCCCTGTAGCTGTCCCAGTCAAACCATCTGGGCAAGTTTATGAAGCTATCATACCAGAAATTTAGGACATTCTGGTGATATGTGAATTTCCGGATGTCTTTCCTAAAGATTTGCCTGGGTTGCCTCCTGAAAGGGATGTGGAATTCGTGATTGAACTAAAGCCCGGTACAGCTCCTATTTCTAGAAGGTCATACCGAATGCCACCTAATGAATTGGCAGAACTCAAGACTCAACTCCAAGACTTGCTTGAGAAGGGGTTCATTAGGCCTAGTTCATCACCATGGGGATGTCCAGCAATTTTCGTTAAGAAGAAGGATCAGACACTTCGAATGTGCGTGGAATAGAGACCCCTTAATGAGGTCACCATCAAGAACAAGTACCCTCTTCCTCGGATCGATATCTTGTTCGATCAACTTACTGGAGCTCGGGTATTCTCCAAGATTGACCTTAGGTCAGGTTATCATCAGATCCGTATTCGACCCGAAGATACACCCAAGATCGCATTCACTACGCGGTATGGATTATTTGAACATTTGGTCATGTCTTTCGGATTGACAAATGCTCCAGCCCACTTCACATATTGTTGGGCCTATGCTTCGTCGCCGAAGGTCTTTTAGGAAGAAGCGGTCTTCGGCTGAAGCTGTTTGTATAAGATGGCCGAAGGTTCCTCTTCGTGAAGCTTCGGTATTACAAACCGACTTAAAGATAGAATGACCTTTTAGTCCATAAAGGTCTGAGTCAATGTTGTAAGCTTTTATAAGGGGCATACTTGTAATTCCTCACAGGCTGCGTCCTGTGCCTATAAATAGTGAACAGTACTCCTTTACTGTTCACGCATTCTGGTAATTGCAATCGCATATTCTGGAATTCAACCTTTGCCAAGGCAAAGGTATTATTGTATTCAATGATTCAATATATTAAGTAAATATAATATAATTTGTCTATGATTTATATATCTCTTTTATACCTTTTATTTTATGTCGTCTTACAATATCTATTGAAATTTTATCACGAAGACTTAAGCTTCGTAATTATACTCTCATCAACCTTCGTCGAAGGCCCATTATCCTCAAGGGAATAATGTTTCATGGACGAAGGACGTTAACATTTAACACTTTATGTTGCCTTGTTCTTAATTCATAGCATTTGAGAACAAGTCCCCAACATTGGCGCCCACCTCCGGTGAACTCACTTCCACTTTTTGAACTGATGGCTTCGTTCAACGACCAAGCTGGAGCTGCTTCGGACCCGAAGCTGGTGCTCCCAATCATAGGTGGTTCGTCCTCAGAGCCAGCTAACAAGAAACAAAAGAAGGAAGCACAGAGAAGGGTACAGCATGTTGGGGTGCAAGGACCCTTCATCAAGTCAAGATGGTCTCACATTCCTATTACCTTCTCCCAAGAGGACCTTCAGCTCAAGGATTACCCACACAACGATGCCATGGTTATCTCTTGTGTTATCAAAGGATTTCTGGTCCACAATGTCTTGGTTGACACAGGCAGTGCAGCTGATATCATATTTGCTAAGGCCTTCAGACAAATGCAAGAGCCAGAAGATAAGATTCATGATGCTACACACCCTCTCTGTGGCTTCGGAGGAAGACAGATTGTAGCACTGGGTAAGATCACCATGTCAGTGACCTTCGGGTTCATCAACAATACTAGAACTGAGCAAGTTGTGTTTGACATTGTTGACATGGAATATCCTTACAATGCAATTATTGGTCGTGGCACCCTCAATGCTTTCGAAGCAATTCTTCATCCTGCTTATCTTTGCATGAAGATACCTTCGGATCAAGGACCCATCGCTATTCATGGAAGTCAGGAAGCTGCCAGAAGGGCCGAAGGCAATTGGACTGACTCAAAAGCAATCCATAATATAGATGGAGCTGAAGCTTGTGAACAGTACAAATTCAGAAGAGAGAAAGCAGCTTCAGCAGACCAGCCGAAGCCTATGCTCTTATGTGAGGACATAGCAGAGCAGAAGGTGCTGTTGGGCTCTCAATTATCTGAAGAGCAGGAGAAAACCTTGATAAGGTTTTTGTTCAACAACAAAGATGTTTTTGCATGGTCAGCCAATGATCTCTGCGGAGTAAATAGGGATGTTATTGAACACTCGCTCAATGTTGACCCATCCTTCAGACCCAGAAAGCAGAGGCTTCGGAAAATGTCTGATGATAAGGCCGAAGGTGCCCGTAACGAAGTCAAAAGACTCCTCACTGCAGGAGTTATCAGAGAAGTAAAGTACCCAGAATGGCTAGCTAACACTGTTATGGTAAAAAAGGCCAATGGCAAGTGGCGAATGTGTATCGATTTTACAGATCTCAACAAGGCTTGTCCGAAGGACGAATTCCCATTGCCAAGGATAGACTCTTTAGTTGATGCAGCAGCTTCTTCAGAGCTCATGAGTCTGCTAGACTGTTATTCAGGCTATCACCAAATATGGATGAAGAAGGAAGATGAGCCGAAGACTAGCTTCATAACCCCAAGTGGCACATATTGCTATCTTCGGATGCCTGAGGGGCTCAAAAACGCTGGAGGAAGTTTCAGCAGAATGACTGCGAAGGTTCTCCAGTCTCAGATAGGCAGGAATGTGCTAACATATGTTGATGACATCATTGTAAAAAGCACAAAACAGGAGAATCATATTGCTGATCTGCAGGAGACCTTCGCCAGTTTCAGACAAGCTGGCCTAAAGCTGAATCCGGAAAAATGCGTCTTCGGAGTAAAGAAGGGGAAATTTCTTGGATGCTTGGTTTCAACAAAGGGAATTGAAGCTAATCCAAGTAAAATTGAAGCCATACTTTGGATGGAGCCACCAACTACAAAAAAGGGGGCTCAAAGATTGACAGGAAGGTTGGCATCTCTTAATAGATTCATATCCAGATCAGCAGAAAGAAACTTACCATTCTTCGAAGTGTTGAAGTCAGCCGAAGTCTTTCAATGGGGACCAATCCAGCAGAAGGCCTTTGAAGAGCTCAAACAGTATTTAATAGATCTAACAACATTAACTCCACCGACGCCAGGGGCTCCTTTGTTATTATATGTGGCAGCTTCGCACTCAGCGGTAAGTGCAGCGCTTGTCCAGGAGAAGCTCGATGGTCAAGTCAAAAGGCAGGCCCCAATATATTTTGTATCCGAGGTTCTTAGTTTATCAAAGAAAAATTATACAGAATTGGAGAAGGTACTGTATGCTGTCTTGATGGCCTCCAGGAAGCTTCGGCACTATTTTCAAGCTTACAACATAATTGTTCCTTCTTCACAACCTCTGAAGGATATTATGAGGAACCGAGAAGCTACTGGAAGGATTGGAAAATGGGCCGCAGAGCTCAACGAATTTTGTATTGAATATGTTCATAGATCTTCGATTCAGTCCCAGGCGTTAGTAGACTTCATTGCTGACTGGACGCCAGGGGCTCAGGAGGAAGAAACAAATAAAGACGCCGAAGCATGGACAGTGTTTTGTGATGGGTCTTGGAGAACCTTCGGAGCGGGAGCGGCTGCTGTGTTGATTTCACCTTCCAAAGTTAAAACTTGCTATGTGGCAAAACTTGATTTTAGTTGCACAAATAACATTGCCGAGTACGAAGCCCTGCTTTTGGGTCTTCGGAAGCTAAAAGCAATGGGAATCAGAAGGGCCATGCTTAAAACTGATTCCCAGGTTGTTTCGGGTCATATTGACAAGAGCTGCAAGGCTAAAGATCCGAAGCTTGAAAAATATCTGGATATGGTTCGAAGAGTTGAAGCTTCCTTCGAAGGATTTTCTGTCAAAAATATCCCTCGAGGACAAAATGAGCATGCTGATTTGCTAGCAAAGTCAGCAGCACAGGGGCTGCCCTTACCTTCGGATGTGTTCTTCGAAACAATAAAAGCACCTTCGGTGGAACTTCTTGAAAGAGCAGTCCTCAATATATCTCCTGTTTATAGTGAAGACTGGAGAACTGAGATCATCTCTTACCTTCAGGGTAAATTCCTTTCAGATGACGAAACTTATAACAGGAGGATAGAGGCAAGAGCTCGTCCATATGTCATGATAGAAGGGGAGTTGTACAAGCATGGAGTTTGTGCTCCGCTACTCAAGTGTTTATCTAGAGCCGAAGGTATAGAGTTAATGAAAGAAATACATGCAGGCCTGTGTGGATCTCACATTGGATCTAGGCCGTTACTTGGAAAAGTTTTCCGCCAAGGGTTTTATTGGCCGAAGGCAGCTTCGGATGCAGCAGAATTAATTCAAAAGTGCGAAGGTTGCCAGAAATGTGCAAGAGATCAAAAACAACCTTCGTCCTTAACACAGCTCATACAACCCATTTGGCCATTGCAAAGGTGGGGCCTTGACTTGTTAGGTCCGTTACCACCAGCCCAAGGAAACCTGAGATATGTTGTAGTAGTTGTGGAATATATCTCTAAATGGATTGAGGCAAAGCCTTTAGCCACAATAACTTCGGCCACCGTCCAAAAGTTTTTCTGGCAGAATATTGTTTGTCGTTTTGGGGTACCAAAGGCTATCACTGTGGATAATGGAACACAGTTTGACTCCGAAGCTTTCAGGGATTTCTGTGACCAAATTGGTACGAAGATCCATTTTGCATCAGTCAGGCATCCGGAGTCAAATGGACTCGTTGAAAGAGCCAACGGCATTATAATGACAGGAATAATGAAGTTGATCTTCAATCAACCCAGGGGAAAGTGGCCAGACCAGTTAACCAAAGTAGTGTGGAGCCACAACACAACAACATCAAGGTCTACAGGCTTTACTCCATTCAAGTTGTTATTCGGTGATGAAGCAAAAACTCCGGAGGAAGCTAAAACCGGATCAATAAGAGTAGTAGCTTCGGCAGAATCAGATTCCGAAGCTGCTTATTCTGTAGAAAAAGATGCTTTAGAAGGAATCAGGCTGCAAGCCGTGGAGAACATTAATAAATATCAAGCCGAAACAATCAAATGGCGAGATAGAAAGGTTCGGCTAAAGAATATTGAGCCAGGACACTTGGTGCTTCGGAGAGTGGCCAACCCAGAAACAGTGGGTAAGTTGCAGTTGAAATGGGATGGACCTTTCTTAGTAGCATCTTCGTCAAGACCCGGTTCATACAGATTGAAGGATATGGACGGCAACGACATTCCTAGATCTTGGAATGTGGATGAGCTTCTGCGATATTATGTATAACTTGATGTAATTTTTTATGCTTTTTCTTTTTTATGGCACCCTTTTCCTTTCTAAAGGGGGAGAAAGGTTTTTAATGGGGCCATCACATGTAATTTCCTTTTTTAGTTCTATAAGAGCAAAATCCCCCAAGGAATGTAAATGTAAAAGCTGAGGGCGCACCATCGAGTGCCAAAAAGTAAAGGCGAAGAAGCTCCAAAGTCGTTCCTAAGGGAATGCAGAGCTTACAGCAAAAAGTCAACGCTGATTCCGCCAAAAGTAAAGGCGAAGAAGCTCCAAAGTCGTTCCTAAGGGAATGCAGAGCTGAGGTGTGTTTGTTTTTAAGGAAATAATGGCTATGAGTATGGCTTCGGATACGTGTTTGGCCATTCATTTGCATATCACATTACATCATAGCATTTGCATTCATAAACATTCATCCAGGCATATGTAGGATAATCATCATCATAGCATAAGTGGTTGCTTCGGCAAAAAGAAAAAAAAAGGGGGAAAGAAAGAGCTTCGTGTACAAAAAGGAGACCTTTGGAAAGAAGGGAAATGTTGTTTTCTATGCTTCGCTGCGTACGAAAAGAAGGGAAGGTGTTTTTTCGCCTTCAGCTCAAAAAAGAAAAATTTCGTCCACATCAAAGCACTTCTCATACATCAATGGAAGGATAAGGATATATTACAAGGTATGAACAGAATGACAAGTTTCAGTTACATTTACAAAAGTTATCTCAAAAGTTTCTCAAGTACTGTCTACAGTCTACTATTTAATCTCCAAGGAGCTTCAGCTTCGGCGTCATTTTCTAATCATCAGCTTCGGCTTCATCATCCTACATGAATAAGGTTGTTGTAAGTCAAAACCAAGCTTGAAGGAAGAGGTAAGCGCAAGGTATAATTTCTTACTGGTTCAAGATGACTCCGAGCTTCGTCTCCAGCCTTTTCTCGCCCACCTGTTGTCCATATCATTTTTACAAATCTGTTAGAGATACTTCGGGCGAGATCAGGAATGTTATCTAGGATTGATGGTGATAAAGTGAAATTTGGCCTATTGACAATCTTTCCATGATCGCAGCCAGCTTTTAGGAAAGCTGCAGCAGTACCCCGAGAAGCCACCCAGGCACAGAAGTCACCGTGCCCAGCTATGACTTCGTCGAGCTCGTCAATCTCACCCTCAATATGTTCGAAGGTCTTCGGTAGATCTTCAGCTGAGGAGGTGAATTTTTCACTGCTGGCTCCAACTGAGTGGAAAATCTTTCTTAATCGTTGAATGCATTTGTTGCTAAATTCCAAACATTTTTCTTGAAGGCTCGTCAATAGTTTTCTCAAATCTGAATTTTGTTGAGCTTCGGCTTCAAGTTTTGCGTTAAGGTCTTGCTTTTCTCGTTCGAACTGCTCAGATTGGCGAAGAAGCTGCGAGTTCAGTTCTGTTATTTTTGCTTCGGCTTCCGCCAATGAACCTTCGGTTGCCTGGAGCTCGAAGTTCTTTTTCTCGATAGCATCTAATTGCTCCTTTATTCTGCTTTCCAAATTTTCAATTATAACTTCGTGCTTCTTGTCTTCAAAATCTTGCTGCATTTTCAAGGCTTTGCTCAACAGCATACTCTGCACGAAATCAACCTTCGTCAGACGTGTTTTCATTATTAGAAACAATAAAAGTTAAGGGAAAAGTAGTTTACCTTGAAATTGGAATAAAATAAACTGCCAACGATATGTTGTCGTCGGTAGCGGCTGATGTCTGTCTCCAGCTTCGGAAAACCGATACTCTTTGACAGAGTACCGATAACTTTGGCTCCGGTTTGATCTCGAATACAATCTAATTTTTCATCATCAACGCCTCCGAAGAGGAGTGCTCCAGGTTTGTATCCGCAGGATTTGGCATACTCTCTAAGCTCTTCTATTTCAGCTTTTGATAGTTTTTCCCCAACTAAATTCTGGAACATGAAGGCTTCGTTTTCTAAAGCTTCATCAGCAATTTCTTTCCCTTTCTCCGACGCTGCGGTCGCGGCCTCTTCGGCGGCGGTGGTAGCTTCTTCTGCAGCCATGTCTAGCAGTATTTTGTCAATGTGTTCGATTGTGCTCTCCAGGTTCAAATCTTCAGCTGAGGCAGCTTCGGCAGCTGCGACCTCCGAAGGTGTAATTTCAATATCTGTCCCTTCCGCAGCCGCTGGTGTTTTCTGAGCTGAAGCTCTTGGCGGTGTCTTGTCAATTACTTCTGTCACAGTGATAATTCTTTGTCTCTTTGCTTTGATTATTTTCTTCGATTTTTCGGGCTCCTTGTCCTTCTGAAAAAACTTTGTCAGTTGGGGCCCCAGTGGACTTAGCTTCGCAGGTAAGGATTCAGTCATTACCTTCAGAATTTCCTCAACGTCAGCGGCAGAAGGTGATGCGGGGGATTTTTCTTCGTCGGATATTTTCCGTTTCGGAGAAGACGCTTTCTTCTTCTTTGGAATTTTCTTCTTTGGTGTCTCTTTTTCATCTTCATTTGAGGCTTCGGTTACCCTTTTCCTTTTCTGGCCTCCGGCACCTTTGTTCAGATTTTCATAGTCAGGGTATTCGAAACCCAAGGCGTCCAACACTCGGTTCAGTCTTCGCTTCGGACGGGTGCCGAAGGCCGCAGTCATTAATTGATCTTCTTTTTTGGAATAATTGCCAAGTATTTCATTACACATTACTTCAATTGTGTCTAGCCACTCTTGGCAAGGCGCTTTAAAATATTTCTTAAACTTGAAATAGTAAGGTAAACGTACAAGTTCACCTTCTTTCTTCTCCCCCTTTAGCTTCGGCATTTCCCATTCTTTCAAACTGGGAAAAACTTTGAAAGCCAAAAACTCCTGAACCAGGTCCCTTGTACTGATATGCTCTGCAATAATTCTGAATTCATTCATTGCTTGTTGTGTTGGGCCTTCGGGTGTCATGTTACAGCGAGGTCGGGTTTCTCCGAAGATTAGTTCGAGTGGACTTTGCACAAGCTTTTCCTTGTCGTCATCAACCTTGACATAGAACCACTCCGACTTCCAGCCTGCTGCCCATTTGCTTCGATAGCTGATTACAGGAAACTTTGTGGTTTTCCGATAGGCGAAGTTATAGCAACCAAAATTGTCGTGCAAACCATCCTTTCTAGCCTTCGTCTGATAATGCAGCTCGTGAACCCGGCAAAAGCTGTCCGCAAATGGTTCCACTGCTTGGCTTCGGAGTGCCCAGATATAAACGCTAAGCCTAACGATAGCGTTAGGGGTCAGCTGGTGAAAATAGATACCGAACCTCTTCAGTACCTCTGCAATAATCCCATGTAGGGGGAATCTTAATCCAGCCTTTAGAAAGCTTTTGAAAATAACAATTTCATCCTTCTCCGGCTTTGGGGTAGTCTCTTCTCCCCCGAAGCGTAATAGCTTTTTTTGATTTTCAGTAAAAAAGCCTGACTTTACCATCTTGGACAGATCAGCCTTCGAAACAGTAGATTTCCCGAAGTCCAAGTGGCTGGGCTTGCTTGGCATGGCAATGCGATAATCATCTTCGGGATCAGTTTCCTCAATATCTTCTTCTGCTTCAGCGATTGCTTGTTCTGCATCATCACTAGGGGTCTTTTCCGAAGTCACCAGCCCCGATCGTTGCATGGCTTCGGAGATGGGAACGGTCTCCGAAGCTTCAGTTTCGCCCCCCTCACGCTCAACCCTGGCGGTGGAACGCACTCTGGCCATTTAATTATGAATGTGTGGAAATTTAATACTTTCTTCTTCCGAAAGTTTTTTCTGACGAAGCAGGCTTCAAACTGGAGCTTCGTTTGATTCCGACAGACAAGCTTCGGCGATGGTTAAAAATTTTTTGGCAGCAGAACAGTGCAAATAGCAATGAATGCTGTGGTAACTTCACACCTACTCGTCTGTTTATATAGTACTGCAGGTAAGAAGGCGAAGCGCCAGGATTTTTACACCAGGCGGACACCCGCTTGCACTCGCTGTGCGGTGGACCGCAGAGACCAAACAGTAACTCTGCAAGGTGGGACCGCTACGTGCTGGGAAATCGAATCGTTTCTCGACAACGAGCTCAGGGAAGGTGTTTTTTGGACCTTCGGCTCCCCGAAGCCTAAGAGACTTTTTTCACGGATCAAGCTCGTTACGAAAAATGATCTAGCACCGCGAAAGGGGCTACTGTTGGGCCTATGCTTCGTCGCCGAAGGTCTTTTAGGAAGAAGCGGTCTTCGGCTGAAGCTGTTTGTATAAGATGGTCGAAGGTTCCTCTTCGTGAAGCTTCGGTATTACAAACCGACTTAAAGATAGAATGACCTTTTAGTCCATAAAGGTCTGAGTCAATGTTGTAAGCTTTTATAAGGGGCATACTTGTAATTCCTCACAGGCTGCGTCCTGTGCCTATAAATAGTGAACAGTACTCCTTTACTGTTCACGCATTCTGGTAATTGCAATCGCATATTCTGGAATTCAACCTTTGCCAAGGCAAAGGTATTATTGTATTCAATGATTCAATATATTAAGTAAATATAATATAATTTGTCTATGATTTATATACCTCTTTTATACCTTTTATTTTATGTCGTCTTACAATATCTATTGAAATTTTATCACGAAGACTTAAGCTTCGTAATTATACTCTCATCAACCTTCGTCCAAGGCCCATTATCCTCAAGGGAATAATGTTTCATGGACGAAGGATGTTAACATTTAACACTTTATGTTGCCTTGTTCTTAATTCATAGCATTTGAGAACAAGTCCCCAACACATACTTAATGAACTCGGTATTTATGCCCGAGTTAGATAAATTTGTGGTGGTCATCATTGATGACATCCTGATCTATTCCAAAAATGAAGAGGAGCATGCTAACCACTTACGGATTGTGCTAACTCGCTTAAAGGAGCATCAGATGTATGCTAAGTTCAGCAAATGTGCGTTTTGGTTGGAAGAAATCCAGTTTCTTGGACATGTATTATCTGCCAAAGGAGTCGCGGTCGATCCCAGTAAATTCAAGGATATTGTAGAATGGAAACCGCCAACAACAGTACATCAAGTTCAAAGCTTCCTTGGACTAGCTAGATATTACCGCAGGTTTATTTCGGATATTTCTCCAAGATCGTTAAACCTATTACAGGTTTATTGAAGAATGATACCAAGTTTGACTAGTCCTCAAAATGCAATGAAGCCTTCGAGCAATTGAAGGTGTTATTAATCACTGCTCCGGTATTGGCTCAATCGGATATAGAAAAACCTTTTGATGTGTATTGTGACGCATCAGGCAGTGGACTCGGATGTGTCCTAGTGCAGGAGGGCCGAGTCATAGCTTATGCTTCAAGACAACTACGCCGGCATGAGGAGCACTATCCAACTCATGATTTGGAACTAGCTGCAGTTGTTCATGCCCTCAAAATATGGCTTCATTATCTGCTGGGAAATACTTGTCATTTATATACGGATCATAAAAGTCTGAAATATATCTTTACCCAGTCAGAACTGAACATGAGGCAGAGAAGATGGCTTGAGCTAATTAAAGATTATGACTTGGAAATCCACTATCACCTAGGAAAAGCCAATGTGGTGGCAGATGCACTGAGTCGCAAAGCTTCCTGTCATTGTCTTACAGTAAGGACCCCTGACACCACACTATGTCAAGAAATGGAAAAGTTAAACCTGGGTATGATACAACATGGAAATTTGACCCAATTAAAGCTTGAGTCAGTTCTTCTACAGAGAATTATTGATGCCCAAAGAATCGACAAGGGTATGAAACACATTCATGAGAAAATAGAAGCCGGCAAAGCTAATTGCTTCAGAAAGGATGACCAAGAAATACTATGGTTTAATGATCGCATAGTTATGCCTAAAGATGCTGAGGTCCACCAACAAATTTTGGATGAAGCTCATCTTAGTCGATATTCCATTCATCCTGGAAGTACTAAGATGTATCAAGATTTAAAGCAACACTATTGGTGGACAAAAATGAAGATTGAGATTGCACGCTATGTGGCAAGATGTGACACTTGTAGACGTGTCAAGGCAGTGCATATGAAGACCGCTGGACCATTGCAATCCTTGTCTATCCCAACTTGGAAATGGGAAGATATAAGTATGGATTTCATTGTGGGATTGCCAAAACAGCCAAAGGTTTTGACTCCATATAGGTCATAATTGATCGGCTTACAAAGATTGCTCATTTCCTACCCGTCAAGACAAAATATCCAGTGGTCGCATACGCGGAACTTTATATTGCCTGTATTCTCAGTTTACATGGAGTTCCAAAAACATTAGTGTCGGATCGTGGACCACAATTTGTATCCAAATTTTGGAGTGAACTGCATAAATCCTTGGGTGCTAAACTGCTCCACAGTTCGGCATATCATCCTCAAACAAGTGGGCAAACTGAAAGAGTAAATCAGATACTTGAAGATATGTTGCGGGCATGTGTCCTGGAGTTTCCGCAAAAATGGGATGAATGTCTGCCATTGGCAGAATTTTCTTATAATAATAGCTATCAAGAGAGCATTAAGATGGCACCATTCGAAGCACTGTATAGATGACGGTGCCGGACACCCTTAAATTGTTCTGAACCCGGAGAAAGGTCGTTTTTCAGGCCCGACATGGTTAAAGAAATGGAAGAAAAAGTCCAACGGATCATACACAACTTGAAAGAGGCACAAGCTCGGCAAAAGAATTATGCGGATAAGCGACGCCAACCTTTGGTCTTTCAAGTTAATGATCATGTATACCTGAAAGTATCAGCAATGAAGGGTGTGAACCGTTTCGGGGTAAAAGGGAAACTAGCACCCCGGTATGTTGGCTCGTTTCTTATTCTTGAACGATACAGACCAGTGGCATATCGACTTCAGCTGCCAGAAACATTATCTGCAGTACATAATGTGTTCCATGTATCTCAATTGAAGAAGTGCCTTTGGGTTCCTGATAGAACCATTGATGTGGTGGATGTTGTTTTACAACCAAATTTGACTTATTCCGAACATCCCATTTGAATTTTGGATCAGAAGGACAGGATCATCCGCAAAAGGACTTTTAATTCTATAAGGTACAATGGAACCATCATACTGAAGATGAAGCTACCTGGGAGAGTCAAGACTTTTTGGAAAAGAATTTTCCTAGGTTTTTAGCTTCATGTAACCTGTAAGATATGTATGTTTGTTTGTAAAGTTGGAATAAACCCCATACCACCCATTGCTCTGTAAGACAATAAGGGAATAAAGATGTGACGTGTTTCCTTTTCCATTACTTACCCTAGGACCTTAAATCTCGGGAAGAGATTCTTTTATGGGGGGAAGAATGTAACACCCTTGGTGTTACTGGCACTAAAACTTGAGCATAACATCATGTGCATTGGCATTTCATGTGTTTGTACACCTAGAATGCATTCACTAGGTAAAATTTTCAAACAAGTTGTGATGATGTGACTTGAAGAATGTTTAACCTTAGGGTAGGGTACTTGACCCTGGAAATAGGGCCTATGAAGTAAAGTGAAGCCAAAATGAGCAGAAATCTCAAAATTCATTAGAAATGTTCACAAGATACCAAAGTTGATGGACTTTAGTGGCATAAAACCCTAATGTGCCCAAACCCTAAAAACATACCCTAGAAAACCCTAAGTAGAACCCTAAGGGGGTAAATGCAAAATCTATGTACTTTTGGACCAAATTGCAAATACCAAAGTGATAAAACATCACAAACCAAGTAACTTTCATATTGGAGAATTTTCAAGTGGAATGATGAAATTTGGACTTATTTGCAAAAGGGTCACATGAACACTATGCGACTAAGTCTGAAAATTCAGTGTATTGGAGTCAACTTTGGGGCTCTATATCTCTCAATTCATAAGGATTTATCCTAGGTCAACACATCAAAATTGTAGAGCTATGATAGGAGTACAACTTTGCTTAAGTGGTCAAGCATTGGTGACATGCAAAAATTGGAGTAAAATGGACTCGAAGTCTGGCTGTCAGTCACCACTAAAGCCTGAAGTTGGTCTGACAGTGAACACTGAAGAACTTTGGGATCTGATTTGAGTATGATCCAGTGATTATTTGATTGTGGATACTATAACAAATTTAAAGTGGGATTATAGGACAACTTTGTTACAGAAGGATTAGCAAGTTGCCATATAGAAATTAGAGATCAAAGCTCTACAAAGTTGTCGGTGTTTCGAGACGGGGGGGTCCCTAAGCCGACGAGTGAATGTCGCCGCGTGCCCCAGCCTAGATGGGTCGAGCGCGAGGCCGAGCGCGAAGGGGGGAAGTGAGGCGGCCGGAGACAGGCGTGAGAGAGGTGGAAATCCCGCGGCCTTCGTGTTCGTCCCGCGCCCAGGTCGGGTGCGCTTGCAGTAGGGGGTTACAAGCGTCCACGCGGGAGAGGGAGCGAGCGGCCTCACGCGAGCGCCTGTCTCGTCCTCGTCCCCGCGCGGCCAACCTTCTCTAAGAGGGCCCTGGTCCTTCCTTTTATAGGCGTAAGGAGAGGATCCAGGTGTACAATGGGGGTGTAGCAGAGTGCTACGTGTCTAGCGGAGGAGAGCTAGCGCCCTAAGTACATGCCGTCGTGGCAGCCGGAGAGATTTTGGCACCCAGCCGGTGTGATGTCGTGGCCGTCGGAGGAGTGCTGGAGCCTGGCGGAGGGACAGCTGTCGGAGCTGTTGAGTCCTTGCTGACGTGCTCTTGCTTCCGTAAGGGGGCTGAGAGCCACCGTCGTCACAGAGTATGCGGGGCGCCATCATTGCCTATCTGGCGGAGCGAGCCAGATGGGACGCCGGTCTTGTTCCCTGTGGCCTGAGTCAGCTCGGGGTAGGGTGATGATGGCGCCTCCTGTTGACGTGGCTGGTCTGCGCCCTAGGTTGGGCGATGTGGAAGCTCCTCCGAAGCCGAGGTCGAGCCTGTCTTCCGTGGCGAAGGTCGAGTCCGAGCCCCTGGGTCGGGCGAGGCGGAGACCGTCGGCTGAGGCCAGGGCGTAGTCCGAGCCCTGGGGTCGGGCGAAGCGGAGTTTGTCGTCTTCTGGGGCTGAGCCCAAGTCCGAGCCCTTGGTCGGGCGGAGCGGAGTTCGTCGTCTTCCGGGACTTAGCCCGAGTCCGAGCCCTGGGTCGGGCGGAGCAGAGTTCGTCGTCTTCTGGGGCTGAGCCCAAGTCCGAGCCCTGGGTCGGGCGGAGCGGAGTTCGCCGTCTTCCGGGACTTAGCCCGAGTCCGAGCCCTGGGTCGGGCGGAGCGGAGTTCGTCGTCTTCCGGGACTTAGCCCGAGTCCGAGCCCTGGGTCGGGCGGAGCGGAGCTTCCTATGGTGCCTCCGGCCGGGCCTGACTGCCTGTCAGCCTCACTCTATCAAGTGGCACCGCAGTCGGAGCGGCGTAGGCGGCGCTGTCCTTCGGTCAGGCCGGTCAGTGGAGCGGCGAAGTGACGGCGGTCACTTCGGCTCTGCCGGCTGGGGGCGCGCGTCAGGATAAAGATGTCAGGCCACCTTTGCATTAAATGCTCCTGCAATTTGGTCGGTCGGTGCGGCGATTTGGTCAGGGTTGCTTCTTGGCGAAGACAGGGCCTCGGGCGAGCCGGAAATATATTCGCCGCTGGAGGGGGGCCTCGGGCGAGACGGAAATCCTCTGGGGTCGGCTGCCCTTGTCCGAGGCTAGGCTCGGGCGAGGCGTGATCGAGTCCCTCCAGTGGACTGATCCCTGACTTAATCGCACCCATCAGGCCTTTGCAGCTTTATGCTGATGGGGGTTACCAGCTGAGAATTAGGAGCCTTGAGGGTACCCCTAATTATGGTCCCCGACAGTAGCCCCCGAGCCTCGAAGGGAGTGTTAGCACTCGCTTGGAGGCTTTCGTCGCACTTTTTTGCAAGGGGACCAGCCTTTCTCGGTTGCGTTTTGTTCCGGTGGGTGCGCGCGAGCGCACCCGCCGGGTGTAGCCCCCGAGGCCTCGGAGGAGTGGTTTCACTCCTCCGAGGTCTTAATGCCTCGCGTAATGCTTCGGCCGGTCTGGTCGTTCCCTCATGCGAGCTGGTCATAGCCCGGGTGTACGGTCGGGTCCCAAGTTCTCGGGCTGGTATGTTGACGATGTCAACGGTTCGGCCGGAGCCGGGTTTGCGAGAGCAGCCCCCGAGCCTCTGCACAGGGCGAGAGGGCGATCAGGGACAGACTCGACTTTTTTATTTACGCCCCTGCGTCGCCTTTCCGCAAGGAGGAGGGGGGGAAGCGCCATGTTGCCCTCGATGGGCGCCGAACATGGTGTCTCCAGTGAGCTGCAGGCGGGTAATCCGAGTGGACGTCCGTGCCCCGTTCGTTAGGGGTCGGCTAGGGGCCCAGAGGCACGCCCAAAAGTACCTGCGGGTGATCTGCCGGACCCGGTCCCCTGGCGACGGGGTCCGAGGGCTCGATGCCTCCCTCTGATGGGATTCCGTTACAAGATCGTTCCCGCTGGTCTCGGAAATGTCCTAGGGTACCTCGGGAGCGCAGCCCGAGCCTTGGTTATGTATCGAACGTACCCATGGTCATCCCTCGCTCAGTGTCTGAGGCGACTGTGAACCCTTCGGGGGCCAGCCTTCGAACCTCTGATCAGTAGTGGGCGCGGAGCCCGAGTAGCCTGAGGCGGTCGTTGAACCCTTTCGAGGGGCCGGCCTTCGAACCTCTAACCAGTAGTGGGTGTAGGGCCCACGTGATCTGAGGCGGCTGTCGAACCCTTCCGAGGGGCCAGCCTTCGAACCTCTGATCAGTAGGGAGGCTCGGAGCCTGGTTCCTTCACGGGGAAGGATCCTTTTCGGGATATCCCCCTTTCCCGGTCCCTGTTGCAAGAGAGAGAAAGAGGAAAAAAGGAAAAGGATATGAAATCGAACGACGCGGCGTACCTTTTTTGTCGCGGTCATTATGGCGAAGGCGAAGCGTCGTTCGCTTCTCCTGCCAGAGGCGCCGCCTGTCCCGCCGCGGAGTTAATGCTACGGGGCGAGCGGTTCGCGGGGCGGCCGTTGCGCGTGCGCGAGCCGTTCGAGGAACGGAACACGGGCGCGTTGTCTTCACGCCGTGAGAGAGGGTTCTCTCGCTGCCCCCGGATGGGACGTAGGCTTGGCTGGTGACGTGACCGCTGCTCCTGCCCGTCTGCCACCGCCATTACTGCCGGCCCATTTTTGGCCGCATTGACCGTCGCGCCAGGCTGGCGCCGCTGGGTCGTGCTCTGGGTCGCCTCGAGTCGCGGTATCGGTTCCGCAGTCGAGGAGGCGCGGTGGTGGCGCAAGTGGCGGTGTAGTTGCATGCACGAAGCACTCGGCGCGCTGGTTGTATGATGCGTGGGCCTGGGCCTCCACGCCGGGCGTGTTGGGAGTCGGAGAAGTGCGCCCACTTGGCGCGATTGCATGCCACCTGCATGGCTGCCCGCCCTTTCGCCCGCTGGTCTGGGCAAAAGTGGAGAGTCGCTTGTAACCGCTGGGCGGTTGTACGCACCGCGCGCGGCGGTTTGGCTTCTTCTGCTCTGAGCCGGCTTGCATGACGTGTCGGACCCAGCCCCCGCGCCACAGGGGAAGACCTTGGAGCGTGTTGGAGAAGATTCAGCCTGCGACGGCTGGGGACGCAATTAGGGAGAGCCACCTTTAAAAGGAGGGTGACCCCCCTTGGAAGGCGACCATGTCTTCGCGCTCCCTTATGCATCATGTCTTTCCACCTTCCAAGCCCCCGGATGGGGGATACCCGCCGCCTTTCCGCCTCGCCGTTGGAGGAACGCAACTCTGTGGGAGTTGGTACCTTTCAGCCATCGTTCGGCTTCAAGGATTTTCATCATGCAGCCCGGCTGCACCCCTCTGCCGGCGGTCACCTAAGACGGTGACCTCCAGTTTGATGGTGGGGGAAAGCGAGCCGGGCTGCGGCCTCTGCCCCTCCCTCAGCCTCAAGGATTTTCATCACCAGGGCTGGGGAGGGGAGTGTGCTGAGTTGGGGTCGGCCCCTACGTGGGCGGCGGCCCGCTCCTTCCCTCAGTGATCGGGGGGAAGGGTGGTGGTTGTCCGTGGCACCGGCAGCTGCCGCGTGCCTGGCTTTCGGACGCGAGTGGCTTCGGAGCCGCTCTCGGCGCCGGCTTCTGCCACGGCAGCTGGAAGAGGTTCTCCCGCCAGCGAGATAGCCAGGGCCGCCCACGGACCGACCTCCAACTCTACGGCCTTCTGCCCGTCCTTGCCTCACGAGTTTGGGCATGGGCGGGGGCCTCCCGGCAGCAGCATCCGCCCTGAGGTCATCGCTGCCGCTGTTCGGCCCCCCGAAGCAGAAGTCGTCGTCACCGCTGCTGGAGCGGGCGACGGCGCGCCGTTCGTCGGTCTTCTGTTGCTCCGCAGGCCTCCTCCCATCGAGTGGGGTTGTTCGTACCTGCGGAGGTGGAACCGGAGTTCCGTTTGTAATGGCACTTTGAATGCCAGTGTTTTTGTTCATTGTGGTTGTCGGGGCCTGAACATGTATGTAATTTTGGCACGGAGCCGTGTTTTTTCCTCATTTTCGAGCACTAAGACTCGCCTGTTGGTTGTCTGAACCGCTTCACCAAGCGTGAGTCGCCCCGTGCAAAGGTGACGAGTGAGGTATCCGTATCCCGGAGGCGTAGGAGTCCCTCAGCTCGGTCGGCCTTGTTGCCCGAGGCTTCTCTTGCTCAGTTAAAGGAACCCCTCGGCCGCCCTTCGATGAGCCGAGGCCAGGGGTAGCTGTGTCAGCGCGAACAGAGGCAGAGTTGGCTTGAAAAGAAGACCTGGTCGGCCGGAGCCTGGCCGGGTCGTCCGTTAATGGGACCGACGCCGGAATTGACCAGCTGAGGCCTCGGGTCGGGCTGAAGTCCTTGGAGGACAGCTGGCCGAGGCCTCGGGGTGACCAGCCGAGCCGCCTGCCCGAGCCGGATTCTCGGAGAAGACCCTGGCGGCGATGGCCCGGGCTTGGTGATGATGTTGTCCTTCAGAGTGGAGATCTTCGGACCGCGTCGCCGTCCGAGGCTAGGTCGGACCTCGCCGAAGGTGTTGTCGATGCCGAGGGTGCTGCTGCTCCCTTCAAGCGTCAGGATCCGAGCCTGCAGGATCGGATTGTGTTGTAGCGTGTGTTTCCTGCGGTCGCCGAGGCCAAAACACACCATCACCGTGTTGTAAAGCTGTGTCTCTTTTCCTCTTGTTTCGAGTATCTGGACTTTTTTGTCGGTAACAGAAATGTTTGTGCGAGCGAGAGTTGCTTCTCGCGGAAGGTGATGAGTGAGGTATCCGTATCCCGGAGGCGTAGGAGTCCCTCGGCTCGGTCGGCCTTGCCGCTTACGCGCACTCTTACCCGTCCATGGGGCTCTGTCATCGACGCAGTCGAGAAGGCTCAAAGAATCGCTTCGGCAGAAGAGCTTCCGAACGTGAAGACTTGTTCGGTCCGCGGAATCACTTATCCGAACATGAGTTACTTATCGCAGAAGGTGATGAGTGAGGTATCCGTATCCCGGAGGCGTAGGAGTCCCTCGGCTCGGTCAGCCTTGGCTGCTTACATGTACCCCGTCGTTTTCAGGATCCACTTTCGAAGTAGTCAAAAAGCACGAAAGACATTCTGGCAGAAAAGATCTTTTTTCGAGGAAAATTTCAACGTAGAGGGGGTTCCCCCCTTTTAGCCCCCGAGGGAGGGTCAGGCTTTGCCGAGGCGAGGCTGACCCTTCCTTGATGACTAAACTTTGTGTGGGAGCGAGGTGTATGAACAACTTGAAAGCATCTTAAGGGTAGAAGCGACGTAGCTGTTGGATGTTCCAAGCGTTGCTGTAGACCTCGCCTTGATTGTTGGCCAGCTTGTATGTTCCGGGCTTCAGAACTTTGGCGATGACGAACGGCCCCTCCCAGGGGGGCGTGAGCTTATGCCGCCCTCGGGCGTCTTGTCGCAGCCGAAGCACCAGGTCGCCCACCTGGAGGTCTCGGGACCGGACCCCTCGGGCGTGGTAGCGTCGCAGGGACTACTGGTACCGCGCCGAGTGTAGTAAGGCCCTGTCCCGAGCCTCCTCCAGCTGGTCCAACGAGTCCTCCCGACTAGCTTGGTTGCTTTGGTCGGTGTAGGCCCTCGTCCTCGGGGAGCCATATTCCAGGTCTGTGGGCAAGACTGCCTCGGCCCCGTAGACTAGGAAGAACGGCGTGAAGCCCGTGGCTCGGCTCGGTGTTTTCCTCAGACTCCAGACCACCGAGGGGAGTTCCTTCATCCATCGCTTGCCGAACTTGTTGAGGTCGTTGTAGATCCGAGGCTTGAGCCCTTGTAGAATCATGTCGTTGGCACGCTCTACTTGCCCATTTGACATGGGGTGAGCTACGGCGGCCCAGTCCACCCGGATGTGGTGATCCTCGCAGAAGTCCAGGAACTTTCTGCCGGTGAACTGAGTGCCATTGTCGGTGATGATGGAGTTTGGGACCCCGAAGCGATGGATGATGTTGGTGAAGAACGCCACCGCCTGCTCAGACCTGATGCTGTTCAGGGGTCGGACCTCGATCCACTTGGAGAATTTGTCGATGGCGACCAACAGGTGCGTGTAGCCCCCGGGTGCCTTCTGCAAGGGGCCGACGAGGTCCAGACCCCACACAGCAAAAGGCCAGGTGATGGGTATTGTCTGCAGAGCCTGAGTGGGCAGGTGGGTCTGCCTTGCGTAGAACTGACACCCTTCGCAGGTGCGGACGATTCTAGTGGCGTCGGCCACCGCCGTCGGCCAGTAGAAGCCTTGTCGGAAAGCATTCCCGACGTGGGCTCGAGGTGCTGCGTGATGGCCGCAAGCCCCCGAGTGTATCTCCCGGAGGAGTTCCTGACCTTCGGTGATGGAGATGCATCGCTGGAGGATGCCTGAGGGGCTGCGGTGGTAGAGCTCCTTCCCATCTCCCAGCAAGACGAACGACTTGGCGCGCCGCGCCAACCGCCGAGCTTTGGCTCGGTCGAGGGGTAGCTCTCCTCGGTGGAGATATTGCAGATACGGGGTCTGCCAGTTTTGATCAGGCGTGACCTCGCTTTGCTCCCCCTCGATGCGCATCGTCTCACCCTCGGGGGCCGAGGGTACCTCGGGCCGAGCCAAGGGTGCCTCGGGCCGAGCCGAGGGTGCCTCGGGCTATGCCGAGGGTACCTTGGGCTGGGCCGAGGGTGCCTCAGGCTCGGGCGTGTTGTCGATCTTGATGGAGGGTTGATGCAGATCCCGGGAGAAGACGTCCGGGGGAACCGTTGTTCGTCCCGAGGCTATTTTAGCCAGCTCGTCCGCAGTCTTGTTGTAGCGCCGAGCGATGTGGTTGAGCTCGAGCCCGTAGAACTTGTCTTCCAGGCGTCGAACCTCATCGCAGTAGGCCTCCATCTTCGGGTCGAGGCAGTGGGAGTTCTTCATGACTTGGTCGATGACGAGCTGCGAGTCACCACGAGCGTCAAGGCGTCGGACCCCTAGCTCCATGGCGATCCGCAATCCGTTGACCAGAGCCTCATACTCAGCCACATTGTTGGACGCCGGGAAATGGAGGCGTAGCACATAGCGTAGGTGCTTCCCGAGGGGCGAGATGAAGAGTAGGCCTGCGCCGGCTCCTGTCTTCATCAGCGACCCGTCGAAGAACATGGTCCAGAGCTCCGGTTGGATCGGAGCTGTTGGTAGCTGGGTGTCGACCCATTCGGCCACTAAGTCTGCCAGGACCTGGGACTTGATGGTCTTCCGAGGGGCGAACGAGATTGTCTCGCCCATGATTTCCACCGCCCACTTTGCAATCCTACCCGAGGCCTCTCGGCACTGGATGATCTCCCCCAGGGGGAAGGATGACACCACAGTTACCGGATGAGACTCAAGTAGTGTCACAACTTCCGTCGTGTCAGGATCACCGCGTACAGCAGCTTCTGAACTTGTGGATAGCGGATCTTGGTTTCGGACAGTACCTCGCTGATGAAGTAGACTGGCCTCTGAACGGGCAATGCATGCCCCTCTTCTTGCCTCTCGACCACAATCGCGGCGCTAACCACCTGAGTGGTCGCGGCGACGTAGACCAAGAGGGCTTCTCCGGCAGCTGGGGGCACCAAGATAGGCGCCTTCGTGAGGAGCGCCTTCAGGTTCCCGAGGGCTTCCTCGGCCTCAGGGGTCCAAGTGAAGCATTCGGCCTTCCTCAAGAGGCGGTACAGAGGTAGACCTCTTTCGCCGAGGCGTGAGATGAAGCGGCTCAGAGCCGCGAGACATCCCATGACCCTCTGTACGCCTTTCAAGTCCTTGATGGGCCCCATACCGGTGATGGCTGCGATCTTCTCCGGGTTGGCTTCGATGCCCCGCTCGGAGACGATGAACCCCAAGAGCATGCCTCGGGGCACCCCGAAGAGACACTTTTCGGGATTGAGCTTGACGCCTTTCGCCTTGAGACATCGGAATGTCACTTCAAGGTCGGAAAGGAGGTCGGAGGCTTTCCTCGTCTTGACTACGATGTCATTGACGTAGGCCTCGACCGTGCGGCCAATGTGTTCACCGAACACATGGTTCATGCACCGCTGGTACGTCGCGCCCGCATTCCTCAAGCCGAACGGCATGGTGACATAGCAGTACATGCCGAAGGGTGTGATGAAAGAAGTCACGAGCTGGTTGGACTCTTTCATCCTGATTTGGTGATACCCTGAGTAGGCATCGAGGAAAGACAGGGTTTCGCACCCAGCAGTGGAATCCACGATTTGATCGATGCGAGGCAGAGGGTAGGGAACCTTCGGACATGCCTTGTTTAGACCAGTGTAGTCTACACACATCCGCCATTTCCCCCCTTTCTTTCTCACAAGCACAGGGTTGGCAAGCCATTCGGTATGGAATACCTCTTTGATGAACCCTGCCGCCATTAGATTGTGGATCTCCTCGCCTATGGCTCTGCTCTTCTCCTCGTCGAATCAGCGCAGAGGCTGCTTGACGGGTCGGGCTCCGGCTCGGATGTCCAGCGAGTGCTCGGCGACATCCCTCGGTATGCCGGGCATGTCCGAGGGACTCCACGCGAAGACGTCGGCGTTCGCGCGGAGAAAGTCGACGAGCACTGCTTCCTATTTGGGATCGAGCCCGGAGCCGATCCGGATCTACTTGGAGGTGTCGCCGCTGAGGTCGAGGGGGACGGACTTAACCGTCTCCGCTGGCTCAAAGTTGCCGGCATGTCGCTTCACGTCTGGCACCTCCTTAGAGAGGCTCTCCAGGTCGGCGATGAGGGCCTCGGACTCGGCGAGGGCCTCGGCGTACTCCACGCACACGCACTCCATGTCGCATTCGAACGCGTGTTTGTACGTGGGGCCGACGGTGATGACCCCGTTGGGGCCCGGCATCTTGAGCTTCAGGTAGGTGTAGTTGGGGACGGCCATGAACTTCGCGTAGCATGGTCTTCCCAGCACCGTGTGGTAGGTTCCTCGGAACCCGACCACCTCGAACGTCAGTGTCTCCCTTCGGAAGTTGGAGGGTGTTCCGAAGCAGATGGGAAGGTCGAGTTGTCCGAGGGGCTGGACGCGCTTCCCGGGAATGATCCCATGGAAGGGCGCAGCGCCTGCCCGGATGGAGGACAGATCGACACGCAGGAGCCCGAGGGTCTCGGCGTAGATGATGTTGAGGCTGCTGCCTCCGTCCATGAGGACCTTGGTGAGCCTGACGTCGCCGATGACGGGGTCGACGACGAGCGGGTATTTCCCCGGGCTCGGCACATGGTCGGGGTGGTCGGCTTGGTCGAAGGTGATGGGCTTGTTGGACCAGTCTAGATAGACTGGCGCCGCCACCTTCACCGAGCAGACCTCCCGGCGCTCTTGCTTACGATGCCGAGCCGAGGCATTCGCCGCTTGCCCACCGTAGATCATGAAGCAGTCGCGGACCTCGGGGAACTCTCCTGCCTGGTGATCTTCCTTCTTGTCGTCGTCGCGGGCCCTGCCACCCTCCGCGGGTGGCCCGGCCCTGTGGAAGTGGCACCGAAGCATGACGCACTCCTCAAGGGTGTGCTTGACGGGCCCCTGGTGATAGGGGCACGGCTCCTTGAGCATCTTGTCGAAGAGGTTGGCACCTCCGGGGGGCTTCCGAGGGTTCTTGTACTCGGCGGCAGCGACAAGGTCCGCGTCGGCGGTGTCGCGTTTCGCTTGCGACTTCTTCTTGCCCTTCTTCTTGGCGCTGCGCTGAGTTGACGCCTCGAGGGCATCCTCCGATGGGCGGCCCTGTGGCTGCTTGTCCTTTCTCTTGGTGCGGGATTCTTCCGATGAAGTGCTCCCGTGGCTTGTAGTGGGCTTTTCGCCGGTCTCCATCTCCTTCTTGGCATGATCTCTCGACATCACTTCGAGCGGTTAGGCTCTAATGAAGCACCGGGCTTTGATACCAATTGATAGTCGCCTAGAGGGGGGGGTGAATAGGGCGAAACTGAAATTTACAAATATAAACACAACTACAAGTCGGGTTAGCGTTAGAAATAGAAAACGAGTCCGCGAGAGAGGGTGGAAAACAAATCGCAAGCAATTGAAGAGTGTGACACGCGGATTTGTTTTACCGAGGTTCGGTTCTTGCAAACCTACTCCCCGTTGAGGAGGCCACAAAGGCCGGGTCTCTTTCAACCCTTCCCTCTCTCAAACGATCCCTCGGATCGAGTGAGCTTTCTCTTCTCAATTACTTGGAACACAAAGTTCCCACAAGGACCACCACAAGTTTGGTGTCTCTTGCCTCAATTACAAGTGAGTTTGATCGCAATGAAAGAATCAAGAAAGCACGATTGAAGAAGCCAAGCGACAAGAGCGACAAATAACACACAGATCACTTTCTCTCTCAAGTCACTAATCACTTAATGATCTCTTTGCTCAATTGTGGAACTTGGAGAGATGGAGGCTTTGAATGTGTCTTGGAATGGATTGCTAGCTCTTGTATTGAATGTTGAAGGTTGGAATGCTTGGATGAAGTGAATGGAGGTGGTTGGGGTTGTATTTATAGCCACCAACCACTTCCTAGCCGTTGCCCCATTCTGCTGAGCGCGGACGGTCCGCGAGCCAGGTCCGGACGGTCCGCCCCTGTAGATCAACGGCTGAAAATGCAACGGTCAGCAGTAACGGCTATATCAACGGCTATATTGCATTTAATGCGACGTCAGATGTCAGATAAAGCCAGTCGCGGACGGTCCGGTCGTGCACCCCGGACGGTCCGCGAGGCCCTCTATAATTCATTTCTCCGAACCCGTCACCTTCGGGTTTTTCGGTTTCTTACCGACCGGACGGTCCGCGCCTGAGGCCGGACGGTCCGCGCGAGGGCTCGGACGGTCTTTGCTTTTCCTCCGGACAGTCTGTAGTGGAAACTTGTGTTTTTGCATTGGTTCTGTCCGAAGGGTATCCCGGTGTCGCGGACGGTCCGCCGCAGGGGCCCGGACGGTCCGCGCTTGGCCTGTTTTTCCAAAAAGCTTCTCCTGTCCGGAATAATCTACGGTATTCCGGACAGTCGATTTAGTATAGTTATAGATGAACCTTTGGCACCTGTAGAACATGTAATCTAGAGCAAACTAGTTAGTTCAATTGTTTGTGTTGGGCGATTCAACCACCAAAACTATTTAGGAACTAGGTGTAAGCCTAATTCCCTTTCAATCTCCCCCTTTTTGGTGATTGATGCCAACACAAACCAAAGCAAATATAAAATGCATAATTGAACTAGTTTGCATAATGTGAGTGCAAAGGTTGCTTGGAATTGAGCCAATATAAATACTTAAAAGATATGCATGGATTGTTTCTTTCTTATATAACATTTTGGACCACGCTTGCACCATATGTTTTGTTTTTGCAAATACTTTTGTAAATCCTTTTCAAAGTTCTTTTTGCAAATAGTCAAAGGTAAATGAATAAGATTTTGCAAAGCATTTTCAAGATTTGAAATTTTCTCCCCCTGTTTCAAATGCTTCTCCTTTGACTAAACAAAACTCCCCCTAAATGAGATCCTCCTCTTAGTGTTCAAGAGGGTTTTGATATAACATCTTTGAAATACTACTTTCTCCTCCTTTTGAACACAATAAGATACCAATTGATAAAATTCTTTTGAAAACTTGAAAACACGAAGTTTTTGAAATTGGTGGTGGTGCGGTCCTTTTGCTTTGGGCTCTTACTTTCTCCCCCTTTGGCATGAATCGCCAAAAACGGAATCATTAGAGCCCTCGCAGTACTATCTTCCCCTTTGGTCATAAATAAATGAGTTAAGATTATACCAAAGATGAAGTCCTTTTGTTCTCTCCCCCAAAGATGGAGAGTGGCTTGGAGCGACGGCGAAGCCCGAGTTACGGAGTGGAAGCCTTTGTCTTTGCCGAAGGCTCCAATTCCCTTTCAATATACCTATGACTTGGTTTGAGATAGACTTGAAAACACATTAGTCATAGCATATAAGAGAGATATGATCAAAGGTATATAAATGAGCTATGTGTGCAATCTAGCAAAAGAAGTTGCGTGAATCAAGAATATTGAGCTCATGTCTAAGTTTGGTAAAAGTTTGTTCATCAAGAGGCTTGGTAAAGATACCGGCTAATTGATCTTTAGTGTTAATGTAAGAAATCTCGATATCCCCTTTTTGTTGGTGATCCCTAAGAAAATGATACCGGATGGCTATGTGTTTAGTGCGGCTATGCTCGACAGGATTGTCGGCCATTTTGATTGCACTCTCATTATCACATAGCAAAGGGACTTTGGTTAATTTGTAACCGTAGTCCCGCAGGGTTTGCCTCATCCAAAGCAATTGCACGCAACAGTGACCTGCGGCAATGTACTCGGCTTCGGCGGTGGAAAGAGCGACCGAATTTTGCTTCTTTGAAGCCCAAGACACCAAGGATCTTCCCAAGAACTGGCAAGTCCCCGATGTGCTCTTCCTATTGATTTTGCACCCCGCCCAATCGGCATCCGAATAACCAATCAAATCAAATGTGGATCCCCGAGGGTACCAAAGCCCAAACTTAGGAGTATAAGCTAAATATCTCAAGATTCGTTTTACGGCCGTAAGGTGGGATTCCTTAGGGTTGGATTGGAATCTTGCACACATGCAAACAGAGAGCATAATATCCGGTCGAGATGCACATAAATAGAGTAAAGAGCCTATCATCGACCGGTATACCTTTTGATCTACGGACTTACCTCCCGTGTCGAGGTCGAGATGCCCATTAGTTCCCATGGGTGTCTTGATGGGTTTGGCATCCTTCATCCCAAACTTAGCAAGAATGTCTTGAGTGTACTTGGTTTGGCTAATGAAGGTGCCCTCTTGGAGTTGCTTCACTTGAAATCCTAAGAAGTACTTCAACTCTCCCATCATTGACATCTCGAACTTTTGTGTCATGATCCTACTAAACTCTTCACATGTAGATTCGTTAGTAGACCCAAATATAATATCATCAACATAAATTTGGCATACAAACAAATCATTTTCAAGTGTTTTGGTGAAGAGCGTAGGATCGGCCTTTCCGACTTTGAAGCCATTAGCAATAAGGAAATCCCTAAGGCATTCATACCATGCTCTTGGGGCTTGCTTGAGCCCATAGAGCGCCTTAGAGAGCTTATAGACATGGTTAGGGTACTCACTATCTTCAAAGCCGGGAGGTTGCTCAACATAGACCTCTTCCTTGATTGGTCCATTGAGGAAGGCACTTTTCACGTCCATTTGATAAAGCTTAAAGCCATGGTAAGTAGCATAGGCCAATAATATACGAATTGACTCAAGCCTAGCTACGGGTGCATAGGTTTCACTGAAATCCAAACCTTCGACTTGGGAGTATCCCTTGGCCACAAGTCGAGCTTTGTTCCTTGTCACCACACCATGCTCATCTTGCTTGTTGCGGAAGACCCATTTGGTTCCTACAACATTTTGATTAGGACGTGGAACTAAATGCCATACCTCATTCCTAGTGAAGTTGTTGAGCTCCTCTTGCATCGCCATCACCCAATCCGAATCTTGTAGTGCTTCTTCTACCCTGTGGGGCTCAATAGAGGAAACAAACGAGTAATGTTCACAAAAATGTGCAACACGAGATCTAGTGGTTACCCCCTTATGAATGTCGCCGAGGATGGTGTCGACGGGGTGATCTCGTTGAATTGCTTGGTGGACTCTTGGGTGTGGCGGCCTTTGTTCCTCATCCTCCTTGTCTTGATCATTTGCATCTCCCCCTTGATCTATGCCGTCATCTTGAGGTGGCTCATTTGATTGATCTTCTTCTTCATCAACTTGAGCTTCTTCCTCATTTTGAGTTGGTGGAGATGCTTGCATGGAAGACGATGGTTGATCTTGTGCATTTGGAGGCTCTTCGGATTCCTTAGGACACACATCCCCAATGGACATGTTCCTTAGCGCGATGCACGGAGCCTCTTCAATACCTATCTCATCAAGATCAACTTGCTCTACTTGAGAGCCGTTAGTCTCATCAAACACAACGTCACAAGAAACTTCAACTTGTCCAGTGGACTTGTTAAAGACTCTATATGCCCTTGTGTTTGAATCATATCCTAGTAAAAAGCCTTCTACAGTCTTAGGAGCAAATTTGGATTTTCTACCTCTTTTAACAAGAATAAAACATTTGCTACCAAAGACTCTAAAATATGAAATGTTGGGCTTTTTACCGGTTAGGAGTTCGTATGATGTCTTCTTGAGGATTCGGTGAAGATATAACCGGTTGATGGCATAGCAAGCGGTGTTGACCGCCTCGGCCCAAAACCGATCCGAAGTCTTGTACTCATCAAGCATGGTTCTTGCCATGTCCAATAGAGTTCTATTCTTCCTCTCCACTACACCATTTTGTTGTGGCGTGTAGGGAGAAGAGAACTCATGTTTGATCCCCTCCTCCTCAAGGAAGGCTTCAATTTGAGAGTTCTTGAACTTCGTCCCGTTGTCGCTTCTTATTTTCTTGATCCTTAAGCCGAACTCATTTTGAGCCCGTCTCAAGAATCCCTTTAAGGTCTCTTGGGTTTGAGATTTTTCCTGCAAAAAGAATACCCAAGTGAAGCGAGAATAATCATCCACAATAACTAGACAGTACTTACTCCCGCCGATGCTTATGTAAGCAATCGGGCCGAATAGGTCCATGTGTAGGAGCTCTAGTGGCCTGTCGGTCGTCATGATGTTCTTATGTGGATGATGGGTTCCAACTTGCTTTCCTGCCTGGCATGCGCTACAAATCCTGTCTTTCTCAAAATGAACATTGGTTAGTCCTAAAATGTGTTCTCCCTTTAGAAGCTTATGAAGATTCTTCATCCCAACATGGGCTAGTCGGCGGTGCCAGAGCCAACCCATGTTAGTCTTAGCAATCAAGCATGTGTCGAGTTCAGCTCTATCAAAATCTACTAAGTATAGTTGACCCTCTAACACACCCTTAAATGCTATTGAATCATCACTTCTTCTAAAGACAGTGACACTTATATCAGTGAAAAGACAGTTGTAACCCATTTTGCATAATTGAGATACAGAAAGCAAATTGTAATCTAAAGAATCTACAAGAAAAACATTAGAAATGGAATGGTCAGGAGATATAGCTATTTTACCAAGACCTTTGACCAAACCTTGATTTCCATCCCCGAATGTGATAGCTCGTTGGGGATCTTTGTTTTTCTCATAGGAGGAGAACATCTTCTTCTACCCTGTCATGTGGTTTGTGCACCCGCTGTCGAGTATCCAACTTGAGCCCCCGGATGCATAAACCTACAAAACAAGTTTAGTTCTTGACTTTAGATACCCAAATGGTTTTGGGTCCTTTGGCATTAGACACAAGAACTTTGGGTACCCAAACACAAGTCTTTGACCCCTTGTGCTTGCCCCCAACATATTTGGCAACTACTTTGCCGGATTTGTTAGTCAACAAATAAGATGCATCAAAAGTTTTGAATGAAATGTCATGATCATTTGATGCAATAGGAGTTTTCTTAGGCAACTTAGCACGGGTTGGTTGCCTAGAACTAGATGTCTCACCCTTATATATAAAAGCATGATTAGGGCCAGAGTGAGACTTCCTAGAGTGAATTCTCCTAATTTTGCTCTCGGGATAACCGGCAGGGTATAAAATGTAACCCTCGTTATCCTGAGGCATGGGAGCCTTGCCCTTTACAAAATTTGACAATCTTTTAGGAGGGGCATTAAGTTTAACATTGTCTCCCCGTTGGAAGCCAATGCCATCCTTGATGCCAGGGCGTCTCCCACTATAGAGCATACTTCTAGCAAATTTAAATTTTTCGTTTTCTAAGTTATGCTCGTCAATTTTAGCATCTAATTTTGCTATATGATCATTTTGTTGTTTAATTAAAGTCATGTGATCATGTATAGCATCAATGTTAATATCTCTACATCTAGTACAAATAGAAGTGTGCTCAATGGTAGATGTAGAGGGTTTGCAAGATTTTAGTTCTACAACCTTAGCATGCAATATTTCATTTTTACTTCTAAGGTCGGAAATAGTAGCATTGCAAACATCAAAATCTTTAGCCTTAGCAAGTAATTTTTCATTCTCATTCCTAAGGCTAGCAAGAGATATGTTTAATTCTTCAATCTTAGCAAGCAAATCATCATTATCATTTCTAAGATTGGGAATTGAAACATTACAAGCATTTGAATCAACCTTAGCTAACAAATTTGCATTTTCATTTCTAAGGTTGTCAATGGTTTCATGGCAAGAGCTTAGCTCACTAGAAAGTTTTTCACATTTTTCTACTTCTAGAGCGTAAGCATTTTTGACTTTAACATGCTTCTTATTTTCTTTGATAAGGAAGTCCTCTTGGGTGTCCAAGAGATCATCCTTTTCATGAATGGCACTAATCAATTCATTAAGTTTCTCCTTTTGTTGCATGTTGAGGTTGGCAAAAAGAGTGCGCAAGTTATCTTCCTCATCACTAACATTATCATCACTAGAGGATTCATATTTAGTGGAGGATTTAGATTTAACCTTCTTTTTGCCGTCCTTGGCTATGAGACACTTGTGGCCGACGTTGGGGAAGAGAAGTCCCTTGGTGACGGCGATGTTGGCGGCGTCCTCGTCGTCGGAGGAGTCGCTTGAGCTTTCGTCGGAGTCCCACTCGCGACAAACATGGGCATCGCCGCCCTTCTTCTTGTAGTACCTCTTCTTCTCCTTTCTTCTTCCCTTCTTGTCGTCGCCTCGGTCACTGTCACTAGATATGGGACATTTAGCAATAAAATGACCGGGCTTACCACATTTGTAGCAAACCTTCTTGGAACGGGACTTGTAATCCTTCCCCTTCCGTTGCTTGAGGATTTGGCGGAAGCTCTTGATGACGAGCGCCATTTCCTCATTGTCGAGCTTGGAGGCGTCGATTGGTTGTCTACTTGGTGTAGACTCCTCCTTTTTTTCCTCCGTCGCCTTGAACGCGACGGGTTGTGCTTCGGACGTGGTGGGTTCGTCAAGCTCATTGATCTTCCTCGAGCCTTCGATCATGCACTCAAAACTTACAAAATTCCCGATAACTTCCTCGGGGGTCATTTTAGTATATCTAGGATTACCACGAATTAATTGAACTTGAGTGGGGTTAAGGAAAATGAGAGATCTTAGAATAACCTTAACCATTTCGTGGTCGTTCCACTTCTTGCTCCCGAGGTTGCGCACTTGGTTCACCAAGGTCTTGAGCCGGTTGTACATGTGTTGTGGCTCTTCCCCTTTGCGAAGCCGGAACCGACCGAGCTCCCCCTCGATCGTTTCCCGCTTGGTGATCTTTGTTAGCTCGTCTCCCTCGTGCGCGGTTTTGAGCACATCCCAAACCTCCTTGGCGCTCTTCAACCCTTGAACTTTGTTATACTCCTCTCTACTTAAAGAGGCGAGGAGTATTGTTGTCGCTTGAGAATTGAAGTGCTCGATTTGGGCCACCTCATCCTCATCATAGTCTTTATCCCCTACGGATGGTACCTGTGCACCAAACTCAACAACATCCCATATACTTTTGTGGAGTGAGGTTAGATGGAATCGCATTAAATCACTCCACCTAGCATAATCTTCACCATCAAAAGTTGGTGGTTTGCCTAATGGGACGGAAAGTAAAGGTGCATGTTTAGAAATGCGAGGGTAGTGTAGGGGGATCTTACTAAACTTCTTACGCTCTTGGCGTTTAGAAGTTACGGAGGGCGCATCGGAGTCGGAGGTCGATGTTGATGAAGTGTCGGTCTCGTAGTAGACCACTTTCCTCATCCTCTTGTGCTTGTCACCTTTCCGATGCGACTTGTGGGAAGAAGATTTTTCCTTCTTCTCTTTGTGGTGAGAAGAAGATTTCTTCTCCTTCCCTTTGTTGGAGGAGCTCTTCTTCTTCTCCTTTCTCTTGGTGCGGGATTCTTCCGATGAAGTGCTCCCGTGGCTTGTAGTGGGCTTTTCGCCGGTCTCCATCTCCTTCTTGGCATGATCTCCCGACATCACTTCGAGCGGTTAGGCTCTAATGAAGCACCGGGCTTTGATACCAATTGATAGTCGCCTAGAGGGGGGGTGAATAGGGTGAAACTGAAATTTACAAATATAAACACAACTACAAGTCGGGTTAGCGTTAGAAATAGAAAATGAGTCCGCGAGAGAGGGTGGAAAACAAATCGCAAGCAATTGAAGAGTGTGACACGCGGATTTGTTTTACCGAGGTTCGGTTCTTGCAAACCTACTCCCCGTTGAGGAGGCCACAAAGGCCGGGTCTCTTTCAACCCTTCCCTCTCTCAAACGATCCCTCGGATCGAGTGAGCTTTCTCTTCTCAATTACTTGGAACACAAAGTTCCCACAAGGACCACCACAAGTTTGGTGTCTCTTGCCTCAATTACAAGTGAGTTTGATCGCAATGAAAGAATCAAGAAAGCACGATTGAAGAAGCCAAGCGACAAGAGCGACAAATAACACACAGATCACTTTCTCTCTCAAGTCACTAATCACTTAATGATCTCTTTGCTCAATTGTGGAACTTGGAGAGATGGAGGCTTTGAATGTGTCTTGGAATGGATTGCTAGCTCTTGTATTGAATGTTGAAGGTTGGAATGCTTGGATGAAGTGAATGGAGGTGGTTGGGGTTGTATTTATAGCCACCAACCACTTCCTAGCCGTTGCCCCATTCTGCTGAGCGCGGACGGTCCGCGAGCCAGGTCCGGACGGTCCGCCCCTGTAGATCAACGGCTGAAAATGCAACGGTCAGCAGTAACGGCTATATCAACGGCTATATTGCATTTAATGCGACGTCAGATGTCAGATAAAGCCAGTCGCGGACGGTCCGGTCGTGCACCCCGGACGGTCCGCGAGGCCCTCTATAATTCATTTCTCCGAACCCGTCACCTTCGGGTTTTTCGGTTTCTTACCGACCGGACGGTCCGCGCCTGAGGCCGGACGGTCCGCGCGAGGGCTCGGACGGTCTTTGCTTTTCCTCCGGACAGTCTGTAGTGAAAACTTGTGTTTTTGCATTGGTTCTGTCCGAAGGGTATCCCGGTGTCGCGGACAGTCCGCCGCAGGGGCCCGGACGGTCCGCGCTTGGCCTGTTTTTCCAAAAAGCTTCTCCTGTCCGGAATAATCTACGGTATTCCGGACAGTCGATTTAGTATAGTTATAGATGAACCTTTGGCACCTGTAGAACATATAATCTAGAGCAAACTAGTTAGTTCAATTGTTTGTGTTGGGCGATTCAACCACCAAAACTATTTAGGAACTAGGTGTAAGCCTAATTCCCTTTCATCGTCCCAGTTGGAGATCTGCCCCGGAGGCAGGTGCTCCAACCAGGCGCGAGCGGTGTCGGAGAGGAACAGGGGGAGGTTGCGGATGATGAGGTTGTCATCGTCCGTTCCACCCAGCTGGCAGGCCAGACGGTAGTCCGCGAGCCACAGTTCCGGTCTCGTCTCCCCCGAGTACTTCGTGATAGTAGTCGGGGATCGGAACCGGGTCGGGAACGGCGCCCGTCGTATGGCCCGGCTGAAGGCCTGCGGACCGGGTGGCTCGGGCGAGGGACTCCGATCCTCCCCGCTGTCGTAGCGTCCCCCACGCCTGGGGTGGTAGCCTCGGCGCACCCTCTCGTCGAGGTGGGCCCGACGATCGCGGTGATGGTGCTCGTTGCCGAGGCGACCCGGGGCCGCAGGCGCTGTGTTGCGCGTGCGCCCGGTGTAGACCGAGGCTTCCCGCATGAATCGGGAAGTCGCGGCATGAGGTTCCGAGGGGTACCCCTGCCTTCGGGAGGCAGAGCTCTCGGCCCGTCGGACCGCGGCGCCTTCCAGGAGATTCTTGAGCTCTCCCTGGATTTGCCGCCCCTCGGTAGTTGATGGCTCCGGCATCGCGCGGAGGAGCATTGCTGCTGCAGCCAGGTTCTGGCCGACCCCACTAGATGCGGGTGGTGGCCTGACCCTGACGTCGTCGGCGATGCGGTGCTGGCAGCCCTGGGGTAGATGATGTATTTCTCCGGTCGGAGGTTGGCCCGCCCATGCCTGCCCGACGTCCCGGTGGATCGGCTCAAGCGCTCCTGCTCCCTCGTCGAGCCTGGCCTGCACCCCGCGGATTTGCTCGAGCTGTGGGTCATGGCCCCCCGCCTGAACGGGGACCACAGCTAGCTCCCGTGAGATGTCAACGCGAGGCACCGGCCTAGGGAGATCACCGTCCTCCGGCATGCCGAGATGGTTGCCTTCGGAGGGACCCCCTAGATCGACGTGGAAGCATTCGCGACTTGGGCCGCAGTCCTCGTCGCCGAGGCTACGGCTACCGTCGGAATAGTCGGAAAGGCAGTAGTCGCATGCGGTCATGAAGTCCCGCATGGCACTGGGGTTGCCAAGTCCAGAGAAATCCCAACAGAAGCTGGGCTCGTCGTCTTCCTCAGACCCAGAGGGCCCGTAGGTCGAGACGTCCGTCAGCCGGTCCCAAGGTGACCGCATACGAAACCCCAGAGGGTTTGGACTCGCCTCTACGAGAGCGCCCGCCAAAGCGAAGTCGCTAGGCGGGTTGAGGCTGAATCCAAATGACGTGGGATGGGAATCGATCGGTACCTCTTGGTCGACGGGCGGTGACGAAGTCACGTCAGGGACTGACTGCACCGTCGTCTCAGGTACGAGGGTGACATCCAGCAAGCCTTTCGCGAGCGCGCTGGCGTCGTCCGTTTGCTCGGAGTTGGCGTGTCGCGGGGAGACGGCGCTTGCCTTCGTCTCAAACGTGAGGTCGATGCCCGACGCGCCCCCCGTTGGGGCGCTGGGGCCGTCGACTCGCTCGACAGTCGACGAGGCGCTGCCTTCCGCTTGGCCTTGGTTGCCCCGCCTCCTCCTCCGTTGGCGGGGGAGAGGACGGGGCGAGCTCGAATGTTGTTCTTCCACCACGCGGGGAAGACGTCGTCGATTCCGCCGCCGGCGGGCGGACTGTCGGCCGCCATTGCCGCTGTCGCCCAGCGGTGGAATGAGTATCATGTCGTAGCTGCCGCCGAGAGACATGAACTCAAGACTCCCGAATCGGAGCACCGTCCCGGGTTGGAGAGGTTGCTGGAGACTGCCCATCTGGAGCTTGACGGGAAGCTGTTCGTCAACACGCAGCAGGCCCCTACCTGGCGCGCCAACTATCGGCGTTTCGAGACGGGGGGTCCCTAAGCCGACGAGTGAATGTCGCCGCGTTCCCCAGCACAGATGGGTCGAGCGCGAGGCCGAGCGCGAAGGGGGGAAGTGAGGCAGCCGGAGACAGGCGTGAGAGAGGTGGAAATCCCGCGGCCTTCGTGTTCGTCCCGCGCCCAAGTCGGGTGCGCTTGCAGTAGGGGGTTACAAGCGTCCACGCGGGAGAGGGAGCGAGCAGCCTCACGCGAGCGCTTGTCTCGTCCTCGTCCCCGCGCGGCCAACCTTCTCTAAGAGGGCCCTGGTCCTTCCTTTTATAGGCGTAAGGAGAGGATCCAGGTGTACAATAGGGGGTGTAGCAGAGTGCTACGTGTCTAGCGGAGGAGAGCTAGTGCCCTAAGTACATGCCGTCGTGGCAGCTGGAGAGATTTTGGCACCCAGCCGGTGTGATGTCGTGGCCGTCGGAGGAGTGCTGGAGCCTGGCGGAGGGACAGCTGTCGGAGCTGTTGAGTCCTTGCTAACGTCCTCTTGCTTCCGTAAGGGGGCTAAGAGCCGCCGCCGTCACAGAGTATGCGGGGCGCCATCATTGCCTATCTGGCGGAGCGAGACAGATGGGACGCCGGTCTTGTTCCCTGTGGCCTTAGTCAGCTTGGGGTAGGGTGATGATGGCGCCTCCTGTTGACGTGGCTGGTCTGCGCCCTAGGTTGGGCGATGTGGAAGCTCCTCCGAAGCCGAGGTCGAGCCTGTCTTCCGTGGCCGAGGTCGAGTCCGAGCCCCTGGGTCGGGCGAGGCGGAGACCGTCGGCTGAGGCCAGGGCGTAGTCCGAGCCCTGGGGTCGGGCGAAGCGGAGTTCGTCGTCTTCTGGGGCTGAGCCCAAGTCCGAGCCCTTGGTCGGGCGGAGCGGAGTTCGTCGTCTTCCGGGACTTAGCCCGAGTCCGAGCCCTGGGTCGGGCGGAGCGGAGTTCGTCGTCTTCTGGGGCTGAGCCCAAGTCCGAGCCCTGGGTCGGGCGGAGCGGAGTTCGCCGTCTTCCGGGACTTAGCCCGAGTCCGAGCCCTGGGTCGGGCGGAGCGGAGTTCGTGGTCTTCTGGGACTTAGCCCGAGTCCGAGCCCTGGGTTGACAGCCTTGAATCGCCTAGAACACCACGAATTGTCTCCGGTAGTCGTTGCCACCATGGACAGACGAACTCTGGGCCGGTTTAGTGCAATTGGTTGAGGGATTAGTGTCGTCGGGGTGGAATTAGGTGTTGAACAAAGGAGAGGCATAGCCATTGCGTTTTCTAGCCAGTACGAGTTCGCCGGAGATGTGCTCGTCACCGATCACCATCGGGGACTGGAGTTTGCGAAGATAAGAAAGAGGAAGGGTCTAAGTGCAAACGTCAGAGAGACAAGGAAATAGTGCCCAGAGTTCTTTACTATTTGTTCAAAAAGTCGAGGTCTTCTGTGTAAAGCCGCCAACGCGGGCGCGCGCGGGGGCGCGTTTCGCCTGTTCGTGGGCCGACTCGGGCTGGTTTCAGCCCACCACTGTTCACTATTTTTCCTTTTCTTTTTCTGCCAGGCTTAGGGAATTTATAGAAAATTATAGAAAAATGATAAAATCATGAGACCAATTTTACTGGAATCCTAAATTCCTCTAGTATTTAATAAAAATAGTTCCAAGATTTTTAGCCTCAAACATGAATTATTTAGTATTTATGAAGGCCTAAATCTAGACCTTTGGAATTTTAGAAATTATTTGGTAGTTCCAAAAATCATGAAACTTTTTGGGTAAGCTTAATTTGATAATTAAAGCCCATGGGTGAAGTTTGACATATGTTGGACATTGTTTGATTCCTAAACCCAAAACCCTAGCTTTCTAGGTAATATTTACCTTATTTTAGTAGAGTACTGACTCAAAAAACCCTAATTTCCTTGGTGTACCGTGAAGGAAAGTTGTATTCAAGATACAACTTGAAGTATCTCTATTATAGTTGCATATTCATAACATCACATGAGCATTCATGTTTATATATGGTTATGTATAGAAAACGAAGAAGTAAGTGTTGAAGAAGAAGAGACTGCACCACCAACTGAAACTCCACCTGTCGGGAATAGTTTTTATTTTGATATCTGTGGAACAGATCCCGACTCCCCTACAACACAAGGCAAGCCCTGGTGCATTTACCTTTTCCTTGTTATTTTAGACTCTTTATCACTTGAATGATGCATTAGGTGATAGGAGTTGGGTGCTAAAACCAATTGTTGCATTTCCTTCCTTGGAACTGTTTACCATTCCTTGATTACCTGTTTTATTAAATGGTTTTCTTATGCTTAGTCTTGCTTTAGAAAACAAAAATGTTTTGGTTTTAACAAAAGATGATGCTTCAAATGGAATGGGATGTTTTCAAAAATAAAACTTGATGGTGGATCCATCATGGTCGTGATGGGTTCAACATCGGACAAGATGTACCTCTGCGTGGTACCAAATTTTGGGATTGAAAATGATAAAGACGAGACCGGACGGGTGACTTACACGGGAAGAGAGTCTCGATGTAGTGTCTCCGTCTAAGTCGATTAAGGACCGTACCGATGTAGGCTTGATGATCGAGGACCTTTTAACTGGCCACATGCCTCGTCATGGGTAAGCTTTGCCTCGGGCAGACTAATACTAGAAAGGCCAACACACAATGGGAGTGGAGAGATGGCGAGAGTAGCACGTACCCTCCGTGGCAAGAGGTTGGACGGTGGTGTATCTGTGCTCTCGGTTGGCGTGAACCCGGTCTGGTCTTAAGAAACCCAGTGGCGAGTTGACATATGCAAGGGTTAAGTGCTACATATGTCGTGTGGTTGGAGATCCCTAGCTGGGTACTAATTGATTCGGATCGCTGTTACTTCTCGGATATGAAGACTTGGTCACTGCCCTACACGTAGCAATCCAGTAAAGTAAAAGGGTGATAAAAGACGGCTAGTGCAGGCCAAGTGCTTGAACTAGGATAGAAAGAACTCTAGCTGCAGGTAATGACTTAACTTGATGATAAAACTGGATTTTTAAGGATCCACTGTTAGTAAGCATTTCTGCAAACAGAGTCTTTGATTCTTGAATAGCCTTACCTTGACCCGCCTCAAGCCAGCATATCCTTGAGGGTCTTTTCTTTTGTCGGGTAAGACTTGCAAAAGTACACTCCGTACTCAGGGTTTTCGAACCCATGTTGTTGTAGGTGAGGAAACAACAGACTTTTGCTGTTTCTGTTCAAAGGTGGTACCCAAAGAAGAGCCCCAGCAGTGAAGTGGTTGCGAGAGGGTGTTTTGCCTCCCTGATCTGTAATAATAATACTTTATGCACTCATAGTACCCTGGTATTGTAATAATAATAATAATACTCTTCATCTATATTTGATGAATGTAAATCAAATTATTGTAATCTACTTCCGCTTATTCTTTCCTCCGATGTGATGTAATATTTGCGTGACGGGTGAAGCGCTCTTGGGCGAAATGATGAGGATACAGTTACCGAACTTTGTCGAGTGATTAAGTGCATCTATAGGGTTGTCCAAGGTCCTTAGGACAAGGACAACTGTAGGTGGGCCTAATACCTTGGGAGGTTCCGTCACACTACCGACTCCCCTCCCTAGGACCAACGACATGAACATCTGCAGGAGGATACGTGCGGAGTTTCCGCGCTCACTCAGCGTCTCCGGGCCATCCAATGGCCTCCCAACTTCAAGGTCTCCAACATCGACAAATATGAGCCTAAGCAGGACCCGGGAGGCTGGTTGGCCGTTTATTCGACCGCCGCCCGGGCTGCTGGGGCAACGGAAGATGTCATGACGGTGTACTTGCCCATTGTCCTAGGGCAAGACGCGCTGCAATGGCTCCGACACCTACCTTGACACTGCATCGACGATTGGGGTGACTTCAGTCGTCGGTTTATCGCGAACTTCCAGTCTCTCTTCGATAAGCCGGTGTAGCCATGGGACATCAAATCCATTAGGCGCCAGAATGATGAGACCCTCCGATCGTTCCTTAAAAGATTTCAAACAATGAGGAACCGCATCCCCGAAGTTGTTGAGGCGGATGTAATTGAAGACTTCTATCGGGGATCCAACGACTCGGCCTTCGTTCGAGCCATACTCCAAAAGGCGCCAACCACCTCCGAACAATTGTTCTGGGAGGCAGACATCTACATCACTACGGATGAGCGGGCCTAGGACCTCATCGGTGGGATAAAATCCACGCCACCCGCACCACGGCGGGATACGAACCAGCAGCCGGACAGGCGCTGGAAAAAAGGCCCTGCAAGGAGGTGCACACCACCGGGCCACCTACCGCTCGAGCTCGCAGCGCACCTAGCGGAGGAGTGCGGACACTGGATGAAATCCTCGACTCCTAGTGTGTGTACCACAAGGACATGCGCCACACCCTGCGGAACTGCAGAGACTTCAAACATTCTGTTGGGCATGGCCGACCGTTCCAGCCACTACCACCTCCCTCGCCACAAGGAGAGCCTGGCAAGCCTAGGTAGCCTTAGCAGCAGGAAGAGGGGAGGGGTGGAGCTTTCCCATGCGTTGACAGGGAGGTCAACGTCATATTTGGAGGCCTTGGAGCACAAGAAAACAGGAGGCAACAAAAGTTCAATGATCGGCAGGTCCTGGTGGCCATGACCAGTACTCTGGCCCCTTACCGATGGTCAGAGCACGCGGTAACCTTCAGTCAAGCTGATCAATGGCTTAACTTTGATCACCCTGGCAAGTATCCGCTACTTGTTGGTCCGGTGATCCGAGAAAGCCGGGTAAAGAAAGTGTTGGTGGAGGGGGGAAGCAGCATCAACGTCACCTTCCCTCGGACGCTCCAGGCCCTAGGGGTCACCATCGAAGACCTCACTGAATCGGATACTCCCTTCTTCGGCATCGTGCTGACCGAAGGGGAGTACCAACTCAGACACATCTACCTGTCCGTCACCTTTGGAACCCTAGAGAACTATATAACCGAGTTCTTGAGGTTTGAGGTGGCACGCTTCGATTGCGGGTACAACGCCATCATTGAAAGACCGGGATTGGAGAAATTCATGGCCATCCCACACTACGCATACATGATACTTAAGATGTCGGGACCTCATGGGATTATCACCGTGCACGCCGAGTTCCAAGGCGTCGTGGAATGCTTTCGGGGCGCCATCCAAACAGCTCTCACCGTCGGGCCCCCGGTAGCCCTTCCCACACAGGCGAACGACAGACTAGAGGATGAAAATCTCACGATCCCCTCGAACGAAGCTCAGGCTGTGACCTCTATGCGACCGATTCAAGAAACTAAAAGGATTAATCTGGGATTCTCTAATGAACGAAAGACTTCAATCATCAGCTCCAGCCTCAATGACAAATAGGAAAGCGCGCTCGTCTAGTTCTTGCAAGACAATCGGGTGTATTCGCATGGCAACCTGCAGACATGCTAGGAGTCTCAAGAGAACTGGCTGAGCATAAACTTAAAGTATATCCTCAGGCGAGACCGATCCATTAGAAGCTGCATCGTTTCACGCCCGATAAAAGAGAAGCCATTCGTGCAGAGTTAGCTCGCCTAGTGTCGGTAGGATTCATTAGAGAGGTACTGCACCTAGAGTGGCTGGCAAAACCCGTTCTTGAACTAAAAAAGAATAAAGTTGATTGGCGCATGTGCGTTGACTATACCAATCTCAATAAGCACTGCCTGAAGGATCCCTTCGGACTCCCTAAAAATAGATCAGGTAGTTAATTTGACAGCCGCTCTATGCTCTCCTTCCTAGACTGCTACTCCGGATATCATCAGATTGGTCTAGCAAAGGAGGACGAGGAGAAGACTTCATTCATCACACCATTTGGAGCCTTTTGCTATACCTCCATGTCGTTCGGCCTTAAGAACACTGGAGCGACTTACCAAAGGGCCATCCAGACATGCTTAGCCGATCACTTGGGCAAACGAGTGGAAGCTTATGTTGACGATGTGGTTATCAAGACGAAAAACTCAGAAAACTTCATCGGGGATCTGCAAGAAGTCTTCAATAGCTTGAGACGCTACCAATGGAAGCTAAACCTAGAAAAATGCGTATGCAGAGTGCCAGCCAGAAAGCTACTTGGGTTTATTGTCAGTCATCAGGAAATAGAAGCAAATCCAGAGAAGATTGAGGCCATTATGAGGATGGAACTGCCACGGTCACAGAAAAAGGTACAAAGCCTCACTGGATGCATGGCAGCGCTAAGCAGATTCATATCAAAGCTAGGCGAGAAAAGAATGCCATTCTATAAATTGCTCAAGAAGGTGGACAAATTTCAGTGGACCACAGAAGCACAGGAGGCTCTGGATGCACTGAAGAAGTTCTTGACCACTCCACCAGTACTCAAGCCACCACACCGAGCTACGCCCGGTCAACCAGAATAAGATTTGCTGCTATATATTTCCTGCACAACTCACGTGGTAAGCACCGCGTTAGTAGTCGAGCGAACAGAAGAAGGGCACACGTACCCAGTACAGCATCCGGTTACTTTATCAGCGAAGTCCTCGGACCCTCAAAGATAAGGTACCCTCAAGTTCAGAAGCTATTACGCGGTACTTCTAATCGCTCGCAAGCTCCGGCACTACTTTGACGACCACAAAGTCATAGTAGTCACAGGATTTCCGATAGGCGATATTCTTCACAACAAGGAAGTTGTTGGGAGAACAGCCAAGTGGGCGTGCGAGCTTGGAGCTCATGATATAGAGTTCCGACCCCGCACAGCGATAAAAACTCAGGCACTGGTCGACTTTCATATCAGAGTGGACTGAGCACCAAGTCCCGGAAAGCCCAAAAGTCGCTGAAATATGGAGGATGTACTTCGATGGCTCGATGAGACTGCAAGGAGCAGGGGCAGGGATTCTCTTTATCGCTCACGGAGGTGAACAACTCAAGTATGCACTCCAGCTCTTGTTTCCAGCATCCAATAACGTTGCAGAGTACGAAGCACTAGTCCACGGACTAAGCATCACTATTTCACTCGGCATCAAGAGATTAATGGTGTACGGTGACTCACTGGTGGTCATAAGCCAAGTAAACAAAGACTAGGATTGCTCGACCGATTCAATGAACAAATATTGCGCAGCGGTGCGGAAGCTGGTGGACAAATTCGAAGGATTAGAATTCCACCATGTGGAAAGGGATCGCAATGCAGCGGCTGACGCACTATCAAAGTTGGGATCTAGTCGGGCCCAAGTTCCACCTGGGGTTTTCGTCCAAGAAATACAGCAACCGAGTGTCGCCATAGATCAGATGGAGGAATGCCACGTTCTGAGTCAGGCAGAGGCAGATCCCAATGACTGGAGAGAGCCAATCATCAGATATATAAGAAACGTGGAAGAACCAGATAACAAGGCTACAACGGAGCGCATCGCGAGACAGTCGGTCCACTATACCATTATAGGCGGCCTGCTGTATAGAAGAGGTGCAGGAGGGGTCCTCATGAAGTGCATTCACTCGGCTACTGGGAAGCAGCTGTTAGATGAGATTCATGCCGGGCAATGTGGCGTACATGCAGCATCACAGACTCTGGTGGGAAAAGCTTTCAGGTCCGGGTTTTACTGGCCGACAACGAAGAATGATGCAGCCGAGTTAGTCCATAAGTGCGAGGCATGCCAATTCTTATCAAAACAACAGCATCTACCCGCACAACAGTTGCAGACTATTCCTGGGACCTGACCGTTTGCATGATGGGGGCTGGACATGATTGGGCCCTTCAAGAAAGCTCAAGGGGGGTATACCCACATACTAGTTGCCATTGACAAATTTACAAAGTGGATAGAATACAAGCCCATCGCCTCTTTGACCTTAGCAAAGGCAGTGGAGTTCATTCAAGAAATAATGTTCAGGTTTGGAATACCTAACAGCATCATTACTGACCTGGGATCTAATTTCACTAGTTCAGAGTTCTTTGACTTCTGCGAGCAGAGGAGCATCCAAATAAAGTATGCATCAGTGGCACACCCAAGAGCTAATGGGTAGGTGGAAAGAGCCAATAGGATGATACTCGATGCACTCAGGAAAACGATGTTTGACAAAAGCGAGAAGCTTGCAGGGAAATGGATCAGGGAACTACCATATGTAGTCTGGAGCCTGCGAACCTAGCCGAGCCGAGCTTTATACGGAAACACCCCATTCTTCATGTTGTATGGGTCGGAGACAGTGCTACCGACAGATATGATCTTTGGAGCACCTAGATTAACATTCGAAAGCATAGCCGAAGCAGAAGCAACTAGGCTGGAGGACATAGACACACTAGATGAAGAACGACTAAATGTGGTCATTCAGTCAGCCCGATACCAGCAGAGCCTGAGGCTTTATCACGACAAAGCAGTACGACATTGATCCTTCGTAGTGGGAAATTTGGTCCTCCGCCGAGTACTGGCGGGGGAGGGACGTCATAAATTGTCACCACCATGGGAAGGACCATTCATCATTGCAGAAGTTAAACGACTAGGATCCTACCGGCTCACTCAAATGGATGGCACCGAAGTGGGGAATTCATGGAATATTGAGCACCTTAGGAAATTCTATCCATAGCAATGCCTCAAAGCTCTTGAGGACGAGTTGTACTTTGTAAGCAGAAGGTTTTATTATCAATGAAGCTTCCATGTTCCAAGGCATACAAGTTCTTGATCAAACAACTGACCTAGGACAAACTCAACTTGAAATCGACATGCCCATGCTTACACGACTCAGGGTGATCACTATACCCTACTAACGGAGCAATCGACTTAAGTCGGAAACGCCTTAAGTCAGTGCGACATGCTCACGCTTACACGACTTAGGGTGATCACTATACCCTACTAACGGAGCAATCGGCTTAAGTCGCAAACGCCTTAAGTCGGTGCGACATGCTCACGCTTACACGACCCAGGGTGATCGCTATACCCTACTAACGGAGTAATCGGCTTAAGTCGGAAACGCCTTAAGTCGGTGCGACATGCTCACGCTTACACGACTCAGGGTGATCACTATACCCTACTAACAGAGCAATCGACTTAAGTCGGAAACGCCTTAAGTCGGTGCGACATGCTCACGCCTACACGAATTAGGGTGATCACTATACCCTACTAACGGAGCAATCGGCTTAAGTCGGAAACGCCTCAAGTCGACGTGACATAGGGGCGATTACTATAGCCTACTAGCGAAACAATCAACCTGTTGGGTCTATGCTTCGTCGCCGAAGGTCTTCTAGGAAGAAGCGGCTTTCGGTTGAAGCTGTTTGTATAAGATGGACGAAGGTTCCTCTTCATGAAGCTTCGGTATTACAAACCGACTTAAAGATAGAATGACCTTTTAGTCCATAAAGGTCTGAGTCAATGTTGTAAACTTTTATAAGGGGCATACTTGTAATTCCTCACAGGCTGCGTCCTGTGCCTATAAATAGTGAACAGTATTCCTTTACTGTTCACACATTCTGGTAATTGCAATCGCATCTTTCGGAATCCAACCTTTGCCAAGGCAGAGGTATTATTGTATTCAATGATTCAATATATCAAGTAAATATAATATAATATAATTCGTCTGTGATATATTTACCCCTTTTGTACCCTTTATTTTGTGTTGTCTTGCAATATTTATTGAAATTTAATTACGAAGACTTAAGCTTCGTAATTATACTCTCACCAACCTTCGTCCAAGGCCCATTATCCTCAAGGGAATAATGTTTCATGGACGAAGGACGTTAACATTTAACACTTTATGTTGCCTTGTTCTTAATTCATAGCATTTGAGAACAAGTCCCCAACATTGGCGCCCACCTCCGGTGAACTCACTTCCACTTTTTGAGCGGATGGCTTCGTTCAAAGACCAAGCTGGAGCTGCTTCGGACCCGAAGCTGGTGCTCCCGATCACAGGTGGTTCGTCCTCAGAGCCAGCTAACAAGAAACAAAAGAAGGAAGCACAGAGAAGGGTACAGCATGTTGGGGTGCAAGGACCCTTCATCAAGTCAAGATGGTCTCACATTCCTATTACCTTCTCCCAAGAGGACCTTCAGCTCAAGGATTACCCACACAACGATGCCATGGTTATCTCTTGTGTTATCAAAGGATTTCTGGTCCACAATGTCTTGGTCGACACAGGCAGTGCAGCTGATATCATATTTGCTAAGGCCTTCAGACAAATGCAAGAGCCAGAAGATAAGATTCATGATGCTACACATCCTCTCTGTGGCTTCGGAGGAAGACAGATTGTAGCACTGGGCAAGATCACCATGTCAGTGACCTTCGGGTTCATCAACAACACTAGAACTGAGCAAGTTGTGTTTGACATTGTTGACATGGAATACCCTTACAATGCAATTATTGGTCGTGGTACCCTCAATGCTTTTGAAGCAATTCTTCACCCTGCCTATCTTTGCATGAAGATACCTTCGGATCAAGGACCCATCGCTATTCATGGAAGTCAGGAAGCTGCCAGAAGGGCCGAAGGAAACTGGACTGATTCAAAAGCAATCCATAACATAGATGGAGCTGAAGCTTGTGAACAATACAAATTCAGAAGGGAGAAAGCAGCTTCAGCAGATCAGCCGAAGCCCATGCTCTTATGTGAGGATATAGCAGAGCAGAAGGTGCTGTTGGGCTCTCAGTTATCCGAAGAACAAGAGAAAACCTTGATAAGGTTTTTGTTCAACAACAAAGATGTTTTTGCATGGTCAGCCAATGATCTCTGCGGAGTTAATAGGGATGTTATTGAGCACTCGCTCAATGTCGATCCATCCTTCAGACCCAGAAAGCAGAGGCTTCGGAAAATATCAGATGATAAGGCCGAAGGTGCTCGTAACGAAGTCAAAAGACTCCTCAGTGCAGGAGTTATCAGAGAAGTAAAGTACCCAGAATGGCTAGCTAACACTGTTATGGTAAAAAAGGCCAATGGCAAGTGGCGAATGTGTATCGATTTTACAGATCTTAACAAGGCTTGTCCGAAGGATGAATTCCCATTGCCAAGGATAGACTCTTTAGTTGATGCAGCAGCTTCTTCAGAGCTCATGAGTCTGTTAGACTGTTATTCAGGCTACCATCAAATCTGGATGAAGAAGGAAGATGAGCCGAAGACTAGCTTCATAACTCCAAGTGGCACATATTGTTATCTTCGGATGCCTGAGGGGCTCAAAAACGCTGGAGGAAGTTTCAGCAGAATGACTGCGAAGGTTCTCCAGTCTCAGATAGGCAGAAATGTGCTAACTTATGTTGATGACATCATTGTAAAAAGCACGAAACAGGAGAACCATATTGCTGATCTGCAGGAGACCTTCGCCAGTTTCAGACAAGCTGGCTTAAAGTTGAATCCAGAAAAATGCGTTTTCGGAGTAAAGAAGGGGAAATTTCTAGGATGCTTGGTTTCAACAAAGGGAATTGAAGCTAATCCAAGTAAGATTGAAGCTATACTTCGGATGGAGCCACCAACTACAAAAAAGGGGGCTCAAAGATTGACATGAAGGTTGGCATCTCTCAATAGATTCATATCCAGATCAGCAGAGAGAAACTTACCATTCTTCGAAGTGCTGAAGTCGGCCGAAGTCTTTCAATGGGGACCAATCCAGCAGAAGGCCTTCGAAGAGCTGAAACAGTATTTGATAGATCTAACAGCACTAACTCCACCTACGCCAGGGGCTCCTTTGTTATTATATGTGGCAGCTTCGCACTCAGCGGTAAGTGCAGCACTTGTCCAGGAGAAGCTTGATGGCCAAGTCAGGAAGCAGGTCCTAGTGTATTTTGTATCTGAAGTTCTTAGTATATCAAAGAAAAACTACACAGAATTAGAGAAGGTGTTATATGCTGTTTTGATGGCATCCAGGAAGCTTCGGCACTATTTTCAAGCTTACAACATAATTGTTCCTTCTTCACAACCTCTGAAGGATATTATGAGGAACCGAGAAGCTACTGGAAGGATTGGAAAATGGGCTGCAGAGCTCAATGAATTTTGTATCGAATATGTTCATAGATCTTCGATTCAGTCCCAGGCGTTAGCAGACTTCATTGTTGACTAGACGCCAGGGGCTCAGGAGGAAGAAACAAATAAAGACGCCGAAGCATGGACAGTGTTTTGCGATGGGTCTTGGGGAACCTTCGGAGCGGGAGCAGCTGCTGTGTTGGTTTCACCTTCCAAAGTTAAAACTTGCTATGCGGCAAAACTTGATTTTAGTTGCACAAACAACATTGCCGAGTACGAAGCCCTGCTTCTGGGTCTTCGGAAGCTAAAAGCAATGGGAATCAGAAGGGCCATTCTTAAGACTGATTCCCAAGTTGTTTCGGGTCATATTGACAAGAGTTGCAAGGCTAAAGATCCGAAGCTTGAAAAGTATCTGGATATGGTTCGAAGAGTTGAAGCTTCCTTCGAGGGATTTTCTGTCAAAAATATCCCTCGAGGACAAAATGAGCATGCTGATTTGCTAGCTAAGTCAGCAGCACAGGGGCTGCCCTTACCTTCGGATGTGTTCTTTGAAACAATAAAAGCACCTTCGGTGGAACTTCTTGAAAGAGCAGTCCTCAATATATCTCCTGTTTATAGCGAAGATTGGAGAACTGAGATCATCTCTTACCTTCAGGGTAAATTCATTTCAGATGACGAAACTTATAACAGGAGGATAGAGGCAAGAGCTCGTCCATATGTCTTGATAGAAGGGGAGTTGTACAAGCATGGAGTTTGTGCTCCGCTACTCAAGTGTTTATCTAGAACCGAAGGTATAGAGTTAATGAAAGAAATACATGCAGGCCTGTGTGGATCTCACATTGGATCTAGGCCGTTACTTGGAAAAATTTTCCACCAAGGGTTTTATTGGCCGAAGGCAGCTTCGGATGCAGCGGAATTAGTTCAAAAGTGCGAAGGTTGTCAGAAATGTGCAAGAGATCAAAAACAACCTTCGTCCTTAACACAGCTCATACAACCCATTTGGCCACTGCAAAGGTGGGGCCTTGACTTGTTAGGTCCGTTACCACCGGCCCAAGGGAACCTGAGATATGTTGTAGTAGCTGTGGAATATTTTTCTAAATGGATTGAGGCAAAGCCTTTAGCCACAATAACTTCGGCCACCGTCCAAAAGTTTTTCTGGCAGAATATTGTTTGTCGTTTCGGGGTACCAAAGGCTATCACTGTGGATAATGGAACACAGTTTGACTCCGAAGCTTTCAGGGATTTCTGTGACCAAATTGGTACGAAGATCCATTTTGCATCAGTCAGGCATCCGGAGTCAAACGGACTCGTTGAAAGAGCCAACGGCATTATAATGACAGGCATAATGAAGTTAATCTTCAATCAACCCAGGGGAAAGTGGCCAGATCAGTTAACCAAAGTGGTGTGGAGCCACAACACAACAATATCAAGGTCTACAGGCTTTACTCCGTTCAAGTTGTTATTCGGTGACGAAGCAATAACTCCGGAGGAAGCTAAAACCGGATCAATAAGAGTAGTAGCTTCGGCAGAATCAGATTCCGAAGATGCTTATTCTGTAGAAAAAGATGCTTTAGAAGGGATCAGGCTGCAAGCCGTGGAGAACATCAATAAATATCAAGCCGAAACAATCAAATGGCGAGATAGAAAGGTTCGGCTAAAGAATATTGAGCCAGGACACTTGGTGCTTCGGAGAGTGGCCAACCCAGAAACAATGGGCAAGTTGCAGTTGAAATGGGATGGACCTTTCTTAGTAGCATCTTCGTCAAGACCCGGTTCATACAGATTGAAGGATATGGACGGCAACGACATTCCTAGATCTTGGAATGCGGATGAGCTTCGGCGATATTATGTGTAACTTGATGTAATTTTTTATGTTTTTTCTTTTTATGGCACCCTTTTCCTTTCTAAAGGGGGAGAAAGGTTTTTAATGGGGCCATTACATGTAATTTCCTTTTTTAGTTCTATAAGAGTAAAATCCCCCAAGGAATGTAAATGTAAAAGCTGAGAGCGCACCATCGAGTGCCGAAAAGAAAAAAGGCGAAGAAGCTCCAAAGTCGTTCCTAAGGGAATGCAGAGCTTACAGCGAAAAGTCAACGCTGAAACCGCCAAAAGTAAAGGCGAAGAAGCTCCAAAGTCGTTCCTAAGGGAATGCAGAGCTTACAGCGAAAAGTCAACGCTGATTCCGCCAAAAGTAAAGGCGAAGAAGCTCCAAAGTCGTTCCTAAGGGAATGCAGAGCTGAGGTGTGATTGTTTTTAAGGAAATAATGGCTATGAATATGGCTTTGGATACGTGTTTGGCCATTCATTTGCACATCACATTACATCATAGCATTTGCATTCATAAACATTCATCCAGGCATATGTAGGATAATCATCATCATGGCATAAGTGGTTGCTTCGGCAAAAAGAAAAAAAAGGGGGGAAGAAAGAGCTTCGTGTACAAAAAGGAGAGCTTCGAAAAGAAGGGAAATGTTGTTTTCTATGCTTCGCTGCGTACGAAAAGAAGGGAAGGTGTTTTTTCGCCTTCAGCTCAAAAAAGAAAATTTCGTTCACATCAAAGCACTTCTCATACATCAATGGAAGGATAAGGATATATTACAAGGTATGAACAGAATTCATTAAAGACAAGTTTCAGTTACATTTACAAAAGTTATCTCAAAAGTTTCTCAAGTACTGTCTACAGTCTACTATTTAATCTCCAAGGAGCTTCAGCTTCGGCGTCATCTTTTAATCATCAGCTTCGGCTTCGTCATCCTACATAAATAAGCGTGTTGTAAGTCAAAATCGAGCTTGAAGGAAGAGGTAAGCACAAGGTATGATTTCTTACTGCCTCAAGATGACTCCGAGCTTCGTCTCCAGCCTTTTCTCGCCCACCTTTTGTCCATATCATTTTTACAAATCTATTAGAGATACTTCGGGCGAGATCAGGAATGTCATCTAGGATTGATGGTGATAAAGTGAAATTTGGCCTATTGACAATCTTTCCATGATCGCAGCCAGCTTTTAGGAAAGCTGCAGCAGTACCCCGAGAAGCTACCCAGGCACAGAAGTCACCGTGCCCAGCTATGACTTCGTCGAGCTCGTCAATCTCACCCTCAATGTGTTCGAAGGTCTTCGGTAGATCTTCAGCTGAGGGGGTGAATTTTTCACTGCTGGCTCCAACTGAGTGAAAAATCTTCCTTAATCGTTGAATGCATTTGTTGCTAAATTCCAAACATTTTTCTTGAAGGCTCGTCAATAGTTTTCTCAAATCTGAATTTTGTTGAGCTTCGGCTTCAAGTTTTGCATTAAGATCTTGCTTTTCTCGTTCGAACTGCTCAGATTGGCGGAGAAGCTTCGTGTTCAGTTCTATTATTTTTGCTTCGGCTTCCGCCAATAAACCTTCGGTTGCCTGGAGCTCAAAGTTCTTTTTCTCAATAGCATCTGATTGCTCCTTTATTCTGTTTTCCAGATTTTCAATTATAACTTCGTGCTTTTTGTCTTCAAAGTCTTGCTGCATTTTCAAGGCTTTGCTCAACAGCATACTCTGCACGAAAACAACCTTCGTCAGACATGTTTTCATTATTAGAAACAATAAAAGTTAAGGGAAAAGTAGTTCACCTTGAAATTGGAATAAAATAAACTACCAACGATATGTTGTCGTCGGTAGCGGCTGATGTCTGTCTCTAGCTTCGGAAAACCGATACTCTTTGACAGAGTACCGATAACTTTGGCTCCAGTTTGATCTCGAATACAATCTAATTTTTCATCATCGACGCCTCCAAAGAGGAGTGCTCCAGGTTTGTATCCGCAGGATTTGGCATACTCTCTAAGCTCTTCTATTTCAGCTTTTGATAGTTGTTCCCCAACTAAATTCTGGAACATGAAGGCTTCGTTTTCCGAAGCTTCATCAGCAATTTCTTTCCCTTTCCCCGACGCTGCGGTCGCGGCCTCTTCGGCGGCGGTGGTAGCTTCTTCTGTAGCCATGTCTAACAGTATTTTGTCAATGTGTTCAATTGTGCTCTCCAGGTTCAAATCTTCAGCTGAGGCAGCTTCGGCAGCTGCGGCCTCCGAAGGTGTAATTTCAATATCTGTCCCTTCTGCAGCCGCTGGTGTTTTCTGAGCTGAAGCTCTTGGCGGTGTCTTGTCAATTACCTCTGTCACAGTGATAATTCTTTGTCTTTTTGCTTTGATTGTTCTCTTCGATTTTTCGGGCTCCTTGTCCTTCTGAAAAAACTTTGTCAGTTGAGGCCCCAGTGGACTTAGCTTCGCAGGTAAGGATTCAGTCATTACCTTCAGAATTTCCTCAACGTCAGCAGCAGAGGGTGATGCGGGGGTTTCTTCTGCTTCGGACATTTTTTGCTTTGGAGAAGACGCTTTCCTCTTCTTCGGAATTTTCTTCTTTGATGGTTCTTTCTCATCTTCATTCATGGCCTCAGTTATCCTTTTTCTTTTTTGGCCCCCAGCACCTTTGTTCAGATTTTCATAATCAGGGTAATCAAAGCCCAAGGCGTCCAGCACTCGGTTCAGTCTTCGCTTCGGACGGGAGCCGAAGGCTGCAGTCATCAATTGATCTTCTTTTTTGGAGTAGTTCCCAAGTATTTCATTACACATTACTTCAATTGTATCCAGCCACTCTTGGCAAGGTGTTTTAAAGTATTTCTTAAATTTGAAATAGTAAGGTAAACGCACAAGTTCACCTTCTTTCTTTTCCCCCTTCAGCTTCGGCATTTCCCATTCTTTCAAACTAGGAAAAACTTTGAAAGCCAAGAACTCCTGAACCAGGTCTCTTGTACTGATATGCTCTGCAATAATTCTAAATTCATCCATGGCTTTTTGAGTTGGACCTTCCGGTGTCATGTTGCAATGGGGGCGCGTTTCTCCGAAGATTAGTTCAAGCGGACTTTGCACAAGCTTATCCTTGTCGTCATTAACCTTAACATAGAACCATTCCGACTTCCAGCCTGCTGCCCATTTGCTTCGATAGCTAATTACAGGAAATTTTTTGGTTTTCCGATAGGCGAAATTATAGCAACCAAAATTGTCATGCAATCCATCCTTTCTAGCCTTCGTCTGATAATGCAGCTCGTGAACCCGGCAAAAGCTGTCCGCAAATGGCTCCACTGCTTGGCTTCGGAGTGCCCAGATATAAACACTAAGCCTAACGATAGCATTAGGAGTCAACTGGTGAAAATAGATACCGAACCTTTTCAGTACCTCTGCAATAATCCCATGTAGGGGAAATCTTAATCCAGCCTTTAAAAAGCTCTTAAAAATGACAATTTCATCCTTCTCCGGCTTTGGGGTAGTCTCTTCTCCCCCGAAGCGTAATAGCTTCTTCTGATTCTCATTGAAAAAGCCTGACTTTACCATTTTGGAGAGATCAGCCTTCGAAACAGTAGACTTTCCAAAGTCCAAGTGGCTGGGCTTGCTTGGCATGGCAATACGATAATCGTCTTCGGGATCAGTTTCCTCAATAACTTCTTCTTCTGCTTCGGCAATTGCTTGTTTTGCTTGATTTGCATCATCACTGGGGATCTTTTCCGAAGTTACCAGTCTGGACCTTTGCATCGCTTCGGAGATAGGAACAGTCTCCGAACCCTCAGCTTCGTCCCTCTCACGCTCAACCCTAGCGGTAGAACGTACTCTGGCCATTTAATTCTGAATTTGTGGAAAATTTAGTACTTTTTTCTTCCGAAGTTTTTTTTTCTCTCTTCTGACGAAGCAGGCTTCAGGCTGGAGCTTCGTTCGATTCCGTGAGTCAAGCTTCGGCGATGGCTAAAAATTTTGGCAGCAAAACAGTGCAAATAGCAATGAATGCTGTGGTAACTTCACACCTACTCGTCTGTTTATATAGTGCTGCAGGTAAGAAGGCGAAGCGCCAGGATTTTTACACCAGGCGGACACCCGCTCGCACTCGCTGCGTGGTGGACCGCAGAGACCAAACAGTAACTCTGCAAGGTGGGGCCGCTACGCGCTGGGTAATTGAATCGTTTCTCGACAACGAGCTCAGGGAAGGTGTTTTTTAGACCTTCGGCGCTCCGAAGCTTAAGAGACTTTTTTCACGGATCAAGCTCGTTAAGAAAAACGATCTAGCACCGCGAAAGGGGCTACTGTTGGGTCTATGCTTCGTCGCCGAAGGTCTTCTAGGAAGAAGCGGCTTTCGGTTGAAGCTGTTTGTATAAGATGGACGAAGGTTCCTCTTCATGAAGCTTCGGTATTACAAACCGACTTAAAGATAGAATGACCTTTTAGTCCATAAAGGTCTGAGTCAATGTTGTAAACTTTTATAAGGGGCATACTTGTAATTCCTCACAGGCTGCGTCCTGTGCCTATAAATAGTGAACAGTATTCCTTTACTGTTCACACATTCTGGTAATTGCAATCGCATCTTTCGGAATCCAACCTTTGCCAAGGCAGAGGTATTATTGTATTCAATGATTCAATATATCAAGTAAATATAATATAATATAATTCGTCTGTGATATATTTACCCCTTTTGTACCCTTTATTTTGTGTTGTCTTGCAATATTTATTGAAATTTAATTACGAAGACTTAAGCTTCGTAATTATACTCTCACCAACCTTCGTCCAAGGCCCATTATCCTCAAGGGAATAATGTTTCATGGACGAAGGACGTTAACATTTAACACTTTATGTTGCCTTGTTCTTAATTCATAGCATTTGAGAACAAGTCCCCAACACAACCCAAATCAGAAACACCTCAAAGAAAAGCAACCCGCTCACATATTCGAGAGTGGCTTCAACGCCCTGCTAACAGAACAATCAATTCAAGTGTAGCATAGTTACATGCACGTGAAATTCATGATACACCGTTTCATTAAAAAGTACTAACTCAATGAAAAGTGTTTTCCATCCGAGCAAATCACTGTGCGGGAGCATTTTTGCAGGAAGCCTCAGCTGCAGGAGTAGCAGAAGAAGAAGGTCGGCTCACGACAGCAGGTGCAGCAAGAACATCGGCAAGAATGTCTTCAGGCACCATAACACCAGACCTCCTCATCAGGATTCGCCCAACGCGAACAGCCTTGTCCATGGCTTTGTCGCACATCGCTTTCATGACAACATGGTCATCCTCTAAGGCCTTGATGTTGAGGCGAGTGGCCTCCAGCTCTTGCGTGACAAGTTTCTTTGAAGCGCGCAGCTCCTTGATGACAGAATCCTTCGAAGACAACGGCTAAACAAGTTGAGACACTTCAGTCTGGGATGCCCTCAGTTCATCCCGATGATGGTCCAGGTCCAACATAGTGAAGCGATGACTCCTCTCCAGGATAGTCAAGGAGTTGCTGGCATCGCAATATAATATGTCTAGATTGTCACGAGAAGCAAGAAGCGACCGCATATCCTCCTGCAAGCAAGAAAAGCATTGAGCATCAAAGCAAAGAAAGCAAAGTAGAAGCATTCAGGAAAATTTACCTCAAAAGCCATCTTCTCTAAGTCAAGTTGGGCATTCAAAGAAGAGTTCAAGGTTCGAGCGCTGTCCAAGAAGGCAGAGACCTGGTTCAGATCAGCCTGGCTCTAGGTATACCTCTCCTCAGCATCGGAGCACCGCTGAGTCAGAACTAGTGAAGTAGTAGGAAAAGAACACAAGATATGAGATAAGAAAAGCAACAAACAACAAAAAAAGAAACTGCAGACTCACTAAGCAAGGTTTGAGGCCTTCAGATCATCTATTTGCCTCTGAAGCAGTAGAGGGTTCCACTGCATCAAAGACAAAACTTGGTCGAGGACAGGGGCGCCACAAGATTTTAGCTGGGCAGATACAGAGTCGAAGACATTCTACAATTTAAAAAATTAGCAAGAGAACCCGTTTGTCGACATGCATAATAAGAAGCAAAGGTCAGCTCACCTGGAGATTGGAGAGAAATAAAGGAAGTCCTAGAGCTGGAAGCATTGATGCACTGCCTGTTGATGGGGCATTGACAGGGACAATGTTGAGAGCCTCACTCGGGGAGACCTCAGCTCCATCAGCAGGCGGTGGATCCCCAGCATCCGGGTCACTGGCCTCTAAGGTGATCGGGTCGATGAGAAAGTAGATAAATTCGTCACCACGAGTTCCTCAGATTGAACCAGTGGCGATCCAACGTGAACATCCATAGAGGCAACCGAAGAGGAGCCAGGTACGGCATCATTGAGGGCTGGGTCGCCCTCAGCACCACCCTCGGGGGCTGGATCGTCCTTAGCGGTACCCTCAGAAGCTGAAGCACCCTTGGTCATACCCAAAGGAGCCGAGTGACTCTGACCGGCAACGTCAAGGGCCAGCGTGTCCTCGGGAGCTAGACCGCCTTCCAAGGTCGACGAAGCATGACAAACTGTCCGGGTTACCTCCTGCCCGATAGGATCACCAGCCAAAGGGACATCATCCGGGACCTCTAAATGGACGATAGAACTTTCAACCTCAGGAGGCTCTAATAAAAGGTTTTCATGGATAATTTCTTCTAATGCATGGTCAATGGCAGACATTGTGAACCCCTGGAGGCTAACAAGTCTTGATAAAGCCTGCATCGGGATATCACTGCTCCTGCTGCTGCGACTATTCTTGCGAAGGAATTTCTTCCTCCTCCTCCTCTTCATCCTCATCAAGCACACGACCGCCAACTCTGGCATCATCACAACCTCCAATATCGTCCTCGAGGGTGGTGCTCGCCGAGCCACCACCGAGGAGTGATGTCGAGGGATCAGCATCTTGTTCCAAGCCTGATGACCGTCGAAGTCTTTTCTTTCTCTTCTTCCCCTTGGTAGGCGCGTCTGGATGGCTCGTCCGACACGATTGCTTGCGACGAACACTTTCAGGACTCTGAACTCCTTCATCCTCGCCAAGGTCCTGTCCAATTGCCACAGTCATCAACTCTGTACGGGCAGAGTCAGATGGTTCTCCACCCAGCATACTGAGAACAGCGTTCACCTCAGCCTCATCAGCGCTAGTCGGCATCTAGAAATGGGTCTGTCTCTCTGCTTCAGGAAGATTATGGAATGGAGCAATGAAAGCCTCGATGTCCTCTAAGGAGGGTCGCACTCTATGACCCAGACTGCCATCTTGAACAGGAGGGTTGGAAGTGAATTCAAAAAAGGGACTCTGTGGAGGTAGATTCCAAGCAGAATAAGATAAGGGAGCACCACCATTCGAAATCTTGCCCCTTAGCATCAAGTCAATTCGGCTCAGCAGGTCCACGTCATGAATCCGTCTATTGGTAATTCGGGTAGGGTCATTGACCCTAGTTTATAGATAAGCCGGGTAAACTCTATCTTTCAGAGGTTGGATGTTTTTGAAGACAAAATCAGCAACAACAGCTTCGGCAGTCAGGCCCCTGTCTTTTAGCGCACATATTTCGGCAAGCAGCACTCCAGACTCAGCTAGCTCTGAATCTGTGGGGGACTCTGTCCAGCTGGGCGTTCGGACATTAGGCTACATCCCCGATCGAGGAGGGAGGGACTTGTTATGGTTCTCCATGGTAAACCACTCAAGATGCCATCCCTTAATACTATCCTTCAGAGGGATATCAAGATATTCGACTTTCCTGCCTCAGCAAAGTTCTAGGCTAGCACCGCCAACAAGCTGGTGTTGTCCTTCAGCCATCCCGACCCGATAGTGGTAGAGGTACTTCCAAAGCCCGAAATGAGGAAGAATTCCAAGGAAAGCTTTGCAGAGGTGAACAAACATGGCAATTTGAAGAACATAATTAGGGTTTAAGTGTGTAAGATTCAGAGCATAAAAGTCAAGAAGGCCACGGAAAAGGGGAGAAGCTGGCAGGGCCAGTCCTCGGATGAGAAACGACACGAAGATGACAGCTTCGTGGGTATCCTCTGTCGGAACGGTAACCCCACGCCAGATTTGCCAGGAACACAACTCTTTTGGCGGAAGAACACCAGTTTCGATGAGGTGCAGAAGGTCAACCTTGGAGACAACAGACATGTGGTTGCCGGCAAATGGAAGTTGGCTGTTATGATCGATTGGCGGGATAATCAGAACAGCAACACTCTGTCTCTTCCTTTTGGGGACCATCATAATCTCTCAAGCGAAGCAGATGGACTCAGGAGCTCAGGAAATAGGAAATCGGCGAAGGAAAAAGCGAGAACTAGGGTTTGGAATTCAAGGGGATACGTCAGCAAAAGTATAGAGTGGCTCGATAAGTTGAGCGCAAAGCGCTAGACTTATAACTCGGAAAAGTGGAGATCGCAAGCATCACTCGGGCATTACCTCTAAAATGCCAGCGAGCCACCAAATGCGCAAACAAAACGTGCAATAATGGATCAGCAAAGAACTACACTTTCTAGGGATGAAAATGGGACGGGTACCCGGAACGGGTATCGGATACGGGTAGCCAAAATACCCAGATTTTTGGATACGGATAAGGGTTTTTTTGTTGTCGGGACGGATACGGGTACTACTAGGTTAAGAATTTCTGGATACGGGTAGGATACGGAATCGATAATACCCAGCAAATACCCGCCAACGCCGGGTCGGATACGGGTATTCAACGATCGGTTACCCGGATTCACAAATGTGGCATGCTGGCACTGGCAGCACCCTTGCGGGCTGCGGCATTGGCACCTTGCAGACTTGCAGACTTTAGGGCATTAGACTGAGTGGCTGATAGCCTGAAACCATGCTCAAAGCATCAATCGGTCAAACACAGCTGTCGGCCTCCGATCCTCCCTGCACTCGATCCGAGTTCGGAGATCCTCCCTGCACTCGATCCGAGTTCGGAGTGCCGCCTAGTCGTAGCAAGCAGCGCCGGGCCACTGTCCTCCCAGCACTCGCCGGCTCACCGCCAGACACCAGTCTCCCTGCATTCGCTCCATCACTCCAAGTTGGGAGGCTCACAGCCTCGCAGGCTATCAGGCACACAGCACCGGGCCGACGACCTCCCTGCACGCGGCCACTCGCTGGCTCATCACAAGCCTCCCTGGTCCCTATACTCGCTTCGAGTTTGAGCATCATAAGATTGTGCTCCGTGTTTGTTCGCTTTACATTTGTTTGAAAACATATATTTTTTTCCTTTATGTTAGATGCCTAGATTCATAGTATATTGTGTGCATGCTTAGACTTATTTCTTCACTATAATTTAGTAGCCTCGGATATGGACTATGGTTGAGATGTTTGATTAATGTTAGCTATATGTCTGATTTTTTTACTTGTGAATTGTGATTGACAATACCATGGATGTGGATGATATAAATGATATAGATGATATACTTGAACATGTTAATTAGAACTATCTATTATCTCTTATATACTTGTGGACTTGTGGATTATGTCTAAATGAGGGTTGTCAATTTCTTTTAAATTGTGTTGTTGGTACTATAATGTCCTTATGATTAGTAACTTTGAACTACATGATGTCAATTTTATTGGATTATTTGTCTACATTTGAGCTATCATGTATATGATTATGTATTTCTTATTTTATTTATTCTTTTGACCAGCTAATATCATCGGGCAAACTATCCGACAAATACATGTTTTCTACCCGAGTAATATCTGATATCTGCTTCTTACCCGCCCAAATTATTACCCAGTCCCGTCCTGTATCCGTCCCGAATTTTAACTACCGTATCTGGTCCCGTATCCGAGATAAATACATTAGGGTAGGATACAGGATGACCTTGTATCCGGCTATGAAAGGGAATTAGGCTTACACCTAGTCCCTAATTAATTTTGGTGGTTGAATTGCCCAACACAAATAATTGTACTAACTAGTTTGCCCAAGTGTACAGATTATACAGGTGTAAAAGGTTCACACTTAGCCAATAAAAAGATCAAGTTTTGGATTCAACAAAGGAGCAAAGAGGCAACCGAAGGCACCTCTGGTCTGGGGGCACCGGACTGTCCGGTGTACACCGGACAGTGTCCGGTGCACCAGAGGACTCCGACTTCAACTTGCCACCTTCGGGAAATTCCAGAGGCGACTCCACTATAATTCACCGGATTGTCCGGTGTACACCGGACATGTCCGGTGCTCCAAGGAAGGATGGCCTTCGGGAACTCGCCAGCCTCGGGAATTCACTTGAGCTGCTCCGCTATAATTCACCGGACTGTCCGGTGTGCACCGGACTGTCCGGTGTGCACCGGACTGTCCGGTGTAACAGCGGAGCAACGGCTATATCGGCGCCAACGGCTACCTGCAACGCATTAAATGCGCGCGTTGCGCGCGCAGAAGGCAGGCGCGCCCATACTGGCGCACCGGACAATGAACAGGACATGTCCGGTGTGCACCGGACATGCAGGCGGGCCCAGAAGTCAGAAGCTCCAACGGTCAGAATCCAACGGCATTGGTGACGTGGCTGGGGCACCGGACATGTCCGGTGTGCACCGGACTGTCCGGTGCGCCATCAAACAGACAGCCTCCACCAACGGTCAAGTTTGGTGGTTGGGGCTATAAATACCCCAACTACCCCCACATTCAAAGCATCCAAGTTTTCCAGCTTTCAACCACTATACAAGAGCTAGCATTCATTGCAAAGCACATCAAAAGAGATCAAATCCTCTCCCAACTCCACACAAAGCATTAGTGACTAGAGAGAGTGATTTGTAGTGTTCATTTGAGCTCTTGCGCTTGGATCGCTTCTTTTCTTTCGCATTCTTTCTTGTGATCAAACACTCACTTGTAATTGAGGCAAGAGACACCAATTGTGTGGTGGTCCTTGCGGGAAGTTTGATTCCCAAAGTGATTTGAGAAGAGAAGCTCACTTGGTCCGAGGGACCGTTTGAGAGAGGGAAGGGTTGAAAGAGACCCGGCCTTTGTGGCCTCCTCAACGGGGAGTAGGTTTGCAAGAACCGAACCTCGGTAAAACAAATCCGCGTGTCACACTCTTTATTTGCTTGCGATTTGTTTTCCACCCTCTCCCGCGGCTCGTTTTTATTTCTAACGCTAACCCGGCTTGTAGTTGTGTTTATATTTGTAAATTTCAGTTTCGCCCTATTCACCCCCCCTCTAGGCGACTATCAATTGGTATCAGAACCCGGTGCTTCATTAGAGCCTAACCGCTCGAAGTGATGTCGGGAGATCACGCCAAGAAGGAGATGGAGACCGGCGAAAAGCCCACTACAAGCCATGGGAGCACTTCATCGGAAGAATCCCGCACCAAGAAAAAGGAGAAGAAGAACTCCTCCAAAGGGAAGGAGAAGAAGTCTTCTTCACACCAAAAGGAGAAGAAGGAGAAATCCTCTTCTCACAAGACGCGTCGGAGTGGGGACAAGAAAAAGAGGATGAGGAAAATGGTCTACTACGAGACCGATTCTTCATCGCCATCCACCTCCGGCTCCGACGCGGCATCCGTCACTTCTAAGCGCCAAGAGCGCAAGAAGTATAGTAAGATCTCCCTACGCTACCCTCGCATTTCTAAGCATACACCTTTACTTTCCGTCCCATTAGGCAAACCACCAACTTTTGATGGTGAAGATTACGCTAGGTGGAGTGATTTAATGCGATTTCATCTAACCTCACTCCACAAAAGCATATGGGATGTTGTTGAGTTTGGTGCACAGGTACCGTCCGTAGGGGATGAAGACTATGATGAGGACGAAGTGGCCCAAATCAAGCACTTCAACTCTCAAGCTACAACCATACTCCTTGCCTCTCTAAGCAAGGAGGAATACAACAAAGTGCAAGGGTTGAAGAATGCAAAGGAGATTTGGGACTTACTCAAGACCGCGCACGAGGGTGATGAACTCACCAAGATTACCAAGCGGGAGACGATCGAGGGGGAGCTCGGTCGCTTCCGTCTTCGCCAAGGGGAGGAGCCACAAGATATGTACAACCGGCTCAAAACCTTGGTGAACCAAGTGCGCAACCTCGGGAGCAAGAAGTGGGATGACCACGAGGTGGTTAAGGTTATTCTTAGATCACTCATTTTTCTTAACCCCACTAAAGTTCAATTAATTCGTGGTAATCCTAGATATACTCAAATGACCCCCGAGGAAGTTATCGGGAATTTTGTGAGCTTTGAATGCATGATCAAAGGCTCCAAGAAGATCAACGAGCTTGATGAACCCTCCACGTCCGAAGCGCAACCGGTGGCATTTAAGGCGACGGAGGAGAAGAAGGAGGAGTCTACACCGAGTAGACAACCAATTGACGCCTCCAAGCTCGACAATGAGGAGATGGCTTTAATCATCAAAAGCTTTCGCCAAATCCTCAAGCAACGGAAAGGGAAAGATTACAAATCCCATTCCAAGAAGGTTTGCTACAAGTGTGGTAAGCCCGGTCACTTTATCGCTAAATGTCCTTTATCAAGTGACAGTGACAGGGATAACGACAAGAAGGGAAAGAGGAAAGAAAAGAAGAGGTACCACAAGAAGAGGGGCGGCGATGCCCACGTGTGCCGCGAGTGGGACTCCGACGAGAGCTCCACCGACTCCTCCTCCGACGAGGACGCCGCCAACATCGCCGTCACCAAGGGACTCCTCTTCCCCAACATCGGCCACAAGTGCCTCATGGCAAAAGACGGCAAAAGGAAGAAGGTAAAATCAAGATCCTCCACTAAATATGAAACCTCTAGTGATGAGGATGATGCTAGCAATGAGGAGGATAACTTGCGCGTTCTTTTTGCCAACCTTAACATGGAACAAAAGGAAAAACTAAATGAGCTAATTAGCGCCATCCATGAAAAGGATGACCTCTTGGACTCCCAAGGGGACTTCCTAATCAAGGAAAATAAAAAGCATGTTAAGGTTAAAAATGCTTATGCTCTAGAGGTAGAAAAATGTGAGAAATTATCTAGTGAGCTAAGTACTTGCCATGACACTATTACCAACCTTAGAAATGAAAATGCTAGTTTAAATGCTAAGGTTGATTCACATGTTTGTAATGTTTCAATTCCCAATCCTAGAAATGATAATGATGATTTGCTTGCTAAGATTGAAGAATTGAACATTTCTCTTGCTAACCTTAGAGTAGAAAATGAAAATTTAATTGCTAAGGTTAAAGAACTAGATGTTTGCAATGTTACAATTTCCGATCTTAGAGATAATAATGATATCTTGCGTGCTAAGATCGTTGAACTTAATTCATGCAAACCCTCTACATCTAGTGTGGAGCATGTTTCCATTTGTACTAGATGTAGAGATGTTGATATTAATGCTATTCATGATCACATGACTTTAATCAAACAACAAAATGATCATATAGCAATATTAGATGCAAAAATTGCCGAGCATAACTTAGAAAATGAAAAGTTTAAATTTGCTAGAAGTATGCTCTATAATGGGAGACACCCTGGCATTAAGGATGGCATTGGCTACCAAAGGGGAGACAATGTCAAACTTAGTGCCCCTCCTAAAAGATTGTCCAATTTTGTTAAGGGCAAGGCTCCCATGCCTCAGGATAACGAGGGTTACATTTTATACCCTGCTGGTTATCCTGAGAACAAAATTAGGAGAATACATTCTAGAAAGTCTCACTCTGGCCCTAACCATGCTTTTATGTATAAGGGTGAGGCATCGAGCTCTAGGCAACCAACCCGTGCTAAGTTGCCTAAAAGGAAAACTCCTAGTGCATCAAATGAACATAACATTTCATTTAAGACTTTTGATGCATCTTATGTGTTGACTAACAAATCCGGCAAAGTAGTTGCCAAATATGTTGGGGGCAAGCACAAGAGGTCAAAGACTTGTGTTTGGGTACCCAAAGTTCTTGTGTCTAATACCAAAGGACCCAAAATCATTTGGGTACCTAAAGTCAAGAACTAAACTTGTTTTGTAGGTTTATGCATCCGGGGGCTCAAGTTGGATCATCGACAGCGGGTGCACAAACCACATGACAGGGGAGAAGAAAATGTTCTCCTCCTATGAGAAAAACCAAGATCCCCAACGAGCAATCACATTCGGGGATGGAAACCAAGGTTTGGTCAAAGGATTGGGTAGAATTGCTATATCTCCTGACCACTCTATTTCCAATGTTTTTCTTGTAGATTCATTAGATTACAATTTGCTTTCTGTATCTCAATTATGCAAAATGGGCTACAACTGTCTCTTTACTGATGTAGGTGTCACTGTCTTTAGAAGAAGTGATGATTCAATAGCATTTAAGGGTGTGTTAGAGGGTCAGCTATACTTAGTAGATTTTGATAGAGCTGAACTCGACACATGCTTAATTGCTAAGACTAACATGGGTTGGCTCTGGCACCGCCGACTAGCCCATGTTGGGATGAAGAATCTTCATAAGCTTCTAAAGGGAGAACACATTTTAGGACTGACAAATGTTCATTTTGAGAAAGACAGGATTTGTAGCGCATGCCAGGCAGGGAAGCAAGTTGGAGCCCATCATCCACACAAGAACATCATGACGACCGACAGGCCACTAGAGCTCCTACACATGGACCTATTTGGCCCGATTGCTTACATAAGCATCGGCGGGAGTAAGTACTGTCTAGTTATTATGGATGATTATTCTCGCTTCACTTGGGTATTCTTTTTGTAGGAAAAATCTCAAACCCAAGAGACCTTAAAGGGATTCTTGAGACGGGCTCAAAATGAGTTCAGCTTAAGGATCAAGAAAATAAGAAGCGACAATGGGACGGAGTTCAAGAACTCTCAAATTGAAGGCTTCTTTGAGGAGGAGGGCATCAAGCATGAGTTCTCTTCTCCCTACACGCCACAACAAAATGGTGTAGTGGAGAGGAAGAATCGAACTCTATTGGACATGGCAAGGACCATGCTTGATGAGTACAAGACTTCGGATCGGTTTTGGGCTGAGGCGGTCAACACCGCCTACTACGCCATCAACCGATTATATCTACACTGAATCCTCAAGAAGACATCCTATGAAATCCTAACTGGTAAAAAGCCCAACATTTCATATTTTAGAGTCTTTGGTAGCAAATGCTTTATTCTTGTTAAAAGAGGTAGAAAATCTAAATTTACTCCTAAGACTGTAGAAGGCTTTTTACTTGGTTATGACTCAAACACAAGAGCATATAGGGTCTTTAACAAGTCCACTGGACTAGTTGAAGTCTCATGTGACGTTGTGTTTGATGAAACTAACGGCTCTCAAGTAGAGCAAGTTGATCTTGATGAGATAGGTGTTGAAGAGGCTCCGTGCATCGCGCTAAGGAACATGTCCATTGGGGATGTGTGTCCTAAGGAATCTGAAGGGCCTCCAAATGCACAAGATCAACCTTCCTCCTCCACGCAAGCATCTCCACCAACTCAAAATGAGGATGAAGCTCAAGTTGATGAAGTAGAAGATCAAGCAAATGAGCCACCTCAAGATGATAGCAATGATCAAGGGGGAGATGCAAATGAGGAAGACAAGGAGGATGAAGAACAAAGACCGCCACACCCAAGAGTCCACCAAGCAATCCAACGAGATCACCCCGTCGACACCATTCTCGGCGACATTCATAAGGGGGTAACTACTAGATCTCGTGTTGCACATTTTTGTGAACATTACTCTTTTGTTTCCTCTATTGAGCCACACAGGGTAGAGGAAGCACTCCAAGATTCGGGTTGGGTGGTGGCGATGCAAGAGGAGCTCAACAACTTCACTAGGAATGAGGTATGGCATTTAGTTCCACGTCCTAATCAAAATGTTGTAGGAACCAAATGGGTCTTCCGCAACAAGCAAGATGAGCATGGTGTGGTGACAAGGAACAAAGCTCGACTTGTGGCCAAGGGATACTCCCAAGTCGAAGGTTTGGATTTCGGTGAAACCTATGCACCCGTAGCTAGGCTTGAGTCAATTCGTATATTATTGGCCTATGCTACTTACCATGGCTTTAAGCTTTATCAAATGGACGTGAAAAGTGCCTTCCTCAATGGACCAATCAAGGAAGAGGTCTATGTTGAGCAACCTCCCAGCTTTGAAGACAGTGAGTATCCTAACCATGTCTATAAGCTCTCTAAGGCGCTTTATGGGCTCAAGCAAGCCCCAAGAGCATGGTATGAATGCCTTAGAGATTTTCTTATTGCAAATGGATTCAAAGTCGGAAAGGCCGATCCTACGCTCTTTACCAAAACACTTGAGAATGATTTGTTTGTATGCCAAATTTATGTTGATGATATTATATTTGGGTCTACTAACGAATCTACATGTGAAGAGTTTAGTAGGATCATGACACAAAAGTTCGAGATGTCTATGATGGGGGAGTTGAAGTATTTCTTAGGATTTCAAGTGAAGAAACTCTAAGAGGGCACCTTCATTAGCCAAACGAAGTACACTCAAGACATTCTAAACAAGTTTGGGATGAAGGATGCCAAACCCATCAAGACACCCATGGGAACCAATGGGCATCTCGACCTCGATACGGGAGGTAAGTCCGTGGATCAAAAGGTATACCGGTCGATGATAGGTTCTTTGCTATATTTATGTGCATCTCGACCGGATATTATGCTTTCCGTATGCATGTGTGCAAGATTCCAAGCCGACCCTAAGGAAGCTCACCTTACGACCGTAAAACGAATCCTGAGATATTTGGCTTATACTCCTAAGTTTGGGCTTTGGTATCCTAGGGGATCCACATTTGATTTGATTGGTTATTCGAATGCCGATTGGGCAGGGTGTAAAATCAATAGGAAGAGCACATCGGGGACTTGCCAGTTCTTGGGAAGATCCTTGGTGTCTTGGGCTTCAAAGAAGCAAAATTCGGTCGCTCTTTCCACCGCCGAAGCCGAGTACATTGCCGCAGGCCATTGTTGCGCGCAATTGCTTTGGATGAGGCAAACCCTGCGGGACTACGGTTACAAATTAACCAAAGTCCCTTTGCTATGTGATAATGAGAGTGCAATCAAGATGGCGGATAATCCCGTCGAGCATAGCCGCACTAAACACATAGCCATTCGGTATCATTTTCTTAGGGATCACCAACAAAAGGGAGATATCGAGATTTCTTACATTAACACTAAAGACCAATTAGCCGATATCTTTACCAAGCCTCTTAATGAACAAACTTTTAACAAACTTAGGCATGAGCTCAATATTCTTGATTCGCGCAATTTCTTTTGCTAACTTGCACACATAGCTCACTTATATACCTTTGATCATGTCTCTTTCATATGCTATGACTAATGTGTTTTCAAGTCCATTTCAAACCAAGTCATAGGTGTATTAAAAGGGAATTGGAGTCTTCGGCGAAGACAAAGGCTTCCACTCCGTAATTCTTCCTTCGCCGTCACTTCAAGCAACTCTCCATTCTTGGGGGAGAAAGCATGAGCACCAAGCAAAAGGACTCTATCTTTGGTATAATCTTATCTCATTTATTTATGACCATAGGAGGAGAGAGTATTCCAAAGGGCTCTAATGATTCCGTTTTTGGCGATTCATGCCAAAGGGGGAGAAAGTAAGAGCCCAAAGCAAAAGGACCGCACCACCACCAATTTCAAAAACTTCGTATTTCCAAGAAAAGTATCAATTGGTATCCTATTGTGTTCAAAAGGGGAGAAAGTAGTATTTCAAAAATGATATATCAAAACCCTCTTGAACACTAAGAGGAGGATCTCATTTAGGGGGAGTTTTGTTTAGTCAAAAGAAAAGCATTTGAAACAGGGGGAGAAAATTTCAAATCTTGGAAATGCTTTGCAAAATCTTATTCAATTATCTTTGACTATTTGCAAAAGAACTTTGAAAAGGATTTACCAAATAGTTTGCAAAAACAAAACATGTGGTGCAAGCAAGGTCCAAAATGTTAACAAGAGAAGAAACAATCCATGAATATCTTGTAAGTATTTATATTGGCTCAATTCCTAGCAACCTTTGCACTTACATCATGCAAACTAGTTCAATTATGCACTTCTACATTTGCTTTGGTTTGTGTTGGCATCAATCACCAAAAAGGGGGAGATTGAAAGGGAATTAGGCTTACACCTAGTCCCTAATTAATTTTGGTGGTTGAATTGCCCAACACAAATAATTGGACTAACTAGTTTGCCCAAGTGTACAGATTATACAGGTGTAAAAGGTTCACACTTAGCCAATAAAAAGATCAAGTTTTGGATTCAACAAAGGAGCAAAGAGGCAACCGAAGGCACCTCTGGTCTGGGGGCACCGGACTGTCCGGTGTACACAGGACAGTGTCCGGTGCACCAGAGGACTCCGACTTCAACTTGCCACCTTCGAGAAATTCCAGAGGCGACTCCACTATAATTCACCGGACTGTCCGGTGTACACCGGACATGTCCGGTGCTCCAAGGAAGGATGGCCTTCGGGAACTCGCCAGCCTCGGGAATTCACTTGAGCTGCTCCGCTATAATTCACCGGATTGTCCGGTGTGCACCGGACTGTCCGGTGTAACAGCGGAGCAACGGCTATATCGGCGCCAACGGCTACCTGCAACGCATTAAATGCGCGCGCTGCGCGCGCAGAAGGCAGGCGCGCCCATACTGGCGCACCGGACAATGAACAGGACATGTCCGGTGTGCACCAGACATGCAGGCGGGCGCAGAAGTCAGAAGCTCCAACGGTCAGAATCCAACGACATTGGTGACGTGGCTGGGGCACCGGACATGTCCGGTGCGCCATCGAACAGACAGCCTCCACCAACGGTCAAGTTTGGTGGTTGGGGCTATAAATACCCCAACCACCCCCACATTCAAAGCATCCAAGTTTTCCAGCTTCCAACCACTATACAAGAGCTAGCATTCATTGCAAAGCACATCAAAAGAGATCAAATCCTCTCCCAACTCCACACAAAGCATTAGTGACTAGAGAGAGTGATTTGTAGTGTTCATTTGAGCTCTTGCACTTGGATCGCTTCTTTTCTTTCGCATTCTTTCTTGTGATCAAACACTCACTTGTAATTGAGGCAAGAGACACCAATTGTGTGGTGGTCCTTGCGGGAAGTTTGATTCCCAAAGTGATTTGAGAAGAGAAGCTCACTCGGTCCGAGGGACCGTTTGAGAGAGGGAAGGGTTGAAAGAGACCCGGCCTTTGTGGCCTCCTCAACGGGGAGTAGGTTTGCAAGAACCGAACCTCGGTAAAACAAATCCGCGTGTCACACTCTTCATTTGCTTGCGATTTGTTTTCCACCCTCTCTCGCGGACTCGTTTTTATTTCTAACGCTAACCCGGCTTGTAGTTGTGTTTATATTTGTAAATTTCAGTTTCGCCCTATTCACCCCCCCTCTAGGCGACTATCAGGCTGTATCCGTCCCGTTTTCACCCCTAACACTTTCAGTCATAGGGGGAGATCATTACAAGCGTGAGACCGACTCATACTGAGTCAACCTCCTCACCCCTCGGTCATTACATTACACTGTATTACACTACTAGCTAACACTACTTTATTCTACTACTACTTATTACTACTACTACTGCTGCCTATACTAATATTTAAGCCAGCAGCATTATGTCGTCGGCCTCGCCATCGCCCTTCCCGCCGTTGTCACCCTTGCCGTCGCCGTCGCCCTTGCCATCGTTTTTGTCGGTACCATTGCCATCGCCCTCACCCTTGCCGTCGCCATCGCCCTCGCCATCCTCGCCGTCGCCACCTTTGTCGTCGCCGTCACCACCACCATTGCCATCGTCGTCACCGCTGCTGCCGTCGTCCTCATCACCATCGCCCTCATCGCCGCTCCACTCCTCGGAGTCAGAGGAGTCTTCCACCTCCTCCGAGGAGGTCTCCTCCGAGTCATCCAACCCACCGAGCCCGCCGCGCCCGATGGGGCGCCAGTACGCTCGGGCTGCAGTGGACAGCCCCATGGAGTCATTCGAGTCCTCGAACGACGCCACGGGGGATGCAAGAGCGGGCGACCTATCATACTCAGAGGAAACTTCCTCTGAGTACTCCGAGTCACCAAAATCCTCCGAGGGTGGGCTTGGAGGACGCTTGCGCTTGCCGTCAGCGCGACGAGGCCATCCTTTGCCCCTCTTGCCCCTGGCCATGGTCGTGCAAGAAATGGAGAAGTGGTGAAGAAGAAGAGAGCAAGTGATCAAGGACGAGTGAAGAAAACAGCCAGGGCAAGTGTGCTATTTAAAGAGGCCGAGGGGTGACCGTTCACTTCCTACCCCGCTCGCTGAACAGTCGCAATAATTCAATAAGCAATTCAAGCCGCCTGAAAATGAGTCAGGCAACTAGCGTCGTTTCGCATAACACGACACCTTTTGGACCCAAGTCAACCGCTCAGGCAAATGATTACACCCCTCTATCACATCAAGTTACTACTTCAGGACAACGCGATAAACACTCTACGCAGGGCAGACACCCCTTGGGCACACCCTTTGGGTGTATCACCTAGAATTTTCAAGATTTTCTGAAGAAAGTGATACCCACAAAGTATACGCAATGAATGTACCGCGACAAAAAGAAGACATTGACTGAAACGAGAGGAAGCCCAAGTGTGGTTACTAAAGTGCAAGTCCAATCAACAGAATCATTAAAGTTCAGGGCAGAATGGTGTCCAACTGAAGGCTTTCTATCTCAACCAGCCAAATGTCCAACTTGTCACCGATCAAATTGATTCCAGACCTAACAAGGCATGGACAGATGGCATCACTTGTTTATTTTGAAAATGCTAATTTCAAAAGAAGCACAAAGATGAAGTCCTTTGAATGGATTATTTCTAAAATCTACTCAAAGCTCGGGGGCTACACTCATTGCGTGCACCTTCAGTGCACCCAACAGATTCACAATATCTTGAAGCCAAAATGCTAATTTCAAAAGCACAAAGATGAAAACCTTTGAATGGATTATTTCTAAAACCCACTCAAGGCTCGAGGGCTACACCCATTAGGTGCACCTTCGGTGCACCCAACAGATTCACAATATCTTGAAGCAAAAAATGCTTATTTCAAAAGCATAAAGATGAAGACCTTTGAATGGATTATTTTTAAAATCCACTCAAAGCTCGGGGGCTACACCCAATGGGTGCACCTTTGGTGCACCCAAGAGTAGTACAAAAATCAAGCCATGCAACGAACCCACACGCAGGACCAGGAACCTTTGAGTCGATTATTTCAAAATTAACTCAAACATTGGAGGCTTGTGGGGGACAGATATCCCCCGGGTCCACTAGAAGGCGAAAAACCCTTGCATGGGGCCACGGACCAGTTGCCCCACAAGGTCGTCTCATCGTGGCCGGACAAAGACTACAAGTGAAATGGGTCGATCCAAGAAGGCAATGGGCTTATGCCCGGATTGTCTGCGGATTATGAACAATCTCAAGGGAACCGTTCGTTTTCCCCTCGCCCAGCGCCCTCAAACACCAAGATAGATCGAGATGAAGTCGGCGGGTTTTCCTTAAGATAAGCTAAGTTAGTTCGCTATTTGCTAGGAGATAAGCTGGAAGAGTATGATCATTGCGTGCGTAGGGAGCGTCCCACGGTCGTGTATATAAGGCCTAGGGGGAACCCCATCATTTTCATCTCATTATTACTTCTCCATTGGGGAAACACCACTTGTAAACACACCACGCATACAAAGTCACCCTAGGAAGTAGGGTATTACGCCTCTCAAAGCGGCCCGAACCTGTAGAAAATCGTCCAACTCTCTCTCTCTTTCTCTCCCTCTCGTGCTTCTGACATGAACCATCGAGCTACAATCAGCAACACCGTTCTACCCAAAAGCACCACGAGGGTACCCCCGGGTGTGCGGTCGGACACTAGACACCGACACTCACCCCATGTGTTTGGAATGTTGTAGTATGGTGCTGGGGTGCTGTAGGATATGACGGGACGTTTAGCTGGGATGGATGAGGATTTGGATAACAATCTTCCTCAAAAAACTATGCACCGGACCGCCCGGTTAGATACACGGATCGTCCGGCTGTATGCGCGGACTGTCCGGCCATATGGCCAGACCGTCCATCGTTGTATGCGGACGGTTCGACTGGGTAGTTTAGGGTTTGCGCAATATGTGGCAACTCGGGTGCATGTCTTGGTAATTTATTTCTAATGATAGGACCGGCCTCCACTGGCCTGGACGGTCCGCGCTCACGTGCGGACGGTCTGGACATGTGCAGATCGATGAATTTATCGCCGATGTGCGCTGGAGGCTATGGTTTCATGGGGTACGTGTCTATCGGCATTCCATAAAGGGGTTATGAATGGTTGTGACAACCTATAGCTGATGAATCACATGTGTTTTCCCCCAATTCAACCTCGTTCGAAGGAAAATTTGCAATAGTAGATTTATCAAAGCACGGACTAGCCTTTTATAATCATTTTGCATACCCCCTATAATATTTTGCATTTGGTCTCACTGTTCATCTATATAAGCTTTAAGAGATTGGAGCTCGTTTGTGTTGCTTACCTCAGGGGTAGCCGTAGTAGGCCCGAGCGAAGCTAGATCTATCGCCCGTTGCTGAACGACTTTATTGTTCCTGTCCACCTTGAAGTTGGCCAGTAATTTTGACTTTGCTTCCTGGACCAGCTGCTCCTTGTGCTCCTCGAACTGGAGTTGTTCGTCAGCCGGCAAGGTTTCCCAAGTCGGCTCTATGATATTGCCGGTGGAAATGTTACCTTTTGAATCAGCCATTGAGGGCCGGCCTGATAGGTCTGTACGCGATTTCCCCAGCGGAGTCACCAAAAAGTGTGTTGGGCGCAGATTCGGGTGCCAATCACTATGTAGAGAGACGGCGGCGGTGCTCTCCGTGGAGGCACGGACGATCCATGCCCAGGGGCCGGATGGTCCGCGACCTGGCGCAGGGCTCGGTTCCCGGCCTGACGGGCCAGACGGTCCGTGCCTGGTGGCTAGACGGTTCGCGCATGCGCAGGGACGACTGAGTTCGCCGGCATCGTCTGGATCTCGCTCCTGGGAGGGACCCCATCGGGAAGGAGAGGTCCTAGGCCTTGTCTAGAGTCGGTAGACCACCCTATACACCTCTAATCGACGTAGAGCCAAAGATAAGTGGAGAATTTGGGGTAGAGAAAGGCTAACCTAGGACTAAACTAGAACTACTCCTAATGCCTAAGGTAAAACGAGATGTAAACTAATTATTGATTCGATTGTTAATGATTAATCAGCCGTAGTCCTCTATGTATATATAGAGGGGAGGTCTGGACCCGTTACAATCCATATCCCGAGCTAAATCCGCGGTTTTCACTAACAAATCTCGCAAAAACTCGGAATAAATGAGGAAGGAGCGGTGAGGTCCTCACTTGCGAGTGAGGCAAGGCTTTCTTTTATAATACACCCTACCCGATTTTGGTTGACGATTGCGTTCGATTCCAATCCAATCCAATTATTCACTTGTTTTTCTTGTTAAAGTGGCGAGACCAGATGAGAGAAAGAACTATTTTCCATTTCCAGACAGACCCCGAGCCGAGGTTGGAATAATTCTTTATTTTTTGTTGGTTCCTTCTTTCTTATTTAGAATAAGTGAGTCTCTTCCATTCGGTTCATTAGCTTTAGGAAAAATAGAAGCAGCGGAAATGCTCGCTTCTAAAAGGCTTAAACGCTCTAATCATCTCAACAGCTTATCTCTGGAGGCACCACACTCTTCCTCCTTCTAAGGCAAGCACAAAGTCCAACATAAAAGAAACTCTGCTTCTATTTCAACGTTTTTGTTCAATGCGTCGTAAACACTGTTGAACTGAAACCAAGAATTTCTGCTGAATTATTTATACCTATAGTTGCTTGTCTCTCTAGCTCAAATGCTTACTTATCAATAGACTGATCAGATTCAAACGTTCTGTTTGCAGGATTCAAAACAGTTGCTTCCTCCACCTTATAAACTTGCCTACGAATGCATGTTGGAAACAAGGATAATTCTGCACGCGCGCGGACCGTCCTCACCATCAGTGTGGACCGTTGACCGTCCTACCCGAGGGTCGAATCGTCCGGCTGCCTATATTGACGCCCAACAGATATATAACAACAGTAGTAAAGCACAGACAACTGGCTAGTAGAGAATGAAATATGGAGTATGATAGGGAGGCTGCTAGAGATAGTCTTAGGGGGTGTTTGGTTCCCACCTCCTAAACTTTAGTGGTCACTAAACTAACAAACAATACTTCTAAATTATGTCTCCCAAATAAAAATTTTAGATACGTCACTAAACTTTAGAAGAGTGATGTCGGCGTTTCGACCCCGAGGGGTCCCTAGACCGACGAGTAAATTGTCGCTGCGTGTCCCAGCCCAGATGGGTCGGCGCGAGATGGAACACAAGGGGGGAAAAGGGAACCGCGGCTCGTGTTATCCTGTGCCCAGGGCGGATGCACTTGCAGTAGGGGGTTACAAGCGTTCGCGAGAGAGGGGGAGAGCCTGCTCGTCAGCCCATCCTCCCGCGCGGCCACCTTCTTGTACGAGGGCCCTGGACCTTCCTTTTATAGATGTAAGGAGAGGGTCCAGGTGTACAATGGTGGGTGTAGCAATATGCTAACGTGTCCAGCAGAGAGGAGCCAGAGCCCTATGTACATGCCGACGTGGCTATCGGAGAGGTGCTAGTGCCATGTGCATGTGGCGTCGTGGCCGTCGGAGGAGCGCTTGAGCCCTGTAGAAGCACAGCTGTCGGGGCTGACGGGACCTTGTTGACGTCTCCTTGCTTCCGTAGGGGGCTGAGAACCGCCGTCGTCACGGGAGCACGCGGGGTGTCATCATTACTTGTTTTACCGGGGCGAGCCAGATGGGACGCCGGTCTTGTTCCCCGTAGCCTGAGCTAGCTAGGGGTGGGGTAATGATGTACCCCCCTGTGGCGTGGTCAGCCCGAGCCCAAGGTCGGGTGAGGCGGTGACTCCTCCGAGGTAGAGGTCGAGGCCGAGCCCTGGGGTCGGACGAGGCGGAGGCCGTCTTCCGAGGTCGAGGCCGAAACCCTGGGGTCGGGCAAGGCGGAGGCCGTCTTCCGAGGTCGAGGTTGAGGCCGAGCCCTGGGGTCGGGAGAGGCGGAGACCGTCTTCCGAGGTCGAGGTTGAGGCCAAGCCCTAGGGTCGGGCGAGGCAGAGACCATCTTTCGAGGCCAAGGCGGGGGCCGAGCCCCGGGGTCGGGCGAGGCGGAGACCGTCTTCCGAGGTCGAGGTTGAGGCCGAGCCATAGGGTCGGGCGAGGCAGAGACCGTCTTCCGAGGCCGAGGCGGGGGCCGAGCCCCGGGGTCGGGCGAGGCGGAGCTTCCTATGGCGCCTAAGGCTGGACTCGGCTGCTGTCAGCCTCACCCTTGCGGGTGGCACAACAGTCGGAGCGGGGCAAGCGACGCTGTTTTCCTGTTAGGTCAGTCAGTGGAAGGGCGAAGTGACTGCGGTCACTTCGGTCCTGCCGACTGAGGAGCGTGCGTCAGGATAAGGTGTCAGACGATCCTTATATTGAATGTTCCTGCGATACGGTCGGTTGGCGAGGCGATCTGGCCAAGGTTGCTTCACTGCGAAGCCTGCCCGAGCTGGGCCTCGGGCGAGTCGAGGGTGCGCCCGTTGCTTGAGGAGGCCCTCGGGCGAGGCGTGAATCCGCCTGGGTCTACTGTTCCTGCCCGAGGCTGGGTTCGGGCGAGGCGAGATTGTGTCCCTTGAGTGGATGGAGTCTTGACCTGAATTGCGCCCATCAGGCCTCTGCGGCTTGTGCTGATGGTGATTACCAACCGAGTTTAACAGTCTTGGAGGTACCCCTAATTATGGTCCCCGACAAGTGACTAAAGTAACCAAACACTATTTTAATATTTATTATCAATATGGTACATTAATCTTTTGAGATCTAGTAAGAACTACTCCCTTCTTTCTAAATTATTATTAGTTTGACTTTTTTTTTGCCACGTTTAACCGACTCGTTCTATTTATTTTTTTAAAATAAAAAATTCAAATTCATATTTAAAGTATATTATATGCTAAACAATATTATAATAAAAATTAACAATAAATATGATTTTTTGAAATAAAACAAGTGTATCAAATTTAGATAAAAAAATCAAACTAATTATAAATTGGAACATATGGCTAAAAAAATAGAGTGCCCTCAACCATATAACTTTTCCCGACCACCGCCGTTCCTCTCTTCTCCAAATCCAAATTGGTAAATTTCCCAAATCCGGTGCCCCCACACCGGCATCCTCACCTCGTCAGCGCCGCCGGCCTTCCTTCCATTCTCCATCCCCGCTCAGTCGGATAGGCGCCGGTTGGGGAAAATTCTGTTCGGACTGTTCATCTTGTCGGTGAGGAAGCCCCAATTTGCTCGGGTTCTTAAATTTATCCTAGGCTTTCCTTCGTCTGAACAATCAATTCTGAATGTCCCTTGCCGAGAACTAGGCATGTCTCATTATCACAGCGCCGATTTTGAAGAGATGGAGGATGAGTACGACATGAACGAGCCAGTCGATGACATGGAGGGGGAGGATGAGTACCAAGAGCTCGTGATTAGGGACTCTGATGCGGAGGATGAAGACGATGCGGACCAATTGGTGTGTGCCTATTAATTTGAACGTTTTCTTTTATCTTTGGAAGACATGTCTAGTAGTAGTACTTTGTGTTGCTTAGTTTACCTGTCGTGGTTCTGCTGATAAACTTAACCTTTTGAGGCTATGAAATTTTGTTGAGCTAATTTAGTTAATTTTTAAACCTGTGAGTTGTGAATAAATGTAGCAACGAGGAGATACATAGAATCATAGATATTAGATGATGTTGAACTAATGGTACAATTAGTAGGGTGATGAAACATAATCTCTCTCGAAGGATATTGATAGTGCAGTTTGAATGCCCTATTCATTTTCCATATGGCATTCCTCGACAACATTATTTTCTCTTTCTCTCAGCCTTCAGTAACTTTGTTATATCTACAATCTTACATTACATTTCAGTGTTAATGTTGAATGTAAAGAAAAGGTCGGTGATTTTTTAATTTTTACAGTGTTTTAGTTCTGAGCAACTGAAATTGGAGTCAAGAATATGCCATAGTGCTTGTATCTACATGAAATTTTGTTCCAATTACTTTTACAGTTAAGGAAATTATCTGAAATCTCTATTTTATTTAGCATAAGCTCTCCGACACTTCAGCAGCAGATGCAAGAAGTGGGAAAGATATTCAAGGAATACCCTGGGAGACGATAGAAGTCACAAGAGAAACGTACAGGCAGGCCCGACTAGAGCAGTACAAGAACTACGAGAACATACCTAATTCTGGAGTAGCAGCAATGATGGTACAGTTTGTAAATCAACCAAAAAAAGCTTATCAGATTGGTATTTATATTGGTGTTGAAACAGGCATGCAAATCAACCGAGAAAGGAAGAACATATTATGAATTCAGACGAAATACTAGATCTGTGAAATCCACTATCTCTCACTTTCAGGTGAGTGCACTGACACTAGCACATGTGCATATTGCCTTTGATTACAATAAAGGTAATTTTCTGTAAAATAATTACTGGAGGAATAATTAGAATGAAACATTTTAAATCAGATGCCTGAAACTGTTTTCCTAGTATCAAGCACATATAGGATAAACTAAAATATTGCATTAATTTTGATTAAAGTGATACTCTGAAAATGTTTCCGTAGAAAATATTTGTTCTTCAAAAGCATAACCAGCAAAATTTAAATAAATTAGAGAATCCCTCTCTATATTATTGACTAGCACTTGGATTTACCTTCATTCTGTGTGTATAATACAAAATTACAAATAATCTGTAAAGTTGTAATGGATGCATTTTGGGCTGCACTTCTCAGAGAGGAGTAGTAACTCCAGCAGCCTGAATGTTCAGTTAGTTGAGGTGCCTGCATGTTCAGTTAGTTGAGCATCTACTGCAGCCTAAAGATTATGTTGCCAGCATCTTCATTTAGTTAATATATCTAGTTAGGAGGATTAGTTATGATTTTGCTTGTCAGCCTGTTAGGTGCTAGATTTATACCAAAGGCTTCAGCAAAGAGTTGGTTCAAGCAGAAGTTGAAACATAAATCCATCCTATTCAATGCTTCTATTGAGGTCAAAAAAACCTCCACGTTTCTGACCTACTCCAAGTATCCAATCTACTAGTTCAAATCACAAGTACTCTCCATATGTTACGGTGTGGGGTAATGGGATAACTGGAGCTGGACGTCGACTATGGAGGCCATAGTCATGATCGGTTGAGGGTGTTAGAGTAGAATGTGCTTGTATATCAGGCTACGAACATATCGGATCAGGGGTCCACACGGTTATTCTATAATAGAGGAAGACCTTAACCAACTCTAATTAGAGATAGGATAGAATCATAGAATCATGTTTGATCTGCCCTAGAGATAGCAAAGTTATAATAGGAGTCAGTTAAGGTAGTTGTACCTGAGTTGGACTCCCTTCATGTTATAATCCTGATGGCCGGGGGTATTTATAGGGTGACCAAGGGGTAGTCTCCTAAGGTACAGGCTTGCCCTGGGTTACCTGCTACATCCTAGGAATATCCTGTACATAGTGTCTTTAGGGCGATTACATACCTTATATTACAGGCACCCAATTACATACCCGTACCAGCACTAGTGCGAGCCTACTCCTAACTAGTTGGGCCTCCTTGCAGCTATGGTGGACCCACCCCTTGCGGTGGCCTCAACACATTGGCCTCAAGTGGGGCAGGCCTCCGAAGCCTTTGTCAGGGATTGCGTGCACCGTCTGAGTGACGTGGCCGAAGTCCTCAGCATCTTCTAGGCCGTTCCTAGATCAATGAGGTCCTTGGTAGCACGCCTTCGGTCTTCGATCGGACCTCGTGTGCTCGACAAGGATGGCGGAGTCCGCCTATTAAGACTTCCCCTCGCCTTGTTGTCTGGGCGAAGTCCTCGCCGTGTTCTTCGGAGTCTTTAATGGACCAGGTGGTTGTAGTCCTGATCGGTCGTATCGACAGGTCTATTATCTGTAGGGAGAAGTCTTCATTGTAGTCTTCGTGGCCTTCGACGAACCCTACATTCATAGGAGTGAAGTCCGGTGATTGATTAGATGGTTTCAACTAAACCGATGATCGGGTTCTTGATTGGCCTTCTCCTCAATAGCCAATATGGTGGGATACTGTATCCAAACGGCCCTACAAGACTATCGGGGTCATTTAAACATTATTAGATACTATTAAAAGCCACAATATCGTGTTCTATGGTTAAAGAGGTTATGTTGTTATGACTGGCATCTCCTACACCAGGCGCAGGGACATTAGTGGCTAGGAGGGCTAAGGCCCACGGCCAGGCCACAGGCCACATGCGGCTAGGAGAGATTAGTTAAGGATTAGCTAATAAAAAGGAGAGATTATCTCTAGTTAGTTGGATAAGATTAGATAAGGATTAGCTAATAAAAAAGAGAGATATCTCTAGTTAGTTGAATAAGGATTAGAAGAGATCTCATAGCTCTTATCCTTAGATCAGATAAGCATCAGCTGGGATATAAATACTTGTAAGAGGTCATCTATGGAATTAAGCAGAATCAGATTATTCTGGCTTCCCTGAGGGAGTCAGGAGTTGGAATCAATCTCTCTTGCCCGCGCAGCCTAGGTCAGCCACGGCGCCCCAGCGCCGCCGCCCCCATCTCCCTCGCGCAGCTGTTCATCCTTATAGGCTAAGGGAGATCCCTGGTAGGATCCGCAATCCTACCATATGTAGTCAGCCGTTGATGCCTTAAGGGTTATGGAGACTTCAATAGTGAAAACAATCTTCAAAACCACTTCAGGGGGTTAATTAGATGAGTTTCAATAGTTTGATGGGTAGAATAACTGGTATGATAGTTGAAGGGGTGAAGTTGATAACCACCAATAGTTAAGGGGGTTAAGTAGACTTTTTCTAGAAAAAAAGACAAAGGAAAAGTCTACATAACCCCTTGACTTTTAGAGAGTGGTCTACTTCACCCTTTCACCTTCAAAACCGGTTCTTTAACCCCTCTCAGCTTTACAAAACCAGACAAATAACCCCCTAGACAGTTTTAGGTTGCGGTTTTGATGACATTACACCGATTTAAGTGGCACCAGTTTTATCTTTTTTTTTAATTCTGCCTTCTAGTGTCTAAAATTTATATAATTTTACACAAAAATCGATAATTATATATTATATTTGCCCTAATTTTTCCTATAATTTTAGGAGTAACAAATTAATTACTAAAAATAAAAAACTACTTAAAGCTTAATGTTTTTGTTCCTGATTCATTTTTTATCTTCTGAGGATAAAAGTTTTACTGCAACTAAATAATACTATTAGTAAACTTTTGAAATTTTATTGATTTTATTAAGCAAGTTAAGTGGTTTTTCATCTAATTACTAACAAAATTAATTTTACATTTGTTTTTAGAAACAGTTAGCAAACATTAATAAAATGATCTCCAGTTTTTACGCAGACCTTCTCTTAGCTAAATTAACATATATAAATATTTTCAGAATTTTATGAGAACTTTAAATCTAGAAGTATATAAAGTTCTGAGAAATATTTATGTAAATTATGGTTCAGATTCAAAGTTCTCAAAATATTATGAAAATATTTGTGTATATTAATTTAGCTAAGAGAAGGTTTGTGTAAAAATTGAAGATCATTTTATTAATGTTTGGTAAGTGTTTGTAAAAAATATAAAACTAATTTAGTTAGTAATTAGAAGGAATACCAATTAACTTGTTTAATAAAATTAACGTAAAATTTAATAGTTTTGTAATAATATTATTTAGCTGTAGTAAAAAAATTAGCCTCAGAAATTAATAAATGAATCAGAGTCAAAAGTATTAATCTTTTTTATGTAGTTTTTTGTAATTAAGCCGTACTCCTAAAATTTAAGAAAAATTAGGGCAAATATAATATTTATATACTGATTTTTTGTGTAAAGTTATATAATTTTTTGGATAATATTATATGACAAAACTGGAAAAAGACAAAATTAGTGCCACTTAAATCAGTGCCACGTGTCTTGATTGATGCTACTTTAATCTGTTTCAGTCCACCTGTTATTGCATTACTCTCTACTTCACTGGTCAGCCTTGATTGATGCTGCTTTAATCTTTTTTCAGTGCATAAATGTTATTTATTCAACAAAAAATGACTTTTTTTATACCTACAGCTGAGAAATTTAGTATGGGCAACATCGAAGCATGATGTCTACCTGTTATTGCATTACTCTGTACTTCACTGGTCGGCCTTAAATGGTGTGGATACAGAAATTATGGATGTACATGGACATGTTGCACCGAGTGAGGTGGGGAAGAATTCTTCATTATTCTCTCTTTTAATCAATTACGACCTTTATTCAATTATTCATGGTGTTACCCTGTCTTTTGGCAGAAGCACCCAGGAAGCTTATTAGAAGGTTTTTTGCATACTCAAATTAGTACCATGGCAGTGAAGGATAATTTGTTAGTAGCTGGTGGTTTTCAAGGAGAGCTAATATGCAAAGTAAATATCCATGTCACCTGCATTCAAATTTATGACTGCTGAAATCTTAGTGAACTTATGATACTGATAATTATTGATGTTGTCATTTGTAAATATGATGCAGCACCTAGATCGAGAAGGAATAAGCTTTTGCTGCAGGACAACATATGATGATAATGCAATTACCAATGCATTGGAGATATTCAATACATCTAGGCAAGTGAATAGTCTAGCCATTTAACCTTGTGAAACGTACATCAGGTCAAGGATAAAAGCCCATTTGGCCCTTGTTTTGGTTCCTTTTTTATTATTTTGCTGCGCCCATACCCTATTATGTGATTTGAATTCCAAAATATTCCCTCGTTTTTAAATTGTAAGTCATTTTGGCTTCTTTCTGGGTAGATACTTAGTAAAAGCTACCATGTACCATGCATCTAGAAAAGCCAGAACTAATAATTTATAACGGAGGGAGTAGAAGTCAGAGCCTAAAATTAAAGCATTTGAATGAAATCTTAGGCTGTCTTGAATAGCTTACCCATTTTATCTCCTATCCCATCCACTATTTCAAACTTCACTATGTGAACAGTGCAGTCTACAATGCCAAACTGTGTTTTGCACGACCATATGCACGATCTGCTGGAGACAGCCTTAGCTCAACTATTGTCTCCTCAATCCTACTAGTTTGATATCTACTGCTGTCAACAGAACTTTTATGAAACTGGCATTGACATCCATATTTATTGGTCTTACTGTTCCTTTCAGTGGAGCTCTTCACTTCATTGCATCTAACAATGACTGTGGGGTAAGAGAGTATGATATGGAAAGATATCAGTTGTTTAAGCATTTCCGATTCGATTGGCCAGTGAATGTAAGTACATCTGTTTACTTTTCCATTTTTTTCCTCGAACGCGCAGAGAGCTGTGCATCATTAAATTAAGGAGAAAAAACAGAGGTCCAAAATATTTTCCAATTTCTTTTATTCCTTAATTTTATATATTTATTGATGAGAACGCTAGAAAAGGATCCTAAAAATAAACCTACCATGGGGAGAAGATGTTTCCTAGTTCATTTAAAAAGAGATGTTTCCTAGGCTTTGTCTAAGGAGTAGGGTGACCCCCACATGACCTGTGAGCTCCGAGGTTTGAACCAGGGTAAGCTGGAGGTTCTACCAACCGGAGTTGTTGCTGGATTGTCATTAGGGAAGGATCCTTCTGATAATATTCAGATTAATATGGTGTACTAGTCCCAAAGCTCCCATACAAAGTGGGTTTTGAGGAAGGGAATTTCTAGGCAGCTAACCTTGCCAATTTTGCAAAGTTTGATTAGTTGGAAGATGGGTAACCCTAGCTAGTTGATACCCATGTAGGAAACCCTAGAAAGCTTATTCTATTGCATAGAGAAGGGGTACATATATAGAGAGACCTAAGAACCCTAACCCTAATGGGTCGGAGGCCTAACAGTGGTGCCGACCCACATACATATATTGTGTGATTGGTTGTTGCATGGTAGTAGCCTGGCTCGGCTTGGCTAGCACGTGAGGAGCCAGACTCATGTGGCCAGGCTAGGTCCATGCGGTAGGCTTTTGTTTGGTTATTTGTAGTACTGTGTATTCAGGCTAGATACAACTCTTGTTTGGTTGTCTGCATCAGAACAAAGATATGATAAAATAAATAAATCTTTAAAATTTGTACAACTGTAGTCTAGTTTTGATCGTAAAAATATCAAGAACATAGATCTAAAATCGGTTTCGCGATTAAACATTTCATCGATCATATATGTTAAAAACAAAATAAAAGTGTTATAGAAATGTGTGTCTACGCTCTGATTTGCATGCACACATCCTGCACCAACTATGCTCCTCACGTGCGTACCGTGCTAGCCTGGCTGGGAGGCAAATTTTGCATGCATGGAGCTTGGTTGGTGCATGTAGGGAACCAATCAAAAGATGCTTTAAGAATCCGCGCGTACAGATGCTCGTTACATACAAGGAACCAAACACACAGGTAGAACATGGGCGGGTCTAGCAAGGTAGGGGGATGCGGCAGATTCAACCTGACAGGGGGCTTTTGACGCTAGTGACTGGAGAAGCTTGAAGTAGAGGCGCGGGGCGCTGCCTGGCATCGGCACAGATAGGGAGGAGGTGGTCGACGCTAGGGAGTTGATGTGCCGTAGCAGGCACGACAGTAGAGAGGGAGGGGCACGCGCGGTGGAGGCGGAGAAGGCGCGACGACGGCAGATCGGGGACGAGGGCGGCCGCCGTGCACACGCCCAGAGTGGAGGGAGGGTCGCGCGAATCCGGGCGCCTGGCAGCAGGAGGCGCGACCAGGGGACGGCGGCGCGAACAGGCGGAGGAGGGGTTGGACGGTGTGACGACCATCATGGGGGAGGAGCTCGGTGGAGTCCTCATGGACGGCGGCACATGGAGCGCATGGTCCGGGCGCGAGCCCGCTTCTGACGATGGACTAGGGCGATGTCGAGCTCCGTGCTTAGACACTGATCCTGGGCAAGGGCGGAGGGACGACGCCCCATGGGGAGCCGGCGAGCCACGTGGACTTGGCAGCGCGACGCGGAGTCGAGCCCCACTCCGGCGGCCGGCACGACGCACCATGAGAATAGGGGAGAAGGTGGGCCGGCGACCGTGTGGACTGGGGAGAAGGCGAGCCGTGTGGGTGTGGGAGAAGGTGGGCCGATGGCCAGGGATGGTGGCCGCCCCCTGGAGGTAAGGATGAGCCTCCTTGGGACGGCGGTGCGGAAGCAGGGCCCAGCCGGCAGCCTGGCAGGTGGGAGGAGACGGCAACAACTATGGGGTGTGGAAAAAAGGGGAGAGAGAAATCTGGCTCTGGTACCAAGTTGGAAGACGGGAAACCCTAGCTAGCTGATACCATGTATATATAGAGAGAGAACTAGGAACCCTAACCCTAATGGGCCGGCGGCCCAACAGTGGTGCTGACCCACATACATATAGAACACACATTGTCTAACATGATTGAATCCAGGACCTCTGGGATACAAGTAGATACTACCCCTGGGCTAGATCTGTCCTTCCATAATATTAATATTAACTAGGTGAACGCCCGTGCGTTGTTACGGAGTGAACATGTTATGATAAGATATATTGAAATTAAAAATAAAAAAAATCTAATTTCCATTTTATGTTTTTGTTATCATCTTTTAAAGTTCTTCGTTTTGTTTCCTTGTAACAAACCTATTTTGTGGATCTACATGTGCTTGTACTCAGATGCAATACATGATATCATGTATTATAAATTTCTGCTTGTTATTTTTCTACCTTAGCACAAGGTGGTTGTTGATCATTGCCTAATTTTGGTTTCACTTTAGGTTACAAGAGCATATTACTTGAGTGGTCGATAAGCATTGCATTTTAATGTACATGGTGGATTTGTTCAATGTGTAAGACTTATGTAAAAATTCTTAACTTTAAAAGATAATAACAAAAACATAAAATAGAAATTAGATTTTTTTTTTAATTTCAATATATCTTATCATAACATGTTCACCTAGTAAATAGATAAAAGCTCCTTAGTACAACAAGAAAGAACAATATTGCTATTGGTTAGAAGGGGCGGGTTTTATTGGCTGTGTGTTGGTCAGGGAATGGGAATGGCAGTGGGCGCGAGAGAGACAGGACGGGGAATGGGAAAGGAAGGGAATGGGAACGGCAGCTAGCGCCTGAGAGGACGGGGAATGAGAATGAAAAAGGGAGAACATAGAATGGGAATGGGCTGAACCAGGAATGGCAGAACCAGAAATGACAGGCTACTCTTGCAGTCTTAATAAGTAGTAGAGATAAGAATGACAAATATAAAAATGGCTTATAAGATGAAAAATACAAGGATGCAAAGAACACATGAGATCAACATATAAGAGGCTAAAAGGGCTTAAATGACGTCAATTGATAGTGGAATCTTTGCATAGCTTAACATTAAATAAAAGGACATCTGGACATTGAACACCCAAGTATGTGGCTGGAATTTCTTGAAAGCTCTCCTTGAGCTATTAGTGTTATGACCGGCAGCCCAGCAGCCCAGCAGCCCTAGCCCTAATAAATTCAGTTAGTTTGTTAGATGGATAAATATCAGTTAGTTTATTTAGATGGATAAGTATTAGTTAGTTTGTTTAGATGGATAAGCATTAGTTTAGAACTCCTGTATATAGTTGGTTAGTTTGTTAGGGGGCTGCTATCACAACCTATATATTGTACCCTTTGGTTAAGGAAGAAATCAAGCATGCAATACTTGCCCGTGCTTCCCCCAACCCATCTACTGTTCACCCGCATACAATTCATCTGAGGGACTGTTCATACGCGACACTATTCATCTACGATCACTATTCGATAATTCCTAGCTCCGCCACTGCTTAGGCATCATACATGAAATAGGAACAAGTAGAATTATTATATTTAATTACGCTAACCAAAATTTGGACTCGAGGCCTATGGCTCTGATACCATATTGAGATGCATGCACCAACTAATTCAACCAAAAAGTTTTAACCGATGGAAAGGGATGGACAATTCACTTATATTTCTATAATGAAAAGAGGCGCAGTAAGAACAAGATTTGTGAATGCTTATTATAAATAGAGGTGATTAACCTAGAATTCAATTGCGCATTCTCTACTTTACAGTGCCAACTTTAAAGATTTCTTTGTTTATTTGTGTCTGATATCATAGGAACATATTTCGTCTATATCTGTAATGTATCATAGCTGGGTGCAAATGTGAGCTGAAATGATCATGACTCATGAGTGTTAGACTATTAGCCGCCGCCCGGTTTCCCTAGCCGCTACCACTACTGCCAGAGCCATGGCTAGTGGTCCCCCCTCTAGCTCCTCTCCACCCTCACCCCTTCCTCTCCACTGAGCCACCGTCGTTGCCCTTGCTGCCCCTTCCTCCAGCCACCGGCGCAACGACCTCTTTAGCTGTTGTTGCTGGCACGACTGCCATAGCCGGTGCCTGCCTATCGCTGCCTCTGCTCGGCGCGGGGCCTGGGCAACCCATGTCGCCTCTGTCTTTCCTAGTAGGCCCGTAGACCCCCCTCCCGCGGATCTCCCTGTATCGGCCACCGCCGCTGTAGCCCTAGCCACCGCCTGGGCGTAGTGTGCTAGGGCTATGGCCTGGCCATTGCCGGCCTGGCTGCCCCTGGCCTAGCTACCCTTGGTCTAGGCGTGGCTGGCCAGGGCCTCGCTACTATCAGCTTGGTCATCGTTGCATGGCTTCGGGCAGCCTGGACGCCGCTCCCTCCATCTCGAACATCTACTTTAGGCCCTCTCTATCCTTCGTACCTTTGTCGGATGCTCTGCCACCCATCGACGTTGTGGCTGCCCAATCCAGCTTTGTCATGGCCCTCATGACTGCTAAGGCAGTAGTGGCTGCCGCCTGGGAGCACGAACGCGTCGTTGCTCTCGCCTGGAAGCATGAACGCACTGTTGCCGATACCCTCGCCAGTCATACGTCCGCTGTGCGACCTTATCCTCCTCATCCTGCAACACTATGCCCTGGAAGACCATGTCCTCATTGACATAACGTCCCTCACTATCCCCTCCTGGCGACGGATGCATAATGGGGGGGGGGGGTCCTCTTCTAGATCCATTGGACATTCACTTTTGAGCTGCAGGATGTCGTTCGCGAGTGTGGCGGCACTGCCCGCAGACCTTGGTTGCCATTGAGGAGCAATTCTTTGGCAATTGTGGGGCTCATGCTCTTCACCTCAACGTCGCCTTTCAGACCTTTGTCTAGGAGGACCTCTCCATCATCGAGTATTGTCGCCAGATGAAAGGCTGGCAACCTCCCTTTGTGACCTCGGGGAGCCTGTCTCCGATCGCACACATGTCCTTAACCTCCTCCGTGGCTTCAATGAGCGCTACAATTACCTCTAGATTTGGATCACTCGCTCGGTCCCATTTCCCTTGTTTCCACAAGGTTTGCAATGACTTCATCCTCGAGGAGATCACCAAGGGGCGCCTCCTCGCTTCGACACCGCTATCGCTCTCTACAGCTCCACCCATGAGTGCCAGTCCTTGCGCCCGTCCTCTTCTACTCCTACCTTGGGGGGCTTGTCTTCACGCTCGTCTGTCCCTTTGGCCGTGGGCTCCACGCCCCTCCCTCCTAGCCCAGGCCCGGGGCAGGGCGAGTTTTAGGTGGGTCTTTGCTATCAGATGAAGGGTGACTATGGGGGTGGGGGTGGCTAGAGGGATGCCCCTTCGCCCTTTCCCTACAACCCATGGACCGGCTGCATCTCTATGTGGCCTGGCTTGGCCTGTCCTTGGGTGGACCTTCATTGCATCTGCCTCCACCCTAGACGGCTAACCTGACAATACCCCGCTCAAGGTATCCTCTCGACCCTCTCGCCACCAGCACCTTAGCCCGCTACTACCCCTACCACCCCACATCGTTCCTAGAACCGATGGTTTTAGTGGGTGGGATTTGCAGTCACTTACTAGCTCGTTCAGCACGATTATTCTAACTTCTTCTATCATTGACTGGGTTGCTGATTCCGGTGCGTCCTACCACATCGCTCTGGATGCTGGTATACTTTCTTCTTCTCACCCACCGCTTCTGTCTCATCCTTCATCTATCATAGGAACATTCTCCCGGTCACCTCTGTAGGTGATTTGGTTCTTCTCGGACCTTTCTATCTTCGCAATGTTCTTGTGGCCCCTATATCATTCAAAATATTTTATTTGTTCGTCAGTTTACCATTGATAACTCTTGCTCTATTGAGTTTTATCCTTTTGTATTGTCCGTGAAGGATCTTTCTACCCGGAGCCTTCTCGCCTACTATGATAGCTCTGGCCCCTGTACACCTTGCGACTGCCTGCGTCCACTTCTCCACCTACCGCTTCCACTACACATCGCTTTTGTCCTCGCCGCAGTCGCACACACTGACTACTTCCACTACCTCCAGCACTTGGCATCGTTGATCTGGTCATCCTAGCCCTGACGTGTTGTCCAAATTGTGTAGTAGTTCAGTTGTCTCTTGTACTAGGGGCACCTCTGAGCATCTATGCCACACATGTCAGCTAGGTCATCATATTTGACTTCCTTTCTCTAGCTCCTCTTAGCATGTGCATGATTTTGATCTCATACACTGATTTGTGGACCTCTCATGTTATCAGTGTTTCTGGTTATAAATATTATCTAGTGGTTATTGACGATTGCTCTCATTATTCGTGGACTTCTCCCTTGCGTTCGAAGTCCAACACATTTGCGTCTCTTTTGCACTTCATCACTTGGGTTTCTACTTAGTTTGGCCACACTATTAAGGTTGTCCAGTGTAACAATGGCCGTGAGTTTGATAACTCCTCTCGATCATTCTTCTCCCATGGTGTCTGGCTCCAGATGTCTTACCCCTATACTTCTCTTCAAGCAAGGTTGAGCACATGATTCGCATTATTAACAACATCATGTGTTCCTTGCTCTTTGATGCATCCGTTCCTGCTCGCTATTAGGCCAAGAGCCTCCACACCGCCACCTATTTTCTTAATCGCCTTACTACTAAGGCAGCTTGCGCTTCAACACCCCTCTCTGCTCTTTTTGGCACCACTCCATCCTATGATCATCTTTGCGTCTTTGGGTGTGCATGCTTCCCAACCTTTTTGCTACTGCTTCCCATAAGCTTTCCCCTCACTCCACCCATTGTGTCTTCCTCGATTACTCCCCTGATCACAAAGGGTACCGGTGTCCTGACCTCACCACTCATCATTTCTTGATCTCTAATCACGTCATCTTCGCCAGGACAAATTTCCCCTTATCAACCCCTCCCGGCCCACGATCGACTCTCTTCTCGAGTAAGACTTTCTTCTTGAACTTGATCTCGTGGCTCCCTTTGGTCAGCCACCCTTTATTTTTTTCACTGCAGGTTCATCCCTGTTGCCGCCGCCCGCGACACGTGTTCCCCTGGATTCCTTCCGGGCTATCCTACCGCCTAGGTCGGACTGTGAGCCCCTAGATGGCCTCTGCTAGACTGCCGGTAGCACCGTTGGCCCCGCCTTTGCCCTCACCTTCTCTGACCTCGCCCACGGCATTACGAATCTCCCAGGTGCCCTAGCTGGCCCTAGCCCCTTCTCGCTACGCCAACCCTATGCATGTCTATCAGGGACATGCACGGGTGGGTGAACCACCCCGCTCCCGGGCAGAGCCGACAGTGTATCATCCCCCCTTCTTCATTGTGACCCTCGCCGTGCCCACCTGATGGTGGCTTGATAGACTGCTAGGGTTCTTCGCCCTGTCAACTGTCTTGTCCTCTCCACGATCTCCTTCCTATCAGTCTCCCCCGTGTCGTCTTTTGTTCATAGTGCCCTCATCGATCCTCACTAAAGTCATGCTATGGAGGAAGAGTGTCACACCCGGATTTAAGGAACAAAGCCGGGTGCATCTCATATATACACCAGGGAAGACAACACATATAATAACAGAGTGCATAGAGATAAATGTCATAAATATCATAAATGTACTTGTTACATAGCGGAAGTCTTACAAAATAAATGATAAAATAAAACGAGCTAACTATTATTCCCTGGCGCCACAAAGCTGCCTGGGAGACACCACCTAGATCAAGTCGAAAGCCTCAGAGTTAGGTGGCTCCTCTTCGACCACCTGTTCTTCTCCTGTGGGGGGTGTGAGACAGCAAGAGTGAGCTCACATATCTTCATAGCTCAACAAGTCGTGGGGAATAATGTGCATGAACTCACCAAAGGTGGGAGTTCATGTGAAATGTAAGGCTAATCAACAAAATAAAGGCTGAAGCTGAGCATTGCTTTTATAAGTTGGTCAAAATTTTATTAGCAGTTACTAAGTGTAAGTAAATACCAAACCTTAGTCATAATAAATAAAAGTAACAATAAAATAATCCCAATGCGATGCAAATGACAAATTGAGTTTTAATTCCATAGATTAATCATGTGAGGGTCCGAGCTGCTCATGACTGTAAGCACGGCTAGTATACCAGTTTTACACTCTGCAGAGGTTGCGCATCTTTACCCACAAGTCATGTTACCCATCTGCCAAGAGACGACCAATCCCGTACACCTCTACCGAGGAGGCGAGGCAGGGTAACACTACGAGGCCTTTACAAAGTTCCACTAGCTTCAGAAAACCCGCTACAGTTTATAGGAAGCTCCAGTGCAGGAATCCCTCGCCTGACCGCCATCGCAGCAAAATCAACCCAGTGACCTCCCTACACTGACCACTCCCGTACTGCCCTTGCCCTTTTCGGGTAAGGAAGTCATCCACTAGCTTTCCTAGTTAATCAGCCAAGGACATCCCATACTACCCTTATGGTAGCACTGTTTTCCCGGATGGTCGCTCCATGTTCCCATTAACATAATGATCTTAACATGAACAGTAATAATAAATAAAGAATAAAAGTATAATCATGAATAATGTATCTCCATACCCAAATCCACATAAAGCAATAGCAAGTACTACCCAAAAATATTTCAGTAGTAAAACAAGGTATAAAGATAACCAAAACTGGGGTAACCTATTGGATCCCATCAAAATTAACCTATGCAGATCATTATGAATAATAAGAACATGGCTGGGTAAAAATAAGTGATCAAGGGCACAACTTGCCTTCAATGAGCTCCTGCTCAGCAACTTCTATCTGCTGAACCTCAGGATCCACAGTAGCTTGCTCGTCTACTCGCATCAACACAATACATACATAGTATAGCAAAAATTAACATCACACCAAACATGTAAATAGAATACACAGTAAAAATCTACACATTAAAATAAGAACCTAGGAACATAAATCATTAATTTTGGAGTTATGGATTTTAAGTTATGAATTTCCAAAGGTTTTATGTGCTTGAAATATGATTAAATGAGAAATTAATTTTCTTACTGTTTTTCTGTCAAAACAGAGACACTAGATGACAAACAATAATATTATAAAATTTTAGAAATTGGAATGAATCAATTTGGACTAAAAATGATTTTTCTATGCATTTTACAAGTTTCTGCAATTAATTTAATACTAAAATTCATTTTCTAATTGATTTTATGAATATTATTCTCTGTCTAGGCTGTGCCTCAATATCCAGGAAAGACATGAGCTTCATTATAAGCTTCCCGAGACACAATCAACAGTGCCACTGGACCACGAGTTTATTTCAGTGTTTGGCGGGGGCTCTTTAACAAAATGTACCCGCGAAGGGGTATGGCCAGATACTGGCCGTTCGATCTAACATGAGCGCTCAGATTAGATTTGGAACTCCCCGAACCGGTAACAAGTCGCAGCCGTCCGATCATCAAGGAACACACCAGATTTAAAATAACCTAACTAGACTAAGCGCCGCGCGATCCAGATCCAACGGTCCCCAAGCCCGATCTGTTCTCGCCCGCACACTAGCTGATCTCTGGCCCAGATTTATTTGGCCGAAGCGTTACACAACCAACTAATCTTCGTCGTCCAAAACCGGATCAACGGTCAGCGCACGTCTTCTCAACTCTGTCTCTCTCACCGACGGCGAACAGGACCCGACGGCGGTGCCATTGCTGTGGGCAATTATCTAGCACGCGAAGACCTAAGACCCTCATCTGAACGACTCTACACGACGCTAGGAAGATATAGAATCCGATCGAAGGCCTTACCAGAGACTGGGATTGGCCGAAGACGCTGGCCACGGAGAATGGCGGGTCCGCGGCAGAGTGTGTACGACGGCGAGAAATTCCTTCCCTGCGGTCCACCAACCGCGCCAGCCGTGGGCACCACAAGCACCAGAACGCCACAACGAAGGCCCCGACCGCAACCGAGGCCAAAGCGACGACCAAGTCGTGTATTCACGGTGGCGGCGGCACCCTCGCCGCGAGTCAGCGCACGGCGAGGAAATTGGAAGGGCACATGCGGTGCGAGTTGGGGAGTTGTGAGGGTAGAACGAAGGGGAGAGGGAGACGAACCCGGTTGTGCTCCTTTAAGGACGCGGACGTGGCCGAGGTGCCTCAACGGATTGCGCGAGATCTCCGCGCTCCGCCATGCTCGGCACATCCGTTGACGGGAAGGCGAGATGACAGGCGGGTCCCAGGGCGCAGCGAGTCACCAGGGTCGCGTCGCGCGCGCGGAGGAGCGACAGACAAGCGGGCCCTGAGCGCAGCGAATCGCCCGGTTCGCCTGGGCGCGGGTTGGCGGCATATGACGCGCGGGCCCGACTTGTCAGTGCCCGGTTGGGCGCGCGCGTGAAGGGAGTCTAGGGCCTCGCGGAGTCAGGCTGGCTGGGCCGCCATCCGAATTCGGCCCATGCAACCGAATTTGTTTCTATTCCTTTTTCTTTTTTCCTACTTTCAAATCTAGAATCTAAATTCAAATCTTGTGTCCAATTTTTCCTCAACTTATATTGTGTAATCATAAGTAATAATTTTGGGGATATTTTTAGATATATATATATATATATATTTATATCATTTTTTCTTATTCTCAAACCCAAATTTCTCTGATTTTATTTAATGTTCAAATTTTGAATTCAAATCTAGACTTGCCTTAATCATAATTTTTGTTTTGATGCACAAACAAGAAAAAGTCCAGCATGATGCACATATTATTTATGTGTTTTTGGTTATTTAATTACTTAAATAAGGGTGTTTACATGTGATATCAACATAGAAAAATTTTATATAGGAAAACCATTCCTTTTTATTTGGTTTACAATGTCGGGTATTACAAAGAGTACTAGGCCCTCCTTGCCAATCATACCTAGGATTTGGTGCCCCATTCTCCAGGTCGCAACGTGGTGAGTGCCTGAGTGGTGACTGGGAAGTGGGTCTAGACACATGCGCGAAAGTCCAATAGTTCTCTGGATAGGTACAAGGCCTGCTAGGTTCTCTAGGGCTTTACTCAACGTCCCGGGGTTGACGACGATGAGACGTTCAATCTAGTGGTGAAGCATGCTACTGTTTGTGCTGGTGTCTCATTGGATCTCTCGTTTTTGGCCTATTCATCAGCTAGATGTCAAGAGTGCCTTCCTCCATAGGACTCTTACATAGACTGTCTATTGTAGTAAATCTGTCGGCTTTGTTGACTCTGCTCATCCTGACATGGTCTACAAGCTCAACAAGTTCTCTATGGTATGAAGCACCCCCCGCACGCTTGGTATAGCAAGTTTGCTACATATCCGCTCTCCCTAAGCTTTGTTGTGGCTAAGTCGGACATCTTTGTGCATCTCTTGGCATAGCAGTGCCACTATGTACCTCCTCCTGTATGTTGATGACATTGTGCTCACTACCTCTTCTTCGGTCATGTTGCACCGTATCATCATAGCAAGAAGTCACAATGAAGGATCTGGGTCCTCTTCATCATTTCCTGGGGATGTCGTTGAGCGTCGCTCGAATCTTTAGCAATGTTAGTACACCCTAGATGTCCTAGAGCGCACTGGCATGCTAGATTGCAAGCCATGTGCGACATTGGTGGACACACATGCCAAGGTCTTTGGTGATGGTGCCTCTGTCAACGACCCACTGTCTAATGCAGTCTTGTCGGCACTCTGTCTCCGGTTGTACGGTGTTTCTTAGGCCAAGCTCATATCTTGGTCCTCCAAGCGTTAGGTTGTGGTCTCCTGCTTCAGTGCTGAGGCTGAGTACCGGGCTGTCGCTAGTGTGGTGTCTGAGACGAGCTAGTTGCGCCATCTCCTTCAGGAGTTTCATAGCCCTCACCAGGAGCATGCTTGTCTATTGCGACAACGTCAGCACCGTCTACCTCTTCGTCAACCTCGCCCAACACCAGCATACAAAGCATGTTGAGATTCATCTTCACTTCATCCATGAGCATGTTGCTGTCGGAGACGTCCACGTTCATCACATCCCGATGAGTTCGTAGTTTGCCTTATTTGATCTTTCCTTCTTGTTGCTCTCGAAATTTCTGTTCAGTTTCAATATCTGTCATGGCTAGAGTTTCGACTGCGGGGATGTTAAATTATTTCATTTCTGTCGAAGTGCTATGGGCCTAGAGCCCCCGCCCATGTAATATATAATATTGAGCTCACTTTTTACTCCTTCCAACAATAGCCCACTTTTTACTCCTTCGAACAATGATATTTTGCATATTCTCTTATTTGATTTAGTACCTCTGTCCCTTTTGTTGCAGCACACGTCATTGAGCCCTGATGGAAAGCTTGTTATTATTGTTGGTGATGACACAGATGCTTTACTTATTGATGCTAATTCAGGAAAGGTGAGTGTTTTGTTGCAAAAATCGGTTTAAAAAAGTCGGAACATATTCAAAATATGTGTTAGTGCATGGATTACAGTTAACATGCCTTTTTTATCTGGAACAGACTATTCATTCCATGAAAGGTCACTTGGATTTCTCCTTTGCTTCGGCTTGGAGCCCAGATGGCCTGACATTCGCCACAGGTAACCAAGACAAAACTTGTCGGATTTGGGATGCCAGGAATCTCACCGAGTCTGTCCATGTCTTGAGAGGCAACGTTGGAGCAATAAGATCTATTCGTTTTACATCCGACGGGCACTTCTTGTCGATGGCAGAAGCAGCAGACTTTGTCCACATCTTTGACATCAAAAGTGACTACAATAAGAGACAGGAATTGGATTTCTTTGGCGAGGTATCCGGTATGTCCTTCAGCCCCGACACGGACACACTTTATGTTGGAATCTCGGACAGGACATATGGCAGCCTACTTCAGTTTGGCCGCCTCTACAATTATTCATACCTCGACTCACTACTATGAAGGTCAAAGAAAATATGTGTTTTCCCTCGGCTTATAATCAACCCAGATTAGGCATCCCAAATGAAATTTAATTTAGCCTGGTATTCCTCGTAAAGAATCCTGTACCCTGGTGTATGTGTACATAAAAAAACTGTATTTTATAGACACCAGTAGTCTGCTACCCTGCTTTCAGATAGGTATATAAGGTGTCAGGATTCAAATCGCAAGTTAGATCTCAATTCGTTATAGCACAAGATGAATCCATAAAGTCAGAACTTTGCATGTTAAGGGCTTGCTCGTTTTGATCTCAATCCATATGGATTAAGTAAGATTGTGTGCCTCCGTCCACGTGCAGGAGCGGCCTCATTGTGGCGCTTCCCGACACATGGGTTCTAGGTGGAAGTGAGATAAATAGGAGATGGGGGTTGTACCAAACGCCTTTTGTTCTTAGATCCATGGTGGAGTGGAGATACTCCACGGTGAATCTAGGTGAATGTCAGATCTAAATTCACTTTTTTTATTATTGAAGCTCTACCAAACAAGCTCTTAGGTATGATTTGGTGGATTTTTAGCTAGTTGGCTCTTTCATCTACTATAGCAAGAAACTGTTTTTTATCTCTATCCTTAAAATGAAGAATTAGGAGCCTGCAAAGTCACTCTTTTACTTTACCAAGTATGGTTTCTTCGAATATTGTAGAAAAGAACCACAATTATTTTATACTTCCTTCGTTCTAAATTATAATGTATTTTAACTTTTTTAATATATTTCTTTTATTGCAAATCTAGATAAGTGTAATATTCAAGTGCCTAACAAAAATTATGTATCTAGAAAACCAAAATATTTTATTATTTGAAATGAAAGGATTAATATGCAAGTCTATCATCTAGCTTCAACGAAACTTCTATTATAGATGGAAACACATATGGTGGCTTCCTACACGAGGATGTCCTTTGAGCAATCTCTTCAATAGTACAACATACTGTAACGTATCCTGTGCACATAGATCCTTTGTACTCATATGAGTACTTGTAACGTATCCTGTGCACATAGATCCTTTGTACTCATATGAGTACTTTAAATCTGGTGCATCCACGATCAATCCAACGATGTCCAATAATTTTTCATTTATCTCCTTCCACCTTTGCTTGGTGTCTTGTGTTATTGGAGCTAAGGTGAGAGGGGGTACGTGAAAAATTGTTGTGCATCATTGGATTGCTCACGGATGCACCATATGTAAAATGCTCATATGAGCACAGAGACTGTGAGTACAAGATACATTTCATGCTGCAACGCCATGGGTTTTTGCTCACTTGAGCACTCGAGATAGCCATCAAATTTCAAATTATAGTGGCCTAAATCTAGACTAAGCACATAAGCAATGGTCTAACTAACCTAATCATTTTGCAAAACACACGCTAATCATTGAGTATTTGACTAAGGTCTTTTGTAGCTAGAGCTATACAAATGAGTCTCAACTCACACAACTTGCATAACGGGGTATATATAGCCAACAACCTCAAATATAACCATTAGGCCGCACAACAGCTCTTTACGTAGGCACCAAACATGTCCAGTGCACCCACTAGACATGTCTAACATGTCTGGTGCATCCATATTAGCTAGTCATTGGTTTTTATCTATTATCGACCGTTGGAGATTAGAAGTTTGGTGCTACCTTCGATGTACATTGGACACGTCTAGTGCCTTATTGATGCCTCCAATTCTTCTCTACAACTTTGTTTCTAAAATACCTCTTATTTAGGGGAACATATCCTATACACAGGACCTTCGTGCACCCACGCATAAAATCAATCTAGACCCTTTGTCTAATAACCTTCGTCCGGGCACTCGATTTTTTTAGCAAATATGTAGCTACACGTGAGGAAGGAGAGTGGAAGGTGTTTTCGTAAAACACGTAAGCTGAAGAATGTTGGACGAAGGAATTGATTTTGTGCATTGGTGCATAAAGGAAGTCTTGTGCACAAGATACGTCCCACTATCCGATGTGGGGTCTGTTGCACCACTGGATGTGTTTGGTGCCTGAGGTATAATGCAAACCTTGATGTCTAGTGCCCTAGTTATAGTTATCATTCTTTGAGACAACACAGTTGTTCTCCTGTGCCACATTGGACTCGTCCGGTGCTGCCGAGGAACAAATATTCCATTTTATTACCTCATGTGTCTTTGTTTGGTCTTTTGCATCTTAAGCCTGAGACTTTGGCATGTAATTGTATATATTCAATATGTCTACTAATGTCTTGCTTGAGGTGTTGATCACCCGAGTCACTTCATCTAAGTCTGAGTTCACTTCACATACTATTGGACTACATAAAATACACTAGCAAAAAATGTTAGTACAATTGGTCATGTTGATCATCAAACACTAAAACCTAAATATAAATGGGACAAGGTCCATTTTTCTTACAATCTCCCCTTTTTGGTGATTGATAACAACAAGACCAAAGCAAATAAATAATAGATAATCAAATTTAAATGCAATCTACTTGCTATGATGAAGTGCAAAGGCAACATCATATGATACTAAAAGATACCAATTGAATGCATAGATGATACTTATCTTGCCCTTGCCATTGTCTTCTTTGAAAGATACCAATTGAATGCATAGATGATACTTATCTTGCCCTTGCCATTGTCTTCTTTGTGTGTTATTATGGACTTAAGTCTTCGTCTAACTCCATAATCTACTTCCTCCCTTTCTTGGACCATTTTCTAGAATAGAGTTCTCTCCTATTTTCCTTAAAGCCCCCTAACAAAATATGACTTATATGTTTGATGTCAGATGAAGGCTTCATAATTTACATTGTGGATTTTGGCATTTGTTATGGGTTGGATTTTCTTTTGGTGCTACAAATTCTCCCCCTTTGAAATCAAACACCGAAAGGAAGACATTAGTAACACAAGGGATGATCAAATTTTTGGATCCTTTGTATGTGGTAGGAAATTGATCATAAAACTTGATTTTCACATTAGATAGACTAAGCTTGCCCTAAGTGTATCCGTACATATGGTCAGTGGCAAAGCATATGCATAACAGACTAATTAATGCACAACAGAGTTTAGCCTATATAATGCATGGAAAAAGCATATAATATGTATCAATTGAAAGATAACAAATTGATACTAGTTTAAAGTGAAAACCAAATTGAAGCTATTCCATTTGAGTTGAAGCATGGTGCTTATCTCTAGAGACTCCATTTTCCTTGCAATGAGACTGCTATACACATGATATGCTTGAAATAAGTGTTAGTATCAAAGATACCAACTTGTAGAGTGACCTCCCAGTAAAAGTGTGCATACAAGTTTGGAATACTTATAAGAGACATGCACTAAGACTTTAATGGTCAAAGTACCACTTGAAGGATAATTGATAGTCGCCTAGAGGGGGGGTGAATAGGGCGAAACTGAAATTTACAATTATAAACACAACTACAAGCCGGGTTAGCGTTAGAAATAAAGAAACGAGTCCGCGAGAGAGGGTGGAAAACAAATCGCAAGCAAATGAAGAGTGTGACACGCGGATTTATTTTACCGAGGTTCGGTTCTTGCAAACCTACTCCCCGTTGAGGAGGCCACAAAGGCCGGGTCTCTTTCAACCCTTCCCTCTCTCAAACGGTCCCTCGGACCGAGTGAGCTTCTCTTCTCAAATCACTTGGGAATCAAACTTCCCGCAAGGACCACCACACAATTGGTGTCTCTTGCCTCAATTACAAGTGAGTGTTTGATCACAAGAAAGAATGCGAAAGAAAAGAAGCGATCCAAGCGCAAGAGCTCAAATGAACACTACAAATCACTCTCTCTAGTCACTAAGTCTTTGTGTGGAGTTGGGAGAGGATTTGATCTCTTTTGGTGTGCTTTGCAATGAATGCAAGCTCTTGTATAGTGGTTGGAAGCTGGAAAACTTGGATGCTTTGAATGTGGGGGTGGTTGGGGTATTTATAGCCCCAACCACCAAACTTGACCGTTGGTGGAGGCTGTCTGTCGTATGGTGCACCGGACAGTCCGGTGCACACCGGACAGTCCGGTGCACACCGGACAGTCCGGTGCACACCGGACATGTCCGGTGCGCCAGCCACGTCACCAATGCTGTTGGATTCTGACCGTTGGAGCTTCTGTCTTCTGGGCCCGCCTGGATGTCCGGTGCACACCGGACATGTACTGTTCAATGTCCGGTGCGCCAGTATGGGCGTGCCTGACTTCTGCGCGCTTCTGGCGCGCATTGAATGCGCCTGCAGGTGACCGTTGGCACGAAGGCACCTCTGGTCTGGGGCACCGGACTGTCCGGTGTACACCGGACAGTGTCCGGTGCACCAGAGGACTCCAACTCAAACTTGCCACCTTCGGGAATTTCCAGAGGCACTCCGCTATAATTCACCGGACATGTCCGGTGCCCCAGACCAGAGGTGCCTTCGGTTGTCCCTTTGCTCCTTTGTAGAATCCAATATTTGATCTTTTTATTGGCTACGTGTGAACCTTTTACACCTGTATAACTTATACACTAGAGCAAACTAGTTAGTTCAATTATTTGTGTTGGGCAATTCAACCACCAAAATCAATTAGGAAAATAGGTGTAAGCCTAATTCCCTTTCAATCTCCCCCTTTTTGGTGATTGATGCCAACACAAACCAAAGCAAGTATAAAAATGCATAATTGAACTAGTTTGCATAATGTAAGTGCAAAGGTTGCTTGGAATTGAGCCAATATTAATACTTACAAGATATGCATGGATTGCTTCTTTGTTTTTAACATTTTGGACCACGCTTGCACCACATGTTTTGTTTTTGCAAACTCTTTTGTAAATCCTTTTCAAAGTTCTTTTGCAAATAGTCAAAGGTAAATAAATAAGATTTTGCAAAGCATTTTCAAGATTTGAAAATTTCTTGCAAATAGTCAAAGGTAAATAAATAAGATTTTGCAAAGCATTTTCAAGATTTGAAAATTTCTCCCCCTGTTTCAAATGCTTTTCCTTTGACTAAACAAAACTCCCCCTAAATGAGATCCTCCTCTTAGTGTTTAAGAGGGTTTTGATATATCATTTTTGAAATACTACTTTCTCCCCCTTTTGAACACAATAAGATGCCAATTGAAAATACTCTTTTGAAAAACTAAGTTTTTGAAATTGGTGGTGGTGCGGTCCTTTTGCTTTGGGCTCATACTCTCTCCCCCTTTGGCATGAATCGCCAAAAACGGAATCATTAGAGCCCTCGAAGTACTTTCTTCCCCTTTAGTTATAAATAAATGAGTTAAGATTGTACCAAAGACGAAGTCCTTTTGCTCTCTCCTCCAAAGATGGAGAGTGACACGGAGCGACGACGAAGGATGAGTTACGGAGTGGAAGCCTTTGTCTTCGCTGAAGACTCCAATTCCCTTTCAATACACCTATGGCTTGGTTTGAAATAGACTTGAAAGACACATTAGTCATAGCATATGAAAGAGACATGATCAAAGGTATATAAATGAGCTATGTGTGCAATCTAGCAAAAGAAATTGCGCGAATCAAGAATATTGAGCTCATGCCTAAGTTTGTTAAAAGTTTGTTCATCAAGTGGCTTGGTAAAGATATCGGCTAATTGATCTTTAGTATTAATGTAAGAAATCTCGATATCTCCCTTTTGTTGGTGATCCCTTAAAAAGTGATACCGAATGGCTATGTGTTTAGTGCGGCTATGCTCGACGGGATTATCCGCCATCTTGATTGCACTCTCATTATCACATAGCAAAGGGACTTTGGTTAATTTGTAACCGTAGTCCCGCAGGGTTTGCCTCATCCAAAGCAATTGCACGCAACAATGGCCTGCGGCAATGTACTCGGCTTCGGCGGTGGAAAGAGCGACCGAATTTTGCTTCTTTGAAGCCCAAGACACCAAGGATCTTCCCAAGAACTGGCAAGTCCCCGATGTGCTCTTTCTATTGATTTTACACCCTGCCCAATCGGCATCTGAATAACCAATCAAATCAAAAATGGATCCCCTAGGATACCAAAGCCCAAACTTAGGAGTATAAGCCAAATATCTCAAGATTCGTTTTACGGCCGTAAGGTGAGCTTCCTTAGGGTCGGCTTGGAATCTTGCACACATGCATACGGAAAGCATAATATCCGGTCGAGATGCACATAAATATAGCAAAGAACCTATCATCGACCGATATACCTTTTGATCCACGGACTTACCTCCCGTGTCAAGGTCGAGATGCCCATTAGTTCCCATGGGTGTCTTGATGGGTTTGGCATCCTTCATTCCAAACTTGCTTAGAATATCTTGAGTGTACTTGGTTTGGCTTAGGAAAGTGCCATCTTGGAGTTGCTTTACTTGAAATCCTAAGAAATACTTCAACTCCCCCATCATGGACATCTCGAACTTTTGTGTCATGATCCTACTAAATTCTTCACACGTAGACTTGTTAGTAGACCCAAATATAATATCATCAACATAAATTTGGCATACAAACAAGTCATTTTCAAGAGTTTTAGTAAATAAAGTAGGATCGGCCTTTCCGACTTTGAAGCCATTAGCGATAAGAAAATCTCTAAGGCATTCATACCATGCTCTTGGGGCTTGCTTGAGCCCATAAAGCGCCTTAGAGAGTTTATAGACATGGTTAGGGTACTCACTATCTTCAAAGCCGGGAGGTTGCTCAACATAGACCTCTTCCTTGATTGGTCCATTGAGGAAGGCACTTTTCACGTCCATTTGATAGAGCTTAAAGCCATGGTAAGTAGCATAGGCCAATAATATGCGAATTGACTCAAGCCTAGCTACGGGTGCATAGGTTTCACCGAAATCCAAACCTTCGACTTGGGAGTATCCCTTGGCCACAAGTCGAGCTTTGTTCCTTATCACCACACCATGCTCATCTTGCTTGTTGCGGAAGACCCATTTGGTTCCTACAACATTTTGGTTAGGACGTGGAACTAAATGCCATACCTCATTCCTAGTGAAGTTGTTGAGCTCCTCTTGCATCGCCACCACCCAATCCGAATCTTGGAGTGCTTCCTCTACCCTGTGTGGCTCAATAGAGGAAACAAAAGAGTAATGCTCACAAAAATGTGCAACACGAGATCTAGTAGTTACCCCCTTATGAATGTCGCCGAGGATGGTGTCGACGGGATGATCTCGTTGGATTGCTTGGTGGACTCTTGGGTGTGGCGGCCTTGTTCTTCATCCTCCTTGTCTTGATCATTTGCATCTCCCCCTTGATCATTGCCGTCATCTTGAGAAGGCTCATTTGCTTGATCTTCTACTTCATCAACTTGAGCCTCATCCTCATTTTGAGTCGGTGGAGATGCTTGCGTGGAGGAGGACGGTTGATCTTGTGCATTTGGAGGCTCTTCGGATTCCTTAGGACACACATCCCCAATGGACATGTTCCTTAGCGCGATGCACGGAGCCTCTTCAATACCTATCTCATCAAGATCAACTTGCTCTTCTTGGGAGCCATTAGTCTCATCAAACACAACGTCACAAGAAACTTCAACTTGTCCAGAGGACTTGTCAAAGACTCTATATGCCTTTGTGTTTGAATCATATCCTAGTAAAAAGCCTTCTACAGTCTCAGGAGCAAATTTAGATTTTCTACCTCTTTTAACAAGAATAAAGCATTTGCTACCAAAGACTCTAAAATATGAGATATTGGGCTTTTTACCGGTTAGGAGTTCATAGGATGTCTTCTTGAGGATTTGGTGTAGATATAACCGGTTGATGGCGTAGCAAGCGGTGTTGACCGTCTCGGCCCAAAACCGATCCGAAGTCTTGTACTCATCAAGCATGGTCCTAGCCATGTCTAATAGAGTTCGATTCTTGCTCTCCACTACACCATTTTGTTGTGGCGTGTAGGGAGAAGAGAACTCATGTTTGATGCCCTCCTCCTCAAGGAAGCTTTCAATTTGAGAGTTCTTGAACTCAGTCCCGTTGTCGCTTCTAATCTTCTTGATCCTTAAGCCGAACTCATTTTGAGCTCGTCTCAAGAATCCCTTTAAGGTCTCTTTGGTTTGAGATTTTTCCTGTAAAAAGAATACCCAAGTGAAGCGAGAATAATCATCCACTATTACAAGACAATACTTACTCCCGCCGATGCTTATGTAAGCAATCGGGCCGAATAAATCCATGTGGAGTAGCTCAAGCGGCCTGTCGGTCGTCATGATGTTCTTGTGTGGATGATGGGCACCAACTTGCTTTCCTGCTTGGCATGCGCTACAAACCCTGTCTTTCTCAAAATGAACATTTGTTAGTCCTAATATGTGTTCTCCGTTTAGAAGCTTGTGAAGATTCTTCATCCCAACATGTGCTAGTCGGCGATGCCAGAGCCAGCCCATGTTAGTCTTAGCAATTAAGCAAGTGTCGAGTTCAGCTCTATCAAAATCTACCAAGTATAGCTGACCCTCTAACACTCCCTTAAATGCTATTGAATCATCACTTCTTCTAAAGACAGTGACACCTACATCAGTGAAAAGACAGTTGTAGCCCATTTTGCATAATTGAGATACAGAAAGCAAATTGTAATCTAATGAATCTACAAGAAAAACATTGGAAATAGAGTGGTCAGGGGATATAGCAATTTTACCCAATCCTTTGACCAAACCTTGGTTTCCATCCCCGAATGTAATAGCTCGTTGGGGATCTCGGTTTTTCTCGTAGGAGGAGAACATCCTTTTCTCCCCTGTCATATAGTTTGCGCACCCGCTGTCTAGTATCCAACTTGAGCCCCCGGATGCATAAACCTACAACACAATTTTAGTTCTTGACTTTAGGTACCCAAATGGTTTTGGGTCCTTTGGCATTAGATACAAGAGCTTTGGGTACCCAAACACAAGTCTTTGACCCCTTGTGCTTGCCCCCAACATATTTGGCAACTACTTTGCCGGATTTGTTAGTCAAAACATAAGAAGCATCAAAAGTTTTAAATGAAAGACTATGTTCATTTGATGCATTAGGAATTTTCTTCTTAGGCAACTTAGCACGGGTTGGTTGCCTAGAGCTAGATGTCTCACTCTTATACATAAAAGCATGGTTAGAACCAGAGTGAGACTTCCTAGAATGAATTTTCCTAATTTTGTCCTCGGGATAACCAGCAGGGTATAAAATGTAACCCTCGTTATCCTGAGGCATGGGAGCCTTGCCCTTAACAAAGTTGGACAATCTTTTAGGAGGGGCATTAAGTTTGACATTGTCCCCCCTTTGGAAGCCAATGCCATCCTTGATGCCAGGGCGTCTCCCACTATAGAGCATACTTCTAGCAAATTTAAATTTTTCGTTTTCTAAGTTATGCTCGGCAATTTTAGCATCTAATTTTGCTATATGATCATTTTGTTGTTTAATTAAAGACATGTGATCATGAATAGCATTAACATCAACATCTCTACATCTAGTGCAAATAGAAGTGTGCTCAACGGTAGATGTAGAGGGTTTGCAAGATTTTAATTCTACAACCTTAGCATGCAAGATATCATTCTTAGTTCTAAGGTCGGAAATGGTAGCATTGCAAACATCAAAATCTTTAGCCTTAGCAATTAATTTTTCATTTTCATTCTTAAGGCTAACAAGAGATAAGTTCAATTCTTCAATATTAGCAAGCAAATCATTATTATCATTAAGATTGGGAATTGAAACATTACAAGCAATAGAATCAACCTTAGCTAATAAGTTAGAATTTTCATTTCTAAGGTTGTCTATAGTCTCATGGCAAGTGCTTAGCTCACTAGACAATTTTTCACATTTTTCTACTTCTAGAGCATAAGCATTTTTAACCTTAACATGCTTCTTATTTTCTTTAATAAGGAAGTCCTCTTGAGTGTCCAAGAGGTCATCCTTTTCATGAATGGCACTAATCAATTCATTAAGTTTCTCCTTTTGTTGCATGTTGAGGTTGGCAAAAAGAGAACGCAAGTTATCTTCCTCATCACTAACATTTTCATCACTAGAGGATTCATATCTAGTGGAGGTTTTAGATTTAACCTTCTTTTTGCCGTCCTTTGCCATGAGGCACTTGTGGCCGACGTTGGGGAAGAGAAGTCCCTTGGTGACGGCGATGTTGGCGGCGTCCTCGTCGTCGGAGGAGTCGCTAGAGCTTTCGTCGGAGTCCCACTCCCGACAAACATGGGCATCGCCGCCCCTCTTCTTGTAGTATTTCTTCTTCTCCTTCCTTCTCCCCTTCTTGTCGTCGCCCCTGTCACTGTCACTAGAAATAGGACATTTGACTATAAAGTGATCGGGCTTACCACACTTGTAGCAAACCTTCTTGGAGCGGGGCTTGTAGTCTTTCTGTAACACCCCAGGTGTTACCATGGCTAGAGCACATCTTGGCACTAAGGACTGTGAATTATATGGGGTAAAGGCTTAGGGAAACACCTAAGAACTTTGGAGATCATGTGTTAATCAAGTTGCCAATGACCTAAGAAGCATTACTCTAATCCTTGCTCACTTACTACCTTGGATAAGAGGGGAGAAGAACCCTAGACCTCTCTTAAACCCTATCTCCCAAAACCCTAGGTAAGAGGGGAAAGAGAGTGAACAAGTGTGCAAAGCATGAGTAATTTTTACCCAAACCTTAACTAACCTTATAACCATCAATTAGGGGAGGGAAATATTGCAAAAATACCCCTGAAGAAACCCCAATTCAAATCTCCAAGTGGAGAGAGAGCTAGAGCTCTCTATTTTCCTCTAAGTCAAATTCTAACCCTAATCCAAAGAACAACCGTGTTCACCTTGAAGATGGCACCAAAACCACTTAGGTTCTATACCAAAAATGTGGTATACCACCTAAGGCACCCCCTGGAAAAAGTGGAAACCGAGACTTTGACGTTTGACAGGTTTTGGCATCAGTTTTGTCGCGGTGTGGGCAGTGAGACAAGCCAGATTTGGCGCCCGTCTATCTCCTGATCTAGGGCGTATCCTCCATTGGAACTCGCACATGTGAGATAGCCCTAGGTGCCAGGAAGAGGTCTGCGCCGGATTCATGGCAAGATTCGCACGTTTGCGATCTCTGGAGACGTTTGAACAATGGAAGAAACACACCTCCACGTGTTCGACGCTTCCTGCCCGCGCCAGAGCACGCTCGCGCGCGCCCCCGCATGCCCAGCGCCGCGCCCGAGCCAAGCCAGCGCCATGGCCCGCGCTCGCGCCTATAAAGCCCTCCCAGGCTTCGACTGCACTCTTCCGCGCACCCTCAAACCTCACCGGAGTCTAGCTCGCCGCCGTTTGCCCGTGCGCAGCGTGTCCGCGGCCGCCCAATCCCTCTGTCACCGTAGACCGGCCAATAGAGCCATTCCCAACCCCGTCCAGCCCTCGGAGAAGACTGTGCACCCCTCCGTAAAGCTCCCCGAGCGAGGAATCGGAGTTTGCTTCGCCGGAGAGGCCAGTCCACGCTCGCCGGAGCTCTCAACCCCGCCGGAGTACGTGGACCGGGTAATCCACTCAACCATCCTTCGATTCCTTGTGCACACGGTCACTACGTTACCCCGTGAAGCTCACCGTGCCCTTGGATTGAACCAGTTCGCCGTGGTTTGGCCGGTACACTCGTCGCCGACGAGGACACCCGCCTGCGCGCGTGGACCGGGCGATTCCGGCCATCCCCGACGTCAAGCCGTACCTCGACGTGACCGCCAGAGTCTCCCCGAGCCAACCCCACCCTTCGCCGGACCTCCCTCGCCGCCGGTAAGCCGCGCCACCCTTTTCTTTCTCGCGGTTACTGTTTGCATAAGGGGAAGGACTGCGGGTGAGAGGGAGAGAAGGTCAGGGGGTTTTGTGAAATGTCAGAGACACAGGGGAATAGTGGCGCGAGGGTAGATTTGCGAAGGTTGATTTAGTTTAAACCCAGGGACCTCGGTGTAAACTGTTTTTCCAGAAAACCTTTATTAAATCTGTTTTTAATTTGAACAGAAACTTTGAAAATCCATAACTTCTGTTTAGTTCATCCAAATTTGGTCAAACCAATTTTGTCAGACTCTAAATAATGTAACCTACTTAAGAAAAATATAAAACCCCCTATGTACTATAGAAAACTTTAAAGCTCTGATTTAATTATAGTTTTGACCAAAAGCTCAATAATAGGGCCAAAATTAGTTGCACTATTTGACTGGGGTTAGAAAAATTTTGAGAAGTTTGTATCTACCTACTAACCCAAATAAAAATGTTAAACCTCTCAGTCCACTCCATTAAGTTAGTTTTTACCCCTTATTCTATAATATGCTTAAGGATAAGAAAAATAGAAAATGTAATTTAAACAATGAACCAGAGAACACCTCTATTTTTGTTAGGATACTTATTTAATGTAGTTCACTGGAAAAATATATCATACCCTGGTTCAGTATAACATAAGTAGGATACCTTTTTATTTTAATAAAACAAGTGAAACTTAGAAAAACTCTACAAAATAACCCCAAGGTAAAAACACCCCCACCCTTGGGATAACTAATGTTTTATTAATGAGAACTTAGGAAAAATATGAAATCTGCTGTTTGACATTTTTCAAATAATAATGTAGTAGAAAGTGCCTTTTTGACATTAAACTTAAGAAAATCATAACTAAATAACCACCCCTTAGTTTTCTGTGATTTTTAGCACAGAAGCCTATCATTACTATTGGATGCCAGCAAAAATACCCTCTAGGGCAGAACGCACCCCTAACTAAGAGATGTAGTGTAAAGTGGCCCATTTTGCATAACTATTGTTATTTTTGTTTAAAGCCTAGCCTTTGTACTTTAAGCCTCAAATTCTTAAAACCAGCTAGATCAGCAAATGGCAACCCACTGTACTTTTTACAGAATTTTTGGAAAATATTAAACCCCTGTCATAGTTCAAACCTACCCTAGAAACCCTAAGTAGAAATTAAGAAAAGGGAAATGAATAGTGGTAATTAATGTCATCTTAAAACCCTTGTAAATTTGTCCACTGAAATCTATAAAGACAATACAAATCCACTATGTTATCCTAAAAGAAAACCTAAGCCTAAAAGGTAATAAGTATATGTATATATACCACTAGAAGCCCCACATAACCAAGAAACCCTAAGTTACTTCTTGACTTAATTTCTTTTAGCTTAATGTTATTAAATCTTGCATAATCATGACATACATGTTCATTGCATCTCGATAGACTGTAACCTTGCTGACGGAGAATACATCCTCGTGCCGGAGCAAGGAGCTGCTCAGGAGGTAGCCCCGGATCCAGCCCCAGAGTCTGCACCAGAGGACCTGCCTGCCACTGCTTTGGAAGGCAAGCCCCGGTTTTATGCATAACCTGTAAATTATGCTATTTTACTTCACTTAATGATTGTAGGATTGATTGTGCACATAGGTGTAGGAATTGTTTGGAACCTTAGTTGCATGATCTCAGGAACCCTGTTGAGATGAATACTAGTATGCTAGGTCGAGTAGCTGCTTTATTAAGTAGGATCTCGGTAGAAGACGAGTGATTTTTCTAGCACTCGCGCGAGGTCAGGACATTGATTGTACCCACTTTCATATCGTACTGATGTTGGGTGTGGGCAACCATCCATGGGGATTGGTTGTTCACGGGATAAAAATTTGAATAAGGATTAAGGTGTGGTACCGCGAGTCAAGCGTTTGAACGTACTAAACACATACCGAGAAATATGGTAAATCGGTAAGCCTAGTACCTGAGTGAACCTGCCCGCAGACATATCCCCTCACGCGACCTGAGACGAGGTCTCCCATTCCGGTTATGGTGGGTACAAGTGCGGTCACTGCACGACGGCCAGTCGGGGTCAGTGAGGCATTGTACGCCAAGGCGGTGAGCCCTGATCTGTTGCCAGGGAATCGATGGGGACGGTTGATGTGTGTGGGGACGGAGTGCCCCTACATGTCGTGTGTTTAGGTTTACCTTGCAAGGATAAAAACTCGATTCGAATCGTCTGCTTCTCGCAGCTAATGAGATTGCTTGATCCATGCTGCTACATTGAGTAACAAGTGGAATTGTGCTGAGATGATACAAGATGTTGATTGCTAAAAATGTTTGCTACTATGTATGAATAGATAGTACATCTTTAGCCTTAAGAGAGTCACACTTAATTTTGACAAAGTTAAAAACTTGATTTAGAAACTCAGCTAGTGCTTTTGGCAACCAAACCCCACAGCCAAACAGCTGCATGTCTAGAGGTAGAGGAGTAGACTCCTCACACCGGGTAAGTCTAGCTGAGTATTAGTATACTCAGCCTTGCTTGTGGCATAATTTTTTACAGGTTCTCTGGAGGAAATGGTTGCTGGAGTGACTTGGCCGTCCATCTTGCCACCGGGTTGGACTGTCGAGTGGGACCCTGCCTCGGCTGAGGAGGAGCATGAGGAGTGATGGGACAGGCTTCCCCATCTCTCTATTTATTTCCCGTTAGTTTATTTTCCGCTGCACTTCGAACAATGATGGTTACTTTTGCAAAAACTCCGATGATGATGATGGTGATGTAATAATTTAATACTCTGACATGTATGGTTTTATGCTTTATTGTATTTGCTCTGTGACTCACCTTCGAGTGAGATTGTGGTACTTGATCCTGTCAGTGGCCGTGTCGGACTAGATCCGAAGGATTGACGAGTTATTCCCATTTAAGTGTGGTCTAGCCTCTAAGGCGGGGCTTAGGCACTTAAGTTGGAATAATTCGGGCAGTTCCGCCACAGCTGGTATCGGAGCTTGTACCACCACAGAGGAATCAATAAAATGTAAATACCATCATTTTTCCATGTAAAACTTGATAGAAACAATGTTGGATAGATAGTAGGACGAGCAGGATAGACCTAGGATGTGAAGCCTTAGGGTAATAGAAGGGTAGCTAGGTGGCTAAGTAACTAGGCCCTACAGGCCGCTTTTACAGGATGGGAGTCCTTCCCGATTCCTTTTATCTTGTTGTGAGGTCGTTCAGGACGAGCATGCATGCATTCTTAATTAAGCAAATGGATAACTGAGTAAAGGACTTAAAAACAAGATAACAACCAACTAGGTCCCCAGTGCCCTTTTCATTTAACTAGAGAAAGGCTGAGTTTTATTTTCCTTGTTCTTTTATAATTCTTTTTCTTTTACTTACGCTTAACCGTACACAGATGACTTCCCACGGATCCTCCGATGATGGAAATGCACTGACCCACACTGACGGGCTTGCACGAGAGGGCTTTCCCCGCATTTTATGGGAGGTACTTCAGGGGGCCGGATACGCGACACCCCCTCAGTACGCGGTGCAGCAGTTCGAGAAGCACAGAGTGCCCCGCTGTAGGGTGAGGATGACCTTGGAGCCTCATCCCCTGCAGCCAGGCTGGCGCTCTTTGGACTCCGAGTCTTTCGGATACCGAGCGGAGGACACGATCGAGGCGATCGCTCTGCATGGATTGACTACTTTCTGCGGATTCCATCCTTTGGAGCTGGCTACCCACCCCATTGGCTTGTTCCCCGCTGAGAGGGAGGACGACCCAATGTGGAAGGATCGGGTGGAGCATGCCAAGGATATCTGGGCCATCTACCCCGGACAGACCGCACACTTGACCGTGCGGTGCATGAATGCGCTGTACCGTCTGCAAGTAATGCGCGGTGAGGCGATGTCCCATCTGATGGCATTGCTGGAGGCAACAAAGATTACGTTGGACAACAGAGAGGAACTCGTGGTTGATTTGTCTCAAGAAATGGTGGAGAAGGACTTGCAGGTGGAGCAGCTATCCACGGATATCCAAGAGTTGGAGGAGCTAGTGGGCACCAGGGAGAACACCATCGAGGTTCTAGAGGATCAGCTCATTAACACTCAGCTGCAGCTTGCTGAGGCTAACGAGCACCTGGATATGCATCACCAGGAGATCCAGGACCTGGAGGCCAACGAGGACGTCGACATCGAGGGAGGGGATGAGCCTGCCTCCAGTGTGGACACTGCTGGCTCGGGAAGACCACCTTCCCCCGAGTCGAGTGTTGCTTCGTTCGCTCACTAGGTGTTCAGGATAGGATTAGAAGTTGGATGGTCGGACTCCTCGCAGCTAGCTTAGCTTTTGCACCCTTGGGGTACTAGGCTAGATAGAGTTGAGTCATTTTGGGACAATTGATGTAATCATGCTAAACTCTCTTGAAAGCTTGTTTGATGGATGCTGTCATCAGTTTAATTTGGAAGGAAGAATTTGTGCCTTTTAAAATCCTTTTGTTGAAGTCGGAGTCTATCATGTTGTTTTAACTTTTTCCTTCGCGATAAACTTCTTGAACTTGGGAATAAGGTGTTAAGTATGTGGTTTTTCAGATGGCCGGGAGGCAGCGTCGTGGCCAGAATGAGCACGTTCCTCCACCGCCACCGCCTCCCACTCTGCAGGAGCTCATGGCTCAGCAGAATGAGATCTTGAGACAGCTGGCTCAGCGTCAGCCACCACCTCAGCACTATGGTGGTGGAGACCATCAGCGTCACCCCGCAGCGGCTACCTATCAGGAGTTCCTCAGCACCCAGCCTCCATTGTTCACAAGGGCAGAGGACCCGCTTGATGCAGATGTGTGGCTGCGAGTGGTGGAATCCAAATTCCCACTGCTCCATGGAGCTTGCACTACAAGAAACTGGTTAAAGAACGTGGGTGAAAAACCGTCGAACTTAATGTAATAGGCCGTCGAACTTAACGTAAGAACGTGGGTTTACCGATGAATATAGCCCACGGCGATTTTTGGACGAACTTAAAGAATTAAGTTCGACGGCCCCCACGTTCTTAACGTTAAGAACGTGGGTACCCACGTTCTTAACTTTAAGAACGTGGGTACCGTCGAACTTAACTTTAAGAACGTGGGTTTTTAAGTTCGACGGGGACCGTCGAATTGTGTCCCATAAGTTCGACGGCACCGACGTTCTTAACTTTAAGAACGTGGGTACAGGTGGCCGTCGAACTTATGTGTCCTGCGTGAGTCGGCGCGGGCTGCCCATTAAGTTCGACGGTACCCACGTTCTTAAAGTTAAGAACGTGGGTACCCACGTTCTTAACTCTTTTCCAGAAAAAAATAAAAAAATACAGAAATGATAAATTAGACACACATAATAACACATGCAACACAGAATATCACATACAATACAATTTTCAAACACAGGGATATATATACATATCACAAATTCATACAAGTCCAAATATACATAAGTTCACAAATTCACACAAGTCCAAATACATAAGTTCACAAATTCACACAAGTCCAAATACATAGGTTCATATCCATAGTTCTCATTTTTAGTTCACAAGTTCAAACATTAGCTCCATCGCTCTCGATCAGGACATCGGATTGTTGTTCGTAGCTCCACCACTAGAATTGAGACATCTGTCCGCAAAGTCAGCGTGAGGGGGAGGAGTCACTTGATGAGAGCCGGAATCCTACAAAATAAACCAAAATTCTCATAAATATACAACTGGCATTAAATCACATGTACACCAAGATATAGGAAAGCATGATAAACATAGCGTCCTTTTCTAAATAAATATAGGAAAGCATTAAATCACATGTACACCAAAATTCTCATAAACCAAAATGATCGAGAGGTACAAGAAGGCACACGCCGTTGGCTCTTCCTCTGGCCCCCCACTATTTGGTTACTGTTGGGAACAGAAAATTATTCCAACTATTTGCTTTATTTGATTTTCTAGTTTGATAGTCACTTTTTTGCTGAATCTGTAGTTTGATTTCAGATAGGTTCATAGTCACTATCTCAATTAAATAGGTTCATAGACACTGAATCTGTAGTTTGATTTCAGAAGAGCTCAGGTAGGTGAGAATTGAGAACTAGCCTAGGTAGGTGAAAATGGTGCACTGTGGCCCCCCTTTGATAGTGACTAAAGCTAGACGATAAAACCAATCTAGACTTAGTTTATTTAATTAGGAGGAAATCAACTAGCATTGAAATTCAGGAACGTACCGCAGGTGACGGAAGTGGCTGTGTTGGCCATGGGGGGCGTCCCCAAGGCCCCATTGGATGTGTAGGATATCCCCATGGTGGTGGTGGCCAATATCCCATACCTGGTTGTGGAGGAGGAAGAATCTGTCCTCTAGGAGGCATCGACCACTGAATGTCCATCTGTGGGTTTCCTTGTCCGGTCTCAGAACCCTATAACCAAATAAAACAATGCATGATTATAATTGTAAATGAAAGTAAATATACTACAAAACTATACCTGTGTTTCGTTGGTGTTTGGGGTCTGTCCAGATTGTGACGGACGGGTGAACTGGGGTCCCATTGGAGATCCCATCTGAGCACTATACATCTGCAAATACAATAAGCTTGAGTTTTATTTTAAACTAATGTATATATAGAGTTTAAACTCACACATGGGATGGTAATCTTATCTAGCACATGCATCATAGAAGCCACAAGCAAGTTACCAACTGAACCATGAGTTAGGCTTTACCAACTGAAGTCACAATTCACTGATGCAGGCAACTAGCAGATGACAGAAATTGCGATTACACATTACACAAAAAACAGCTAATCAAGAAAGCAAACAGGAAAAGCCTAGATTACACATAACACAAAAAATCAGCTAATTCACTGATGCATAGATGCTGATGGCCTTGTCATCAGGTTCAGGTATATATATATCTTCTCTCTGAAGCTATGATGTCTGAAAAAAGTGAAATGAAACACATGGTTGAACTGATTGGTTTTTACGAGCTGTCGCAGTGGAAATGCTTCCGGCTGTGGGACAACTACTGCGTGAACAACAAGAGATGCGTCGACGAGTGCCTGGGCGTGGAGGGGAAGGGCTACACCCACGGACACTGCGAGCTGTGGGCGTGCATCTGTTGCAGGAAAGATGGCGAGGATGAAATACTAGCTCCTAGCGGCTGGGCGGCCCTGAGCAGCGAGCAGAATCACCCATCAGTGTCAAACAAACGAAGCGTTAGGGGGGGAGCTCAAATGGTTTCCACTCTTTTGATGAGCAAGCTTGCTCTTTAGTGTCAAACAGTATGTGAAGCAACCCAATATAACTGGATATGTACCCAGCAGTATGTGAAGCATTTTTAATTTCAGCAGGAGTGTACAACCCAATATAACTGGATATGTATATATAGGATGAGCTTGCTCTTTTGATGAGCAGAATCACCCATCAGTGTCAAACAAGCTTGCTCTACCCTCCACGCAATATAACTGGATATGTATATATAGGACTTGAATAGAACTTGAGTATATCAGGAGTTTATGACTTCAAAGTTTGAACTTTCTGCTTGTTCTACCCTCCACGCAGTGCATACTCCATATTCAACGAAGATTTTAGGGAGCTGCCAGGAACACTTAATGCAGATCGCATTGATGCAGACATCCGGGCAGGTCAATTTTAAGCCCTTACTGGGCATTGCAGAGATAGGGACCATGGTATGCTGAGATTTGTACAAAAGCGTACTGGGCATTGCATTTGTTTGTGCATGGAAAGCAGTGTGGAGATAAAGGCTGTGCCCCTCTAAGGTTAAGGTCAAATAAATTTCTGACCTGTAAGTGAAAATGTTGCCTGGTTACAATTGGAAATTACCGTGATACTTTGCAGATCTGTACTTGTGAAACCAAAAGAGCAGAGTAGCTTAAGACTGGCAACAAAGTGATTTTCTTCCTCCCATGCAAGTTCCTGTGTCCGCTATGAGCCACAAAGTCCTATATAGCAACTTGCATTTATGAGATTCATTCAAGTTAATATTGGTACTAAGGTTCTTGCCTTAGAGGTTAATAAGGGCATGTTTGGTTGTCAGTGTATACCAGAACCAGGCTTTGGTTGCCTGCAAAGAGTTTGGACCTGACTCACTAGATGCAAAATGCAAGCACTAGACTGGCTCACCAGAGATGAATTTCATTTACGATTGTGGCATACTAGGTCCGCATGGTGCAAAGCAGATTTAATAGTGCTATTAACATGTGATTAATAATTTAATATATTAAGCAATTTATTATATTTTAAAGTAGATTAAGATACTGAGACCATTATATTGTAGTTACACAAGTTATGTATTGTAACTTATTTAAAAGTAGATTAAGGTTTGAGGCATGATAGGATAAGTGTATAGACGTGATTACATGAAAATATAATGAACTTTAATATCTATTTAGTACAATCTTGAAAACCAAAGAACTTGAGTATCGAAGCGTTAGGGGGGGAGCTCAAATGGTTTCCACTCTTTTGATGAGCAAGCTTGCTCTTTTTGTTATATCCAGTTATATATAACTGGATATGTATATATAGGATGAGCAACCCAATATAACTGGATATGTATATATAGGATGAGCAAGCTTGTTTGATGTTCTTTAATTCTTTGAATTTGCCCCCAGGTTGCTTGGCTAATGTTAAGGGATTGACATTGTCTCACTTAGCCTAGATTCAACTAATCACATCCTGAATCTGAAGTGGTTGTGCTTGTGCAGTTAAGGGTATGTTCATATCACAGGCTGTGACAACCTCCTAACAAATGCAGAAATCACTCAACAATTGACCAGACCGATTTTATGCTGTCTAAGGCTCAGAGCGATTTAGATAAAAAAAATATGGGCAGATTCTGAGCGGATTAATAAAATTATTACCTGCATCAGCATTCCCTGCATCATCTGAACTTGTTGAGATAGATGTTGAACTTGTTGTTGTTGTTGTCTTAGTTGCTCATCAAGCTCTGATTCCCTCGAAGTTGAAGTTCGAGATCTACTCCCCGCCGAGGAAACTGACCGACGACCAAAGCTATCGCGACTCACAACCCCATCGCCGATCCCCAACCTAGAAACATCACAAGTTATGATAATATAGTGTTTATATATCACAACTTTGATCTTATCATACCTCCCATGTGGTAGCCCACCACCGGCAACATATGCTGCATCCGGATCGAAAGGTGCCTCCCTCCAATCTAGATCATCGTCTCCTGCTTTCCTCCTAACCTCCTCAGCATAACGAGTCTACAAAACAATTTATGTTAATTATAAATGAGTCACAAGTTAATTAAGAATAGATAGTAATTATTTACACCTACCAGCTTTTCTGTCGCGCTTTCGTCACATAAAACTTCTGGATGATCTGGATCTGGACCTCGGTGTCCCTCCATGTAAACGTCAATGAATCGGGGTTCAACACCATCACGAGCCTCCTGCAGTAAGAGACATAATAAAATGTACAAATTTGTCTGAGGGAAAAAGACTAAATGTTACTTAGCTCGTCATACCATTCGTTGTGATTTCCCAATAAATCCATCTGCTCCAAATCGATGGAGGCCCGGTTTGCTCTTCCGGTTCAAACGATTTCTATCTGACTTCACTTTGTACTCATCTGAGGACCAGTACTCGCAGAGCTTGACCCAAGCTTCAGGATGAGCAGTGAGCCAGTCCACTTCACTTTGTTTGTACTCCTCAGCTGTCAAGTGGATTTCACATGCCTGCTTGTTGGTCATTCTTTGACCCTTCACTTTCTTGAAGTACACGGTAACAGCTTTGACCCGTGCATCTGACATGGAACCATTTATAACTTTTCTAGCAGCATTGTGGAATACACGTTTTGCATGTTCTTCGTTCGCTGTTTCGTCCAATCTAAATTGTTCCTGCAAAATGAAGAAGCAATTAAATTCATTTATAGACGCCCACAATAAGTAAATTTAAAAGACATAATAAACTCACCCAAAACGATGACCACACTGCGTCTTGGTGAGTACGGTCGGGTCCATATGGTTTGAGGCCCCAGTGAGCCCAGTGATATGCCCCTATCTCTGCCCCGTTGAGTTGTACCACCCCTGGATAGTGAAAACGAGCTATAGATCCCAGCACTGTGTTAACTGGTGTCCGATGACCTTTGCCACTCTATGCCACCTCCACCCAACTCCTCTCTCCTGCAGGGTTTATGACCCTACGTTGGTCCAAGGGTTGTGTCGGTGGAACTCTAAGGGACCGCCGAAACCTACAAAATTGTAAATTGTGCACTGGTAATAATATCAATCCAACAAAAATGGAACTCCTCGTCAAAATAAAATTACCTGAAGTTCGTTGCCTGTGTCGTTGTAACAACCTCGTCATCAGCCTCTCCATCGGCCTCTCCATCGTAGTCCTCCCCATAGTCATCATCATCACGCATCGGTGAATCTTGGCGTGCCAGCTCGTCCTCCTGCCTAGGTGCATTGTGCTCTGCCGCCTCGCGCGCTTGCTCAAATGCATTGTGGTCCTGCTCTAGCATAGGTCCACTTGAGCCTATCGCCTCACGCTCTGGCTCAAGTGCATTGTGGCCTGCCACATCGCGCTCTTGCCCAGGTGCACTATGGCCTGCCACCTCGCGCTCGTGCCCAAGTGCACTATGGCTTCCCACTTCGCGCCCCTGCTCCTCCATGCAACCAAGGAGCTGCTCTAGCCATTGCCTTGACGCTGTAGAGCCCTACAAACATAATCAACAATGAGATATATCAAGTACTCGATGTATACGTAGAAGAAAAGAAAATAAAACAAATTAAATACCTGGAACAACATAGAGGATGTATCCCCACCACCTGAACCCCTAGTCGACCGTGACCTCGAGGAGTCACCACGGTCTCCGCGCTTCTTCCCTTTGAGCTTGTCCATGACCCTCATCATCTGCACAAATTTCATTACAAGAATTTAAATATATATACTTTTAGTATTGAAATAGGAATGCATATACAAGAATTTAAATATATATACTTTTCAAAAATCATCGGCATCAGAATCTGCTTCAGCAACACGCTGCTCAATTATTTCAAGTCTTTGTTGTTTTTCAAGAATTCTCTGTGACTTACGAGTCCTTGCCCTAGAAGGACCTGGTTCTTCTGCCATCAAATCTATGGCAAGACTAGCTACTTCATTGAGCCCTAAATCCTCAGATATAGTAAATTCTCTATTTTCTGACTGATCGCCATCTTCTTGATAAATATCAACAGAATCATCATCTTCGTTATTTGTGTTGTAATAATCATACCGTAACGGATGGACTTCAGGATTAATTTTGTATACAACCCAACAAGACTTCAAGTTTTCATGAGGATATGTTAGATAGTACACCTGTTGCGCTTGATGTGCAAGCACAACATTGCTATAATCGCTGCCTTTGAACCGTGATTCATGCTTTACCTCCACAATTCCAAATTCATCCTCTCGCGTTTGTTGCGGATCAAACCATTCACAATCAAATAACACAAACATGAACTCTTTGGCCCCACCAAGAGTGTACTCCGTTATGTCTTGAAGAACACCATAATAGTCATGAGTGCCTCCGTCTGCATTTGTGGCAGTTGCTACTACTCCACTGTTTGTCGTGGCTGCCTGCGGGCGGATTTTTTCTAATTTTGATGTTCGAAAACGGTATCCATTAATATCATAGCGGCTATATTTTCTTGCTTTCAACTGACCATGTGATATCTGTCGCAAATCATCCGAGACTAGAGAGTCAAGTTTCTTACACTACATAGAGCAGAAAAAAAGATATAGGTAAATAGCAAGTCATATGTGCAAACTAAGTACACAAAGGAAAATTATAAAGAGATAATTACATGCTCGTGGAACCATTCAACGAAACATGGACCTCCATTCATCCCTTTCATACGTAGATTATCCAGTTCCTTTGGTGTAGGTTTGTGGCCAGCTAAATATATGGAATCAAACATTTCAAAGTATTGATCAAGTTCCTCCATGTTGGTGTACAAGTAGAGCATGGTGAAATTACGCTCTCTTATGTCAACATAATGTGCAGTAGAAGCTCCGACCCCTTTCCCCTTCCAGAGAAAAACACTAAGGTCGGTCGAAGGACCTTCTTCTTCAGTATGATACCGTGTTGACTAAGCATTCACGTTGTTAGTGTGTGATAAATACTGACTTGAGAAGATTGTGATCTCTTTAGCTGCAAAGGCCTCTGCGATACACCCCTCAACCCTTGCTTTGTTCCGCACAGTAGCTCTAAGTTTTTTCAATTCTCTTTCTTGACTGTACATCCATCGGAACTGCACTGGTCCTCCTACCAATGCTTCATAAGGTAAGTGCACTAGCAAATGTTGCATCACATTCATAAATCCAGGCGGAAATACTTTTTCCATCTTGCATACAAGCACCGCGATTTGTTTCTCAAATTGAATCATCAATTTCTTTGAGATATGCTTAGCACATATATGTCTATATATGTAACTAAGTTCAGCAATCATCTTCCACAAAGGAGGCTTCAAATAGCCACGGAACATTACCGGCATAAGTCTTTCCATCAAAATATGGTAATCGTGAGCCTTCAAACCATTTAATTTATTAGTGTCGAGGTTAACAGTACGTTTTATGTTAGCTGCATAGCGGTCTGGAAACTTCAACATTTTCAACCATCGAAATACTTCTTTTCGCTCTTCCGGCTTTAGACAGTATGGAGCTCGTGGTGTCCTCTCCTTTCCATTAGGATTTAATTTGACCTCAAGGCTAGGGCGATCGCAAAGATTAGCTAAATCTTTCCTGGCATTGATGTTGTCTTTTGTTTTACCCTTAATGTTTAGACACATGCTTATGATGCTTTCAGCAACATTGCGCTCTTGGTGCATCAAATCTATGTTGTGTGGTAAAATCAATACCTTCGCATACGGAAGTTCCCAGAGAAAAGAAATATGAGTCCAGTTGTGATCTTGACCATAGCCTTCAAACTCATGACCTTCTGCAGCCCTTTGAAGGGCACGATGTTGTATCATGATATCTTCACCCATTAAACATTTTGGTGGACCGTCTTTAACTTTTATGCCTCTTCTAAATGACTTCGTATCATTTCGAAACAGATGATTGGATGGAAGAAACCGTCGATGACAATCAAAGAATGAGACCTTTTTACCATGCTCCAATCGATATGCTTGTGTGTCCCCCATGCATATGGGACAACACAGTCGACCGTGAACACACCAGCCAGACCAAATACCATATGCAGGCAAATCATGAATTGACCACAAATATGCCGCACGTAAGGTAAATTCACGTTTTAGATGACCATCATAAGCCTTTACCCCTACCCATAGCTCTTTGAACTCTTCAATCAACGGTTGCATGAATACATTGATCTTCTTTCCAGGATGTTTAGGCCCTGGAATAATAAGGGCAAGAAATATGAACCCTTCTTTCATGCATTTGTTGGGAGGGGGGGTTGTAGGGCATGATGAAAACCGGCCAACAAGAGTATGAAGTTGAACTGTTGTCGTAAGGAGTGAAACCATCAGTGGACAAGCCTAGACGAACACTCCTAGCGTCTCTTCCAAATTCTGGGTCAAAACGATCCAGAGCCTTCCAAGCATCGCCATCTGATGGATGCATCATAATGTCTAGGTCTTGGATCTCACGTTCTCCTTCCTTATGCCACAACATTAGCTTCGCAGTTTCTGGGGTTAAAAACAGACGTTTAAGCCTAGGAGTGATGGGCATATATCGAAGTTGTTTAACTGCCACTTTTGTAGCAAAAGTAGCTCCATCCTCTTTTAGTACCTCCGCATATCTTGATTTACCGCATTTCTGACAATGGGTGCTCGCTTCATATTCCTTCCAGAACAACATGCAATTATCTTCGCACACATCAATCTTCTTATACTTCATCCCAAGACCGGACACAATCTTTTTAGACTGGTATAAGTCTTTTGGCATCTTATGGTTCGATGGGATGAGATCAATAATCAGATTGATTATATCGTTATAGCAATTATTCGAGAAGTTATACTTTGCCTTCATTGCCATAAGACGTGTAACCACCTGCAACACAGTCACAGTGGTGTCGTCATGCACTTTTTCCTCTGACGCGTGAAGAAGCTTGTAAAACTCCTGCACTTCATTTGGTGTATCCTGTTCTGAGGCCAATGTTGGATACTCTCTACTAATATCAGCCACCAAGTCATCCATCCGATCCTCCTCATCATCATCAATTATTTCTGACTCTGTGATATTCTGCTCTACTTCTCCATGTGAGCGCCACACAAGATAGTTAGGCATAAACCCATTCTTGCAAAGGTGATGCTCCAGTTCTTCGATCTTTCTCACATACTTAAAATTCCGACACTTGGTACACGGACACTTCACCACACGAGGTCCACCGGAAAATGCGAGATCCACGAATTGTTTTGCAACCCTAACCCATTCCTTTGAGTGACCTAGAGTCACGCTATTGAATCCATCATACATCGCCCTTCTTCTATTGTCATCCATTTGCAAAACTAAATAACCCAATGTATAAAAAAGTGTAAATAAACATCATTAAGCATATAAACATCATTAAGTAATTTCGTTCATCTAAATCATGCGCTTATATGTTAGACCGTCTTCAAAAGAAAGATCATCAAAGTCACTATTAGTAATCAAAATCATGCAATACTTATATATGCACTTAGCTGTCTACTCAAAATCATAATTAGTCTGGAATATAATGTTTCCCAGTATTTCCCATAATCATATATATGTGCGTAGTTATTATTACCAGCTGATTCCCCTTGATCAATTTTCTTGGCTTTCTGTATTTTGTTTAGTTTTATGACCGTACCACTAAGCAAAATGATGAATGAGCTATAATAAACATTTAAAAGAACATATGCAGTGATCATTATAATTAATATTCCAGATCCTATATATACATATCCAGTTATATTGGGTTGTACACTCCTGCTGAAATTAAAAATGCTTCACATACTGCTGTACTGCTAAAGAACCATATGTGGCCATATTGTTGTTGAGGTTGGTGGTTCATTCTTGTGCTATTGATATGCATAATGTTTCACAATGTGGGTTAAGGTGTCAGTTCTTGTGGCCATATTTCTTCAACTATAAAGCACAAGAATGAACGTATGGTTCATTCTTCAAAAGCACAAGAATGAACTTATGGTTCATTCTGCATATCAAAAGCACAAGAATGAACTGACAATATGTGATCAGAAATATGGATTAAGGTGTCAGTTTACAATATCACAAGTTACAAATGATATGGTCTTACCCTCTGACCTAATATCTATTCAATCATCATTTTATAAAACCTTTTGATCTGCCTAGGGTCATGGTACATGATATCTGACATTTGTTCTATCTACAGCATGCTGGCTAGGTTTTTGGCGAGAAAGCTATTTTAACCACATAGGCACGTGAGCTTCAATCTCGACTTCAGAGACTTTCAGATTAGAGGATTAAATTTTGTAAACTGTGATATTGAAGAACTGACACCTTTATAGTTGAAGAACTGCAGCACCTTCAGAGCGCGGGGTGGGCGAGCCGGGGCGGTCGGTGCCGAGCTGGCGAGCTGGGGCGGCGGCGCGGCCCGCTCGCGGTGGCGCAGCCCGCTCACGGCGGCGCGGCGGCGGCGCGGCCCGGTCGCGGTGACGGCGCGGGCTCCGGTCGGTGGCGGCGCGGGCTCCGGGCGTGGCGGCGCGGGCTCCCGGCGGTGGCGCGGTGGTGGCGCGGTGAATTGGTGAGGGAGGAGGAGCGCGTACGTGTGGGCGCGTGGGAGGAGACAGAGTGAGAGAGAGACGCGCGCGCGTGGGATGAGTGGGTTTAGGTTTTCACAGTTAAGTTCGACGGTTTTCACGAGCCCGACGAACTTAATTTAAGAACGTGGGTACCCACGTTCCTAACGCATTAAGTTCGACGGTTTTATCCACGGCCCACGAACTTAACTTAAAAACGTGGGTACCCACGTTCTTAAATTAACCCATGAACTTAACTCAAGTAAGAACGTGGGTACCCACGTTCTTAATTTTACCCACGAACATTTATCAGTTTCTTGTAGTGTTGCTCAGAGTTCACCAAAGTCAGGTTCGCCACCCAGCAGCTTCGCGGACCCGCAAGGACTTGGTGGGATCATTTTCTTGCTATGCAGCCAGAGGACCGAGAGGTGGAGTGGAGGGAGTTCAAGGCAGCTTTCAGAGGACACCATATACCAGCCGAGATCATGGACCGGAAGCTCAATGAGTTTTTGGCACTCACTCAGGGCAACAGGACAGTATTGCAGTATGCCCAGGCCTTTAATGACTTGTGCCAGTATGCTGGGTATCACGTAGATACGGATGAGAAAAAGAGAGACAGGTTCAGGAGGGGGCTCAGCACTAAGCTCCGTGACCGTCTCAACACCGTCAGGGCCAACAGTTACAATGAGTTGGTCAACATGGCTATCTCCCAAGAGGACTGCATTACAGCTAGACAGGCAGAGAAGAAGAGGAAGACCCCTGTGGCAGGACCCTCAGCTCAGCCACAACGCTTCAGGATTGTGTCCGACACCCAGGGCAGGGGACCCCAGCAGCAGCAAGGGCGATGGGTGATCCGACCACAGCAGCAGCAGCAGGCACCCAACCGCACCCAGTTTCCAGCTCAGAGGAACAATCAGCAGCAGCAGCAATACCGCTAGGCAAATGACAATAGGTGCTTCACATGTGGCAACACTGGGCATTACGCCAAGAATTGCCCCAGGAATCAGCAGAGGCAGGGGCAGAATGCTAATCAGAACCAAGGCAAGAGGCAAAAGGTGCAAGTGAGGCAGGGCAGGCTAAACTTCACCACCATGGCTGATATTCCAGAGGGAGCACCCGTCATGACTGGTATCTTTACAGTTTTGAATTATCCTGCTGTTATTCTTTTTGATTCAGGTGCATCGCATAGTTTTATCAGTGCCAAATTTAGTGCCAAGTGCCAATTACCTTTTCACCACACCAATGGAGGTATCACAATTTCAACCCCAGGAGGCAGGGTTGCCACCTACCAAATTAACAAGAATGTGCCTATAAAGTTTGGTAGTCTGATAATTAAAACCAACCTCCTCATTTTGGGGTTGGATAGTGTGGATATCATATTGGGAACTGACTGGTTGACCAAACATCAGGCTGTGATTGATATTGCAGCTAGGGCCATTGAGGTGCACTCACCAATTTGTGGTGAAACTACACTATATCTGCCTGACCAGGGTTGTACCCGTTCTTGTGCCTTCGTCATGATAAATTCCCCAGTGGAAAGGATCCCAGTGGTCCGTGACTACCCGGATGTTTTTCCAGAGGAATTGCCAGGGATGCCACCTGACCGAGATATTGAGTTCGCCATCGAATTGCAACCCGGGACCGCTCCTATCTCCAAGAGGCCCTATAGGATGCCTCCCGCGGAGTTGGCAGAATTGAAGAAGCAATTGCAAGAATTGTTGGACAAGGGGTTTATTCGCCCAAGTACTTCACCATGGGGATGTCCAGCATTATTTGTGAAGAAAAAGGATGAGAGTTTGAGGATGTGTGTTGACTACCGCCCTCTCAATGCGGTGACTATCAAGAACAAATACCCACTGCCCCGCATTGATGTTCTGTTCGATCAATTGGTAGGAGCCAAAGTGTTCTCCAAGATAGATCTTCGCTCATGATACCATCAAATCAAGATCCGTGCCAGCGATATTCCCTAGACGGCCTTCTCAACCAGATATGGACTGTATGAGTTTCTGGTGATGTCTTTTGGGCTGACCAATGCCCCGGCCTATTTTATGTACCTGATGAACTCAATGTTCATGCCAGAGTTGGATAAGTTCGTGGTCGTTTTCATTGATGATATTCTAGTTTATTCCAAGAATGAAGCCGAGCACACCAAACATTTGCATACTGTACTTCAGAGACTGCGTGACCATCAGTTGTATGCTAAGTTGTCTAAGTGTGAGTTCTGGCTGAAGGAGATTAAATTCTTGGGTCACACAATTTCTCAGGATGGGATATCAGTTGATCCTGAGAAGGTACAAGAGGTAATGGATTGGAAACCCCCGACTACAGTGAAGCAAATTCGGAGTTTTCTGGGATTGGCAGGGTATTATCGACGATTTATTCCGGATTTCTCTAGAATTGCCAAACCAATGACTGAACTATTGAAGAAGGGAGTCAAATTTGAGTGGAGCCAAAAGTGTGAAGATGCCTTTCATACCTTGAGGCAGCATTTGACAACAGCCCCAGTGCTGGCCCAGCCTGACAACACCAAGCCATTTGAAGTTTATTGTGATGCTTCTGGTACTGGATTGGGATGTGTCTTGATGCAAGAAAACAGAGTCATTGCTTATGCTTCCCGAGCACTCAGGCCCCATGAGCAGAACTACCCTACACATGATCTAGAATTGATAGCTGTAGTTCATGCTCTTAAGATATGGAGGCACTACTTGATGGGAGCCCACTGTAACATCTACACTGATCACAAGAGTCTCAAATACATCTTCACTCAGGCAGATCTGAACATGAGGCAAAGGAGATGGTTGGAGTTAATCAAGGACTATGATTTGGAGGTGCATTACCACCCTGGTAAGGCCAATGTTGTGGCAGATGCTTTGAGCAGAAAGGCCCAGTGCAATTGTATGAGCATGGATGCAAGAGTCACCACCCTGTGTGATGAGTTGTGCAGATTGAACCTGGAAGTTGTTTCTTCGGGTGACCTAAGCTATATCTCGGTAGAGCCCACATTGCAAGAACAGATAGTCAGGGCACAGGTTGAGGATAAGGGTGTTCAGGTTATCAAAGATATGATCAAGCAAAAGGCAGAAAAATACAAGTGTTTCCGACAGGACAACAAGGGAATTCTATGGTTTGGAGATCGATTGGTTGTTCCCAAGGACCCTGAGCTCAGAAAGAAGATACTGGATGAAGCTCACCTCTCCAAATTCTCCATGCACCCTGGTAGCAACAAGATGTACCATGATCTCAGATCTTTATATTGGTGGACTAGAATGAAAAGGGAAATTGCCAAGTACATATCCGAGTGTGACACCTGCCAGAGAATCAAAGCTAGTCATTTGAAGGCAGCAGGCCCTTTGCAACCCCTTCCCATACCATCTTGGAAATGGGAGGACATTTGCATGGACTTCATAGTGGGATTACCCAATACCTCCAGGCACCATGATTCTATTTGGGTTATCGTGGACAGGTTGACAAAGACTGCACATTTTTTTGCCAGTGCACACCACCCACAGGACAGAGAAATATGCAGAGATCTACATTGATCAAATAATTCGTCTGCATGGGATACCTAAGACTATAGTCTCGGACAGAGGAGCACCATTCGTGGCACGATTTTGGGAACAATTGCAAGAATCACTTGGGACCCATATCATCCGAAGCTCAGCATACCACCCCCAAACAGATGGCCAGACAGAAAGGATAAATCAGATTTTGGAAGACATGTTGCGAGCATGTGCACTACACTATGGAAAGGAATGGGACAAGTGTCTATCTTTGGCAGAGTTTTCTTACAATAACAGCTATCAGTCCAGTCTGAAGATGGCACCTTTTGAGGCATTATATGGGAGAAGGTGTAGGACCCCACTAAATTGGTCTCAAGCAGGAGAAAGGGAAATTTTTGGGCTAGACTTGGTACTCGAGGCAGAGGCAAAGGTCAGGGTTATTACCAAGAACTTGGAAGCTGCTCAGGCCAGGCAAAGGAGCTATCATGATAAGAGGCGGAAGCCTCTACAGTTTGAGGTGGGAGATCATGTCTATCTTAAGGTATCACCCACCAAGGGTGTCCAGAGATTCGGGATCAAGGGCAAGTTAGCTCCTCGCTACATTGGACCCTATGAGATCAAGGCAAGTTGTGGACCCGTAGCCTACCAATTGGAATTACCACCTCACATGTCAGCAGTTCATAATGTGTTCCATGTATCTCAGCTGCGGAAATGTGTTCGTCTACCCACTGAAGTGCTACCGGAACCAGACCTTGTGATAGAACCAGATTTGTCCTACCAAGAGTACCCCGTCAAGGTATTAGATCAAAAGGAAAGATCAACTCGGGCAAGGTCGGTCAGAATGTATAAAGTTCAGTGGAGTCACCATTCAGCAGAAGAAGCTACATGGGAGACTGAGGATTTTCTACGCTCTCGCTTCCCCGACTTTCTGCCCAAAGGAGTCGGTACGTAACCCCAAAACCCCACCCCCACCTGCCCTTTGAATTCAATTATAAGAAAAACTTAGATAACAAGGATAGTCTAAGTTGTGGATTTAACTTAAGAAGGGCTTCCTTCTGAAGTTGCAAAGAGGATGACATTCGAAGAGCAGTTAATAAGAGAAACTTAAGTATAAAGGAAAAATAACACCAGCACACCTTCAAGCACCCTCCAAGGGACTCTACCTAAAATCTCGGGACGAGATTCCTTTAAGGGGGGAGGGCTGTAACACCCCAGGTGTTACCATGGCTAGAGCACATCTTGGCACTAAGGACTGTGAATTATATGGGGTAAAGGCTTAGGGCAACACCTAAGAACTTTGGAGATCATGTGCTAATCAAGTTGCCAATGACCTAAGAAGCATTACTCTAATCCTTGCTCACTTACTACCTTGGATAAGAGGGGAGAAGAACCCTAGACCTCTCTTAAACCCTATCTCCCAAAACCCTAGGTAAGAGGGGAAAGAGAGTGAACAAGTGTGCAAAGCATGAGTAATTTTTACCCAAACCTTAACTAACCTTATAACCATCAATTAGGGGAGGGAAATATTGCAAAAAGACCCCTGGAGAAACCCCAACTCAAATCTCCAAGTGGAGAGAGAGCTAGAGCTCTCTATTTCCCTCTAAGTCAAATTCTAACCCTAATCCAAAGACCAACCGTGTTCACCTTGAAGATGGCACCAAAACCACTTAGGTTCTATACCAAAAATGTGGTATACCACCTAAGGCACCCCCTGGAAAAAGTGGAAACCGAGACTTTGACGTTTGACAGGTTTTGGCATCAGTTTTGTCGCGGTGTGGGCAGTGAGACAAGCCAGATTTGGCGCCCGTCTATCTCCTGATCTAGGGCGTATCCTCCATTGGAACTCACACATGTGAGATAGCCCTAGGTGCCAGGAAGAGGTCTGCGCCGGATTCATGGCAAGATTCGCACGTTTGCGATCTCTGGAGACGTTTGAACAATGGAAGAAACACACCTCCACGTGTTCGACGCTTCCTGCCCGCGCCAGAGCACGCTCGCGCGCGCCCCCGCATGCCCAGCGCCGCGCCCGAGCCAAGCCAGCGCCATGGCCCGCGCCCGCGCCTATAAAGCCCTCCCAGGCTTCGACTGCACTCTTCCGCGCACCCTCAAACCTCACCGGAGTCTAGCTCGCCGCCGTTTGCCCGTGCGCAGCGTGTCCGCGGCCGCCCAATCCCTCTGTCACCGTAGACCGGCCAATAGAGCCATTCCCAACCCCGTCCAGCCCTCGGAGAAGACTGTGCACCCCTCCGTGAAGCTCCCCGAGCGAGGAATTGGAGTTTGCTTCGCCAGAGAGGCCAGTCCACGCTCGCCGGAGCTCTCAACCCCGCCGGAGTACGTGGAACGGGTAATCCACTCAACCATCCTTCGATTCCTTGTGCACACGGTCACTACGTTACCCCGTGAAGCTCACCGTGCCCTTGGATTGAACCAGTTCGCCGTGGTTTGGCCGGTACACTCGCCGCCGACGAGGACACCCGCCTGCGCGCGTGAACCGGGCGATTCCGGCCATCCCCGACGTCAAGCCGTACCTCGACGTGACCGCCAGAGTCTCCCCGAGCCAACCCCACCCTTCGCCGGACCTCCCTCGCCGCCGGTAAGCCGCGCCACCCTTTTCTTTCCCGCGGTTACTGTTTGCATAAGGGGAAGGACTGCGGGTGAGAGGGAGAGAAGGTCAGGGGGTTTTGTGAAATGTCAGAGACACAGGGGAATAGTGGCGCGAGGGTAGATTTGCGAAGGTTGATTTAGTTTAAACCCAGGGACCTCGGTGTAAACTGTTTTTCCAGAAAACCTTTATTAAATCTGTTTTTAATTTGAACAAAAACTTTGAAAATCCATAACTTCTGTTTAGTTCATCCAAATTTGGTCAAACCAATTTTGTCAGACTCTAAATAATGTAACCTACTTAAGAAAAATATAAAACCCCCTATGTACTATAGAAAACTTTAAAGCTCTGATTTAATTATAGTTTTGACCAAAAGCTCAATAATAGGGCCAAAATTAGTTGCACTATTTGACTGGGGTTAGAAAAATTTTGAGAAGTTTGTATCTACCTACTAACCCAAATAAAAATGTTAAACCTCTCTGTCCACTCCATTAAGTTAGTTTTTACCCCTTATTCTATAATATGCTTAAGGATAAGAAAAATAGAAAATGTAATTTAAACAATGAACCAGAGAACACCTCTTTTTTTGTTAGGATACTTATTTAATGTAGTTCACTGGAAAAATATATCATACCCTGGTTTAGTATAAAATAAGTAGGATACCTTTTTATTTTAATAAAACAAGTGAAACTTAGAAAAACTCTACAAAAATAACCCCAAGGTAAAAACACCCCCACCCTTGGGATAACTAATGTTTTATTAATGAGAACTTAGGAAAAATATGAAATCTGCTGTTTGACATTTTTCAAATAATAATGTAGTAGAAAGTGCCTTTTTGACATTAAACTTAAGAAAATCATAACTAAATAACCACCCCTTAGTTTTCTGTGATTTTTAGCACAGAAGCCTATCATTACTATTGGATGCCAGCAAAAATACCCTCTAGGGCAGAACCCACCCCTAACTAAGAGATGTAGTGTAAAGTGGCCCATTTTGCATAACTATTGTTATTTTTGTTTAAAGCCTAGCCTTTGTACTTTAAGCCTCAAATTCTTAAAACCAGCTAGAACAGCAAATGGCAACCCACTGTACTTTTTACAGAATTTTTGGAAAATATTAAACCCCTGTCATAGTTCAAACCTACCCTAGAAACCCTAAGTAGAAATTAAGAAAAGGGAAATGAATAGTGGTAATTAATGTCATCTTAAAACCCTTGTAAATTTGTCCACTGAAATCTATAAAGACAATACAAATCCACTATGTTATCCTAAAAGAAAACCTAAACCTAAAAGGTAATAAGTATATGTATATATACCACTAGAAGCCCCACATAACCAAGAAACCCTAAGTTACTTCTTGACTTAATTTCTTTTAGCTTAATGTTATTAAATCTTGCATAATCATGACATACATGTTCATTGCATCTCGATAGACTGTAACCTTGCTAACGGAGAATACATCCTCGTGCCGGAGCAAGGAGCTGCTCAGGAGGTAGCCCCGGATCCAGCCCCAGAGTCTGCACCAGAGGACCTGCCTGCCACTGCTTTGGAAGGCAAGCCCCGGTTTTATGCATAACCTGTAAATTATGCTATTTTACTTCACTTAATGATTGTAGGATTGATTGTGCACATAGGTGTAGGAATTGTTTGGAACCTTAGTTGCATGATCTCAGGAACCCTGTTGAGATGAATACTAGTATGCTAGGTCGAGTAGCTGCTTTATTAAGTAGGATCTCGGTAGAAGACGAGTGATTTTTCTAGCACTCGCGCGAGGTCAGGACATTGATTGTACCCACTTTCATATCGTACTGATGTTGGGTGTGGGCAACCATCCATGGGGATTGGTTGTTCACGGGATAAAAATTTGAATAAGGATTAAGGTGTGGTACCGCGAGTCAAGCGTTTGAACGTACTAAACACATACCGAGAAATATGGTAAATCGGTAAGCCTAGTACCTGAGTGAACCTGCCCGCAGACATATCCCCTCACGCGACCTGAGACGAGGTCTCCCATTCCGGTTATGGTGGGTACAAGTGCGGTCACTGCACGACGGCCAGTCGGGGTCAGTGAGGCATTGTACGCCAAGGCGGTGAGCCCTGATCTGTTGCCAGGGAATCGATGGGGACGGTTGATGTGTGTGGGGACGGAGTGCCCCTACATGTCGTGTGTTTAGGTTTACCTTGCAAGGATAAAAACTCGATTCGAATCGTCTGCTTCTCGCAGCTAATGAGATTGCTTGATCCATGCTGCTACATTGAGTAACAAGTGGAATTGTGCTGAGATGATACAAGATGTTGATTGCTAAAAATGTTTGCTACTATGTATGAATAGATAGTACATCTTTAGCCTTAAGAGAGTCACACTTAATTTTGACAAAGTTAAAAACTTGATTTAGAAACTCAGCTAGTGCTTTTGGCAACCAAACCCCACAGCCAAACAGCTGCATGTCTAGAGGTAGAGGAGTAGACTCCTCACACCGGGTAAGTCTAGCTGAGTATTAGTATACTCAGCCTTGCTTGTGGCATAATTTTTTTACAGATTCTCTGGAGGAAATGGTTGCTGGAGTGACTTGGCCGTCCATCTTGCCACCGGGTTGGACTGTCGAGTGGGACCCTGCCTCGGCTGAGGAGGAGCATGAGGAGTGATGGGACAGGCTTCCCCATCTCTCTATTTATTTCCCGTTAGTTTATTTTCCGCTGCACTTCGAACAATGATGGTTACTTTTGCAAAAACTCCGATGATGATGATGGTGATGTAATAATTTAATACTCTGACATGTATGGTTTTATGCTTTATTGTATTTGCTCTGTGACTCACCTTCGAGTGAGATTGTGGTACTTGATCCTGTCAGTGGCCGTGTCGGACTAGATCCGAGGGATTGACGGGTTATTCCCATTTAAGTGTGGTCTAGCCACTAAGGCGGGGCTTAGGCACTTAAGTTGGAATAATTCGGGCAGTTCCGCCACACTTTCCCCCTCCTTTGCTTGAGGATTTGGCGAAAGCTTTTGATGAGTAGCGCCATTTCCTCGTTGTCGAGCTTGGAGGCGTCGATGGGTGTTCTACTTGATGTAGTCTCCTCATTCTTTTCCTCTGTCGCCTTAAATGCGACGGGTTGAGCTTCGGACGTGGAGGGATCATCAAGCTCGTTGATCTTCCTCGAGCCTTCGATCATGCACTCAAAACTTACAAAATTCCCGATTACTTCCTCGGGGGTCATTAGTGTCTATCTTGGGTTGCCACGGATTAATTGAACTTGAGTAGGGTTAAGGAAAATAAGAGATCTTAGAATAACCTTAACCACCTCGTGGTCATCCCACTTTTTGCTCCCGAGGTTGCGCACTTGATTCACCAAGGTCTTGAGCCGGTTGTACATGTTTTGTGGCTCCTCCCCTTTGCGAAGCCAGAACCGACCGAGCTCCCCCTCGATCGTCTCCCGCTTGGTGATCTTTGTGAGCTCATCTCCTTCGTGTGCGGTTTTGAGCACATCCCAAACCTCCTTGGCGCTCTTCAACCCTTGCACTTTGTTATACTCCTCTCTACTTAGAGAGGCGAGGAGTATAGTTGTTGCTTGAGAGTTGAAGTGCTCTATTTGGGCCACCTCATCCTCATCATAGTCTTTATCCCCTACGGATGGTACCTGTGCACCAAACTCAACAACATCCCATATACTTTTGTGGAGTGAGGTTAGATGAAATCGCATTAAATCACTCCACCTAGCGTAATCTTCACCATCAAATGTTGGTGGTTTGCCTAATGGGACGGAAAGTAAAGGTGTATGTCTAGAAATACGAGAATAGTGTAGGGGGATCTTACTATACTTCTTGCGCTCTTGGCGCTTAGAAGTGACGGATGCCGCGTCGGAGCCGGAGGTGGATGCCGATGAAGAATCGGTCTCGTAGTAGACCACCTTCCTCATCCTCTTTTTCTTGTCCCCACTCCGTTGCGGCTTGTGGGAGGAAGACTTCTCCTTCTTCTCTTTGTGTGAAGAAGATTTCTTCTCCTTCCCTTTGGAGGAGTCCTTCTTCTCCTTTCTCTTGGTTCGGGACTCTTCCGATGAAGTGCTCCCGTGGCTTGTAGTGGGCTTTTCGCCGGTCTCCATCTCCTTCTTGGCGTGATCTCCCGACATCACTTCAAGCGGTTAGGCTCTAATGAAGTACCGGGCTCTGATACCAATTGATAGTCGCCTAGACGGGGGGTGAATAGGGCAAAACTGAAATTTACAATTATAAACACAACTACAAGCCGGGTTAGCGTTAGAAATAAAGAAACGAGTCCGCGAGAGATGGTGAAAAACAAATCGCAAGCAAATGAAGAGTGTGACACGCGGATTTGTTTTACCGAGGTTCGGTTCTTGCAAACCTACTCCCCGTTGAGGAGGCCACAAAGGCCGGGTCTCTTTCAACCCTTCCCTCTCTCAAACGGTCCCTCGGACCGAGTGAGCTTCTCTTCTCAAATCACTTGGGAATCAAACTTCCCGCAAGGACCACCACACAATTGATGTCTCTTGCCTCAATTACAAGTGAGTGTTTGATCACAAGAAAGAATGCGAAAGAAAAGAAGCGATCCAAGCGCAAGAGCTCAAATCAACACTACAAATCACTCTCTCTAGTCACTAAGTCTTTGTGTGGAGTTGGGAGAGGATTTGATCTCTTTTGGTGTGCTTTGCAATGAATGCAAGCTCTTGTATAGTGGTTGGAAGCTGGAAAACTTGGATGCTTTGAATGTGGGGGTGGTTGGGGTATTTATAGCCCCAACCACCAAACTTGACCGTTGGTGGAGGCTGTCTGTCGTATGGTGCACCGGACAGTCCGGTGCACACCGGACATGTCCGGTGCGCCAGCCACGTCACCAATGCTGTTGGATTCTGACCGTTGGTGCTTCTGTCTTATGGGCCCGCCTGGATGTCCGGTGCACACCGGACATGTACTGTTCAATGTCCGGTGCGCCAGTATGGGCGTGCCTGACTTCTGCGTGCTTCTAGCGCGCATTGAATGCGCCTGCAGGTGACCGTTGGCGCGAAGTAGCCGTTGCTCTGCTGGTTCACCGGACAGTCCGGTGTACACCGGACATGTCCGGTGAATTATAGCGGAGCAGCCGCTGCGTTTTCCCGAGGCTGGCGAGTTCAAGAGGCCGCTCTTCCTTGGAGCACCGGACACTGTCCGGTGTACACCAGACAGTCCAATGAATTATAGCGGAGTGCCTCTGGAAATTCCCGAAGGTGGCAAGTTTGAGTTGGAGTCCTCTGGTGCACCGGACACTGTCCGGTGGTGCACCGGACACTGTCCGGTGTACACCGGACAGTCCGGTGCCCCAGACCAGAGGTGCCTTCGGTTGTCCCTTTGCTCCTTTGTAGAATCCAATATTTGATCTTTTTATTGGCTACGTGTGAACCTTTTACACCTGTATAACTTATACACTAGAGCAAACTAGTTAGTTCAATTATTTGTGTTGGGCAATTCAACCACCAAAATCAATTAGGAAAATAGGTGTAAGCCTAATTCCCTTTCAATAATGTCACATGAATGTGAACATAACTTTTAGGTGATATTTAGGGTAGGGCAGCTATAATTTGGACTCCGACACATATAACATAATATAATTGAAGATGTGATATTCGTCTTACTCCTAAACAATGTTAGACCATATACATTTGGTCTATGGGTAAGAGTGAAACCCAACAATCATACCATATGATTTACTTAGTGTATACACAAGAATATAAACACACACATGGAAATCTAGGCATAAGGAACTATATGCTAATTGAAATTGCAATGATTTAAATCTAGTTACCTAACATGGGTAGGGGAATTTGAATCCATAGTCATTACTAACCCACTTGGCGATGATATGATCCAATGTGCTACAACCCATGATATGCATCCCAACTTTGCCAAGCATTCAAATTATACAAAGTCCATTGGACTTCTCATTTCCCCTTCACTATCCAAACCATCTTGATACTCTTCATGTTTGAAATAATATCTTTGGCACCCAAACTTGTTTGCCCCTTGTTGTATTGACTTGTTTGTTTAACTTGATGGCCACCACCTTGCCATTTTTTCTTCAATAAGTATGGTATAATGGCCTTCTTGTCAACCTTGTTGGTGTAGCAGTTGGAGAGCTTGCTTGTTTGCTTCTTTTACCTTTCTTCTTTACCCATTTTTAACCTTGCACTCATAGGACTTATGGCCTTGTGGCATACATAGCAAACCACGATTGCTCCCTCAGCAAGCTTCTTCATTTCCTTGATAGTGTTATCTTGATGGGATCATGTTGTCTCTGTCATGCCTTTAACTTGAGTCAAGTCCTGGGTGAGACAAGTCACTTATTTCTTGAGTTACTCATAGTTCATTGCAATATCCTATGAGCATGTTTCTAAAACCACATTGTCAACACAAACTTGTTTATATGGAGGTGAGTCTAAAATAATTAAGTCATTGCAAGAAGTAGATACATCCTTTTTAGTTGTTTCAATTTTAGGTGCCTCAAGGGTACTACCAATGGCACCAAGCATATCAACCATTTTAGTTATCTTACCATTATGTCTGCTAAGGATTTTTATTTTATTAAGCAAATTTTCATAAGCTTATTATGAGCTAGCTAATTTTCCCTTTAGTTTGTCATTTTTCTTCATTAGTTGCTCATTGGTAGTGGTTATTTTATACTAGCTTCTAATTGGTCAATTTTATTTGAAAGCTCAACATTAATTAGCAGATGTTTCATATTGTTCAAGCAAGGTTTGGTAATCTTGTTGTGAGATAGCTAACTTTGAATTAAGATCTTTTACTTTCTTTTGTTGGTAGAGCAAAGCTAGCCTATTAAATATTTTGTTTCACAAGTTCTTCAAGAGATGGCATATTATCATCACTATCAGTCGCACTAGATGATGAGTTTTTAATGTTACCTTGTGCCATAAGACACACATGTGAAGGGCTTTATGATGAATTCTTACGGCATATCCCTTGTGTGGAGGTTCATTTTAATTTGACAAATAATCCTGAATCTTAATTGTTGTAAGAGCCTTGGCCTTGCACCTCCTTTTTATGTCCTTGGGTGTGGGCTTGTTTAGATAATCCTCCTGAAAGGGAAATGTGCCCTTGGGCCATTTCTGTAAATATTTTGGTGATTAGATACCCAACACATATTGTTTTAGTGGATATGTGCTAAAGTGTTAAAGAGATGCAAATCAAGAATCAATGTATGTCTCTAGCCTTAGTAAATTGTTTTTGGTACTAACATATTCCTCTAAATGCTAGTAATCTTTTCAAATCAAATGAGATTGGATTGGAGAAGGTTGGCAGTGCCCAGCCAGACTTGCACCAGCCTGCTGGGGCACCTGACTGTCCGGTGTGCATCGGACATTGTTCGGTGCCCAGGCTGGAGAGCTCGACGAACTCACTGCTCTCGAAAAAATTTGGGGACACTTTGGCTAAAATTCACTGGACTGTCCGATGAGCTAGCCGCGCCCGCACCAACGGTCAGCAGCGCAATCAGCGGGCGACGCGTGGCCAGTGCAAATGGTCACCAGGCCGCACCAAACTGTCCGGTGTGCCACCGGACTATTCGGTGTGCCAAGGGGGCCGTGGCTACAACGGTCGGCTTTGCCAGGAAAGGAAGGAGATCGCACCTGTTCACTGTCTGGTGCGCCCACAGACAGAAGGCAACTATTGCCTATCAAATGAAGCTCCAACGGCTCCAAGCTGCCTTGGGGCTATAAAAGGGACCCCTAGGCGCATGGAGCAGAACACCAAGCACCTCTTGAACATCCTAAGACGCCGAGACTTCGCATTCGCGCATTTGATTCACTGTGTTAGAGATTTGAGCACTTATCTGAGTTGTAACTCCACTGTGCTGCTTTCGTGTGCTCGTTCTCGTCTTATGTGCGTGTTAGTGTTGCGACTCTCACTTTTGTGTGTGTTGCTATGTCCACCTTACTCCTGTGCTCATTCGAGATCATTTTGTGTAAGGCGTGAGAGACTCCAACGTGTGGAGATTCCTCACAAAAGGGATATACTTGAGATAAAGAGAACCGTGGTATTCAGGTTTATCTTTGGATCACTTGAAAGGGGTTGAGTGCAACCTTCGTCCATTGGGACACCACAACGTGTACTAGGCAAGTGTTCTAATTGGCCGAACCACGGGATAAAAATCGCTGTGTCACTTGTCTGTATTCTTGTGCGATTCTCTCTACCTCTATTCAATTCATAATTGCTCTAAGTTTAATACTTATCTTGTGAAGAACAATTAAGTGAAGAAGTCTCCCCACTTGAACTTGGCTTTAGCTTTCACTAATCTAATATTAGTCCAAGTGTGTTTTGTTAACCTATTTTTTACAAGATCACCTATTAACCCCCCTCTAGGTGCTCTCAATTGATATTAGAGCCGTACTCGTCATTCAGGGACTAACCATCCGAAGAGATGGATCCTAAAGGTAAGGGGATGGTGATCAACGATATGGAAAAGGAGACCCTCTACGTTGACGAGCCAAAAGATGACAAGCCCACTGACTCAGGCTCGAGTCATAAGAAAAGGGATGGGAAGAAGAAGAGGCACATCAAGAAGATCATCTACTACGACAGCGACACCTTCTCTTCACCAAGGGATGACGACGACGAAGACTCTTCGTCGAAAAAGAAAACGGTTAATCAGAATTATTCTTTTGATTACTCTCGCATCCCTTATAATTCGAATGCTCATTTATTATCTATTCCACTTGGTAAACCCCCACACTTTGATGGAGAAGACGTTTTTGGAGTCATAAAACGCGTAGTAACTTATTTTCTCTCCATCCTATTATTTGGGAAATTGTTGAAAATGGAATGCACTTCGATAATACTGATAATCCTGTTTTGATTAATGAGCAAATACATAAAAATGCCCAAGCTACTACTGTTTTGCTAGCATCTCTATGCAGGGATGAATATAACAAAGTCAATGGCTTGGACAACGCTAAACAAATTTGGGACACACTCAAGATTTCTCATGAGGGAAACGATGTCATGATGATCACCAAAATGGAATTGCTGGAAGGTGGACTTGGGATATTCGCCATGAAAAGGGGAGAGGAGCCAACCGAGACATACAATAGGCTCAAGACCCTGATGAACAGGATCTAGAGCTACGGGAGCACAAGAAGGACGGATCATGACGTCGTTCGACTCATGCTCAGGTCATTTACTGTTATTAATCCTCTCTTGTAAACCTTATCCGTGAAAGCCCCAGGTACACCAAGATGACGCCCGAGAAAATTCTCGGAAAATTTGTAAGCGGACGCAAGATGGTGAAGGAAGCAAGGTATGTGGACAACATTGCAAATGGTCCGCTTCCAGTCTACGAATCGCAGCCGTTGCCCTCAAGGCAACAAGCAGCAAGGAGGCGCTACCTAGTAAGGTAGCACAAGTGGAGGCTGTCGGGCTCAGCGAGGATGAAATGACACTAATAATCAAGCGCTTCAAGACCGCTTTGAAGGGACACAAGGAGTATCCCAACAAGAACAAGTCAAAGGGGAAGCGCTCCTGCTTCAAGTGCGGTAAGTCTGGTCATTTTATAGCACAATGCCTCGATAATGAAAATGACCAGGAAAAGAAAGGGAAGAAGGAAAGGAAGAAAAACTACAGGAAGGCGAAGGGCGAGGCGCACATTGGTAAAGAATGGGACTCCGACTGTTCTTCATTCGACTCCGACGATGAAGGACTAGCTGCCTCCATCTGCAACGAATGCCACACGTGCCTCATGGCTAAGAAGAAGAAGGTACGTACACGAGAAAAACATAAGTACACTTCTTCTAGTGATGAGGAATCTTCTGATGATGAGGTAGATTATAATGATCTATTTGAGGGATTAGATAGATCTAACGTAAATAAAATAAATGAATTAATTGATGCTCCTAATGAGAAGGATAGTCTTCTAGAGAAGCAAGAAGATATTATTTATGAAGAACATGATAAATTTATTAATGTTCAGAAATCTCTTGCTATAAAATTAAGAAAAATGAACTATTGTCTTCTGAGTTGTCTACTTGCCATGATTTGATTTCTAATCTTAAGAGTTTAAATGCTGATTTAAATGTTAACCTAGAAAAAGTGAATGTCACTAGTTCATCTGTGGAGCATGTGTCTATCTGTAATAGATGTAAAGATTTTGATATTGATGCTTGCAATAAACATGCCTCCACCATTCTTAAGTTAAATAATGATGTTGCAAGTCTTAATGCTCAACTTAAGACTTGCAAGGATGATTATGAGATATTAAAATTTGCCAGGGATGCCTACACCATTAGTAGACACCCCTCTATTAAGGATGGACTTGGTTTCCAAAAGGGAACCAAGAACTTAACAAGCCAAAGGACCTCCAATCTTAATAAGGAGAAAGGGAAGGCTCCTATGGCTAGTAGCTCTTATTCTTCACATGACCGAAAGAACCATGCTTATCTTTATGCTCATGTTAAGAATGACTCTAGTGTTGCTCATCATGATAGGTGTTATAATAATGCTGCTTTACCTACTCGTCATGATGCTATATTTAATTCTCATGCCATGTTTGCATCTAGTTCTTCATTTGCTCATGGTAGGAATAGACCTAGGCGCCATCATGTTGCTTCTCATGCGCCTAGGAAGGCATCAAATGGACCAACAATGTTGTATCAAACATGTGATGCTTCATTTGTTCTTATATGCAAAAATGATAAAGTAGTTGCTTGAAGTTTGGGACCTAAGTGCAAGAGAGACAAAACTTGCATCTGGTTTCCAAAGTCTATCGTGACTAACCTTGTAGGACCCAACAAGAGTTGGGTACCTAAAACCCAAGCTTAAATTACCTTGCAGATTTATGCATCTGGGGCACAAGATGGATTATTGATAGCGGATGCAAAAACCACATGACGGGGAGAAGAAAATGTTCACCTCCTACGTCAAGAACAAGGATTCCGAAGACACTATCATCTTTGGAGATGGGAACCAAGGCAAGGTTAAGGGTTTGGGGTAAAATAGCCATCACTGTCGAGCATTCAATTTCAAATGTGTTTCTAGTAGAATCGCTCGGGTACAATTTGTTGTCTGTAAGTCAATTATGTCATATGGGCTATAATTGTTTATTTACAAATATTGATGTATCTGTCTTTAGAAGAAGTGATGGTTCATTAGCTTTTAAGGGTGTATTAGACAACAAGCTCTATTTAGTTGATTTCTCAAAAGAGAATGCTGATGTAGATACATGCTTAATCACTAAGACTAATATGGGTTGGCTCTGGCATCGCCGTCTAGCACATGTTGGGATGAAGAATCTTCATAAGCTTCTAAAGGGAGAACATGTGTTAGGACTAACCAATGTTTGTTTTGAGAAAGACAGACCTTGTGCAGTGTGCCAGGCAAGAAAACAGGTAGGAACCACTCATCAAAGCAAAAACGTGATAACGACATCAAGACCACTAGAACTCCTACATATGAATCTCTTCGGACCCATTGCTTATCTTAGCATCGGGGGAAGTAAGTATGATCTTGTAATTGTTGATGATTTTTCCCGCTTCATTTAGGTGTTCTTTTTGTAGGATAAATCTGAAACCCAAGGAACATTAAAGCGCTTTCTAAGGAAAGCTCAAAATGAGTTTGAGCTAAAGGTGAAAAAGATAAGGAGCAATAATAGATCTGAGTTCAAGAGCCTTCAAGTAGAAGAGTATCTTGATGAGGAAGGTATCAAGCATGAGTTCTCCGCTCCCTACACACCACAACAAAATGGCGTAGTAGAGAGGAAGAATAGGACGCTAATTGTCATGGCAAGGACAATGCTTGGAGAGTACAAGACGTTTGAGCGGTTTTGGTCGGAAGCTGTGAATACAACTTGCCATGCCATAAACCAACTCTATCTTTATCTCCTCCTCAAGAAGACATCATACGAACTCCTAATTGGTAACAAACACAACGTTTCTTACTTTCGTGTATTTGGGAGCAAATGCTACATCTTGGTAAAAAAGGTAGACATTCGAAGTTTGCTCCCAAAGCTGTAGAAGGGTTTTTACTAGGTTATGACTTAAATACAAAGGCGTATAGGGTCTTCAACAAATCATCAGGATTAGTTAAAGTATCTAGCAAAATTGTATTTGATGATACTAATGGCTCTCCAAGAGAGCAATTTGATCTTGATGATGTAGATAAGGATGAGATTCCGACGACCGCAATGCAAACAATGGTGATAGGTGATGTGCGACCGCAAGAACAACAAGAACAAGATCAACCTTCTTCCTCTACATTGGTGCATCCCCCAACTCAAGATGAGGAACAGGTACCTGAAAATGAAGGCTTGGATTAAGGGAGAGCACATGATAAGGAGGAAGAAGCACCACAAGCTCCTCCAACTCAAGTTCGGGCAACTATTCAAAGGAATCATCCAGTGGATCAGATTCTGGGTGATATAAGCAAGGGAGTAACTACTCGCTCACGTTTAACTAATTTCTGTGAGCATTACTCGTTTGTTTCTTCTATTGAGCCTTTCAGGGTAGAAGAAGCCTTGCAGGATCCAGACTGGGTGTTGGCCATGCAGGAAGAGCTCAACAACTTCAAGAGAAATGAAGTGTGGAGCCTGGTGCCACGTCCAAAAAAAACGTTGAGAGAACCAAGTGGGTGTTCCACAACAAGCAAGATGAACATGGTGTGGTGACAAGGAACAAGGCTCGACTTGTGGCAAAAGGTTATGCCCAAGTCGTAGCTTTGGATTTTGAGGAGACTTTTGCTCCTGTAGCTATGCTTGAATCAATTCGCATATTATTGGCCTATGCTGCTCACCACTCGTTTAAGTTGTTTCAAATGGACGTGAAGAGCACATTCCTCAATGGACCAATCAAGGAGGAAGTGTACGTGGAACAACCCCCTGGCTTCGAGGATGACATGTATCCCAACCACTCCTACAGGCTCTCTAAGGCGCTCTACGGACTTAAGCAAGCCCCAAGAGCATGGTATGAATGTCTTAGAGATTTTTTTACTTCTAATGCTTTTAAGGTTGGGAAGCTGATCCTACTCTCTTTACTAAGACTTGTAATGGTGATCTATTTGTATGCCAAATATATGTCGATTACATAATATTTGGTTCTACTAATCAAAAGTCTTGTGAGGAGTTTAGCACGGTAATGATGCAGAAATTTGAGATGTCTATGATGGGCGAGTTGAAATACTCCCTTAGATTCCAAGTGAAGCAACTCAAGGAACAGACCTTCATCTCTCAAACAAAGTACACCTAAGACTTGTTCAAGAGGTTTGGGATGAAGGATGCAAAGCCCACAAAGACACCAATGGGAACAGTGTCACACACGGTTTTGGGGGCTTGGACTGCTGGTGCGGGCAGTGCTGAAGATGACGCTCCAGCTGCAAGGGCTAGTGATTCTGCCAACGGGGTGGGCGTCGGTATAAACTCCTCTGAGCTGTCCTCTAGAACAACTTCGTTCTCCACACGAAGGTGATGGAGATCCACAAGGACTTCCTCGACTACCACTGGGTAGACGAGAGCCTGCCATGGCGAAGGGATGTAGTTGATGTTCACCCGAGTAGTTTGGATTGTACGCACCATCTACAAGAGAAAATGTCAAATTAGTTTAATTTTAAAGAGGTAAGATTAATAAAATAAATTTGTAAGAGAAACATAAGCATATTTTGAACAGACTAGGCTTTCCATTTCTAATTAGTCTAACGACCTAGAGTCAGCATAGCTCTAATACCACTTCTGACACACCCGGTTTTGGGGGCAAAACCGAATGCGTAGCATATATGTGCCATGATCCATTTTCCACACATATGTTGACATCACAAGTGAAATATATCAAAAGACAATGCAATAAAGGCGTAAAGAGAGTAGAGTAACTTTATTACACCATCTAGACCATAGTGTCTTAAAAAGTATCATTATCAAAGTAGAGCAGAATTAAGCATGGACACTCTTCCACAGGAAGGTGACTGGCGCATCGTTAGACTTAGTACTCGCCGACATCATCTGCAAAGTCTTCTTCCTCACCCCCTGATCAAAATATTAGCAAGGGGTGAGCTCACTTATGGTCGGGGCTCAGCAAGTGGGAGGAATAATGCAAAGTTAACAAGGTAGGCTATGGATAAGCGGTAAGCATTTTAGTAGGTCAATATTTTATTAACAACGCCTAACTTAATAGTTGTAAGTGTATCTCAAAATATCCCAATTAAACATAAGTACATGATTATTTCTCAAAACACTTAAGTGAAACCACTTAAGCAAACCATTTATAAATCATCGGATCACGATTTATTTTCCGTCTTTAAGTTCAATTATCATGTGAGGGTCCAAGTTGCTCTTAACTGTGGGCAGACTGACATATCGGTTTTACACTCTGCAGAGGTGGTACAACTTTACCCACAAGCCATCTATATATCCCATCTAGCCTGGGTTGTACGGACCCATAAACACTACCGAGGTGAATGGCTAGGGAACCACTATAAGGCTTTCACAAAACACACCTACTACGAAACAACCTGCTAAGGTTTCTAGGTCAGTGTGGAGGCCCTCTGGGCAAGGCAGCTTAGCCAAGTCTACGTCCCCATGTTAACATGAGCTGCCACCACTGCCGACCCCCCTCTTGCCCATATTTCAGGAAAGGTTGCTAAGTAATAAGCGCATTAAGCTAATTACTAAAGCCAAAGCCATGATATCACTCGTGGTTGCAGTGTTATCCTGGGTGGTCACTCCATGTTCCATTTAATATGAAATAATCTTGTTTAACCATTAGGTTAACATCATAATAAAAATTTCATTTTCGAGACAATATTATCATAAAAGAGTGACATCATAATTGTCAAGTTGAGCAATAGCAAAAATTGCTAAGCATAGCATTTATCTCGGGGTAATCAAGGAATAGGGTTGGTATTTCTAGGAAATCCTATTTAGGCAAATCCCATCAAATTATGCAAATATCCAAAAAGTAAACATTATTATATGCATTACTTGGGTACAAATAGAGATGCAGAGGGAGAATCCACTTGGCTTGCTCAAAAGTTTTCTATGGGTCGTCCTCAAACAGATTCAGATCCTCTACCACACAATCGGCTTCTAGTATAATCACACATCATACATACAAAAAGAAAACATACACCAATAAATAAACATATACCATTCATCAAACAATAAAACATACATCATTCCAATCACGCTTAACAAAGGAAAACATTCATAAATAAAACTTGGTTCACAACTATAATATGGACATAGGCATATCAATGATCATCTCATTTACTATGACATAATATACTAATTATTTTGTTTCGATATTTTACTAGAGAACCCATATGGCAATTGGACTATGGCAGTGCGTACTATATAAATTCATTTTTAATAATATAGATGTAGCGCTAAACAAAACTCTATGGAACTAGATTAATTATTTCTAACGGAAAGCTCGTGGGTTACGAATCCTTTTAAATTTTCATTTCAAAAACTATATTAAAACAATATGACGTTTATTTATAAGATAAATAGCTTGCAGTTTGTTAAACTACTATTTAGACTATAGTAGACATGATCAAAACTATTTCAACATCTATTAGAAGTTCTATTATTTCTTAGTTATGGAGCAAAATCACTTATTAACTATGGAGTTAACTAACGCAAAATTAATCTAGTTATGATCATGCCTACTATAGTCTAAATAGTAGTTTAATGAACCACATGGTATTTATCTTATAAATAAACATCATATTGTTTTAATATAGTTTTTGAAATGAAAAGTTAAAAGGATTCGTAACCCACGTGCTTTCCGTTAGAAATAATTAATCTAGTTCTATAGAGTTTTGTTTAGCGCTAGATCTATATTTTTATTAATGAATTTAGATAGTATGCACTGTCATAGTCCAAATGCCATACGAGTTCTCTAGCAAAATATTGAAACAAAATAATTAGTATATTATGTCATAGTAAATGAGATGATCGTTGATATGCCTAGGTCCATATTATAGTTGCGAACCAAGTTTTATTTTTGAATGTTTTCCTTTGTTAAGCGAGATTGGAATGGTGTATGTTTTATTGTTTGATGAATGGTATATGTTTATTTATAGGTGTATGTTTTCTTTTTGTATGTATGATGTGCAATTATACTAGAAGCCGATTGTGTGGTAGAGGATCCGAATCTGTTTGAGGACGACCCGCAGGAAACTTTTAAGCTAGGCAAGTGGATTATCCCTCTGCATCTCTATTTGTACCCAAGTAATGCATATAATAATGTTTACTTTTCGAATATTTGCATAATTTGACGGAATTTGCCTAGATAGGATTTGTAGAAATACCAACCCTATTCTTTGATTACCCTAGGATAAATGCTATGCTTAGCAATTTTTGCTATTGCTCAACTTGACAATTATGATGTCACTCTTTTATGATAATATTGTTCCAGAAATGACATTTTTATTATGATGTTAACCCGATGGTTAAATAAGATTATTTCATATTAAATGGAACATGGAGTGACCACCCAAGATAACAGTGCAACCACGAGTGCAATCATGGTTCTGGCTTTGGTAATTAGCTTAATGTGCTTAGTACTTAACAACCTTTCCTGAAATATGGGCAAGAGGGGGTCGGCAGTGGTGGCAGCTCATGTTAACATGGGGACGTAGACTTGGCTAAGCTGCCTCGCCCAGAGGGCCTCCACATTGACCTAGAAACCTTAGCATCTTGTTTCGTATTAGGTGTGTTTGTCAAAGCCTCATAGTGGATCCCTAGCCATTCACCTAGGTAGTGTTTATGGGTCCATACTACCCAGGCTAGATGGGATACATGGCTTGTGGGTAATGTTGTACCACCTCTGCAGAGTGTAAAACTGATATGTCAACCGTGCTCACGGCTAAGAGCAACCTGGACCCTCACATGATAATTGAACTTAAAGACGGAAAATAAATTGTGATCCGATGATTTATAAATGGTTTGCTTAAGTGGTTTCACTTAAGTCTTTTGAGATATAATCATGTACTTATGTTTAATTGGGTTACTTTGGAATACACTTACAACTAGTAAGTTATGCGTTGTTAATAAAATATTGACCTACTAAAATGCTTACCGCTTATCCATAGCCTACCTTGTTAACTTTGTATTATTCCTCCCACTTTCTGAGCCCCGACCATAAGTGAGCTCAACCCTTGCTAATATTTTGATCAGAGGGTGAGGAAGAGGACTTTGCAGATGATGTCGACGAGTACTAAGTCTAACGATGCGCCAGCCATCTTCATGTGGAAGAGTGTCCATGCTTAATTCTGATGTACTTTGATAATGATACTGTAATACCCCACTGATCCCACACAATGGATGTTACCAAATACCCTTCCCACAAAACTTATGCAACACAAGAAAAGAAATAGAGAAAGAAAGTATTGCAAAATCCGGCAGCACCTCCCTTGAAAAAGCATAACAAGGGGAACATAGAGTTTATATAGGATATAAAAGAAAGATAATTCACATAATATAATCGAAATGCAACGGTAGTAATGAACATTCGTGACCAAATAAAAGATAGGTAACTCAACCCACCAAAAAAAACAGTTCAACTACCATAAAAGAGTGTCACACCCGGTTTTAAGGAACAAAGCTGGGTGCATCTCATATATGCGCCAAAGAAGACAACATATATAATAACAGAGTGTATATAGATAAATGTCACAATAAAATCAGAGTACTTATTACATAGCGGAAGTCTTACAAAATAAAAGATAAATATAGCAGGAACTAAAATCTATCCTTGGTGCCAGAAAGCCTCAGAGTTAGGTGGCTCCTCTTCGACCACATGTTCTTCTCCTGTGGGGGGTGTGAGATAGCAAGAGTGAGCTCACATACGTTCATAGCTCAACAAGTCGTGGAGAATAATGTGCATAAACTCACCAAAGGTGAGAGTTTATGTGAAGTGTAAGGCTGATCAACAAAATAGAGGCTGAGGCTGAGCATTGCTTTTATAAGTTGGTCAAAATTTTATTAGCAATTACTAAGTGTAAGTAAATACCAAACCTTAATAATAATAAATAAAGTAATAGTAAAATAATCCCTAATGCGATGCAAATGTCAAATTAAATTTAAGTTCCATAAATTAATCATGTGATGGTCCGAGCTAGTATACCAGTTTTACACTCTGCAGAGGTTGCGCATCTTTACCCACAAGTCATGTTACCCATCTGCCAAGAGACGGCCAATCCCATACACCTCTACCGAGGAGGTGAGGCAGGGTAACACTACGAGGCCTTTACAAAGTTCCACTAGCTTCAGAAATCTCGGTACAGTTTATAGGAAGCTCCAGTGCAGGAATCCCTCGCCTGACCGCCATCGCATCAACATCAACCCAAGGACCTCCCTACACTGACCACTCCCCTACTGCCCTTGCCCCTTTTAGGTAAGGAAGTCATCCACTAGCTTTCCTAGTTAATCGGCCAAGGGCATCCCATTAAACCCTTGTGGCAGCACTGTTTTCCCGGGTGGTCGCTCCATGTTCCCATTAACATAATGATCTTATCATGAACAGTAATAATAAACAGATAATAAAAATGTAGTAATGAATAGTGTATCTCCATACCCAAAACCACAATAAGCGATAGCAAGTACTACCCAAAAATATTTAGTGGCAAAACAAGGTATAAAGATAGCCAAAACTCGGGTAACCTATTGGGTCCCATCAAAATTAACCTATGCAGATCATTATAATTAACAAGAACATGGCTGGGTAATAATAAGTGATCGAGGGCACAACTTGTCTTCAATGAGCTCCTGCTCAGCTACTTCTATCTGCTAAACCTCAGGATCCACAGTAGCTTGTCCGTCTACTCGCATCAACACAATACATACATAGTATAGCAAAAATTAACATCACACCAAACATGTAAATAAAATACACAATAAACATCTACACATTAAAATGAGATCATAGGAACTGGAATCATTAAATTTGGAGTTATAGAATTCAAGTTATGAATTTCCTAAGGTTTAATGTGCTTGAAATAGGATTAAATGAGAAATTAATTTTCTTACTGTTTTCATGCCAAAACAGAGACTCTAGGTGATACATATTAAATTTACAAAATTTTAGAAATTGGAATGGATCAGTTTGGACTAAAAATGAATTTTCTATGCATTTTACAAGTTTCTAGATTTGTTTTTGTATTAAAAACGAATTTCTATAATTATTTCTCTAATTTTAATCATCTCTGGACTAGGCCTCGAATCCCAGAAATGTCAGGGGCCTAAACCGAAGTTTTCTAAGACTTAGGCTATAGTCGCCGAGGACGGCGGGTTGGATTATGTAAAGTGCAGGGGTTTTTAATTGCAATCTACGCAAGCCGAAGAGGTGCGACGCGATATCAGCCGCAGGATTCCGGTGCAATGGCCTAGATTAGATCTAGTCTCTTATCGAATCGGTACACATAGAGGTTCGTCGATCCGGTCATCGACGGACACGATTCAATGGATCGAAGGGGTATCGACACGTTATGATCTCGACCGTCCACCTAGGATCTGACGGTCAGAACCGTTCTTCTCCGTTCCAGACCGAGTCACGGCGGCGCACCCAGCCTCCCGGCGGCAGCACACGCCAGTGACCCCTACTGGCGAATCCGAGCGCCAAACTACGATTACCTAGGTGCTAAGCGCAATTGAGAGTGTGACGAACATAGGGAAGTGCTTATTACCGACAATGGCGAGGTGGAGGAGCCGCGCCACGGCGAGAGGCGGAAGGACGGCGCGAGCACAGTTCCGACGAGTAATTCACCCAGTCCGCTGGTGCTTCCTTCCAATTGCGGCTGCGGACCACTTCCCAGGCGCAGGTGAACCCTCCTGGGCAGCACTCCAGGAACACAGCGACAGAGTGGCGAATGGTCGACGGCCGCGGCGATCTCACTCCTCTGCTCGCGAAGCAATGGCGATTTCTTTTTGGTCGGCGCCGCGAGATTGAGGAGGAGAGGAGGGAGGAAGGAACCGCGGCCCCCGAATCATATATAGGTGCAGAAAAAGTCACCCAGGTCGCCCGGATTTCGCGCCGGTCGCTACGCCATGACTCGCACGAAGCTCGATCGAGCTGTTGAAGGTGACCACCTCGACATGCGGGCCCCAGACGGCAGTGGGAGGGAGAATCCGAGCGAGTTTAAGTCACTGGCTAGTGGGGCCCTTGTGTTGGCACTGCTACTCAGTGTAGGCGCGCGCGGAGGAAAGCTGGGCTGCGCGCGCGAAGGCGAAATAGCGAGATGGGCCGAAATCCTAGCTACTGGCCCAATTAGCGACCCCTTCACTTTTCCTTTTCTTTTTCTGATTTCCTTTCTCTCTTCTCTATTTCCAAATTAAATTTTGAATTCAAACTTAAATTCAAGCTTGTGCTACATTAGTCCCATTACTTTTGTGCAGTTAAAAATACCAGTTTTAGAAATATAATTATATTATTTATATCATTCCTCTTCTTCTTATTTTCAAAACCCTAATTTTAATTTAGGGTTTGATTTAACTTCTAGTATTTATTATCTTATTATCCTTATTATTTTATTAATGCACAAACATATAAACTCCAATATGAGGCATATTTTTTTATCATTTGTTTTAGTTCATCTCTTAATTATAGGTATGTTCTTTTCATGATGCAAATAAGGCACATAAAATGAGGAGACCTCTCTATATTCTTTGTATACCATTTTGAGTATTACAAAGGCTAGAATATAATAATCCCCTAGACTTGACCCTCCCTGATTAACATCATTATTAAGCAGTGGTTCCTTTATTTAAAGGTGTAGTGGCCGTGCTGCTACATCCCTTCTTTCCCAAAGCAAAGATCAGGTGCCTGCATCAGACAATACAAGAGTGAGATGACACATCTCAGCAAGTAAAAAGAACAAACAACAATTGGACAATGTAAACCAACCGTGCTTAAACAACCACGTAGTTCATAACTTCTTTCTTCAATATTAATTTGTAGCAAGTAAGCAAGTAACCAATTACTTAATGCCAAGATAAATCACAAAGTAAAGATCCACACTATCCACATTACCATAATAGGTTCCACACTTCTCCCATGAATGCACATGGCTACAGATGCTGTAATGACTTCTGCCTTCATACCTATAAGGATATGAAGCTGCATCATACCCCTTCTCGGGCAACATATGATGCTCATTGTACCGGTACGGTCGGACCATAAGATCGCGACGAAACTTACATGCAATGGATGATGAATGCATTATGCATGTCAACAACATGAGTCCTTCCCAAATAAAATGTGCTAGACATATACTTTCACCCATTCCACATAATAAACCACATGGGTAACATGATCAAACCACAACCTCAACATATGTAGTCAATAAAACATGAATATCTTAAAACGATGGTACCCAATTAGGAATATGAATACGAACACAAATGGCACACACATAATCAAGTATAAGACTCTTTAATCGACAGACGGAATAACCATCACTGTTTTACTTGCCTTCACGGAAGTTTGGGCAAATCCCTAAGTACGATCCTGAAGTCCACCACCTGTTTTTGACACACAACTTAGTGCACCAATTCCACATAATAACGCTCATAAACGACGCCGCACTTACGCACAATCTCAAACCCCGCCGCGGGTAACAACTCTCCCCACACCCACCAAACTGCAGCGGTGCTGCTTAACAATTTCATAACTTTAAAATTATGACAGCAGTGGTAACAAACAAAAACTCTAGAGGAATCTACATAAAATTCCCCACAAGTTTTGTATACAATTTATAATTAAATTCTATCATCTAATTAGCCCAAAACAGTCCACAAGATAAACCCTGCAATCTGTTTTTTTTGACAGGAACATACCCGGATTCAAACAACGATATATCCTAATTTATAATTCTGAATTGAGCGCATAAGTACTTGTTGGAAAGGTATGACAAAGATTTACATAATTCTCATACTGTTTATCACTAATTACCCACGAAAATTTTCCAGAAACTGCTAGAACTACTGCTGTTCGTTCACCCACTAAATTTCTGGACAGCACCTCTACCAATTCGCATACGCAACATCTATTCAATTGAATTGCAGCACAAATAAAAAAGAGATAAACAAAAATTCACCTTGGATTCTCCCCCTTTCCTTCCTCCCTTCTTCCCTCCACCAATACCAATTGGAGACTTGCACCACGCGACGTAGATCCAAGCGGCAAGGAATGTCACCTTGGGGAGGAGGAGATGGGGGGCGACTAGGGTTAGTTGGTGTGGCTGCAAGAGTTTGAGAGAGGAGATGGGAGGGGGGCGGCGGCCAAGGGCTAGGGGAAATGGGGGGGCGGCTGCAAAAGGGGAGGGGATTAGGGGGAGGGCGGCTAGGGTTAAGGGGAGGCTAATGGGCCGAATCAAGATTCATGGCCCAACTCGCCCACGCGACAGCTCCCGACCCCGTCACAAGCGTCTAACCAAAGAAATTCTACTGTCTTACTGGTGAATGTTTTCCACAAATTTCAAATCTCCAAAGTGCATCACCCGAATGAGAAATAAAACAAAAAAAAGAATAACCTCCAACTTCTCTTCTTTGCAAACCGAGTATCACACTCTACCCCGCTTAAAAAGAATTCGACCTCGAATTCTGACGCTTCTATCGGAACGACAAAAGGAAAGATTAATGAATCAACAACACTTACCCACAACAAAAAGTTCCGGATATTTCTGCCGCATCAGCTCCTCAAGTTCCCACGTAGCCTCGCACTTAGACTGATTAGTCCATAAGACCTTGACTTACTTAATTGATCTCTTCGTCAAAACACGCTCCGAGGATTCTAAGATACGCACCGGACGACACTCCAAAGTCCGATCCTGCTGCACAATAATTGGTTCCATCTCAATCTCATGGTCCAGATCCCGCAAGAACTTCCTCAACATAGAGACATGAAATACCGAGTGTACCCCTGCCATGGAATCCGGCAGTTGCAAGCGATAAGCCAGGCTGCCCACTCGAGCCAAGATAGTGAACGGTCCAATGTATCTCGGGCTGAATTTTCTGGAGACACCAAACCAAACAACTCCTTTATTTGGTGATACCCTCAGGAGGACTTGGTCACCCACTACAAATTCCAAGTCCCGCCTTCTCACATCAGCATAACTCTTCTGGCGGCTCTGAGTGACCAAAATATTATGTCGAATTTCCCGAACCTTCTCAGAAGTCTACTGAACCCAATCAGGACCAACCAGGGATCTCTCTCCCAAGGTCTCCCAGCACAGGGGGAGATACACCGCCTGCCATATAAAGCCTCAAATGGTGCCATCTTGATGCTAGCCTGGTAGCTGTTGTTATAAGCAAACTCCGCCAATGCAAGATGATCCTCCCAGCTGCCCTTCCATGACAGAACACAAGCACGCAACATATCTTCCAAGGTTTGGATCGTTCGCTCCGACTGACCATCAGTCTGAGGGTGAAACGTGACACTAAGCGAAAGCTTGGTACCCAATGCACTGTGAAGGCTCTCCCAGAATTTGGATAAAAATTTGGAGTCTCGATCAGAAACAATGGACTTAGGCATCCCGTGGAGCCTGATTACTTCCTTCATATACAAGGGAACCAATTCTGAAGCTGAATTAGTGGTCTTCATAGGAATAAAGTGCGCAGACTTAGTCAAGCGATCCACTACCACCCAAATAGCATCCCTGCCCCGAGGAGAACGAGGTAAGCCCACCACAAAATCCATGGTGATATGCTCCCACTTCCACTCCAGAATTTCCAATGGCTTCAGCAAACCTGCAGGCCTCTTATGCTCGGCCTTCACGCGCTGACATACTTCACAGGCGACCACGTACTTAGAAACGTCAACCTTCATCCGCTTCCACCAGAAGTTTTGCTTTAGATCTCGGTACATTTTGGTTTCACCAGGGTGAACGGTGTAAGGCGTTTTATGAGCTTCTCTCAAGATATCCATCTTCACCTCTGATTTCTGTGGCACACAAAGGCGGCCCCTGAAACGAACCAAATCATTCTCATTAATGGAGAACTCCCGGGGTTTACCATCGCCAACCCTCTTTCGAGCTTCCTGCAATAAACGATCCTGCTGCTGAGCTGCACGCACTCTCTCCATGAGGAAAGATTGAATAAGCATACGAGTCTCCTCACTAGCGGTGCCGACATAGCACAAAGCGATCCCCAAACGGTCCAGATCAGCAATCAACGACAAGGCCACTTTTGGAACCCCAGACCTGCTAAGGGCATCAGCCACCACATTTGCCTTCCCCGGGTGATAATGAATGGACAAATCATAATCTTTAATAAATTCGAGCCACCGACGATGCCTCAAATTCAGCTCCTTCTGAGTGAAAATATACTTGAGACTTTTATGATCGGTGTAAATGTCACAAGCCTTGCCATAAAGATAATGCCTCCATGACTTTAGAGCAAAAACCACCGCGGCCAATTCAAGAACATGAGTTGGATAAATCCCCTCATGCTTCCTCAACTGCCTTAAGCCATAAGCAATCACTCTGCCTTCCTGCATCAACACACAACCAAGACCAATTCACGAAGCATCCGTATAAACTGTGAAACGCTTACCGCTCTTAGGCAAAGCTAGGATAGGGGCGTCCACCAACTTGTTCTTCAATGTCTGATAACTGACCTCGCAATCGCTGGACCAGACGAAGAGAACACCCTTCTCCAAGAGTCTAGTCAAAGGCTTAGCAATGCTGGAAAAATTTGGTACGAAGCGCCGATAATATCCAGCGAGCCCCAAGAAACTTCGGATTTCAGAGACACTAGAGGGTCTCTTCCACTCCACCACAACCGCAACATTCTTGGGATCAACCGCAATGCCCTGCTGATTAATCACATGCCCCTAGAAAGCCACTTCGGACAGCCAAAAGGCACATTTCTTCAACTTGCCATAAAATTGATTCTTCCTAAGGGCACCCAGAACGAGACGGAGATGCTGCTCATGCTCAGCCTCGGTCTTTGAATAAATCAGAATATCATCCAGGAACACGACCACAAAGTCGTCCAAGAACTCATGCAACATCCTATTCATTGCTTCCATAAAAGCAGCAGGGGCATTAGTTAAGCCAAAATACATGACTATGAACTCATAATGCCCATACATGGTGCAAAAAGCAGTCTTCTCAATATCCTCCTCACGAATCCTCAATTGATGATAACCAGAGTTTAAATCAATTTTGGAGAACACCTGGGCACCCCTCAACTGTTCAAAGAGAACCTCAATACGGGGTAGCGAATATTTATTCTTGATTGTCACTTGATTCAAAGCGCGATAATCCACACATAGCCTCTTGCTTTTATCCTTCTTCTCAACAGACAATACTGGGGAAGCCCATGGAGACCTGCTAGGCCTAATAAAACCCTTAGCCAGCAGATCATCCAATTGCCGCTTCAATTCAACCTGCTCCTTTGGGGCCATCCGATACGGGGCCTTATGAATAGGCTGTGTACCCGGAATTAGCTTGATCTCAAAAGCTGCATCGCGCTCCGGAGGAATGCCTGGAAGCTCTACCAGAAACACGTCGGCAAAGTCACACACCACCCAAATGTCCTGCACCCGCAAGGCAGCCTCACCCTCCACCACCATGGAGAAAAAGATTCCCGACTTCCTTGACCAGCGATCCGAAAGCAATTGCGCCAACAAGGATAACGTGAACTTTGGGGAACTTCCCAAGAATACCACCTCCCTACCCGACGGCGCCTGCAATAACACTGTCTTCCAAAAATAGGATATAACTGCGCGATACTGAGATAACCAATCCATACCCAAGATAACATCGAATGCCCCAAGGAAATCACAACAAGATTGGCCGAAAAGACCTCATTAGCAAGAATGACGGAACACCCCTGACAAACTGAACAACTACTAATGGAGCCATTAGCAGAACTAACCAAAATTGGGTGACCCAACCTCTGCACCGAAAGACCAGCCCGTGACACAAAATTCTCCGAAACAAACGAATAGCTAGCGCCAGAGTCAAAAAGAGCATGGGCCACAAACGAATCAACTGAAATCGTACCTGTCACCACGTCTCCTTGCTCTCTGCAATCCTCAGCGGGCAGCACATAAGCTCTAGAAATACCCGCAGAAGAGGAAGCTCCTGGAGTGAAATTAACAAAAGAACCCCACTGAGCTGTCGGGTGAGGCAGACGCGGAGCTCCAAACTGAGACGACATAGGAGTAGTCGGTGCAGGAGTAGGCGCAGCCAGATACTGAGGAAAACCCTGCATCTGCACGAACTGAGAAGTCCCAGGCACATAAAATTGCTGCGGAGGAAGTGGAACTGAAAATTGCTGCTCAGTGCTTGACATCATGTTGACAGTGCCCTGAGAAGAGGAGGAAGTCACTGGCTCCCATATGAGCTTCCCATTGGGATTCCTCCTACACACCACATCCTTGTGGTCTTGACTGCAGATTGAACACCTGCCATTCCACTGGCACTCTGCACGGCGATGCACATCACCACAACGGAAACACACCAGCTCCAGCCCGGGCTTAGGAACAGCCCGAAACCTCTGAGTACTTCCTCCCGAAGTACCCGAGTCAAAAGATTTGCCACGGTAGGGATGGTGGCGCTGATGCTGAGACTTGCCCCTCTTGTGGGCTGGACCTCCAGTGTTGCCCCTCCTCGCGTCCTGGCCACGAGGCTGATCAACACCCGAAGACTTCTGCGACTCCATGGTATACTGGTGTTGCATCTCCACACCCAGTGCCTGCTCCACTGTAGTACGAAAGTCCACCAATGGAAAGGCTCCCAGGGCATGCCTGATAGAAGGTTTCAGACCCTGACAGAACTGGCTCGCCTTCTCCATCTCATTATAAGCCACATGAGGGACAAAACAGACCATCTTGTTGAAGCCCACTTCATACTCTGTGACAGACTTCTTCTCTTGCTTGTAGGACTACAAATCAATCTTCATTTTCTCCAGGAAGGTGACCAGGTAGAACCTCCTCTCAAACTGCCTGATAAAAACATCCTAGGACGGGACTCCTGGTGAAGAGGAGTGAGCTGCCTGCACGCCCCTCCACCAAATCTGAGCTTCTCCCTTCAGCAGCTGTGTGTCAAAGCGAACACAATCACCATACACAATCTCAAAGACATTCATCTTATCCTCCACGTAGTTAGCCAATCCGCCGCCTCGACCGGAGTACCACTGCCATCAAAAGTATCCAACTTCATGCCCATCCACTGCATCAGAGAAAGACCACTAACTAGAAGAGGCACCTCGGCCCCGCCACCTGGAGCAACACCCACAGGGACAGTGTCCCCGGGCACTCCTCCACCACTAGCACCCTGAGCAGCACCCGCAGGGGCAACAGGAATAGCTTGCCTCAGAATGGCCAACTCCTGCTGCATGGCCTGCATCGCGGCTAACATTGCCGCCGGACTCATCGAGTCCCCACTAGGAACTTGCGGACTGTCCTGAGCCCTACGAGGCGGCATAGCTGCAGCCACAGGGGTGAGAATAATAAGTAAATAAGATTGGCATAGCACCTCTTCAGATAATGTCAAACTATCATATGCAATACCATAACATATCAATAGTAAAGCAGAAAACCCATCCTACATGTGCAGTGTGTCAATTTATTATTATTCCACTTGCTAGGACCTACAGCCTATTGCTTTGATACAAACTATAACACCCCACTGATCCCACATAATGAATGTTACCAAATACCCTTCCCACAAAACTTATGCAACACAAGAAAAGAAATAGAGAAAGAAAGTATTGCAAAATCCGGCAGCACCTCCCTTGAAACAAGCATAACAAGGGGAACATATAGTTTATATAGGATATAAAAGAAAGATAATTCACATAATATAATCGAAATGCAACGGTAGTAATAAACATTCATGACCAAATAAAAGGTAGGTAACTCAGCCCACCAAAAAAAACAGTTCAACTACTATGAAAGGCTAGAATATAATAATCCCCTAGACTTGACCCTCCCTGATTAACATCATTATTAAGTAGTGGTTCCTTTATTTAAAGGTGTAGTGGTCGTGCTGCTACATCCCTTCTTTCCCAAAGCAAAGATCAGGTGCCTGCATCAGACAATGCAAGAGTGAGATGACACATCTCAGCAAGTAAAAAGAGCAAACAACAATTGGACAATGTAAACCAACCGTGCCTAAATAACCACGTAGTTCACAACTTCTTTCTTAAATATTAATTTGCAGCAAGTAAGCAAGTAACCAATTACTTAATGCCAAGATGAATCACAAAGTAAAGATCCACACTATCCACATCACCATAATAGGTTCCACACTTCTCCCATGAATGCACATGGCTATAGATGCAATAATGACTTATGCCTTCATACCTCTAAGGATATAAAGCTACATCATACCCCTTCTCGAGCAACATATGATGCTCATTGTACCGGTACAGTCGGACCATAAGATCGCGACGAAACTTCCATGCAATGGATGATGAATGCATTATGCATGTCAACAACATGAGTGCTTCCCAAATAAAATGTGCTAGACATATACTTCCACCCATTCCACATAATAAATCACATGGGTAACATGATCAAACCACAACCTCAACATATGTAATCAATAAAACATGAATATCTTCAAACGATGGTACCCAATTAGGAATATGAATACGAACACAAATGGCACAAACATAATCAAGTATAAGACTCTTTAATCGACAGACGGAATAACCATCACTGTTTTACTTGCCTTCACCGGAAGTTTGGGCAAATCCCTAAGTACGATCCAGAAGTCCACCACCTGTTTTTAACACACAACTTAGTGCACCAATTCCACATAATAACGCTCATAAACGATACCGCACCTACGCACAATCTCAAACCCCGCCGCGGGTAACAACTCTCCCCACACCCACCAAACTGCAGCGGCGCTGCTTAACAATTTCATAAGTTTAAAATTATGACAGCAGTGGTAACAAACAAAAACTCCAGAGACATCTACATAAAATTCCCCACAAGTTTGGTATACAATTTATAATTAAATTCCAACATCTAATTAGCCCAAAACAGTTCACAAGATAAACCCTGCAATTTTTTGACAGCAACATACCCGGATTCAAACAGCGATATCTCCTAATTTATAATTCCGAATTGAGCGCATAAGTACTTGTTGGAAAGGTATGACAAAGCTCTACATAATTATCATACTGTTTATCACTAATTACCCAAGAAAAATTCCCAGAAACTACTAGAACTACTGTTGTTCGCCCACCCACTAAATTTCTGGACAGCACCTCTACCAATTCGCATACGCAACATCTATTCAATTGAATTACAGCACAAATAAACAAGAGATAAACACAAAAATCACCTTGGATTCTTCCCCTTTCCTTCCTCCCTTCTTCCCTCCACCAAAACCAATTGGAGACTTGCACCACGCGACGTAGATCCAAACGGCAAGGAATGGCACCTTGGGGAGGAGATGGGGGGCGGCTAGGGTTAGGTGGTGTGGCTGCAAGAGTTTGAGGGAGGAGGAGATGGGAGGGGGCAGCCAAGGGCTAGGGGAAATGGGGGGGCTGCACAAGGAGAGGGGATTAGGGGGAGGGCGTCTAGGGTTAAGGGGAGGCTAATGGGCCGGATCAAGATTCATGGCCCAACTCGCCCACGCGACAGCTCCTGACCCCGTCGCAAGCGTCTAACCAAAGAAATTCTACTGTCTTACTCGTGAATGTTTTCCACAAATTCCAAATCCCCAAAACGCATCACCCGAATGAGAAAAAAAACAAAAAAAAAGAATAACCTCCAACTTCTCTTCTTTGTAAACCGGGTATCACAAATACTTTTTAAGACACTATGGTCTGAATGATGTAATATAGTTACTCTACTCTCTTTACGCCTTTATTGCATTGTCTTTTGATATATTACACTTGTGATGTCAACGTATGCGTGGAAAATGGATCCTAGCACATATATGCTATGCATTCGGTTTTGCCCCCAAAACCGGGTGTGACAAAAGGACGGTCACTTGGACCTCAACAAAGTAGGTAAGTCCGTTGATCAAAAGGCATACCAGCCAATGATGGGTTTTTTACTTTATCTTTGTGCTAGTAGACCGGATATTATGCTAAGTGTATGCATGTGTGCTAGATTTCAATCTGACCCTAAGGAATGTCACCTTGTGGCCGTTAAGCGAATTCTTAGATATTTGGTTTCTACGCCTTGCTTTGGGATCTAGTATCCAAAGGGGTCTACCTTTGACTTAATCGGATACTCAGATTTCGATAATGCCAAAGGTTCCTGGTGTCCTGGAGCTCTAAGAAACAAACATTCGTTGCCCTATCAACTATTGAGGTCGAGTATGTTGCCGCAGGACAGTGTTGCGCGCAACTGCTTTGGATGGAACAATCTCCGGGACTTTGGCTACAATCTGAGCAAAGTCCCACTCCTTTGTGATAATGAGAGTGCAATCCGCTTGGCGGATAATCCTGTTGAACACAACCGCACTAAACAAATAGACATCCGACATCACTTTTTGAGAGACCACCAGCAAAGGGGAGATATCGATATTTACCATATTAGCACCGAGAACCAGCTAGCCGATAGCTTCACCAAGCCTTTAGATGAGAAAATGTTTTGCATGTTGCGTAGTGAGCTAAATGTCTTAGATTCGTGTAACTTGGATTGATCTATAGGATACATGTGTTTTATGCCTTTGATCGTGTTACTTTAAGCATTAATGTCCTTACATGCTTATTTTTGGTGCTCAAGTCGTACAAGTCATCCCCGGACCTCACAAGTCCTTACGCAAATAATGCACATGTTTAGGGGGAGGATGTGATATAACTTGACCCCTTTGAGACTAATATGTTTGCTTGAGTGATGATTTTGAAATAATCTCAAAGTTGAATTGAAAGAGAAAAGGTGAACTTGGAAAAATAAAGGGCTTCCACTGCATTCCAGTATCAATGTATCTTGTCCCAAGTTCCTATTTGTGTTCTCATTGCCTTTTGATCTTATTTGACATTTTGGTGAGGCAATGGGGTTAAAGGGCCCCTTAGTTCTCCTGTTTTGGTGCTTAATGCCAAAGGGGGAGAAATTAAGGCCAAAGCAACTAGATCAGCCAACCACTTGTGAATTTCAAAAACTTTAGTGTTAGATTTTTGAAGTTTGATCAAAACCCTCTTATTGCAAAAACAATTCTCTTATGGGGAGAAATTCGATTATGGGAAAAAGGGGGAGTTTTTGGCATTTGATCAAATTTATTCTTAAAAGATCTTTTGATTTGCTAAAACAAGTGTTTTTGACATAGAGATAGGAAAAGAATTTGTTTTGTGAAAATAAACCAAGTGGTGGCAAAAGTGATCCAAATATGCGAAATCCTATATGAGATAAATTTGTCTTAAATTTGCACTCTTTAGCTTATCCTTGAAAATGTTGTTGCATTCGAGTTGCTTTTAATGTGTTGGTATATGTCGGGGACCAAAATTAGGGTACCCTCAAGACTCCTAATCTCAGCTGGTAACCCCCATCAGCACAAAGCTGCAAAGGCCTGATGGGTGCGATTAAGTCAAGGATCGGTCCACTCAAGGGACACGATCTCGCCTCACCCGAGCCCAGCCTCGGGCAAGGGCAGCCGACCCCGAAGGATTTACGTCTCGCCCGAGGACCCCCTCCAGCAGCGGACACACCTTCGGCTCGCCCGAGGCCCAGTCTTCGCCAAGAAGCAACCTTGGCCAAGTCGCCACGTCGACCGACCGTATCGCAGGAGCATTTAATGCAAAGGTGGCCTGACACCTTATCCTGACGCGCGCCCTTCAGTCGACAGAACCGAAGTGACCGCAGTCACTTCGCCGCTCCACTGACCGGCCTGACAAGAGGACAGCGCCGCCTACGCCGCTCCGACTGCTGTGCCACTCGACAGAGTGAGGCTAACAGCATCCAAGTCCGGCCTCTGGCGCCATAGGAAACTCTGCATCGCCCGAAGGGCTTGGACTCGGGCTCAACCCCGGAAGACGACGAACTCCGCTTCGCCCGACCCCAGGGCTCGGACTTGGGCTCGGCCCCGGAAGACGACGAACTCCGCTTCGCCCAACCCCAGGGCTCGGACTCGGGCTCAGCCCCGGAAGACGACGAACTTCGCATCGCCCGACCCCAGGGCTCGGACTCGGGCTCGGCCCCAGAAGACGACGAACTCCGCTTCGCCCGACCCCAGGGCTCGGACTCGGGCTCAGCCCCGGAAGACGACGAACTCCGCATCGCCCGACCCCAGGGCTCGGACTCGGGCTCGGCCCCGGAAGACGACGAACTCCGCTTCGCCCGACCCCAGGGCTCAGACTCGGGCTCAGCCCCGGAAGACGACGAACTCCGCATCGCCCGACCCCAGGGCTCGAACTCAGCCCTGGCCTCAGCCGATGGTCTCCGCCTCGCCCGACCCAGGGGCTCGGACTCGACCTCAGCCTCGGAAGACAGACTCGACCTCGACCTCGGAGGAGCCTCCACCTCGCCCAACCCAGGGCTCGGACCGACCACGTCACAGGAGGCACCATCATTACCCTACCCCAAGCTAACTCAGGCTACGGGGAACAAGACCGGCGTCCCATCTAGCTCGCCCCGGTAAACAAGTAATGATGGCGCCCCACATGCTCTATGACGACGTCGGCTCTCAGTCCCCTTACGGAAGCAAGGAGACGTAAGCAAGGACTTGACAGCCCCGACAGCTGTCCTTCCGCCAGGCTCCAGCGCTCCTCCGACGGCCACGACACCACACGAACCGGGCGCCAAAACCTCTCCGGCTGCCACGATGGCATGTACTTAGGGTACTAGCTCCCCTCTGCTAGATACGTTACCACACTGCTACACCCCCCATTGTACACCTGGATCCTCTCCTTACGCCTATCAAAGGAAGGTCCAGGGCCCTCTTACAGAGGGTTGGCCGCGCGTGGAAGGACGGGACGGCGCTCGCGTAAGCCTCTCGCTCCCTCCCGCGTGGACGCTTGTAACCCCCTACTGCAAGCGCACCCGACCTGGACGCGGGACAAACACGAAGGCCGCGGGTTTCCCCTTTTACGCCTGTCTCCCTCCGTCTTTTTCCCCCCTTCTTGCTCCGTCTCGCGCCGACCCATCTGGGCTGGGGCACGCGGCGACAATTTACTTGTCGAAACGCCGACAGTTGGCGCGCCAGGTAGGGGCCTGCTGCGTGTTGACGAACAGCTTCTCGTCAAGCTCCAGATGGGCAGTCTCCAGCAACCTTTCCAGCCCGGGACGGTGCTCGTTTCGGGAGTCTTGAGTTCATGTCCCTCGACGGCAGCTACGACATGATACTCCTTCCCCCGCCGCGCGACAGCGACAATGGCGGCCGACAACCCGCCCGCCGGCGGCGGAATCGACGACGTCTTCCCCACGTGGTGGAAGAACAACATTCGGGCATGTCCCGTCCCCTCCCCTGCCGACGGAGGAGGAGGCGAGGCAACCAAGGCCAAGCAGGAGGCGGCACCTCGTCGGCTGTCGAGCAAGTCGACGGCGCCGGTGCCCCAACGGGGGGTACGTCGGGCATCAACCTCGCGTCTGAGACGAAGACGAGCGCCGTCTCCCCGCGACACGCCAACTCCAAGCAAACGGACGACGCCAGCACGCTCGCAATAGACTTGCTGGGCGTCACCCTCGTACCTGAGACGACGGTGCAGTCTGCCCCTGACGTGACTTCGTCACCGCCCATCGACCAAGAGGTACCGACCGATTCCCATCTCGTGCCTTTTGGATTCAGCCTCGACCCACCAAGCGACTTCGCTTTGGTGGACGCTCTCATAGAGGCGAGTCCAAACCTTCTGGGGTATCGTATGCGGTCACCCTGGGACCGGCTGACGGCCGTCTCGACATACGGGTCCTCGGGTTCCGAGGAAGATGACGAGCTCGACTTTTGTTGGGATTTCTCCGGACTTGGTAACCCCAGTGCCATGCGGGACTTTATGACCGCATGCGACTACTGCCTTTCCGACTGTTCCGACGGTAGCCGCAGCCTCGACGACGAGGACTGTGGCCCAAGTCGTGAATGTTTCCACGTCGATCTAGGGGGTCCCGACGAAGGCAACCATCTTGGTATGCCGGAGAACGGTGATCCCCCTAGGCCTGTGCCTCGCGTTGACATCCTTCGGGAGCTAGTTGTGGTACCCGTCCCGGCGGGGGGTCATGACCCACAGCTCGAGCAAATCCACGAGATGCAGGCCAGGCTCGACGAGGGAGCAGGAACACTTGAGCCGTTCCGCCGGGACATCGGGCAGGAATGGGTGGGCCAACCTCCGGCCGGAGAAGTGCGTCATCTACCCCAGGGCATCCAGCACCGCATCGCCGACGATTTCAGGGTAAGGCCGCCACCGGTTTCCAGTGGGGTCGGCCAAAACCTGGCTGCAGCGGCAATACTTCTCCGCGCGATGCCGGAGCCATCAACCACCGAGGGGCGGCGTATCTAGGGAGAGCTCAAGAATCTCCTGGAGGATGCCGCGGTCCGACGGGCCGAAAGCTCTGCCTCCCGGAGGCAGGGGTACCCCTCGGAACATCGCGCCGCGACTTCCCGATTCATACGGGAAGCCTCGGTCCACACCGGGCGCACGCGCAACACAGCGCCTGCGGCCCCAGGTCGCCTCGGAAACGAACACCCTCACCGCAACCGTCGAACCCACCTCGACGAGAGGGTGCGCCGAGGCTACCACCCCAGGCGTGGGGGACGCTACGACAACGGGGAGGATCGGAGTCCCTCGCCCGAACCACCCGGTCCGCAGGCTTTCAGACAGGCCATACGACGGGCGCCGTTCCCGACCCGGTTCCGAACCCCGACTACTATCACAAAGTACTCAGGGGAGACGAGGCCGGAACTGTGGCTCGCGGACTACCGGCTGGCCTGGCACCTGGGTGGAACGGACGATGACAACCTCATCATCCACAACCTCCCCCTGTTCCTCTCCGACACTGCTCGAGCCTCGCTGGAGCACCTGCCTCCGGGGCAGATCTCCAACTGGGACGACCTGGTCCAAGCCTTCGCCGGCAACTTCCAGGGCACGTACGTGCGCCCTGGAAACTCCTGGGATCTCCGAAGCTGTCGCCAGCAGCCGGGAGAGTCTCTCCGGGACTACATCTGGCGATTCTCGAAGCAGCGCACCGAGCTGCCCAACGTCACCGATTCGGATGTCATCGGCGCGTTCCTCGCCGGCACCACCTGCCGCGACCTGGTGAGCAAGCTGGGCTGCAAGACCTCCACCAGGGCGAGCGAGCTGATAGACATCGCCACCAAGTTCGCCTCTGGCCAGGAGGCGGTTGAGGCCATCTTCCGGAAGGACAAGAAGCCCCAGGGCCGCCCACCGGAAGATGTCCCCGAGGTGTCAACTCAGCGCGGCACCAAGAAGAAAGGCAAGAAGAAGTCGCAAGCGAAACGCGACGCCGCCGACGCGGACCTTGTCGCCGCCGCCGAGTACAAGAACCCTCGGAAACCTCCCGGAGGTGCCAATCTCTTCGACAAGATGCTCAAGGAGCCGTGCCCCTATCATCAGGGGCCCGTCAAGCACACCCTTGAGGAGTGCGCCATGCTTTGGCGCCACTTTCACAAGGTCGGGCCACCTGCGGAAGGTGGCAGGGCCCGCGATGACGATAAGAAGGAGGATCACAAGGCAGAAGAGTTCCCCAAGGTCCACGACTGCTTCATGATCTACGGTGGGCAAGTGGCGAACGACTCGGCTCGGCACCGCAAGCAAGAGCGTCGGGAGGTCTGCTCGGTAAAGGTGGCGGCGCCAGTCTACCTAGACTGGTCCGACAAGCCCATCACCTTCGACCAGGGTGACCATCCCAACCGTGTGCCGAGCCCGGGGAAATATCCGCTCGTTGTCGACCCCGTCATTGGCAACGTCAGGCTCACCAAGGTCCTCATGGACGGAGGCAGCAACCTCAACATCATCTACGCCGAGACCCTCGGGCTCCTGCGGACCGATCTGTCCTTGGTCCAGGCAGGCGCTGCGCCTTTTCACGGGATCATCCCCGGGAAACGCGTCCAGCCCCTCGGACAACTCGATCTACCCGTCTGCTTTGGGACACCCTCTAACTTCCGAAGGGAGACCCTCACGTTCGAGGTGATCAGGTTTCGAGGAACCTACCACGCAGTGCTGGGGAGGCCATGCTACGCCAAGTTCATGGCCGTCCCTAACTACACCTACCTCAAGCTCAATATGCCGGGCCCCAATGGGGTCATCACCGTCGGCCCCACGTACCGACACGCGTACGAATGCGACGTGGAGTGCGTGGAGTACACCGAGGCCCTCGCCGAATCCGAGGCCCTCATCGCCGACCTGGAGAGCCTCTCCAAGGAGGCGCCAGACGTGAAGCGCCATGCTGGCAACTTCGAGCCAGCGGAGACGGTTAAGTTCGTCCCTCTCAACCCCAGCAACGACGCCTCCAAGCAGATCCGGATCAGCTCCGAGCTCGACCCCAAATAGGAAGCAGTGCTCGTCGACTTCCTCCGCGCAAACGCCGACGTTTTCGCGTGGAGTCCCTCGGACATGCCCGACATACCGAGGGATGTCGCCGAGCACTCGTTGGATATCAGAGCTGGAGCCCGACCCGTGAAGCAGCCTCTGCGCCGATTCGACGAAGAAAAGCGCAGAGCCATAGGCGAGGAGATCCACAAGCTAATGGCAACAGGGTTCATCAAAGAGGTATTCCATCCCGAATGGCTTGCCAACCCTGTGCTTGTGAGAAAGAAAGGAGGGAAATGGCGGATGTGTGTAGACTACACTGGTCTAAACAAAGCATGTCCGAAAGTTCCCTACCCTCTGCCTCGCATCGATCAAATCGTGGATTCCACTGCTGGGTGCAAAACCCTGTCTTTCCTCGATGCCTACTCAGGGTATCACCAAATCAGGATGAAAGAGTCCGACCAGCTCGCGACTTCTTTCATCACACCCTTTGGCATGTACTGCTATGTTACCATGTCGTTCGGTTTGAGGAATGCGGGTGCGACATACCAAAGGTGCATGAACCACGTGTTCGGCGAACACATTGGTCGAACTGTCGAGGCCTACGTCGATGACATCGTAGTCAAGACAAGGAAAGCCTCCGACCTCCTTTCTGACCTTGAAACAACATTCCGGTGTCTCAAGGCGAAAGGCGTAAAGCTCAATCCCGAGAAGTGTGTCTTCGGGGTCCCCCGAGGCATGCTCTTGGGGTTTATCGTCTCCGAGCGGGGCATCGAGGCCAACCCGGAGAAAATCGCGGCCATCACCAGCATGGGGCCCATCAAGGACTTGAAAGGTGTACAGAGGGTCACGGGATGCCTTGCGGCTCTGAGCCGTTTCATCTCGCGCCTCGGCAAAAGAGGCCTGCCTCTGTACCACTTCTTTAAGAAAGGCCGAGTGCTTCACTTGGACCCCTGAGGCCGAGGAAGCCCTCGGGAACCTGAAGACGCTCCTCACAAACACGCCCATCTTGGTGCCCCCCGCTGCCGGAGAAGCCCTCTTGATCTACGTCACCGCTACCACTCAGGTGGTTAGCGCCGCGATCGTGGTTGAGAGACGAGAAGAGGGGCATGCGTTGCCCGTCCAGAGACTAGTCTACTTCATCAGTGAGGTACTGTCCGAGACCAAGATCCGCTACCCACAAATTCAGAAGTTGCTGTACGCGGTGATCCTGATGCGGCGGAAGTTGCGACACTACTTCGAGTCTCATCCGGTAACTGTGGTGTCATCCTTCCCCCTGGGGGAGATCATCCAGTGCCGAGAGGCCTTGGGTAGAATTGCAAAGTGGGCGGTGGAAATCATGGGCGAGACGATCTCGTTCGCCCCTCGGAAGGCCATCAAGTCCCAGGTCTTGGCGGACTTTGTGGCTGAATGGGTCGACACCCAGCTCCCAACAGCTCCGATCCAACCGGAACTCTAGACCATGTTTTTCGACGGGTCGCTGATGAAGACAGGAGCAGGCGCGGGCCTGCTCTTCATCTCGCCCCTCGGGAAGCACCTACGCTACGTCCTACGCCTCCATTTCCCGGCGTCCAACAATGTGGCCGAGTACGAGGCTCTGGTCAACAGGTTGCGCATCGCCATCGAGCTAGGGGTCCGACGCCTCGACGCTCGCGGTGACTCGCAGCTCGTCATCGACCAAGTCATGAAGAACTCCCACTGCCGCGACCCGAAGATGGAAGCCTACTGCGATGAGGTTCGGTGCCTAGAAGACAAGTTCTACGGGCTCGAGCTCAACCACATCGCCCGACGCTACAATGAGACTGAGGACGAGCTGGCTAAAATAGCCTCGAGGTGAACAACAGTTCCCCCGGACGTCTTCTCCCGAGACCTGCATCAACCCTCCGCTAAGGCCGACGACACGCCCGAGCCCGAGGCACCCTCGGCTCGGCCCGAGGCACCCTCGGCTCAGCCCGAGGCACCCTCGGCTCGGCCCAAGGTACCCTCGGCCCCCAAGGGTGAGGCGCTGCGCGTCGAGGAGGAGCGGAGCGGGGTCACGCCTGATCGAAACTGGCAGACCCCGTACCTGCAATATCTCCACCGAGGAGAGCTACCCCTCGACCGAGCCGAAGCTCGGCGGTTGGCGCGGCGCGCCAAGTCGTTCGTCTTGCTGGGAGACGGGAAGGAGCTCTACCACCGCAGCCCCTCGGGCATCCTCCAGCGATGCATTTCCATCGCCAAAGGCCAGGAGCTCTTACAAGAGATGCACTCGGGGGCTTGCGGCCATCACGCAGCGCCTCGAGCCCTTGTTGGAAACGCCTTCCGACAAGGCTTCTACTGGCCGACTGCGGTGGCCGACGCCACTAGAATTGTCCGCACCTGCCAAGGGTGTCAATTCTATGCAAGGCAGACCCACCTGCCCGCTCAGGCTCTGCGGACCATACCCATCACCTGGTCGTTTGCTGTGTGGGGTCTGGACCTCGTCGGCCCCTTGCAGAAGGCACCTGGGGGCTACACGCACCTGCTGGTCGCCATCGACAAATTCTCCAAGTGGATCGAGGTCCGACCCCTAAACACCATCAGGTCCGAACAGGCGGTGGCGTTCTTCACCAACATCATCCATCGCTTTGGGGTCCCGAACTCCATCATCACCGACAACGGCACCCAGTTCACCGGCAGAAAGTTCCTGGACTTCTGCGAGGATCACCACATCTGGGTGGACTAGGCCGCCGTGGCTCACCCCATGACGAATGGGCAAGTAAAGCGTGCCAACGGCATGATCCTGCAAGGGCTCAAGCCGCGGATCTACAACGACATCAACAAGTTCGGCAAGCGATGGATGAAGGAGCTTCCCTCGGTGGTCTGGAGTTTGAGGACAACGCCGAGCCGGGCCACGGGCTTCACACCGTTCTTTCTAGTCTATGGGGCCAAGGCCATCTTGCTCACAGACTTAGAATACGGTTCCCCGAGGACGAGGGCCTACGACGGCCAAAGCAATCGAGCTAACCGAGAAGACTCGCTGGACCAGCTGGAAGAGGCTCGGGACATGGCCTTACTACACTCAGCGCGGTACCAGCAGTCCCTGCGACGCTACCACGCCCGAGGGGTTCGGTCCCGAGACCTCCAGGTGGGCGACTTGGTGCTTCGGCTGCGACAAGACGCCCGAGGGCGACACAAGCTCACGCCTCCCTGGGAAGGGCCGTTCGTCATCGCCAAGGTTCTGAAGCCCGGAACGTACAAGCTGGCCAACAGTCAAGGCGAGGTCTACGGCAACGCTTGGAACATCCGACAGCTACGTCGCTTCTACCCTTAAGATGCTTTCAAGTTATTCGCACACCTCGTTCACACACGAAGTCTAGTCATCAAGGAAGGGTCAGCCTTGCCTCGGCAAAGCCCGACCCTCCCTCGGGGGCTAGAAGGGGGGAACCCCCTCTGCGTCAAAATTTTCCTCGGAAAAAGATCTTTTCTGCCAGAATGTCTTTCGTGCTTCTCGACTACTTCGAAAGTGGGATCCTGAAAACGATGGAGTACACGTAAGCAGCCAAGGATGACCGAGCCGAGGGACTCCTACGCCTCCGGGATACGGATACCTCACTCATCACCTTCTGCAATAAGTAACTCACGCTCGGATAGGTGATTCCGCGGACCGAACAAGTCTTCACACTCGAAAACTCTTCTGCCGAAACGATTTTTTGGGCCTTCTCGACTATATCGATGGCAGAACCCTACGGACGAGTAAGAGTACACGTAAGCGGCAAGGCCGACCGAGCCGAGGGACTCCTACGCCTCCGGGATACGGATACCTCACTCATCACCTTCCGTGAAAAGTAACTCTCGCTCGGACAAACAATTCTGTTACCGACAAATAAGTCAAGATACTCGAAACAAGAAGAAAAGAAACACAGCTTTACAACACGACGACAGTGTGTTTGGGCCTCGGCGGCCGCAGAAAACATACACACACTACAAGATAACCCGATCCTGCAGGCTCGGACATTGACAGTTGAAGGGAGCAGCAGCACCCTCGGCGTCAACTACACCTTTGGCAAAGTCCGGCCTAGCCTCGGACGGCGACGCGGTCGAAGGATCTCCACCCCGAAGGACGACATCAGCACCACGCCCGGACCATCGCCGGCGGGGTCTTCTCCAGGAATCCGGCTCGAGCAGACGGCTCGGCCGGCCACCCCGAAGCCTCAACCAGCTGTCCCCCGAGGACATCAGCCAGGCTCGGGGCCTCGGCAACTCGACTCCGGCGTCGGTCCCGCCAGTGGACGGCCCGGCCAGGCTCCGGCCGACGAAGTCTTCTTTTCGAGCCAACTCTGCCTCTGTCCGTGCTGACACCGCTACCTCCGGCTTCGGCTCATCGAAAAGCGGCCGAGGGTTCCTTTAACTAAGCAAGAGAAGCCTCGGACAGCAAGGTCGACCGAGCCGAGGGACTCCTACGCCTCCGGAATACGGATACCTCACTCGTCACCTTCACACGAGGCAACTCACGCTTGGTGAAGCGGTTCAGATAGCCGACAGACGAGTCTTAGTGCTCGAAATGAGGAAAAAACACGGCTCCGTGCCGAAGATACATACATGTTCAGGCCCCGACAGCCACAATGAACAGACACAGGCACTCAAGGTGCCATTACAAACGGAACTCTGGTTCCGTCCCCGCGGGTATGAACAACCTCCACATCGGGGAGCCTGCGAGGCGACAAGCTCCGGGCGACTCGCCAACGACCTCTGCAGCAGCAGCCATGGTCCCGGGACGGACGCAGCCACCGGAAGACTCTCGTTCGCGTCCCCACTCAAGGGACGCGAACCAGATATTAAAGCCAAAGAGCCGGGGGCCGGTCCATAGGCGGCGCTGACGGCCTCGACGGTGGGGAAGCTTCCTCCAGCTGCCACCACGTCAGCACCGACGGCGGCGTCCGCCTCTCCACCAACGCCGCACCGGCGAGCGCGGGCTGCTCCAAAGCGCACCGGCATGTCCTCGCTCCCATCCTCGCCACAAAAGCGAGGAGGAGGACGGAATGTTGCATCCTAGCTGGGCAGCAATAGTTCGCCTTCACCGGCATGGCTGGAGGACGCCTCCTCCGCAGAGCTGGAGGATGGTCTCCACCACCAGAAGCTGGAAGAGGAGGTGGCCAGCCGACCCGTGCAGGAGGTAGAGCCCCGGCTCACCTCGCTCTCCGCCCTAGCAAGGATGATGAACATCCTTGAAGCTGAGGGCGGGACCAAGATCGCAGCCCGGCTTGCTTCTCCCCACCCAGGGGCTGGTGGTCACCGTCTTGGGTGACCACCCGCGAGGGGGTGCGGCCAGGCTGCCTGATGAAAATCCTTGAAGCCGAACGATGGCTGAAAGGTGCCAACTTCCGCGAAGTTGCGTTCCTCCGACGACAAGGCGGAAAGACTGCGAGTGTTCCCCAGCCGGGGGCTCGGAAGGTGGAAAGACGCGACGCATAAGGGAGCGCGAAGACATGGTTGCCTTTCAAGGGGGTCACCCTCCTTTTAAAGGCAACTCTCCCCACTTGCGTCCTCAGCCATCGCGGGCTGAGTCTTCTCCAACACGCTCCAAGGTCCTCCCCCTACGACACGGGGGCTGGGTCCCACGCGTCATGCAAGCTGGCCCAAGGCAGAAGAAGCCAAAGCGCCGCGCGCGGTGCGCGCAACTGCCCAGCGGTTACAAGCATTCCTCCACTTTTGCCCAGACCAGCGGGTGAAAGGGCGGACAGCCATGCAGTCGGCATGCAACCGCGCCAAGTGGGCGCACCCCTTCGACTCCAACGCGCCCAGCATGGAGGCCCAGGCCCACACGTCATGCAACCGGCGCGCCGGTTGCTACGTGCGAGCAACTGCACCGCCCCTCGCGCCACTATCGCGCCTCCTCGACTGCGGAACCAGTACCGCGACTCGAGGCAACCCTGCGTATGACCCAACAGTGCCAGCCAGGCGCATCGGTCACGGACCAGTCAGCCGCGAGAGATGACGCGACGGTCGATGCGGCCAAAAATAGGCCGGCAGTAATGGCGGTGGCAAGCGGGCGGAAGCAGCGGTCACGTCGTCAGCCAAGCTCACGTCCCCTCATGGGACAGCGAGAGAACCCTCTCCCACGGCGTGAAGACGACGCGCCGGTGTTCCGTTCCTCGAACGGCTCGCGCACGCGCAACGGCTGCCCCGCGAACCACTCGCCCCGTCGCATTAACTCCGCGGCGGGACAGGCGACACCTTTGGCAGGAGAAGCGGGCGACGCTTCGCCTTCGCCATAATGATCGCGTCAAAAAAGGTGTGCCACGTCATTCGATTTCGTATACTTTTCCTCTTTCTCTCTCTTACAACAGGGACCGGGAAAGGGGGATACCCCGAAAGGGATCCTTCTCCGCGAAGGAAACGGGCCCCGAGCCCCCCTACTGATCAGAGGTTCGAAGGCTGGCCCCTTGGAGGGGTTGAACAGCCGCCTCAGAGCGCTCGGGCTCCTCGCCCACTACTGGTCAGAGGTTCGAAGGCCGGCCCCTTCAGAAGGGTTCAACGGCCGCCTCAGGCCACTCGGGCTCCGCGCCCACTACTGATCAGGGGTTCGTAGGCTGGCCCTCGAAGGGTTCACAGCCGCCTCAGACGCAGAGCGAGGGATGACCCTAGGTACGTTCGATACATAACCAAGGCTCGGGCTACGCTCCCGAGGTACCCTAGGACATTTCCAAGACCAGCGGGAATGATCTTGTAACGGAATCCCATCAGAGGGAGGCATCGAGCCCTCGAACCCCGTCAAAAGGGGACCGGGTCCGGCAGATCACCCGCAGGTACTTTTGGAGCGTGCCTCCGGGCCTCTAGCCGACCCCTAACAAATGGGGCACGGGCGTCCACTCGGATTACCCGTTAGCAGCTCACTGGAGACACCATGTTCGGCGCCCTCCGAGGGCAACATGGCGCTTTATCCCCCCCTCCTCCTTGCGGAAAGGCGACGCAGGGGCGTATGTAAAAAAGTCGAGTCTGTCCTTGACCGTCCTCTCGCCCTGTGTGAAGGCTCGGGGGCTGCTCTCGCAAACCCGGCTCCGGCCAAACCGTTGACATCGTCAACATACCAGCCCGAGAACTTGGGACCCGACCGTGCACCCGGGCTACGGCCAGCTCGCATGAGGGAACAACCAGACCGGCCGAGGCATTGCGAAACGCATTAAGACCTCGAAGGAGTCAAACCACTCCTCCGAGGCCTCGGGGGCTACACCCGGCGGGTGCGCTCGCGCGCACCCACCGGAACAAAACGCAACCGAGAAAGGCCGGTCCCCTTGCAAAAAGTGCGACAAAAGCCTCCAAGCGAGTATTAACACTCCCTTCGAGGCTCGGGGGCTACTGTCGGGGACCATATATAGGGGTACCCTCAAGACTCCTAATCTCAGCTGGTAACCCCCATCAGCACAAAGCTGCAAAGGCCTGATGGGTGCGATTAAGTCAAGGATCGGTCCACTCAAGGGACACGATCTCGCCTCACCCGAGCCCAGCCTCGGGCAAGGGCAGCCGACCCCGGAGGATTTACGTCTCGCCCGAGGACCCCCTCCAGCAGCGGACACACCTTCGGCTCGCCCGAGGCCCAGTCTTCGCCAAGAAGCAACCTTGGCCAAGTCGCCACGACGACCGACCGTATCGCAGGAGCATTTAATGCAAAGGTGGCCTGACACCTTATCCTGACGCGCGCCCTTCAGTCGACAGAGCCAAAGTGACCGCAGTCACTTCACCGCTCCACTGACCGGCCTGACAGGAGGACAGCGCCGCCTGCGCCGCTCCGACTGCTGTGCCACTCGACAAAGTGAGGCTGACAGCAGCCAAGTCCGGCCTCTGGCGCCATAGGAAACTCCGCATCGCCCGAAGGGCTCGGACTCGGGCTCAGCCCCGGAAGACGACGAACTCCGCTTCGCCCGACCCCAGGGCTCGGACTCGGGCTCGGCCCCGGAAGACGACGAACTCCGCTTCGCCCGACCCCAGGGCTCGGACTCGGGCTCAGCCCCGGAAGACGACGAACTCCGCATCGCCCGACCCCAGGGCTCGGAATCGGGCTCGGCCCCAGAAGACGACGAACTCCGCTTCGCCCGACCCCAGGGCTCGGACTTGGGCTCAGCCCCGGAAGACGACGAACTCCGCATCGCCCGACCCCAGGGCTCGGACTCGAGCTCGGCCCCGGAAGACGACGAACTCCGCTTCGCCCGACCCCAGGGCTCGGACTCGGGCTCAGCCCCGGAAGACGACGAACTCCGCATCGCCCGACCCCAGGGCTCGGACTCAGCCCTGGCCTCAGCCGATGGTCTCCGCCTCGCTCGACCCAGGGGCTCGGACTTGACCTCGGCCTCGGAAGACAGACTCGACCTCGACCTCGGAGGAGCCTCCACCTCGCCCAACCCAGGGCTCGGACCGACCACGTCACAGGAGGCTACATCATTACCCTACCCCAAGCTAACTCAGGCTACGGGGAACAAGACCGGCGTCCCATCTAGCTCGCCCCGGTAAACAAGTAATGATGGCGCCCCGCATGCTCTATGACGACGGCGGCTCTCAGCCCCCTTACGGAAGCAAGGAGACGTCAGCAAGGACTCGACAGCCCCGACAGCTGTCCTTCTGCCAGGCTCCAGCGCTCCTCCGACGGCCACGACACCACACGAACCGGGCGCCAAAACCTCTCCGGCTGCCACGATGGCATGTACTTAGGGCACTAGCTCCCCTCCGCTAGACACGTTAGCACACTGCTACACCCCCCATTGTACACCTGGATCCTCTCCTTACGCCTATAAAAGGAAGGTCCAGGGCCCTCTTATAGAGGGTTGGCCGCGCGGGGAAGGACGGGACGGCACTCGCGTAAGCCTCTCGCTTTCTCCCGCATGGACGCTTGTAACCCCCTACTGCAAGCGCACCCGACCTGGGCACGGGACAAACACGAAGGCCGTAGGTTTCCCCTTTTACGCCTGTCTCCCTCCGGCTTTTTCCCCCCTTCGCGCTCCGTCTCGCGCCGACCCATCTGGGCTAGGGCACGCGGCGACAATTTACTCGTCGGCCCAGGGACCCCCCGGGTTCGAAACGCCGACAGTATAAATCACCAAAAAGGGGGAGATTGAAAGGGAAATGTGTCCTTGGGCCATTTCTGTAAATGTTTTGGTGATTAGATACCCAACACATAATGTTTTAGTGGATATGTGCTAAAGTGTTAAAGAGATGCAAATCAAGAATCAAGGTATGTCTCTAGCCTTAGTAAATTGTTTTTGGTACTAACATATTCTTCTAAGTGCTAGGACCTTGTCAAATCAAATGAGATTGGATTGGAGAAGGTTGGCAGTGCCCAGCCAGACTTGCACCAGCCTGCGGGGGCATCGGACTGTGCAGTGTGCACCGGACAGTGTCCGGTGCCTAGGCTGGAGCGCTCGATGAACTCGCTGCTCTCGAGAAAAGTTGGGGACGCTGCCGCTAAAATTCATCGGACTGTCCGGTGTGCACCGGACTGTCCAGTGAGCCAGCCGCGCCCGCGCCAATGGTTGGCAGCGCAATCAGCGCGCGACACGTGGCCAGCGCCAACGGTCACTAGGCCGCACCGGACTGTCCGGTGTGCCAAGGGGGCCATGGCTGCAACGGTCGGCTTCGCTAGGAAAGGAAGGAGATCACGCATGTTCACTGTCAGGTGGTGCACTGGACTGTCCGGTGCGCCCACGGACAGAAGGCAACTATTTCCTACCAAATGGAGCTCCAACGACTCCTAGCTTCCTTGGGGCTATAAAAGGGACCCCTAGGCGCATGGAGCAGAACACCAAGCACCCTTTGAACATCCTAAGACGCCGAGACCTCGCATTCGCGCATTTGATTCACTTTGTTAGAGATTTGAGCACTTTTCTGAGTTGTAACTTTGTTGTGCTGCTTTCATGTGTTTGTTCTCGTCTTGTGTGCGTGTTAGTGCTGCGACTCGCTTTTGTGTGTGTTGCTATGCCCACCTTACTCCTGTGCTCATTCGAGATCATTTTGTGTAAGGCGTGAGAGACTCCAAAGTGTGGAGATTCCTCACAAAAGGGATATACTTGAGATAAAGAGAATCGTGGTATTCAAGTTGATCATTGGATCACTTGAAAGGGGTTGAGTGCAACCCTCGTCCGTTGGGACGCCACAACGTGGACTAGACAAGTGTTCCACTTGGCCGAACCACGGGATAAAAATCGTTGTGTCACTTGTCTGTATTCTTATGCGATTCTCTCTACCTCTATTCACTTCATAATTGCTCTAAGTTTAATACTCATCTTGTGAAGAGCAATTAAGTGAGGAAGTCTCCTCTCTTGAACTTGGCTTTAGCTTTCACTAATCTAATATTAGTCCAAGTGTGTTTTATTAAGCTGTTTTTTACAGGATCACTTATTCACCCCCTCTAAGAGCTCTCACCTCCACAAAGTGCCTCCTTTTACCATAACCATATAATTCTTCCTTTTTTTGCTCTCTTCTTTGGTTGGTAAATATGCAATCTTCTCTTTGGATGCGCATACCCCAAACATTTAACTTGTGAATGTTCTTAACCATTCATTCTATGAATTTTATGGTTTCTTCATCAACAATTTAGGAGGAGGTGGAGACTTGATAACCATCTTCATCTTCATTTGAGGAACATGAGTTTGAGCTTTCAATTTGCTTCTTTCCCTTCAATTTTTTGCTTGTTACAGGTGAGAACTATGTCTTTGCTTGATGAAGTGGATTCTTGACCCTTTTTGCATGACATCTCAAATACCACCAACTTGCCAATGACAAATATGAGGGCTATTATGCTCAAGTCCTCTATGGCGATGATGCTAGCATATTGCTATGTGATAGTACATGATGATCTTTCTCACAATGTTTGCATCACCTAACTTTGTCAATTTAATAGAATTGCGCTCATTGACAATTAGAGTTAAACGTGAATACATATCTCTCACAAGTCCAATTTCTTTCATTTTAAAACAGTCATAACATTGTTTAGCTAGGTAATTTTTTCCAAGGATATTGCTTATGCAATCATGGAGCTCATGCAATTTCAACTAAATTTTGTTTGCTTTAGTGAGGGTGAACACTTGGTTAAAAATATCCAAGCTAAAAGGTTCACATAAGCAATGTTTTGCTTGCACTAAGATGAATATTTTTATCATCACTCAAGGTTGGTTTCTTAGGATTCTTTACGAGTTTCATCTTGTCATGAATCACTCTCCAAGCACCCAAATCTACCACCTCAAGATAGTAAGCCATTTGCGCACTACAATAGGGAAAGTTAGTACTGTTAAAGTACATAGGCCTAGAGGTATCCATCCCAACCACTCTAAATAGTGTTGTCTCAATAGTGGTGAAGCTAAAGGTCCAATTGAGCCACTTGGCTTCAATGCCAATTGAATGGACTGTGTCACCTAAGAGGGGTGAATTAGGAAACTTAAATTTTCTTATTAAACTAAGGCCTCTAAATTTTCACCCTAGTCAAAACCTATGCAATAAACGAACTATCTATATGTGCAACTAAAGTTTTGACTAAGTGTGTTGCTATCTCTATCACAAAAGAGTTAAGCAAGCTGGGTTCCAATCCTATCAATTAGCCTATCAACTAAGTTAGGAATATATAACACACAACCAAGGTTACCATGTCAATGTGAAAGCTAAAGAGTAGTAGAGTCACAAACATCTCTTCAGCAACACAGAAGTTTTAACAAGGTATTTAAAAGCGTGCAAGCTTCCCCTAGTACTTGTTGGAGCCCCTTGTAAGGATGCCCACATGAGGGCCAAGATCCTAGTTAGGTAACTCCATTGGACTTTCCCCAAACACAAGTCGATCTCCAAAATAGCCTCTCCCATACTCCTCTTAGTCATCTTCACTATTGAGTTTCTGGCTTAGTAACTAGGTTCCCAGATCGATGGGATCGAGGAACGGGAACGTGGTACACGGTACGCTACTAAAACTATGTTTTAACACTACGGGAACGAGATTGTTCCCACGTTCCCGGAACGGAATGAACGTTCCCGGAACGAGGAACGTGGCCACGTTCCCAGTTCCCGGTTACTAAGGTTTCTGGCCAAACTGCTGCATGCCTCATTCCACCTAGTACATGGTGGCTGCCACACCACAAATGTTTTAGTATTATATCGTAAGACTATAAGCCCTTCTGAGTATAATAATGGTGTGTGCAAGGACCTAAACGGCTATTAGGTATGAAAATCTCACTAAAAACTAGGCCTAAACCTAGAAAAGGCACATACGTTGTGACCTAACTAATCTGAGTACTACACAAAGCACCTACACTAATCATCGAATATTGTACTAAGCAATCTGGTGGCTATAGCTTCTAGAGATTAGTCTTGGTTCACACAAGTCTTCCTTTAGCTTCACAAACTCTCATTTGGCCAATCAAGAGGGTACATATAGCCCCAACTGCAAATGTAGCTATTGGGCTGCACAACTCTTTGTGTAGGCACTAGACATATCTAGTGCACCCACTAGAAATGTTCGATGTCCCTGTCAACTAGTGCTACAGTGCCAATCATTGGAGACTGAGAAGTCTAGTGCTACATCCTATGTACATAGATACGTCTATTGCCTTGTCGATGTCTCCAATTCTTCTCTACATCCTCTTTGTCTAAAATAGCTATTGTCGGTGCGGGGTATGGTGCACCACCAGATACACCTTGTGCCTGAGGTATGGAGCACACCTTGATGTTTGGTGCTTCTAGTTGCAGTTGCTCTTCTTTGGCATATCACTATTGTTGTCTCATGCCACATCAGACTCGTATAGTGCGTATAGTGCTACTAAACAACATGTGTTCCAATTCATTTCTTTGCATGCCTTTTGTAAGGAAAATGGTTCGAGGCCCAATTAATTATTGAGTTTTGGTGTTTGATAATCAACATAACCATTTGTTTTAGGAAAATAATGGATTCATCAAAAACTTGATGTATGTGTTTAGATTCATCATCATCCATTAAAATATATACATTAAACCAAGAGCTAAAATGACTACTATTTTGAGACGAGGGAGTATCACTCATGTATGCTTTCTTTGTACCTTTCTGTCAGTAGTGTCTTTTGGCAATATATCACTTGTTATTATCATAATGATAAAGGCAGGGTAACAATATAAATAATAGACCAAATCATCCAAAATAGATTTCTGTTTTTGACCGTACACATGTAAAAATCTAGACACTCCAATTTACCTGTAAAAGGATGTACAATTTGCCAGGAGTGTAAAATCAACAATACAATAGCTTGTAACATTACCATTTCATAAACTTCAGCGAATTTACTTGTGTTTTGTACGCATTTTCTATTACCAAGCTTGAGCTGCCCACTCCATAGAGCTCAATAATCAGTTTTCACCCATCAGCTATTCAGCTGCATCCGCCTGCCGAGAAGCCGATCCTGGATTGCGCGACGTCGTAGATGACGCTGAACGTCTGCTGCTGCGTGTTGCCGATGATGGCCGTGCTGTCGGTGGGCGCAAACGCCAGGCACGTCGTGGAGTCGTCGACGTCTATGAGCACGTTCCGCGTCGTCAGCTTCATGGAGGCGCCGCCCGCGAACGCCATGACCACGGTGGGCACGCGCAGCTGCGACGCCTGGCCCTCGAAGCACGTGTCCAGGATGGAGAAGGCCGGTGCGCGCTGCGCCCCTGCCATGGCCTGGGCCACCGCCTTGCTGAGCGCCGTGTGCACAGCCGTCGGCAGGCGCGTGATCACCGTGCCCGAGTCTATGATCGTGGGCAGGCTGCTGTACTCCGACGGCGAGACCGCGAGTGGGCTCCCGCCGACCGACATCCCGGACAGGGTGATGAAGTAGAGCGAGGCGTCGAGAGAGCTCGAGGCCATGGGCGTGTACGAGTAGTAGTGCCCCGTGTTGTAGGGCCCGATGGAGAGATACCCCGTTGACGCAGCCGTCGGGAGGCAATAGGAGAAGGAGTAGCCGAGGCTGGGCGCGAGCTGGTAGAGCAGCGAGAGCTTGTTGCGCGCGAGGCCGATGAGCCCCGCCGAGCGGCCGAAGAGCCCCTCATTGTCCTGGCCGCAGCCGTAGTAGAAGCTCGGGTAGCTGGTGGAGCCGAAGGAGACGGTGTCCGTGCTGAGGTAGCCGACGGAGAAGGAGCTGTCGCCGTAGCTGGCCTGGTAGATGCAGACGTTTGAGGCGGAGCAGGCGGACGGGTTGAGCGTGGCGGCCTGGAGCTCGTCGCACTGCGACGCCGAGCAGCGCACAGAGGTGTAGGTGCTGGAGGCCCTGGGGTCGAAGAGCGGCCCCACCTGGCGGTGGCACGACACGACGCAAGGCGAGCACTGCAGCCAGGTGAGCGAGGAGCCCGTGTCGACTACCATGGCGTAGGAGGTGGACGGCGTGCCGAGGCCGAGCTGGGTAACGTAGTTCCCCACGCCCACTGACGTTCCGGGCGAGAGAGGCACGGAGGCCAGGGAGTCGTCGTCGAGGTGGTGGCCGCCGGAAGCACCACCGGCGGCCTTCTTCTGCTTGCGGAGTGATGTCGGACGGCGGGACGGCGGATCACTGGCGGCGAGTCGCGACGCGAGGTGGGCGACGCGCGCATCGTCGTGGGTGAGGACTGTGGAGAAGGGGAGGTCGGACGGGAGCGGCGCCGGCGAGCAGGGGCTCTGCGGGTGGTGCAGCGTCAGGTGGAGGCCCGAACTGTTCCGGTGCGGGAAATCTGCAAATGGATGTCATAGTGTCACTCACACACACCTGGCTAGTTACCTCGTTCATTTTTTTTTACCAATGGTTTGGCATATCGATATAGCTAGCCTCCGATACATATTATTGACCATTAGTATCAAACATTTTGCTATTGAAAAATAATAATATATTCTATAGAACTATCACATCGTTTTCTTGTGACAAAGCTCAACCTGCATGCTTCGAAGGGTGAAAGTCCGAGTCCCTTGTCATTTCTACTTACAGTTTTGTAAAGAAAAAAATGTGTTTCCACTTACGGTTCTTTGATCGTTGGACCATTTTATTTTATGAGACGCTAGATAACTAAAGCAATCTATAAAAATGATACTCTGATGTAGGCATAGAGTTTTTTATTCTACTAGTGCATTATACTAGAACAATGCAATGCATCAGGCTAGCTTATTATAGCTAACAGCAGCAGCAAGCTAAGAGCAACTCCAAAAGATTAGCTAAAAAGACTAGCCAAATTTACTGATTTAGCTACTCTCTAAAATAGATTTTAGAGAAAAAATGTAGGCTAATCCAACAGACTCGGTAAATCTACGGAATGAATAGAGAGTGAAGCAGACTATCCAAAATCGAAGAGCGAAGATGGAGAAATAGAGAGTCACTAAATTTGGAGAGTCGTTTACAGAGTCTATTGGATACAATTTTCTTTTAATATTAGCTAAATTTAACTTTATAAAACCATATACCTAGTCTCTTAGAGTTGCTCTAAGGTGCCATGTAGCTAGCTGCCTAGCTAGTTGCCGTGTGCTGTTGCCCCGTTGATGATTGTGGTTGTGGCAGTGTCGTCCCCTAAATTCTGGTGGGTGGTATGTCGTCCAGCGCCGACCGATCGCGAAATGTGACGGCGACCCAGCAACTATTGGATGAGATTATTGACTCGTCAGAGGCGTGCACGCATGCAGCTAGCACGCACTGAACCAGTGAGTGACGACGATATGCCGTGTTTAATTCAGCCTTTTCAGCCTCTGGTGATTGTCAAACGTTTAGTTTTCTAGCTCGTTTATATTATAATCACTTTAGTCAAAACCATTTAATATTAATGTAAGTATAAAATCAGCTTAATTGTTGTGATAGCAAGAAAGTGTAACTTTTTATATCCTAAATCCCATACTCTTTTATTTTTTTTCATATATAAACCCTATAGACTCAAATTTTATTCACAAGATTCTCCCACAGAAAGTTATTAAGAAAAAAGCTGAACTAAATAGTCCCATGGAAAGGGGAAGCAACTTGCTCGCAGTGAGACAAGTTTGGCCCGGTCCCATCACTTTTGTGCATCAACATGGTTGCTTTGCACTGAGACCGCCCTGGTTCTAAATTCAGAAGGACGGTTGCCCCACAGTTTTGGTATTGACCCAGTACGTCGTACGTATGTGTATCTAGCTACACATGAGTATATTATTTTAAGAAGCCAAGAGCCAAACTGCGAAACTCTGTTCTCTCCGCCCCTAAATATATATAAATATTTCAAGCATTTAAAATCTATCTATAAACATAAACATCTCTAGAGGTTATCTATGGCATGCCTAATTACGTGGTAATTAATTAAATGGTGTCGTACGTAAACAATGAAACATGATTAATTTTTGTTGTAACCTTCGCATCGTGATTATAAACCAGCCACCAGTGGCCTTGCTAGCATAATGGCCAGATATTAATTAAGGCAATCAGGAAGTGGAGTAAGTACAAACTATAATTAAACAAAAAAAATATAATTCTAGATTTAGATAGAGCCAACTTCTTTATGTTTGATTATAGAAAATATTATTAATACTTACGACTCTAAATAGTTATATTATAAAAATATACTAATGAGTAATATAATCATAGTTTTTATTATTTCTCTTGTTCTGATAAATATAAAAAATAAAATATATGATTCTGGATTTAGATAGAGCCTTATTTAAGTTTGATTATAGAAAATATTATTAATATAATGAATCTAAATGTGTATATTATATAATATATTCAATGACAGTTTTTGTACTATAAATTTTAGTAGTTTTTCTAAATTTAAAATTGTTTGACTTCTTAAAAATGAGAATTGTATTCTTTTTTTTTGAACCAGGAGAGTATTTTTACAGCAATAAGTTGGTTTGCTACTAAATTGTAAGGGCCTCCATTTTTCTCTACTAGGCTCAAGTTGTTCCTCACTTCCACACTGACTTTATCGATGGACAAACCATTTACTTCCTAATTACTTCACTTGTTCAGCATTACAACAATTTTTATTTTATTTTTTATTTACTCTTCAAGTTTATACTATGAACATAATTGTTCCTCGATCTGGGTGGTGTGGGGGAGGGGCACTCCGTGAGCATTGTGCATAATATAGAAAGACCTTTCAGGAAGGCACAAAAATTCACCAAACTCTATGCCTCATCATTTGAAAGGTCCTTGTTTGGTTTTGGTAATTGAGTGGTAACTTAAGTGGACTAATAAATGATTATGTTGAGGTACAAATAGATTAGTCCACAAGTACACTAGTGTGAGCAATTTAATCCATGGAGGTGAAAATGTCTTTGATTTGTGGAAATGTTCAACTAAGTGCCAATGGAGAATCTTATTTCATATGAGACGTGACATGGTGCCATATGGCTAGTGGATAAGATTAAGAGGCATGGCTTGGCTTTGATGAACTAGTTGCAAGAGTGAAGAGCAAGTCAAAGACTTTGGAGCATCATATCACACATGGTCGAGACACTTGAGCAAGGAATTGATGCAAATAGACAAAGGCAACGATGAAGAGCAAAGCAAAGTTGCCATCGATAAACCAATAAGGCCACATGATAATGTAAAGTGGATCATATCATTCAATAAAGATCAAGCCAAGTGTTGATTCATGTCGATGATCAACTGACTTGATGAGAAAATGATGAAACAACTTGATGATATGAGCAATGATCATAGGTGCGATGATTGGGTACACCAATAGAAGATTATTATTTATCATTTGATAAAGACGGAGGTCGATGCTTCTTTAGCGTCACTATTGGAGGAGTGAAATGGAATGTGCAAGGCAAAGGTATGACTTATATATCATTTTCGTTTAACCAATCAAAGGTTAGATAGAAGATAACATGAATCACATGCATAAGTAATGGAACACTTGGGAAGTTAGCACATTTGAAAAAAATCTCAAATACTAAATGTGTGGCACCGGATAGTGTCATCGGATAAGACTCATTGTGCTAAGAATGAGTAGAGGGATCCAGTGTGCACCGAATGTACCTCACAAGAGGTGTCTGGTGTACCACAGGGTAAGGCACCTAATACGAGTTTAAGAAAGAAGTGAAGCACATGAGTGTGCTTAGGATGTGTCTAGGGCACTAGAGGCCACACTAGATAAGGAACCCAAATAGTAGGTTTTCTAGGCACTTCAACTCTAATACACATCAAACATGTATGATGGTATGTCCGATGAGTACACCTAATACCTAACAAGTGTAGTCATTGAGAAGGTACCATGCATTTTGAGCGTAGGCAATAGTGATGCATCTAACATGTTCGATGCCCCATGCCTAGCCACTTTATGGTAACATCTAGTTGAGACCTTTCTTCTATAAATAGATGGGTGACTAGTAGTTGGCTAGACAAGAGCAACTTTGGGGTGTGTTGTTGAAGTCTTGTGCTTAGCTTCGGGCCTCTACTCATATACAATTGCCATATATCACATCTGATTGCATGTGAGAGTGATTCCTAGCGTGTTGCATTAAGTGATTCCATCAAGAGGCATTAGGTGGTTGATTTGCAAGGAGGCTACCACTTCATAGATGGCTTAGAGGTTGTGGCTCTGTGGAAGCCCATGTAAAGTTGTGCATGCCTATAGAGGGGGATTTATGAGTGGTATTGTTCTCATCACATGGGAGACACGAAGAGCAACACTAGTAGAGCGAGGTGTGAAGAGCACCAAGTGGTTTGATGACCGAATCAAGTGCTAGAGCTCATGAGTGAGCACTCTATACGAGTGTTTCTTTAGGGTGACCACAAGCAAGAAGATTGATGACAATCTTGGGCTTACCTTAATGGAGAGTAAGTGGTTGGTAAACCACTAAACCTTGAGAGAAAAATCATCATGACAATTTTTTTTTGTTGGTTTACAAATTCCAAACACTAAACAGTAACATGTACATGTTCATTGACGTAAAGTTTTATTGTTTTCAATAGACAATAATGGATGAATATGGTGCCTATTACTAGCAACAACTGAGTTTATCTAAACATTTCAAGTAACGACAAAATTCATTCATGGATGAATTCATCTATTTCAGTTGACCATTTTAGCACCCCCATCCTTCTATAAAAGGCATTGGCCTCCTTCCCCAAGAGACATCAGACACAAGCTCTTCTCCTCTGTTGCATTGTGTTCTGGTGCTCATGCCTTTTTTGTGCACACAGAAAAGTACGGTAAGCAGGCCTCTAGAACCATCGACGCTTGGTGATCCTGCTTGGAATAGGCGACCAATGAGGTTTTTAGGGAGCGCTCATCACGATTGCTTCATCTACTTCTCAAAAACGTTTGTGGACTGCATTGTACCAATAGCTGCACTACATCATAGCTGATCGACTACGTCGGGTAGTTGTATTACGACCATGGCAGCTAATCAGTAGAACATCACTTCTGGTGCCCTCCACACCAGTCTTGCTACTAGGTACATCTTTATGACTTGTTTATTTATTTTTCATCTATTTCATGCATGTGACTTTTTGTTTGACACGAACTCAGAACTAATCGTATTTTAAACTAATCACATGTGCAATAATACTCATCACATATGTCATGTTATTTCATAACACTTTGTGGATTAATTTGTCTAAAGGTCCTACTAAAATCTTCATTGTATATGAGTGTTGGAAACCAAAAAGTGACGCGCGGACGGTCCGCGGTGGTGGCTCGGACGGTCCGCTCGTGCGCAGAGTCAGTTAGGGTTCCTAGTTTCTCGCGGGATTTGTTACCTAAAACCGTGGGATTAACTCGGAAATCAGTTTGAAGCGGATCCAGACCTCCCCCTTTATATAGATGAAGTGCTACGGCTGATTGAACCCCCGAACAATCGATCAAATCAAGTCTATTTCTCGTTTTTACCTTATGCATTAGGAGTAGCTCTAGTTTATCCCTAGTTTAGTATCCCAATCCTCAAATTCTCCGCTTCTCTTCGACTCTACGTCGATTAGAGGAGTCTAGGTCGGCCTGCCGAGCCTAGACGACTCCTAGGATCTCTCCTCCCCGACGGGGTCCCTCCCGGGAGCGAGATCCAGACGCCGTCGGCTACCTTCGCCGCCCCCTGCGCTCGCGCGGACCGTCCGGCCCCAGGGTGCGGACCGTCCGGCTGTCAGGCAGGGAGTCTAAGCCCCCGCACTAGGTCACGGACCGTCCGGCCCCTGGTCGCGGACCGTCCGCGCCTCTGCAGAGGGCACCGCCGTCGGTTCATATTGAGTGATTGACGCCCCAAAAAGGCACCAACAATGAGTATAAATGTAGGTGTATGTGACACCCTACACCTTGTTTCAGAAAAGAAAAACATGTGGATCCTTGAATTCATGAGTGAACCTTGTGATTTCTTTACTCCTAACAATTGGACCACAAAATACGACATATGTGACACCCTACTTTAAAAAATACTAGTCGGTTGCCCGTGCGTTGCGACGGCTTACAACAATACCCATATAAACTATTCACTAAAAAAATTCAAGATTTTTTATTGATTATCTCCGTTCTCCGTATAATATTTTTTTTATTTGGCTAACTGATGTTATTGTTTACTCCATCCAATATGTCTTCGTACAACACGGTCAATGAAGTGAGCAATTAGAAAAGAGTTCACAACGACTGACTGAACGAACATAGATTATAAAATGATATAATTCCACCATACAGAGACCAAATAAGAGAAAGCTTGTGAGCTCAAGTTTATAAAATAAGTCACATGAACTCAAACTTATACAAAATATAGATCAAAATATGGAGTGATTGCTAAAGTCAGACATCAATAAAAATTGGATGAGCTCCATATAAATTATGCTACTTCATAGCAATTACTAACATTTAAAACCAACAAATAATCTTTCATTTTACTGTTAGTATGACAAATCATTGTTTCTCCATCCAATTCAGCAACCTCAAACACCATTGAGTCCATTGCGCTAATATGGTCTCAGAAACGACCTAATGTTTGCAAGAGTCAAGAATGTTGTGTCGTGCTTGGGTTGTAGCCTCGACCAGTACTGGCCCGCCCCGACACGATTATATTTTTTATTTTACAAAAAACGTATATACATATATACAATTTATATTCAATATTAAATACATTTGAGCATAATGTTCTACTGGTTAGACAGCTCCACTCATTGTCTCTTGCCCTTCTTCCATCAAGGCATGAGTTCAAACCCCACCTCCTACACCGTTTTTTAACATTTTACGTTTAATTTAAAATAGATGTGAGTAGTTATTTGTAAAAAAAATGACGCACTCTCGTGTGCAACTTTTCAATCGGCACTACCCTGTACACATTTAATGCGCTGCAAAAGAAAAAAAGGACAAAGGAAGAGGAAGATTGTACAATGCTGGATTATAGCATAGGTCCATACTTCAGATTAGGTGGTACGTCCAGGAAAGCAGGTGTTGACATATGTTTGGGTGCAATCTAACCATGGTCCTTCAGGGTGTCCGATCGAGGGCATGTACAAAGGCATAATGCTAGCTGTTCATACCGGTTCCAAAATCAATAGTCAATTTAGTTTTGTCCTAAATCCTTAACTTTCACTAGATTTTTCTTAAAAACATTAAAATCTAAATAAATAGACTATCAGGAATATTTCTCTAGGAATGTAATGGAACTGATGCGTGGGTGTTTTTGTTTTCTATAAACATGCATTGTTTAAAGTTAAAGAAGTCTAATATATAATAACTTAGTATAGAACAAAGTGAAACATAATTTGGAAGTTTTGGCATTTTTTTAACAGTGACGTGGATAAGGCACATATTTATTTGTTATCATTAATTAGTAATTGGGTTAAAATAACTTAATTAATATAAGTATGAGCACCGCGCATGCCAGAGAAAATAAAATATATGGAACTAATGCACGGGCCGGTCTCTTCCCGACCTTATCGTGCAGGACAAGACGAAGGACAAAGAGTGGTTCGTTAGGAGTACACACAACATCATAATTATTAATTAGCCAGCCTTAAACAAGAAAAAAAATATGGACCCACGATCGAGCGACATTAATTTGACACGCCATCTACTACTGCCAGCCTTCCACAATCCACACGCCCCTTCTCGCTATCCAAATTAGCACTGGATCGATGGTACAAGCACCTTTTCTGTGGTTCCGTGGCAGCTGAACTGCAGGTGTGGCAACAACTGTGCTCACATGAACGCAGGACACAATATGATATCCATGTGGAAAATCATTGCGCAAATCTGGCAGCAGTAACCGCACCGCCGTCGCCCTGCACCCTAATCCAATGCATGCGTGCGTACAGTGGGTGTGGGTCACACACAACGTTTGACACAGCCGCTAGCAGACATGAAGGAAAGTGGAGCACTACAAACTTCTGATCTCTCCGGCGAAATTGATCTTTTATGGCTAGTTTGGGAACCCATTTTTTTAAAGGATTCCTATTTTTTAAATAAAAATGAACTAATTTCCCTTAGAAAAATATGAATCTTTTGAAAAAATGGGGTTTCCAAACTAATCTTATAAGTGTTTGTTTTGGTTGAGCTCCACCTTTAACTTTAGATCAATCTGAATCTGCTTTGAGACCAGTCTGTTGGTTGGTTCTTAGTTTGCGATATATCGTCAACTGACATTTGACTCTTTTGATTGCCTGAAGAAGACCGTAGTCTTTGGGAACGCCGTAAAATGCAAGTGACTGCAGAGGAATATATAAATAAACACGCGCACACACAGGCACGCACACACGTATGATAATTAACCCAATAAATAACAAACCATCATTTCACGTTTTTCTTTAAGTTTGATGTGAACTTCACAAATTATATATAGCTTTATTGAAAATTTATCGCTCTCACTGCCAAAAGTTCAGCTCCTGTACGTCTGAACTTGTGTAGATACATCCTCCGAGAGGAACTTAATCCTAGCTAGTTCGTTCTACTCCACTCAATTATTGGCTACGATTCATCAAGCATGCAAGTGCAAGCGCAACCGTGAGCAGAGAGTTAAAACAAAACAAACAACATTAAGCTGTAATAACGACAGAAATATATGTGTACCGCCGATTTGCGAAGCGCAGACGCTGGTAGTGCTGTCCCGGGCAGGAGCTGCGACCGTGAGCAGGAGGGAGCAGCAGGCAGCAAGGAGAGGAAGCGACCCCATGGCGTTCCCGGGCGGAAAGCTTCCTCTGCTTGAGGCCGTGCGGTGTCGAGTGAGGGACAGGACGCTGTGTCGCCTTTTTATATAAGAGAAAGAGAAAGGTTCTGTTCTTCTATGATGTTTGCGTGTGTGTGGGAATCTCGCCGGTAGCTTTCGTCGCTCTAATTTACTGGTCATTTTGTCTGCCCGGCCGAACGATTTAAAATATGGTGATTTGGTGAGAAGGCCAATCATGCCGGTTAGTACCTACAGGATAAGTGTATATATATATATATATATATATATATATATATATATATATATATATATATATATATATATATATATATATATATAGTTTGTATATTTAGAGCCCTGATTTTTCAATAAATAGAGGAAGTCCTGCCTCGGAGGTTCAGCCGCACCAGGTTCGGTCAGCTATAAAAAATCCTCAGGCCGCCAGAGATTAGATTTTAGCGGAGTGCGGCGGTTTTCTCGGGCGAGCGGCGGCGGCGGTTTACTCGGTCGTGCGAGCGGCGGCGACCTCGAGGGCCAACGGTGGTGGCGCCCAAAGGACGGCGACCGGCGGAGGCACTCCTCCAGTATCGAGCGACGACGATGCCCCCGAAGCGGACGAGTGGCGATGGCGCACCCAGGCCCGGTGGCGATGATGGTTGCACGAGGCGCGGTAGGCTTTGGCAGCGGCGGTGGTGGCCCTGAGGGAGCGCGACGGCGGCAGATCCAGGAGGTGCGCACGCGCCGGCAGATCCCAGTGGCGCGAGTGCGACGTCGGCTCCTCGGAGGCACGTGCCCCGGAGTGGCACCCGCTGATGTCCCACCTCAGGCGACGACGCCGACCTTCCCTAGGCACGAGGGACGATGACAGACTTCCCTAGACACGAACGATGATGGAGCGACGACCCTGTTTTTATGCGATTTTGTATACATAGTTATGCTAATGTCAATATGTTTTATAATACATTGTCAATTCATGGCTCTACTCCCATCTTTTATATGTTTATGATATTTCTATTCACATTTTATGTAACCATTTGTTGATTTTTATGTAGTGTACCATAATACATAAATAACTTTCACATGTAGCATAATTAGCATCAGTATATATCATAAACTAGTTCTAACGAGCCTAACTGCATGGTTGTTGGATAGATACTATTTTTATGGACAAAATAAAGCATTGAAAATGATGATTTTTGTTTTCATGCATGTCAATCCATTTTCTTTCAACTCACATTTTTGTCATCCTAAATTTGTGCGCATGCAACAAAAAACAAATTTTATACATAGTGTACCGCAGTGAATAAATACCTTCACCGTGTACTATAATTAGTCTCAGTATATATCATAAACTGGTTCTAACGAACGTAGATGTATGACTGTTGAAGAGATCATATATTTATGATGGAAATTAACCATTTAAATCATATTTTTTTTCCATGCATGCCAATCCATTTCCTTTCAAGACACATTCTTGTCATCCTAAATTTGTACGCATGCAGAAGAAAACAGATGTTTTGCGCAGTGTGCCACACTGGATAAATATATATACCGTGTAGCATAACTAGTATCAGTATATGTCATAAACTAGTTCCAACGATCCTAGCTACATAGCTATCGTAGAGATCCTACTTTTATGGACAAAATAAAGCATTTAAATTAGTTTTTTTTTGTTTCCATGCATGCCAATCCATTTTCTTACAACACACATTCTTGTCATCCTAAATTTGTGGGCATGCAGTATGAAACAGATTTTTACGCGTTGTACCACGATGCATAAATATCTACCGTGTAATATAATTAATATAAGTATATGTCATAAATTGGTTCTAACGAGCCTAACTGCATTGTTGTTAGAGAGATCGTATATTTATGAGTGGAAATAAAACATTTTAATCAGATTTTTTTGTTTTCATGCATGTCAATCCATTTTCTCTTAAGGCACATTCTTGTCATCCTAAATTTGTACACATGCAGCAGGAAACTGATTTTCTGCGCAGCGTACCGTATTGCATAAATACCTACACCGTGTAGCATAATTATTATTAGTATATATCATAAAATGTTTCTAACGAGCCAAGCTACATGACTGTCATAGAGATCCTATATTTATGAACGGAATAAAGCATTCAAATTATTTTTTTGTTTTCATGCATGTAACAGTTAATGGATACACTTCCTAATTTCTCGCGCATGCAAATGGAAACAAAATGCGTGCATGCAAGAAATGGGATGCATGCGGGAGGGGGGGCTAGCAGCTAGGCTGGTCCGGTGGTGTAGCCGTGTGAGGGGTGGCTGGGGCTTCCTGTATCCTATTAGAAGTACAGGGCTCCTAATATCCTCACCCTCTCTCTCTCTACATATATACATACATAGAGATATATGGTGTTCACTTGTTTTCAATCGCTATACACAATAAAAAATAAGGCAACACAATATTAAAGAGATAGTTAATCTTGGTCACAGAGGAGTTAGCTCTTCGAGGTAACCCCTTCGATAACGAAGGTAATTGTTAAATGAATAAATGAACGTACAAAGAACACAAAAGAGTTTAAATACAATGACTTGATCAAGATGTCTTCCTGATATATTCCTCTTAACTTAAAATAACTTTACAAGTATACATTCGAAGATTGCAGAAAGAATTACAATAGGGATGCCATGGAAAGAGAATTACAGAGCAACTCTATCGCCTACCAAAAAGGTACTTTATGCAAGACACTGTTCACCTATTTATAGGGAGTCGTACAACTTCGTACGATATTACATTCATGCCCTCATAGATTACATATAAAGTTTACAAATATCACAGGGCCAACATTGTCATTTGCTCCTAGCAACTTGGATAACACCTTCTTCTTGTGTTGTCTTCCTGCGTCGTTGTGACGAAGCTTACTTCGTTGCGCTTCCATTGTTCTGCGCCGAAGCTATTCTGATTTCGAAGCTCCTGTAACACTTAGTAATATGTTGATAACAAATGATTAGCCATGTTTTTGAAGACCTTCAGAAGACAAAGGCACCCAACAGTAGCCCCTCACAGTATTAGTTTGTTTCTTTGTAACAAACTCAGACTGCGAAACGAACGAAGGCCTTTAGCCAAAGGTCCGAAAAAACACCTTCCCCTCGCTAGAATAACGAAACCTTCTGGACCGTGGGGGCCACTCTGCAGTAGTGCTTTGCACACACACACACACACACACACACACACACACATATATATATATATATATATGTACATATATATGAGGGTTGTGATAAAATATTTTCGTGCTATCAAGTTTCTGTTGGCTTTTGTTGTTTAGCTTGCTGCTACTGTAACCGCGACTGTTTTTGAGCTTCGACCTTTTGTTTTAACCAAAGCTGAGATGGCCGAAGACACGAGGAGTGAGTGAAAGCATCTAGGCCCATGGTTGGTTTTAGTGATTAATGACAACGTAATATTATATGTGACTAACGTGTGTTTTACAGAGACAATGGTAAGTTAGGTCGCAATTCAGGAAGTTGTACTACAACAGTGAAAACAATCCCCGAGATAAGAACTTGAAGCGACGGCTGAAACGACGACTCAAATGATGAAGGTCTTTGTATTTCGAGTGTCGAAGGAGTTACAGACACTCGGTATAGAGTTAGGTCTTCTGTTTTGTTTTAGTCGTACTATAAAGAGGGGTTGTCGATGAGTAGTTTGACCAAGAGAGTTCTAGTGTAGTGTTGGTGCATATTCACACTCACATCTAGTGCTAAGTGTCACTCTATAACACACTCACGAGTTAGAACAAAATCAGATTCGAAAATCAGAAGGAAGTAGATCATAGGGTTTCTGCCTTAGGGGCACCGGACTGTCCGGTGTGCACCGGACTGTCTGGTGCGTCCTCTGACAGTGGGGCCAGTCTGGCCTATGGAAGAGCATCTCTCTCGCAGAAACCCGAGAGCAACGAGTTGCAAAAATGGAATTTTAGCCGGCACACCGGACTGTCCGGTGTGCACCAGACAGTGACTGTTCACTGTCTGGTGTGCCATCTGCCCAACGGCTAGCTGTCAGAACTAGCCGTTGGAAGTGACCGTTGGCGCACCGTTGGCGCACCAGACTATCCGGTGCGCCCATGCGCATGAAAGGTGTAACACCCCAGGTGTTACCAGGGTGTTGGCTTCCTAATGGCACATATACCTATTATCACATGTGGTTAAAACTTGGAGGAGAGGGAGTACTTAAGACCTTGGAAGCATGAGTGAGTTAAGTAATGCCAAGGACCAAAGTATTACCCAAGCTTTTAGGAAATGATCACCTAAGGCAAGGGAGGATTGAACCTTGGACCCCCTCTCTTGAAGCCTTTAGTTGAGAGAAAGATTAGGCAAATGCACATTTCATAATTTAAAACTTAACCAAAGTTTAAGAGTACCAAAATGTTTACAAAAGACAGCAAAGGAACTTTACAAAAAGACCCCTATAAGACCCCTAAATCAGCCCCCAAGTAGAGAACACTATGGAATCACCCCCATTCCCTCTAAGTCCAAAATCAGCCCTAATCTAGAGATCAGGGGTGTTCACCTAGCTAATTGCACCAAAACCCCAGGGTCTAAATAGCAAAAAGGAGCTAAATTATCTAAGGAACCCCCTGGAAGAGTTTGAACCCAAGCCAAGACCGTTTGACACGAGTTGGCACCTGTTTTGTCTTGGGTTGAACAGTGCACACAGACAAGACTTGGCGCCACCATATCTTCTAAACCAGACCCGATCTTCCCTTGGAACTTACATGAACTAGGTAGCCCTAGGTGCAGGGAAGAAATCTTACACAAGCCATAGGGCGAGATTCGCACGTTTGGCTGCTCAGCAGGCGTAAGAACAAGGGCAGAAAGCAACGACCACGTGTTCGACGCACTCTGGGCTCGCCAGAGCACGCCCGACGCGCGCCCCGCGTGCCCCGCGTCGCACCAAAGGCCAGCCGGGGCCATGGCCCGCGCCAGCGCCTATAAAGCCCCCAGGGACCTTGACCGTACCCCTCCGCACGTGCTCGACCTCACCGGAGCCCAACCCCACCGTCGTTTGCCCGTGCACAGCGTGTCCGCGGCCGCCCGATCCCCCTGCCACCGTAGACCGGCCAACAGGACCCTTCCCAACCCCGTCCAGCCCTCGGAGAGGACTGAGCACACCTCGGTGAAGCTCCCCGAGCGAGGAATCGGAGTTTGCTTCGTCGGAGAGGCCAGTCCACGGTCGTCGGACTCCACCCGACCACCGGCGAGCGTAGACCGGGTAATCCTCTACTTCATTCTTCGATTCATTGTGCACACAGCCTCTACGTCACCCCGTGAAGCTCATTGTGCCTTTGGATTGAACTAGATCGTCGTGGTTTGGCCGGAGCTCCCGCCGCCGACGAGAGCACCCACCTGCGCACGTGGACCGGGCGATTCCGGCCACCCCCGCCGTCAAGCCGTACACCGTTGTGACAGCCAGAACCTCCCGGAGCCAACCCGCCCCTCGCCGGACCTCTCTCGCCGCCGGTAAGCCGCGCCACCCTTTTCTTTCTCGCGAGTACTGTTTAAACCTAGGGAGGGACCGCGGGGGAGAAGAAGAGAAAGCTAGGGGGTTTTGCGCAATGTCAGTGACTCGGATGAATAGTAGCGCGGGGGTATAACTGAGAGAGTTAGTTTGGAAATAACCCGAGGACTTCAGTGCAAAGTGGTTTTCCAGGAAACCTTTAATTAAATCTGATTTAAAATATAAACATCACTTGAATAATTCATATCTTCTGTTTTATTCATCCAAATTGAGTCAAACCAATTTTGTCAGATCTTAAATAATATAAACTACTGAAGAAAAATATAAAACCTCTATGTGCTACAGAAAACTTTAGGATTCTGAATTAAATACTGATTTGGCCAAAAGCTAAATAATAGGAAGAAAAATAGTTGCACTATTTAACTGAGGTTAAGAAAATTTGGAGAAGTGCATGACCACCTACTGACCTATTTATAAATGCTAAACCTCTCTGTACACCCCATTAAGGTAGAGTTTGCCATTTATTTTACATTATGCTTAAGGTTAAAGAAAATAGGAAAGGTGATTTAAATAAAGAACCAGGGAGCCCCCAGATTTTTGTTAGTATACTTATTCAGTATAGTTTACTAGAAAAATTGATTATACCCTGGTTTAGTATAAAATAAATAGGATACCTTTTATTTTAAGAAAACAAGGAAAACTTAGAAAAACCCTACAAAAATAACCCCAAGGTGAAAACACCCCAACCTTTGGGATAGTTAATCTTTTGTTATGAAGAACATAGGAAAAATATGAAATCTGCTGTTTGACATTTTTCAAATAACAAGGTAGTGGAAAGTGCCTTTTTGGCATTAAAACTTTGGAAAATCACAACTAAATAACCATCCCTTAGCTTTCTATGATTTTTGGCACAGAAGCTTATTATTACTGTTAGATGCCAACAAAAATAACCCTTAGGACAGAACCCACCCCTAATTGAGAGTTGTAATGCAAAGTGGCCCATTTACACAACTTTTGTTATTTTTGTCTAGAGCATAGCCTTTTTATTTTGAACCTCAAATTCCTAGAACAGGCTATATTGACCTATGGCAAGCCACTGAAATTTTTGCAGAATTTTTGGAAAAAGTTAATTCACTGTTGTAGTTCAAACCTACACTAGAATTCATAAATAGAAAATAAAGAAAGGGAAAATGAATAATGGAAATTAGTGTCATCCTAAAACCCTTTGTAAATTGTCCACTGAAATATATAAAGGAAATACCAATCCACTATGCTTATCCTTAACAAAACCTAAACCTGGAGTGATAAGCATAAACCACTAAAAGCCACGTATGACCAAGAAACCCTAAGTTGCCAACTAACTTAGTTTTTCTTCCTTTAGCATAATGTTATTAAATCCTGCATAATCATGACACACATATTCATTGCATTTCGATAGACTGTAACCTCGCTGACGGAGAGTACGTCCTCGTGCCGGAGCAAGGAGCTGCTCAGGAGGTAGCCCCGGATCCAGCACCAGAGCCTGCACCAGAGGATCTGCCTGCCACTGCTTTGGAAGGCAAGCCCCGGTTTATGCATAACCTGTTACTTATGCTATTTTACTATACTTAATGATTGTAGGATCGATTGTGCACTTAGGTGTAGGAGTTGACTGAAACCCTAGTTGCATGATCTCAGGATTCCTTTTGAGATGAATACTAGTATGCTAGGTCGAGTAGCTGCTTTATTTAATTAGGATCTCGGTAGAAGACGAGTGATTTTTCTAGCACTCGCGCGAGATCAGGAATTGGTTGTACCCACTTTCATATCATCATGATACTAGTCTGTGGACAACAATCCATGGGGATTGGTTGTCTACGAGACGGGAAATTGGAATAAGGATTAACGTGCGGATACCTGTGTCAAGCGTTTGAACGTACTAAACACTACCGAGAAATATGGTAAATCGGTAAGCCTAGTACCTGATTGAACCTGGCAGCAAATTGCCCTCCTCATGCGACCTGAGATGTGGTCTCCCATTCCGGTTATGGTGGGTACAAGTGCGGTCACTGCACGACGGCAGTCGGGGTCAGTGAGGCATTGTACGCCAAGGCGGTGAGCCCCTCTCTGCTGGCGGGGAATCGATGTGGACGGTTGATGTGTGTGGGGACGGAGTGCCTTGCCATGTCGTGTGTTTAGGTTTACCTTGCAAGGATAAAAACTCGATTCGAATCGTCTGCTTCTCGCAGCTAATGAGACTGCTTGATCCATTGTACTGCATTGAGTAACAAGTGGAAATATGATGAGTTGATACAAGATGTTGATTGCTAAAAATGTTTGCTACTATGTATGAGTAGATAGTACATATTTAGCCTTAAGAGAGTCACACTTAAATTTGACAAAGCTAAAACTTGATTTAGAACTCAGCTAGTGCTTTTGGCAACCAAACCCCACAGCCAAACAGCTGCATGTCTAGAGGTGAGGAGTAGACTCCTCACACCGGGTAAGTCTAGCTGAGTATTAGTATACTCAGCCTTGCTTGTGGCACAATTTTCTAGGTTCTTTGGAGGACATGGTTGCTGGAGTGACTTGGCCGTCCATCTTGCCACCGGGTTGGACTGTCGAGTGGGACCCCGCCTCGGCTGAGGAGGAGCATGAGGAGTGATGGGACAGGCTTCCCCATCCCTCCATTTATCTATCGTTAGTTTTATTCCGCTGCACTTCGAACAATGATGACTACTTTTGCAAAACTCCGATGGTGATGTAATAATTTAATATTCCTTAATGTATGGTTTTACGTTTTATTGTATTTGCTCTGTGACTCACCATCGAGTGAGATTGTGGTACTTGATCCTGTCAGTGGCCTCATCGGACTAGATCCGAGGGATTGATGGGTTATTCCCATTTAAGTGTGGTCTAGCCTCTAAGGTGGGACCTAGGCACTTAAGTCGGAATAATTCGGGCAGTTCCGCCACAACTGGTATCGGAGCTTGTACCACCACAGAGGAATCAATAAAATATGAATACCATCCTTTTCCGAAGTAAAACTTGATAGAAACAATGTTGCATAGATCGTAGGACGATCAGGATAGACCTAGGACGTGAAGCCTTAGGATGATAGAGGGGTAGTTAGGTGGCTAAGTGATTAAGCCTTACCGGCTACTATAAGGGATGGGAGTCCTTCCCTATTCCCTTTACATTGATGTGAGGTCGTTCAGGACAAGCATGCATTCTTAAATTAAACAAATGGATAATTGAGTAAGGACTTTAATACAAAATGATGACCAACCAAGTACCCCAGTACCATTGTCATAATTAGAGAGAGAGGCTGAGTTGTGTTTCCTTTTTCTTTTTATAATTCTTTTTCTTTTACTTACTCTTAACCGTACACAGATGACTTCCCATGGATCCTCGGATGACGGGAATGCACTGTCCCAGCCCGGATATACTCGTCCATCTTCTAAAGAAGCTTCTCCAGGGTTTGTGGGGGCTTCCTGGCAAAATATTGAGCTTTAGGTCCTGGCCGAAGCCCCTTGATCATGGCCTCAATGACAATTTCATTGGGCACTATAGGCGCTTGTGTTCTTAGACGCAGGAACCTTCAGACATACGCCTGAAGGTACTTCTCATGGTCTTGCATGCACTGAAACAAAGCCTGAGCAGTGACTGGCTTCGTCTGAAAGCCTTGGAAGCTAGTAATTAGCATATCCTTGAGCTTCTACCATGATGTGATTGTCCCTGGCCGGAGAGAAGAGTACCAAGTTTGTGCTACGCTTTTGACTGCCATGACGAAGGATTTTGCAATGACTGCAATATTGCCCCCATATGAAGATATGGTTGCCTCGTAGCTCATTAGGAACTGCTTCGGGTCTGAGTGCCCATCATACATAGGAAGCTGAGGTGGCTTGTATGATGGGGGCCATGGGGTAGCCTGCAACTCTACTGCCAAAGGAGAAGCATCATTGAAAGCAAAATTGCCATGATGAAAATCACCATACCATTCATCATCATTGTATGAATTCTCTTGACGAAGCTCCCTGTGATAGGGCCTTCGGTCTTGGTCCTCCTTGGTGAGATGGCGCATTTCTTCGGCGGCCTCATCAATCTTTCTCTGGAGATCAGCGAGCTGAAGCATTTTCTCTTTCTTCTTTTGAACCGGTTGATGGATAGCTTCAAGGTCCCTGATCTCTTGGTCCAGTTCCTCCTTTTGAGGTGTTGGGCTAGTAGCCCTCCTAGCTTCGCGAAGTGTCTCCTGATTAACATCCAGTGGCTGTAGTGCAGCCCCTGGCCTGGATGTCTTCTTCGGCGGCATGACGAAGAACGATGCTTGCCGAAGGTGGTCGGATGAGTTCACTGGAGGTGGGCGCTAATGTTGGTCCTTGTTCTTAGATGCTATACACCAAGAACAAAGCAACACAATTGCTAATGATTAGGGACCTTCGTCCTTCAAATCACTATCTTCTTTAGAATATAATGATCTCTAGATGAAGGTCATGAATGACATACCTTCATCATTTCAGTGAGAAAAGATAAGAATAAAGACATATAAGACATGAAAAGATTATAAACAATCATTTCAAATCATTAAATTATCCATCTCCTTATTTCATAAACATGAATAAACATCCATAGTAATTATATTACATTTGTACCTTCGGTTTGACAGAAGGTAAAAAAGCGAGAGTGACGCAGGAGTGATTACAAATCAGCGTGAACTATACGGTGGTACTGTTCATATATTTATAGGCACATGACGCAACCTGGATGAAATTACATTCATGTCCTTGACATTCACCGTTGGCCATAAGGTAAGCTGTCGAGGACTAAGTAGTCTTTTGCCCCTTAAGTCGGTTTCCCCTTTCACCATCGTTAACGTATTGAGCCGAAGCTCCTTCAGCCACATCTTCAGAGCTAGCTTGTCCTTCATTCAGACTGCAACTTCATACCACGCACACCTTCATCTCAAAGCCGAAGCCTCCTGTAACAGTCTATGTTATACTGAAAAACATGTTAGTTAAGTTTTTGAAGACCTTCGGAAGAGGAAGGCCCCCAACAGAAAGCATCTAGGCCCCTGGTTGGTTTTAGTGATTAATGACAACGTAATATTATATGTGACTAACGTGTGTTTTGCAGAGATAATGGTAAGTTAGGTCGCATTACAGGAAGTTGTACTACAACGGTGAAAACAATCCCCGAGATAAGAACATGAAGCGACGGCTGAAACGACGAATCAAATGATGAAGGTCTTCGTATTCCGAGTGCCGAAGGAGTTGCAGACACTCGGTATAGAGTTAGGTCTTCTGTTTTATTTTAGCCGTACTATAAAGAGGGATTGTCGATGATTAGTTTGACCAAGAGAGTTCTAGTGTAGTGTTGGTGCATATTCACACTTACGTCTAGTGCTAAGTGTCACTCTATAACACACTCATGAGTTAGAACGAAAATGAATTCAAAAACCAGAAGGAAATAGAACCTAGGGTTTCTGTCCTAGGGGCACCAGACTGTCCGGTGTGCACCAGACTGTCCAGTGTGTCCCCTTACAGTGGGGCCAGTCTGGCCCGGGGAAGAGCCTCTCTCCAGCAGAAACCCGAGAGCAACGAGTTGCAAAAATGGAATTTTAGTCGGCACATCAGACTGTCCAGTATGCACCGGACAGTGACTGTTCACTATCCGGTGTGCCATCTGCCCAACGGGTAGCTATCAGAACTAGCCGTTGGAAGTGTCCGGTGGTGCACCGGTGGCGCACCGGACTGTCCGGTGCACCCATGCGCAGAAAAGGTTGGTAACCGCTAATTGGGTAGGTGAGGGCTATTTATACCCTCTCCACCCACCATATTGAATGTCTTGCTACCACTTTAACACCCATACATTGCTAGAGCATTGCAAGCACCACAAAGCATAGTGAGGTGATTAGAAAATCTTAATCACGCATTAGGACCTCATTAGTGCAAGTGAGAGCCACCTAGAGCACACACCGTATGCATTAGGCTTCTCTTGGTCAAGTGAAAGTCTACGATTTGTTGCTCTAGGTGATCGGCATCACCTAGACGGCTTGGTGGCGTTGGGAGCACGGTGATCACCTTGGAGGACTTGTTGGTGACCCGACTCGAGACTGTAAGTGGTCATGAGGGATCCACCGCGCGGGAGTGGCAAAGGATCATCTCATAGTGAGCACTTGGTTCTTGCGAGGACCAAGGGGGAGCGATACCCTTGCGCGGGTGCTCCAACGAGGACTAGGGAAGAGTGCCGACTCTTCGATACCTCGGAAAAAAGTGGAGGAGTCTTCTAAACCTTGCTTTACATTCCACATTTAATTCAAGCATTTTATATTGTTTATTTGTTTAGTAAGTAGTTGAAGCAATGTCTTAGTATTGTTGTATTTCTAGTAGTATTCTCTTATTGCTAGTTGTTGGGTGAAGTTGGGCTCTTGCTTAGGGTTTAATTGTTGTTGATTTTTAGAAAAGCCCAATCCACCCCCCCTCTTGGGCATCGTGATCCTTTCAGTGAGGACCCCGCACTGGCTGGGTTTTACGAAGCTATGGAGAGGGCCAATGTTGGGAAAATAACCGATGAGATTTTAGCTGGGTTGTCTGAAGATTCTAGAGACAACAAAATTTTGATGTTGACAGTGGTAATGATGATGCCGAAGATTGGCCGTGGAAGCCGAGTCACGTGGTCTTTGGAAAATCGACTGTGAAGAAAGGGCATGTTGAGGCTATGAAGGGTAGATATTTTCATGATGTATCTATAGTAAGAATCGGTGGTGAGAACAATGTTCCTCTTCCTGAGAAAGATGAGGTGGTGGTTTTTCGAAGCTTCATGAAAGTTGGGCTACGGTTCCCCTTACACAAGATGTTGGTTGAAGTGTTAAAAAAGTTTGAAATCTTTCTTCTTCAACCTACTCCTAAGGCATTGATTAAGGTTGGGATCTTCATTTGGCCAATAAGGAGCCAAGGACTGGAACCAGATGCTGATTGCTTTTGCAATATTCATGAGTTATCCTAAGAGACGAAGGTCATTGGAAAAGAGCAATATCATAATAACTTTGGATGTTATACCTTCGTGTACCGGTCAGATGCTAGGCATCCCTGCTAACCTTTCAGAAAAAATGGCCAGGTTCATGGATGAAGCAGTGGTTTTATGTGAAGAATGACCTAAGCCAAAGAAACGATATTAAAGATATAATCCAGTGGCCTATCTGATCCTGCTTTAGGCTAAGGAGGATTGCTATCGTGAACACGAAAAGGTCTCAAAGCTACCTAGCAGCGTTTAATGTTGTGTGCAACTACATCAGCACTAGGGACTTAGTGCAGGAGCACATAGCCTTCAAGCTATGGCCCTTGGCCACCGAATGGGAAATGCCGAAGGATGCTGAAGCTGATGCAAATATTGGGAAAAGCAGTCTGGTTCATCTGAAGTATACTTATCGATACAGGAATCAATTTGGTGAGACGAATGATGATTGGCTTGATGCCATTGAAGCAACAAGTGATGAATTATTAGGGACCTATACGAAGCCTGAGGACGAGACCATGTGTGCTGCCTTGATGCTCGAGGAAAACGAAGATTGAACAAAGTCTTTGATGCTATAGGATTCATTTACCCTAGAAAAGGAAAGAGAATGGCCAATGTTCTTGAAGCTATTTTGAGGCCTCCGAGGATGGCGACACCTGCACCGCCGAAGGTTTCCAAGGACAAGGCCGATGAACCGATGGCTGGTAGTATAGATACTTCTCCTAATTTAGACAAGGCTGAGCCTTCGGAGCCCACTCAAAAAGCAAAATCTAAGGTAAGGTGACAACACCATTACTCGAAACGGCACCAGTTGGAAATCATGACTTTATTATCCGTCATGCTTCGAGAAAGCAACTGACAAAGGAACAAATTGCCGAAGTTCAACATTATGCCAAAGATCTGAGGTATCCTCGAGGGTCCTTAGTTTATGGAGGTAGCGACGAAGATGATTTCATATACTGCCTTCCTCATAACGGAGAGATTGATGTCTACCAGGAAATGATGGACAACATGGGTTACCCGAAGCTTGAACTTGGGCTATCCTTAATGCCGAAAGACCAACTAGTAGATTGCTTAGCATACAATAGCTTAAAGGTTTGCGCTTACTTTTCTCTTCTAGTCTTTGGTGATTATTTTAGATGAAATATTTACTTGTTTTCTTTCTGCTGCCATTAGGGACTTATTTTGAGCAAAGCTTTGAAAGCGCAGAAGGAGCACGAAGATGAAAGCGCTCAAATAGCCTTTGTAAACTTGTGCTCAGAAGTTATAACGCTTCAGAATGAGGCCCTTGAGAAAGACAAGATTCATCTTTCTTTAATCGAGAAGCTAAAGACAAGTCATACTATTTTGACTAAATTCTCTGAGGCAGATCAAAAAAATTCGAAGCTTGAAGAAGAAAAAGAAGCTGATGCAAGACGCATAACCGATTTAGAATATACTTTATCTGCTCAATTAGAACTGCACAAATCTGAAGTGACAAGACTGGAGAAGAAACTTGATGAAGTCACTTAAAACTTTAATGTTGAGCACGCGAAGCGTGAAATATCTGGCACAGAACGATGCAGAGTGCAAAAGAATGTTGAAGAGCTTCATCAAGAAATGGAAAAATGCTACTCTGTTGCTATGCTATGCTCTAGCAAATTAAAAAAATGCTTTTGCTAAAGTTGGCGCATTCTCAACTAGGTGAGATTTTATCCGTGGAGATATCGAAGGTGTTGTTAAATGGATTGAAGGTGAGATTGATGCTTTTGACGAAGTCTTAACTGGCAGAGTGGACTTTTGTGCCTCTGTGGGTGCTCGAAGGGCCGTGTTATTGCGCGAGAAAGCTGGCTGTGAACATGCGAAGGATATAATTTAGCTAGAATTCTCACTCTCTTCGAATGATATTAAAGAACCTTCAGCTGAAGCTACCGCCCTTGGCGGGAAATTTTACTCTGAAGTGTGAATGAACGGTGGAAGGGAGATAGCTGTTGGGGGCCTTCGTCCTCCGAAGGTCCTCAAAAACATGATTTGACAATGTTTTCCGAGTGGATTATGTGAACAGGTATTTTCGGATCCAGAATTATGAATATGGAGCACGGCCAGGACGAAGCCTGAACCAGACGAAGGTCGAGTGTAGCCGAAGCTGTGCGCAGGGAAGCTTCGGCGCGATGGCAGAAGGGGGAACCGACTTAAAGATGAAAAGACTTCGGGGGCCTCGACAGATTTCCATAAGCCGTTAACAAATGTAATGGGCATGGATGTAATTTTACGTGGGCTGCGTCCCGCGTCTATAAATAGATGAACAGTACTCCCGTACTGTTCACGCTGACTTGGCATTTGCTTTTGGCATCACGCTCGTACTTTTCACCTTCTCTCAGGACCGAAGGTACATTTGTAATTTGGAATCATTTCTGTTTTTCCATGTTAATAAAATAGAAATGATTCTATGGTGATGCTTATATCATATTTCATGCTTTATGTGAGTCCTTCGTCATTACTTGTTATGTTTACGAAGGTATGTCTCTCATGACCTTCGTCCGAGACTCATTATTTCCCGAAGGAACATAATGCTTCGAAGGACGAAGGATTTTAACACTTAACACTTTTTATGTTGCCTTGTTCTTAACTTTTAGCACTTGAGAACAAGTCTCCAACAATAGCAGACGAAGCTATCAAACAAAGTGACGAAGAATCCCACCTAGCTTTAGAGGAAGCAAGAAAAGCTGAAGAAGCTGTAGAGCATGAAAGGCGTATAGGTACGCTTGTCATATTTTTAGCTTCGTAAGTGCTTTAGCTTCGCGTCTAACAAAACTTACATTTTCTATGTAGCGGTACTTTCCCCCTTTGGGGGACGGATATCCCCCGGGTCCACTAGAAGGATAAAAGATCTCAAGAAAGGCCTGTGGGCCCAATAATTCACGAGGTCATCCCTTCGTGGGCCTGGGAAAGAACGCCTAGTGAAGTGGATCGACATAAGATCAGATCGACGCAAGCCCAGACGACCCGATGAATTAGAGCAGTGATCACAACAGTAACCCGACCTTCCCACGCAGGAGCCTCGTACATCGGAACCGAGCGAGGATGGGTCGGCTGAATTATAGGAAGATAGACTCAGTCAGTTCACTATTACTTAGGCACACGTTGTTATCATATCCACATGTAATGCCCCACGGTCAAGTATATAAGGCCTAGGGGCACCCCTTCAAAGACATCTACCTCACTACTTAGCCACCCACCCGGCTTTCTACTTTTCCAACACTAGAGAACCTCCTTGTAACCCACCACATAAAGTACTCACGCCAGGACGTAGGGTGTTACGCATCTCAAAGCGGTCCGAACCTGTACACAACTGTCCACTGTCTCTCGTGCATCTAGCACGAACCATCAAGCTACAGTCGGTAACACCGTCCTATTCCAAAAAGCACCTTGAGGGGCAACCCCGGGTGTGCGGTCGGACCCAAAACACCGACAGCTGGCGCGCCAGGTAGGGGGTGTGTCACCGATCCAAGCTACCTCAATGGCCGTCACCTTCCAGCACAAGATCATCCTCCGTCTCGGGTCCATGTTCTGCTTTGGAACTATCTCATCTGTAGCGGATGAGGAGGGAACTCTGCATCGCATCGTGGATCCACCGGAGAGAAAGTCTTCCTCAAAGATCTCCGAGAAAATCGGAGCAAAGCAGGAAAAAGCGCAACCTCCAGCGCTCCGAGAAAAGTTCACCTTCAGCAAGCTAGGAGCCGAGGGTCCGTCTACCCGGAGAACTCCGCTGTCCACCTCTCCGACGGAAAAATGGACACAGATCACAAGGAAAAAGGAAGCGAATGAGGCAAAGGGTCGTCAAGCTGCTCTTTCTGTGCCTCCGTCCTCAAAGAAGGGCAGAAAGAGAATCGTCGCGATGACTATTCCATTCTACCCCGACATCCTCTTCATCGGGGGAAGAGCAGAATCGAAATATATCTCCGACGATGAACCGACTGCACCAGGAGAAGAACCTCTTCATCGGGAATCTCGTCGGCGGAGGAACCGACGCCGAAATATTCGGCGACATCACAAGGCCGGAGAACGGGATCCAGCGCAGCCCGTATCACGAGATGAGGTCTCAGAAGTGGGAGAAACTCCGGAAGAATGGGTCCTCAGAGAAAGAAGGAACTCTCGACGATGTGACCATCGGCAGGCTCAAGAACAGGCTGAGCAGGAAACAAGGCAACGTCGAGAGAATCCCCTCTTCGGACGCAACCTGAACCCCGACTTCGCCCGAGCCATGAACACACCGAGTGAAGTCGGTGGAGTATTGGCTCGGATAGTTGATGGCCTCCCCCGGACTCCAGACGCCGAGGGCTATCGGCGGCTGTTCACTCGGGCGACCAACCACCTTCTGCCACTCGCTCATCCATCGAGCGATCTACGACACGCCATCAACAGTCGGCGGGATGCGCGGAGCACCATCAACGCTTCGTGCGAACGACGACACCAGAACGAGATCCGTCGCCGAGAAGAGTATAACCGGGATCACGACATCCCGGCACGGAGTCAGGCCACTAGGACTGAGTCGGCTACGGCTTCGACTAGTGGCACCACCCGAGGACGGTCGAGGCACCATGACAACCACTCCCCTCCCCGGGACAGACATCATCATCGACGACAAGAGGACACGTGTGGAGTATCAGCACTTACTCCACGCCTCAGAGCCGTTCAGTGGCCCCCTAACTTCAAGGTCTCCAACGTTGACAAATATGAACCCAAGCAGGATCCAGGAGGCTGGTTGGTCATCTACACCACTACCGCCCGAGCCGCTGGGGCAACCGAAGATGTGATGACTGCGTACTTGCTTATTGTCCTTGGACAAGACGCGCTGCATTGGCTGCGACACCTACCTCGACATTGCATCGACGACTGGAGTGACTTCAGTCGGCGCTTCACCGCCAACTTCCAATCTCTCTCCGACAAACCGGCGCAACCATGGGACCTCAAATCCATCAAGCGTTGGGGGGACGAAACTCTTCGGTCGTACCTCAAAAGATTTCAGACCATGAGAAATCGCATCCCCGAGGTCGCGGAAGCAGCAGTGATCGAGGACTTCTACCGGGGATCCAATGCCTCGGCCTTCGTCCGAGCCATACTACAGAAGGCACCAACCACTTCTGAGCAGCTATTCCGGGAAGCCGACCTGTACATCACCGCCGACGAACAAGCTCAAGACCTCATCGGAGGAGCAAAGCCTACACCGACAGCACCGCGACATGATGCGAACCAGCAACCCGAAAACGCTGGGAGAAGAGGCCTCGTGAAGAGGTCCACGCCGCCGGACCACCCGCCTCTCGCGCCCGAGGAGGACCTCGCGGAGGCGAGCGCACACTGGACGACATCCTCGACGCCCAGTGCCCGTACCATAAGGACATGCGCCACACCCTCCGGAACTGCAGAGACTTAAAGCATTCCATGGGGAACAACCCCTTCCAACCTCTACCTCCTCCCCCGCCGCGAGGAGAACCGCGACAACCCCAGCAGCAGGAGGAGGGAAGAGGTGGAGCTTTCCCACGCGTTGACAGAGAAGTCAACGTCATCTTCGGTGGACACGGGTCGCAAGAAAGCAAGAGACAACAAAAGCTCAACGATCGTCAGATACTGGTGGCGGCTACCGGTCCTCCCGCCCCGTACCGATGGTCTGAGCACCCGATCAACTTCACCTGGGCAGATCAGTGGCTCAACTTCGACCACCCAGGCAAGTACCCACTCCTCGTCGATCCGGTGATCCGAGAGAGCAGGGTAAAGAAGGTATTAGTGGACGGGGGAAGCAGCATCAACATCACCTTCCCTCGGACGCTCCAAGGCTTGGGAGTCCCCCTCAAAGAGCTCCACAAGTCAGACACACCCTTCTTTGGAATCGTGCCGACTGAAGGAGAATATCCGTTGGGCCACATCTACATGCCAGTCACCTTCGGAACTCTGGAAAACTACAGGACCAAGTTCCTGAGGTTCGAGGTGGCAAACTTCGACTGCGGATACAACACCATCATCTGGAGGCCTGGATTGGCGAAGTTCATGGCCATTCCACATTATACATACATGATATTGAGGATGCCAGGACCACAAGGAATCATAACTGTGCGCGCTGACTTCCAAGGCGTCGTAGAATGTTTCCGAGTGGCCATTCAGGCGGCCCTCACCACCAAACCATCAGTGACTTCTTCTGCGCAGGCAAACTCAAAGCCTAAGGAAGACCTCGCGGTACCCGCGAATGAAGCTCAAGCCGTGACCTCTATACGGCCGACTGAAGAAACCAAGAGAATCAATCTTGGGTTCACCGACGAGCGCAAAACTGCTATCATCAGTTCCAGCCTGGATGACAAATAGGAAGGCGCGCTCGTCCAGTTTTTGCAAGATAACCGAGACGTATTCGCATGGCAACCTGCGGATATGCCGGGAGTCTCGACGGAACTAGCCGAGCACAAATTGAAGGTCTACCCCCAGGCGAGGCCGATCCAACAAAAATTACGTCGCTTCACGCCCGACAAGAGAGAAGCCATCCGTGCTGAGCTGGCTCGCTTGGTCGCGGCCAGATTCATTAGAGAGGTGTTACATCCTGAGTGGTTAGCTAACCCTGTTCTTGTACTAAAAAAGAATAAAGTAGATTGGCGCATGTGCGTCGACTATACAGATCTCAACAAACACTGTCTGAAGGATCCCTTCGGACTTCCTAGGATAGACCAGGTGGTGGACTCAACCGTCGGATGTTCTATGTTGTCTTTCTTGGATTGCTACTCTGGGTATCATCAGATTATCTTGGCAAAAGAAGACGAGGAAAAACAGCATTCATCACCCCGTTCGGAGCCTTCTGCTATACCTCCATGCTGTTGGGCCTCAAAAACGCTGGAGCGACTTATCAGAGAGCTATTCAGACATGCTTAGCCGACCACTGGGGCAAGTGTGTGGAAGCTTATGTGGATGGTGTGGTGATTAAGACAGAGAATTTGGAAAATTTCATTAAAGATTTACAGCTGGTCTTCAACAGTCTACGGCGATATCGATGGAAGCTTAATCCTGAAAAATGTGTCTTCGAGGTACCGGCAGGAAAGTTGCTCGGGTTTATTGTCAGCCACCGGGGAATTGAGGCCAATCCGGAAAAGACCGAGGCTATCATGAGAATGGAAGCACCACGATCACAGAAGAAAGTACAAAGACTTACCGGATGCATGGCAGCTCTAAGCAGATTCATATCAAGGCTAGGAGAAAAAGGCTTACCGTTCTATAAGTTGCTCAAGAAGGTAGACAAATTCTAGTGGACTTCAGAAGCACAGGAAGCTCTAGATGCGCTGAAGAAATTCTTGACAACACCACCAGTGCTAAAACCACCTCGCCGAGCCACGCCGATTCAACCGGTTGAAGATTTGCTATTATACATCTCTTGCATGACTCACGTGGTGAGCACCGCGTTGGTAGTAGAGCAAGCAGAAGAAGGACATGCATACCTAGTACAACATCCTGTCTATTTCATCAGTGAAGTCCTGGGTCCCTCGAAGAAGAAATACCCTCAAGTTCAGAAATTATTATATGCAGTACTTCTAACTGCACGCAAGCTCCGTCACTACTTCGAAGACCATAAAGTCATAGTAGTCACTGGATTTCCGATAGGGGATATTCTTCACAATAAAGAAGCCATCGGAAGAATAGCCATGTGGGCCTGTGAACTGGGATCTCATGACATTGAATTTCGACCTCGCACCGCCATCAAAACTCAAGCACTGCTTGACTTCGTATCAGAGTGGACCGAGCAACAGGTGCCGGATAACCCAGAAACTGCAGAAGTATGGCAAATGTATTTTGGTGGCTTGTTGAAACTGCAGGGGGAAGGCGCAGGGATCCTCTTCATTGCACCAGGAGGTGAACAACTTAAATATGCTCTTCAATTGTTATTTCCAGCATCCAACAATGCGGCAGAATACGATGCTCTGATTCATGGACTAAACATTGCCATATCACTGAGCATCAAGAGACTGATGGTATACGGAGATTCTCTAGTGGTCATAAGTCAGATAAATAAAGAATGGGATTGCTCGAATGATTCCATGGGAAAATACTGCACCACTATCCGAAAACTAGAAGACAAATTTGAGGGTCTAGAATTTCATCATGTGGAGAGAGACCGCAACACGGCAGCTGATGCATTGTCCAAGCTAGGATCCAGTCGGACTCAGGTCCCACCTGGAGTTTTTGTCCAAGAAGTACTGCACCCGAGCATTTCACTAGATGGGTAGAGGAATGCAATATTCTGAGCCAACCAGAGCCAGATGACTAGAGGGAGCCGATCATCAGGTATATAAAGAATGAGGAGGAACCAGATGACAAAAATGCAGTCGAACGCATTGCGAGGCAATCATCTCATTATACTCTCATTGGGGAAACGCTATACAGAAGGGGCGCATCAGGAGTCCTCATGAAATGCATTCTCTCGACTACTGGAAAACAACTTCTGGATGAGGTCCATGCTGGGCAATGCGGGATACACGCAGCATCCAGGACCCTGGTTGGGAAGGTCTTCAGGTCGGGTTTTTACTAGCCAATGGCAAAAGTGATGCAGCCGAGTTAGTCCAGAGGTGCGAAGCCTGCCATTACTTATCAAAACAGCAGCATTTTCCAGCACAACAACTGCAAACCATACCTGTAACCTGGCCGTTCGCATGCTGGGGACTGGATATGATTGGACCCTTCAAGAAAGCTCAAGGGGGATACACTCATGTACTGGTTGCTATCGACAAATTCACTAAATGGATAGAGTTTAAACCCATTGCCTCTCTAACTTCAGCTAAGGCGGTGGAATTCATACAAGACATAATATTCAGGTTCGGAATACCAAATAGCATCATAACCGACCTGGGATCCAATTTCACAAGCTCAGAGTTTTTTGATTTCTGCGAACAAAAAGGCATTCAGATCAAATATGCCTCAGTGGCGCACCCAAGAGCCAACGGGAAGGTAGAAAGAGCCAACAAGATGATATTGGAAGCACTCAGAAAGAAAGTTTTCGACAAGAATGAAAAGTTCGCAGGAAAGTGGATTAGAGAGTTGCCGTACGTCGTTTGGAGCCTGAGAACTCAACCTAGCCGAGCTCTACATGGAAACACTCCTTTCTTCATGGTCTATGGTTCAGAGGCAGTGCTACCCGCAGATCTCAAGTTTGGGGCGCCGAGGTTAATCTTTGAAAACAAAGCAGAAGCTAAGGCTACTAGACTGGAAGATGTTGATATACTAGAAGAAGAACGATTGAATACGGTGATTCAGTCAGCCCGGTATCAGCAAACTCTGAGGCGCTATCATGACAAGGCCATACGGCATCGATCCTTCGCAGTAGGAGACCTCGTCCTCCGCCGAATTCTAACGGGGGAGGGACGACACAAACTGTCACCACTATGGGAAGGACCATTCATAGTAGCAGAGGTCACTCGGCCTAGATCATATCGTCTCACTCAAATGGACGGCACGGAAATTGGGAACTCATGGAACATAGAACATCTCAGGAAGTTTAGCCCGAGCTATATCTCAAAAGCTATTGGGACGACAATGTATTCTGTAAACTGGGAAATATATCATCAATAAAAAGACTTCAAAGATACTCAAATTGTTCACTGTCAAAACTGCATGATTACTTAACTCGGGGTGACCACTATACCCTACTAACAGAGCAATCGGATTAAGTCAGCAACGGCTTAAGGCGGTGTGACATGCTCACGCTTACTTAACTCGGGGTGACCACTATACCCTACTAACGAAGCAATCGGCTTAAGTTGGCAACGACTTAAGGCAGTGTGACATGCTCACGCTTACTTAACTCAGGGTGACCACTATACCCTACTAACGGAGCAATCGGCTTAAGTCGGCAACGACTTAAGGCGGTGCGACATGCTCACGCTTACTTAACTCGGGGTGACCACTATACCCTACTAACGGAGCAGTCGGTTTAAGTCGGTAATGACTTAAATCGGCACGATACACTCGCGCTTACTTAATCCAACACAAGCACGTTTGAAATTACTCATCTTAGGGAGACCTCTATGCCCCACAAAATACAAAAAAATTTCAAAACCATCACACTACATTTACTTTCGCAATTGTAGATACTGTTGTATTCTAACAACGGGAAAACAATAACAGCGTTCAGTACCACAAAGTGTTTTCTAACAAAATATCCAAGCACACTAACCACATACTCAAAACATTCAGTGTTTCTATTTGGTAATGTTCTTCTCAGGAGCGACCGACGAAGAGGGGCGACTCGAAGAATCAGGAGCGGCATTCACGTTGGCCACTATGTCGTCAGGAACAACCACGCCGGGTCTCCTCATTAGGATTCGCCCCGTGCGAATGACTTTGTCCATAGCTCTATCCCGCTGGGCCCTCAGGGTAGCGGAAGTGTCTTCAGCAGCCTTGACAGCCAACCGAGCAGCTTCTAACTCCTGGGAGACTAACCTCTTGGAAGCGTGCAGATCCTTGATGATAGTATCCTTGCTCGACACCAATTGCCTAAGACGAATCATATCATCCAGGGACTCTTGCAGCTTATAACGATGATTATCCAAGTCTTCCATGGTGAAACAATGGCTCCTCTCCAAGATAGTCAACGAATTGCTGGCGTCACGATATAACTTGTCAAGGTTATCACGGGAAGTTGCAAGGGCACGTTTTTCCTCTTGTAGACAAAAATCAGTTTCTCCAATGTCAAGCAAGCACTAAGAACATAGCAGATAAAGCCAAGTAAAGCTTAATTCATTGGTCACCTTTTCAGAGTCGAGCTGAGCACGGAGAGTGGAATTCAGCGTGTTGGCATCATTCAGAGAAGCAGAAACCTGGGCCAAGTCCGTCTGACCTTGAGAATATTTCTCCTCAAGATCAGAGTACCGCCGAGCCATATCTATCAAGAAACGGTCACACAAGGGTGTTCATCTAAAAAGCAGATCAGTCAAGCAACCAAAGAAGAAACAAAGGGCACTGACCAGCATTCGCCATCTCCAAATCAGATACCCGCTGCCGAAGCAGCACTGGATTCCAATGTGTCAGAGACAGAGCTCCTTCCGGGACAGAAGTACCCTACAATCTCAGCTGACCAGCCATCTCGTCAACCAATGCCTGACATTAAAAACTGATGAGTATAAGAACAGTAGTCCACCTGGAGTATAGTCAAACCAGAAGAAACCAAATTACCTGAAGGTTGGAGAAAAATGAAGGAACCCCCAAATCATGGGAATTCAATTGGTGACTTGATGAAGGATTACAAACCGAAGTAATTCGCAAGGCATCAGTGGGGACCAACTCAGTGTCATCAGCGGAAATCAAAATTCTGTCATCAGGAGCGCCGACCTCTAAGGCTACTTCCTGATCCGAAGCCCGTGCTGCTACCATGCAACCAGAATGCGGAGGAGAAGACCCTACATGAACAGCCATGGAAGTATGAGAGGGAGAACCCACTCGGACACCCTCGGGGGCTGGGTCATAGCTCGCGCTACCCATCCGAGCCGGATCATCTCCGGGAACACCCTCGGGGGCTGGGCAAACGCTAGCACCATCCTTGAGGACCAAGCTCTCTGTAGCTGTCATCTCTAAGGATGAAGGACCCTCAACAACTTCCATGGGAACAGAGCAATCCAGATCAGCCTCTCGACTCTTAAGACCGCGCTCCAAGGTCAACGAGGCACGAGACGCTGCTCGGGATAACTCTAACCCGGCATCAGGCACATCAGCGCAAACTTCCATCATTCCACCATCTGTCGGCTCTGACAATAGATCTTCTGGGACCATGTCTTCGAGAGTCTGATCAAAATTTGCCAGAGACAACTCTTGCAGACCAACGAGACCAGACAAAGCTGGAGAAGGAACACCACTACTCTCCCCGCTGGCTATGTAGCGCCGGCTGTTCTTCCGAATCAAGGGAATTTCCTCCTCCTCTTCCTCATCTTCATCAATAATGCGGACGGTACACCCATTGGGTTCAACTTTGGCTGGATTACACCCATTGGGATCAACATCATCAAGGTCACACCCATTGGGTTCAGCATCAGTCGGGTCACACCCATTGGGTTCAGCTTCAGCAAAAACCGGCACTGGCACTTCCTCAGCAGCAGGAGCAGAAGGGCAGACATCCTGATTCAAGCATGACACTCGATGAAGACGTCTCTTTTTCTTCTTCTTCCCCTCAGCAGGAGAAGTTGGAGGATTGGTTCGACGAGGACGTTTCGGGCGAATACTATCAGACCTCTGAGTATCCAAAGCTTTGCCAGACTCGGGGATGGGTGCTACAACCAGTGTTTTAGCAGGGGCTACATCAGAGGAATCTTCAGCCAACATGACCAGCATGGCACTTATTTCTGCGTCACTCGGATTCAAAGGCACCTCGAAATGAACCTGTTTCTCGTTGTCGAGGATTTCGCCAAGTGAAGCAACCAAAGCCTCAACTTCTTCGGGAGAAGGTCGCACTCTAAGACCCAAACCGCTATGTAACACCCTAAATCGAGCAAAAACAAACAACCCTATTTGGATTATTAAATTTTAGTAGAAAGGAAAAATATTTATGTTTTCAAATAAGGAGAACCTTGATATATATGATTTGAAGAATTTCTTGAATAGATAAAATTACCAAGTGTTTGTTACACTCATGCCGAAGCATATATTTTGTTCGAATTGATTTGAAAATCCAATTTATGAATTCGATCTTGTGAAGAAAATCTCATTTTACAAAACAATAATTAATTGCTAAAATAAGGTTTCTAATAATTATAGTTTATAATGGTAATCATGGTAATAAATCTTTTATTGAAGTTTTTTTTTCTTTTGGAATGATTTTTGGACTGCTCATAGTTGATATTGAACATCATTTCTTCTTAAATGAAAATCCTAGTAAACAATATAATAATTAACAGTACAAAAATAAATATTTTATTTATAAATAGTTTTGAGTTAATTTTTATAAATTTTTAGGGTTATTTAAATGTGTATTTCGAAATTTGAAAAGAAATAGAAAAAAAAACAAACAAAAAACAAACAAAACCTAATCTAACCCTAGCCGGACATATGGCCCATTAGGCCCATTACCCGCTCCTCCCTCTCCCCTTGGCTCGCAGCCGCCGCCCGACCGCCCTTGGTAGCCGCCAGTCCTCCTTTGTCCATCCGCCTTTCTCTTCCTCTCTCTCCTTCCCCTACCTCTCTCTCCTCCCTGCTTTCTTCCCCAAGCCACACCAAGCCGCCGAGCAACCCGCGCGCACCCAGCGCCGCGTCGCGCGCCCAGGAGCAGGAGTCGAGCGACCAGCGCCGAAGACCCCGCGCCCCTGCACGCTGTCAAGACGTCGACCATTTCTGGAGTTTAATGGAGCTTTACTGTGTCTGTTTCTTCTCCCCATTTACCTCCCCCATTGAAGCTCCCTCACGCCATCAATGGTGCCTTTAAGCCATGACCGCCCTTTACTCTCCCTTCCCCGGTGACCTCTCCCCTCCCCTCCCTCTCTCTATAAAAGGGTAGCCGAGTCCTTCTCCCTCTCCATCCCCAAGCTCCCTTTCTCTCTCGCGCTCCTCACACCCATTGCTCGCCACTGCGCAGAGCCGCGCCTTTGCTCAACTCGCGACAACGTATTGTTGTGCTGTTGCCACTCATCGCCCACGTACCTGCCGTCGAGCCCCTGCTCGCATCATGTGTAGCTCGCCGTCGTGAAGCTCATCGCCGGACTAACCGCATCCGTATGCCGTTCGCCATCCGTGGACTCCCTGGCACCACACCATCCAAACGCATCACCAGAGTTACGCCGTCCGTCGTCGACGCGATCGCGTAGCACATCAACTGGACCATCCGCGCCCAACGTCGTGCCTCGTCTCACCAACGATCGCGCTGTTCCCTGCCCGTCGAACCCTGTCCGTCGAAACACCCTCTTCGACGTTCATCCCTGCGCAAGAACGAGAACCCAAGGTTGAAGACAAACCCGAAATATTTATTTTCTAAATCATGTTTTGAATTTATTTATAGATCCTGTGAATTAATGTTGCGATTTGGCGATTCAGGTGTATGATTTTAGACATTTGCGATGTATACGTGTAACCAAAATCGAACCCCGCGACGCTACTTTGAATATGCGTATAATTTTATAATTATAAAGAAATGAACATGGGCACTATTCACTACTTTAGTGATTTTCATACTAGAATTATTTATAATTAATCTCGCTTTAGTGTGTGGAGCGATAATCCGTTAGTATTATTATAAGTATAATTTAGTGATATAAGAAATTGAAATAGGAATTAAGCCACGTATTTCCGATCAAATGAAGATATAGATTTTACTATTCATAATAAATGTATTCATAAGTATAGCACTTAATTACTTAGAATTAGTAAAATACTTATTTATGTCATAATAACCTGAATAGGTTATTAAAGTCTCATTTAGTAATTTACAATTAATTCTTAGTATATTAATGTCAGAAGAATTATAAATAAACAATTTTTAGTATATGTATAATTTCTATGTAGGAAAGAAGGGAAGAAAACCGAAAGGATAGAATTTTATAATAATGTTAGAATAACTTAATTAGGCACCCATGCTTTCCTAATAAAGAAATTGATAGTTATGTTGGTAAATATAGGTTTCTTACTAAAGAATTAGAGAATTTGTTTCTAACTGTAAAACGACCCTTTTAGTAGACATCATGATTTTGATTTAATAAGATTTATTATAGATGTTTAAGTATAGCCGTACTAAATAGTAATATGTCATTTCTAATAATGATATAATGGCTTAATTAAGTGTTCACACTGTCATAACTAAAATGATAGTTAATAATATACCAATAAATATAGTATTCATTTTAATTATCTGGATCATTTGTTCCTACAATAGAATTAAAGATAATTAATTGATTAATTATCCTTTATGATAATTTATTAATCAAACCTATAGTCAATTTGTTCTTAACTAGGTTTATGGCATGATTAATGATTTCATAGAATTTACTGCACAATATATACGAATCACTTAGTATTTCCTAAAGGAATAAAATAAAGTAATAAGAGGTTAAGTTCTTTTATAACTTAAAATGTTACTTTATATATTGACTTTGAATATAATAATATAGGCTATGTGTTTCTGATGAAATTAAAAGATAGTTATTTATTTATTATCTTTTGCATGAAAATCCACTTAAGGGCCTATAACCTAGTTTTTCATAAAATAGGTATTTAATAATAATGACCTTTTCATATAAAACATATTTATATTTATATCTTAGTTTATCATAAGTGATTGGTTAACAATATTTATAATATGTTCGATAATGCTTCTAAAATTAATAACGTGATTAGTAGCGCATTAACCTTAGATATATAACTTATATCTATTCTAAAAGGTTAAAAAGGTTTAATATTGTTATAACGTGTTTTATCATCTTATAAACCCTTTATCTTAGACATATCACGTATGACATTTTATAAAAGATTAATTTGGTGAACCTAATATTTGTATATTTTAATTAAGGTATTTTTAAGCTCATGTCTTGTTTTATAAAGTATAGATCACACAATTTTGAAAAGAATACCCTCTTATTATAACCATTCCTTGCGATGTTTTTGAAAAGCGAGTGCTCTTTACGTTAGGCTTTCTTTTAGCTTTATGTATGGTGAATGTGAGAGCACCTAGAGGGGGGTGAAAAGGTGATACTATAAAAACTTGAAACTTAATGCCACAAAACTTGATTAGGAGTTAGCACAATAAAGCCAAGTGGCTAGAGAGGAGTTCTTGCAAGACATGATAACCACAAGAAGATCAACACAGATAGACACAGTGGTTTATCCCGTGGTTCGGCCAAGTCCAACACTTGCCTACTCCACGTTATGGCGTCCCAACAGACGAGGGTTGCAATCAACCCCTCTCAAGCGGTCCAAAGACCCACTTGAATACCATGGTGTTTAGCTTTGTTTCACTATATCCCGCTTGCGAGGAATCTCCACAACTTGGAGCCTCTCGCCCTTACAATTTGATGTTCACAAAGAAGCACGGAAGTAAGGCTGGGATGAGCAACGCACACAAGACACAAAATCAGAGCACAAACACGCACACAAGTCACAACTCAAGCTCACAACCCAACCCAAAGAGTTCTCTACTCAAATGGAGCTCTAGTTGCTATCACAAGGAATCGAATGCGCGGAATTGGAGTCTTGGTGCTTAGGAATGCTTAGAGAATGCTTGGTGTTCTCCTCCATGCGCCTAGGGGTCCCTTTTATAGCCTCAAGGCAGCTAGGAGCCGTTGAGAGCATTCCAGGAAGGCAATTCTTGCCTTCTGTCGTCTGGCGCACCGGACAGTCCGGTGCACCACCGGACAGTCCGGTGCACCACCGGACACTGTTCGGTGCGGATTTCTTTCCTTCTTTGGCGAAGCCGACCGTTGGAGATTCAGAGCCGTTGGCGCACCGGACACTGTCCAGTGACACCGGAAAGTCCGGTGCCCCCTTGTCGGGGACCATAATTAGGGGTACCCTCAAGACTCCTAATTCTCAGCTGGTAACCCCCATCAGCACAAAGCTGCAAAGGCCTGATGGGTGCGATTAAGTCAGGGATCGGTCCATTCGAGGGACTCGATCACGCCTCGCCCGAGCCTAGCCTCGGGCAAGGGCAACCGACCCCAGAGGATCTCCGCCTCGCCCGAGGCCCCCCTCCAGCGACGAACATGCTTCCGGCTCGCCCGAGGCCCTGTCTTCGCCAAGAAGCAACCCTGACCAAATCGCCGCGCCAACCGACCAAATCGCAAGAGCATTTAATGCAAAGGTGGCCTGACACCTTTATCCTGACGCGCGCCCTTCAGTCGACAGAGCCGAAGTGACCGCAGTCACTTCGCCGCTCCACTGACCAGCCTGACAGAAGGACAGCGCCGCCTGTGCCGCTCCGACTGCAGTGCCACTTGACAGAGTGAGGCTGACAGGCAGTCAGGCCCGGCCTCAGGCACCATAGGAAGCTCCGCTCCGCCCGACTCAGGGCTCGGACTCGGGCTAAGCCCTGGAAGACGGCGAACTCCGCTCCGCCCGACCCAGGGCTCGGACTCGGGCTAAGCCCCGGAAGACGGCGAACTCCGCTCCGCCCGACCCAGGGCTCGGACTCGGGCTAAGCCCCGGAAGACGGTGAACTCCGCTCCGCCCGACCCAGGGCTCGGACTCGGGCTAAGCCCCGGAAGACGGCGAACTCCGCTCCGCCCGACCCAGGGCTCGGACTCGGGCTAAGCCCCGAAAGACGGCGAACTCCGCTCCGCCCGACCCAGGGCTCGGACTCGAGCTAAGCCCCGGAAGACGGCGAACTCCGCTCCGCCCGACCCAGGGCTCGGACTCGGGCTAAGCCCTGGAAGACGGCGAACTCCGCTCCGCCCGACCCAGGGCTCGGACTTGGGCTCAGCCCCGGAAGACGACGAACACCGCTCCGCCCGGCCCCAGGGCACGGACTCCGCCCTGGCCTCAGCTGACGATCTCCGCCTCGCCCGACCCAGGGGCTCGGACTCAACCTCGGCCACGGAAGACAGACTCGACCTCAACCTCGGAGGAGCCTCCGCATCGCCCAACCTAGGGCGCAGACCAGCCACGTCAACAGGAGGCGCTATCATCACCCTACCCCAAGCTGACTCAGGCCACGGGGAACAAGACCGGCGTCCCATCTGGCTCGCTCCGCCAGATAGACAATGATGGCGCCCCGCACACTCTGTGACGACGGTGGCTCTCAGCCCCCTTACGGAAGCAAGAAGACGTCAGCAAGGACTCGACAGCTTCGACAGCTGTCCTTCCTCCAGGCTCCAGCGCTCCTCCGACGGCCACGACACCACACTAACCGGGCGCCAAAACCTCTCCGGCCGCCACGATGGCGTGTACTTAGGGCGCTAGCTCTCCTCCGCTAGACACGTAGCACTCTGCTACACCCCCCATTGTACACCGTGATCCTCTCCTTACGCCTATAAAAGGAAGGACCAGGGCCCTCTTATAGAGGGTGGGCCGCGCGGGGACGAGGACGAGACAGGCGCTCGCGTGAGGCCGCTCGCTCCCTCTCCCGCGTGGACGCTTGTAACCCCCTACTGCAAGCGCACCCGACCTGGGCGCGGGACGAACACGAAGGCCGCGAGATTTCCACCTCTCTCACGCCCGTCTCCGGCCACCTTTCTCCCCCCCTTCGCGCTCGGCCTCGCGCCGACCCATCTGGGCTGGGGCACGCGGCGACATTTCACTCGTCGGCCCAGGGACCCCCCGGTCTCGAAACGCCGATAGTTGGCACGCCAGGTAGGGGCCTGCTGCGTGTTGACGAACAACTTCCCGTCAAGCTCCAGATGGGCAGTCTCCAGCAACCTCTCTAGCCCGGGACAGTGCTCCGTTTCGGGAGTCTTGAGTTCATGTCCCTCGACGGCAGCTACGACATGATACTCCTTCCCCCGCCGTGCGACGGCAGCAATGGCGGCCGACAGCCCGCCCGCCGGCGGCGGAATCGACGACGTCTTCCCCGCGTGGTTGAAGAACAACATTCGAGCTCACCCCGTCCTCTCCCCCGCCGACGGAGGAGGAGGCAGGGAAACCAAGGCCAAGCAGGAGGCAGCGCCTCGTCGGCTGTTGAGCGAGTCGACAGTGCCGGCACCTCAACGGGGGGTGCGCCGGGCATCGACCTCGCGTTTGAGACGAAGACGAGCGCCGTCTCCCCGCAACGCGCCGATTCCAAGCAAACGGACGACGCCAGCACGCTCGCGAAAGGCTTGCTGGGCGTCACCCTCGTACCAGAGACAGCGGTGCAGTCAGTCCCTGACGTGACGTCATCACCGCCCGTCGACCAAGAGGTACCGACCGATTCTCATCTCACGCCCCCTGGATTCAGCCTCGACCCGCCAAGCGACTTCGCTTTGGCGGGCGCCCTTGTAGAGGCGAGTCCAAACCCTCTGGGGTTTCGTATGCGGTCACCTTGGGACCGGCTGACGGACGTCTCGACCTACGGGCCCTCTGGGTCCGAGGAAGACGACGTGCCCGACTTCTGTTGGGATTTCTCCGGACTTGGCAACCCCAGTGCCATGCGGGACTTCATGACCGCATGCGACTACTGCCTTTCCGACTGTTCCGACGGTAGCCGCAGCCTCGGCGACGAGGACTGTGGCCCGAGTCGCGAATGTTTCCACGTCGATCTAGGGGGTCCCTCCGAAGGCAACCATCTTGGTATGCCGGAGAACGGTGATCTCCCTAGGCCTGTGCCTCGCGTTGACATCCTACGGGAGCTAGCAGTGGTCCCTGTTCAGGCGGGGGGTCATGACCCACAGCTCGAGCAAATCCACGGGGTGCCGGCCAGGCTCAACGAGGGAGCAGGAGCACTTGAGCCGATCCACCGGGACGTCGGGCAGGAATGGGCGGGCCAACCTCCGGCCGGGGAAATGCGTCATCTACCCTAGGGCTTCCAGCACCGCATCACCGACGATGCCAGGATGAGGCCGCCGCCCGCTTCCAGTGGAGTCGGCCAGAACCTGGCTGCAGCGGCAATGCTCCTCCGCGCGATGCCGGAGCCATCAACCACCGAGGGACGGCGAATCCAGGGAGAGCTCAAGAATCTCCTGGAGGACGCCGCGGTCCGACGGGCCGACAGCTCCGCCTCCCAAAGGAAGGGGTACCCCTCGGAACATCATGCCGCGACTTCCCGATTCATGCGGGAAGCCTAGGTCCACACTGGACGCACGCGCAACACAGCGCCTGCGGCCCCGGGTCGCCTCGGCAGCAAGCACCATCACCGCGACCGTCGGGCCCACCTCGACGAGAGGGTGCGCCGAGGCTACCACCCCAGGCGTGGGGGGCGCTACGACAGCGGGGAGGATCGGAGTCCCTCACCCGAACCACACGGTCCGCAGGTTTTCAGCCGCCCCATACGCCGGGCGCCGTTCCCGACCCGGTTCTGACCCCCGACTACTATCACCAAGTACTCGGGGGAGACGAGACAGGAACTATGGCTCGCGGACTACCGGCTGGCCTGCCAACTGGGTGGAACGGACGATGACAACCTCATCATCCGCAACCTCCCCCTGTTCCTCTCCGACACCGCTCGCGCCTGGTTGGAGCACCTGCCTCCGGGGCAGATCTCCAACTGGGACGACCTGGTCCAGGCCTTCGCCGGCAATTTCCAGGGCACGTACGTGCACCCTGGAAACTCCTGGGACCTCCAAAGCTACCGGCAGCAGCCGAGAGAGTCTCTCCGGGACTACATCCGGCGATTCTCGAGGCAGCGCACCGAGCTGCCCAACATCACCGATTCGGATGTCATCGGCGCGGTCCTCGCCGGCACCACCTGCCGCGACCTAGTGAGCAAGCTGGGTCGCAAGACCCCCACCAGGGCGTGCGAGCTGATGGACATCGCCACCAAGTTCGCCTCTGGCCAGGAGGCGGTTGAGGCTATATTCTGGAAGGACAAGCAGCCCCAGGGCCGCCCACCGGAAGATGCCCCCGAGGCGTCAACTCAGTGCGGCGCCAAGAAGAAGGGCAAGAAGAAGTCGCAAGCGAAACGCGACGCCGCCGACGCGGACCTTGTCGCCGCCGCCGAGTACAAGAACCCTCGGAAACCCCCCGGAGGTGCCAACCTCTTCGACAAGATGCTCAAAGAGCCGTGCCCCTATCACCAGGGGCCCGTCAAGCACACCCTTGAGGAGTGCGTCATGCTTCGACGCCACTTCCACAGGGCCGGGCCACCCGCGGAGGGTGGCAGGGCCCGCGACGACGACAAGAAGGAAGATCACCAGGCAGGAGAGTTCCCCGAGGTCCGCGACTGCTTCATGATCTACGGTGGGCAAGCGGCGAACGCCTCGGCTCGGCACCGCAAGCAAGAGCGTCGGGAGGTCTGTTCGGTGAAGGTGGCGGCGCCAGTCTACCTAGACTGGTCCGACAAGCCCATCACCTTCGACCAAGCCGACCACCCCGACCACGTGCCGAGCCCGAGGAAATACCTGCTCGTCGTCGACCCCGTCATCGGCGACGTCAGGCTCACCAAGGTCCTCATGGACAAAGGCAGCAGCCTCAACATCATCTACGCCGAGACCCTCGGTCTTCTGCGTGTTGATCTGTCCTCGGTCCGGGCAAGCGCTGCGCCTTTCCACGGGATCATTCCCGGGAAGCGCGTCCAGCCCCTCGGACAACTCGACCTTCCCGTCTGCTTCGGAGCACCCTCCAACTTCCAAAGGGAGACCCTCACGTTCGAGGTGGTCGGGTTCCGAGGAACCTACCACGCGGTACTGGGGAGGCCATGCTACGCGAAGTTCATGGCCGTCCCCAACTACACCTACCTCAAGCTCAAGATGTCAGGCCCCAACGGGGTCATCACCGTCGGCCCCACGTACCGACACGCGTTCGAATGCGACGTCGAGTGCGTGGAGTACGCCGAGGCCCTCGCCGAATCTGAGCCCTCATCGCCGACCTGGAGAGCCTCTCTAAGGAGGTGCCGGACGTGAAGCGTCACGCCGGCAACTTCGAGCCAGCGGAGACGGTTAAGTCCGTCCCCCTCGACCCCAGCGGCGACGCCTCCAAGCAAGTCCGGATCGGCTCCGAGCTCGATCCCAAATAGGAAGCAGTGCTCGTCGACTTTCTCCGCGTGAACGCCGACGTCTTCGCGTGGAGTCCCTCGGACATGCCCGGCATACCGAGGGATGTCGCCGAGCACTCGCTGGATATCCGAGCCGGAGCCCGACCCATCAAGCAGCCTCTGCGCCGATTCGACGAAGAAAAGCGCAGAGCCATAGGCGAGGAGATCCACAAGCTAATGGCGGCAGGGTTCATCAAAGAGGTATTCCATCCCGAATGGCTTGCCAACCCTGTGCTTGTGAGAAAGAAAGGAGGGAAATGGCGGATGTGTGTAGACTACACTAGTCTAAACAAAGCATGTCCGAAGGTTCCCTACCCTCTGCCTCGCATCGATCAAATCATGGATTCCACTGCTGGGTGCAAAACCCTGTCTTTCCTCGATGCCTACTCAGGGTATCACCAAATCAGGATGAAGGAGACCGACCAGCTCGCGACTTCTTTCATCACGCCCTTCGGCATGTACTGCTATGTCACCATGCCGTTCGGCTTGAGGAATGCCGGTGCGACGTACCAGCGGTGCATGAACCATGTGTTCGGCGAACACATTGGCCGGACGGTCGAGGCCTACGTCGATGACATCGTAGTCAAGACGAGGAAAGCCTTCGTCCTCCTTTCCGACCTTGAAGTGACATTCCGATGTCTCAAGGCGAAAGGCGTGAAGCTCAATCCCGAAAAGTGTGTCTTCGGGGTACCCCGAGCCATGATCTTGGGGTTCATCGTCTCCGAGCGGGGCATCGAAGCCAACCCGGAGAAGATCGCAGCCATCACCAGCATGGGGCCCATCAAGGACTTGAAGGGCGTACAGAGGGTCATGGGATGTCTTGCGGCCCTAAGCCGCTTCATCTCACGCCTCGGCGAAAGAGGTCTGCCTCTGTACCGCCTCTTAAGGAAGGTCAAGTGCTTCACTTGGACCCCTGAGGCCGAGGAAGCCCTCGGGAACCTGAAGGCGCTCCTCACGAATGCGCCTATCTTGGTGCCCCCAGCCGCCGGAGAAGCCCTCTTGATCTACGTCGCCGCGACCACTCAGGTGGTTAGCGCCGCGATTGTGGTTGAGAGACGAGAAGAGGGGCATGCATTGCCCGTCCAGAGGCCAGTCTACTTCATCAGCGAGGTACTGTCCGAGACCAAAACCCGCTACCCACAAGTTCAGAAGCTGCTATACGCGGTGATCCTGACGCGGAGGAAGTTGCGACACTACTTCGAGTCTCATCCGGTAACTGTGGTGTCATCCTTCCCCCTGGGGGAGATCATCCAGTGCCGAGAGGCCTCGGGTAGAATCGCAAAGTGGGCGGTGGAAATCATGGGCGAAACAATCTCGTTCGCCCCTCGGAAGGCCATCAAGTCCCAGGTCTTGGCGGACTTCGTGGCTGAATGGGTCGACACCCAGCTCCCAACAGCTCCGATCCAGCCGGAACTCTGGACCATGTTCTTCGACGGGTCGCTGATGAAGACAGGAGCCGGCGCAGGCCTACTCTTCATCTCGCCCCTCGGGAAGCACCTACGCTACGTGCTGCGCCTCCATTTCCCGGCGTCCAACAATGTGGCCGAGTATGAGGCTCTGGTCAACGGGTTGCGGATCGCCATCGAGCTAGGGGTCCGACGCCTCGACGCTCGCGGTGACTCGCAGCTCGTCATCGACCAAGTCATGAAGAACTCCCACTTCCGCAACCCGAAGATGGAGGCCTATTGCGATGAGGTTCGGCGCCTGGAAGACAAGTTCTACGGGCTCGAGCTCAACCACATCGCCCGGCGCTACAACGAGACTGCGGACGAGCTGGCTAAAATAGCCTCGGGGCGAACAACGGTTCCCCCGGACGTCTTCTCCTGAGACCTGCATCAACCCTCCGTCAAGATCGACGACACGCCCGAGCCCGAAGCACCCTCGGCCCAGCCCGAGGTACCCTCGGCTCAGCCCGAGGCACCCTCGGCTCGGCCCGAGGTACCCTCGGCTCAGCCCGAGGCACCCTTGGCTCAGCCCGAGGCACCCTCGGCTCGGCCCGAGGCATCTTCGGTTCAGCCCGAGGTACCCTTGGCCCCCGAGGGTGAGGCACTACGCGTCGAGGAGGAGCGAAGCGGGGTCACGCCTAATCAAAATTGGTAGACCCCGTACCTGCAATATCTCCACCGAGGAGAGCTGCCCCTCGACCGAGCCGAAGCTCGGCGGTTGGCGCGACGCGCCAAGTCGTTCGTCTTGCTGGGAGATGGGAAGGAGCTCTACCACCGCTGCCCCTCAGGTATCCTCCAGCGATGCATTTCCATCACCGAAGGTCAGGAACTCCTACGAGAGATACACTCGGGGGCTTGCGGCCATCACGCGGCACCTCGAGCCCTTGTCGGAAACGCCTTCCGGCAAGACTTCTACTGGCCGACGGCGGTGGCCGACGCCACTAGAATCCTCCGCACCTGCGAAGGGTGTCAGTTCTACGCAAGGCAGACCCACCTGCCTACTCAGGCTCTGCAGACGATACCCATCACCTGGCCTTTTGCCGTGTGGGGTCTGGACCTCGTTGGCCCCTTGCAGAAGGCACCCGAAGGCTACACGCACCTGTTGGTCGCCATCGAGAAATTCTCCAAGTGGATCGAGGTACGACCCCTAAACAGCATCAGGTCCGAGCAGGCGGTGGCGTTCTTCACCAACATCATCCATCGTTTCGGGGTCCCGAACTCCATCATCACCGACAACGGCACCCAGTTCACCGACAGAAAGTTCCTGGACTTCTGCGAGGATCACCACACCCGGGTGGACTGGGCCGCCGTAGCTCACCCCATGACGAATGGGCAAGTAGAGCGTGCCAACGACATGATTCTACAAGGACTCAAGCCTCGGATCTACAACGACCTCAACAAGTTCGGCAAGCGATGGATGAAGGAACTCCCCTCGGTGGTATGGAGCCTGAGGACAACGCCGATCTGGGCCACAGGCTTCACGCCGTTCTTCCTAGTCTATGGGGCCGAGGCCATCTTGCCCACAGACTTAGAATACGTTTCCCCAAGGACGAGGGCCTACGCCGACCAAAGCAACCAAGCTAGTCGAGAAGACTCGCTGGACCAGCTGGAAGAGGCTCGAGACAAGGCCTTACTACACTCGGCGCAGTACCAGCAGTCCCTGCGACGCTACCACGCCCGAGGGGTCTGGTCCCGAGACTTCCAGGTGGGTGACCTGGTGCTTCGGCTGCGACAAGACGCCTGAGGGCGACACAAGCTCACGCCTCCCTGGGAAGGGCCGTTCGTCATTGCCAAAGTTCTGAAGCCCGGAACGTACAAGCTGGCCAATAGCCAAGGCGAGGTCTACAGCAACGCTTGGAACATCCAACAGCTACGTCGCTTCTACCCTTAAGATGTTTTCAAGTTGTTCATATACCTCGCTCCAATGCAAAGTTTAGTCATCAAGGAAGGGTCAGCCTTGCCTCGGCAAAGCCCGACCCTCCCTCAGGGGCTAAAAGGTTGGAACCCCCTCTGCGTTGAATTTTTTCCTCGAAAAAAGATCCTTTTTGCCAGAAGGTCTTTCGTGCTTTTCGACCACTTCGGAAGTGGATCCTGAAAACGACGGAGTACACGTAAGCAGCCAAGGCTGACCGAGCCGAGGGACTCCTACGCCTCCGGGATACGGATACCTCACTCATCACCTTCTGCGATAAGTAACTCATGTTCGGATAAGTGATTCCACGGACCGAACAAGTCTTCACGCTCGAAAGCCCTTCTGCCGAAACGGTTCTTCGGGCCTTCTCGACTGCGTCGGTGACAGAACCCCATGGACGGGAAGGAGCGCGCGTAAGCGGCAAGGCCGACCGAGCCGAGGGACTCCTACGCCTCCGGGATACGGATACCTCACTCATCACCTTCCGTGAAAAGCAACTCTTGCTCGCACAGACAATTCTGTTACCGACGAAAAAGTCCAGATACTCGAAACAAGAGGAAAAGAAGCGCAGCTTTACAACACGGCAAGGGTGTGTTTGGGCCTCGGCAGCCGCGGAAAACACACACTACAAGATAATCCGATCCTGCAGGCTCGGGTCTTGACGGTTGAAGGGAGCAGCAGCACCCTCGGCGTCGGCTACACCTTCGGCGAGGTCCGACCTAGCCTCGGACGGCGACGCGGTCCGAGGATCTCCACTCTGAAGGACGACGTCATCACCACGCTCGGGCCATCGCCGCCAGGGTCTTCTCCGAGAATCTGGCCCGAGCAGGCGGCTCGGCTGGTCACCCCGAGGCCTCGGCCAGCTGTCCTCCGAGGACATCAGCCCGGCCCGAGGCCTCGGCAGACAATTCCGGCGTCGGTCCCGCTAACGGACGACCCGGCCAGGCTCCGGCCGACCAAGTCTTCTTTTTCGAGCCAACTCTGCCTCTGTCCGTGCTGACACCGCTACCCCTGGCCTCGGCTCATCAAAGAGCGGCCGATGGGTTCCTTTAACTAAGCTAGAGAAGCCTCGGACAGCAAGGCCGACCGAGCCGAGGGACTCCTACGCCTCCGGGATACGGATACCTCACTCGTCACCTTTGCACGGGGCGACTCACGTTTGGTGAAGCGGTTCAGACAACTAACAGGCGAGTCTTAGTGCTCGAAAATGAGGAAAAAATGCATACATGTTCAGGCCTCGACAGCCACAATGAACAAAAACACTGGCATTCAAAGTGCCATTACAAATGGAACTCTGGTTCCACCTCCGCAGGTACGAACAACCCCACTCGATGGGGGGAGGCCTGCGGAGCAACAGAAGACCGACGAACGGCACGCCGTCACCCGCTCCAGCAGTGGCGACGACGACGACTTCTGCTCCGGGGGGCCGAACAGCGGCAGCGATGACCTCAGGGCGGATGCTGCTGCCAGGAGGCCCCCGCCCATGCCCAAACTCGTGAGGCAAGGACGGGCAGAAGGCCGTAGAGTTGGAGGTCGGTCCGTGGGCAGCCCCGGCTATCTCGTCGGCGGAAGAACCTCTTCCAGCTGCCGTGGCGGAAGTCGGCGCCGAGAGCGGCTCCAAAGCCACTCGGGTCCGAGAGCCAGGCACGCTGCAGCTTCCAGCGCCACGGACAGCAAGCGCCCTTCCCCCCGATCACTGAGGGAAGGAGCGGGCCACCGCCCACGCATGGGCCGACCCCAACTCGGCACACTCCCCTCCCCAGCGCTGGTGATGAAAATCCTTGAGGCTGAGGGAGGGGCAGAGGCCGCAGCCCGGTTTGCTTTCTCCCGCCGTCGAACTGGAGGTCACCGTCTTGGGTGACCGCCGGCGGAGGGATGCAGCCGGGCTGCATGATGAAAATCCTTGAAGCCGAGGAGTTGCGTTCCTCCAACGACAAGGCGGAAGGACTGCGGACATCCCCCATCCGGGGGCTTGGAAGGTGGAAAGACACGATGCATGAGGGAGCGCGAAGACATGGTCGCCTTTCAAGGGGGTCACCCTCCTTTTAAAGGCGACTCTCCCTACTTGCGTCCCCAGCCGTCACGGGCTGAGTCTTCTCCAGCACGCTCTAAGGTCCTCCCCATACGGCGCGGGGGCTGGGCCCCACGCGTCATGCAAGCCGGCCCAGGGCGGAAGAAGCCAAACCGCCGCGCGCGGTGCATGCAACCGTCCAGCGGTTGCAAACGTCCCTCCACTTTCGCCCAGAACAGCGAGTGAAAGGGCGGGCAGCCATGCAGGCGGCATGCAACCGTGCCAAGTGGGCGCACCTCTCCGACTTCCAGCGCGCCCAGCATGGAAGCCCAGGACCACGCGTCATGCAACCGGCGTGCCGGATGCTGCGCGCGAGCAACTACACCGCCACCCACGCCACTGCCACGCCTCCTCGACTGCGGAACCAGTACCGCGACTCGAGGAAACCCTACGCACGACCCAGCAACGCCAGCCTGGCGCGACGGTCAATGCGGCCAAAAATGGGCCGGCAGTAATGGCGGTGGCAGGCGGGCAGGAGCAGCGGTCACGTCGTCAGCCAAGCTTATGTCCCATCCGGGGGCAGCGAGAGAACCCTCCCTCACGGCGTGAAGACGACGCGCCCATGTTCCGTTCCTCGAACGGCTCGCGCACGCGCAACGGCTGCCCCGCGAACCGCCCGCTCCGTCGCATTAACTCCGCGGCGCGACAGGCGGCGCCCCTGGCAGGAGAAGCAAGCGACTCTTCGCCTTCGCCATAATGATCGCGTCAAAAAAGGTACGCCGCGTCGTTCAATTTCGTATCCTTTTCCTTTTTTCCTCTTTCTCTCTCTTACAACAGGGACCGGGAAAGGGGGATACCCCGAAAAGGATCCTTCTCTGTGAAGGAACCAGGCTCCGAGCCTCCCTACTGATCAGAGGTTCGAAGGCTGGCCCCTCGAAGGGTTCAACAGCCGCCTCAGAGCGCGTGGGCTCCACACCCACTACTGGTCAGAGGTTCAAAGGCCGGCCCCTCGGAAGGGTTCAACGACCGCCTCAGGCTACTCGGGCTCCGCGCCCACTACTGATCAGGGGTTCGAAGGCTGGCCCTCGAAAGGTTCACAACCGCCTCAGACACAGAGCGAGGGATGACCATGGGTACGTTCGATACATAACCAAGGCTCGGGCTGCGCTCCCGAGGTACCCTAGGACATTTCCGAAACCAGCGGGAACGATCTTGTAACGGAATCCCATCAGAGGGAGGCATCGAGCCCTCGGACCCCTGAAAGTCGCCTAGAGGGGGGGTGAATAGGGCGAAACTGAAATTTACAAATATAAACACAACTACAAGCCGGGGTTAGCGTTAGTAATAAAGAAACGAGTCCGCGAGAGAGGGCGCAAAACAAATCCCAAGCGAATAAGCAAGTGAGACACGGAGATTTGTTTTACCGAGGTTCGGTTCTTGCAAACCTACTCCCCGTTGAGGAGGCCACAAAGGTCGGGTCTCTTTCAACCCTTCCCTCTCTCAAACGATCCACGGATCGAGTGAGCTTTCTTTTCTCAATCACTTGGAACACAAAGTTCCCACAAGGACCACCACAAGTTTGGTGTCTCTTGCCTCAATTACAAGTGAGTTTGATTGCAAAGAAGGGATCAAGAAAGAAGAAAGCAATCCAAGCGCAAGAGCTCGAAAGAACACAAGCAAATCACTCTCTCTAGTCACTATGGCGTTGTGTGGAATTTGGAGAGGATTTGATCTCTTTGGTGTGTCTAGAATTGAATGCTAGAGCCCTTGTAGTAGTTGGGAAGTGGAAAACTTGGATGCAATGAATGGTGGGGTGGTTGGGGTATTTATAGCCCCAACCACCAAATGTGGTCGTTGGGAGGCTGTCTGCTCGATGGCGCACCGGACAGTCCGGTGCCCCCTGCCACGTCATCACTGCCGTTGGATTCTGACCGTTGGAGCTTCTGACTTGTGGGCCCGCCTGGGTGTCCGGTGCACACCGGACATGTACTGTTTGCTGTCCGGTGTGCCAGTATGGGCGCGCCTGACTTCTGCGCGTGCTGCGCGCGCATTTAATGCGCCGCAGGTAGCCGTTGGCGCCGACCAGCCGTTGCTCCGAAGTTGCACCGGACAGTCCGGTGCACACCGGACATGTCCGGTGAATTTTAGCGGACTAGCCGTTGGCGTTTCCCGAAGCTGGCGAGTTCCTGAGGCCGCTCCTCCTTGGCGCACCGGACACTGTCCGGTGTACACCGGACAGTCCGGTGAATTATAGCGCGAGTGCCTCTGGAAATTCCCAAAGGTGGCGAGTTCGAGTTGGTGTCCTCTGGTGCACCGGACACTGTCCGGTGGTGCACCGGACACTGTCCGGTGTACACCGGACAGTCCGGTGCTCCCAGACCAGAGGGCCTTCGGTTCCCACTTTGCTCCTTTGTTGAATCCAAAACTTGGTCTTTTTATTGGCTGAGTGTGAACCTTTTACACCTGTATGATCTATACACTTGGGCAAACTAGTTAGTCCAATTATTTGTGTTGGGCAATTCAACCACCAAAATTAATTAGGGATTAGGTGTAAGCCTAATTCCCTTTCAACCCCGTCGACAGGGGACCAGGTCCAGCAGATCACCCGCAGGTACTTTTGGGCGCGCCTCTGGGCCTCTAGCCGACCCCTAGCGAATGGGGCACAGACGTCCACTTGGATTACCCGCCAGCAGCTCACCGGAGACACCATGTTCGGCGCCCTCCGAGGGCAACATGGCGCTTTCCCCCCTCCTCCTTGCGGAAAGGCGACACAGGGGCGTATGTAAAAAAGTCGAGTCTGTCCCTGACCGTCCTCTCGCCCTGTGCAGAGGCTCGGGGGCTGCTCTCGCAAACCCGGCTCCAGCCAAACCGTTGACAGCGTCAACATACCAGCTCGAGAACTTGGGACCCGACCGAGCACCCGTGCTACGGCCAGCTCGCATGAGGGAACGACCAGACCAACCAAAGCATTGCGCGAGGCATTAAGACCTCGGAGGAGTCAAACCACTCCTCCGAGGCCTCGGGGGCTACACCCGGCGGGTGCGCTCGCGCGCACCCACCGGAACAAAACGCAACCGAGAAAGGCTGGTCCCCTTGCAAAAAAGTGCGACAAAAGCCTCCAAGCGAGTGTTAACACTCCCTTCGAGGCTCGGGGGCTACTGTCGGGGACCATAATTAGGGGTACCCTCAAGACTCCTAATTCTCAGCTGGTAACCCGCATCAGCACAAAGCTGCAAAGGCCTGATGGGTGCGATTAAGTCAGGGATCGGTCCATTCGAGGGACTCGATCACGCCTCGCCCGAGCCTAGCCTCGGGCAAGGGCAGCCGACCCCGGAGGATCTCTGCCTCGCCCGAGGCCCCCCTCCAGCGATGAACATGCTTCCGGCTCGCCCGAGGCCCTGTCTTCGCCAAGAAGCAACCCTGACCAAATCGCCGCGCCAACCGACCAAATCGCAAGAGCATTTAATGCAAAGGTGGCCTGACACCTTTATCCTGACGCGCGCCCTTCAGTCGATAGAGCCAAAGTGACCGCAGTCACTTCGCCGCTCCACTGACCAGCCTGACAGAAGGACAGCGCCGCCTGCGCCGCTTCGACTGCAGTGCCACTTGACAGAGTGAGGCTGACAGGCAGTCAGGCCCGGCCTCAGGCACCATAGGAAGCTCCGCTCCGCCCGAACCAGGGCTCGGATTCGGGCTAAGCCCCGGAAGACGGCGAACTCCGCTCCGCCCGACCCAGGGCTCAGACTCGGGCTAAGCCCCGGAAGACGGCGAACTCCGCTCCGCCTGACCCAGGGCTCGGACTCGGGCTAAGCCCCGGAAGACGGCGAACTCCGCTCCGCCCGACCCAGGGCTCGGACTTGGGCTCAGCCCCGGAAGACGACGAACACCGCTCCGCCCGGCCCCAGGGCTCGGACTCAGCCCTGGCCTCAGCTGACGATCTCCGCCTCGCCCGACCCAGGGGCTCGGACTCGACCTCGGCCACAGAAGACAGACGCGACCTCAACCTCGGAGGAGCCTCCACATCGCCCAACCTAGGGCGCAGACCAGCCATGTCAACAGGAGGCGCCATCATCACCCTACCCCAAGCTGACTCAGGCCACGGGGAACAAGACCGGCGTCCCATCTGGCTCGCTCCGCCAGATAGGCAATGATGGCGCCCCGCACACTCTGTGACGACGGTGGCTCTCAGCCCCCTTACGGAAGCAAGAGGACGTCAGCAAGGACTCGACAGCTCCGACAGCTGTCCTTCCTCCAGGCTCCAGCGCTCCTCCGACGGCCACGACACCACACTAACCGGGCGCCAAAACCTCTCCGGCCGCCACGATGGCGTGTACTTAGGGCGCTAGCTCTCCTCCGCTAGACACGTAGCACTCTGCTACACCCCCATTGTACACCTGGATCCTCTCCTTACGCCTATAAAAGGAAGGACCAGGGCCCTCTTACAGAGGGTGGGCCGCGCGGGGACGAGGACGAGACAGGCGCTCGCGTGAGGCCGCTCGCTCCCTCTCCCGCGTGGACGCTTGTAACCCCCTACTGCAAGCGCACCCGACCTGGGCGCGGGACGAACACGAAGGCCGCGGGATTTCCACCTCTCTCACGCCCGTCTCCGGCCACCTTTCTCCCCCCCTTCGCGCTCGGCCTCGCGCCGACCCATCTAGGCTAGGGCACGCGGCGACATTTCACTCGTCGGTCTAGGGACCCCCCGGTCTCGAAACGCCGACACCCCTTCTGACCGTTGGCTCTGCCACGCGTCGCGCGCGGATTACGCGGCCGACCGTTGGCCCGACCGACTGTTGGCTCACCGGACAGTCCGGTGCACCACCGGACAGTCCGGTGATTTATAGCCGTACGCCGCCGACGAAACCCAAGGGCACATTTCCTGTTTCAGCCCACTTCTCCATAATTGTTTTTCCTGTTTCTAGCACCTAGACACAATACATTAGTCTTCAAAACAATGTACTAAGTCTAGAAACATACCTTTAATCTTGATTTGCACTTCTTGAGTCCTTGGCATACTTTAACACTTAAGCACTTGTGTTGGACACTTAATCACCAAAATACTTAGAAATGGCCCAAGGGCACATTTCCCTTTCAATCTCCCCCTTTTTGGTGATTTATGCCAACACAACAAAAAGCAACTAAAAGAAGTGCAATCATCAATGCAACTAAGAACACAAGTTTGTTTTGATTCAAATTTGGCATATATGGATCATTCTTTGCCACCACTTGGTTTGTTTTTGTAAGTCAAACTCAATTTCCTATCTTTAAGTCAAACTCACTTGTTGAGGCATAGAGAAAGATATTCCAAGAGAAATTGATCACTAATTCAAAAACTCCCCCTATTTCCCATAATCAAACCTTCTCCCCACAAGAGACCAACTTTTGACAAAAAGAGATATTTTAGAATTTTGACAAATCAAAAGTCCTAACTCTACTATTTTCAAAATCCTCAAGTGGTAGCTGATCCATTTGTTGATTTGGCCTTATTTTCGCCCCCTTAAACGGGATCAATTTTGACCAAAACGGGATCAATTTTGGCCCTTAAACCCCATTGCCTCACCAAAATCTTCAATTAAGAGTAAAAAGGCAATAAGTGCATGAAGATGAACTTGGAGTTAGTTACTCTTTCATCGGAGTGCAGTGGAAGTCTTGCATGGTCCAAGTCCACCTTTTCCCTTTCAAACCTCCTTTGAGACTAGATTAAGAAAACTCAAGCACATGGTTAGTCTCAAAGGGTCAAGTTGTAGCACAACTCCCCCTAAATATGTGCATCACTTGCAAATGGACTTGTGAGGTCCGGGGAGTGCTTGTACAACTTGAACACCATACATAAACAAAATGCATAAGGAACATAATCAAGGCATAAAACACATGTATGCTAAAAATCAATCCAAGTTCAGCGAATCTAAGACATTTAGCTCACTACGCAGCTTGCAAAAGGTCTTCTCATCTAAAGGCTTGGTAAAGATATCGACTAGCTGGTTCTCGGTGCTAACATAAAACACTTCGATATCCCCCTTTTGCTGGTGGTCTCTCAAAAAGTGATGCCGGATGTCTATGTGCTTTGTGCGGCTGTGTTCAACAGGATTATCCGCCATGCGGATAGCGCTCTCATTATCACATAGGAGTGGGACTTTGCTCAGATTGTAGCCAAAGTCCCTGAGGGTTTGCCTCATCCAAAGTAGTTGCGCGCAACATTGTCCTGCGGCAACATACTCGGCCTCAGCGGTGGATAGGGCAACAGAAGTTTGTTTCTTAGAACTCCACGACACCAGGGACCTTCCTAAGAATTGGCACGTCCCTGATGTACTCTTCCTATCGACCTTGCATCCAGCATAATCAGAGTCTGAATATCCAATCAAGTCAAAGGTAGACCCCTTTGGATACCAGATTCCAAAGCAAGACGTAGAAACTAAATATCTAAGAATTCACTTCACAGCCACTAAGTGACACTCCCTTGGATCGGATTGAAATCTAGCACACATGCATACACTAAGCATAATATCCGGTCTACTAGCACATAAATAAAGTAAAGACCCTATCATAGACCGGTATGCCTTTTGATCAACGGACTTACCTCCTTTGTTGAGGTCGACATGTTCGTCGGTTCCCATTGGAGTCTTTGCGGGCTTGGCGTCCTTCATCCCAAACCGCTTTAGCAAGTCTTGCGTGTACTTTGTTTGGGAGATGAAGGTGCCGTCCTTGAGTTGCTTCACTTGAAACCCGAGGAAGTAGTTCAATTCGCCCAACATCGACATCTCAAATTTTTGAGTCATCACCCTGCTAAACTCTTCACAAGACTTTTGGTTAGTAGAACCAAATATTATGTCATCGACATAAATTTGGCACACAAATAAGTCACCATCACATGTCTTAGTGAATAAAGTTGGATCGGCTTTCCCAACCTTGAAAGCATTAGCAATTAAAAAGTCTCTAAGGCATTCATACCATGCTCTTGGGGCTTGCTTAAGTCCATAGAGCGCCTTAGAGAGCTTACACACGTGGTCGGGGTATCGTTCATCCTCGAAGCCAGGGGGTTGCTCCACGTACACCTCCTCCTTGATTGGTCTGTTGAGGAAAGCGCTCTTCACATCCATTTGGAACAACCTGAAAGAATGGTGAGCAGCATAGGCTAACAATATGCGAATTGACTCTAGCCTAGCCACAGGAGCAAAAGTCTCCTCAAAGTCCAAACCTGCGACTTGGGAATAACCTTTTGCCACAAGTCGTGCCTTGTTCCTCGTCACCACCCCGTGCTCGTCTTGTTTATTGCGGAACAACCACTTGGTTCCAACAACGTTTTGCTTGGGACGAGGCACCAGTGTCCAAACTTCATTTCTCTTGAAGTTGTTGAGCTCTTCCTGCATGGCCAACACCCAGTCCGGATCTAGCAAGGCCTCTTCTACCCTGAAAGGCTCAATAGAAGAGACAAAAGAGTAATGCTCACAAAAATTAACTAATCTAGAGCGAGTAGTTACTCCCTTGCTAATATCACCCAAAATTTGGTCGACGGGGTGATTCCTTTGAATCGTCGCTCGAACTTGAGTTGGAGGTGCTGGTTGTGCCTCTTCCTCCATTACATGATCATCTTGTGCTCCCCCTTGATCACACGCCTCCTCTTGATGAACCTGTTCATCGTCTGGAGTTGGGGGATGCACCATTTTTTAGGAAGAAGGTTGATCTTGCTCCTTTTGTTCCTGTGGTCGTACATCTCCAATTGCCGTGGTGCGTATTGCGGCCGTTGGAACGTCTTCTTCATCTACATCATCAAGATCAACAACTTGCTCTCTTGGAGAGCCATTAGTCTCATCAAATACAACGTCACTAGAGACTTCAACCAAACCCGATGATTTGTTGAAGACCCTATACGCCTTTGTATTTGAGTCATAACCTAACAAAAACCCTTCTACAGCTTTGGGAGCAAACTTAGAATTTCTACCTTTCTTCACTAGAATATAACATTTGCTCCCAAATACACGAAAGTAAGACACATTGGGTTTGTTACCGGTTAGAAGCTCATACGAAGTCTTCTTGAGGAGGCGATGAAGGTACACCCGGTTTATGGCGTGGCAAGTCGTGTTCACGGCTTCCGACCAAAACCGCTCGGGCGTCTTGAACTCTCCAAGCATCGTCCTTGCCATGTCAATGAGCGTCCTGTTCTTCCTCTCTACCACACCATTTTGCTGTGGTGTGTAGGGAGCGGAGAACTCGTGCTTGATTCCTTCCTCCTCAAGGTACTCCTCCACTTGAAGGTTCTTGAACTCGGACCCGTTGTCGCTCCTTATCTTCTTCATCTTGAGCTCAAACTCATTTTGAGCTCTCCTTAGGAAGTGCTTGAGGGTCCCTTGGGTTTCAGATTTATCCTGCAAAAAGAATACCCAAGTGAAGCGGGAAAAATCATCAACTATAACAAGACCATACTTACTTCCTCCTATGCTTAGATAGGCGACGGGTCCAAAGAGGTCCATATGAAGCAACTCCAAAGGTCTTGATGTGGTCATCACTTTTTTGGTATGATGAGAGCTTCCAACCTGTTTACCTGCTTGACAAGCTGCACAAGTTCTATCTTTTTCGAAGGTTACGTTTGTTTGACCTATCACGTGTTCTCCCTTTATAAGTTTGTGAAGGTTCTTCATCCCCACATGTGCTAAACGGCGATGCCATAGCCAGCCCATGCTAGTCTTAGCAATTAAGCATGCATCTAGACCGACCTCTTCTTTTGCAAAATCAACTAAATAGAGTTTGCCATCTAATACACCCTTAAAAGCTAATGAACCATCACTCCTTCTAAAGACAGACACATCTACATTTGTGAATAAGCAGTTATATCCCATATTACAAAGCTGACTCACAGACAATAAGTTATAGCCAAGCGACTCAACTAAGAACACATTAGAAATAGAGTGCTCGGATGAAATGGCAATCTTCCCTAGTCCTTTGACCTTGCCTTGATTCCCGTCACCGAATATGATTGAGTCTTGGGAATCCTTGTTCTTGACGTAGGAGGTGAACATCTTCTTCTCCCCCGTCATGTGATTTGTGCATCCGCTGTCGATAATCCAGCTTGATCCCCTGGATGCATAATCCTGCAAGGCAATTTAGGCTTGGGTCTTAGGTACCCAACTCTTGTTGGGTCCTGCAAGGTTAGTAACAATAGCCTTAGGGACCCAAATGCAAGTTTTATCTCATTTGCATTTTGCCCCTAATTTCCTAGCAATCACCTTCTTATCCTTTCTACAAATAGCAAAGGAAGCATTTAAAGCATGATAAATTGTAGAAGGTTCATTACTTGTTTTCCTAAGTACATGAGCATTTCTCCTAGGCACATGATGAAAGACATTTTTCCTAGCCAAACTTCTATTATGCATAATAGAAGAACTTGAAGCAAACATTGCATTTGAATCATAAGCATGTGAAACAACATCATTGCAACTTCTATCATGATGAACATTCCTAGAATATCTCCTATCATGGTATAAGAAAGCATGGTTATTTTGAATACTATTTGCCATAGGGGCCTTCCCTTTCTCCTTGGTGGAGATGGGAGCCTTATGACTTGTCAAGTTCTTGGCTTCCCTCTTGAAGCCAAGCCCATCCTTAATTGAGGGGTGTCTACCAACCGTGTAGGCATCCCTTGCAAATTTTAGTTTATCAAAATCATTTTTGCTAGTCTTAAGTTAAGCATTAAGACTAGCCACTTCATCATTTAGTTTAGAAATGCAAACTAGGTGTTCACTACAAGCATCAACATTAAAATCTTTGCACCTATTGCAAATCGTAACATGTTCTTCACGAGAGGTTGTTTTACTAGCTATTTCTAACTTAGCACTCAAATCATCATTAACACTTTTTAGGCTAGAGATAGATTCATGGCATGTAGACAATTCACATGAAAGCATTTCATTTCTTTTAATTTCTAAAGCAAGAGAATTTTGTGCTTCTACAAACTTATCATGTTCTTCATACAAAAGATCCTCTTGCTTTTCTAATAATCTATTCTTATCATTCAAGGCATCAATCAACTCATTGATCTTATCAATCTTAGTTCTATCTAAGCCCTTGAACAAACTAGCGTAGTCTATTTCATCATCACTAGAAGCATAAGTAGACTTTCGAGTGTTTACCTTCTTCTCCTTTGCCATTAGGCATGTGTGATGCTCGTTGGGGAAGAGGGACGACTTGTTGAAGGCCGAGGCGGCGAGTCCTTCGTTGTCGGAGTCGGACGACGAACAATCCGAGTCCCACTCCTTGCCAAGGTGTGCCTCACCCTTGGCCTTCTTGTAGGCCTTCTTCTTTTCCCTTTTCTTCTCTTGTTCCTGGTCACTATCATTATCGGGACAATTAGCGATAAAATGACCAATCTTACCACATTTGAAGCATGAGCGCTTCCCCTTCGTCTTGTTCTTGTTGGGATGCTCCTTGCGACCCCTTAGCGCCGTCTTGGAATGCTTGATGATGAGGGCCATCTCTTCCTCATTGAGCCCTGCCGCCTCAACTTGTGCCACCTTGCTAGGTAGCACTTCCTTGCTCCTTGTTGCTTTGAGAGCAATGGTTTGAGGCTCGTGGATTGGGCCATTCAACGCATCATCAACGTATCTTGCTTCCTTGATCATCATCCGCCCGCTTACAAACTTCCCAAGTATTTCCTCGGGCGTCATCTTGGTGTACCTAGGATTCTCACGAATATTGTTTACAAGATGTGGATCAAGGACAGTGAAGGACCTTAGCATTAGGCGGACGACGTCGTGGTCCGTCCATCGCGTGCTTCCATAGCTCCTTATTTTGTTGACGAGGGTCTTGAGCCGGTTGTACGTTTGGGTTGGCTCCTCTCCCCTGATCATCGCGAACCTTCCTAGTTTGCCTTCCACCAACTCCATCTTGGTGAGCATGGTGACGTCGTTCCTCTCATGTGAGATCTTGAGGGTGTCCCAGATCTGCTTGGCGTTATCCAAGCCGCTCACCTTATGGTATTCATCCCTGCACAATGATGCTAGAAGAACAGTAGTAGCTTGTGCATTTTTGTGAATTTGCTCATTGATAAATATGGGACTATCAGTACTATCAAATTGCATTCCACTCTCTATTATCTCCCATATGCTTGAATGGAGAGAGAACAAGTGACTACGCATTTTGTGACTCCAAAATTCGTAGTCTTCTCCATCAAAGTGAGGAGGTTTACCAAGTGGAATGGAGAGTAAATGAGCATTTGTACTTTGTGGAATACGAGAATAATCAAAATAAAAGTTTGAATTGACCGTTTTCTTTTTCTCGTAGTCGTCGTCATCCTTTTGGGAAGAAGAGGACTCGTCGCTGTCGTTGAAGATGGTCTCCTTCTCCTTGTCGTTGACCATCATCCCCTTTCCCTTAGGATCCATCTCTTCGGGCGATTAGTCCCTTTCTTGAAGAGAACGGCTCCGATACCAATTGAGAGCACCTAGAGGGGGGGGGGTGAATAGGTGATCCTATAAAAACTTGAAACTTGATGCCACAAAACTTGATTAGGAGTTAGCACAATAAAGCCAAGTGGCTAGAGAGGAGTTCTTGCCAGACACGATAACCACAAGAAGATCAACACAGATAGACACAGTGCTTTATCCCGTGGTTCGGCCAAGTCCAACACTTGCCTACTCCACGTTGTGGCGTCCCAACGGACGAGGGTTGCAATCAACCCCTCTCAAGCGGTCCAAAGACCCACTTGAATACCACGGTGTTTTGCTTTGTTTCACTATATCCCGCTTGCGAGGAATATATACAACTTGGAGCCTCTCGCCCTTACAATTTGATGTTCACAAAGAAGCACGGAAGTAAGGCTGGGATGAGCAACGCACACAAGACACAAAATCAGAGCACAAACACGCACACAAGTCACAACTCAAGCTCACAACACAACCCAAAGAGTTCTCTACTCAAATGGAGCTCTAGTTGCTATCACAAGGAATCGAATGCGCGGAATTGGAGTCTTGGTGCTTAGGAATGCTTAGAGAATGCTTGGTGTTCTCCTCCATGCGCCTAGGGGTCCCTTTTATAGCCCCAAGGCAGCTAGGAGCCGTTGAGAGCATTCCAGGAAGGCAATTCTTGCCTTCTGTCGCCTGGCGCACCGGACAGTCCGGTGCACCACCGGACACTGTCCGGTGCAGATTTCTTTCCTTCTTTGGCGAAGCCGACCGTTGGAGATTCAGAGCCGTTGGCGCACCAGACACTGTCCGGTGCACACCGGACAGTCTGGTGCCCCCTTCTGACCGTTGGCTCTGCCACGCGTCGCGCGCGGATTACGCGGCCGACTGTTGGCTCGGCCGACTGTTGGCTCACTGGACAGTCCGGTGCACCACCGGACAGTCCGGTGATTTATAGCCGTACGCCGCTGACGAAACCCAAGGGCAGCCAGTTCGCCAGAGCCAGCCTGGCGCACCGGACACTGTCTGGTGCACCACCGGACAGTCCGGTGCACCCAGACCGAGCAGCCTTTTGGCTGTACACAACCCACTTCTCCATAATTGTTTTTCCTGTTTCTAGCACATAGACACAATACATTAGTCTTCAAAACAATGTACTAAGTCTAGAAACATACCTTTAATCTTGATTTGCACTTCTTGAGTCCTTGGCATACTTTAACACTTAAGCACTTGTGTTGGACACTTAATCACCAAAATACTTAGAAATGGCCCAAGGGCACATTTCCCTTTCAGAATGTTGTATGCTTGTGAGTATTGTTTGTTCTTCTTGTTTGTTTGTGTGATATTCAGTGGTTGATCTAGTAGTTGAGAATCAAGATATATTCCGTGGAAGAACCTCGAGTTTTCAATAAGCAAGGCAAGTGGACTTCTCCCTCTGCATACTCTGTTTGATCCCAAACAATACATTTAATAAAGTTTATTCTTTTGGATATATATGCATAATTTGACGGGTTACCTATTTAGATAACCTTTCCAACCTTATTCCTTGATCAAACCTGGGAATTATACTTTACCTTCGTAGCTATGTTATTGCTACAACTTAACTTTATGCAGTCACTCCCGCTTATGATATTAATGTTCCAAAATGGTAAGTTTACATTATTGTTGTTAACCCAATGGTTAAACAATATTATTGCATATTAATTGGAACATGGAGTGACCACCCGGAAAACAGTGCAACCACGAGTGCTATCATGGCTCTGACTTTGGTAATTAGCTTTATATGCTTAGTGCTTGGCAACCTTACTGAAATATGGGCAAGAGGGGGAGCGGTAGGTGTTGGAAGCCCACGTTAACATGGGGACGTATTCTTGGCTAAGGTACCTCACCCAGGGAGCCACCACCATCGTCTTTAGAAACCTTAGCGGGTTGCGTCGTATTAAGTGTATTTTGTGAAAGCCTCATAGTGGATCCATAGCCACTCACCTCGGAAGTGTTTATGGGTTTTGACCGACGCAGGCTAGAGGGGATACACGTCTTGTGGGTAAAGTTGTACCACCTCTGCAGAGTGTAAAACTGATATATCAGTCGTGCTCACGGTTATGAGCAACCTGGACTCCTCACATGATAATTGAACTTGAAGATGGAAATAAATCGAGATCCGATGATCTGCCAATGGTTTGCTTAAGTGGTTTCACTTAAGTGTTTTTGATATACTCTTGTACCTTTGTTTAATGGGAATACTTGGGATTTACACTTATTAGTAAGACATGTGTTGTTAATAAAATGTTGATCAACTAAAATGCTTACTGCTCAACCTTAGCCTCACCTTGTTGAACTTGCATTAGTTTTTCCCCCACTTGCTGAGCCCCAACCATAAGTGAGCTCACCCTTGCTTAATTTTGATAAGGAGTTTGCAGATGAAGATATGATGCTGAACTCCATGGATGCTAGTCTAGTGATACCCCCGGTCATCTTCATGTGGATGGATGTCCTTGTTTCGCTGTACTTTGATGAATAAAGGTTAAGACATTATGTCTGTTCAAAGTATAATATGTTAATATAATCGTTATTTACGCTTTTATATGCATTGTTCTTTTGATATATTACACTTGTGACATCAACATATGTGTGGAAATAGATCCTGGCACACATATGCGATGCACCCCGCTCTGCCCTCAGAACCGGGTGTGACACGCTATCACCAGTAGGAGGATTTGACACAAAACTGATGAAAGCCTTGGAAGGAGGCAGATTCCAGGCTGAGTATGCAACAGGAGCACCGACATTAGACACCTTGCATCTGAGTATCATATCAAGCTGGCTCACCATATCCACAGCAGGAATCCTTCTGTTGGTAACCCGGGTCAAATCAGTAAGGCCTCGATACAGATAAGCTGGATACGCTCTGTCTTTTAGCGGCTGAATGTTCTTGAAAACAAAATCGGCAACCACAGCCTCGGCAGTCAGACCCCTCTCCTTCAACAATCCAACCTCGGCAAGCAGAGCCCCGGCCTCAGCTACCTCCAGGTCTGTGGGGGATTCAGTCCAGCTTGAAGTGCGAACATTTGGCTGTCTCCTTGACCGGGGGGAGGGAGTTCCTGTGATTCTCCACGATAAATCATTCCAGGCGCCATCCTTTGATGCTGTCCTTGAGCGGGATGTCGAGGTACTCGGTTTCCTCCCACGGCGCATCTCCAAACTCGCACCCCCCACGAGCTGGTGCTGCCCCCCGGCCATCCCAGGCCAATAGTGATACAAATACTTCCATAAGCCAAAGTGTGGCAGAATACCAAGGAAGGCTTCGCACAAATGAACAAAAATGGAAACTTGCAGAATGGAATTGGGATTCAGATGGGTTAGATTCAAGTGATAGAAATCAAGGAGACCGCGGAAGAAATGAGAAATGGGAAGAGCAAGGCCGCGAATGAGAAAAGGAATGTAAATGACGGATTCGTGAGTGTCTTCTGTCGGAACAGTGACCCCACGAAAGATCCGCCAAGAACAAAGTTCCTTCGGAGGAAGGACTCCGACAGACACGAGATGGAGAAGATCGAATTCAGAAACGACAGACATGTGGTTACCTGCGAAAGGCAACTGGCTGTTGGGATCGATGGGAGGAATGATTGCGACAGACGAACTTTGAGTCTTCCGCTTGGGCGCCATCTCAATCTTGCCGGCGAGCGGAGCGGGAGCAATATCGCAAGAGAGCAGGGAAGGTCTGGATGCAGAAAAGCAGGACTAGGGCTCAGAATGCAGTGGCATGCGACAGTGCAGTACATATGGGGTTTTACCAGGCCAGACGCCATTTCTAAAACACTGGCGTGCCATGTCATCACTCGGCCGTTATTTCTAAAACGGCCAACGCGGCCCAATATAACTCAGCTGCTATTTCTAAAAACGCTGACATTATCAGACATCACTCGGCCGCCGACGTGGTTCGTTGTAACTCAGTTGTTACTTCTAAAACGCCGACATTACTAGTAGTCACTCGGCTGTTATTTCTAAAAGCGGCGACGTGGCTCCAAAGGACTCGGCCGTTACTTCTAAAACGTCGACATCGCCAGTAACCGCTCGGTCATTATTTCTAAACCACCGACGTGGCCCGTTATTGTGGCGGAACCGCCCGAATTATTCCAGCTTAAGTGCCCAAGTCGCACCCTTAAGGGCAGCAACACACTTAAACAGGAATAACCCGTCAGTCCCTCGGATCTAGTCCGATAAAGCCACTTACCAGGATCGAATACCACTAGCTCACTCGAAGGTGAGGCACAAAGAGATACAATAAAACATAATACCACAAATTTAATAAGTATCATTAGTGATTACATTATCGGAGTTTCAGAAATAATAACCATAAATTTTTAATGCAGCGGAAATAACTAACGGAGAAGAACCGAGTAACATGGCGAAGCCTGGCCACACTACTCCTCCTGGTCCTCTCCTGCGGAAGCAGTAACCCACTCGACCGTCTGTCCCGGTGGCAGGGACGAAGGCCAAGTCACACCATCAACCAATCATCCTAAGGAGTACCTGCAAAAATTGTGCCACAAGCAAGGCTGAGTATACTAATACTTAGCTAGACTTACCCGGTGTGAGGAGTCTACTCCTCTACCTCTAGACATGCAGTTGTTTGGCTGTGGGGTTTGGTTGCCAAAAGCACTAGCTGAGTTTCTAAATCAAGATTTTAACTTAGTCAAAATTAAGTGTGACTCTCTTAAGGCTAAAAGTGGACTATCTACTCATACATGGTAGCAAGCATTATTAGCAATCAACCTCTTATCTCAACTCATCATACTTCCACTTGTTACTCAATGCAGTACAATGGATCAAGCAGTCTCATTAGCTGCGAGAAGCAGACGATTCGAATCGAGTTTTTATCCTTGCAAGGTAAACCTAAACACACGACATGCAGGGGCACTCCGTCCCCACACACATCAACCGTCCCCATCGATTCCCTGGCAACAGAAAGGGGCTCACCGCCTTGCCGTACAATGCCTCACTGACCCCGACTGGCCGACGTGCAGTGACCGCACTTGTACCCACCATAACCGGAATGGGAGACCACGTCTCAGGTCGCGTGAGGAGGGCAATCTGCGGGCAGGTTCACTCAGGTACTAGGCTTACCGATTTACCATATTTCTCGATATGTGTTTAGTACGTTCAAACGCTTGACACAGGTATCCGCACGTTAATCCTTATTCCAATTTCATCTCGTAGACCACGCGTCCCCATGGACCCGTGTCCACAGACCATCACCATTCTGTTATCAAAGTGGATACAATCAATTCCTGACCTCGCCCGAGTGCTAGAAAAATCACTCGACTTCTACCGAGATCCCTAATTATTAAAGCAGCTACTCGACCTAGCATACTAGTATCCATCTCAAAGGAATCCTGAGTTCATGCAACTAGGGTTTCAGGCAACTCCTACACTTAAGTGCACAGTACAAGCCTACAAACATTAAGTGTAGTAAAATAGCATATATAAACGGTTATGCATAAAACCGGGGCTTGCCTTTGATTTAACACTTAGATAGTGTTTGCTGGGCGGAGGTACTCGCTTGGCGAGCATCCACTGGTTAAGTCCATCACTCTTCAGGTCGTCCACCAACTGCATCTTGTGGGTGGCACCACATCACTGGCTCGATCATCATCTCTCGGTCCTATATGAGATGTAAGATGCATATGTATGAATATAATGAAAGTAGCACAAGATACTTTAAGTACACGCTAGCGAATTAAACACTAAGTAGCGAGACATCATAAATAACCGTACACACTAGTGTTAGCTAACTACGCATCATCGAGCGCATAACAGTAACACCACTAAAAGAAGACAAACATTTTGTATATTTACGCAACGCAAATACGACCCCATAAGTACGAGCATCTATTTAACCTGTTACGGCTTTTCATTATTCTTCTGTTTATCACACAAAAGCATCCCAAGCACCAGTTCAATAGAGGAGGAATTCCTATCCACAATTAACTACTCAAGCAAACACATCAATCATGGAACACATGTTATCCTAAGTTTAGACATTACAAGTCTATGTCTGCTAAGTGCTAACTAAGCATTTTTAGCCAACAGGTGAACAAAACAATCAAATGCGCAGTTGCAGATTTTTGGACAGCAATACAGCAGTTGCTTGTTTTAATCATAACTCTTCAATGGTTAGTCCAAAAATATCAAACTAGGACTTTTTGGAAAGCTTAAAAAGTGCTCTACAACTTTGGTATTGTCATCACAACCTGATTAAACACTTAGCAAGGTCGAATTGTGCAAACACAGCAGCTCTGTCCAGATTTGGACAGATTCAGACTTGCAGCTTCAAAAATTCATAACAAAAGATTCAGACATACAAACAAAGTGATCCTAGACTTTCTGGGAAGCTAATTAAATGTTCTACAAATTATTTATAAACATCCCTGGCTGGTTTAGCATGTACCAAGGGTAAAATATACTATGAAGGCTGTGCTGTCCAAAACTGGACAGATTCAGTCTTCACAGTTCAAACACATGTAACTTAATCTTCAGATCACTAAAAATAGTGATCCAAGACTTTTTGGAAAGCTTGGGAAAAGTACTACATAACTTTTATAATCACCAAGAAGTGATTCCAGGTTTATTCAAATCAAACATTATAGTTTTTGAAATCTGTTCTGACAGAGGACAGAACACAGCAACCAGTTTGAAAAATTCATAACTCTTAAACTATCAGTCCTATGGTTATGAAATTTTAACACAAGCAAGATCCGAAAAGCCTCTACAACTTTCTTATAATCGACAAGGACTGATTCTAAAATTAACTTAAGCAAACAATGCAGCTTCTGAAATCTGTACAGAATTTGGACAGATTCAGTCACTGAATTTGTAAAAAGCACAACTCCTAAACGGTCAGACCTATGGCTGTCAAATTTTAACACCAGAAAGATAATAAAGTTATCTACCACTTTTCTATAGCACATATCTACAGAAAACACAATTTAGTTCATCAAACATACAGCACAACTAAAACAGTGTGTGCAGTCCAAAACAGTAATCAATACATTTTAGCTTCTATATAATTCAAGAATTGCCGCGTTCTAGATACTTGAATTATTCTAACACTTTACCATTTGTTAGGGTTACACAATCAAATAAGGACCAACAAGTGGACTTACAAATTTTATTAAAGTTATTTAGTGCGCTAGAATTACCATACACAATTAACAAACACATTCACCAAATAAGGCATTTCGGCACACATGTCCGACATCACACAAAACTACGATGAAGCACTGTTAATATTTAGCTTTAGACCACCATGACATAACCATTTAACATCTAATTGATTTTAAGATATAACTCAAGCATTCCATGAAACATGCATGATTTTGTTTTCTCCTAGTTTTTCACTAACTCTTGTAATTATAAAATATGTATTATTTTAGCACCATATGAAACTATCTAATTTGGGGCTGGAGTTTTTATGAGGCATAGTTAATAATAAATTATGACTAATGTATAAATTTCACATGCCCAGGTGTCGGGGACCATAATTAGGGGTACCCTCAAGACGCCTAATTCTCAGCTGATAACCCCCATCAGCATAAAGCTGCAGAGGCCTGATGGGTGCGATTAAGTCAGGGATCAGTCCATACGAGTGACTCGATCACGCTTCGCCCGAGCCTAGCCTCGGCCAAGGGCAGCCGACCTCGAGGGACTTCCGTCTCGCCCGAGGCCCCCCTTTTAACGGCGGACGCATCTCCGGCTCGCCCGAGGCCTTGGCTTCGCTAAGAAGCAACCCTGACTAAATCGCCGCACCGACTGACCGAGTTGCAGGAGCATTTAACGCAAAGGTGGCCTGACACCTCTATCCTGACGCGTGCCCCCCGGCAGAGCCGAAGTGACCGCTGTCACTCTGCCGCTCCACTGACCGGTCTGACAGAAGGACAGCGCCGCCTGCGCCACTCCGACTGCAGTGCCACTCGGCAGAGTGAGTCTGACAGGCAGTCAGGCCTCGCCAGAGGCGCCATAGGAAACTCCGCTCCGCCCGACCCCAGGGCTCGGACTCGGGCTAAGACCCGGAAGACGGCGAACTCCGCTCCGCCCGACCCCAGGGCTCGGACTCAGGCTAAGACCCGGAAGACGGCGAACTCCGCTCCGCCCGACCCCAGGGCTCGGACTCGGGCTCGGCCCCGGAAGACGACGAACTCCGCCTCGCCCGACCCCAGGGCTCGGACTCCGCCCTGGCCTCTGCCGAACGACTTCCGCCTCGCCTGACCCAGGGGCTCGGGCTCGGCCTCGGCAACGGAAGACAGATTCGACCCCAGCTTCGGAGGAACGCCCACGTCGCCCGGCCTCGGGCGCGGGCCCGCTACGTCAACAGGGAGCACCATCATCACTCTACCCCGAGCCGACTCGGGCCGCAGAGAGCAAGACCGGTGTCCCATCTGGCCAGCTCCGCCAGATAGGCAATGATGGCGCCCCGCGTGCCCTGTGACGACGGCGTCTCTTAGCTCCCTTACGGAAGCAGGGGGACGTCAGCAAAGACTCGACCGCTCCGACAGTTGTCCCTCCGCCAAGCTCCGTTGCTCCTCCGACAGCCACGACATCACACCAGCAGGGTGCCAAGATATCTCCGGCTGCCACATTGGCATGTACTTAGGGCGCTAGCTCTCCCTCCGCTAGACACGTAGCACTCTGCTACACCCCCCATTGTACACCTGAATCCTCTCCTTACGACTATAAAAGGAAGGACCAGGGCCTTCTTAGAGAAGGTTGGCCGCGCGGGACCGAGGACGGGACAGGCGCTCTCTTGGGGCCGCTCGCTTCCCTCACCCGCGTGGACGCTTGTAACCCCCCTACTGCAAGCGCACCCGACCTGGGCGCGGGACGAACACGAAGGCCGCGGGATCTCCACCTCTCTCACGCCCGTCTCCGGCCACCTCGCCTCTCCCCCCTTCGCGCTCGCCCACGCGCTCGACCCATCTGGGCTGGGGCACGCGACACACTCACTCGTCGGCTTAGGGACCCCCCGGTCTCGAAACGCCGACAGTTGGCGCGCCAGGTAGGGGCCTGCTGCGTGCTGACGAACAGCTTCCCGTCAAGCTCCAGATGGGCAGTCTCCAGCAACCTCTCCGGCCCGGGTCGATGCTCCGTTTCGGGAGTCTTGAGTTCATGTCCTTCGACGGCAGCTACGACATGATACTCCTTCCACCGCCGCGCGACAACGACAATGGCGGCCGACATCCCGCCCGCCGGCGGCGGAATCGACGACATCTTCCCCGCGTGGTGGAAGAACAACATTCGAGCTCGCTCCGTCCTCTCCCCCGCCAACGGAGGAGGAGGCGGGGCAACCAAGGCCAAGCGGGAGGCCGCGCTTCGTCGGCTGTCGAGCGAATCGACGTCCCCAGCGCCCCGACGGAAGGCACGCCGGACGTCGACCTCGCGTTCGAGACGAAGGCGAGCACCGTCCCCCCGCGACACGCCAATCCCGAGCAAGTGGACGACGCCGGCGCACTCGCGGAGAGCTTGCAGGACGTCGCCCTCGTACCTGAGATGACGGTGCAACCAGTCCCCGATACGACTACGTCGCTCCGCGTCGACCAAAAGGTACTGACTAATTCCCATCCTACGTCTTTTCGACTCGGCCTCAACCCGCCAAGCGACCTCGCCTTGGCGGGCGCTCTCATTGAGGCAAGTGCAACCCCACTGGGGTTTCGTATGCGGTCGCCTTGGGACCGGTTGACGGACGTCTCGACCTACGGGCCCTCTGGGTCCGAGGAAGATGACGATCCCAACATCTGTTGGGATTTCTCTGGATTTGGCAACCCCAGTGTCATGCGGGACTTCATGACCGCATGTGACTACTGCCTCTCCGACTGTTCCGACGGAAGCCGCAGCCTTGACGACGAGGACTGTGGCCCAAGCCGCGAATGTTTCCACGTCGAGCTAGGGGATCCCTCCGAAGGCAACCATCTTGGCATGCTGGAGGACGGTGATTTCCCTAGGCCAGTGCCTCGCGCCGACATCCCGCGGGAGCTAGCTGTGGTCCCCGTTCCGGCGGGGGGTCACGACCCACAGCTCGAGCAAGTCCGCGGGGCGCAGGCCAGGCTCGACGAGGGAACAGGAGCGCTTGAGACGATCCGCCGGGACGTCGGGCAGGTATGGGCGGGCGAACCCCCGGCCGGAGAAATACGTCACCTGCCCCAAGGTCTCCAGCACCGCGTCGCCAACCATGTCAGGGTCAGGCCGCCGCCCGCATCCAGCGGGGTTGGTCAGAACCTGGCAGCCGCAGCGATACTCCTCCGCGCGATGCCGGAGCCATCAACTACCGAGGATCGGCGAATCCAGGGAGAGCTCAAGAATCTCCTGGAAGGCGCTGCGGCCCGACGGGCCGAGAGCTCTGCCTCCCGAGGGCAGGGATACCCCTCGGAACCTCATGCCGCGACTTCCCGATTCATGCGGGAAGCCTCGGTCTACACCGGGCGCACGCGCAACACCGCGCCTGCGGCCCCGGGCCACCTCGGCAACGAGCACCATCGACGCGACCGTCGGGCCCACCTCGACGAAAGGGTGCGCCGAGGCTACCACCCCCGGCGTGGGGGGCGCTACGACAGCGGGGAGGATCGGAGTCCGTCGCCCGAACCACCCGGTCCGCAGGCCTTCAGTCGGGCCATCCGACGGGCGCCGTTCCCGACCCGGTTCCGACCCCCGACTACTATCACAAAGTACTCGGGGGAAACGAGGCCGGAACTGTGGCTCGCGGACTACCGCCTGGCCTGCCAACTGGGAGGAACGGACGACGACAACCTCATCATTCGCAACCTTCCCCTGTTCCTCTCCGACACTGCTCGCGCCTGGTTGGAGCACCTGCCTCCGGGGCAGATCTCCAAGTGGGACGACTTGGTCCAAGCCTTCGCCGGCAATTTCCAGGGCACGTACGTGCGCCCCGGGAATTCCTGGGACCTTCGGAGCTGCCGGCAACAGCCGGGAGAGTCGCTCCGGGACTACATCCGGCGATTCTCGAAGCAGCGCACCGAGCTGCCCAACATCACCGACTCGGATGTCATCGGCGCGTTCCTTGCCGGCACCACCTGCCGCGACCTGGTGAGTAAGTTGGGTCGCAAGACCCCCACCAGGGCGAGCGAGCTGATGGACATCGCCACCAAGTTCGCCTCCGGCCAGGAGACGGTTGAGGCTATCTTCCGAAAGGACAAGCAGCCCCAGTGCCGCCCATCGGAAGAGGCTCCCGAGGCATCTACTCCGCGCGGCGCCAAGAAGAAGGGCAAGAAGAAGTCGCAATCGAAACGCGACGCCGCTGACGCGGACCTTGTCGCCGCCGCCGAGTACAAGAACCCTCGGAAGCCCCCGGAGGTGCTAACCTCTTCGACAAGATGCTCAAGGAGCCGTGCCCCTACCATCAGGGGCCCGTCAAGCACACTCTCGAGGAGTGTGTCATGCTTCGGCGCCACTTCCACAGGGCCGGGCCACCCGCGGAGGGTGGCAGGGCCCACGACGACGACAAGAAAGAAGATCACCAAGCAAGAGAGTACCCCGAGGTCTGCGACTGCTTCATGATCTACGGTGGGCATGCGGCGAATGCCTCGGCTCGGCATCGCAAGCAAGAGCACCGGGAGGTCTGCTCGGTGAAGGTGGCGGCGCCAGTCTACCTAGACTGGTCCGACAAGCCCATCACCTTCGACCAGGCTGACCACCCCGACCACGTGCCGAGCCCGGGGAAATACCCGCTCGTCGTCGACCCCGTCATCGGCGACGTCAGGCTCACCAAGGTCCTGATGGATGGGGGCAGCTGCCTCAACATCATCTACGCCGAGACCCTCAAGCTCCTGCGCGTCGATCTGTCCTCCGTCCGAGCAGGCGCTGCGCCCTTCCACGGGATCATCCCTGGGAAGCGCGTCCAGCCCCTCGGACGACTCGACCTCCCCGTCTGCTTCGGAACGCCCTCCAACTTCCGAAGGGAGACCTTGACGTTCGAGGTGGTCGGGTTCCGAGGAACCTACCACGCGGTACTGGGAAGGCCATGCTACGCGAAGTTCATGGCCGTCCCCAACTACACCTACCTGAAGCTCAAGATGCCGGGCCCCAACAGGGTCATCACCGTCGGCCCCACGTACAAACACGTGTTCGAATGCGACGTGGAGTGCGTGGAGTACGCCGAGGCCCTCATCGCCGACCTGGAGAACCTCTCCAAAGAGGTGCCAGATGTGAAGCGTCATGCCGGCAACTTCGAGCCAGCGGAGACGGTTAAGGCCATCCCACTCGACCCCAGTGGCGACACCTCCAAGCAGATCCGGATCGGTTCCGGGCTCGACCCCAAATAGGAAGCAGTGCTCGTCGACTTTCTCCGCGCAAACGCCGACGTCTTTGCGTGGAGTCCCTCGGACATGCCCGACATACCGAGGGATGTCGCCGAGCACTCGCTGGATATTCGGGCCGGAGCCCGACCCGTCAGGCTGCCTCTGTGCCGATTCGACGAGGAGAAGCGCAGAGCGATAGGCGAGGAGATCCACAAGCTAATGGCAGCAGGGTTCATCAAAGAGGTATTCCATCCCGAATGGCTTGCCAACCCTGTGATTGTGAGGAAGAAAGGGGGGAAATGGCGGATGTGTGTAGACTACACTGGTCTCAACAAAGCATGTCCGAAGGTTCCCTACCCTCTACCTCGCATCGATCAAATCGTGGATTCCACTGCTGGGTGTGAAACCCTGTCCTTCCTTGATGCCTACTCAGGGTATCACCAAATCCGGATGAGAGAGTCCGACCAGCTCGCGACTTCTTTCATCACGCCCTTCGGCATGTACTGCTATGTCACCATGCCGTTCGGTTTGAGGAATGCGGGCGCGACGTACCAGCGGTGCATGAACCATGTGTTCGGCGAACACATCGGTCGCACAGTCGAGGCCTACGTCGATGACATCGTAGTCAAGACAAGGAAGGCTTCCGACCTCCTCTCCGACCTTGAAGTGACATTCCGATGTCTCAAGGCGAAAGGAGTCAAGCTCAATCCCGAGAAGTGTGTCTTCGGGGTGCCCCGAGGCATGCTCCTGGGGTTCATCGTCTCCGAGCGAGGCATCGAAGCCAACCCGGAGAAGATCGCAGCCATCACCAGCATGGGACCCATCAAGGACTTAAAAGGCGTACAGAGGGTCATGGGATGTCTTGCGGCCCTGAGCCGCTTCATCTCACGCCTCGGCGAAAGAGGTCTGCCTCTGTACCGCCTCTTAAGGAAGGCCGAGTGTTTCGCTTGGACCCCTGAGGACGAGGAAGCCCTCGGGAACCTGAAGGCGCTCCTTACAAAGGCGCCTGTCTTGGTGCCCCCAGCGGATGGAGAAGCCCTCTTGGTCTACGTCGCCGCGACCACTCAGGTGGTTAGCGCCGCGATTGTGGTCGAGAGGCGAGAGGAAGGGCATGCATTGCCCGTTCAGAGGCCAGTCTACTTCGTCAGCGAAGTACTGTCCGAGACCAAGATCCGCTACCCGCAAGTTCAGAAGCTGCTGTATGCTGTGATCCTGACAAGGCGGAAGTTACGACACTACTTCGAGTCTCATCCGGTAACTGTGGTGTCATCCTTCCCCCTGGGGGAGATCATCCAGTGCCGAGAGGCCTCGGGCAGGATCGCGAAGTGGGCAGTGGAAATCATGGGCGAAACAATCTCGTTCGCCCCTCGGAAGGCCATCAAGTCCCAGGTGTTGGCGGACTTCGTGGCCGAATGGGTCGACACCCAGCTGCCGATGGCTCCGATCCAACCGGAGCTCTGGACCATGTTTTTCGACGGGTCGCTGATGAAGACGGGAGCCGGCGCGGGCCTGCTCTTCATCTCGCCCCTCGGGAAGCACCTACGCTACGTGCTCCGCCTCCATTTCCCGGCGTCCAACAATGTGGCCGAGTACGAGGCTCTGGTCAACGGGTTGCGGATCGCCATCGAGCTAGGGGTCAGACGCCTCGATGCCCGCGGTGACTCACAGCTCGTCATCGACCAAGTCATGAAGAACTCCCACTGCCGCGACCCGAAGATGGAGGCCTACTGCGATGAGGTTCGGTGCCTGGAAGACAAGTTCTTCGGGCTCGAGCTCAACCACATCGCTCGGCGCTACAACGAGACTGCAGACGAGCTGGCTAAAATAGCCTCGGGGCGAACGACGGTCCCCCCGGACGTCTTCTCCCGGGATCTGCATCAACCCTCCGTCAAGATCGACGACGCGCCCGAGCCCGGGGCACCCTCGGCTCAGCCCGAGGCGCCCTCGGCTCGGCCCGAGGCGCCCTCGGCTCGGCCCGAGGCGACCTCGGTTCAGCCCGAGGTACCCTCGGCCCCCGAAGCCGAGGCACTGGACATCGAGGAGGGGCAGAGCGGGGCCACGCCTGATCGAGATTGGCAGGCCCCGTACCTGCGATATCTCCGCCAGGGAGAGCTACCCCTCGACCAAGCCGAGGCTCGGCGGGTAGCGCGACGCGCCAAGTCGTTCGTCTTGCTGGGCGATGAGGAGGAGCTCTACCACCAGAGCCCCTCGGGCGTCCTCCAGCGATGCATCTCCATCGCCGAAGGTCAGGAACTCCTGCAAGAAATACACTCGGGGGCTTGCGGCCATCATGCAGCACCCCGAGCCCTTGTCGGGAATGCTTTCCGGCAAGGCTTCTACTGGCCAACGGCGGTGGCTGATGCCACTAGAATTGTCCGCACCTGCGAAGGGTGCCAATTCTATGCGAAGCAGACCCACCTGCCCGCTCAGGCTCTGCAGACGATACCCATCACTTGGCCCTTTGCTGTATGGGGGCTGGACCTCGTCGGTCCCTTGCAGAAGGCGCCCGGGGGCTACACGCACCTGCTGGTCGCCATCGACAAATTCTCCAAGTGGATCGAGGTCCGACCCCTGAACAGCATCAGGTCCGAGCAGGCGGTGGCGTTCTTCACCAACATCATCCATCGCTTCGGGGTCCCAAACTCCATCATCACCGACAACGGTACCCAGTTCACCGGCAAAAAATTCTTGGATTTTTGCGAGGATCACCACATCCGGGTGGACTGGGCTGCCGTGGCTCATCCCATGTCGAATGGGCAAGTAGAGCGTGCCAACGGCATGATTCTACAAGGGCTCAAGCCTCGGATTTACAACGACCTAAACAAGTTCGGCAAGCGATGGATGAAGGAACTGCCCTCGGTGATCTAGAGCCTGAGGACAACGCCAAGCCGAGCCACAGGTTTCACGCCGTTCTTCCTGGTCTACGGGGCCGAGGCCATCTTGCCCACTGACCTGGAATACGGCTCCCCGAGGACGAGGGCCTACAACGATCAAAGCAACCAAGCTAGCCGAGAAGAATCGCTGGACCAGCTGGAGGAGGCTCGGGACAAGGCCTTACTACACTCGGCGCGGTACCAGCAGTCCCTGCGACGCTACCACGCCCGAGGGGTCCGGTCCCGAGACCTCCAGGTGGGCGATCTGGTGCTTCGGCTGCGGCAAGACGCCCGAGGGAGGCACAAGCTCACGCCCCCCTGGGAGGGGCCATTCGTCATCGCCAAAGTCCTGAAGCCCGGAACGTACAAGCTGGCCAACAATCAAGGCGAGATCTACAGCAACGCTTGGAACATCAAACAGCTACGTCGCTTCTACCCTTAAGATGTTTTCAAGTTGTTCATATACCTCGCACCCACGCAAAGTTTAGTCATCAAGGAAGGGTCGGCCTCGCCTCGGCAAAGCCCGACCCTCCCTCGGGGGCTAAAAGGGGGGAGACCCCCTCTGCGTCGAAATTTTCCTCGAAAAAAGATCTCTTTTCAGCAGAATTCCTTTCGTGCTTTTTGACTACTTCGAAAAGCGGATCCTGGAAACGACGGAGTACACGTAAGCAGCCAAGGCTGACCGAGACGAGGGACTCCTACGCCTCCGGGATACGGATACCTCACTCATCACCTTCTGCGATAAGTAACTCGCGTTCGGATAAAGCGACTCCGTGGACCGAACAAGTCTTCACGTTCGGAAGCTCTTCTGCCAAAGCGGTCCTTCAAGCTTTCTCGACTAAGTCGGAGACAGGGCCTCATGGACGGGTGAAAGTACGAGTAAGCGGCAAGGCCGACCGAGCCGAGGGACTCCTACGCCTCCAGGATACGGATACCTCACTCATCAGTCATCACCTTCCGCGAGAAGCAACTCTCGCCCGCACAAACATCCCTGTTACCGACGAAAAAGTCCAGATGCTCGGAATAAGAGGAAAAGAGACGCAGCTTTACTAGCGCGGCGAGGGTGTGTTTTCTGGCCTCAGCAGCCGCAGAAGGCACACGCTACAAGACAATCTGATCCTGCAGGCTCGGGTCTTCACGCTGAAGGGGGTCGTAGCACCCTCGGCATCGACGACGTCTTCAGCAAGGTCCGACCCAGCCTCGGACGGCGACGCGGTCCGAGGACTTATCCAGGAATCCGGCCCGAGCAGGTGGCTCAGCCGGTTACCCCTGGGGCCTCGACCGACCATCCTCCAAGGGCGCCAGCCCGACCCGAGGCCTCGGCTGATCGACTCCGGCGTCGGCTCCGCTGACGGACAACCCGGCTAGGCTCCGGCCAACCAGGTTCCCATTTTCGAGCCAACTCCGCCTCTGTTCGTACTGATATCGCTACCCCCGGCCTCGGCTCATCGAAGAGCGGCCGAGGGGTCTCTTTAACTAAGCTGGAGGAGCCTCAGACAACAAGGCCGATCGAGCCGAGGGATTCCTACGCCTCCGGGATACGGATACCTCACTCGTCACCTTGACACGGGGCGACTCATGCTTGGTGAAGCGGTTCAGATAATCAACAGGGGAGACTTAGTGCTCGAAAATGAGGAAAAAAACACGGCTCCGTGCCGAAATTACATACACGTTCAGGCCTCGACAGCCACAATGAACAAAAACACTGGCACTCGAAGTGTCATTACAAACGGAACTCCGGTTCCCCCTCTGCAGGTACGAACAACCCCACTCCGAGGGGGAAGGCCTGCGGAGCAACGGAAGGCCGACGAACGGCGCGCCGTCACCTGCTCCAGCAGCGGCGACGACGACGACTTCTGCTCCGGGGGGCCGAACAGCGGCAACGCTGACCTCAGGGTGGATGCCACTGCCAGGAGGCCCCCGCCCGTGCCAAAACTCGTGAGGCAAGGACGGGCAGAAGGCCGTAGAGTTGGAGGTCAGTCCGTGGCCGGCCCTGGCTATCTCGCCGGCAGAAGAACCTCTTCAAGCTGCCGTGGCGGATGCCGGCACCGCGAGCGGCTCCGAAGCCACTCGCGCCCGAGAGCCAGGCACGGCGCAGCTGCCAGCGCCACGGACGACGACCGCCCTTCCCTCCGATCGCTGAGTGAAGGAGCGGGCCGCCGCCCGCGCAGGGGCCGACCCCAACTCGGCACTCTCCCCTCCCCAGCCTTGGTGATGAAAATCCTTGAGGCTGAGGGAGGGGCAGAGGCCGCAGCCCGGCTCGCTTTCCCCCACCATCAAGCCGGAGGTCGCCATCTCAGGTGACCACCGGTGGAGGGGTGCGGCCGGGCTGCGTGATGAAAATCCTTGAAGCCGAACGATGGCTGAAAGGTACCAACTCCCACGGAGTTGCGTTCCTCCAACGAGGAGGCGGGAAAACGGCGGATACCCCCCATCCGGGGGCTTGGAAGATGGAAAGACACGACGCATAAGGGAGGAAGAAGACATGGTTGCCTACCGAAAGGGGTCCCCCTCCTTTTAAAGGCAACTCTCCCTACGTGCGCCCCCAAACGCCATGGGCTGAGTCTTCTCCAACACGCTCCAAGGCCCTCCCCTGCGACTCGGGGGCTGGGTCCCGCATGTCACGAAAACCGGCTCAGAGCAGAAGAAGCCAAACCGCCGCGCGTGGTGCGCACAACCGCCCAGCGGTTACAAGCGACCCCCCCACTTTTGCCCAGACCAACGGGCGGAAGGGGCGGGCAGCCATGCAGGCGGCATGCAACCGCGCCAGGTGGACGCGCTTCTCCGACTTCTGACACGCCAGCTTGGAGGCCCAGGCCCACGCGTCACGCAACCAGCGCGCCAGTTGCTGCATGCACGCAACCGCGCCGCCACTTGTGCCACCGTCGCACCTCTTCGGTTGCGGAGCCTATGCCGCGACTCGAGGCGACCTAGCGCACGACCCAGCGGCGCCAGCCTGGCGCGATGGTCAATGCGACCGAAAGTGGGCCGGCAATAATGACGGTGGCAGGCGGGCAGGAGCAGCAGTCACGTCGTCAGCCAGGCTCACGTCCCATCCAGGGACAGCAAGAGAGCCTCCTCCCACGACGTGAAGACGGTGCGCCCGTGACCCGTTCCTCGAACGGCTCGCGCACGCGCAACGGCCGCCCCGCCAACCACTCGCCCCGTCGCATTAACTCCGCGGTGGGACAGGCGGCGCTCCTGGCAGGAGAAGCGGGCGACGCTTCGCCTTCGCCGTAATAACCGCGTCAAAAAAGGTACGCCACGTCGTTCGATTACGTATCCTTTTCCTTTTTTCCTCTTTCTCTATCTCTTGCAACAGGGACCGGGAAAGGGGGATACCCCGAAAAGGATCCTTCTCTGTGAAGGAACCGGGCTCCGAGCCCCCCCTACTGATCAGAGGTTCGAAGGCTGGCCCTCCGAAGGGTTCAACTGTCGCCTCAGATCGCGTGGGCCCGACACCCACTACTGGTCAGGGGTTCGAAGGCCAGCCCCCCGAAGGGCTCCATGGCCGCCTCAGGCTACTCGGGCTCCGCGCCCATTACTGATCAGAGGTTCGAAGGCTGGCCCCCGAAGGGTTCACAGTCGCCTCAGACGCCGAGCGAGGGATGACCAGGGGTACGTTCGATACATAACCGAGGCTCGGGCTGCGCTCCCGAGGTACCCTAGGACATTTCCGAGACCAGCGGGAGCGATCTTGTAACGGAATCCCATTGGAGGGAGGCATCGAGCCCTCGGACCCTGTCGCCAGGGGACCGGGTCCGGCAGATCACCCGCAGGTACTTTTGGGCGTGCCTCTGGGCCCCTAGCCGACCCCTAACGAACGGGGCACGGACGTCCACTCGGATTACCCGCTTGCAGCTCGCCGGAGACACCATGTTCGGTGCCCATCGAGGGTAACATGGCGCACTCCCCCCCTCCTCCTTGCGGAAAGGCGACGTAGGGGCATATGTAAAAAGTCGAGTCTGTCCCTGATCGCCCTCTCGCCCTGTGCGGAGGCTCGGGGGCTGCTCTCGCAAACCCGGCTCCGGCCGAACCGTTGACAGCGTCAACATACCAGCCCGAGAACTTGGGCCCCGACCGTGCACCCGGGCTACGACCAGTTCGCATGAGGGAACGACCAGACCAGCCGAAGCGTTACGCAAGGCATTAAGACCTCGAAGGAGTGAAACCACTCCTCCGAGGCCTCGGGGGCTACACCCGGCGGGTGCGCTCGCGCGCACCCACCGGAACAAAATGCAACCGAGAAAGGCTGGTCCCCTTGCAAAAAAGTGCGACGAAAGCCTCCAAGCGAGTGCTAACACTCCCTTCGAGGCTCGGGGGCTACTGTCGGGGACCATAATTAGGGGTACCCTCAAGACGCCTAATTCTCAGCTGGTAACCCCCATCAGCATAAAGCTGCAGAGGCCTGATGGGTGCGATTAAGTCAGGGATCAGTCCATACGAGTGACTCGATCACGCTTCGCCCGAGCCTAGCCTCGGCCAAGGGCAGCCGACCTCGAGGGACTTCCGTCTCGCCCGAGGCCCCCCTTTTAACGGCGGACGCATCTCCGGCTCGCCCGAGGCCTTGGCTTCGCTAAGAAGCAACCCTGACTAAATCGCCGCACCGACTGACCGAGTTGCAGGAGCATTTAACGCAAAGGTGGCCTGACACCTCTATCCTGACGCGCGCCCCCCGGCAGAGCCGAAGTGACCGCTGTCACTCCGCCGCTCCACTGACCGGTCTGACAGAAGGACAGCGCCGCCTGCGCCACTCCGACTGCAGTGCCACTCGGCAGAGTGAGTCTGACAGGCAGTCAGGCCTCGCCAGAGGCGCCATAGGAAACTCCGCTCCGCCCGACCCCAGGGCTCGGACTCGGGCTAAGACCCGGAAGACGGCGAACTCCGCTCCGCCCGACCCCAGGGCTCGGACTCGGGCTCGGCCCCGGAAGACGACGAACTCCGCCTCGCCCGACCCCAGGGCTCGGACTCCGCCCTAGCCTCTGCCGAACGACTTCCGCCTCGCCCGACCCAGGGGCTTGGGCTCGGCCTCGGCAACGGAAGACAGATTCGACCCCAGCTTCGGAGGAGCGCCCACGTCGCCCGGCCTCGGGCGCGGGCCCGCCACGTCAACAGGGAGCGCCATCATCACTCTACCTCGAGCCGACTCGGGCCGCAGAGAGCAAGACCGGTGTCCCATCTGGCCAGCTCCGCCAGATAGGCAATGATGGCGCCCCGCGTGCCCTGTGACGACGGCGGCTCTTAGCTCCCTTACGGAAGCAGGGGGACGTCAGCAAAGACTCGACCGCTCCGACAGCTGTCCCTCCGCCAAGCTCCGTTGCTCCTCCGACAGCCACGACATCACACCAGCAGGGTGCCAAGATATCTCCGGCTGCCACATTGGCATGTACTTAGGGCGCTAGCTCTCCCTCCGCTAGACACGTAGCACTCTGCTACACCCCCCATTGTACACCTGGATCCTCTCCTTACGACTATAAAAGGAAGGACCAGGGCCTTCTTAGAGAAGGTTGGCCGCGCGGGACCGAGGACGGGACAGGCGCTCTCTTGGGGCCGCTCGCTTCCCTCACCCGCGTGGACGCTTGTAACCTCCCTACTGCAAGCGCACCCGACCTGGGCGCGGGACGAACACGAAGGCCGCGGGATCTCCACCTCTCTCACGCCCGTCTCCGGCCACCTCGCCTCTCCCCCCTTCGCGCTCGCCCACGCGCTCGACCCATCTGGGCTGGGGCACGCGGCACACTCACTCGTCGGCTTAGGGACCCCCGGTCTCGAAACGCTGACACCAGGTTTTATATTTTATTTACTACAAAAATAACAAATTGTTAATGCAATAACACATGTGAGAGATAGTTAAATCTAAAACTAATTATTTTCTATGGATTCACGACCATATTAAGTTTTATTAGGCTACTATAATATCATGCAAGGACAGTGGAACACTATTTTACATTTTTGCATCTATACATTATTTTTAAATCATTTAAAACTACTTAAGGTGCATTAAACAAGTTAAATCACTAACTTGCACAACAATTCATGAAATTTGTACCAGCCACCAAACATCACACCAAGAGTCTACTGTAAAAATTTCAACCTATTTGGAGCACCAGAGCTACAGATCCAAAAATAACAAGCAAATAAATCTTCTTTTCTCTATTTTACTTGTTTTAATTAACACACCAAGAAACAGTGAACAACATATAAGTTTTATATTTTTATTAGCTATAGTATGACAACATGTAACTAACAAAACAGGTTTCATCATTTTTGGATTTTTATAAATAAAATTATGGAGAGAAGCAAGTTCGTTCATTCTCTAAACCAGTTTTTAAATACAAATTTCTACAGAAAAACTTTTCCACTAAAACATTCCAACTTATGCATCCATGGCATAGATAATTTCACAAGGATTCCAAAAAGTCCTCATTTAACTTTTTACGATTTTTCTACGGTTTTCTATGAATTTTCAAACTTCAGCACAAAATCTGAGATATAAAACCGAAAAAGGGAACAACAAACTTTCACCCAGGTCCCTGAAACAAACATGCCTACACGTCCGCACATATGCCCTTTAAGCACTGTTCATAAGAGTCACAAACCCTTCACTTACCCCCCTGCTGTTCTGGAATTTGCAGATTGGTCCATCGTCTTCTTCCTTGGAACGTACAGGGGAAAGGGGATCGGCCTTGCCTTGCCGGGGCTCGCCGGCGTCGGCCGAGCGCGGCGGGGCCAGCCGAGCCGTCCCTGGTGGAGGGCGCGCCCAGCCAAGGAGTTGGCTGGGCCGGCGGCAGCCCCAGGTGGCCTGTCCACGCGAGCCCGCGGTGGCAGCCTGCTGCGGCGATGGCGCGGGCATCGCCGGTCATGGCTGCGCTCGAGGAAGGGTTCGAACGGATCGACGTGGCGAGGGGAAGGTTACGGCAAACTCAATTTAAGCAATCGACTACTGAGGACAGGGATTTGGAGGTAGCGGGGAGCTTCCGTCGTCCATCCATGGCGTTAGTGTGCTGCAGTAGAGGAACGAGGGAGCGAGGCGAGCGGAATGTGGAGGCGAGTCCAAGGAAGCTCGGAGGGGTGCACGGCGTGCTTTTAAAAGCGAGGCACGAGCGGGCATTGGCCGGGGATTGGCTGTCCATGGCGGTGGCCACTGCCACACGCCTGGCTGCTTGCTGCTCACGCTGTCTCCCTGCAGCAACCGTTGAACACGCATTGGATGGCTTTTTTGGCGTTTTCTGTTTGGATTCGGACCCAGATCACTGTAGAAGATATGTTTCTTGATCTATACTCTACAAATCGTGTATAGAGATTGAGGCGATTCGGGCACTGGTTAGAAAGTTATGGACCCACGAAAACTGGTTTGTCAGTGGGTTAGAAATCAGTGGAAACTCGTGAAAACTGAATGTCAAAGCATGTCAAACGGAGTCGGATGAATGCCATCTTTTAATATGTTGTGCCCCTATTAGTTATTAACAACTTTTATATTTGAGGAAACTTGATTTGTTCAATAAAAATTTGGGAACGCGAGACGTCAACCCGATTGACGCTAATTTCAGACTTAGAAGAATTCGAATCCTGAAATCAGATTTTTATTCTGTCTTGATGGCACTGTTTGAGGTACTTAGAGATTGAATCAAGGCTTGGTTTGAATACAATATTTGTTGTATAACATAGGTTCTATAGTTTTTATTAAAGGTCAAACCTCATATCTTGAATACAAATTAAAGTTCCACTTTGGTCAAAGTAGTATCATTATAAAGCTCTCAATTATATTTCTAAGGCAATCGGACTATTTTCTTGACATTTTCTTGGCATGGACCCTCAATAACTTTTGTGGTAAAGTTCACATAGTGTTGTTTGAGCAAGATGACAAGACTTGGTTGAATTTCAAAATTTACATTTGTTCAAACGAGAAGATTCAAACAAGTATAGGAGTTATCTTTTTATGTGACCATTTGTTTAAAACTTTGAGAAATCTTTAGAAGACACTTGATACATAGAGATGAATGATGATATAGATAAAACAACTCAATTTGCATAATAATTAATTAGGGGTTGACACAAAGAGATTCTGCGGGAGAATGCGGATTCGAATTAAGTATTTGGACATAGACCGACTATCGAGACAGCGGATTCGGACATAGATGTTTGGCCGAGTCGGATAAAATTGATTAGAGGATGACATATTGAGTATTCTGTTCGAGAGTACGGATCCAGATAAAATAGTCAGACATAGATCAAGTTCGAGGAATTAGACTCGGGCTCAGATCAAATAACAACCATCGAGAGTTTGATTTAATGAGCTTCAAATGAGATTTATAATTCGAGAATGATCTTCGAGTCTGCATTAGTTCCGAGAATTAAAAGTTTTAACACGCTCCAAAATTGGTTGTTTCTCGCGATCGATTAACTCTGAATTCGGTGTACTTCCAAGAGAAAGCCTGATAAACAGAGATATGCACGATCGAGAAATAGAAATTTTTACTCAGCATCCGAGATTAGGATAAATCTCTCGTCATAACACGAAACTGACACCTGGGGTGTCACAGTTATCACTCGGCTCTTACTTCTAAAAACGCTGGCATCGTCGGTAATCACTCGACCGTTATTCCTGAAAGCGTCGACATATAGCGAAGAAGGCAATCTGAAATGCGACTCGACGATTCTAAGTCGTTACTCGAGCGTTACATCCAAGAACAACATCTGCAGTAAGCATAAATATGATCGACGATCGACGGAAAAGCAGAAGGATGCACACAGAATGGGGCAAAATTCTTCTTCATTATAAAACGGAAGCATTACCAAACTTAAAAATCAACTCATTATGAGCTGATTTTCTCCCCATTGTTCAATACCCTACACTACTACATTACATTTCGCTACACTATACTACTAACTACTACTACATAATTTCACTAATACTACTTCTACTACTAATCTATACTAACATTTAAAACCAGTGGCGTCTAGCCACTGGCCTTGTTGCTGCCCCTGCTGCTGCCCTTGCTACCATTGCCGCCGTCGCCGCTGCCACCCTTGCCGCCGCTGTCACCGCCCTTGCCGTCGCCTTCACCGCCGTCACCGCCACCGTCACCATCGCCACCGTCGTCGTCATCGTCACCGCCATCGCCGTCGCCGCCACCCTCCTCGGATGAGTCCGAGGAGTTCTCCTCATCCGAGGAGTACTCCGACTCATCCGAGCCCTCGAGCCCGGCGCGCTCGACGGCCCGGATGTAGGTCCACACCTCTGCGGCGATCCCCTGGGAGTCGTCTGAGTCATCAGACGACGCCGGGGGAGAGGCATGGACCGGTGAGCCCTCTGACTCGGAGGAGAACTCCTCCTCCGAGTACTCCAAGTCGCCGAAGTCCTCCGAGGGAGGAGTCGGCTCACGCTTCCGCTTATTGCCGGAGTGATGCGAAGAACTACCACCCTTCTTGCTCTTGCCCATGGCAGAGTAGGAGGAAAGTGAAGAGAGTAAGCAACAAGCAGCAGTAAGAGATGTGAAGACGCCGGAGAAGCAAGAACACTATTTATAGAAGAAGAAGGCAACCGCTCACCTCCTACCACGGCCACCGAACAGTCGCAAAAATTCAATATGCAATTCAAACCGTCTGGAGACACGTCAGGCGACTGACGCCGTTCCACGTAACACTACACCAATTGGGAATCTAGTCAACTGCTTGGGCGATATGATTACACCCTCGGTCACGTCAAGTTACTACTCGGAAGCAGTTTGCTAAACGCTCAGTGCACCAAGCTGTCCCTTGCCTACACCCATTGGGGGGGACGTCCAGGAATTTTCAATAGATTTTCACAAGCAGTCACATCCATACAGTATACGCAATGAATACCTCAAGACAGAAGGAAGATATGAACATGGATCAAAGGAAAGCCAAATATAGCTGATGAGGTACAAGTCTAATCGACAGAAGCATTGAAGCACGAAGTGATATGAAGACTAGCCAAAGGCCATCTATCGAACGTCCAATCAGTCGCAGATCAAATAAATTGCAAGACCTAGCAAGATATGGACAGATCTCGTGCTCGATTTTGAAGACAAAAACGAATGCTGATCTCTAAGGCATAATGTTGATGATATAATGCTGATCTCTATAGCATTCGACAAAAGGAAAGGATGATTTCTAAAGAAAAAGAAGACAGCATGAGATGAAGACCTTCGAGCGGATTATTTTCAAAAATCCACTCAAAGCTTGGGGGCTACACCCAATGAATCATCTACCCCGAGAGGCAGAATGCTAACCTCTAAAGCATAGGGTGAAACTAAGACAAGGCTGACTTCTGAAAAAGCACAAAGGGAAGATAAAAGTGATCTTTGAAGACCTAAAATGAAGACCTTCGAGTGGATTATTTGCAAAAATCCACTCGAAGCTCGAGGGATACACCCATTGGGGTGCACCCAATGAAATTTGGGTCCTAAAAAATCAAAATGCTGACCTCCAAAGCATAAACTCAAGGCAGAACACCGAGTCTTGAAGAGTAATAATAGAAGAAGTCAGTAAAAGATCACTTTTACTGGGTCACTCAGAGTTCAGGAGCAATGGGCCGAAAGACTTACTTTCGAATTATCCCTTATCAAAATTAAAAAACTGCAAGCTGGACCTTAGATCCTTGGGCCAGTTATTTCAAAATCAACCCAAAGATCGGGGCTTGTGGGGGACGGATATCCCCCGGGTCTACCAAAAGGATAAAAGATCTCACAAAAGGCCCGTGGGCCCAATAATTCGCGAGGTCATCCCTTCGTGGGCCTGGGAAAGAACGCCTAGTGAAGTGGATCGACACAAGATTAGATCGACGCAAGCCCAGACGGCCCGACGAATTCGAGCAATGATCACAACAGTAACCCGACCTTCCCGCGCAGGAGCCTCGTACATCGGAACCGAGCGAGGATGGGTCGGCTGAATTATAGGAAGATAGATCAGTCAGTTCACTATTACTTAGGCACACGTTGTTATCATATCCACATGTAATGCCCCACGGTCGAGTATATAAGGCCTAGGGGGCACCCCTTCAAAGACATCTACCTCACTACTTAGCCACCCACCCGGCTCTCTACTTTTCCAACACTAGAGAACCTCCTTGTAACCCACCACATAAAGTACTCACGCCAGGACGTAGGGTGTTACGCATCTCAAAGCGGCCCGAACCTGTACACAACTGTCCATTGTCTCTCGTGCATCTAGCACGAACCATCGAGCTACAGTCGGTAACACCGTCCTATTCCAAAAAGCACCTTGAGGGGCAACCCCGGGTCTGCGGTCGGACCCAAAACACCGACACCCCCCCAGAACCATATGATCCTGACGTTGATCTAGCTTAAAGGGGATCTTTGATGAATTCAAGATAGTAAACGTAGCGATAGATGAAGCTGTTGATAGACATCTAAACGAAGCTGCAGAAAAAGTTCTGAAGGAAGACGAGTAATTTGTGTGTAAAACAAATATTGTAGAATTTGTGTGTTGCTTTTATGTAAAAAACAATTGTAAACTGTGTGTGATTCATCATGTAATATATTTCATTGTGTAGCGTGAAATTACCGTACGTACCATTTTTTAGCCGAAGGCGAAAAAAACACCATGCCTTCTGTTGGGGGTATGCTTCGTAGCCGAAGATCCTGAAGAAATAAACACCTTCGGGAGGTCCTCTCAAAAAGCAGTGCCGAAGCTATCACCCATAAAGCTTCGGCATAGTGACATGTCTCAAGACGAAGGAGTGAACCGACTTAAAGATGAAATGACCAATCGACCCATGATAGTTTGTGTCATGATTGTAATCGATTGTAAAGGGCATAATTGTAATTTCACACAGGCTGCGCCCTGTGCCTATAAATAGATGAACAGTACCCCCGCACTGTTCACACAATCTTGTAATCGCTTGCACACGACACTTGGATTATTGCCTTCTGTCAAGACGAAGGTATAAATGTGATTAAATGTTATGTTTTAATATTTAAATTTATATAATGAAATATATGAATAAGTTTATGTGTTTTGATATATTATTCCTTCATGTCTTATATTTTATATTTCATCTTTCATTATTTCACAATTCTAATCACGAAAGTATGACCTTCGTAATTTTTGCTCATGACCTTTGTCCGAAGTTCATTATACCCTTGAGGAGATAATGCTTCAATGGACGAAGGTCATTAACATTTGACATTTTATGTTGCCTTGTTCTTAATTCATAGTATTTCAGAACAAGTGCCCAACATTGGCGCCCACCTCCGGTGAACCCACTTCCACTTTTTGAGCTGATGGCTTTGTTCAACAACCAAGCTGAAGCTGCTTCGGCTACGAAGCTGGTGCTCCCGATAACAGGCGGTTCATGCTCAGAGCCGGCCAACAAGAAGCAGAAAAAGGAGGCCCAGAGAAGGGTACAGCATGTCGAGGTGCAGGGACCCTTCATCAAGTCGAAATGGTCCCACATCCCAATTACCTTCTCCCAGGAGGACCTTCAGCTCAAGGATTACCCTCACAATGATGTTATGGTCATTTCTTGTGTCATCAAGGGATTTCTGGTCCATAATGTTCTGGTTGATACAGGCAGTGCAACGGATATTATATTTGCCAAGGCCTTCAGACAGATGCAAGAGCCACAGGATAAGATTCATGATGTTACACACCCTCTTTGTGGCTTCGGAGGAAGGCAGATCATAGCACTCGGCAAGATCACGATGCCAGTGACCTTCGGATTTGTCAACAATACAAGGACTGAGCAAGTTGTGTTTGATATTGTCGACATGGAGTACCCCTACAATGCAATCATTGGTCGTGGGACACTCAATGCTTTTGAAGCAATTCTTCATCCAGCATATCCATGCATGAAGATACCTTCGGATCAAGGGCCTATTGCTATTCATGGAAGTCAGGAAGCTGCCAGAAAGGCTGAAGGAAACTGGATAGATTCAAAAGCAATTCATAATATAGATGGAGCCGAAGCTTGTGAGCAGTATAAATATAGAAGGGAGAAGGCTGCTTCGGCCGATCAGCCGAAGCCCATGCTTCTATGTGAAGATATAGCAGAGCAAAAGGTATTGCTGGGATCTCAATTATCTGAGGAGCAGGAGAAAACTCTAATAAGGTTTTTGTTCAACAACAAAGATGTCTTCGCATAGTCAGCCAACGATCTCTGTGGTGTCAACAGGGATGTCATTGAACATTCGCTCAATGTCGATCCATCCTTCAGACCCAGAAAGCAGAGGCTTCGGAAAATGTCTGATGACAAAGTAGAAGGTGCTCGGAATGAAGTGAAAAGACTTCTTAGTGCTGGAGTCATCATAGAAGTAAAATACCCAGAATGGCTAGCCAACACGGTTATGGTGAAGAAGGCCAATGGTAAATGGAGAATGTGCATTGATTTTACTGATCTCGACAAGGCCTGTCCAAAGGATGAGTTCCCATTACCAAGAATAGATTCTCTAGTAGATGCAGCAGCTTCGTCAGAGCTCATGAGTCTACTAGATTGTTATTCAGGCTACCATCAAATCTAGATGAAGAAGTAAGATGAGCCAAAAACCAGCTTCATAACCCCCAGTGGTACATATTGTTATCTTCGGATGCCTGAGGGGCTCAAGAATGCTGGAGGAAGCTTCAGTAGAATGACAACCAAAGTCCTTCACTCTCAGATAGGCAGAAATGTGCAAACATATGTTGATGATATCATAGTAAAGAGCACGAAGCAGGAAAATCACATTGCTGATTTGCAAGAAACATTTGCTAATTTTAGGCAAGCTGGCCTGAAATTAAATCCAGAAAAATGTGTCTTTGGAGTAAAGAAGGGAAAATTCCTTGGTTGTCTAGTTTCAACAAAAGGGATCGAAGCTAATCCGAACAAAATCGAAGCTATTCTTCGGATGGAGCCACCAAGCACAAAGAAGGGGGCTCGACGGCTGACAGGAAGACTGGCATCTTTGAATCGATTCATATCTAGATCAGTAGAGAGAAATTTACCATTCTTTGAAGTGCTGAAGTCGGCCAAAGTCTTTCAATGGGGAGCAGCTCAGCAGAAAGCCTTCGAAGAGCTGAAGCAATACCTGATAGATCTAACAACGCTAACTCCACCCACGCCAGGGGCTCCTCTGCTATTGTATGTGGCAGCTTCGCACTCTGCAGTAAGTGCGACGCTTGTACAGGAGAAGCTTGAAGGACAAACTAAAAAGCAAGTCCCAGTATATTTTGTCTCCGAAGTATTAAGCTTATCAAAGAAAAATTACACAGAATTGGGGAAAGTGTTGTATGCTGTATTAATGGCCTCCAGGAAGCTTCGGAATTATTTTCAAGCTTACCATATAATTGTTCCCTCGTCACAGCCTCTGAAGGATATTATGAGGAATAGAGAAGCTACTGGAAGGGTTGGAAAGTGGGCCACGGAGCTCAATGAATTCACCATTGACTACGTGCACAGATCTTCAATTCAATCCTAGGCGCTAGCGGACTTCATCGCTGACTGGACGCCAGGGGCTCAAGAAGAAGGGACAAGCAAGGATATCGAAGCTTGGACAGTGTTCTGTGATGGTTCTTGGGGAACCTTCGGTGCAGGAGCAGCTGCGGTCCTAGTGGCACCGTCAAAAGTCAAAACATGTTTTGCAGTCAAGCTGGATTTCAGTTGCACAAATAATATTGCTGAGTACGAAGCACTTCTATTGGGGCTTTGGAAACTAAGGGCAATGGGAATAAGAAGGGCCATCCTAAAGACTAATTCTCAAGTTATTGCTGGCCATGTGGATAAGAGCAACAAGGCACGAGATCCGAAGCTTGAAAAATATCTGGATGCAGTCCGAAGGTTGGAAGCTTCCTTCGAAGGTTTTTCTGTCAAGAATATTCCAATAGGTGAAAATGAGCATGCAGATTTGCTAGCCAAATCAGCGGCTCAAGGGCTCCCCCTACCCTCCGAAGTATTTTTTGAAGCAATAAAAGCACCTTCGGTTGAGCTCATGGAGAGAGCAGTGCTTACTATTTCTCCAGTACACAGTGAAGACTGGAGAACTGAAATAATATCTTTCCTTCAAGGCAACTGTCTTTCAAGTGACGAAGCTTATAACAAAAGAATGGAGGCAAGAACAAGACCATATGTGATAATAGAAGGGGAATTGTATAAACATGGAGTTTGTTCACCACTCCTCAAATGTTTATCAAGAACCGAAGGTATGGAATTAATGAAAGAGATACATGCAGGTCTGTGTGGATCTCACATTGGATCTAGGCCCTTGTTGGGAAAAGTTTTTCGACAAGGATTTTATTGGCCGAAGGCAGCTTCGGATGCAGCAGAATTAGTCCAAAAATGTGAAGGCTGTCAAAAATGTGCAAGAGACCAGAAGCAACCTTCATCTCTCACTCAATTAATACAGCCCACTTGGCCGTTGCAAAGGTGGGGTCTCGATTTGCTAGGCCCACTTCCACCAGCACAAGGAAATCTAAAATATGTGGTGGTGGCGGTAGAGTATTTTTCCAAGTGGATTGAGGCGAAGCCTTTAGCTACAATAACTTTGGTCACTGTTCAGAAGTTCTTCTGGCAAAACATTGTTTGTCTCTTCGGAGTGCCGAAGGCTATTACTGTAGACAACGGAACACAGTTTGATGCTGAAGCTTTCAAGGAATTCTGTGAACAAATTGGCACAAATATTCATTTTGCATCGTCAGACATCCGGAGTCAAATGGACTTGTTGAAAGAGCCAATGGCATTATAATGACGGGAATAATGAAGTTAATCTTCAATCAGCTCCGAGCAAAGTGGCCAGATGAATTGATCAAAGTGGTGTGGAGCCACAATACGACAATATCAAGGTCAACAGATTTTACACCGTTCAAACTATTGTTTGGTGACGAAGCAATAACCCCAGAAGAAGCTAAGGCAGGGTCAATAAGAACAGTGGCTTCAGCAGAAGACGAAGCTGATTATTCTGTAGCAAAAGATGCTTAGAAGGGATCAGGCTTCAGGCCGTGGAGAATATCAATAAATACCAAGCCGAAACAATAAAATGGCATGACAGAAAAGTTCGGCTAAAGAACATTAAGCCAGGGCACTTGGTACTTCGGAGAGTAGCCAACCCAGATACAGTAGGCAAGCTACAGCTGAAGTGGGAAGGACCTTTTTTGGTAGTATCTTCGTCAAGACCTGGCTCTTACAGACTAAAGGATATGGACGGCAATGACATTCCTAGATCTTGGAATGCGGATGAGCTTCGTTGATATTATGTTTAGCTTGATGTAATCTTTTTATTTTTCCTATGGCACCCTTTTCCTTTTCGAAGGGGGAGAAAGGTTTTTAATGGGGCCATAGCATATAATTTCTCTTTTTTTTATTTAGCTCTACGAGAGAAAAATTCCCCAAAAATGTAAATGTAAAAACTGAGCATGCACCATCGAGTGCAGGCAAAAAGGAAAAAACAAGGAGAAGCTCGAAAGTCGTCCCTAAGGGGATGCAGAGCACGACGAAGCTACAAAAAGCCGTTCCTAAGGGAGCGCAACATAAGTTTTCTGCTCAAAAGTCGTTCCCAAGGGAAGCAGAGCTTACAGCGAAAAGTCAACGCTGATACCGCCGAAATATAAGGCGAAGCGCGAAAAGTCAACGCGATACCGCCGAAATAGAAGGCGAAGAAGTTCAAAAGACGTTCCTAAGGGGATGCAGAACTTACAGCGAAAAGTCAGCGCTGATACACCGAAAAATAAGCGGTGAAGCCGAAAAATAAACGGCAAAGAGACTTCGGTCATTCCCAAGGGAATGAAGGCTATGGTTGTGGCTTCGTATGCGTGTGTTTGGACATTCATTCGCACGACACATTACATCATATATTTGCATTCATAAACATTCATTTAGACATACATAGGTTCATCATCATCATAACATAGGCGGATGCTTCGGCTCTAAAGATAAGGCTTCGGCAAAAAGAAAAAGAAGCAGTTTCATGCTTCGTTGTGTACGAAAAGAAGGGAAGGTGTTTTTCGCCTTCGGCTCAAAAAATGCTAGTTTCGTTCACATCAAAGCACTTCATACATTGGTGGAAAGGTAAAAATATATTACAAGGTATGGACAAAATTTACAGAGTAAAATCTAATTCTTAAATTACAATATTCTTTACAAAGGTTATTACAAGAGTTCTTAGAGTTTTTTCCACAGCTATCTATTCAAGCTTCTATTGAGCTTCGGATCGTCTGTTAAGCTTCGGCTTTGTGCTCTTTAGCTTCGTCATCTTGCTCCTCAGCTTTGTCATTCTGTACATATTAAAGTATTGTAAGGAAAATTCAAGTTTAAAGGAAAAGGTAAGCACAAGGTATGATTTTGTTAACGGCTTAAGATGACTTTGAGCTTTGTCACCAGCTATGCTTCGTCCACCCTTCGTCCATACTAGTTTTATAAATCTGTTTCCTATGCTTCGGGCAAGACTGGGAATATCAACCAGATCTGCTGGTGATAAACTAAAGTTGGGTCTATTGACAACCTTTCCATGTGTGCAACCAGATTTCAGGAAGGCGACAGCTGTGCCCCGAGAAGCTACCAGGGCACAGAAATCACCATGTCCGGCTATAATTTCATCAAGGTCATCAATTTCACCCTCGATATGTTCGAAGGCCCCTGGCAAGTCTTCAGTCGAAGGACTAAATTTTTCACAGCTGGCTCCAACCGAATTGAAGATCTGCTTCAGCCGTTGTACACATCGGCTACTGAACTCCAGACATTTGTTTTGAAGCTCTGTCAATGATTTTTGCAAATTTGAACTTTTCTCGACCTCAGTCTTAAATTTGGCATTTAACTTCTGCTTTTTCTGTTCGAAGCTCCGTATTTAACTTTGCAATTTTAGCTTCAGCTTCTGCCAATAAACCTTCTATTGTCTGAAGCTCGGAATCCTTCTTTTCAAGAGCAGTTGCTTGATCTTTTATTTTGCTTTCTAAACCCTCAATTATAACTTCATGTTTTTTATCTTCAAGATCTTGTTGCATTCTCAAATCTTTACTCAACAGCATACTCTTTGCACAAGCAACCTTCGTTAGAAAACACCTTCATTGTTAAAGACAATAAAAAGTTGAAGAAAAGTTTTTTACCTTGAAATTGGAATAGAATAAACTACCGACAAGATGCTATCGTCGGTAGCGGCTTATGTCAGTCTCAAGCTTCGGGAAACCAATACTCTTTGATAGAGTACCGATAACCTTCGCTCCGATTTGATCTCGGACGCAGCCTAACTTTTCATCGTCAACACCACCGAAAAGTAGTGCCCCTGGTTGATATCCGCAGGATATGGCATATTCTTTTAACTCTTCTTTCTTAGCCTTCGTCAACTCTTGTCCAACTAAGTTTGAAAGTTGAAAATTTCCTCTTCCAAAGCGTCTTCGGCTATTTCCTTCTCCTTCTCAGGTACTGTAGCCATCGTTTCTTTAGCGGCTGCAGCAGCTTCTTCTGTGGCCATGTCCAGAAGTATCTTATCAATGTTAGAAAGTGTGCTTTCTAAATGTACATCTTCGGCCGTGGCAGCTTCAGCAGCTGCAGCTTCAGCAGGTGCAGCTTCGGTAGCTGTTGCGCTCTCAACAGCCGGTGCCTTCGAAGCCGAAGCTGACGGTGGTGTCCCTTCAATAACTTCTGTCACTGTAATAATTCTTTGTTTTTTTGGCCCAGCTGCCTTGTTCGTTATCGAGGGCTCCTTTTCCTTCTAAAAAAGCTTCGTCAGATACAGCCCCAGTGGACTTAGCTTGATAGGCAAAGATTCAGTCATTACCTTTAAGATATCCTACACGTCGGTGGCAGAAGGTGTTGCATCAGTTTCTTCTTCTATATCAGTTGCCTTCTGCTTCGGAGCCGCATCCTTTCTTTTCTTCGAAGCATCTGTCTTCGGCTCAGACCTCAGCTTTCTCTTTTTCAGTTTTTCTTCATCATCTTTCACCAATTTAGCAGCTTCTTTATTCAGGACGCTTGCAACTCTCTTTCTCTTCTGTCCTTCGGCACCTTTGTCCAGTCGCTCATAGTTAGGATACTCAAAGTTTAGAGCATCCATCACCCGGTTTAACCTTAGCTTCGGATGAGTGCCGAAGGCTGCAGTCATTAGTTGATCTTCTTTTTTAGAATAATTGCCAAGAATCTCGTTGCACATAACTTCAATTGTGTCTAACCATTCTTGGCAAGGTACTTTGAAGTGTTTCTTGAATTTATAATAATAGGGCAACCGAACAAGTTCCTTCTTTTTCTTTTCTCCCTTGAGCTTCGACATGTCCCACTCTTTCAAAGTTGGGAACACTCTAAAAGCCAAGAACTCTTGCACCAGATCCCTAGTGCCAATATGCTCCGCAATAACTCGAAATTCGCCCAGTGCAATTTGGCTTGGACTCTCCGGTGTCATGTTGCATTGGGGCCTGGTTTCTCTGAAGATTAATTCTATTGGACTTTGGACCAGCTTCTCCTTTTCTTCATCAACTTTGACGTAAAACCATTCAGTCTTCCAGCCAGCTGGCCACTTGGTACGATAGCTGATAACTGGAAACTTTGTATTTTTGCGATAAGCAAAATTGTAGAAGCCGAAGTTTTCATGCAGCCCATCTTCTCTAGCTTTTGTTTGATAATGAAGCTCATGTATTCGGCAGAAGCCTTCGGCAAATGGTTCTACCCCCTGGCTTCGGAGGGCCCAGATGTAAACGCTAAGCCTAACGATGGCGTTAGGAGTTAGCTGATGAAGATAAATCCCAAACTTCTTCAAAACATCAGCAATCATCCCATTCAAAGGAAATCTTAATCCTACTTTAAAGAAGCTTTTGAAGACTACCACCTCATCCTTTTTCCGCTTCGGAGTAATTTCCTCTCCGCCAAAACGAACCAACTCCTTTTTTGCTTCACTGAAATAGCCTAACTTCATCAGCTTAGACATATCACCTTCGGTAATGGTGGATTTCCCAAACTCCAGGTGGCTGGGTTTAGATGGCACGGCGCTGTAATCATCTTCAAATTCAATTTCCTCAGCATCAACCTGCTCAGCTTCAGCGGCAGGTGCATCCTCCGATACTACCAACCCCGACCACTTCATCACTTTAGAGATTGGAGCGGTTTCGTCACCTTCGGCTTCCTCTCTGTCGCGAATAACCCTAGCTGTTGAGCGTACCCTAACCATCTATTGATTGAATTTCTTGTTTTTTGACAAAGTTGAAATTTTTTTAACTTTGCCGAAACTCTTTCTTGTTACGAAGCTTGAGCAAAATGAATAGCTTCGGTTGAGGATGCAGTAAGCAAGCTTCGGCTATGGTCAAATTTTTGGCAGCAAAACAGTGCAATAGCAATGAATGCTGTGGTAAATTCACACCTACCCGTCTGTTTATATTGTGCCGCAGGTGGGAAGGTAAATCATCAAGTCTTCCGCACCGGACAAACAGTCACCCGCACCCACTGAGCGGTGGGCCACAGAGCCCGAGAAGGTGAAACGCCAGGACGCGCGCAACCGCTGCATGGTGGGGCCACCTCCCGCTCAGATTATTTTAATCATTTCTCGGTAACGAGCTCAGGGAAGGTGTTTTTCGGATCTTCGGCATCCCGAAGCCTAGGAGATTTTTTCACGGATCAAGCTCGTTACGAAAAATGATCTAGCACCACGAAGGGGCTACTGTTGGGGGTATTCTTTGTAGCCGAAAATCCTGAAGAAAGAAACACCTTCGGCAGGTCCTCTCAAAATGCAGTGTCGAAGCTATCACCCATAAAGCTTCGGCATAGTGACATGTCTCAAGACGAAGGAGTGAACCGACTTAAAGATGAAATGACCAATCGACCCATGATAGTTTGTGTCATGATTGTAATCGATTGTAAAGGGCATAATTGTAATTTCACACAGGCTGCGCCCTGTGCCTATAAATAGATGAACAGTACCCCGCACTGTTCACGCAATCTTGTAATCGCTTGCACGCGACACTTGGATTATTGCCTTCTGTCAAGACGAAGGTATAAATGTGATTAAATGTTATGTTTTAATATTTAAATTTATATAATGAAATATATGAATAAGTTTATGTGTTTTGATATATTATTCCTTCATGTCTTATATTTTATATTTCATCTTTCATTATTTCACAATTCTAATCACGAAAGTATGACCTTCGTAATTTTTGCTCATGACCTTCGTCCGAAGTTCATTATACCCTTGAGGAGATAATGCTTCAATGGACGAAGGTCATTAACATTTGACATTTTATGTTGCCTTGTTCTTAATTCATAGCATTTGAGAACAAGTGCCCAACACCTTCTTTTCACGCTTCACAAAAATCCCTTTTTTGATGAAGGTCTTGTAAATTCATACCGAATACCATTGCCAAAGTGACAACATTGGCCCCTTCCTCATCTTGTTTGAGGACAACCGTTAGGGATACAATATATTTCCATTTGCCTTGCTTTATTCCACCATTTCTCAGCAAACTTGTATTTAGATTCGTATATCAACCACATATGCGGATGAAGGAGCAATTTCCCCTCTCCCTATGTGGATGATGTGAAATGATGCATGATGTTATGATGCAGGATGATGCGATGATATGGAGGAAAAGATGTTTGAGCAAAAATGATGATAGAAAAGATTTCATAATAAGACTCTGCATCCCATTAGGAATGACTTTGAAGTCCCTTCACCTTTACTAGGTGGTACTTTAGCTCTACATACTAGTAGGAATGACTTTGAAGCTAAGCTCTACATCACCTTAGGAACGACTTTGGAGCTTCTTCACCTTTTACTTAGGTGGTATTTTAGCTCTGCATCCCCGTAGGAACAACTTTGGAGCTTCTTCACCTTTACTTAGGTGGTATTTTAGCTCTACATCCCCTTAGGAACGACTTTGGAGCTTTCTTCACTTTTGTTGTCACACTCGATGGTGTAACCACAGGTTTATTACAATGTGTCGAAGGTTGCACCTTCTCAAATTGTTTCTGGGACAAGAATATAAAGCAAAAGAAGAGAAAATTACAATAGATGTGTATCAAGTTCTTGGTCCAACCCCTCTATTGCTTCAGTAAATATGCTTGGACTCTGGAACAGTACTGTTCTGTCCGAGCATCAGACTTCGATCTTGCTTCACGTTGTTGTTGTACTTGGCACTGCCCCTGAGGCTGTTGATTGTGGGATGAAGTTGGAGCCACTGCAGGTGGTTGTGGTAATGACCACACTGCTGGAGAGTGAATTGTCGAAGCCACCGAAATTGTAGGTTGTGAGAATGGCTGTTGGTTACCGACATACGGGATGTATGGGGAGTAACACGAAGCAGTATGTAGAACTTGCTTTAGTTGGTTCTGTCGTGCTTCGGCCTCAGCTATCTCCTTCTATTTTTGTATTGTAACTTGGCAGGTTCTTGTTGTGTGCCCCTTATCCTCTCCGCAGAATAAGCAAAATAGTCTTCTTGGTTGAGAGTTGAATCTCCCTCCAAAGCTATGTCATCCTCTGCCTCTTGGGGCAGGCGGTCTGAAGGAGCTTTGTTGGGCCCCTGTTGACTGGGAACTGTGCTAGTGCCCTTGGTCATGATTGTTCATGTCCTCACTTTAACTGGGATTGTGTATTATCCTGACATGCCTTGGATGAATCCTTCCTCTGAAGCCCCTGGTCGTCTTAGAATACTTGTAGGCTTCCTCCCTTCTTTGTTGGAAATCATTGTCGGCTCTGATGTATTCATCCATCTTTTGGAGAAGCTTCTCCAGGGTTTGGGGGGGCTTTCTTGCGAAATATTGTGCCATTAGGCCTGGACGGAGTCGCTTGATCATGGCCTCAATGACATCCTCATTTGGCACTCTTGGTGCCTGAGCTTTAAGTCGCAAGAACCTTCACACATATGCCTACAGATACTTCTCATGATCCTGTGTGCACTAGAATAGAGCTTGAGCAGTCACTAGCTTCGTCTGAAATCCCTGAAAGCTAGTGACCAGCATATCCTTCAACTTCTGCCATGATGTGATTGTTCCTGGCCTGAGAGAAGAATACCAAGTTTGAGCAACACTTCTGACCACCATGACGAAGGATTTTACCATGACAGCCGTGTTGCCACCATATGATGATATAGTTGCTTCGTAGCTCATTAGAAACTGCTTCGGGTCTGAGTGACCATCGTACATGGGTAGCTAAGGTGGCTTGTACGAAGGTGGCCATGGGACAGCCTGCAACTTTGTAGCTAGGGGGAAATTCATCAAAAGCAATTATATCATGGTGAAAGTCATCATACCACATGTCATCATGGCTGAGGCCTTCTTGACGAAGGTCTCTTCGTTGTGGTTTGTGCCCTTGCTCAGTGTCTTGCACAATATGTCGCATTTCCTCAGCTTCTTCTACAATCTTCTTTTGGAGCTTAGCCAGCCGAAGCATATTTTCCCTTCTTTTTTTCACCTGTTGCTGAATAGCTTCTAGGTTGCTGAATTCTTGGTCTAGCTCCTCATCTTGTCGTGTTGGGATAGTAGCTTTCCTCTCCTAGCTTCGGGCCTCGCTGTCTTCTTTGGTGGCATGATGAAGGTGCTTGCAGAATACTTTTGTCGAAGGTGGTCGTTGAGTTCACTAGATGTGGGCACAAATGTTGTTCACTTGTTTTCAATCGCTATACACAATAAAAAACAAGGCAACACGGTATTAAAGAGATAGTTAACCTTCGTCACGAAGGAGTTAACTCTTCGAGGTAACCCCTTCAATAACGAAGGTAATTGTTAAATGAATAAATGAACGTACAAAGAACACAAGGCACTGTTCATCTATTTATAGGGAGTCGTACAACTTCGTACGATATTACATTCATGCCCTCATAGATTACATACAAAGTTTACAAATATCACAGGGACATCATTATCATTTGCTCCTAGCAACTTGGATAACACATTCTTCTTGTGTCGTTTTGCTGCGTCGTTGTGACGAAGCTTACTTTGTTGCACTTCCATTGTTCTGCGCCGAAGCTATTCTGATTTCGAAGCTCTTGTAACACTTAGTAATATGCTGATAACAAATGATTAGCCGTGTTTTTAGGACTTTCGAAAGACGAAGGCCCCAACAATATATATATATATATATATATATATATATATATATATATATATATATACTTAAAGAACTAGTTTCAATGGTCGTCCTGCGTCATTTTTTTACTGCATTTCATCCGAATCAACTCAACGTAAAATATTAAAAAGCGGTGCAGCAGGTCGAGTAAGTTATAAAGCGGTCCAGGAGTGGGGTTTGAACCCAAACCCTGATGGAAGAAGGGTGGAAGACATTGGGCGAAGCTGTCTAACCAGTAGAACATCATGCTCATTCTTAGGTGTTTATAATATTGAATATAAAGTGTACATATGTATATATGATTTTTTGTAAAATAAAAAAAATAATCGTATCCGGCGGGCCAGCAGTACGGGCCGAGGCTACGACCCAAGCATCACACGACGCTTGTGCCGGGTTGGCCCTCGGGCCGGCTCACCAGACACAACCCATTTGGCCATCTATACCTCCGCACGATAATGATGGTCCTCGCCTCAGTTGCCACCACCTCGTTCGCCATTCTGCTTCTTTTTCTCTCTCTCCCCTCATGCCTCCACCTCCGTGCCACCACATTCTCGGCAGAGGGCATAGGAGCAGGCGCCTCCTCCCCGTATTCATCCGGCACCAGCTCCGAACCGACTCACACAGTGGCTATTGCACGTCCACGAGGACGTTTCACATCATGTGCACACCATCGTTTTCGTCGTTGTCCGACTTCCCATTCGTCTTCCTGGCCTTCGCCCTGTTCTTCCTCCCCAACCTGCTGCCCCCGCCCATGGTCACAACCGTGAGCCGACCAACGCTCGTCGACGAGGGTACGGGGCGAGTCGGTCATGCTTCTGGCCTTTCTCTATGCGTGTCGTCGAGGAGGACATGGTGGCGCCTGCCACGCTTAGGTTATCTTAGCGATGAGGAATCCAGGTCTGAGATATTGGACAACTAAGGCCCTGTAGCATGGAAACAGTCGGCATATGCTACGGAGTTGGTGGTGGTGTTGTGTCGCTTCGGCGAGTCCAGGGCTGGGAAGACACTCTCATTCTCTCGCCCTTCTCGGACTGACGCCTGGTGCGGGTGCCTCTTGGTTTAGAGTTGCTCCAACTGGGCTTCTTTCTCCGCTTGCATGCTCTCTCCCTATATATCTAGCGGTATACTACCTATGTCGCCTCCATATGCCTAGGTCTTCGTCGTGTCCTTCTCCGACAATGAATAGGTATCCCCGCCTCTTTCCTTCCCCTCCTGCTCTACGAAACCTTAGAAGTGGGGGAGGCGAGGTATAGGGGTCTCTGATTTGCTGCATATGATACCCATGTGTTCATAGAAAATAATATGCGAAGAATAGAGACAACCAATAAAAAATCTTTAGATCTTTTTGTTGGATAATTTACGTGGGTATTGTTGTGAGCCGTCACAACGCACGGGTAACCGACTAGTATGTGTGTGTGTCTATATATATATATATACTAGTCGGTTACCTGTGCGTTGCGACGGGTCACAACAATACCCACGTAAACTATCACCAAAAAGATCTCAAGATTTTTTATTAATTGTCTCCGTTCTTCGCATAATTTTTTTGATTTGACTAACTGATGTTGTTATTTACTCTATCCAATATGTCTTGGTACAACACGGCCAATGAAGGGAATGATTAGAAGAGAATTCACAACAACTGACTAAACGAATAGAGATTATAGAATGACATAATTCCACCATACAAAGACCAATAAAAGGAAGTTTGTGAGCTCAAGTTTCTAAAATAAGTCACATGAACTCAAACTTATAGAAAAGATAGATCAAAATATAGAGTGGTTGCTAAAGTCAGTTATCAATAAAAATTGGATGTGCTCCATACAAATTATGGTATTTCATAGCAATTATTAATGTTTGAAATCAACAAATAACATTTCTTTTTACTGTTAGCGTGACAAATCATTGATGCTCCATCGAATTTAGCAACCTCAAACACCATGGAGTCCATTGCGCCAATGTGGTGTCAGAAATGACCTGATGCATGCAAGAGTCAAGAACACAAGGGACGAGCACCCTGTGGTAGTTCCCGCATGGATCTCCAAATTCTAACACATATTTTGCAAGATCCATGAGCCATCATCAGAATAACACAAATCATGTGCAGACAATAAATAAAGTATTAACACACCCAAATTATGTCCAATCCTTAGCACAACAAAAAACTAACACCCAAAATAACAAAGGAACAACACAATAATTTTGCAATGACAGAAGGATGGGTGACAGGTACATAGAAGTGGTAGAAGCATACCGAGTCGACATCGTGACAAGGGAAAAGCCATGTAGAGAAGGGATGCCGAGCCTGAGCATGATGTTCTACCGGGTAGACAACTTCACCTAGTATCTTCTGCCCTTCTTCCATCAGGGTGTGGGTTCAAACCCCACCTGCTACACCGCTTTTTAACATTTTACGTTGATTTAACCAAATGGCCCGACGGGCTAACGAGCCGGGCTGGCACGGTCAGCAGGCCAGCGTGCCGTGCCTGGGCCAGAGCGATGGCCCGTGGGCGCTGGACCTAGCGGGCCCGTGCACGTGGATGTTGTCTGCGCGGAGAGGACAGACGTGCAACGGGTTATTTTAAAATAGATGTGAGGGGTTATTTGTAAAAATATGACGCAGGACGACCGTTGAAACTGATGCTTTAATATAGTAGAGATATATATATTTAGAGCCATGTTCTATGTTTAACTACAGGAAGCCCCGACCACCTACCGACCAGGTGCGCAGACCGCACCGGACCCTTTTTGGCTTATTGTACCTAACTGCTTACGCCAAATTATAATACGAGTTATGCTGATGTGTGTATTAGTTTATGCAAATATAGTCTGCTCATGATCCGGGTATCCAGGCCCAGCCTAAGCGCAAATTTGGTTCCGCCCAACCAACATGCCAATCGAAAACCACCCCTTACCGCCTCAATTTGTGGGAAAAACTTCTCCCCTCACCCTACGCCTCACCATAGCCGAGATCCAGATTTGCCCCCATCTCCTATCACCTCAAGAAACTAGCCACGAGGCCCCTGCTCCGACCGTCAAGGCCTAGGCGAAGGCAGAAGCGGCGACGACCCCTTCTCAGTTGGAGCCCACCAACCTGCCCCGGTGCGAGGAGCAGCTCCACTAGATGGTCCTACACATGATCCGGTGGCGACCATGGACGACACGCTTGGAGAACTCAACCCGCCTACTCTCGCCCACCCTCGACGCATTGCTGGTCCACGGTGTCATCCCTGAGGCCGCATCCACGGGATGCGCCGACCTCGTGCTCTAGTTCTTTCGTCCTGATGACTGACATAACCAGGTTTAATAAGGCTCAGCGACCTCTCCAAAGGCAATCGCTTCCTCAACCTTTCAGCCAATGTGATCTATATTTTCTTTTCTAATTTCATTTTTGTTTCTCTAATTTCATTTCCCCTTGAAGTTATTTTGCATATTCATGACTATTTATTCTAGGGTTTGTATATCAATGGCTGCTATTGTAGTTTTGTATTTTTTAGATTAATACAACCTGCCACAGGTCTAGATCAAATCAATTTTTTGGCTGAGTGCACCCACCACCACCGATACTTGGATTAATGGCTTAAACACTTAATTAATAGGTACTTCCACTATTCTCTTGTTAGCCTGTTTGATTGTTCCAGTGGATTTGTTTGGCAGATTGGACATGGATTAGTTTGGCTTCCAAATGGTTTGTTGGTTCTAAAATAGTCAGAATCACATGACAACTGTGCTAGAGATAATTGTTAGGATTTCTTAGCAAGCGAGGCCGGAGTTTGGTAGTTTTAATAAAATTTCCTTTTGACTTCATGATATGATTTGAAGATCAAAACTTATACAAATTCGTAAACAGCTGATAGTGATCCCTTTTCTGATTTCTGCATATGCTGACTGAACTGCGCATAAAACAGGGCATCAAGATGATCCTTTCAGTAATAGGCCTTTTTAGGTATTAAAGGAAACGTTTGTGCTCTGGTTTCTGTAAGAGGTTTGCATATAAACATTTTTTATTGCAGTCTAGGCTCCAACCTTTGGTTGCAAAATCCCGTTTGCGAGGAATCTCCACAACTTGGAGCCTCTCGCCCTTACAATTGAAGTTCACAAAGAAACACAGAGCAAAGAGGGGGATGAGCAACGCACACAAGACTTCAAAAGATCAGAGCAACAACACGCACACAAGTAGCAACAAGAGCTCGCAACACAACTCAAAGAATTCACAACTCCACAAGAGCTCTATATGCTATCACAATGAAACGAATGCGCGAGATCGATGTCTTGGTGCTTAGGAATGTCGTAGGAATGCTTGGTGTTCTCCTCCATGCGCCTAGGGGTCCCTTTTATAGCCCCAAGGCAGCTAGGAGCCGTTGAGAACAAATCTGGAAGGCCATCCTTGCCTTCTGTCGTCGGGCGCACCGGACAGTCCGGTGCACACCGGACACTGTCCGGTGCCCGATTTATTTCCATACACAGCGCAGCCGACCGTTGTCGATCGTTGAAGATCTGGGAGCCGTTGGCGCACCGGACATGTCCGGTGCACACCGGACAGTCCGGTGCCCCCTTCCGACCGTTGGCTCGGCCACGTGTCTCGCGCAGATCGCGCGGCCGACCGTTGGCCCGGCTGATCGTTGGCTCACCGGACAGTCCGGTGCACACCGGACAGTCTGGTGAATTATAGCCGTACGCCGTCGGCGAATTCCCGAGAGCGGCCTCTTTACGCTGAGTCAGTCTGGCGCACCGGACACTGTCCGGTGCACCACCGGACAGTCCGGTGCCCCAGACCGAAACAGCCTTTTGGCTGTACACAGCCAACTCTTTTCTTTTCTTCTTCTCTCTGTTTCTAACACTTAGACAAGTATATTAGTACACAAAACCAATGTACTAAGGCTTAGAAACATACCTTTACTTGTGATTTGCACTTTGTTCATCCATGGGCATAGATTCACATTTAAGCACTTGTGTTTGCACTCAATCACCAAAATACTTAGAAATGGCCCAAAGGCACATTTCCCTTTCAATCTCCCCCTTTTTGGTGATTTATGCCAACACAACATAAAGCAACTAGAACAAGTGCAAAATCACTTCAAATAAAATAAATTTGAGTTTTATTCAATTTTGGCATATATGGATCATCCTTTGCCACCACTTGGTTTGTTTTTGCAAATCAAACTCAAATCTCTATCTCTAAGTCAAACACACATGTTGAAGCATAAAGAGAGTCATTCCAAAAGAGATTGATCAAAGATTTCAAAAACTCCCCCTTTTTCCCATAATCACTACTTCTCCCCACAAGAAGCCAACTTTTGACAAAAGAGACAATAAAAAGAGTTTTGACAAAACCAAAAGCTTTTGACAAACCAAAAGCTCTACTCTACTATTTTCAAATCTCTCAAGTGGTAGCTGATCCATTTATTGCTTTGGCCTTTATTTTCTCCCCCTTTGGCATCAAGCACCAAAACGGGATTAATCTTGGCCCTTTAACCCCATTGCCTCACCAAAATCTTCAATTAAGATCGAATGGCAATAAGAGTTCATGAGATGGACTTGGAATAAGTTACCCTCTCATCGGAGTGCAGTGGAAGTCTTTCATGGTCCAAGTCCACCTTTTCCCTTTCAATTCTCCTTCGAGACTAAAGCAAACTCAAGCATATGGTTAGTCTCAAAGGGTCAAGTTGTAACACATCTCCCCCTAAACATGTGCATCACTTTGCAACGGACTTGTGAGGTCCAGGGAGTGCTTGTACAACTTGAGCACCAAAATAAGCAACAAAATGCAGAATGAACATGATCAAAGGCATAAACACATGTATGCTACAATTCAATCCAGGTTCCGCGAATCTAAGACATTTAGCTCACTACGCAGCCTGCAAAAGGTCTTCTCATCTAGAGGCTTGGTAAAGATATCGGCTAGCTGGTTCTCGATGCTAACATGAAACACTTCGATATCTCCCTTTTGCTGGTGGTCTCTCAAAAAGTGATGCCGGATGTCTATGTGCTTTGTGCGGCTGTGTTCAACAGGATTTTCCGCCATGCGGATAGCACTCTCATTGTCACATAGGAGTGGGACTTTGCTCAGATTGTAGCCAAAGTCCCGGAGGGTTTGCCTCATCCAAAGTAGTTGCGCGCAACACTGTCCTGCGGCAACGTACTCGGTCTCAGCGGTGGATAGGGCAACGGAAGTTTGTTTCTTAGAGTTCCACGACACCAGGGACCTTCCTAAGAATTGGCACGTCCCCGATGTACTCTTCCTATCGACCTTACACCCAGCATAGTCGGAATCTGAGTATCCAACCAAGTCAAAGGTAGACCCCTTTGGATACCAGAGCCCAAAGCAAGGCGTAGCAACTAAATATCTCAGAATTCGCTTCACCGCCACTAAGTGACACTCCTTAGGATCGGATTGAAATCTAGCACACATGCATACGCTAAGCATAATATCCGGTCTACTAGCACATAAATAAAGTAATGACCCTATCATTGACCGGTATGCTTTTTGATCAACAGACTTACCTCCTTTGTTGAGGTCGGTGTGTCCGTCGGTTCCCATCGGAGTCTTTGCGGGCTTGGCGTCCTTCATCCCAAACCGCTTTAGCAGATCTTGCGTGTACTTCGTTTGGGAGATGAAGGTGCCGTCCTTGAGTTGCTTCACTTGGAACCCAAGGAAGTAGTTCAACTCGCCCATCATCGACATCTCGAATTTCTGCGTCATCACCCTGCTAAACTCTTCACAAGACTTTTGGTTAGTAGAACCAAATATTATGTCATCGACATAAATTTGGCACACAAACAAATCACCATCACATGTCTTTGTAAAAAGAGTTGGATCGGCTTTCCCAACCTTGAAAGCATTAACAATTAGAAAGTCTCTAAGGCATTCATACCATGCTCTTGGGGCTTGCTTAAGTCCATAGAGCGCCTTAGAGAGCTTACACACATGGTCGGGGTACCGTTCATCCTCGAAGCCAGGGGGTTGCTCCACGTACACCTCCTCCTTGATTGGCCCGTTGAGGAAAGCGCTCTTCACATCCATTTGGTACAACCTGAAGGAATGATGAGCGGCATATGCTAGCAAGATACGAATTGATTCTAGCCTAGCCACAGGAGCAAAAGTCTCCTCGAAATCCAAACCTGCGACTTGGGCATAACCTTTTGCCACAAGTCGAGCCTTGTTTCTCGTCACCACCCCGTGCTCGTCCTGTTTGTTGCGGAACACCCACTTGGTTCCCACAACATTTTGCTTCGGACGAGGCACCAGTGTCCAAACTTCATTCCTCTTGAAGTTGTTGAGCTCCTCCTGCATGGCCAACACCCAGTCCGGATCTAGCAAGGCCTCCTCTACCCTGAAAGGCTCAATAGAAGAGACAAAGGAGTAATGCTCACAAAAATTAACTAATCGAGATCGAGTAGTTACTCCCTTGCTAATGTCACCCAGAATTTGGTCGACGGGATGATCCCTTTGAATCATCGCTCGAACTTGGGTTGGAGGTGCTGGTTGCGTTTCTTCCTCCATTACTTGATCATCTTGTGCTCCCCCTTGATCATGCGCCTCCACTTGAGGTACCTGTTCGTCATCTTGGGTTGGGGAATGCACCATAGTTGAGGAAGAAGGTTGATCTTGCTCCAAGTGTTCCTGTGGTCGCACATCACCAATCGCCATGGTGCGCATAGCGGTCGTTGGAACATCTTCTTCATCTACATCACAATCAAAAGCAACAACTTGCTTTCTTGGAGAGCCATTAGTCTCATCAAATACAACGTCGCTAGAGACTTCAACCAAACCCGATGATTTGTTGAAGACTCTATACGCCTTTGTATTTGAGTCATAACCTAACAAAAACCCTTCTACTGCTTTGGGAGCAAACTTAGAATTTCTACCTTTCTTCACTAGAATGTAGCACTTGCTCCCAAATACACGAAAGTAAGATACATTGGGTTTGTTACCGGTTAGCAGCTCATACGAAGTCTTCTTGAGGAGGCGGTGAAGGTAGACCCTGTTGATGGCATGGCAAGCCGTGTTCACGGCTTCCGACCAAAAACGCTCGGGGGTCTTGAATTCTCCAAGCATTGTCCTTGCCATATCGATTAGCGTCCTGTTCTTCCTCTCTACCACACCATTTTGCTGTGGTGTGTAGGGAGCGGAGAACTCGTGCTTGATCCCTTCCTCCTCAAGGAACTCCTCCACTTGAAGGTTCTTGAACTCGGACCCGTTGTCGCTCCTTATCTTCTTCACCTTGAGCTCAAACTCATTTTGAGCTCTCCCGAGGAAACGCTTGAGGGTCCCTTGGGTTTCAGACTTATCCTGCAAAAAGAACACCCAAGTGAAGCGGGAAAAGTCATCAACAATAACTAGACCATACTTACTCCCTCCTATGCTCAGATAGGCGACGGGTCCGAAGAGGTCCATATGCAGCAGCTCCAGAGGTCTTGAAGTGGTCATCACATTCTTGCTGTGATGTGCTCCTCCCACTTGTTTACCTGCTTGACAAGCTGCACAAGGTCTATCTTTTTCGAATTGAACGTTAGTCAAACCTATCACGTGTTCTCCCTTTAGAAGCTTGTGAAGGTTCTTCATCCCCACATGTGCTAAGCGGCGATGCCACAGCCAGCCCATGTTAGTCTTAGCTATTAAGCATGCATCTAGACCGGCTTCTTCTTTTGCAAAATCAACTAAATAAAGTTTGTCGTCTAATACACCCTTAAAAGCTAGTGAACCATCACTTCTTCTAAAGACAGACACATCTACATTTGTAAATAGACAGTTATATCCCATATTGCATAATTGACTAACAGATAGTAAATTATATCCCAGAGACTCAACTAAAAACACATTAGAAATTGAGTGCTCATTTGAGATTGCAATTTTACCTAACCCTTTTACCTTGCCTTGATTCCCATCACCGAATATAATTGAATCTTGGGAATCCTTATTCTTGACGTAGGAGGTGAACATCTTCTTCTCCCCTGTCATATGGTTTGTGCATCCGCTGTCGATAATCCAGCTTGAACCCCCGGAAGCATAAACCTGCAAGGCAAATTTAGGCTTGGGACTTAGGTACCCAACTCTTGTTGGGTCCTATAAGGTTAGTCACAATTTCCTTAGGGACCCAAATGCAAGTTTTATCACCCTTGCATTTTGCCCCTAACTTCCTAGCAATTACCTTTCTATCCTTTCTACAAATTGCAAAGGAAGCATTCAAAGCATGATATATTGTAGAAGGCTCATTAACTTTCCTAGGAATATTAACAACATTTCTCCTAGGCATATTATGAACAAGATCCCTTCTATCAACATTTCTATCATGCACATATGAAGAACTAGAAGCAAACATAGCATGAGAAAAATCATCGTACGCATTATAACTCCTATAAGCATTTCTAGTTTGTCTCCTATCATGATACAAAAAGGCATGGTTCTTTTTAGCACTAGTAGCCATAGGGGCCTTCCCTTTCTCCTTAGCGGGAATGGGAACCTTATGGCTTGTTAAGTTCTTGGCTTCCCTCTTGAAGCCATGTCCATCCTTAATTGAGGGGTGTCTACCGATCGTGTAGGCATCCCTTGCAAATTTTAGTTTATCAAATTCATTCTTGCTAGTCTTAAGTTGGGCATTAAGACTAGCCAATTCCTCAGTTAATTTAGAAATTGAAACTAAATGATCACTACAAGCATCAACATCGAAATCTTTACACCTAGTGCAAATCTCAACATGTTCTACACAAGAATTAGATTTACTAGCTACTCCTAGTTTAGCATTTAAGTCATCATTAACACTCTTTAAAGTAGCAATGGTTTCATGACAAGAAGATAGTTCACTAGAAAGCACTTCATTTTTTTTAACTTCTAAAGCATAAGATTTTTGTGCCTCTACAAATTTGTCATGCTCTTCATACAAAAGGTCCTCTTGTTTTTCTAAGAGTCTATCTTTTTCATTCAAGGCATCAATCAATTCATTAATTTTATCTACTTTAGTTATATCCAATCCCTTGAACAAACTAGAGTAATCTATTTCATCATCACTAGACTCATCATCACTGGAAGAATCATAAGTGACATTGTTTTGATTACATACCTTCTTCTCCCTTGCCATAAGGCATGTGTGACGCTCGTTGGGGAAGAGGGATGACTTGTTGAAGGCAGTGGTGGCGAGTCCTTCATTGTCGGAGTCGGGGGAGGAGCAATCCGAATCCCACTCCTTTCCGATATGTGCCTCGCCCTTGGCCTTCTTGTAATGCTTCTTCTTTTCCCTCTTGCTCCCGTGTTCCTGGTCACTATCATTGTCGGGACAGTTAGCAATAAAATGACCAAGCTTACCGCATTTGAAGCATGATCGCTTTCCCTTGGTCTTAGTCTTGCTTGGCTGTCCCTTGCGACCCTTTAGTGCCGTCTTGAATCTTTTGATGATGAGGGCCATCTCTTCATCATTAAGACCGACCGCCTCAATTTGCGCCACCTTGCTGGGTAGCGCCTCCTTGCTCCTTGTTGCCTTGAGAGCAATGGGTTGAGGCTCATGGATTGGGCCATTCAACGCGTCGTCCACGTACCTAGCCTCCTTGATCATCATTCGCCCGCTTACAAATTTTCCAAGAATTTCTTCGGGCGACATCTTGATGTACCTAGGATTTTCACGAATATTGTTCACCAAGTGAGGATCAAGAACGGTAAATGACCTTAGCATTAGGCGGACGACGTCGTGATCCGTCCATCGCGTGCTTCCGTAGCTCCTTATTTTGTTGATAAGGATCTTGAGCTGGTTGTATGTTTGTGTCGGCTCCTCGCCCCTTATCATCGCGAATCGTCCGAGCTCGCCTTCCACCAACTCCATCTTGGTGAGTAAGGTGACATCATTCCCCTCATGAGAGATCTTGAGGGTGTCCCAAATCTGCTTGGCATTGTCCAAGCCGCTCACCTTGTGATACTCGTCCCTGCACAAAGAGGCTAGCAACACAGTAGTAGCTTGTGCATTTTTATGGATCTGTTCATTAATAAACGAAGGGCTATCCGAGCTATCAAATTTCATTCCACTTTCCACAATCTCCCAAATGCTTGGATGGAGAGAAAATAGGTGAGTACGCATTTTGTGACTCCAAAATCCGTAGTCCTCTCCATCAAAGTGAGGAGGCTTGCCAAGTGGAATGGGGAGCAAATGAGCATTTGAGCTATGCGGAATGCGCGAATAATCAAAAGAAAAGTTTGAGTTAACCGTCTTTTGTTTGTCATAGTCGTTGTCGTCGTTGTCCTTTTGGGAAGAGGAAGATTCGTCGCTGTCGTCGTAGTAGACGATCTCCTTGATGCGCCTTGTCTTCTTCTTCTTCCCTTCCTTCCGTCTATGGCCCGAGCCGGAGTCGGTAGGCTTGTCATCTTTGGGCTCGTTGACGAAGGACTCCTTCTCCTTATCGTTGATCACGATTCCCTTCCCCTTAGGATCCATCTCTTCGGGCGGTTAGTCCCTTTCTTGAAGAGAACTCCTCTGATACCAATTGAGAGCACCTAGAGGGGGGGGGGGTGAATAGGTGATCCTGTAAAACTTGAAAACTTAAGCCACAAAAACTTGTTAAGCGTTAGCACAGTTAATGCCAAGTGGCTAGAGCGAAGATCTTGCACAATATGATAATCACAAAGAGTTCAACACAGAGAAGACACAGTGATTTATCCCGTGGTTCGGCCAAGTACAAAACTTGCCTACTCCACGTTGTGGCGTCCCAACGGACGAGAGTTGCACTCAACTCCTCTCAAGCGGTCCAAAGACCCACTTGAATACCACGGTGTTTTGCTTGCTTTTTCTCAATCCCGTTTGCGAGGAATCTCCACAACTTGGAGCCTCTCGCCCTTACAATTGAAGTTCACAAAGAAACACAGAGCAAAGAGGGGGATGAGCAACGCACACAAGACTTCAAAAGATCAGAGCAACAACACGCACACAAGTAGCAACAAGAGCTCGCAACACAACTCAAAGAGTTCACAACTCCACAAGAGCTCTATATGCTATCACAATGAAACGAATGCGCGAGATCGATGTCTTGGTGCTTAGGAATGTCGTAGGAATGCTTGGTGTTCTCCTCCATGCGCCTAGGGGTCCCTTTTATAGCCCCAAGGCAGCTAGGAGCCGTTGAGAACAAATCTGGAAGGCCATCCTTGCCTTCTGTCGTCGGGCGCACCGGACAGTCCGGTGCACACCGGACACTGTCCGGTGCCCGATTTATTTCCATACACAGCGCAGCCGACCGTTGCCGATCGTTTAAGATCTGGGAGCCGTTGGCGCACCGGACATGTCCGGTGCACACCGGACAGTCCGGTGCCCCCTTCCGACCGTTGGCTCGGCCACGTGTCTCGCGCAGATCGCGCGGCCGACCGTTGGCCCGGCTGATCGTTGGCTCACCGGACAGTCCGGTGAATTATAGCCGTACGCCGTCGGCGAATTCCCGAGAGCGGCCTCTTTACGCTGAGTCAGTCTGGCGCACCGGACACTGTCCGGTGCACCACCGGACAGTCCGGTGCCCCAGACCGAAACAGCCTTTTGGCTGTACACAGCCAACTCTTTTCTTTTCTTCTTCTCTCTGTTTCTAACACTTAGACAAGTATATTAGTACACAAAACCAATGTACTAAGGCTTAGAAACATACCTTTACTTGTGATTTGCACTTTGTTCATCCATGGGCATAGATTCACATTTAAGCACTTGTGTTTGCACTCAATCACCAAAATACTTAGAAATGGCCCAAAGGCACATTTCCCTTTCAACGAGTCAAAGTATCAAGGATCTTGATAGGATACTCAGTATAAGTCAGATCATCTTGAACACTAAGATCCTCCATAGGTACCTGCGCTTCGGGTACCCTTAGACACTTCTTCAACTAGGATACATGAAAGACAACATGCACATCCGCAAGATGATCGGGTAGTTCCAGTTGGTAAGCAACTCCCCCCGCTCACTTTAGGATCAAGAAGGGCCCAATAAAGTGAGGGAACAACTTCCCTTTCACTTTAAACCTCCGCATACCCCGGATCGGTGACACCTTCGGATACACATGATCACCCTCCTTAAACTCTAACTGCCTTCTCCAGGTATCTACATAGCTTTTCTGTCTTGACTGTGCAGTTCTCAAGTTCTCCCTTATCAACCGTACTTATTCCTCTGCCTCTTGTATAATTTCTGGCCTAAAGAACTGCCTTTCACCAGTTTGATCCCAATATAGAGGAGTCCTGCATTTTCTGCCATATAAAGCTTCAAATGGGAACATCTTCAAATTGGCCTGGTAACTGTTATTGTAAGAGAACTCCGCATAGGGCAAACTTTTATCCCAACTGCCACCATGTTTAAGAGTACATACTCTTAGCATATCTTCTAGTACTTGGTTGGTTCTCTCTGTCTGCCGATCAGTTTGATGATGGTAGGCCGAACTGGAATTTAGTCTTGTATCCAAGCATTCATGCAACTTCTGCCAAAACCGAGAAGTAAACTGAGATCCTCGATCTAACACGATCTTCTTAGGCACACCGTGTAGACAAACTATCCGTGCCATGTACAACTCTGCTAGCCTGGCTCCTGAATATGTGGTCTTCACTAGGATAAAGTGGGCTATTTTAGTTAGCCTATCCACAATCACCCAAATAGAGTCGTACCTAGTAATTGTGCGGGGTAGACCTACGATGAAGTCCATACCAATTTCTTCCCACTTCCATTTAGGTATCTTAAGCGGGTGAAGCAAACCAGCAGGTCTCTGATGTTCAGCTTTCAACCTCTAGCAAACGTCACACAATGCTACATGAAAGGGAAATAGGGTCAAACCTTTTCCTAAATGATTTTTGTGGTTGAATTGCCAAACACAAATAATTGGACTAACTAGTTTGCCCTAGATTATAAGTTCTACAGGTGCTAAAGGTTCAACACAAACCAATAAAAAGATCCAAGTTAGGGTTCAAAAAGAAAGGAGCAAAAGAAACCAAAGGCTGCCCTTGTCTGGCACACCAGACAGTCTCCGGTGCACCAGGGTGGATCAACTCGAACTCGCCACCTTCGAGTTTCTGGAAAAGCCACTCTGCTATAATTCACCGGACTGTCCGGTGTGGCACCAGACTGTCCGGTGTGCCAGCGGAGCAACGGCTACAGTGCAACGGTCGACTCCAACGGAAACCTGTAAAAGCGCTACAGTGCGTGAATAGTGCGTGCAGAGTCAGAGCAGCACCAGAAGGCGCACCGAATAGTGAATAGTGACTGTCCGGTGCACCACCGGACTGTCCGGTGGCCCAGGCTGTCAGGGCTCCAACGGTCGAACCCTAACGGTTGGATGACATGGCTAGGGCATCGAACAGTGTCCGGTGGCGCACCGGACTGTCCGGTGCGCCCATCGACAGCAGCCCAACCCCAACGGTTGGTTTGGTGGTTGGGGCTATAAATACCCCCAACCACCACCACTTCAAGGTATCCAAGTTTTCAGCCATTGCATTCAATACAAGAGCTCTAGACTTCACTCCAAGACACAAATAAGAGATCAAATCCTCTCCCAAGTCCAAAATCACTCCAAACAATTAGTGACTAGTGAGAGAGAGATTTTCGTGTTCATTTGAGTTCTTGTCGCTTGGATCGCTTTTCTTCTTCCCCATTCTTGTTCTCAACACCTTTGTAATCAAAGCAAGAGACACCAAGTTGTGGTGGTCCTTGTAGGGTCTAAGTGACCCAATTGATTGAGGAGAAAAGCTCACTCGGTCTAGGTGACCGTTTGAGAGAGGGAAAGGGTTGAAAGAGACCCGGTCTTTGTGACCACCTCAACGGGGAGTAGGTTTGCAAGAACTGAACCTCGGTAAAATAAATCACTGTGTCATCCGCTTTCATTTGCTTGTGATTTGTTTTTGCCCTCTCTTTCGGACTCGGTTACATTTCTAACGCTAACCCCAGCTTGTAGTTGTGCTTAAAGTTTATAAATTTCAGATTTGCCTATTCACCCCCCTCTAGGCGACTTTCAATTGGTATCAGAGCCCGGTACTTCATTAGAGTCTAACCATTCGAAGTGATGTCGGGAGGATCCGCCAAGAGGGAGATCAGGACCGGCGGCGACAAGTCCACAAGCTCGGGGAGAACACACTCGAGGGAGTCCAGCCACAAGCACAAGGAGGAATCCTCTTCCTCCATCAAGACATAACGGAGAGGTGACAAGAAGAAGAAAATGAAGAAACTGGTCTACTATGAGACCAACTCTTCGTCACCCTCCACCTCCAGCTCCGAATCAGCATCCGCCACTTCTAAGCACCATGAGCGCAAGAAGTATAGTAAGAAGCCCCTCCGCTATCCTCGCATTTCCAAACGTACTCCATTACTTTCCGTCCCATTAGGCAAACCACCGGTTTTTGACGGTGAAGATTATTCTATGTGGAGTGATAAAATGAGGCATCACCTAACCTCACTCCACAAAAGCATATGGGACATTGTTGAGTATGGAGTGCCGGTACCGAAGGTAGGGGACAAGGACTACGATTCAGAGGAGGTCGACCAAATCCGGCACTTCCACTCCCAAGCCACTACTATACTCCGCGCTTCTCTAAGTCGAGAGGAGTATAATAAGGTGCAAGGGCTGAAGAGTGCCAAAGAGATTTGGGACGTGCTCAAGACCGCGCACGAAGGAGATGAGGTGACCAAGATCACCAAGCGGGAAACGATCGAGGGGGAGCTCGATCGATTCATGCTCAACCATGGAGAAGAGCCACAAGCCATGTACAACCGGCTCAAGACCTTGGTAAACCAAGTGCGCAACCTCGGGAGCACAAAATGGGATGACCATGAAATGGTCAAGGTTATTCTAAGATCACTTGTTTTTCTTAATCCTACACAAGTTCAATTAATTCATGGTGATCCTAGATACAAGCTAATGTCTCCCGAGAAGGTTATAGGAAAGTTTGTTAGCTTTGAATTGATGATCAAAGGCTCCAAACAAATTATTGAGCGAGGCGCCACCTCCACACCCGAAGTGCAACCCGTCGCATTCAAAGAAACGGAGGAGAAGAAAGAAGAGTCTACATCAAGTAGGCTCCCCATCGACGCCTCCAAGCTCGACAACGAGGAAATGGCGCTCATCATCAAGAGCTTCCGCCAAATCCTCAAGCAAAGGACGGGGCAGGATTACAAGCCCCACTCCAAGAAAGTTTGCTACAAGTGTGGTAAGCTCGGTCACTTTATTGCAAAATGTCCTATGTCAAGTGATAGTGACAGGGGCGACAACAAGGGAAGAAGGAAAGAAGGAAAGAAAAGAAGAAGTACTACAAGAAGAAGGGCGGCGATGCCCACGTGTGTCGGGAATGAGACTCCGATGAGAGCTCCAACGACTCCTCCTCCGACGAGGACGCCGCCAACATCGCCATCAACAAAGGTCTCCTCTTCCCTAACGTCGGCCATAAGTGCCTCATGGCAAAGGATGGCAAAAGAAGGTAAAATCTAGAGCCTCAAAATATGCGACATCTAGTGATGACGATAACTCTAGTGATGATGAAGATAGTTTGCTTGCACTTTTTGCCAACCTAAACATGCAACAAAAGGAAAAATTAAATGAATTGATAGGTGCCATTCATGAGAAGGATGAACTCTTGGATAGCCAAGAGGACTTCCTTATTAAGGAAAATAAAAAACATGTTAAGGTGAAAAATGCTTATGCTCAGGAGGTAGAGAAATGTGAACAATTGACTAGTGAGCTTAGCATTTGCCATGACACTATCTCTAACCTTAGAATTGAAAATGCCAAATTAATTGCTAAGGTTGAAAAATTAAATGTTTGTGACGATTCTCTTGTCAACCTTAAAAATGAAAATGCTAATTTAATTGCTAAGATTGACAAGTTGAATGAATCACTTTCTAGCCTTAGGATTGAGAATGATAAATTAATATCTAAGGCTAAAGATTTAAATGTCTGCAATGTTTCTATTTCCAATCTTAGAAATGAGAATGCTATTTTACATGCTAAGATTGATGAATTAAATGCATGCAAACCCTCTACATCTACTGTTGATCATGTTTCCATTTGTACTAGATGTAGAGACATTAATGTTGATGCTATCCATGATCACCTAGCTTTAATTAAACAACAAAATGATCACATAGCTCAACTTAGTGCCAAAATTAAGGATCATGAGATAGAAAATGAAAATTTTAAATTTGCTAGAAGCATGCTCTATAGTGGGAGACGCCGTGGCATTAAGGATGGCATTGGCTTCCAACAAGGAGGCAATGTTAAACTTAATGCCCCTAAGAAATTGTCTAACTTTGTTAAGGGCAAAGCTCCCATGGTTCAGGATAACGAGGGCTATATTTTATATCCTGCTGGTTATCCCGAGCACAAAATTAGGAGAATTCATGCTAGGAAACCTCATAATGTTTCACATCATGCTTTTATGTATAAAAATGAGGCTTCTAGCTCTAGGCAATCAACTCATGTTAAATTGCCTAAAAAGAAATCTCCTATTGCATCAAATGAACCTAATGTTTCATTTAAAACTTTTGATGCTTCATATGTGCTTACTAACAAATCAGGCAAAGTAGTTGCCAAATATGTTGGGGGCAAACACAAGGGCTCCAAGACTTGTGTTTGGGTACCCAAGGTGCTTGTCTCTAATGTCAAAAGACCCAAGACCGTTTGGGTTCCTAACAACAAGGCCTAAACTTGTTTTGTAGGTTTATGCATCCGGGGGATCAAGTTGGATCATTGATAGCGGGTGCACAAACTACATGACAGGGGAGAAAAAGATGTTCTCCTCCTATGAGAAAAACGAAGATCCCCTAAGAGCTATCACATTCGGGGATGGAAATCAAGGTTTGGTCAAAGGACTTGGTAAAATTGCTATATCTCCTGACCATTCTATTTCCAATGTTTTTCTTGTAGATTCTTTAGACTATAACTTGCTTTCAATTTCTCAATTGTGCAAAATGGGTAACAACTGTCTTTTTACAGATATAGGTGTTACTGTCTTTAGAAAAAGTGATGATTCAATAGCATTTAAGGGAGTACTCGAGGGTCAGCTATACTTAATTGATTTCAATAGAGTTGAACTCGATACTTGCTCAATTGCTAAGACTAATATGGGTTGGCTCTGGCATCGCCGACTAGCCCATGTTGGGATGAAGAATCTTCACAAACTTCTAAAGGGAGAACACATTTTGGGACTAACAAATGTTCATTTTGAGAAAGACAGGGTTTGTAGCGCATGTCAAGCAGGGAAGCAAGTTGGTGCCCACCATCCACACAAGAACATCATGACGACCGACAGGCCGCTTGAACTGCTCCACATGGATCTATTCGGCTCGATCGCTTACATAAGCATCGGCGGAAGTAAGTATTGTCTTGTAATTGTGGATGATTATTCTCGCTTCACTTGGGTGTTCTTTTTGCAGGAAAAATCGCAAACCCAAGAGACCTTAAAGGGATTCTTGAGATGGGCTCAAAATGAGTTCGGCTTGAGGATCAAAAAGATTAAAAGCGACAATGGGATGGAGTTCAAGAACTCTCAAATTGAAGGTTTCTTGAGGATGAGGGCATCAAGCATGAGTTCTCTTCTCCCTACACACCTCAACAAAATGGTGTAGTGGAGAGGAAGAATAGAACTCTACTTGACATGGCGAGGACCATGCTTGATGAGTACAAGACATCGGCCCGGTTTTGGGCCGAGGCAATTAACACCGCCTGCTACTCCATCAACCGGCTCTACCTTCACCGAATCCTCAAGAAGACATCTTATGAACTCCTAACCGGTAAAAAGCCCAATGTATCATATTTTAGAGTCTTTGGTAGCAAATGTTTTATTCTTGTTAAAAGAGTTAGAAAATCTAAATTTGCTCCTAAGGCTGTAGAAGGCTTTTTACTTGGTTATGACTCAAACACAAGGGCATATAGAGTCTTTAACAAGTCCACTGGACTAGTTGAAGTATCTTGTGACATTGTGTTTGATGAGAAATGGCTCTCAAGTAGAGCAAGTTGATCTTAATGATCTAGATGATGAAGAGGCTCCGTGCGTCGCACTAAGGAACATGTCCATTGGGGATGTGTGTCCTAAGGAATCTGAAGAGCCTCCACAAGCACAAGATCAACCATCATCTTCAAATCAAGCATCTCCACCAACTCAAGATGAGGATCAAGCTCAAGATGATGAAAATGAAGATCAAGAAGAGCCACCTTAAAAGGAGGACAATGATCAAGGGGGAGATGCCAATGATCAAGACAAGAAAGATGATCAGGGTCCAAGATTGCCTCACCCAAGAGTCCACCAAGCGATACAACGAGATCACCCCGTGAACTCCATCCTCGGCGATATTCATAAGGGGGTAACAACTCGATCTCGAGTCGCTCACTTTTGTGAACATTACTCTTTTGTGTCTTCTATTGAGCCATACAGGGTGGAAGATGCATTAAGACGTTCGGATTGGGTGTTGGCAATGCAAGAGAAACTCAACAACTTCACGAGGAATGAGGTATGGCATCTTGTTCCACATCCTAATCAAAATGTTGTAGGAACCAAGTGGGTCTTCCACAACAAGCAAGATGAGCATGGTGTGGTGATAAGGAACAAAGCCCGACTTGTGGCCAAGGGATACTCACAAGTCGAAGGTTTGGATTTCAGTGAAACCTATGCACCCGTAGCTAGGCTTGAGTCAATTCGTATATTACTTGCCTATGCTACTTACCATGGCTTTAAGCTTTATTGAATGGACGTGAAAAGTGCCTTCCTCAATGGACTAATCAAGGAAGAGGTCTATGTTGAGCAACCTCCCAGGTTTGAAGATAGTGAGTACCCTAACCATGTGTATAAACTCTCTAAGGCGCTTTATGGGTTCAAGCAAGCCCCAAGAGCATGGTATGAATGCCTAAGAGATATCCTTATCACTAATGGCTTCAAAGTGGTAAAGCCGATCCTACTCTCTTTACTAAAACTATTGTGAATGATTTGTTTGTATGCCAAATTTATGTTGATGATATCATATTTGGGTCTACTAACAAATCTACTTGTGAAGAGTTTAATAGGATAATGATTCAAAAATTCGAGATGTCTATGATGGGGGAGTTGAAGTATTTCTTAAGATTTCAAGTCAAGCAACTCCAAGAGGGCACCTTCATCAGCCAAACCAAGTATATTCAAGACATACTCACCAAGTTTGGAATGAAGGATGCGAAACCCATCAAGACACCCATGGGAACCAATGGGCATCTTGACCTCGACACGGGAGGTAAATCCGTAGATCAAAAGGTATACCGGTCGATGATAGGATCTTTACTCTATTTATGTGCATCTCGATCGGATATTATGCTTTCCATATGCATGTGTGCAATATTCCAAGCCGATCCTAAGGAAGTTCACCTTAGGGCCGTGAAAAGAATCTTGAGATATTTAGTTCATACACCTAAGTTTGGTCTTTGGTACACCAAGGGATCCACCTTTGATTTGATAGGATATTCAGATGCTGATTGGGTGGGGTGTAAAATTGATAGGAAGAGCACATCAGGGACTTGTCAGTTCTTGGGAAGATCCCTGGTGTCTTGGGCCTCAAAGAAACAAAATTTAGTAGCTCTTTCTACCGCCAAAGCTGAGTACATTGCCGCAGGCCATTGTTGCGCGCAATTGCTTTGGATGAGGCAAACCCTTAGGGACTATGGCTACAAATTAACCAAAGTCCCTCTCCTATGTGATAATGAGAGTGCAATCCGCATGGCGGATAATCCCGTTGAGCATAGCCGCACTAAGCACATAGCCATTCGGTATTAGTTTTTGAGGGATCACCAACAAAGGGGGGATATCGAGATTGCTTATGTTAGCACCAAAGAACAATTAGCCGATATATTTACCAAACCATTAGATGAGAAAACCTTTACCAAACTTAGGAATGAGCTAAACATTCTTGATTCTCGGAATTTTGATTGATACTTTGCACACATAGCTCATTTACGTACCTTTGATCATATTTCCTTCATGTGCTATGACTAATGTGTTTTCAAGTAAATTCTTATGCTAAGTCATAGATTGAAAGGGAAATGGAGTTTTCGGCGAAGACAAGGCTTCCACTCCACTCCATCATATTATTTACCCTTCGCCGTAACTCCGCATCGCTCTCCACTTTGGTATACTCTTCACTCATATTCATTTGTACCATTTGGGAGAAAGTAAAAGGGCTCTAAAGACTCCGTTTTTGGCGATTAATGCCAAAGGGGGAGAGAGTATTAGCCCAAAGCAAAAGAACCGCACCACCATGCCAATTTCAAAAAATTTCAAGATAAAGGTTTTAATGTTTTTCAATTGGTATCTTTCAAATTAGTATTCCTCTAAGAAATTATATCTCATTTGGTATCTATATTTTAAGGGGGGGTTTCAAAAAATTAGTATCTAAAATATTTGATCTTCTTTCAAATTGCTAAAACCCTCTTGAACACTAAGAGGAGAATTTCATTAAGGGGGGAATTTTGTTAAGTCAAAGGAAAGGCATTTGAAATAGGGGGGGGATTTCAAATCTTGAAAATGCTTCTCGAAATCTTATTCATATACCTTTGACTATTTGCAAAAAGACTTTGAATAGAATTTCCAAAAGAATTTGCAAAAACAAAACAAGTGGTGCAAGCGTGGTCCAAAATGTTAAAAGAAAGAAATCAATCCATGCATATCTTATGAAAGTTTAAATTAGTTTAATTCCAAGCAACCTTTGCACTTACCTTATGCAAACTAGTTCAATTCTGCACTTATATATTTGCTTTGGTTTGTGTTGGCATCAATCACCAAAAAGGGAGAGATTGAAAGGGAAATAGGGTCAAACCTTTTCATAAATGATTTTTGTGGTTGAATTGCCAAACACAAATAATTGGACTAACTAGTTTGCCCTAGATTATAAGTTCTACAGGTGCCAAAGGTTCAACACAAACCAATAAAAAGATCCAAGTTAGGGTTCAAAAAGAAAGGAGCAAAAGAAACCAAAGGCTGCCCTTGTCTGGCACACCAGACAGTCTCCGGTGCACCAGGGTGGATCAACTCGAACTCGCCACCTTCGAGTTTCTGGAAAAGCCACTCTGCTATAATTCACCAGACTGTCCGGTGTGGCACCAGACTGTCCGGTGTGCCAGCGGAGCAACGGCTACAGCGCAACGGTCGACTCCAACGGAAACCTGTAAAAGCGCTACAGTGCGTGAATAGTGCGTGCAGAGTCAGAGCAGCACCAGAAGGCGCACCGAATAGTGAATAGTGACTGTCCGGTGCACCACCGGACTGTCCGGTGGCCCAGGCTGTCAGGGCTCCAACGGTCGAACCCTAACGGTTGGATGACATGGCTAGGGCATCGAACAGTGTCCGGTGGCGCACCGGACTGTCCGGTGCGCCCATCGACAGCAGCCCAACCCCAACGGTTGGTTTGGTGTTTGGGGCTATAAATACCCCCAACCACCACCACTTCAAGGTATCCAAGTTTTCAGCCATTGCATTCAATACAAGAGCTCTAGACTTCAGTCCAAGACACAAATAAGAGATCAAATCCTGTCCCAAGTCCAAAATCACTCCAAACAATTAGTGACTAGTGAGAGAGAAATTTTTCATGTTCATTTGAGTTCTTGTCGCTTGGATCGCTTTTCTTCTTCCCCATTCTTGTTCTCAACACCTTTGTAATCAAAGCAAGAGACACCAAGTTGTGGTGGTCCTTGTGGGGTCTAAGTGACCCAATTGATTGAGGCGAAAAGCTCACTCGGTCTAGGTGACCGTTTGAGAGAGGGAAAGGGTTGAAAGAAACCTGGTCTTTATGACCACCTCAACGGGGAGTAGGTTTGCAAAAACTGAACCTAGGTAAAACAAATCACCGTGTCATCCGCTTTCATTTGCTTGTGATTTGTTTTCGCCCTCTCTTTCGGACTCGGTTACATTTCTAACGCTAACCCTGGCTTGTAGTTGTGCTTAAAGTTTATAAATTTCAGATTTGCCTATTCACCCCCCTCTAGGTGACTTTCACTACATGTGAAGCAACATCCTTCTTTATCCCATACCACCAATATTTTTGCTTCAGGTCTTGGTACATCTTGGTACTACCCGGATGGATGGAGTAAGCTGAGTCATGTGCTTCCTTCAATATGGTCTCACGAAGACTATCAATCTCAGGAACACAAATCATGTTCTTGAACTAGATTGTTCCTTGATCATCCTCCGTGAAGTCTGACCCTCTGTCTTCTACCAAAAGATCTCTGATCTCTTGAATCTTGGCATCTCCAACCTGACCTTTACGTATTTCTTGTTCTAAGGTAGGTTCCACTTCTATGGTAATTCCTTCAGTATGAGAAACTATCCCCAGATTGAGCTTCTCAAAGTCTTCTACTAACTCATCGGGTAACTGGGCTACAATAGCTGCATGAACATGCTCCTTCCGACTTAGGGCATCTGCAACCAGATTCGCCTTGCCCAGATGATAGTGAATCTCCAAGTCATAATCTTTGATGAGCTCCAACCAGCGGCGTTGTCTAAGGTTGAGATCCTTCTGAGTGAAGATATACTTTAAGCTCTTATGATCAGTGTAGACTTGGCACTTAGTTGCCATTATATAATGCGTCCAAATCTTGAGAGCATGCACTACGGCTGCTAGTCCTAAGTCATGAGTAGGGTAGTTCAACTCATGTCTCCACAACTGGAGAGATGTGTAGGTGATGACATGTCCTTCTTGCATAAGAACGCATCTCAAGCTCTGGCAGCAAGCATCACAATATATGTCAAATCCCTTCTGCAAATCTAGCATAATCAACACTGGGGGTAACATCAATTTAAACCTCAATTGATTGAAACTCTCTTGGCATTCATGAGTCCACTTAAACCCTTTCCCCTTCTCCAATATTGAGGTCATAGGCTTCGCTATCTTGGAGAATTCTTCAATAAAACGTCGGTAATAACCCGCGAGTCCCTAGAAACTCCGGACCTCAGTGACTGTTTTTGGTATCTTCAACCACTATCTTCGTTACTTTAACCGGATCCACAAAGATTCCACCTTTTGAAATGATATGCCCAAGGAATGGTACTTCATCAAGCCAGAACTCACACTTGCTAAATTTGGCATAGAGTTGATTATCCCTCAGCTTCTGTAGTACCAATCATAGATGTTCCTCATGATCAACATCATTCTTGGAATAGATCAGAATATCGTCAATGAATACCACGGCGAACCTATCAAGATACTCCATGAGCACCTTGTTCATCAGATTCATGAAGTAGGTTAGGGCATTAGTTAAGCCAAACAACATGACTGTGAACTCATATAGACCATATCAGGTAGAGAAAGCCGTCTTGGGAATGTCAGAAGGCCTAATCTTCATTTGATGGTATCCCGATCTGAGATCAATTTTAGAGAAGACCCTAGCACCTCTGATTTGATCAAATAAATCTTCAATACAAGGTAAAGGATACTTGTTCTTAATTGTGACATCATTAAGTGATCTATAATCCACATACATCCTTTGTGAACCATCTTTCTTCTGTACAAATAGAACCAGTGCTCCCCAAGGTGAGGAACTCGGACGAATGTACCCTGCCTCTTGCAACTCTGTTAATTGTTTCTTAAGTTCTTTTAATTATTCCACTGACATCCTATATGGCATTTTTGAAATAGGAGCGGTTCCATGTAAGAGATCAATGACAAATTCAACTTCCCTATCTAGTGGCATCCCTGGTAACTCCTCTGGAAAGACATCTAGAAAGTCTCTAACCACACGGATGTTTCTGCCCACAAATTTTCCATCTACTAGATATATGGTGCGTCGGGTAGAAGCGGTTATGGTAATCTTGACTTTGAATCTGATGAGGACATCACTCCCATGGATTCAAACAACACTCCCCTAGTTGATGTTCAAGGTCCGATTACTCGCTCACACGCAAGACAATTGAATTCGCAGGTGAGCTCGTTCCTATGTACTTATTCTTGTGCATTTGAGAATAGTGTGCTACCTAATGAATTAATTGTACTTAGGAATGAAGGAAAGGACCAGCAAGGACATGGTGAAGGACTTGGAGGCGTGGAAGGCCAGCAAAGAACGTTCGGATCGAGGTGGAGGCCCATAATCTGTCTCGGTGCTGCGACACCGTAACTTGGGCTTTGGGCCGTGTATCTTTGTTGAGCCCATTAGGGCGCGTCCAGGGAAAGAGTCACGCTCCTAACCCTTATATAATCAATAGCCGCCACCACATTAGGGCTCAGGTTTTGCTTAAGTCATTCTGTCGAGAACAATTTGCCGCTCGATCGGTTTGTGAGACCCCAACTTGTGAGCTTAATCATTCGTCCGCAATATTCCAGATTGTGTTCTTTCTTGTTCTTGATTGTGTCTTCTTAGGAAGGAATTAGCCCTCGTGGCGAGGTCAATCGCGCAGTGCACGGTTGATAACGAGAGGAGAAGTGGTGTTGCGATTGCAGGGTTCTAGTTGTGTTGATTGGAAGCCTGATCGTTTGTGTGACATCTCCACCAAATCGAAAGTTACCCCTCCTGATGAAAGATCCATAACCCACGTCCCCATTAAGTGATAAATATGTTCAAGATTATTATGCTGAGCTTCAGAAGGGATTGCAGCGTTGTGGGATAGTAGAGGGACATGAGGACACTCTTTGCCATTTTTATTCAGGTTTGCGGTGTGACATTCAGGACATTGTGGATTACAAAGAATTTAACACTGTCAACAAGTTGTTCTAGTTTGCTATGCTTGCAGAGAAGGAATTGCAGGGACGCCAACATCGACCTAGGGCTACTTTTGGCGCCTCCTCTACATCACGGACGCCCACACCTGCCTCGAGCCATACACCTTCGACCACCCCAGCGTCCACGCGACCTGCTGCACATGTTGGTAAACTTCCTTTGCAGGTACCCGCCAAGAAACAGAATTCACCAGCACCTGCAGCACCTTCCAGTGTTCATTCTTCGGGTATTGTTTGCCACCATTGTCATGGGATTGGTCACGTGAAGAAGGATTGCCCGAGTCAGCGAACATACATTGCTACGGATGATGGCTACATTAGTGCTTCTGATGGTGAGGATGACGATGATGATTCTAGTGATGTTGCTGCTAATGATGATGTCATGCTTGGTGTTGATGCTACAGTGAACCTTTGAAGCATCATGGTGCAGCGTGTTCTTAGTTCTCATCCTGAATCATCAGAGAAGCAGCAACGCCATAATTTGTTCCAGACTTTCTTCGCCATCGAGAATCGGCGTGCACGTGTTATTATTGATGGTGGAAGCTGCAATAATTTGGTGAGTTCAGATTTGGTCAAGAAGCTTGGCCTGAAAACATGTCCACGTCCACATCCATACCACATTCAGTGGATCAATGACTCAGGCAAGGTTAAGGTAACACACATGGTACGAGTGCATTTCTCCATTGGTATGTATTCTGATTATGCGGATTGCGATGTAGTACCTATGGAAGCTTGTTCTCTTTTGTTGGGTGGACCTTGGGAATATGATACTGATGCACATCACCGTGGTAGGAGTAATACATATAGTTTTAGGCATAAAGATAAAAATACTTTGCTACCTTTGACTCTTGCTGAAATTGTACAAGCTGATAAAGATAGAGCTGCAAGTACCCATAAGGAACCAACTAATGAGACAGAAATTCAGCAACAAATTAAATTGAAAGCTCCTGTCATGCTTGCTACTAAATCTGATCTTCTTGAAACTCATGCTACTGATGCTAGTTGCTATGCCTTGGTTTGCAAAGATGCTTTCTTTTCAGTTGATGATATTCCTAGCACTTTGCCTGCATCTGTGACTAACCTTTTGCAGCAGTTCGGAGATGTTTTTCCCTCTGAGGTACCTCCAGGACTTCCTCCCATTCGTGGGATTGAGCACCAGATTGATTTGATTCCTGGAGCGAGCTTGCCCAACTGTGCTGCATATCGAGCAAATCCTGAGGAGACTAAGGAGATTCAGCGCCAAGTCCAAGACCTTTTGGACTGCGGGTATGTATGTGAGAGCCTTAGTCCTTGTTCTGTTCCTGTCATTTTGGTTCCAAAGAAATATGGCAGGTGGCGCATGTGTGTAGATTGTAGAGCCATTAACAACATCACTATCCGGTACCATCACTCTATTCCTCGATTAGATGATATGCTTGATGAGTTTAGTGGTTCTAAAATATTTTCTAAGATTGATTTGCGTAGTGGGTACCACCAAATTAGAATGAAATTAGGTGATGGATGGAAAACTGCTTTTAAAACCAAGTTCGGCTTGTATGAGTGGTTAGTGATGCCTTTTGGATTAACTAATGCCCCTAGTACTTTTATGCGTTTGATGAACGAGGTTTTGTGCCCATTTATTGGAAAATTTGTGGTGGTTTATTTTGATGATATCTTGATCTACAGCACTTGTTTATCTGAACATCTTGACCATCTACATGCTGTTTTTGATGCTCTGCGCGCCGCGCGCTTATTTGCTAACCTTGAGAAATGCACCTTTTGCACCGAACGAGTATCGTTTCTTGGCTATGTTGTCACTCCACAGGGTATTGAGGTTGATGAGGCCAAGGTGCAGGCTATTCAGAGTTGGCCAACGCCATTGACACTGACACAAGTGCGGAGTTTTCTTGGACTTGCAGGATTTTATCGTCGTTTCGTGAAGGATTTTAGCACCATCGCTGCCCCATTACATGAGTTGACAAAGAAGGGTGTTTCATTTAATTGGGGGCAGTCACAAGAGGATTCTTTTGCACTTTTAAAATAGAAGCTTACTCACACGCCACTACTCCAACTTCCTGACTTTGGTAAGACTTTTGAACTCGAATGTGATGCAAGTGGAGTTGGCATTGGTGCTGTTTTGATGCAACGAGGTAAACCCGTTGCATATTTTAGTGAAAAATTGAATGGCCCTGTTCTTAATTATTCCACTTATGATAAAGAATTATATGCTCTCATACGATCTTTGCAAACATGGAAACATTATTTGTGGTCTAAGGAATTTGTTATTCATTCTGATCACGAGTCACTTAAGCATCTTCGTAGTCAAACAAATCTGAACCATAGACATGCTAAGTGGGTAGAATTTCTTGAAACTTTTCCTTACATCATTAAACATAAAAAGGGGAATGATAATGTGATTGTCGATGCTTTGTCTAGACGCTATGCTATGTTGTCTCAACTTGATTGTCGTATTTTTGGACTTGAAACAATTAAGGGACAATATGCTTTTGATGATGATTTTAAAGAGGTTGCATTAAATTATAAAGAGGGCCATACATGGAATAAATTTGTGCTAAATGATGGATACTTGTTTAGAGCTAACCGTCTATGCATCCCAGTTGGTTCAGTTCGTCTTTTGTTGTTGCAGGAAGCGCATGGTGGTGGTTTGATGGGTCACTTCGGTGCCAAGAAGACGGAGGTTGTGCTGTCCACACACTTCTTTTAGCCTCGAATGTGGCGTGATATTGAGCGCCTTGTAGCAAGATGCACGACGTGTCAAAAAGCTAAGTCACGATTGAACCCACATGGTTTGTATATGCCTCTTCCTATTCCTTCAGTTCCGTGGGCGGATATTTCTATGGATTTTGTTTTGGGATTGCCTAGGACGAAGAGGGGGAGCGATAGCGTTTTTGTTGTGGTTGATCGTTTTTCTAAGATGGCACATTTTATACCTTGTCACAAAATGGATGATGCCATTCATATTGCTAACCTCTTTTTCAAAGAGATTGTTCGTTTGCATGGTATGCCTTCTACTGTTGTTTCAGATCGTGATGTTAAATTCTTGAGTCATTTTTGGCGTACTCTATGGAACAAATTGGGGACAAAATTGTTGTTTTCTACTACTTGTCATCCCCAAACTGATGGACAAACGGAAGTTGTGAATAGAACATTGTCTGCAATGCTACGAGCAATATTGAAGAAAAACTTGAAAATGTGGGAAGGGTGTTTGCCGCATGTGGAGTTTGCATATAATCGGGCGGAACACTCCACGACCAAGGTAAGTCCTTTTTAGGTAGTGTATGGCTTTAACCCTCGTGCTCCTATTGATCTTTTGCCTCTACCTACTACCGAGCAAGTACATAGTGATGCTAAGAAGCGTGCTGACTTTATTTTGAAACTTCATGCTTCAACTAAAGCCAACATTGAAAAGATGACTGAAAAATATAGAATTGATGGTAGTCAACGTAGAAAACTAGTTAAGCTTGAAGTGGGTGATTTAGTGTGGTTGCACTTGAGAAAAGATAGATTTCCAGAGTTAAGAAAGTCTAAATTGATGCCACGTGCTGCTGGTCCATATAAGATTTTGGAGAAAATAAATGATAATGCATATAAACTTGAGTTGCCTCCCGAGTTCTGGGTTAGTCCTACATTTAACATTGCAGATTTGAAACCGTATTTGGGGGAAGAGGATGAGCTTGAGTCGAGGACGACTCCACTTCAAGAGGGGGAGGATGATGAGGACATCACTCCCATGGATTCAAACAACACTCCCCTAGTTGATGTTCAAGGTCCGATTACTCGCTCACGCACAAGACAATTGAATTCACAGGTGAGCTCGTTCCTATGTTCTTATTCTTGTGCATTTGAGAATAGTGTGCTACCTAATGAATTAATTGTACTTAGGAATTAAGGAAAGGACCAGCAAGGACATGGTGAAGGACTTGGAGGCATGGAAGGCCAGCAAGGACGTTCGGATCAAGGTGGAGGCCCATAATCTGTCTCGGTGCTGCGACACCGTAACTTGGCTTTTGGGCCGTGTATTTTTGTTGAGCCCATTATGGCGCGTCCAGGGAAGGAGTCACACTCCTAACCCTTATATAATCAATAGCCGCCACCACATTAGGGCTCGGGTTTTGCTTAAGTCATTCTGTCGAGAACAGTTCGCCGCTCGATCGGTTTGTGAGACCCCAACTTGTGAGCTTAATCATTCATCCGCAATATTCCAGATTGTGTTCTTTCTTGTTCTTGCTTGTGTCTTTGATTCTCAGGCAGGAATTAGCCCTCGTGGCGAGGTCAATCGCGCAGTGCATGGTTGATAACCAGAGGAGAAGTGGTGCTGCGATTGTGGGGTTCTAGTTGTGTTGATTGGAAGTCGGATCGTCTGTGTGACATCTCCACCAAATCGAAAGTTACCCCTCCTTACGGAAGATCCATAACCCATGTCCCCATTAGAATCTTTCTCCTTTTGGGCTGGTGAGTTCTATGGTTCCCTTAGCACAATGTATGACTGCCTTTGCTTTCCTTAACCATGACATACCAAGAATCAAATTTATATTGCTTTCCTCTAATACTATAGGTATAGACCATAATTCCCTTCCCATAATTGTCAGTGTTAATCTGTGTCATATAATTGGCTTCAATGGGCCCTTTAGGGATAATTACTATCAGTGGTTTTTGCATAGTTTGAAGTGGTAACTCATTGGTGTTGGCATAGCGAGCAGAAATAAACGAATGCGTAGCTCTAGAATCAAATAATATGGCTGCAGGAATTGAATTAATGTAAAACATACCGATAGCGATGTCAGCTCCATCAACAGTAGCATCAACACTGACTTGGTTGACTCTGGAAATGCTGAATCCCTTGCCAGATGTTGGAGTCTGTTGCTTGCTTTGGACATTGCTTTGAGCGGGTATGTTAGGGTTCCTATTCGGATATGCATTAGCGTAGTGTCCAACCTCACCACACTTGAAGCAAGTGGTGATTGTACTATGTCCTGCAAGTCTTGTCGGGGTGCCAGTGGGTGTAGCCTGACGAGTGTGTGGAGTGTGTGGAGTCCCCTGTGGTGCATACTGAGCTGGTAGTTGTCCTCCTCTAGGACAAGCTGGTGTACCCTGGGGCAGAACATAGTGAGGACGGATACTACTGCTCCCCTGCCCCTGGGTGATAGCCTTCCTCTTCATCTCACCTAGTTGAACACGTCTGTGTTCAATAGCTAAAGCCTTATCCAGAAGCCTCTGGAATGATGGAAAGGTGTGAGCAACCAGCTGATACTAAAGTGGCCCAACAAGTCCCTCCATGAAATTCTCCTCCTTTCTTTCATCTTCAGCAACCTCATCTAGAGCATACCTTGATAGATGAATAAATTTGTCACAATATTCACTGACTGACATGTTGCCTTGCGTCAGTGATAAGAATTCCATCTTCTTGATTTTCATCAGGCCAGCACGAATATGGTAGTTTCTGAACTGTGTAGCAAATTTTACCCATGTGATAGTATTGGCAGCATCATGGGTAGCAGTGTAGGAGTCCCACCAGCAGCAGCGGGCTAGTAAGACGACCAGAAGCATAGAGCACGTTCTCCCGATCAGAGCATTGAGCGATATTAAGCATCTTCTCCACTGATTTCAACCAATCATCAGCATGTAACGGATTTGGAGAGCTAGCGAACGTAGGTGGCTTGTGACTCATGAACTCCCGGTGCTTGTCCCGGGGTGGAACTGGTGGTGATGGTGGAGGTAGTGGTGGTTGTTGTTGCCTTTCCCGTCATTCTTGCCTCATTTCTTCTCGCATCTCCTGCCTTTCCTGACGCATCTCCTAGCATTCTTGCTTCATTTGAGCTTGCATTTCATTCATCGTGTTTGTCATCTGTTGTAGCATCTGTATCTGAGCGGCAACCACTGGATCTATCCTAGCCAGTGGAGGATTCAGAGGGTTCATTTCTGGTTGCGGTTGTCTAACAATCCTCCTATTGTGGGGGTTGGCAAGTAGATCGATTCTGCCTCCCTTTCTAGTATTGACCATCTGGGTTAGAAATACATGGTAATATAGAATTGTAGATAAGACGAGAAATTATGAGGCGTGATCTTTTGGGGGTTTTATTAGCTAAGTATATTAGTGTGTCACCTACTAGGACTAATACATTACCATATGGTGGTACATGCTAGAATGCCCTGCTATGCTAATTCAGTCAATCAAAGAAGTGAATGAAGCATTTATTATTAGAACAAACACCCAAACACTTCAGATAGAGAATATATATATTGTCTTAGGTCTCCTATCTCTTTAGGGTGTCTTAGATGTAGGATTCCAAGGTGTGAAATCCTTCTGGTCTTTCTAGAGTAGAAAAGGTAAGAGTAGTCAGAGTAGGACAACAAAAGGTGGGACATGATTAAGATAAGTATAGAAAGAATCAGAGTAAGGTAAGTAGGTAAGGGTTTTGTCCAGTTCTATCTAGGTTTCATCCTACAGTCAACATTTCCTCTGATATCACTTCTGTCACACCCGGATTTAAGGGATAAAGTCGGGTGCGTCTCATATGTGCGCCAAAAAAGAACATCACATATAATGACAAAGTGTATAGAGATAAATGTCACAAATATCATTATTACATAGCAGAAGTATCTTACAAAAATAGATGATAACAAATAAGCAAACTAAATATTATTCCTTGGCACCATAAAGCTGGCTGGGAGACGCCACCGAGGTAAGCTCATATTCCTCGTTGTAGGGCTCCTCTGGGACCACCTGCTCTTCACCTGTGGGGGGGTTATATATCGCAAGCGTAAGCTCTCAAAAGATCATAGCTCAATAAGTTGTGATGAATAATGTGCATGAACTCACCAAAGGTGGGAGCTCATGTGAAATGTAAGGTTGATCAACAAATAATGGTTAAAGCTAGGCATTGCTTTTAATAAGTTGGTCAAATTTTATTAGCAGTTACTAAGTGCAAGTATATACCAAACCAGAATAATAATAGATCAAAATTGATAATAAACCACAATGCGATGCAAATGACCAATTAAATTTAATTCCATAAGTTACTCATGTGAGGGTCTGAGCCGCTCATGACCGTGAGCACGGCTGATATACCAGTTTTACACTCTACAGAGGTTGCACATCTTTACCCACAAGTCATGTTTCCCATCTACCAAGGGGTCATGAATCCCATACACCTCTACCAAGGAAGCAAGGCAGGGTAACACTACGAGGCCTTTACAAAGTTCCACTAGCTTCAGAAAACCCGCTAGATTTCTAGGAAGCGCAATGCAAGGATCCCCCGTCTAGCCGCCATCGTAGCGAAATCAATCCGAGAACCACCCCACATCGACCACTCCCCTACTGCCCTTGCCCCTTTCGGGTAAGGTAGTTCTCCACTAGATTTCCTAATTAGTCAGCCAAGGGCGTCCCATACCACCCTTGTGGTAGCACTATTTTCCCTGGTGGTCGCTCCATGTTCCAATTAAAATCATGATCTTATCATGAACAGTAAATAAAAATTGATAATAATAGCATGATCATGAATAATGTGTATCTTAACACCCAAAACCACATAACCAATAGTAGGTACTGCCCAAAAGTTCAGTGGTAAACAAGGTATAAAGATAGTCAAACTAGGGTGACCTATTGGGTCCCATCAAAATTAACCTATGCAGAGCATAATGATTAACACGAACATTATTGGGTAAATAGAAGTGATCAAGGGCACAACTTGCCTTCAATGAGCTCCTGCTCAGCAGTCTCCACCTCCTGAACACCAGGGTCCTCAGTGGCTTGGTCGTTTACTCGCAACAATACAAACAAGCATAGTATAGGAGAAATTAACATCACACCATGAGAACAGAATACATAATATAATCTACGCATTGTAACAAGATCGTAGGTTCAAGAATCACTAAATTCGGAGATACGGTTATCGAGTTACGATTTTTCGTAGGTTATCGAGTTACGATTTTCCGAAGTTATTAAGTGTTTTGTATAGAATAAATTAAGTATACAATTTTAATCTATATTTTATGGCTAAATAGAGTTACCAAGTGATAAACAATATTAATACAAAATTATTGCAACTGGAATGGATCAAAAAGGAATTAAAATAGATTTTCTATGAATTAAATAAAATTCTGGAATTATTTTTATATCAGAAATTCAATTTCAGTGTAATTTCATAAATTATTAACCTGGTTGGACTGTGGACCTATAACTGTAAAAGCGCAGGGGTCAATTTGTAAGAAACCAGGACCTTTCTGTGCTTATTTTATGTTTGGGCTGGACGGTGGGTTGATTCGGACATTTTTCAGGGGCTCTTTAGCAAAGTGGTCGCCACGAAGGGGTATCACGGGATCTGGACCATCTAGGTTGAGCTCATTGCGAAGCGGCATGCGCCCATGATCCTTGGATCGAAGATCTACGGTTCAAACCCACATGACATTCTAACCACCATATAACATATTGATGGCTCAAAACGTTTCCACCCAGACTCACACCTAGATTAAATCTTGGTTGTTCGTCGAGATTCGACGGATACGCGAAGACCCCCATCACCCCGGCCAGGGACGGCGCCGCTGCGCTCACCACGGCGGAGTTTCACCGGCGAACACACCCACCACCCCAATCAGTCCCAAACTCTAAATTGACTCATGCTAAACCCTGAAGGGAACCTCACGAAGACGCAGAAGACGATTTTACCTTGGTTCACGGCAGTGACAAGGCGGTCCACGACGAGAGTTGGTGCTGTCTGCTAGCAGGGAACTCCAACGAGGAATCGGCCGCTCCAAACCAACGTCCCACAGTCTGCAGTCCGCACGGTTAGATCCACGAGGACCAGAAGTCCGCTCCTGACCATAGCTTACTGCCAACGGTGTGCTATCCTGCTATGTCGACCTCGGCATCGAAGGCGGTGGTGGTTTATGCTTTCCTTCATCTCATGGCTGCGACGACTGTTTTAGGTCATGCGCGAGGGAAGACAGGGAAGATGGGAAAACCGTGGAGGCACCAGAGCTTTATCCTGAACTCCCGTAACGGCCAACCTCGATTCCCCCGGTCACGCACGATGCCGTTGCAACGGCATGGCCGCACGGGAGGAACAACCATGACAAGAGGGGTCCACACGTCGGTGGTAGCCACGGTAGTACTGCGCGCGTGTTTAGTGGCTGCAAGTGGGCCCGACTTGACAGGACAACGCCCAAACGGAGCGCATGGCTTAACTGGGCCACACGACAGGAAAGGTTAAACGTGCCAAAAGCAGAATCGTAAGCCCAATTACGTTAGAGTTTTCTATTTCTTTTTCTTTTTGTTTTATTTCAATTTTCCTTGACCAATTTCAAATTTGGTATTTTGAATTCAAATTTGATTTGCAGATTTCACACAGGTCATATGCATAAATAAAAGTACCAGTTTTAAAGAGATAGATTTATGTATATTTTTCTTTATATTTTATACTCTTCTCTTTTTCTTTTCTTTCTTTTCCCATTTCCATTTTCAAACCCTAATTTCAATTTAGGGTTTAATCCAAATTTCAATATTATTATATTTTTATTAATAATAATATTATTAAATGCACAAACAAACAAACTCCAACATGATGCATGTTTTATTGGAGAATTATGCACTTTAAATATATTCCCTAATAATTCTCATGAATAAAAAGGGCAATACACATAAAGATTTATTCCTCTCTTTTATATTTCAAAGTTGGATATTACAAATCCTAGCCCCTTAAAAATAATCTCGACCTCGAGATTAAGAGGAACTGGCGAAGAGGTGAGGAAATTCTATTCATAACTCTTCTCTTTCCCAAGTAGCTTCATCTTCTCTATGATGACTCCATTGCACTTTGCTCATCCTCATTGTGCTGCTCATCCTGGTACATATACCTCAAGATTTAGATACAGGTAAATATGTAAACAGATTTATTTGTACAAGATATGTTACCTCATCTCCATGTACAACGCTCAACAGCTCTCGACGTCTACTGCTGCTCGAAGAACTGCCCTGAAATAGGCCTAGGCCCTTGAACAACCCCTTCACTGACTTCTTCGACTTTGGCGGCATCCTGCATCAAAAATAATAAATTATTCATTAGTGCATCAAAAATGACATAATCCTTAAAAATTAGAAACAAATGAAAGAACAAAATAATTTACTTGTTAAATATCATCAAAATCAGGATCTATTTGTTCTCTTCTATGCAGAGGTCGCCATGTAACTTTTCTCCTAATAGGTTGTCTTCTCTGTCTCTAGGGAAAAGTTAAGTCGTTAATGTCTGCAACTAGTGAATCTAATGCTAGTGCAGGATCAATATGCAGACAAGTTGGCAACTCTTCATCTTGAAACACCTCATCAACCTGCTCAAGGTGACCACATTGATATTCATCCTCACCAGGAGTGTATAGGCGTTCGCGGGGATTTACATTGTACACAACCCTCCATGTAGACAACTTTTTGCATGGATATGTAGAGAAATAAACTTGGTCTGCTTGATGGGCAAGTATATATGTGTCATGTCCTTGAAGCAATTTTTCAGGTTGGATCTATGTCATCCCAAATTTGGTCCTATAAAACTTCGGGTCATACCATTTACACTCAAAGAAAACTAGCGCTAAAGGATTATTTCCAGCAAATGTATTCTCGATTATATTTTTTATTTTTCCGTAATAGCAGGCGTCGTGTCGTTCCATGCCGGTTGCCCTAGTAACGACTCCACTATTTTGAGTGGCGGCCATAGGATGACTAGATTCGAAAATGCTTGAACGAAAGTGATATCCATTGACGTCGTAACGTTCATAGCTTTTGGCAGTTACGCTTCCAATAGATAACTGACGTGAGTCATCATTCAAATTCATTTCCTCCCCAAACTATCAATTATGCCACAAAGCATTAGCAAATTATGTAATATTAGTTAACTAAAATTAGTTATCGGAGCCACATAATTGAGACTTACACGGTCCCAAAGCCACATAATGAAATTAGGTCTCCCATGCATTCCATCACGTCGCAATTTGTCTATGTTTCTCGATGTTGGCCTACCGAGAAACCTCATGTTTTGTTCATCAAACTCGCCGTCAAATATTATTGTATGACATGATATATTTGATAACATAAACTAATTCACATATGAACAATTTAAGGAAATAAGTCTTACACAAAGTATTTCTCCACCTCAGGCATATTCGTGAACATGTACAGTAAAGCAGACTTTCGTTCTTCCATAGTGAAGTGATATGCCTTGGGTGGACCAACAGCTTTGTCGTTTGTCTGAAAAATTGAAAGATCACTACACGGAGGCATCTCTCATTCATCATCATGGTACCTCTTATTTCGAGCAAATACATTATGTTCTTCTGCAAAGTAATAACTTGTGAAGTGTGCTACCTCCTTCATTTTAAATTGTTCTGCAATACATCCTTCAACTCTTGCCTTATTGCCCACCATTGCTCTAAGCTTCTTTAATGCTCTTTCTATATGAAACATCCACCTGTACTGAATAGGACCACCGACCTTAGCCTCATATGGAAGATGTATAAAGAGATGTTGCATAGGATTGAAGAAATCCGGTGGAAATATTTTTTTCCAATTCGCACAAAAGCACTGGTGCCTCTTTCTCCAGCTGTTCCATCACATCTCTTCTGATTTCTTTAGCACACAACTGTTTGTAGAAATAGCTAACTTTTTTCACACAGCATCAGAAATGTACCCACGAAACATTACAGGCATGATCCTTTCCATAATTATGTGGGAGTCATGGCTCTTCAGTCCATTCATCTTCATTGTATTCAAATTCACAGATATTCTAAAACCAGCAGCATAACCATCAGGGAATTTCAGATCCTTCATCCACTTCATCACTTCTTTCCGTTGCTTAGGTTTCAAACAATAGTCAGCTTTGGGTTTGCCTCCGTTTTCTCTAAGCACTTGGGTTGGACGATCACATATCACGGCTAAGTCCATGCGTGCGTTGTCATTGTCTTTCGTTTTATCAGGGAAATCCATGCATGTATTTATGAGGGCTTGGCAAAAGTTACGCTATTGATTTATGACGTCGATGTTGTGCATCAAAATCAATGGCTTAGCATAAGGAAGCTCCAACAAGCCACATATGTGAGTCCAGTTATGCTCCTCACCAAAACCTTGATACCTTTTCCCACTCTCGTCTAGGACAAGTTTCCTATGCCCTTCTGTAATTTCTATCCCACTACATCGCTTGGGCGGTCCCTTCATGAGGATGGTGCCCTTCCTAAACTCCTTTCTCTGCCTTCTGAAGGGGTGATTGAAGGGTAGAAAACATCTATGACAATCAAAGTAACATATCTTGCCACCAGCACTAAGACGAAAACAATATGTATCTTTAGCACAATAAGGACACGTCAATCTACCATGCACGCTCTATCCATAGAAAATACCATACACCATAAAATTATGAACTGAGAATAGATACACAACACGAAGATTGAATTTCTGCTTCTTGAAGCAGTCATAGGCTTCCACTCCTTGCCATAACTTCTTTAACTCTTCAATCAGTGGTTGAAGCATCACATTGAGGCGTATGCCAGGATGCTTAGGCCTAGGTATAACAAGACATAGGAACATAAACTCATATTTCATGCAAAGAGCGGGTGGAAGGTTGTATGGTATGGCAATGACAGGCCAACATGAATACGACGTAGCGGTCATATTGAAAGGCGTGAAACCATCAGTTGCCAAGCTGATACGAACGTTTCTTGCACCGCTGGCAAATTCTGGATCAAAGTTGTCAAGGGCCTTCCATGCATCACCATCTGATGGGTGCACCATTAACCCATCTTGTATGTCCGTACAATCTTTATGCCACCTCATGTGCATAGCGGTCTTCCTTGAGAGAAACATACGTTTCACTCTAGGAGTGAGAGGCATGTACCGAAGCTGTTTATGTGCAACCTTTGTCACCACCTTCTCCCCTTCTTCATTTACAAGCTCCACATTTTAAGCATTTTTGCTCTCTGCCATGTTCCTTCCAAAAAAGCATGCAGTTGTCTTGGCAAATATTAATCTTCTCATACTCCATACCAAGACCTTCAAGCAATTTCTTGGACTGGTACTTGTCTTTGGGCATTTTGTGACAAGTAGGAAGAACCTCGCTAATCAAATCCACGAGCTCTTTGTAACAATTAAAAGAGAATGCAAACTTGGACTTGATTGACATTAGTCGTGTCACGAATTCGAGAACGGTCACATCGGTGTGCCCATGAAGAGGCTCTTCTGACGCTTTGAGGAGGTCGAAGAACTTCTGAATCTCCGGTGTTGGTGAATCATGATGATCTGGGGCCAATTCAGGCTGCAGATCCTCAAGCATATGGTCCATCCTATCCACATCTTCATCGTCATCAACTTCTACTTCTGTTGCTCGTTCAAGGCGTGACTCCCCGTGGAGATACCATACCTTATAGCCTAGCACAAAACCATGCGAGCACAGGTGTAGTGTGACCTGCCTCTTAGTGTGGCTCGTCATATTTCTACATTTATTGCATGGACACCTAATATTATCTATTTGTGATAAAGCAGCTGCATGGTCCAAAACCATCTGCGTCTTGGCAAACCATTCACTTGTGTGATACCCACCCTTATTGAAACCTTCATACATACAATCACGTCTATCACCCATTATTGCGGCTGTGTGTACAAGTAAGGAGTGTGTGTGAGACATTCATGTTTCTATACATCACACATACATCTATAGGTAAGTAGTAAAACTATATATATACATAACATCACCTTCATCACATTAACATGATATTCATCAATTAACAATATTTGCAACATCCAATCCATCAAATTAAATTATAATTGAAGAACATCAAATTCATTACCTATAACATCAAATCTATCAAATTGATTAATACTTGCATAACATCAAATTCATTAAATAATAATATCAAATACATCATATCATATTTACAAAATCAAGTTAGAAATAACAAATATCATACATCAAATCATATTAGGTCAAATCATTCTAACAAATAACAATATTAAATAAATTGTAATCGCATTACAATCAACTTGTGACAGAACCTCCCAAGTTATTAGGCCCACCTACAGTTGTCCTTGTCCATCGGACTTCGGACAACCCTGTAGGTGTACCTGATCACTTGACAAGTTCGGTATCTGAATTCCTTACCTTGCCCAAGAGTGTTTCACCCGTCACGCAGATATTACAACACATCGGAGGAACGAGTATGCGGAAGCAGTTACAGCAATTTATTTTATATTAAAGTATAGAAAGAGTAGTATTATTACAGACCAGTAAAATATAAGAGTGCTGGAGTAATATTATTACAACCCTGGGAGGCAAAAACCCCTCCCATTAACAGTAAAAAGTTTTTAAAGGAGGACACTTCCTCCCGAGGCTTCAATCCTAGTTTTCTTCCTTAGGCACCACCTTGGAACAAAAGCAACAAAACATTGCTGCTTCCACACCTACAACAACATGGGTTCGAAAACCCTGAGTACGGAGTGTACTTTCGCAAGTCTTACCCGTCAAAATAAAAGACTCTCAAGGATATGCTGGCTTAAGGGAGTCAAGGTAAGGCTTAATCAATAGTCAAGACTCTTGTTTGCAAAAATGCTTACTAATAGTGGATCCTTAAAAATCCAATTTTATTAACAAGTTAAGTCATTACCTGAGATCTAGAGTTCTTTCTACCCTAGTTCAAGCACTTGACCTATACTAGCCAATTTCTTATCAACCCTTCTTGTTCACTGGAATGCTACGTGTAGGGCAGTGACCAAGTCTTCATGTCCGAGAAGTAACGGCGATCCGAATCGATTAATACTCAGCTGAGGATGTCCAATCACACGACATATGTAGCACTTAACCCTTACATATGTCAACTCGCCACCGGGGTTCTTAAGACCAGATCAGGTTTACGCCAACCAAGAGCACAGATACACCACCGTCCAGCCTCTTGACATGGAGGGTACACGCTACTCTCACAATCTCTCCACTCCCATTGTGTGTCATCTTATTCCGGTAGTAGTCTGCCCGAGGCAAAGCTTACCCATGATGAGGCATGTGACCAGTTAAAAGGTCCTCGATCAGCAAGCCTACATCGACAAGGTCCTTAATCGACTTATACGGAGACACTAGACTGAGACTCCCTTCTCGTGCAAGTCACCCGCCCGGTCTCAGCTTTATTATTTTCAACCCAAAGTTTGGTACCTAGTAGAGGTACATCTTTTCCGATGTTGAACCCATCATGACCATGATAGATCCACCATCAAGTTTTGTTTTGAAAACATCCCACCCACTTGAAGCATCATCTTTTGTCAAAATAAAACATTTTGTTTTTCTAGAACAAGGCTAAGCATAAGAAAAAACTTTTTATAAAACAGGGGATCAAGGAAAGGTAATCAAATTCTCAAGGAAGGAAATGTAGCAATTTGTTTAGCACACAACTCCTATCACCTAATGCATCAAACAAGTGAGAAAGATTTTAAAATAGCAAGGAGGTGGCAAATGCACCGGGGCTTGCCTTGTGTTATAGGTGAGTCGGGCTCTGCTCCACAGATGTCAAAATAAAAGCAGTTCTCGGCCGGTGGTTCTTCAGGTGGTGGTGGTGTAGCTCTTGCTTCTTCAACTTCTACTTCTTCTTCGTTTTCTATATATCACATATATATATAATCATGAATGCTCATTTAATGCTTATGAAAATGCAAAGATATAAAAAGTATATTATCTTAGGTCTTGAATACAATTTTCCTTCACGGGACTCCAGGAAACTATGGTTTTTGGAGTCAGAACTGAAGTTCCTAGGGCAGGCACCACTAGAAGATTAGGGTTTTGGGTTTTTGGTACCAAACATTGTTCAAATTATACGAAACTTTACCCAAGGCTTCTAAATAATATTTAAAGCTTATCTAAAAAAGATTAGTGATTTTTGGAGTTATTAACTAATTTCTAAAATTCCAGGAGTATAAGTTTTGGCTATTTTAAATATTCCATAATTCCCTGTTTGGACTAAAAATCATGCTACTATTTTTATTAAATACTATAGAAAATTAGGAACCTAACAAAATTGGTCTTGCATTTTTAGCAGTTTTCTTCAATTTTCTAGAAATCCTTTAATCCTGGTAGAAAAAGAAAAAGAAAAAGAGTGAACAGTAATGGGCTGAATCTGTCCCGAGCCGGCGCGCGCGCCCGAGTGCCGACTTTGCATAGAAGACCCTAGCCTTTTAAACAACCCGAAAGAGTTCGCGGCACTATTGTTTTGTCTCACTGGCATTTACATCGAGACCCCCCACGTTCTAATTCTTTACGACCCGAGGTCCTCGATGGCGAGCGGCGAAGAACTGAGCTCCGGCGAACCTGTACCGGCCAAGATAAGCAATGGTCGGTGCCCTAACTTGGCTGAGACCTAATTCAACACCTAACGAACGTTTCACCTCGATTAATTGCATAGTTCGAGCTCTAAATCACCCTGTCCACGGAGACAGTGCGAACAACGGATGAGCAGAAGTGTTCCCGGTGATCTAGGGCAGTCTAGCTTAATTGAATGGGTCGAGGAGCATTAGTGGCATGTAAGAGTGCTGAAACAAGAGAGCAGAGGGCAAGAACGGACCTGAATTGCACTGACCACGGTGAGAGCTTATTCACGATGGCGGAAAAATAGAATTGGGGGAACTTATTCAGGGGCTCTGGTGAGTAATTGGTGGCATGAGCGGGTGGATTGGGTGCTTGAATACCTAACGGAGCCGAGGGTGTGCTCAATTTATAGAGCCCATGAGCGGTGGCCAGTGAATTTGAACTTGCGCGGTGGCGGTCGGAGAGAAGGAGGTGCACTAGCGCACGCGATTGGTGGCAATTACCGTGGCAAGCTCACCGGCGATCACCGGATGGGCTAACATGAGTCACGACGGTGTGGTTAAAGTGCCGAGGCACGTGGTGCAAGGCTGCGAGGTGTATAACTCTAGCGAGTGTAGATCTGAAGCGGTCGTGAGCTAAGCGAACACGGCGGCCAGAGTGAACAGTGGCCGGAGTTCATCCACTAGGTGATATTTCTTACTCCCTCTGCGTTATCCAACTGCACCGAGCATGAATCACCATGGCGGGCGCGAATCCAGGCGCACGGTCGCCGACGGTGAGTTAACTGAGCTGGCGCTCTGATCTGGTTACTGTAGCATCGCGCAGCTCCTTCAGTTGGTCTGACAGAGCATGTTTGGGGTCAATTTGCTCCAGATTTTCTATGGTGACCAGATCAACCTTCTGTATCAAAGTTGTAGCATAACAAACCAGCTCAAACTTTGTCACAGAGGTTTTGATTAAACATCCATTAAATCGAGCTCCACAAGGTCCCAAAGTTGATCCAATCTACTGCCTTCTGTGAATATCTGGGAGCCTTAGTCTGACAGCCAGACTTCAGGGCCATTTAGCTCCTAATTTTGTACAATACCAAGGCTTAAGTACTTTATCAAAGTTGTTCTCCTGTAGTAGCTCTAGACTTTTGATGTATTGACCCTAGGCAAATTCTTGGTATTTTTAGATCTACATATCTCCAAAGTTAGCCTTGCTCACTGATTTTCAGACTTAGTCATATGAGAGGAATTGAGTGGCTTTTTGCAAATAAGCCCAATTCACATCTTTTTACATGGAAATCCTCAAATGTGTGAACCTTATGCTTTACGGTACCCTAATTCCATGGTTTTTGCACTTGGGTCCAAAAGTGGGCAACATTTACATATAACCCCCTAGGGTTTCAATTTGGGGGTTTTAGTGGTTCTTTTTAGGGTTCCTGGTACTTCTAGGGTTTGAATGCTACTTAAGTTCATTAAGTGGGATTTCTTATGATTATTTCTCATGAATCTTGAAGCTTTCACTCATTTGGCTTTATTGATACTCCTAAGCCTGGTTTAGGGTTAAGTACCCTAAACTAGAGTTTCACCCATGACCAGTCACATCAAATACAACTTGTTTAAAATTTTTGCCTAGTGAATGCATTCTAAGTGTAACAAGCACATGATATGCTAATGCTCATGATGTTATGTTAAAATTTTAGTGACAGTAACACCAGGGGTGTTACATTCTTCCCCCCATAAAAGAATCTCGTCCCGAGATTAAAAAGTCCTAGGGCAAGTAATGGAAAAGGAAACGTGTCATAACTTTATTTCCTTATTTCTTGTACAAGGCAGGGGTGGTATGGGGTTTATTCCTCTATTACAACAAGTGTACATATTTCACAATTTACATGAAGCTAGAAAGCCTAGGAAATTCTTTTCTAAAAAGTCTTGAGTTTCCCAAGTAGCTTCATCTTCCGTATGTTGGTTCCATTGTATCTTATAAAACTTGAGAGTTTTCCTTTGGGTAATCCTGTCCTTTTGATCCAATACTCGAATAGGATGTTCTGAATATGTCAAGTCTGGTTCTAAGGCAACATCTGTCACTTCAACGGTTCAATCTGGAACCCGAAGACACTTCTTCAATTGAGATACATGGAACACATTGTGCACAGCAGACAATGTTTCGGGTAATTGGAGTCGGTATGCCACTGGTCCACATTGCTCAAGAATAGGAAAAGGACCAATGTACCGGGGTGCAAGCTTCCCTTTTACCCCAAAATGGGATACACCCTTCATTGGTGAGACTTTCAGGTAGACATAATCTTCAACTTGAAAGTACAAGGGTTTGTGTCATTTGTCTGCATAACTCTTTTGGCGAGCTTGAGCTTCTTTCAAATTATGTATTATTCGTTAAACCTTCTCTTCCGTTTGTTTTACCATATCAGGCCCGAAAAACCATTTTCTCCTGGTTCAGACCAGTTTAACGGAGTACGACATCGTCGTCCGTACAAAGCTTCAAAGGGTGCCATCTTGATGCTCTCTTGATAGCTATTATTGTATGAGAACTCCGCTAATGGTAAGTAGTCATCCCATTTCTGTGGAAACTCTAAAACACATGCTCGCAACATATCTTCCAGTATCTGATTCACTCTCTCAGTTTGCCCACTAGTTTGAGGATGATACGAACTGTGGAGCAACTTAGTACCCAAGGATTTGTGAAGCTCTTCCCAGAATTTGGATATAAATTGAGGTCCACGATCTGACACTATTGTCTTCGGAACACCGTGCAAACTAAGAATACGAGCAATATATAGTTCCGCATATGTGGCCACTGTATACTTTACCTTGACTGGGAGAAAGTGGGTGATCTGTGTAAATCGATCAATGATAACCCAGATGGAATCATACCCTTTTGTTGTCCTGGGTAACCCCATAATGAAGTCCATACTAATATCCTCCCATTTCCATGTTGGGATAGGTAAAGATTGCAATAGACCAGCAGTTTTCATGTGTATGGCTTTGACACGTCTTCAAGTGTTGCATCTCGCCACATAGCGTGCAATTTCTGTGACGGAACCTCCCAAGTAATTAGGCCCACCTACAGTTGTCCTTGTCCAACGGACATCAGACAACCCTGTAGGTGCCCCTGAACTACTTGACAAGTTCGGTATCTTTCCTTACCTTACCAGGAACGTCTCACCCATCTTGTAGACATTACAGAACATCGGAGATGAAGAAATGCGGAAGCGAATTACATAAACTTTACATTTATTTCAAAAGTAAGCTTGAGTTATATTATTACAGACCAGCCTAAAAGTGAGTGCATAGAGGTAATATTATACAAACCAGGGAGGCACAAACTCCTCCCGATAAGTTTAATAAACAAAAGATCCTAAGTGGAGGACCGAGTCCTCCCGCACTTCAGTCTTCTTTTTCCTCATTAGGTACCACCTTGGAGCAAAAGCAACAAAAGTTTGTCGCTTCCTCACCTAAAAACAACAAAGGGATAAACCCTGAGTATGGAATACTCAGCAAGTCTTACCCGACTAAGGAAAAGACTCTCAAGGGTATGCTGGATAAATAGGAGTCAAGGAGAGGCTTTAGCAAAAATCAACTTATACTTTTGCAGAAATAGCTTACTAAAGTGAGTCCTTACTTTCAGTCTTTTAACGCCATGTTAAGTATTAATAGACTCCATTTGCATCTAGTCTAATTTCACATCACATCAAGACAACATCATTTTTATCCATAGTGTTCACATCTTGACTCTAGGTTGTAGAAAAGTGACCAAGTCTTCATAACCGCGAAGGTACGGCGATCCGAATCGATTATACTCAGCTGAGGATCTCCAATCACACGACATATGTAGCACTTAACCCTTGCATATGTCAACCCGCCACCGGGGTTCTTAAGACCGGATCAGGTTCACGCAGACCGAGAGCACAGATACACCACCGTCCAGCCTCTTGCCACGGAGGGTACACGCTACTCTCGCCACCGCTCCACGCCCATCTCGTGTTGTCTTATTCCGGCCTTAGTCTGCCCGAGGCAAGGCTTACCCATGACGAGGCATGTGACCAGTTAAAGGGTCCTCGGTCAGCACGCCTACATACACGTTAATCCTTAACCAACCTGGGTAGAACATCACCTGTTCCTACCCCCAAGTTTCAATTTAAGTATTTCCACCCTTAGGAATGTGTCTGTCCCTTAGGATGAAAGAGCATCACGGGGAGCTTTGCAGTAAGATCCCACTATTGCTCCAAAAGAAAATATTCTTGTAGGTAGAAGCCATCCTCTCCATGGTTAAATTGAGGACAACTTCTATCCACAAGATCTAAGCAAGTCTAAGCATTTTTGTAAATCATGTTTTGATACTTCACCGAAGTATCTATAAAAGGTATGGATATCAAGGAAAAGCAATGCATCAAAGGGTTTCAAGTAACTCCTATGAACCTAATGCACATTTCACTAGACTTAAGTGTGCAAAAAGTATTTTAAAACACAAGGAAAGGGGTTGCATGCACCGGGGCTTGCCTTCGTTTACTGGTGAATCAGGCTCAGATCCACAGATATCAAAGTAGAAATGATTCCCGGCCTGAGACTCCGAAGGTGGTGGTGGTGTCTCCTCTTCAGTTACTTCTACCTCTTCTTCTCGTTCTAATCATAACCATACATATGTATAAGAATGGATGCCATGGGATGCTCATGAGGATGCAAAGATAACATAAACTTATTAGTTATGTCTTGAATACAACTTGCCTTCACGGAGTTCCGGGAACTTAGGGTTTCCGGAGTCGGTAAAGGAGTTCATAGGGCAGGGGGGTTGTTTTGGGGTTTGGTGATCAAACAAGGTCCAAATCAATTAAAACTTTACCCAAGGCTTCTAAATATTGTATAACACTCATATAAAAATTTTGGGCATTTTAGGACTTACCAATTATTTTCTAAAAATCTATAACCAATACTTTTAACTACTTTAAATACCTTAAAATTTCTTACTTCCACTAAAAATCATAAACTTATTTTTATTAAATACTATGGAAAATAACAATTCTAGGAAAATTGGTTTCACCATTTTAGCATTTTTCTACATTTTTCTACATATTTTTGAATCTCTGCTGAAAAAGAAAAAGAAAAAGATTAAGGGGAACTGGGCCGGATTCAGCCCAGCGGCCCAAGACCAGGGAGGAAAGCGCCCGCGCGCGGCCGCGCCCTGGCGGCTTTGCACAGGGGACCTTGGGGTTTTGGTTAATTTGAAGCAGGTTTATTTACTGTGTTTCTCAGTCACTGACAACTTGCAAAAGAGACCTCTGGTTTCTGTTTCTTCGCAGGGGGAGGTCCCCGACGGTACTCACGCGGAGGACGAACTCCGGTGAGCGCACAGACCGGCCGGATGGGGCTATTACCGGCGCTCCCGAGCTACGAACATCACATCGGACCTACCCCGATCATTTTCCCAGACCTAATTGCACGAATGGCGACCTATTACGCTCTCTCCACGTGTACCGAGAACATTGCGGATGGGTGAAGGTGTTCCCGGTAATCCATGGTGGCTTGGTCCAATCAAAAGGGTCAGTGAGCATGTGGAAAGCCTAGGGACGTTAGAACAAGCAACGGTGCAGCTTGAACTAACCTGGGTTGAGCTGGCCACGGTAGGGTGTAGTTCTTGGCGGCGGAGAGGGATTTGGGGGAAACCAGAAATTCGAGCGTGCTGGTGGAGGATTGAGGGTGGGAGCGGGTGCAATAGCTTCGGGATGACCTAGCGCAGCTGCCCAGAGGCTCAATTTATAGTGTTCGCAGGCGGTGGTGCTCAATTTGGATGGAGATGAGCGGCGGCCGGAGATAGGGAAGAACACAGGCGTGGTGAATGCGTGGCTATTGCCGTGGCAAGCTCCCCGGCGACGATGGGACGGGTAGAGGGAGTCATGGCGACGCTGTAAAACGGCTAGGCCACGCGGCGCACGGTCGGGAAGCGGCGGTCGACGGCGAATACTTACCGCGGGCGGTGAGCCAGGGGGGGAGAACATGCCGTGGCCGAGCGGGGTGACTTCCAGCTCACCGGTGACGAGGACCCTTACCGCGACAGCCTTATCCGGTGACCGCCGAGCACGAATCGTGACGCCGGCGACGTGAATCGCGGTGGAAAGCCACCGGCGGTGGTTTGCTGGCGACCTTATCAGCTCGGGGTACTGTACCATGGCATTGCTTCATCAGGGCTTCTGACCGAGCAATTTTAGAGTCAGTTTTCTCCAGATTTTATGTGACAATAGGTCCAAGTCTCTGCACCAAAGTTGTAGTGCTACATACCAGCTACAACTCAACTATAGGACTTGATCACATTTGAGCACCGGATCATGCTCAAAACCTAGCTTGAAGTCGAGGTCAGTTCACTGCTAGTCTGAAAATTCAGACATAACAGCCTGACAACCCAACTTTAGGCTTGGTTTTCTCTAAATTCTTCTTAACAACTAAGCTCACGACCTTAAGCAAAGTTGTTCTCCTATAATGGGTCTTCAACTTTGATGTGGTGACCTAGGGTAAAAACCCTATACTTTGTAAGTTACAAAGCCCCAAAGTTGAGCCCATTCACTGATTTTCAGACTTAGAATAAAACTCAAATGAGGTCCATTTTGCATTTAAGTCCAAAACTTAGGGTTTGGCTTGCAAAATCACATATTTGTGATCCAATTGACTTAAAATACTTATTTGACTTGGGTTTTTGCACTTTAGCCCAAAAGTGGACTAATTTTGCACTTAGGTCCCTAGGGTTTGGTTTCAGGGTTTTCCAGGGTTCCAATTAGGGTTTCTGGTATCCCAGGGGTACAAAAGTGATTCAAGTTTATTCTTAGGGTCATTTTATGACTTTTATCCTAAAGCTTTTAGGTTTTCTTAACTTGGGTTAAGTTTTACCCCTTTAACCACTATTTAGGGTTAAGTCCATTATCCAGGGTTTTATTTGCAAAACACTTAAAACAATACAACTTGTTTGAAATTTTTGCCTAGTGAATGCACTCTAGGTGTGTCAAACATATGCAATGTCAATGCTCATGATGCCATGCTCAAGTTTTAGTTATAGTAACACCAGGGGTGTTACATCCTTTCCCCCATAAAAGAATCTCGTCCCGAGATTAAAAATCCTAGGGTAAGTAATGATAAAGGAAACGCATCACAACTTTATTTCCTTATTTTTGGTACAAGACAGGGGTGATGTGGGGGTTACTTCTTTATTACAACAGCTATACAGGCTTTACAATTTACATGAGGCTAGAAAGCCTGGGAAATTCTTATCTAAAAAGTCTTGGGTTTCCCATGTAGCCTCATCTTCCGAATGTTGGTTCCACTGTATCTTGTAGAACTTGAGAGTCTTTCTTCGGGTGACCCTGTCCTTTTGGTCCAGAACTCGAATAGGATGCTCCGAGTATGTTAAATCTGGTTCTAGGACAACATCAGTCACTTCAACGGTTCGATCAGGAACCCTAAGACACTTTTTCAATTGGGACACGTGGAATACATTATGCACGGCAGACAATGTTTCGGGGAGCTGAAGTCGATACGCCACTGGTCCACATTGCTCAAGCACCAGGAATGGACCAATGTACCTGGGTGCAAGTTTCCCTTTTACCCCGAAACGCGATACACCCTTCATTGGTGAAACTTTTAAGTAGACATAATCGTCTACCAGAAAGCATAAGGGTTGTCGTCGTCGGTCTGCATAACTCTTTTGTCGAGCCTGAGCTTTCTTCATATTATGGATAATTCTTTGAACCTTTTCTTCAACCTCTTTCACCATATCAGGTCTAAAGAAGTATCTTTCTCCAGGTTCAGACCAATTTAGTGGAGTCCGACACCGTCGTCCATATAAGGCTTCAAAAGGTGCCATCTTGATACTTTCTTGATAACTGTTATTGTATGAAAATTCTGCTAGGGGCAAACATTCATCCCATTTTGGTGAGAAGTCCAAGACACATGCCCGCAGCATATCTTCAAGTATTTGGTTCACCCTCTCAGTCTGCCCACTAGTTTGAGGATGATAAGCCGAACTGTGGAGTAATTTAGTACCCAAGGAGTTGTGAAATGCTTCCCAGAACTTGGCTACAAATTGAGGTCCACGATCCGACACAATGGTCTTCGGAACACCATGCAGACTGAGAATACGGGCAATGTATAATGCTGCATAAGTGGCTACTGTATATGTGACCTTGACAGGTAAGAAGTGGGCAATCTTTGTGAGTCGATCAACGATAACCCAAATAGAATCATACCCTTTGGCTGTCCTGGGCAATCCCACAATAAAGTCCATACTGATGTCTTCCCATTTCCATGTTGGGATTGGCAAAGATTGTAATGGACCAGCAGTTTTCATGTGTATGGCCTTGACACGTCTACAAGTGTCACATTTAGCCACATAGCGTGCAATTTCAATCTTCATCTTAGTCCACCAGTAATGTTGCTTTAAGTCTTGATACATCTTAGTGCTTCCGGGATGAATAGAATAACGACTAAGATGTGCTTCATCCAGAATTTGCTGGCGGAGCTCTTCGTTCTTTGGTACAACTATGCGGTGTTTAAACCATATCACACCTTGATCGTCTTCTTTGAAACACTTGGCTGTTCCAGCCCTTATCTTTTCTCGTATGTGCTTCATACCCAGATTATCCTTTTGAGCATCAATGATTCTTTGCAAAATGATTGACTCGAGCCTTAACTGATTTAGAGTCCCTTGTTGGATGATCCCCAGGTTTAGCTTTTCCATTTCTTGACACAAAGTGTTCTCGGAGGTCTTTGCCATAAGACAGTGGCAGGAAGTCTTACGACTCAACGCATCTGCCACCACATTGGCCTTGCCTGGGTGATAATGGATCTCTAGTTCATAGTCTTTGATGAGCTCAAGCCATCGTCTTTGCCTCATATTTAACTCTGACTGGGTGAAGATGTACTTCAAACTTTTATGATCTGTATATATGTGACAGATATTACCCAGCAGATAGTGACGCCAAATCTTTAGGGCATGAACCACAGCAGCTAGCTCCAGATCATGAGTTGGATAGTGCTCCTCATGTCGGCGTAACTGCCTTGAAGCATACGCAATCACTCGGCCCTCTTGCATTAGTACACAGCCGAGCCCACTGCCAGATGCATCACAATATACATCAAAAGGTTTAGTGATGTCCGGTTGAGCTAATACCGGAGCAGTGGTCAATAGTGTCTTCAATTGCTCAAAGGCTTCATTGCACTGAGAAGACCAATTGAACTTAGTGTCATTCTTCAACAAACTTGTGATTGGCTTCACAAGCTTAGAAAAATCTGGTATGAATCTGCGATAATACCCAGCTAGTCCAAGAAAACTCCGGACTTGGTGAACAGTTGTTGGGGGTTTCCACTCCAGAATATCTTTGACCTTGCTAGGATCTACCGCAATTCCTTTAGCTGATAATACGTGCCCCAAAAATTGAATTTCTTCCAGCCAGAACGCGCACTTGCTGAACTTGGCATAAAGCTGATGTTCCCTTAGGCGCGTCAATACAATCCGTAGATGCTGAGCATGGTCTTCTTCATTCTTGGAATATATTAAGATATCGTCGATGAAGACTACCACGAATTTGTCCAACTCGGGCATGAACACCGAGTTCATTAAGTAAGTGAAGTGGGCAGGAGCATTTGTGAGCCCGAAAGACATTACCAAGTATTCAAATAATCCATATCGCGTAGTAAACGCGGTCTTCGGTATATCCTCGGGCCGAATACGGATTTGATGATAGCCCGACCTGAGATCAATTTTGGAAAATACCCTCGCCCCAGTCAGTTGATCAAATAAGATGTCGATCCTTGGAAGAGGGTACTTATTCTTGATAGTGACCTCATTTAGGGGCCGATAGTCCACGCACATGCGCAAGGTTTGATCCTTCTTCTTCACAAAGATGGCGGGACAACCCCAAGGGGACGAGCTTGGCCGGATGAATCCTTTATTCAGTAGATCTTGTAATTGAGTCTTCAGTTCCGCCAATTCATTAGGGGGCATGCGGTACGATCTTCGGGAGATGGGAGCCGTACCGGGCTTTAGCTCAATCACAAATTCTACATCTCTTTCAGGGGGTAGTCCAGGCAAATCTTCCGGAAATACATCTGGAAACTCACATACTACCGGAATGTTCTTGATCTCCGGTATAATGGCTTCATAGACTCTACCAGAAGCTTTGGCTGGATTGGTTGCGGGGAGAGTCAAGAGAATTTCTTCTTGATTATAACTCAACCTGACGGTTCTGAACTCAGTGTTGAGAATTGCTTTGTGTTGAGTTAACCAATTCATACCCAAGATTACATCTATATCCTGACCTTTCAGAACAATCATGTTAGCAGGAAAGTTCCGTCCGGCCATAGTTACTGGCACTCCATAGGCCACTTCTTTAGTATAAATGTGTCCCCCAGGTGAATGAATTTTAAATCCCTCCTTTGATTCATGACATGCAATATGATGTTGCTCCACAAATGTCTTGCTAATGAAGGTATGCGAAGCACCAGAATCAAAAAGAATTATTGCAGGGTGACTGGCCACAGGGAACGTACCCATCATCACCGGCTCTCCCTCCGGTGTGGTAGCCACCTGCGTATAATATACTCGCCCCGTTTTCTTGGTATTCTTGCCCGAAGTACTTCCCTTGCCTGGAGCTGAATTTCCCGATCCTTGCTGATTATTAGCCTGATTTTGCCTTGGATAGGGACAATCTTTAATAAAATGCCCAGATTTGCCACAGTTAAAACATCCAGTTGAAGAACTTGGCAACGCAGGGAATCGAGTGCCTGGGGCACCCGGCTGTTTTGGGGTAGTGGGGGCATTGTTGGGGCGGATAATAATAGGCTGTTTGAAGGGAAATGAAGGTGGACGAGAAAAAGGGCGATTTTGGTTTGAGGGTCGAATCACAAACCGTGGTTTCTTCGCCTGGCCCTGATTAGGCCGATCACCACCGAATCCCTTAGTCTTTCCAGAATTTTGCATATTTGGCCTCCACAGATAAGGCTGTGCTGACAGCCTTTCCATAAGTAAGATCAATACATGCAGCCATTTTTCGCTGCATCCGGTCGTTCAGTCCTCTCATAAAACAATTCTTCTTTTTCAAATCCGTATTCACCTGATCAATTGCGTACTGTGACAGGTGATTGAACTTGTTGAGGTATTGATTAATAGTATCTCCCCCTTGCTTCAGTTTCATAAACTCTTCTTGTTTCATGTGCAGCACTCCCTCAGGAATGTAATGCTCGCGGAATGCTGCTTTGAACTCGTTCCATGTAATTTGATGGTTGTCCGGCTGGATGGCCACAAAATTCCCCCACCAAGTACTGGCAGGTCCTCGGAGTTGCTGTGCTGCAAACAGTGGTTTCTGTACTTCCGAACAGCGTAGAAGGCCAAACTTCTGCTCTATGACCCGTATCCATTCGTCGGCCTCGAGCGCGTCTTCTGCTTTGATGAAGAGAGGCGGACGAGTCTCAGAGAAATCCAGATAAGTGGTCTCACGGGGACCTTGTTGGAATCCTCTTCCTGCTTGTTGTTGAAGCTGTTGCTGACCCGCCATCTCCCTCAGGAAGCGGGTGTTGTCGGCTGTGGCGTTCACCAAGGCAGCAATTGCCTCGGCAAGCGTGGGTGGAACGGGAGGCGGATTCGGGGTAACGTCCCGACCCCCGGATGTTCCGGCTGCATCCTGTGCACGAGTCCTGGTCGGCATCTGTGGCAAAAACATTTGAAGTAAACATAATGTGCCAGAGAAAACCTCCCACTTTACATTACTATAAAAAGTAATGATACAGACTCGATAGTACATAACAGGATACAATACCCATTATACAAAAGTTCAACCTATTAACAGGATACAATACCCATTATACAACAATACACCCTACAATACCCTACAATATACTACTCTACTTCTATTACACCCTTATTCCTGCTTGCCATCAGTCTTGGCGGCCTCATCGTCAGGTGTGGGAGTCCAGACGTCAACCAACCTCAAAGAAGGAGGAGGCTCAAAAAGGTCTAACTCCCCACCCAGCGCACGTCCCGCAACGTGAGATGGTCCAGCTTCTGCCTCAGCAGGTGGTGCAGGCTCACTTGGGTGTAGTTGTGAGTATAATATATGGACTTCCTCGTGCAAAGTGTTGCAGTAAACCTGCAGGTTATCAACAGTCGAGCTAAGTTCTTTAACTCGGGCCTGAGCCCTTGCTTCCTTAGCACACATTAGCAAACGAGACTGTACGGCCCAGTCAAGTGCTAAGTCTCGATCAGCGAGTTGATCCTGCAGATGTCGGATGTCCCTTCGCAGTTCGTTGATTCTATCACCATCAGCGACCCAAGCATCAGTCCTATGTTGAAGTGCTGCTTGAAGTCGACTCACACGAGCTTCAAGGTCTCCGATAGGGTCGTTGCTTCCACTGCTGCTACTTTCATGTCGGGGAGCCAATTGATGCCGAGGCACCCCAATTGGTCCCGTGGACTTGCGAGCTGTTAGCCTGGTACGTGGCGGCATCTTTTCTAAGGGGGAAAATGTTATTAGTAAGATTCTTAGCATGATGCATGTATAATTACAGAATCAACCTTAGTCGATTCAACCTTCTATATGTTGCACTCTTCCTATCTGGTCTTTAAGATAGACTTCTTCAGAATACTTAGGTAAGAAGAGAAAAGAATTTTTAGGTAAGACTTTTAAAAATCTTTTGAAGATGCCTCATAATATCTGCCAAGAAGGGCTACGCTCCGATACCAGCTGTGACGGAACCTCCCAAGTAATTAGGCCCACCTACAGTTGTCCTTGTCCAACGGACATCAGACAACCCTGTAGGTGCCCCTGAACTACTTGACAAGTTCGGTATCTTTCCTTACCTTACCAGGAACGTCTCACCCATCTTGTAGACATTACAGAACATCGGAGATGAAGAAATGCGGAAGCGAATTACATAAACTTTACATTTATTTCAAAAGTAAGCTTGAGTTATATTATTACAGACCAGCCTAAAAGTGAGTGCATAGAGGTAATATTATACAAACCAGGGAGGCACAAACTCCTCCCGATAAGTTTAATAAACAAAAGATCCTAAGTGGAGGACCGAGTCCTCCCGCACTTCAGTCTTCTTTTTCCTCATTAGGTACCACCTTGGAGCAAAAGCAACAAAAGTTTGTCGCTTCCTCACCTAAAAACAACAAAGGGATAAACCCTGAGTATGGAATACTCAGCAAGTCTTACCCGACTAAGGAAAAGACTCTCAAGGGTATGCTGGATAAATAGGAGTCAAGGAGAGGCTTTAGCAAAAATCAACTTATACTTTTGCAGAAATAGCTTACTAAAGTGAGTCCTTACTTTCAGTCTTTTAACGCCATGTTAAGTATTAATAGACTCCATTTGCATCTAGTCTAATTTCACATCACATCAAGACAACATCATTTTTATCCATAGTGTTCACATCTTGACTCTAGGTTGTAGAAAAGTGACCAAGTCTTCATAACCGCGAAGGTACGGCGATCCGAATCGATTATACTCAGCTGAGGATCTCCAATCACACGACATATGTAGCACTTAACCCTTGCATATGTCAACCCGCCACCGGGGTTCTTAAGACCGGATCAGGTTCACGCAGACCGAGAGCACAGATACACCACCGTCCAGCCTCTTGCCACGGAGGGTACACGCTACTCTCGCCACCGCTCCACGCCCATCTCGTGTTGTCTTATTCCGGCCTTAGTCTGCCCGAGGCAAGGCTTACCCATGACGAGGCATGTGACCAGTTAAAGGGTCCTCGGTCAGCACGCCTACATACACGTTAATCCTTAACCAACCTGGGTAGAACATCACCTGTTCCTACCCCCAAGTTTCAATTTAAGTATTTCCACCCTTAGGAATGTGTCTGTCCCTTAGGATGAAAGAGCATCACGGGGAGCTTTGCAGTAAGATCCCACTATTGCTCCAAAAGAAAATATTCTTGTAGGTAGAAGCCATCCTCTCCATGGTTAAATTGAGGACAACTTCTATCCACAAGATCTAAGCAAGTCTAAGCATTTTTGTAAATCATGTTTTGATACTTCACCGAAGTATCTATAAAAGGTATGGATATCAAGGAAAAGCAATGCATCAAAGGGTTTCAAGTAACTCCTATGAACCTAATGCACATTTCACTAGACTTAAGTGTGCAAAAAGTATTTTAAAACACAAGGAAAGGGGTTGCATGCACCGGGGCTTGCCTTCGTTTACTGGTGAATCAGGCTCAGATCCACAGATATCAAAGTAGAAATGATTCCCGGCCTGAGACTCCGAAGGTGGTGGTGGTGTCTCCTCTTCAGTTACTTCTACCTCTTCTTCTCGTTCTAATCATAACCATACATATGTATAAGAATGGATGCCATGGGATGCTCATGAGGATGCAAAGATAACATAAACTTATTAGTTATGTCTTGAATACAACTTGCCTTCACGGAGTTCCGGGAACTTAGGGTTTCCGGAGTCGGTAAAGGAGTTCATAGGGCAGGGGGGTTGTTTTGGGGTTTGGTGATCAAACAAGGTCCAAATCAATTAAAACTTTACCCAAGGCTTCTAAATATTGTATAACACTCATATAAAAATTTTGGGCATTTTAGGACTTACCAATTATTTTCTAAAAATCTATAACCAATACTTTTAACTACTTTAAATACCTTAAAATTTCTTACTTCCACTAAAAATCATAAACTTATTTTTATTAAATACTATGGAAAATAACAATTCTAGGAAAATTGGTTTCACCATTTTAGCATTTTTCTACATTTTTCTACATATTTTTGAATCTCTGCTGAAAAAGAAAAAGAAAAAGATTAAGGGGAACTGGGCCGGATTCAGCCCAGCGGCCCAAGACCAGGGAGGAAAGCGCCCGCGCGCGGCCGCGCCCTAGCGGCTTTGCACAGGGGACCTTGGGGTTTTGGTTAATTTGAAGCAGGTTTATTTACTGTGTTTCTCAGTCACTGACAACTTGCAAAAGAGACCTCTGGTTTCTGTTTCTTCGCAGGGGGAGGTCCCCGACGGTACTCACGCGGAGGACGAACTCCGGTGAGCGCACAGACCGGCCGGATGGGGCTATTACCGGCGCTCCCGAGCTACGAACATCACATCGGACCTACCCCGATCATTTTCCCAGACCTAATTGCACGAATGGCGACCTATTACGCTCTCTCCACGTGTACCGAGAACATTGCGGATGGGTGAAGGTGTTCCCGGTAATCCATGGTGGCTTGGTCCAATCAAAAGGGTCAGTGAGCATGTGGAAAGCCTAGGGACGTTAGAACAAGCAACGGTGCAGCTTGAACTAACCTGGGTTGAGCTGGCCACGGTAGGGTGTAGTTCTTGGCGGCGGAGAGGGATTTGGGGGAAACCAGAAATTCGAGCGTGCTGGTGGAGGATTGAGGGTGGGAGCGGGTGCAATAGCTTCGGGATGACCTAGCGCAGCTGCCCAGAGGCTCAATTTATAGTGTTCGCGGGCGGTGGTGCTCAATTTGGATGGAGATGAGCGGCGGCCGGAGATAGGGAAGAACACAGGCGTGGTGAATGCGTGGCTATTGCCGTGGCAAGCTCCCCGGCGACGATGGGACGGGTAGAGGGAGTCATGGCGACGCTGTAAAACGGCTAGGCCACGCGGCGCACGGTCGGGAAGCGGCGGTCGACGGCGAATACTTACCGCGGGCGGTGAGCCAGGGGGGGAGAACATGCCGTGGCCGAGCGGGGTGACTTCCAGCTCACCGGTGACGAGGACCCTTACCGCGACAGCCTTATCCGGTGACCGCCGAGCACGAATCGTGACGCCGGCGACGTGAATCGCGGTGGAAAGCCACCGGCGGTGGTTTGCTGGCGACCTTATCAGCTCGGGGTACTGTACCATGGCATTGCTTCATCAGGGCTTCTGACCGAGCAATTTTAGAGTCAGTTTTCTCCAGATTTTATGTGACAATAGGTCCAAGTCTCTGCACCAAAGTTGTAGTGCTACATACCAGCTACAACTCAACTATAGGACTTGATCACATTTGAGCACCGGATCATGCTCAAAACCTAGCTTGAAGTCGAGGTCAGTTCACTGCTAGTCTGAAAATTCAGACATAACAGCCTGACAACCCAACTTTAGGCTTGGTTTTCTCTAAATTCTTCTTAACAACTAAGCTCACGACCTTAAGCAAAGTTGTTCTCCTATAATGGGTCTTCAACTTTGATGTGGTGACCTAGGGTAAAAACCCTATACTTTGTAAGTTACAAAGCCCCAAAGTTGAGCCCATTCACTGATTTTCAGACTTAGAATAAAACTCAAATGAGGTCCATTTTGCATTTAAGTCCAAAACTTAGGGTTTGGCTTGCAAAATCACATATTTGTGATCCAATTGACTTAAAATACTTATTTGACTTGGGTTTTTGCACTTTAGCCCAAAAGTGGACTAATTTTGCACTTAGGTCCCTAGGGTTTGGTTTCAGGGTTTTCCAGGGTTCCAATTAGGGTTTCTGGTATCCCAGGGGTACAAAAGTGATTCAAGTTTATTCTTAGGGTCATTTTATGACTTTTATCCTAAAGCTTTTAGGTTTTCTTAACTTGGGTTAAGTTTTACCCCTTTAACCACTATTTAGGGTTAAGTCCATTATCCAGGGTTTTATTTGCAAAACACTTAAAACAATACAACTTGTTTGAAATTTTTGCCTAGTGAATGCACTCTAGGTGTGTCAAACATATGCAATGTCAATGCTCATGATGCCATGCTCAAGTTTTAGTTATAGTAACACCAGGGGTGTTACAATTTCGATCTTCATCTTCGTCCACCAATAATGTTGTTTTAGATCATGATACATCTTAGTGCTTCCATGATGAATATAATAGCGACTAAGATGTGCTTCATCTAAAATTTGCTGGCGGACTTCATCATTCTTGGGCACAACTATGTGGTTGTTAAACCATACAACGCCTTGATCATCTTTTCTAAAACAGTTTGCCTTACCGGCCTCTATTTTCTCATGAATGTGTTTCATACCCTCATCTCTTCTTTGTGCATCAATTATTCTTTGCAAAAGAACTGACTCAAGCTTCAAGTGATTTAAGGTTCCATGTTGAATCATTCCTAGGTTCAACTTCTCCATTTCTTGGCAAAATGTAATGTCAGAAGTCTTCATCGTAAGACAATGAGAGGAAGTCTTGCGACTTAGTGCATCTGCCACTACATTGGCCTTGTCTGGGTGATAGTGAATTCCCAATTCATAATCCTTAATCAGCTCAAGCCACCTCCTTTGCCTCATATTTAGCTCTGACTGGGTAAAAATGTACTTCAGGCTTTTATGATCTGTATATATATGATAGATATTCCCCAGTAGATAATGACGCCATATTTTCAGGGCATGAACCACAACAGCTAATTCCAGGTCATGAGTTGGATAATGTCCCTCATGCCGGCGCAACTGTCTCGAGGCGTACACTATAACTCGGCCCTCTTGCATCAAGACTAAGAGCACCTAGAGGGGGGGTGAATAGGTGATCATGTAAACTTGAACTTAATGCCACAAAAAACTTGGTTAAGCGTTAGCACAATATTGCCAAGTGGCTAGAGAAGAGTCTTAGCGAAACACAATAACCACAAGAGAATCAACACAGGTAGACACAGTGATTTATCCCGTGGTTCGGCCAAGTACAACACTTGCCTACTTCCACGTTGTGGCGTCCCAACGGACGAGGGTTGCAATCAACCCCTCTCAAGCGGTCCAAAGACCCACTTGAATACCATGGTGTTTGCTTTTCTTTTCTATATCCCGTTCGCGAGGAATCTCCACAACTTGGATTCTCTCGCCCTTACAAAGATGTTCACAAAGAAGCACGAAGTAAGGGAGGGATTAGCAACTCACACAAGACACAAAGATCACAGCAAATACGCACACACAAGACCCAGACTTAAGCTCAAAAGACTAGCACACTAGAACGGAGCTCAAATCACTATAATGTCGAACGAGTGCGCAAGAATGGAGTGTGAGTGATCAAGAGTGCTCAAGGAATGCTTGGTGTTCTCCTTCATGCGCCTAGGGGTCCCTTTTATAGCCCCAAGGCAGCTAGGAGCCGTTGAGAGCAATCCGGGAAGGCAATTCTTGCCTTCTGTCGCCTGGCGCACCGGACAGTCCGGTGCACCACCGGACACTGTCTGGTGCGGATTTCCTTCCTTATTTGGCGAAGCCGACCGTTGGCAGCCTTGGAGCCGTTGGCGCACCGGACACTGTCCGGTGCACACCGGACAGTCCGGTGCCCCCTCCCGACCGTTGGCTCGGCCATGTGTCTCGCGCGGATCGCGCAGCCGACCGTTGGCCCGGCCGGCCGTTGGCTCACCGGACAGTCCGGTGAATTATAGCCGTACGCCGTTAATTCCTTCCCGAGAGCAGCAAGTTCGCCTGAGCCAGCCTGGCGCACCGGACACTGTCCGGTGCACCACCGGACAATCCGGTGCACCTAGACAGAGTTGGCTTTGGCTGAAACAAAGTTATCTCTCTCCAATTTGTTTTCTCCTGTTTCCAGCACTTAGACACAATACATTAGTCTCTAAAACAATGTACTAAGTCTGAGAAACATACCTTTATACTTGATTTTTACTTTGTCCACCATTTGACACTTAGGCACTTGTGTTGGACACTAAATCACCAAAACACTTAGAAATGGCCCAAGGGCACATTTCCCTTTCAATCTCCCCCTTTTTGGTGACTAATGCCAACACAACATAAAGCAAGTAGAACAAGTACAAAATCAATTCAAATTAGAACTCAAATTTGTTTTGAATCAAATTTGGCATATATGGATCATTCTTTGCCACCACTTGGTTTGTTTTTGCAAATCAAACTCAATTTCCTATCTCTAAGTCAAACACACATGTTGAAACATAAAGAGAGATATTTCACAATAAATTGATCAAGGATTCAAAAGCTCCCCCTTTTTCCCATAATTAAACCTTCTCCCCATAGGAGACCAACTTTTATTTTGACAAACAAAAATTCTAACTCTATTATTTTCAAAATTCACAAGTGATAGCTGATCCATTTATTGCTTTGGCCTTATTTTCTCCCCCTTTGGCATCAAGCACCAAAATGGGATCAATTTTGGCCTTTTAACCCCATTGCCTCACCAAAATCTTCAACTGAGAGTAAAAAGGCAATAAGAGTACTAAGATGAACTTGGAAGAAGTTACTCTTTCATCGGAGTGCAGTGGAAGTCTTGCATGGTCCAAGTCCACCTTTTCCCTTTCAATCCACCTTCGAGACTAAATCAGGCAAACTCAAGCACACAGTTAGTCTCAAAGGGTCAAGTTGTAGCACATCTTCCCCTAAATTTGTGCATCACTTGCAAAGGACTTGTGAGGTCCGGGGAGTGCATGTACAACTTGAGCACCATAAATAAACAACACAATGCAAAAGGAACATGATCAAAGGCATAAACACATATATGCTATAAATCAATCCAAGTTCCGCGAATCTAAGACATTGAGCTCACTACGCAACTTGCAAAAGGTCTACTCATCTAAAGGCTTGGTAAAGATATCGGCTAGCTGGTTCTCGGAGCTAACATGAAACACTTCGATATCTCCCTTTTGCTGGTGGTCTCTCAAAAAGTGATGCCGGATGTCAATGTGCTTTGTGCGGCTGTGTTCAACAGGATTATCTGCCATGCGGATAGCACTCTCATTATCACATAGGAGTGGGACTTTGCTCAGATTGTAGCCAAAGTCCCTGAGGGTTTGCCTCATCCAAAGTAGTTGCGCGCAACACTGTCCTGCGGCAACGTACTCGGCCTCAGCGGTGGATAGGGCAACGGAGGTTTGTTTCTTAGAACTCCATGACACCAGGGACCTTCCTAAGAATTGGCACGTCCCCGATGTACTCTTCCTATCGACCTTACACCCAGCATAGTCGGAGTCTGAATATCCAATCAAGTCAAAGGTAGACCCCTTTGGATACCAGATCCCGAAACAAGGCGTAGCGACTAAATATCTAAGAATTCGCTTCACAGCCACTAAGTGACACTCCTTAGGATCGGATTGAAATCTAGCACACATGCATACGCTAAGCATAATATCCGGTCTACTAGCACATAAATAAAGTAAAGACCCTATCATAGACCGGTATGCTTTTTGATCAACAGACTTACCTCCTTTGTTGAGGTCGGTGTGTCCATCGGTTCCCATCGGAGTCTTTGCGGGCTTAGCGTCCTTCATCCCAAACCTCTTGATCAAATCTTGTGTGTACTTCGTTTGGGAGATGAAGGTTCCATCCTTGAGTTGCCTCACTTGGAACCCAAGTAAGTAGCTTAACTCGCCCATCATCGACATCTCGAATTTCTGAGTCATCACCCTGCTAAACTCTTCACAAGACTTTTGGTTAGTAGAACCAAATATTATGTCATCAACATAAATTTGGCACACAAAAAGATCACCATCACAAGTCTTAGTAAAAAGAGTTGGATCGGCTTTCCCAACCTTGAAAGCATTAGCAATTAAAAAGTCTCTAAGGCATTCATACCGTGCTCTTGGGGCTTGCTTAAGTCCATAGAGCGCCTTAGAGAGCTTACACACGTGGTCGGGGTACCATTCATCCTCGAAGCCAGGGGGTTGCTCCACGTACACCTCCTCCTTGATTGGCCCGTTGAGGAAAGCGCTCTTCACATCCATTTGGAAAAACCTGAAGGAATGGTGAGCGGCATATGCTAGCAAGATACGAATGGACTCTAGCCTAGCCACAGGAGCAAAAGTCTCCTCAAAGTCCAAACCTGCGACTTGGGAATAACCTTTTGCCACAAGTCGTGCCTTGTTCCTTGTCACCACCCCGTGCTCGTCTTGTTTGTTGCAGAACACCCACTTGGTTCCCACAACATTTTGCTTGGGACGAGGCACCAGTGTCCAAACTTCATTTCTTTTGAAGTTGTTGAGCTCCTCCTGCATGGCCAACACCCAGTCCGGATCTAGCAAGGCCTCTTCTACCCTAAAAGGCTCAATAGAAGAGACAAAGGAGTAATGCTCACAAAAATTAACTAATCGAGATCGAGTAGTTACTCCCTTGCTAATATCACCCAAAATTTGGTCGACAGGATGATCCCTTTGAATCATTGCTCGAACTTGGGTTGGAGGTGCCGGTTGTGCTTCTTCCTCCATTACATGCTCATCTTGTGCTCCCCCTTGATCACACGCCTCTTGTTCATCATCTTGAGTTGGGGGTTGCACCATTGTTGAGGAAGAAGGTTGATCTTGCTCATCTTGTTCCTGTGGCCGCACATCTCCAATCGCCATGGTGCGTATTGCGGCCGTTGGAACTTCTTCTTCATCTACATCATCAAAATCAACAACTTGCTCTCTTGGAGAGCCATTAGTCTCGTCAAATACAACGTCGCTAGAGACTTCAACCAAACCCGATGATTTGTTGAAGACTCTATACGCCTTTGTATTTGAGTCATAACCTAACAAAAACCCTTCTACGGCTTTTGGAGCAAATTTGGAATTGCTACCCTTCTTCACTAGAATGTAGCATTTACTCCCAAAAACTCGAAAATACGAAACATTGGGTTTGTTACCGGTTAGTAGCTCATACGACGTCTTCTTGAGGAGGCGATGAAGGTAGACCCTGTTGATGGCATGGCAAGCCGTGTTCACGGCTTCCGACCAAAAGCGCTCGGGGGTCTTGAACTCTCCAAGCATCGTCCTCGCCATGTCTATAAGCGTCCTGTTCTTCCTCTCTACCACACCATTTTGCTGTGGTGTGTAGGGAGCGGAGAACTCGTGCTTGATCCCTTCCTCCTCAAGGTACTCCTCCACTTGAAGGTTCTTGAACTCGGACCCATTGTCGCTCCTTATCTTTTTCACCTTGAGCTCAAACTCGTTTTGAGCTCTCCTTAGGAAGCGCTTGAGGGTCCCTTGGGTTTCAGATTTATCCTGCAAAAAGAATACCCAAGTGAAGCGGGAAAAGTCATCAACTATAACAAGACCATACTTACTTCCTCCTATACTTAGATAGGCGACGGGTCCGAAGAGGTCCATGTGAAGCATCTCCAAAGGTCTTGATGTGGTCATCACATTTTTGGTGTGATGAGAGCTTCCCACCTGTTTGCCTGCTTGACAAGCTGCACAAGGTCTATCTTTTTCGAATTGCACATTAGTTAAATCTGTCATGTGTTCTCCCTTTAGAAGCTTGTGAAGGTTCTTCATCCCCACATGTGCTAAGCGGCGATGCCACAGCCAGCCCATGCCAGTCTTAGCAATTAAGCATGCATCTAGACCGGCCTCCTCTTTTGCAAAATCAACTAAGTAAAGTTTGTCGTCTAATACACCCTTAAAAGCTAGTGAACCATCACTTCTTCTAAAGACAGACACATCTACATTTGTGAATAGACAATTATATCCCATATTGCATAATTGACTAACAGATAACAAATTATATCCAAGAGACTCAACTAAAAACACATTAGATATAGAGTGCTCGGATGAAATAGCAATTTTACCTAACCCTTTTACCTTGCCTTGATTCCCATCACCGAATATTATTGAATCTTGGGAATCCTTGTTTTTGACGTAGGAGGTGAACATCTTCTTCTCCCCCGTCATATGGTTTGTGCATCCGTTGTCGATAATCCAGCTTGAACCCCCGGATGCATAAACCTGCAAGGCAAATTTAGGCTTGGGTCTTAGGTACCCAACTCTTGTTGGGTCCTACAAGGTTAGTCATAATTGTCTTAGGGACCCAAATGCAAGTTTTGTCTCCCTTGCATTTTGCCCCTAATTTTCTAGCAACTATCTTCCTATCCTTTCTACAAATAGCAAAGGAAGCATTTAAAGCATGATATATTGTAGAAGGTTCATTAACTTTCCTAGGAACATTAACAACATTTCTCCTAGGCATATGAACAAAATATCTCCTAGACATATCTCTACCATGCATATAGGAAGAACTAGAAGCAAACATGGCATTAGAGTCAAAAGCATCATAAGCATTACAACTCTTATAAGACTGTCTTCTATCATGATACATAAAAGCATGATTCTTTTTAGCACTACTAGCCATAGGGGCCTTCCCTTTCTCCTTGGCGGGGATGGGAGCCTTATGGCTTGTTAAGTTCTTGGCTTCCCTCTTGAACCCAAGTCCATCCTTAATTGAGGGGTGTCTACCAATCGTGTAGGCATCCCTTGCAAATTTTAATTTATCAAATTCGCTTTTGCTAGTCTTAAGTTGGGCATTAAGACTAGCTACTTCATCATTCAATTTAGAAATTGAGACTAGGTGTTCACTACAAGCATCAACATTAAAATCTTTACACCTAGTGCAAACCACAACATGTTCTACACAAGATGTTGATTTATTAGCTATTTCTAACTTAGCATTCAAGTCATCATTTATGCTTTTTAAACTAGAAATAGAGTCATGGCATGTAGACAATTCACAAGAAAGCATTTCATTCCTCTTTATTTCTAAAGCAAGGGATTTTTGAGCTTCTACAAACTTATCATGTTCATCATATAAGAGATCCTCTTGCTTTTCTAGCAATCTATTCTTATCATTCAAAGCATCAATCAATTCATTTATTTTATCCACCTTGGTTCTATCTAGACCCTTGAATAAACATGAATAATCTATTTCATCATCATCACTAGACTCATCCTCACTTGAAGAAGCATAAGTACTAGTGTTACGAGCGCTTACCTTCTTTTCCCTTGCCATGAGGCAAGTGTGATGCTCGTTGGGGAAGAGGGATGACTTGTTGAAGGCAGTGGCGACGAGTACTTCGTTGTCGGAGTCGGACGACGAACAATCCGAGTCCCACTCCTTGCCAAGATGTGCCTCGCCTTTTGCCTTCTTATAGTTCTTCTTCTTCTCCCTCTTGTTCCCTTGTTCCTGGTCACTATCATTGTCGGGATAGTTAGCAATAAAATGACCAACCTTACCACATTTGAAGCATGAGCGCTTCCCTTTTGTCTTGGTCTTGCTTGGCTGCCCCTTGCGACCCTTTAGTGCTGTCTTGAAGCGCTTGATGATGAGGGCCATCTCTTCATCATTGAGCCCGACCGCCTCAACTTGCGCCACCTTGCTAGGTAGCGTATCCTTGCTCCTCGTTGCCTTGAGAGCAATGGGTTGAGGCTCATGGATTGGACCGTTCAACGCGTTGTTGACATATCTCGCCTCCTTGATCATCATTCGCCCGCTTACGAATTTCCCAAGAACTTCTTCGGGCGACATCTTGGTGTACCTAGGATTTTCACGGATATTGTTCACCAAATGTGGATCAAGTACAGTGAAGTACCTTAGCATTAGACGAACGACGTCGTGGTCCGTCCATCATGTGCTTCTGTAGCTCCTTATCTTGTTGATGAGGGTCTTGAGCCGATTGTATGTTTGGGTTGGCTCCTCTCCCCTGATCATTGCGAATCTTCCAAGCTCGCCCTCCACCAACTCTATTTTGGTGAGCAAGGTGACGTCGTTCCCCTCGTGTGAGATCCTGAGGGTGTCCCAGATCTGCTTGGCATTGTCCAAGCCGCTCACCTTATGATACTCGTCCCTGCACAAAGAGGCTAACAACACAGTAGTAGCTTGTGCATTTCTATGAATCTGTTCATTGATAAACATAGGACTATCCGAGCTATCAAATTTCATTCCACTCTCCACAATCTCCCATATGCTCGGTTGGAGAGAGAACAGGTGACTACGCATTTTGTGGCTCCAAAATCCGTAGTCCTCTCCATCAAAGTGAGGAGGTTTGCCAAGTGGAATGGAGAGCAAATGAGCATTTGTACTTTGCGGAATACGAGAGTAGTCAAAAGAAAAGTTCATATTAACCGGTTTCCTTCTCTCGTAGTCGTTGTCGTCGTTGTCCTTTTGGGAAGAAGTGGACTCGTCGCTGTCGTCGTAGTAGACGATCTCCTTTATGTGCCTTGTCTTCTTCTTCTTCCCATCCTTTCGTTTGTGGCTGGAGCCCGAGTCAGTAGGCTTGTCATCCTTCGGCACGTTGACGAAGGACTCCTTCTCCTTATCATTGATCACGATTCCCTTCCCCTTAGGATCCATCTCTTCGGGCGGTTAGTCCCTTTCTTGAAGAGAACGGTTCTGATACCAATTGAGAGCACCTAGAGGGGGTGAATAGGTGATCCTGTAAAACTTGAACTTAATGCCACAAAAAACTTGGTTAAGCGTTAGCACAATATTGCCAAGTGGCTAGAGAAGAGTCTTAGCGAAACACAATAACCACAAGAGAATCAACACAGGTAGACACAGTGATTTATCCTGTGGTTCGGCCAAGTACAACACTTGCCTACTTCCACGTTGTGGCGTCCAAACGGACGAGGGTTGCAATCAACCCCTCTCAAGCGGTCCAAAGACCCACTTGAATACCACGGTGTTTGCTTTTATTTTCTATATCCCGTTCGCGAGGAATCTCCACAACTTGGAGTCTCTCGCCCTTACAAAGATGTTCACAAAGAAGCACGAAGTAAGGGAGGGATTAGCAACTCACACAAGACACAAAGATCACAGCAAATACGCACACACAAGACCCAGACTTAAGCTCAAAAGACTAGCACACTAGAACGGAGCTCAAATCACTAGAATGTCGAACGAGTGCGCAAGAATGGAGTGTGAGTGATCAAGAGTGCTCAAGGAATGCTTGGTGTTCTCCTTCATGCGCCTAGGGGTCCCTTTTATAGCACCAAGGCAGCTAGGAGCCGTTGAGAGCAATCTGGGAAGGCAATTCTTGCCTTCTGTCGCCTGGCGCACCGGACAGTCCGGTGCGGATTTCCTTCCTTATTTGGCGAAGCCGACCGTTGGCAGCCTTGGAGCCGTTGGCGCACCGGACACTGTCCGGTGCACACCGGATAGTCCGGTGCCCCCTCCCGACCGTTGGCTCGGCCACGTGTCTCGCGCGGATCGCGCAGCCGACCGTTGGCCCGGCCGACCGTTGGCTCACCGGACAGTCCGGTGAATTATAGCCGTACGTCGTTAATTCCTTCTCGAGAGCAGCAAGTTCGCCTGAGCCAGCCTGGCGCATCGGACACTGTCCGGTGCACCACCGGATAGTCCGGTGCACCCAGACAGAGCTGGCTTTGGCTGAAACAAAGCTATCTCTCTCCAATTTGTTTTCTCCTGTTTCCAGCACTTAGACACAATACATTAGTCTCTAAAACAATGTACTAAGTCTGAGAAACATACCTTTATACTTGATTTTTACTTTGTCCACCATTTGACACTTAGGCACTTGTGTTGGACACTAAATCACCAAAACACTTAGAAATGGCCCAAGGGCACATTTCCCTTTCAAAGACACAACCTAAACCACTTCCTGATGCGTCACAATACACATCAAAAGGCTTTTCAATGTCCGGTTGAGCTAATACCGGAGCAGTGGTCAGTAACACCTTCAGCTGCTCGAAGGCTTCATTGCATCTTGAGGACCAATTAAATTTTGTATCGTTCTTCAATAAACTTGTGATTGGCTTCACAAGTTTCGAAAAATCTAGAATAAATCGACGGTAATAACCAGCCAGTCCAAGGAAACTTCGAACTTGATGTACAATTGTTGGTGGTTTCCACTCTAAAATATCCTTGACTTTGCTGGGATCAACCGCAATCCCCTTGGCAGACAACACGTGTCCCAAAAATTGGATTTCCTCCAGCCAAAATGCGCACTTGCTTAATTTAGCATATAGTTGATGCTCCCTTAAGCGCGTTAATACGATCCGTAGATGTTGAGCATGCTCCTCTTCATTTTTGGAATAAACCAAGATATCATCAATGAAGACCACTACAAATTTATCCAACTCGGGCATGAATACCGAGTTCATCAGATATGTGAAGTGGGCAAGAGCATTTGTTAATCCAAAAGACATAACCAGATATTTGAATAATCCATACCGCGTAGTGAATGCATTCTTGGGTATATCTTCGGGTCATATCCGGATCTGATGATAGCCCGACCTGAGGTCAATTTTGGAAAATACCCGAGCTCCGGTAAGCTAATCAAATAAGATATCAATCCGAGGAAGAGGGTACTTATTCTTGATTGTGACCTCATTAAGGGGTCTGTAATCCACGCACATCCGAAGTGTTTGATCCTTCTTCTTGACAAAGATGGCTGGACAACCCCAAGGTGACGAACTAGGTCGGATGAATCCCTTTTCCAGTAGATCTTGTAATTGTGTCTTGAGCTCTGCCAACTCATTCGGAGGCATTCGGTATGACCTTCTAGAAACAGGAGCCGTACCGGGCTTCAATTCAATCACAAATTCTACATCTCTCTCTGGAGGCAATCCAGGAAGATCTTCCGGAAAGACGTCCGGGAATTCACATACTACTGGAATATCTTGGATTTCCGGTATAATGGCTTCATAAGCTCTGCCAAATGGTTTAGCTGGAATAGCTACAGGGATGGACAAGAGAACCTCTTCCTGACCATAGCTCAACCTGATGGTTCTCAGATTAGTGTTGAGGATAGCTTTGTGTTGGGCTAACCAATTCATGCCCAGAATTACATCTATATCTTGGCCTTTCAGAACAATCATATTTGTGGGAAAGTCCCACTTAGCCAATGTTACGGGCACATGGAAAGCCACTTCTTTAGTGAATATTTGTCCCCCAGGCGAATGAATAATAAACCCTTCCCATGATTTGATGCAGGGAATGCAATATTTTTTCACAAACTTCTTGCTTATGAACGTATGCGAAGCACCAGAATCAAAGAGAATGACTACAGGGTGATTGGCCACGAGAAACGTACCCATCATAATCGACTCTCCCTCCGGTGTAGTGGCCACTTGTGTATAGTAGATTCGCCCGGTCTTCTTCATATTCTTGCCCGGTGCATTATTTGTCATGTTTCCCTTGCCTTGACTTGAACTCCCTGAGTTCTGCTGATTATTGGAGTTGTTCCGCCTCAGATATGGGCAGTCTTTGATGAAATGCCCAGACTTCCCACAATTGAAGCAGCCGGTTGATGAGCTCGGGAGTGCGGGGAATCGAGTACCAGGGGCACTCGGCTGAGTTGTTGAAGTGGGGGTAGTGGCAGGGCGGATGAACACAGGCTGTTTGAAGGGGTAGGAGGGTGGACGAGGTGAAGAACGGTTTTGATTGAAAGGTCGGATTACCAACCTTTGTCGCTTTTCAGGCCCCTGGTTGGACCTGTCACCTCCAATTCCCTTTGATTTGCTTGGGCCTGCATACTTAGCTTCAACTGACAGCGCTGTGCTGACAGCCCTGCTATAGGAGAGATCGAGGTAGGTGGCCATCTTTCGTTGTAGCCGGTCATTGAGGCCTCTCATAAAACAATTCCTTTTTTCATGTCAGTATTGACCTGGTCAATCACATACTAGGACAAATGATTGAATTTGTTGAGATACTGCATAATGGTATCTCCTTCTTGCTTGAGTTTCATGAATTCTTATTGCTTCATATGGAGCACTCCTTCTGGAATGTAGTGCTCCCGAAACGCCAATTTAAATTCGTCCCATGTGACTTGATGTCCGGCAGGCTAAGTGGCCACATAATTTCCCCACCAGGTGCTGGCAGGGCCTCTTAACTGCTGAGCCGCAAACAATGGCTTCTGGGTCTCCGTGCATCGGATGAGTCCAAATTTCTGCTCAATGACCCGAACCCATTCATCAGCTTCGAGGGGATCTTCGGCTTTGACGAATAGTGGGGGACGGGTTTCCGAGAAATCCAAGTACGAAGTTTCGCGGGGTCCTTGCGAATAAGCCCTCCCACCTTGTTGCTGAACTTGATGTCCCGCCATTTCACGTAGGAAGCGAGTGTTGTCAGCGGTCGCGATGACCAAGGCAGCGATAGCCTCGGCCAGCATGGGTGGTACCGGTGGTGGATTGGGTGTATCTTCTTGACCACGGGATGTTCCCGCGCCGTCATGTGCACGAGTTCGAGATAGCATCTGAAGCAAAGAAATATTTGGAAAATATCACATGCTGATACATACCATCATTTTACATTACTTAAGATGTAATGTTACAAACTCAATGTACAACATGACTTCATTACCTATTTTACATTAACATTATTTCTAAACTATACTACTGCTACTATTTATCATCCTTAGTAGCTTCGTTGTCGGGTGTAGGGGACCATTCATCAGCCAGGTTCATTGAAGGAGGGGGCTTGAAAAGATCCAGTTCCCCACCAAGTTCTTCACCTGCTGTTCCAGAAGGTCCAGCTCCCATTCCGACAGGGTCGACAGGTACGTTGGGGTGCAGTCACGAATACAATTCATGAACTTCCTCATGCAATATATTGTAGTACACCTGCAAGTTGTTAATGGTCGTGCTAAGCTCCTCCACACGGGCTCGAGCTTTGGCTTCCCGGTCCCAAGCAATGGAACATGAGTTGGCGGCCCAATCGAGTGCTAAATCCTGTTCGGCAAGCTCGTCTTGCATATGTCGGATGTCAGTTCTTAACTCATTTATACGCTGACCATCCTCAACCCACACACTATTTCTGTGACGTAGCTCCATTCGGAGCTGCTCCACCTGGGCTTCCAGATCTCCAATGGGGTCATTGTTGCCGCTGCTGCTCTCCTCCTGCCTTGGAGCTAGCTGGTGGCGAGGCACGCCAATCGGTCCAGTGGACTTACGCGCGGTTTTCCTCGTGCGCGACGGCATATCTCCATAAGGGTGGAAACTTTATTAGTATAGTTTTTAACATGATGCATGCATAATTACAGAATCAACCTTAGTTGATTCACAACTTTCTATACATTGCACTCTACTATCTGGTCTTAAAATAAGTACTTTAGAAGGTAGGTAGATAAGAAGGAAAGAAATTTTCTTAGATAAGTCTTTGAAAATTCTTTTTGAAAATGCCTCATAACATCTGCAGAGAAGGGCTTCGCTCCGATACCAATTGTGACAGAACATCCCAAGTTATTAGGCCCACCTATAGTTGTCCTTATCCATCGGACTTCGGACAACCCTGTAGGTGTACCTGATCACTTGACAAGTTTGGTATCTGAATTCCTTACCTTGCCCAAGAGCGTTTCACCCGTCATGCAGATATTACAACACATCAGAGGAACGAGTATGCGGAAGCAGTTACAGCAACTTATTTCACATTAAAGTATAGAAAGAGTAGTATTATTACAGACCAGTAAAATATAAGAGTGCTCGAGTAATATTATTACAACCCTGGGAGGCAAAAAAACCCTCCTGATTAACAGTAAAATGTTTTTAAAGGAGGACACTTCCTCCCGAGGCTTCAATCCTGGTTTTCTTCCTTAGGCACCACCTTGGAACAAAAGCAACAAAAATTTGCTGCTTCCTCACCTACAACAACATGGGTTCGAAAACCCTGAGTGCGGAGTGTACTTTCGCAAGTCTTGCCCATCAAAATAAAAGACTCTCAAGGATATGCTGGCTTAAGGGAGTCAAGGTAAGGCTTAATCAATAGTCAAGACTCTTGTTTGCAAAAATGCTACTAATAGTGGATCCTTAAAAATCCAATTTTATTAACAAGTTAAGTCATTACCTGAGTTCTAGAGTTCTTTCTACCCTAGTTCAAGCACTTGACCTATACTAGTCGTATTCTTATCAACCCTTCTTGTTCACTGGAATGCTACGTGTAGGGCAGTGACCAAGTCTTCATGTCCGAGAAGTAACGGCGATCCGAATCGATTAATACTCAGCTGAGGATCTCCAATCACATGACATATGTAGCAATTAACCCATGCATATGTCAACTCTCCATCGGGGTTCTTAAGACTAGATCAGGTTCACTCCAACCGAGAGCATAGATACACCACCGTCCAGCCTCTTGCCACGGAGGGTACACGCTACTCTCGCCATCTCTCCACTCCCATTGCGTGTTATCTTATTCTGGTATTAGTCTGCCCGAGGCAAAGCTTACCCATGATGAGGCATGTGACCAGTTAAAAGGTACTCGATCAGCAAGCCTACATCGACAAGGTCCTTAATCGACTCAGACGGAGAGACTACACCGAGACTCCCTTCTCGTGCAAGTCACCCGCCCAGTCTTAGCTTTATTATTTTCAACCCAAAGTTTGGTACCTGGTAGAGGTACATCTTTTCTGATGTTGAACCCATCATGGCCATGATAGATCCACCATCAAGTTTTGTTTTGAAAACATCCCACCCACTTGAAGCATCATCTTTTGTCAAAACAAAACATTTTGTTTTTCTAGAGCAAGGCTAAGCATAAGAAAAACCTTTTTATAAAATAGGGGATCAAGGAAAGGTAATCAAATTCTCAAGGAAGGAAATGCAGCAATTTGTTTAGCACACAACTCCTATCACCTAATGCATCAAACAAGTGAGAAAGATTTTAAAATAGCAAGGAGGTGGCAAATGCACCGGGGCTTGCCTTGTGTTATAGGTGAGTCAGGCTCTACTCCACAGATGTCAAAATAAAAGCAGTTCCCGGCCGGTGGTTCTTCAGGTGGTGGTGGTGTAGCTCTTGCTTCTTCAACTTCTACTTCTTCTTTGTTTTCTATATATGATATATATATAATCATGAATGCTCATGTAATGCTTATGAAAATGCAAACATAATAAAAGTATATTATCTTAGGTCTTGAATACAATTTTCCTTCACGAGACTCCATGAAACTAAGGTTTTTGGAGTCAGAACTGAAGTTCCTAGGGCAGGCACCACTAGAAGATTAGGGTTTTGGGTTTTTGGTACCAAACATTGTTCAAATCATACCAAACTTTACCCAAGGCTTCTAAATAATATTTAAAGCTTATATAAAAAGTTTAGTGATTTTTGGAGTTATTAACTAATTTCTAAAATTCCAGGAGTATAAGTTTTGGCTATTTTAAATATTCCATAATTCCCTGTTTGGACAAAAATCATGCTACTATTTTTATTAAATACTATAGAAAATTAGGAACCTAACAAAATTGGTCTTGCATTTTTAGCATTTTTTCAATTTTCTAGAAATCATGTAATCCTGGCAGAAAAAGAAAAAGAGTCAACAGTATTGGTCTGAATCTGGCCCGAGCCGGCCCAGCCTAGGCAGAACGCGCCCGCGTGCGCGCGCCCGCGTGTCGACTTTGCATAGAAGACCCTAGCCTTTTTAACAACCCGAAAGAGTCTGCGGCACTATTGTTTTGTCTCACTAACATTTACACCGAAACCCCCCATGTTCTAATTCTTTACGACTCGAGGTCCTCGACGGCGAGCGGCGAAGAACCAAGCTCCGGTGAACCTGTACTGGCCAAGATAAGCAATGGCCGGTGCCCTAACTTGGCTTAGACCTAATTCAACACCTAACTAACATTTCCCCTTGATTAATTGCATAGTTCGAGCTCTAAATCACCCTGTCCATGGAGACAGTGCGGACAACGGATGAGCAGAAGTGTTCCCAGCGATCTAGGGTAGTCTAGCTTAATTGAATGGGTTGAGGAGCATCAGTGGCATGTAAGAGTGCTGAAACAAGAGAGCAGAGGGCAAGACCGGACATGAATTGCACTGACCACGGTGAGAGCTTGTTCACGGTGGCGGAAAACAGAATTGGGGGAACTGAGCGATTCAGGGGCTCTGGTGAGTAATTGGAGGCACGAGCTGGTGGATTGGGTGCTTGAATACCTAACGGAGTCGAGGGTGTGCTCAATTTATAGAGCCCATGAGTTGTGGCCAGTGAATTTGAACTCGTGCAGTGGCGGTCGGAGAGAAGGAGGTGCACTGGCACACGCGATTGGTGGCAATTACCGTGGCAAGCTCACCGGCGATCACCGGATGGGCTAACATGAGTCACGGCGGTGTGGTTAAAGTGTTGAGGCACATGGCGCAAGGCTACGAGGTGTCTAACTCCGGCGAGGGTAGATCCGAAGCGGCCGTGAGCTAAGCGGACACGGCGGTCAGAGTGAACAGTGGCCGGAGTTCATCCACTGGGTGATATTTCTTATTACCTCTGCGTTATCCAACTACACCAACCATGAATCACCGTGGCGGACACGAATCCGGGCGCACGGTTGCCGGTGGTGAGTTAACTGAACTGGCGCTCTGATCTGGTTACTGTAGCATCGCGTAGCTCCTTCAGTTGGTCTGACAGAGCATGTTTGGGGTCAATTTTCTCCAGATTTTCTATGGTGACCAGATCAACCTTCTGTATCAAAGTTGTAGCCTAACAAACCAGCTCAAACTTTGTCACAGAGGTTTTGGTTAAACATCCATTAAATCGAGCTCCACAAGGTCCCAAAGTTGATCCAATCTACTGCCTTCTCTGAATATCAGGGAGCCTTAGTCTGACAACCAGACTTCAGGGCCATTTAGCTCCTAATTTTGTACAATACCAAGGCTTAAGTACTTAATCAAAGTTGTTCTCCTATAGTAGCTCTAGACTTTTGATGTATTGACCCTAGGCAAATTCTTGGTATTTTAGATCCACAGAGCTCCAAAGTTAGCCTTGCTCATTGATTTTCAGACTTAGTCATATGAGAGGAATTGAGTGGCTTTTGCAAATAAGCCCAATTCACATCTTTTGACTTGGAAATCCTCAAATGTGTGAACCTTATGCTTTAGGGTACCCTAATTCCATGGTTTTTGCACTTGGGTTGTCACACCCGGGCTTTAAGGAACAAAGTCGGGTGCATCTCATACATGCGCCAAGAAGACAACATATATAATAACAGAGTGTATAGAGATAAATGTCACAATAACATCAGAGTATTTATTACATAGCGGAAGTCTTATTACAAAATAAAAAGATAAAATAATAAATGAACTAAGGATCATCCTTGGCGCAAAGTCAACTCGGGAAACGCCACCTAGATTAGATCAAACTCCTCACTTTGTGGCTCCTCCTAAACCACCTCCTCTTCTCCTGTGGGGGGTGTGAGACAGTAAGGGTGAACTCACACATGATCATAGCTCAACAAGTTGTGGGGAAGTAGTGGCATGAACTCACCAAAGGTGGGAGTTCATGTGATGTGTAAGGCTAATCAACAACAGGGGTTAAAGTTGAGCATTGCTTTTAAGTAGTTGGTCAAAATTTTATTAACAGTTACTAAGTGTAAGTAAATACCAAACCTTAAATAAAGTAATAGAACAAAATTAATAATAATCCCATGCAATGCAAATGACAAATTGAATTTAAGTTCCATAAATTAATCATCAGAGAGTCCTGAGCTGCTCATGACCGCGAGCACGGCTAGTATACTAGTTTTACACTCTACACAGGTTGTACCCTGTACCCACAAGTCGCGTATCCCATGTCGCCAGGGTTAGCTAGACCCTTAGACACTACCGAGGTGAATGGCTAGGGATCCACTATGAGGCCTTTACAAAGTTCCACTAGCTTCTAAAAACCCGCTACAGTTTATGGGAAGAGCACTTGCAAGAATCCCCCGTCTGACCGCCATCGCAGCAAAATCAACCCGAGAACCTCCTTGCATGCAATCCCCTACTGGCCTTGCCCCTTTCGGGTAAGGTAGTCTTCCACTAGCTTTCCTAGTTAGTTGGCCAAGGACGTCCCATTAAACCCTTGTGGTGGCACGTGTTTCTCAAGTTAAGCTCCATGTTCCAATTAACATTTAATGATCTTGACATGAACATAAATAAAATAACAACATGATTGGAACATGGATATAATGAAATATTAACTCAAAACCATGTAAAGCAATAGCATAACTACCCATATGATTTGGGGGTAAACAAGGTAAAATGGGTAAACAGACTAGGGTGACCTATTGGGTCCCATCAAAATTAAACCTATGCATTTAATAGTGATAATAAAGAATATTATTGGGTAACAAAAGTGGATCAAGAGCACAACTTGCCTTCAATGAGCTCCTGCTCAGCTACTTCTATCTGCTGGTCACCAGGATCCTCAGCCACAAGCTCTTCTACTTGCCACAATACAAACAAGCACAGTATATAGAGAAATTTAACATCACACCAAACATGTAAACAAATACGTAATAATAATCTACACATTAAAATAAAATCCTAGGAACATGAATCATAATTTTTGGAGATATAGATTTTAAGATATGAATTTCCAAAGGTTTTATGTGCTTAAAATAGGATTAACTGGGAAATTATTTTTCTTACTGTTTTCATGACAAAACAGAGACTTTAGATGATATAGAATAATATTACAAAAATTTAGAAAGTGGAATGGATTAATTTGGAGTTCATATGAATTTTATATGATTTATTAAATTTCTAGCATTTATTTTCTCATAAAAACCATTTCCTGTTATTATTTATTCAATTCCTATGACCTCTGGACTGGGCGCACTTATACAGAGAAGTGCAGGGGCCCCTGCGCAAGAATGTCCCAGACTCATTCCACTAAGTCGCAGTACCGCGGGTTGATTTCCTTATTTCCCAAGGTCTCTTTAGAAAGAAAGACAGTGCGAAGGGGTATGGCGAAGTTTGGGCCGCCAGATTACCTTCGAACGGTTCTGAATAGATCAAGCGCAGATCAAACAGAAACTAGATCGCAGCCATTGGATCCCTGTCTACGGTCCAGATTTAAAATACCCAAACACGCTCTCACCCGTCGAAGCACAGATCTACAGTCACGGTTCCATTGAACGAAGGGGTATTTGTTGACCTAATTTGCATCGTCCAAACTGGATCTAACGGCTCGCAACCCCCTGGACGAACCGGCATCCATCTAATCGTGGCCACACCCTTGGGATCCAACGGCCCACCTGGCACCCACCATTTTGTGACGTAGAACAGTAGCGTCGCCGCTGCTCACGGCGGAGTTGTGCCGGAGCCGCGGGTTCTGGCGACCCCGGACTTGATTCGAAACGTAACTAGGTGATAAACAATGCAGAGGAGGTATCGAATCGATCCAAGGGGCATTACCGATGGCTGGGAGGCTGGGTGAAGCTGTCCACGCGGTGTCGCGGCGAAAAGGGTCTCCGGCGAGAAATCCCCATGGACACAGCAAGGTACTCCTCGATTGCCCCCTCCTACCGCCTCTACACTGTCAGTCCGAGTTCCGGGTGGCCACGATGGAGGATGAACCCCACTGGGGCGGTTATCCGCGGTGGCGGCGGACAGTCTTTGTGTGGAACGCGGCGACGCAGGTGTTGACGTGGCGTGGGGGCAGCTAAGCAAGGGGGCTCGCGCGGACGAGGTCGTGTGTCGTTACTTATAGGCGAGGCGGGGAACTGGGCGACTGAACGGTACCCGATGGATGCGGCGAGGTAGCGGCAGGTGTGGAGATGGAGCCGTGCGAGGAAGACGCCCACGTGCGGCACTAAGCGACTGCCTAGTGGGCCCGACATGCCATTGACTCGGTGATGGGATGGAGTGTCTGCCAAACGGGGCCCATCGGCCAGTGGTGCGAGTGCTCGAAGTGGTCAGAGGTGGCTGCCGCGCGCGCGAGGAAGTATAAGCGGGCCGGCGTGGGGGGTGTCTTCCTGGTGGGCCGAAAGCTGGTTCCGAAGCCCAAGTAAGCCTTCTTCCCTTTTTTTCTTTTATGTTTTATTTTCTGTTTTATTTTATTCCTAATTATTTTGAATCAAATTCGAATTTGAATATGAGTTCCTCCTTTGAACCATTTATACAAATTCAAACCTTAATGTAGAAATATATTTTTATTTCCTTATTTTTATTTAAATACTATTTGTTTTGCTTTTCCTTTCTAAATTCTACAATTCCTTTTTTTAATTTTAAATTCCACTTTGGACTTTAATATATTTCTTGTCACGTTTTTTATTTTATTTTGTCATAATATGCACACACAAAAAATAATATCCAGCATGATGCATAATTTAAGGGCATATATTCTTTTATTAATTATTTGTTTTTTAATATGGTGTTCACATGTGATGATAAGTAGATTCAACATACACATAAAATATAGGAAAATAACTTTTCTCCTCTTTTATTATCTATTATAAATTGGGTATTACATGGGTCCAAAAGTGTGCAACATTTACATATAACCCCCCTAGGGTTTCAATTTGGGGTTTTTAGTGGTCCTTTTTAGGGTTCCTGGTACTTCTAGGGTTTGAATGCTACTTAAGTTCATTAAGTGGGATTTTTTATGATTATTTCTCATGAATCTTGAAGCTTTCACTCATTTGGATTTATTGACACTCCTAAGCCTGGTTTAGGGTTAAGTACCCTAAACTAGAGTTTCACCCATGACCAGTCACATTGATGAGGACATCACTATGAGTACGACTACACCAGCAGCACCTCCACATCAAGCGCCACTTCCTTCATTAGCTGGGCCAATCACTCGGGCCCGTGCCAGAGATCTTAACTTCGTCATGCTACTGAAGAATGAGGGCCCAGAAGAATAGACGACCAGCCCAACTGCGGCCCATAGTGGACGACCTAGGGTTGGCCGCCCTAGGGGCTGCGCCCCCTCTATTTATGCAGGAGCTGCGCCTCCTTTATTTTCGAGTTTTGTTTTACATTAGCCTTAGCTACTCTCGAACGCGTGCAAATATGCGCTGTCTTCGTGTATTCAGAACTCCACCCTCGAGTAATAGATTAGATTGCTCGCATCTTTTTCTTGTTCGTTCTTCGATTGCGCACAGGAAACGATCTTCGTGATCAGGCCGATCTCGCATCAACAAGATCGGTAACCACAGGGAGTTGGTTCAGCGATTGCATTGGCGCCTCGGGCTTGCTCGTCGTAGTCGGATCGCAAGGGTCATCTTCCGCCAAATCGGAATTATCTCTACTCGCCGAAAGATCGGGCACCTCAGCTACATCAATTGGTATAAGATTTCCAGGTTGATTGGTGAGTTTATCGAGCGTTTTTTTTCCTACAGTCCACAAAACCACATAAAAATTCAGGTTAGATCTTATCCCAGCACCCTTTTGAGCCTCGCACTTTCTTTCAATAATTTGCATTGTTGAATTTGTGTGCTTTCGCGTTTCCTTGTTGCTGGTTGCATTGTGTTCTTCCACCATTCAAACCCTAGCGCCGCCACCATCTCTCGTTTGATCACGCCACAAACCGAGTCAACATCGTCTCCTTGTTTTTCTCCTTCGGTTACGTCAAAAAGAAAACAGAAAAAACAAACCGAGTCAACGGCCGTTTCCTTGTTTTTCTCCTTCGGTTACGAAAAAAAACAGAAAAAAAAACAAACCGAGTCAACAACCGCTTCCTTGTTTTTCTCCTTCGGTTACTCAAAAAAACAGAAACAAAAAAAAGAAAACGAAGGAGAAAGGATACGGTTGTTTCATCCCGGTCGTTTTTAACACATAACTTGAGGTACCTTCCGTAAAACGGGCATAACTTTTCGCTCGGCTGTCCAAAAAATCTGAAATTTTTACAGGAGCTTGTCGACACCATTCTGAGTCCGGCCAAACTCACCTACGGTCTGTTTGGGGTTCGACAAAATTGTCAAAAAATTCAGGAAAATAAAGAAAAAAATTTGTCAAAGTTCTCGCACGCTTTTCAGAGAACTTCCTGATTTTCTATAGACCACATCTGATTTCTGTTTTAGGTGAAACTTCGTGTAGCTCCTATTTTGTTGCTTCTTGTGCTGAGAAAAATATCAAAAAAATCATACAAAAAAGAAAAACAAAATCACTTGTGATTCCTACTAGTGGCCTCGCTAGTACAATATTTACAGTACTGTCATTCTGCTAGTTCCATCCGTCCTTTGCACTTGTGGCCAGCAATATAGTTTCGTGTTTTGCACTATAATTCAACTTTGCATTATTGTTTGATCGTGCTAATCCTTGACTTGAGTGCAGCCTACCCAAAACTCCACATATTTCTACGACGAGAAGGTTTCTGTTTCTCCAGGCAATCGCTCATCCAATCTTTCACCGGTTCCACCTGTTGGTTGCAGTTCACCACTGTGGCTTGGTAAGAACGGATAAGAACTTGATAATAGCACTAGTGTGAGCGCCTTGTGAGCAGTACACCCCTGTTTTTGTCGTTTGTTTTTCTCCTTTTGGTGTTTTGGTGTTGCGCTAACTATGGCAGGAGCACACGACATGGTGGATGCCCAGTTGCAGGAAGTAAGGGGACAAGTTGATGGACTTGCTGCGGACATTAGGACGATGCATGAACGGCTTGATTCAACGATCACTTCGACGACCGAGCGTTTCAACCAACTTGACCTTGCTCAAACGGCGACTCGCACCACACTCGACACCATCCTGGCACGCCTTGATGCATTGACCACAAAGATGGAGCAGGAATACGGCGGTGACACTGAGCAGGACGATGGAGATCGCCGTGGTCGTGCACGTCGTGTGGTTCGTCATCCCCCTAATGACTTATTTTCTAAGATTAAATTTAAAATTCCATCTTTTAATGGTAAATATGATCCTGCTGCATATCTTGATTGGGAATTGGAGGTAGAACAGAAATTTTCATGCCATGATATTCCTGCTAATAGCCAAGTGAAGGCTGCCATTAGTGAATTTACTGATTTTGCTTTAATTTGGTGGCGTGAGTATAAACAAAAACTTCCCATTAACAGTGTCATTACTTGGACCCAATTAAAAACTGCCATGCGCCACAGATTTGTTCCTTCCTATTATGCTCGTGATTTGCTTAACAAAATGCAGTGTTTTCAACAAGGTTCACTATCTGTTGAGGAATATTACCAGGAGTTACAAAAGGGTATGCTTCGTTGTGGTTTGGTTGAGTCAGATGACGCTGCTATGGCGCGTTTTCGTGGTGGTTTGAACAGGGAAATTCAGGATATACTTGATTATAAGGATTATTTTGATATAACCACATTGTTTGAATATGCTTGCAAAGCTGAACGTGAAGTGCAGGGACGACAATCAAAGACATATACTAACTCTTTTGCAGGCCGGGGTCCAACACACAGCTCAACTCCTTCCAGCCCTGCACCTTCTACGCCTAGCACTACATCGCGCACAGGGACGACCAAGCCAGTGGCGCCCCCTGCCAAAGGCGCCGCTTCTTCCACAGGACGTACAAGGGATATTCAGTGCCATCGTTGCAGAGGGTTTGGGCACATGATTCGGGACTGCCCAAACAAGCGTACTTTGCTTATACGTGACAATGGTGAGTACTCTTCAGCCAGTGATTCTGAGGAAACTGGTTATGCTATGATTGCCACTAACCATGCAGAAAATGAGGAAGTCCACGTTGATCCCATCGACGCCGATAGGTATGAGAGTCTTGTTGTGCAGCGTGTTCTCAGCACACAGGTTGCCCAGGCCGAAAAAAATCAGCGACACACTCTATTCCATACCAAGGGCGTCGTGCACGAACGGTCGATTCGCATCATCATCGATAGTGGCAGCTGCAACAATTTGGCAAGTACAGCGTTGGTAGAGAAATTATCCTTGCCCACTCGCACACATCCACATCCGTATCACATTCAATGGCTTAATGATGGTGGTAAAATAAAGGTAACACGTTCGGTACGTGTCCCCTTTTCGCTGGGTTCTTATTCTGATTATGCTGATTGCGATGTCATTCCTATGGAAGCATGCTCTTTGTTATTGGGTCGACCTTGGCAATATGATACTGATAGTTTACATCATGGTCATTCAAATCATTATTCTTTCATGTTTAAAGGCCAGAAAATAATTATACATCCAATGACCCCTGACCACATTTTGAAAGATGATCTTACTAGGGCTGCTAAAACTGCACAACAAGTCAAATCGACATCAGCCGCACCTATTAAATCTGAAATCAAGTTGCACTCTCCTGTTTTACTTGCTACACGTGCTGATTTTGATGATCTCCATGAAGCTCATATGCCCTGTTATGCACTTGTATGCTCGCGCATGCTTGTTCCGCTTGATGATGCACCGTGTTTGGATATACCCACTGTTGTTGTTAACCTTTTGCAGGAGTATGCTGATGTTTATCCTACGGACTTACCACCGGGTCTTCCTCCCCTCCGTGGCATTGAGCATCAAATCGATCTCATCCCCGGTGCTTCTCTTCCGAACCGCGCCCCGTACCGTACAAATCCAGAGGAGACGAAGGAGATCCAGCGCCAGGTGCAGACGCTGCTTGATAAGGGTTACATTCGTGAGTCTCTTAGCCCTTGCTCGGTTCCTGTTTTACTCGTTCCAAAGAAAGATGGGTCATGGCGAATGTGCGTAGATTGTCGTGCTATTAATAACATCACAGTTCGTTATCGATATCCTATTCCACGCCTTGATGATATGTTAGATGAGCTTAGTGGTGCCGTTATTTTCTCTAAGGTTGATTTGCGTAGCGGTTACCATCAGATTAGAATGAAACTCGGTGATGAATGGAAAACGGCTTTTAAAACGAAATTTGGTTTATATGAATGGTTGGTTATGCCATTTGGATTGACTAATGCTCCCAGCACCTTTATGCGTTTAATGAACGAAGTTCCACGGGCCTTCATAGGTTTGTTTGTTGTTGTTTATTTCGATGATATCCTTATTTACAGCAAGTCTATAGAGGAGCATTTAGAACATTTGCGTGCTGTTTTTGATGCTTTGTGTGCTGCTCGCTTGTTTGGTAACATGGAAAAGTGCACATTTTGCACGCAACGTGTCTCGTTTCTTGGTTATGTGGTTACTCCGCAGGGCATTGAGGTGGATAGCAGCAAGATTGCTGCCATTCGGGAGTGGCCTACACCAACGACGGTCACACAAATTCGGAGCTTTCTTGGACTTGCCGGTTTCTACCGCAGATTTGTTCGTGATTTTAGCTCCATTGCAGCGCCTCTACATGAGCTTACAAAGAAAGATGTGCCGTTTGCTTGGAGTGATTCGCAGGAGGTAGCGTTCAGCACTTTGAAAGATAAGTTAACCCAAGCTCCCCTCTTGCAATTGCCTGATTTTAATAAAGTTTTTGAGCTTGAATGCGATGCTAGCGGTATTGGGCTAGGTGCTGTTTTGTTACAAAAAGGAAAACCAGTTGCTTATTTTAGTGAAAAATTAAGCGGTGCTAGTCTGAAATATTCTACTTATGATAAGGAGCTTTACGCTTTAGTGCGCACTTTGCATACATGGCAGCACTATCTTTGGCATCGTGAGTTCATAATTCATTCTGATCATGAGGCTTTAAAACATATTCGTACCCAAACAAATCTGAACCGTCGTCATGCTAAATGGGTTGAATTCATTGAGTCCTTTCCTTACATTATTAAACACAAGAACGGGAAGGACAATGTTATTGCTGATGTTTTGTCTCGTCGCTATACCATGCTGTCACAATTAGATTTTAAAATCTTTGGTTTGGACACTGTGAAGGATCAATATGTTGACGATGCTGATTTTAAAGATGCTTTCGGCCATTGTATTAATGGGATACCATGGGGCAAATTTCACATACAGGATGGGTTTAGGGTTACCACTTGAGATATTTTCTAAGTTATAGGATCTCTCTCAAGTTTAGCCAAAGCAACTTGAAGAAGATTGTTCAAAGTTTAAACGACAAGTCAGAAACTTAAGTTCTGAAATCGCCAAATGGGGACCGTCCGACCCCTTCCGGCGGACCGTCTGCGACACCACTATGACTTCGGACAGGAACTAAATCGTGGATAGTTTGGCTAAAATTGCGGACCGTCCGGCTATAAAGCGTGGATCATCTGGCTATAAAGCACGGATCATCCGGCTATAATTCACGGACCATCCGCATGTGAAGATCTGGTTCAGCCCGAAGGTGACAAGTTGAGCAAAAGGATTTTTAGAGCTGGCGCAGACCGTCTAGGACCAAGGGCATACCGTACGCGTATCGTCACCAAGGAAAGACAACCATTGGTCTATCAGGCGTATCCGTTGAGATGTCAGATTCGACCGTTGGAGGATAGTGGACCGTTCAGGCCCTAGCCACGAACCGTCCGCTGGTGCAGTTTCTGGCAGATGCGCCACAACGGCTATATGGGTGGTTGAGGGCTATAAAAGCCACCCCAACCAGCCCATTCATAGTATTCATTGATCCATATCATACACAAGAGTTGGGTATTCACTCCTATCTACTAGAACAACACTTCTCTATTACACATAAAAGCCTCACAAGTGCCACAAAAGAGAGATAAAGCAAGAAAGAGCTACTCATGTGTGTTTAGCGATAGTGCCTTGAGAGAATCATTGTGAGAAAGTGTGTGCTACCTCTTGTGATCATTTGAGCATGGCGTTTTGACTCCCATTCATTGTAAAGCTAAGCCACTTATCTTTGTGGTTGGCCTTGCTGAGACTTCGGTTTTTTATTTACAAAGAAGAAGGAACACTTGTCGGGTTTTGTGACCGTTGGAGAGAGGGAAAGGGTTGAAAAAGACATGTTCTTTGTGGACTCCTCAATGGGGATTAGGTTCTTTGTGAACCGAACCTCGGTAAAACAAATCACTCATGTCACTTGTGTTTATTGCTTGTGATTTGTTTGTTTTCTCCCTCTCTAAGTTCTCTTGCACTATTCTTTGTTGATATTACTTTGTGTTGCTTCAAGTTAAATTCTCATATATAAGAGCAACGCCTTGCAAGAAAGAACTTATGTTATTCCTCTTCTTATCTAAGCCCTCTTGCTTTATTCTCCATAGATATTTTAGTTGTGTTGCTTTGTGTTAAATCCGCATTCTTTGAAAGCAACACTTTTTGCAAGCAAAGGACTTAGTTTTATACTCCGATAATTGTTCATCTTGATCTAACCAATAATCAAGGTATCAAGGGTCTTGTTAAAGTTATAAATTTCAGGTTTTGCCTATTCACCCCCCCCCCTCTAGGCGACTTTCTCAAACCATGGTGAAATATGGCGAAAAGGTATGTTTCCAATACTTAGTCAATTGGATTATGTGCTAAGTATCTTTATCTAAGTTGTACGAAAGCTACCAAAGGCAGCTGAAAAGAGTTGGAGAAGTTTGGCTTAAGAAAGCCAAAGTTGGGAAAGTCTGGGACACACCGCACGGTCAGCTGGTGCACCGGACGGTCCGATGGCCCATATGGACGAAGTCCTAGGCCACGGGAATTTTATTTATAAAATTCACCAGACATTCCGGTGTGCGCCAGATAGTCCCTCCAACGGCTACTTCGACCTTCGCCCTACGATCCAACAACTAGATTGGGTCACCGGACGGTATGGTGCCGTCACCCGATAGTCCTGTGCATCCTAGAAAAGTAAGGGGCACCAATCAGTGGATCTCCTGACCGTTATTGTGTGTTGCCTGGTAGATCAGCGGACAGCCCGATGCGCCCACAGACAGAAAAGTTTTGGAGCTTACAAATGGAGAAACCAACAGCTCCTAGGCCCTTAGGTGCTATAAAAGGAACCCATAGGCACTTTCAACCAGCACCCCAAGCATCTCAAGAGCATACCAACACTCCAAAACTCTGCGACCACACATTTTAGTGCTTTTAGTGAGATCCGAGCGTCGTTTTTGTGCTATTATTGTGATATTGTGTTCTTGCGCTCGTTTCTTTGTGTTTTTAGCGTGTGTTTCTATGATTTGCTCTTGTGTCCGTATTCTATCTCCCTCCCTTACTCTATTTTGTGATTGAGAACATTTTGTAAGGTTGTGAGAGACTTCAGGTTGTGGAGATTCCTCGCAAATGGGAATATTGGTATAAGGAAGAGCTGTGACACTCAAGTTGATCTTTGTGGTCGCTTGAGAGGGGTTGAGTGCAACCCTTGTCCATTAGGACATCACAACGTGGAGTATGCAAGCATATTACGCTTGACCGAACCACATGATAAAAATCATCGTGACTCTTGTATCCTTTACATTATTGCAAATTTTTCTCTCTTGCTAAGTTTTCACCACTCACTTGTGATATTGCTCTAAATTTAATTAATATCTTGATAGAGCAATCAAGTCAAGTGAACATCTTTCTTTTTCTCCCATTCAAACTTGGTTTAATTTGCACTAACTCTAACTTTTAGACCACGTTTGTGTTGTTTTTAGCTATTTTTGTAGGATCACCTATTCACCCCCCTCTAGGTGCTCTCAATTGGTATCAGAGTCGGTCTTGTCCGTTGGGTCTAACAACCCAAAGAGATGGCTAGCGACGACACTAAAGGGAAGAGCAAGGTGGCCGACAAGAAGGAGACGATCAACAACAAGCCCAAGGGAGACAAGCCTGTCGACTTAGATTTGAACAACAAGAAGAAGGACGGGAAGAAGAAGAAGTGCATCAAGAAGATCATCTACTATGACAATGACACTTCTCATCTTCACCAAAGGACGACGACTCCTCTTCTTCAAAGAAAAATACAATCAACAAAATTACTCTAAAATGTCTTTTAATTATTCTTGCATTCCTTACAATTCAAATATGCATTTGCTTTCTATTACTTATGCAAGCCTCCTCTCTATGATGGGGAGTGTCGGAGGGTGAATCTCCATGACCGGGTGGTAGAGTGCACCTGCCTTGGTCCTTAGAAGACGAGTGGGCTTAGGTGTTTTCATGGCCTTACAGATGGACGCAAGAATGCAAGGGTTTAGAGCGATTCAGGCCGCCGGATCGTAGTACCCTACATCTAATGTGAGTTATATTGCTTGAGAACTTGAGATTCATTGGTTTGAGTGTGAATCAACCTCCCTGCTATGGAGCAACTGCCCTCCCTTTTATAGTCCAAGAGAGGCACGTTACAAGGGAGTTTAGGCCTCGATAGGTGGGCCTAGGATTATTTGCAGTATGCAATGTGAAATGCCGGATAGAGCTGACAACACTAGATCTTTAGCGCATGTCCCTTATTAGTCTTCGTGCAGACTCTTGACATCCTACCCTCCTATTTTGTCTAATTAGAGTACGCACGCAGCCCTTGCGGTCGGTTGCGGCGTAGTCTGATATGCTGTCGTGTGTAGGTGTGGGTGGTGTTGTCTTATCTCCCCGCCCGTCCCTTCATGCCTCGGTAACTTATGAAGAACAGTGAAGTCAAAATGAAGGGTGCCCAAGTAGCGCATTGGGCCAATGCTATCACAATCCAACTAAATTATCAGGCCCACGTACACCAATCCTTGCCCTTAAGTCCTCAGATGGATATGTAAGTGTACCAGATAACTTACTCGGGGTGCCAAGTTTCTATGAAATCATTCATTCCCAAGGATCATTCACCCATCATTGAGAACATTAAAATAATCATTCATCTTCAAACAAGAATGTAAACATAAACATAGGAGATGGAGCAGAAGACTTTACAATATCGTTGAAATAGGGGCGTAGCTTTCGCGCGGTGAGGAGTACTACATATAGCAACTTCTAAGGGTATCTGAGTCCACCTTATTGAGCAGTTTGTAGAATGGCATGCCTCTCTCGCCGAGCCATGTGATGAAGCGACTGCGTGTTGCCATGCAGCCAGTAAGCTTCTGGACCTTCTTCTACGATCGTGGTGGCTCCATCCTCAGAATGCCTATGATTTTCTCTAGGTTGGCCTCGATTCCCTAGTGACTAACAATGAACCCTAGTAGCTTTTCGGCTGGTACCCCGAACACGCATTTGTCCAGGTTAAGTTTCAAGCGGTAGCGCCTCATGCTGTTGAAGACCTACTAGAGGTCGTCGATGAAGTTCTCCAGGTCCATGGTTTTGATCACCACATCGTCAATGTAAGCCTCCACCTGCTTGCCCCAGTGGTCGGCTAAGCATGTTTGGATAGCTTGTTGATAAGTTGCTCCAGCATTTTTTAGGCCAAACAGCACGGAGGTATAGCATAAGGCCCCGAAGGGTGTAATGAACGATGTTTTCTCTTGGTCCTCCTTGACTAGACTGATTTAGTGATATCCCAAGTAACAGTCCAGGAGAGCATGGAGCAGCCGACGGTAGAATCGACCACTTGATCTATTCTAGGGAGCCCGAAGGGATCCTTTAGGCAGTGTTTGTTGAGCTCGGTATAGTTGACGCACATGCGCCAATCAATTTTATTCTTTTTAGTACAAGAACATGATTTGCAGGCCACTCGGGGTGTGTTACTTCTCTAATGAAACATGCTGCTACTAGGCGAGCTAACTCAGCCTGTATTGCTTCTCTTTTGTTAGGTGTAAAGCAACACAGCTTTTGCCGAATCGACATTGCTTGAGGATACACCTTTAGTTTGTGCTCGTCCAGGTCTCTAGGGAGCCTTGGCATGTCCACGGGATGCCACATGAATACATCATTGTTGTCTTGCAGAAATCGGATGAGCGTGTCTTTCTATTTGGCGGTGAAGCTGGAACTGATGATCGTCGTCTTGTGTTCATCGGAAAAACCAAGGTTGGATCTCTTGGTTTCTTCGATCAGTCACAAGGTGGTAGTGGTAGATGCTTCATTTGTGGGGATTGTGAGGTCATCCCTTGGTGATGCGTCAACGTCCATCGTTGGAGGTGCTACCGAGGGTCCAACGATGAGGGTCGTCTAGATAGCCCCCCAAAAGCACTCCCTAGCTCCTTGGAAATTGGCCCAGATGGGGATGATTCCTTGAGGTCCTGGCATCTTGAGTATCATGTACGGGTAGTGTGGGATGTCCATGAACTTGGCCAGTCCCAGCCTCCCAATGATGGTGTTGTACCCACACTCGAACCGATCTACCTCGAAGTACAGTAACTCGGTCCGGTAGTTGTCTGGAGCGTCGAAGGTGACCAACATGAAGAGGTTCCCTAGCAGGTACTCGTCTTTAGTCCGTATGATGCCGAAGAATGGGGTATTCGACTCAATGAGGTCGTCAGTTGGGATCCCCAAGGCATGAAGTGTTCTGGGGAAGGTGACATTGATGCTGCTTCCACCATCTGCTAGAACCTTCTTGACTCGGCTCTCTTGGATCACAGGGTCAACAAGAAGAGCGTACTTGTCGGGGTGGTCAAAGTTGAGCCACTGGCCTGCTCGGTTGAATGTGGAGTGTTACAACCACTAATACGACGTCGGGGCACTATGGGTTACCACTAAGACCTGCCGATCGGTGAGCTTATGTTGCCTTTTGCTCTCCTGGGACCCATGGCCCCCGAAGATGACATTGACCTCCCTATCAATGCGTGAGAAGGCACCCCCACCACCCCCACTCTATTATAGCGGATGTTCTTGTAGGTCTGGTTCTCTTCATGGTAGGGGCCGCAGTGGTTGGAATGGTCGACCATGGCCAACTGAGTTCTTGAAGTCCCTGCAATTACATAGGGTATGGCGCATCTCCTTGAGGTACAGGCACTAGGCGTCGAGTATCTCGTCCAACGTCTTTACACTGCCTCGTGGCATGTCGTGGGGCCGATTCGTCGGGCACCCAGTGGTATGCACTTCATCTCTTGGCTTCTTGTCCCAGCGCTTGTCTAGCTACTGCTTTCCCTCCTTCGATGCTTGGGTGTAGGCTTCATGTGGCCGATGAGGTCCTAGGCCCATTCATCGGCAGTGATGTAGATGTCTGCCTCTTAGAACAACTGTTCCAAGGTGGTTGGAGCTTTCTAAAGGATGGCTCCGACGAAAGCCGAGTCATTAGACCCGCGGTAGAAGTCCTTGATCACGGAAGCCACCGTGAAATTGGGGATGTGATTCCTCATAGTTTGAAAATGCTTTAGGAACGAGCAGAGGGACTCGTCGCTTTGGTGCTTGATGGATTTGAGGTCCTAGGGTTGCGCCGGTTTGTTGAAAAGGGATTGGAAATTTGTGACAAACCGCTGGCAGAAGTTGGTCCAGTCATTGATGCACTGTTGAGGAAGGTGTTGGAGCCACTGCAGCGCATCTTGCCCGAGAACAATGGGAAAGTATGCTATCATGACGTCCTCTATCGCCCCAGCGGCAACCATGCGCCTGGATCTTGCTTAGGCTCATACTTGTTGATGTTCGAGACCTTGAAGTTAGGCATCCATTGAATTTCCCAGAGCCAAGGGGAAGGGATGAGACTCTTCACATCCCCCGGTCCTCCCAGCGATCTTCTCGAGCGTGGTCGCCGTGGCGGTCCCTAGGAGATGACTGGCACCATACGTCGTGGCACCTCTCGTAGGTCGACTGCCCTAGCGCTGGGTTGTTCATAGAGGATGTTGTCGACTCTGTCCTAGTTGCACGACTGCGTGCTAGTGCACCATGATCTCGATCGTACTCTTCCCACCGCTTCATCTCACTTTCATGTCGGCGATTGCGCGAATCATTGATGTTGCTCTGTGCATCTCACCAACTGTTAATGACGTATCACATGTCTGGTGCCACATGGGCAGGGGGGAAAAAGATGGTTCGCCGCTTGGGTGACGATATGTCGGTAGCCTTCCGCGTCCAGGGTATGCGATAGGCCATTGGCGATCTGAGCCAGAACCTAGCCGAGTTCGCTCGGCATGTTCAGGGCTCAAGCGAAGTCTGGCAGCAGATTTCAGGGAAGGATTGTGTTCTCGCATCGAAGCCTGACATCATGCTTCGCTCGTTCCCGCTCGTGCTCTTGGGCATGGCGACGATCACGGTGCCGAGAGTTGTGGCGCTCGCGGAGTGCCTTGTTGTTAGGAGTCTCCCATGCTTTAGATGCCTCATCCTAGGATACGGGCTGAGCAAGATCCTGTTCCCTGGCCTCATGGTGACGCCGAATGTTACGACGCCTGTTTCGAAGTTGGTGTGCCTTGCACTGCAGGGGCTCCTCCCCCAGTACAGTGGGCTCATCGTCGGAGATGGGTGCATACCCTACTCTTCCCTGAATAAAGAGGACATCCGAGAAGAAAGAGCTTGGGGCTACAACACATGCTCTGGCTATCTCCCATGTAGGCAGAGCGGACAAAACGATCATCAGCCTTATTCCCGTCGCCATACTGGTGCTGGGGTTACCCACTTCTTTTCGCCGAGTGATCCGGGTCCACACCTGATTGGGTGATGTGGACAAAGGGGTCCGCCGTGATAGAGGTGCAACCTTAGTCGGTTGAGCCATAAGTGTTGTAATGGCCCTAGGCCCGCCCGACGCGGGCGCAATCCTACGCGGGGCGGAAGCTAGTTGAGGCTTTCGCGCCTCAGAGTTCGTTGGCGTATTTCTCGTTGGAGTTCGGTGAAACGAACCCGCCCCCAAAATTGGTGTCCTCAGAGAAAATATTTTCTCGGATGGACTCATGATGCGGTGCAGGACGCCTTCTTGATCTGCGATGAAGGAGAGAGATCCAAAGTGGAACATCTCCCTAGCATTGAAGGTGACTAGGATGTTGAAGATGATAGCCATGGACTCGTCGTGGATCAGTGTCGCACACCCTACCTGGTGCGCCAGCTATCGATGTTTATGACCCAACCGCACACCACAAGGTTACCCACGTGATGCTTTTGTGCAGGACCGTGTCGTTGACTGCGACTCGATGATACGTGCGGGAGCATGTCGAATTACATGATTGTTTATATATGTTTGGGACGCTAGAATGCGTAACACCCTACTTCCTGTTGAGGCTGTATATTGGAATTGCACTAGGGTATACAGATTAGAAATGAGCTAAGGGTGGTGGAGGATGAGTTCCACTGTCGATTTTGTAGCACGTGGTTGCTACAAGAGGGCTATGAGCTTTCACGTGCTACTAGGATGTGGCAGATGAGAGACGGTATGAGATGTTTTTGTAGGGGTACCCCTCACCCTTATATGAGTGACCAGAGGGTTATCCCTTTATAGATTGTGATCACTATCTAATTCTACCTGAACACTCTGTTAACGCGGCATGCATTCCTGCTTATCTAGAATTCGATCGCTTCCTCCGTCGCGTTAACCCTTCAGGTGTGCGCAACCCCTTGACATGAGATACCATCATTTCGATCTGCGTATAACTCGGACGTTCGGTCTTCGTCTTACTGGATCGAGCTCGTCCGGCCTGGTTGTGGCCAGATGGCCTGTCTCACTAGGCAAGCCATCAGGAGGCCCATCAGGCGGCCCATGATGTGTTTCTATGTTCGTGAGGACCAAGGGGATATCTATCTCCCACTAAAGGAAAACCCAAATTCGCCCTCCTAGACTAGTAACCTATGTTCCCAGCCCACTCCCTACCGGACCAACACAACGTGTGCACGTCGAGCTCTCGTTGACAAGTGGAGGCCACTTGTCAAGAACCTTCATCCTTCTCGCGCATGTCGCCATTCATGTCCGTGCCACGCCATTGTTTCCTCGTGTCCATGTTGCATCCAGTTGCCTCCCGTGTGCACTCACTTGCTGCACACACTCATGCTCACTTTCAATTCGATGGATCACCCGCTCCCATACCCATTCTCCCTCCCTCCACTAAGCGTCGCCATCATTTCCTCTCTTCAGCCACTATCACCGATGATAAGGTCATGCTGTCACAATTCAGGGCCCTATACTAAACTCTAGAATAAGACCCATCACACAAAAAACAACTATATTAATATAAAGTTTGTAATATATTAGGTAGTAGTAAGATATATATATATATACCTATTAACTCTTGGTTGCACAATTTTCACTTAAACAACTTCATTCTTTTAGTGTTTCTTGAAATGAATTTTTCAATTATATGCTCATATTCAATCTTCTCCAATAATCTACTCTCAAGTGTTATTGTGGCCAAATCAGCAAGTCTCTATTGTGTCATTATAGAAGGAAAATAGGACTTCAATAGCTTCAATTTAGAAAAGCTCCGTAGATGCAACACTCACTAGGATAGCCAACAAAACTCTATATGCTCTAAGACTCTACTGTCTTGCGGCGAGCGACGATGTCGTGATAGGAGATTAGGGCAACAGGGGCTAACGAAATATCACGAGTGAAAGAGACCACCAAACGTGTGTAAGGAAAATTTTATATGATCATTTGTTTAATGTAGTGGACCTTTTATATTATATGGGTTGTAGTTTTAGGAATTTGGGGGGTTGTTCCATCGAATAGGTGGCATACCCTTTAGCAAGGGTGTGGTTGGCGAGCGATTAAATCCCAACTGAGCCTCCTCATCTACCCCTCTCGGCCCTATAAGTACCGTCTGAGCCTCCTCATCTACCCCTCTCGACCCTACAAGTACCGCTCGAGCCTCGGCTTGCCTCCCCTTGGAATTTGGTGAGCCATATACAAATAAGATCCCCATAATGCTAGGCCATATACTAGTTTTTTGTTTCTCTATGATGGAACTGTCGTATCCTAGGCATCGTGCAAACAGACTCTAGTAGTGACGTCTACTAACCACTTGGAGATAATTTATATGAAGCAACACGTTAGTGTGCTTGACTACGGCGGAAGAGTAATTACATGTCACACTCTGATTTAAGGACAAATCTAGATGCATATCAAATATGTGCCAGGATCAAGTCTCACACATATGATGACTCATGGTACAGAAATCAATGTCACATCTTTATTATGATAGAAATTCTGTACAAAATAACTAAATAAATTACACCATCTGATGACAATGATCCTCCACAACCATAGCTGACTAGGAGACAATGACCTAGACCTCTCCGAACTCATCGTAGCATCCTTCATGCTCCTCTAGAGGTACTTGTTCTTGACCTGTTGTTATTATAGCAAGGATGAGCTCCCATACGGTCATCGCTCAGCAAGTGTAAGAAAAAGTGTGTATGAGCTCACTTACGGTTGGGGCTCATGTCTAAGGCTTACCAAGGAAAATGGTTAATGCTGAGCATTGATTTTCAATTTGTTGGTTAAAAGTTTTATTAGCAATTACTAAGTTAAGTAAATACTAACCCAATTAAATACTTGATCAATATAGAAATAACATATAGTAATCCCATAATGCAATGCATGACAGGTTAAATTTAATTCCATAAATTACTCCTGTGAGGGTGCGAGCCGCTCATGACCGTGTGCATGGCTGATATACCAGTTTTGCAGTCTATAGAGGTTGCACATCTTTACCCACAAGACGTGTTTCCCGTTTAGCCAGTGTTTGTAAGGCCCTTAAACACTTCCAATGTGAATGGATAGGGATCCACTGCAAGGCCTTTACAAAATTCCACTAGCATAAGAAAACCCACTACAGTTTTAGGACGAAGGAAGCATATGCATTTTTCCATGATCTGTAACCTCATCGCAGTAATTACAACCAACACTATGCTCTGCAGCAACGCCTCCCCGCTTGCCCCTTGCGAGAAAGGATTATCTTACACTAGCTTTCCTAATTAATTGGCCAAGGGCGTCCCATTCCATCATTGTGGTAGCACTGTTGTCTCTAGTGGTCGTTCCTATTAGGTCCCAGCAAGTTAACCTAACAGTGCCATGGTGATTAACAGAATCAGAAGAATTATTAGGTCAAAGAACATGATCATGGACATAACTTGCCTTTTACTTGTGATTCTATGTACTTGTCCAAAGTTGGTGCTTCAGGTCCTTCATCGTAACCTCACTTCTATTCGCAACAAAACATACACATGGGCAGATAATAAATAAAATAACAATACACCAAAGATGGAAATAAACCACATAATAATATTTTATGCGTCGCAACGGGATCGTAGGTTCGAGAACCACTAAAATCGGAGTTAAGATGTAAGAGATATGAATTTTCTAACTTCTAGGTCATTTTGGCATTGTTTTTATACCTAAAATGATTATTAGACATTTCCACTAACTTATTGATTTATCTTATTTGTTTAATAAAGAAAGGACAACAGTTTATATTTTATATAAGATCAAGGTTCAGTTTGAAAGAAAAAGGACGTATTGGTAATACTCTTTCGACAGGGATGGACGGCGGGTTGATTTCTAAAGTCTGCAGGGGCTCTTTTGCAAGTTTTGCTAGGCCAGGGGGTATGTTGATTTTTCAGCCATCCGATCAAAACCGTGCAGCCCAGAGCAGATCAATATCATCACTGAACCGGTATGCTACGATAATCGTCGGATGTGAGATCCACGGCCCAAAAACCTCCACGCCCGTACCACTCAGGGGCCCTCGGTTTCCAGATCGACGTCTAAGATTTTAAAACGCGAACGGGTACGTTGAATCTAATCCCTACCATCCAAGGTTGGATCGATAGCTCCCAATCCTTCTTCCACCTTGACCTCGCGACGGACGTCCATTATGAATCATAATGGAACATGCCCATCCGACGCCCCGGTGATCCCATACCCAATCCAAACGGTGCTACTCAGAGCAAAGGACAAGGCGGATGACATGGGGATGTTCTTACCGGTGGTACGGCGATGGTGAACGCGGACCACGGTTTAGGGGTTTGGTGGTTCTTTTGCTCCAACAAGCAATTCCGGCGGCGCCAGGCATCCGACGCCCCATAGCCTCCTTGTGCATACTCCTCGCAGACCAGGGATGCTCTATGATCTACCTCCAGCCTCCAATCACCAGCGTAGCAGACGTTGCCTCGCGGCGGCTATCTTCTCTCTGATTTCTCTCTGCTCGCTGCTCTCTCGCCGGCGATGATGGTTGGGCTCTCAACGTAAGGAGCAAAGGGCGTCGGTGCGTTTGTTAAATACCCAGGGATCGAGCCCGAGGCGGTGGAGACAACCCGACTGGTGGAAATCCGCGGTGAATGCGGATGAACACTCCGAGTTTTGTTACAATGGAGATGACGACCTGATGAGTTGGACCCATGTGGAGCCGGCAGTAAGAACCCGACGCGCAGCTGATAGGAATGGCCCCACAAGTCGGCCACCAGTGAGGCGCGGGGGCGCGAGGGAAATGGGCTGGCGTAGTCATGGGTCGGGCGGCGAAGATTTGGCTCATGAGCGCCTTTTCTTTTTTTATTTCATGTTTTAGATTTCTATTTTTTTCAGATTTTCAAATTCGAGTTCGTGTACTTTAAAACGTATAATAATGAATGATTCACACATTATTCGTTTTAGGCAAATAATATTTTGAATGCTATCAAATGAAAAGTTACTTCAAAAATAGATACTCATTACCTATTTTGTTTTTGGACAAGTGAATAATTTGAAACTAGTCGTTTACTCGTGCGTTGCGACGGCTCACAACAATACTCACGTAAATTATCGATCAAAAAGATCTCAAGATTTTTTATTGATTGTCTCCGCTCTTCGCATAATATTTTTTATGAACGCACGGGTACCATAGGCAGCAAATCAGAGACCCTCATCCCTCGCCTCCACCACTTCCAAGATTTCGTAGAGTAGAAGGGGAAACGAAGAGGCGGACATACCTGTTCGTTGCTAGAGAAGGACACGACGAAGACCTGGGCATCTGGAGGCTACATAGGTAGTATACCGCTAGATATATAGGGAGAGAGCACGCAAGCGGAGAAAGAAGCCCAACCGGAGCAGCTCCAAACCGAGAGGCACCCGCACCAGGCGTCAATCCGAGAAGGGCGAGAGAATGCGAGTGTCTTCCTAACCCTGGACCCGCTGAAGTGAAACAACACTATAACCAACTTCGTAGCATATGCCGACTGCTGCCACGCTATGGGTCTTAGTTGTCTAATATCTCAGACCTGTACTCCTCATTGCCAAGATAACCTAAGCGTGGCAGGCACCACCATATCCTCCTCGATGGCATGCACGGAGAAAGGCTAGGAGCATGACCGACTTGCCCTGTACCCCCGTCGACGAGCGTCGGTCGGCTCGCGGCTGCGACCATGGGCAGGGGACATCAGGTTGGGGAGGAAGAACAGGGCAAATGCCGGTAAGATGAGCGGGACGTCTGACGACAGCGAAAACGATGGTGCGCGCATGATGTGAAACATCCTCGTGGACGTGCAATAGCCACTGCGCGAGTCGGTGTCGGGGCTAGTATCGGATGAATACGGGGAGGAGGCGCATGCTCCTACGCCCTCTACCGAGGATGGGGTGGCGCGGAGGTGGAGGCATAAGGGGAGAGAGAAAAGAAGTAGAATGACGAACGAGGTGGTAGCAACTGAGGCGATGACCATCATTACCGTGGGGAGGTATAGATGGCCAAATGAGCCGTCTCTCGCGAGCCGGTTCGAGGCATGACCTATTTAATAGTGCCTGGGCCAACCTGGCATGAGCGTCGAGCGATGGTTGGGTCGTAGCCTCGGCCCGTAGTGCTGGCCCGGTCCAACACGATTATTTTTTTATTTTACAAAAAATCATATATACATATGTACAATTTATATTCAATATTATAAACACCTGAGCATGATGTTGTACTGGTTAGACAGTTTCGTCCAGTGTCTCCTATCCTTCTTTCATTAGGGGTGTGGGTTCAATCCCAACTCATGCACCGCTTTTTAACATTTTACGCTGAGTTGATTTGGAAGAAATGTAGGGACTTTTTTGTAAAAATATGACGCGGGACGACCGTTGAAACTGGTGCTTTAAGTATAGTAGACATGTACGATCATAATTTTAAATCTTTTGGGGAAATTATTTATAAATCCCAAAATAGGATTTTTTTATGTTACATCACAACCAGAAGTTGTATGGTTTTGGCACCATAAATACCCCTACCATTATCCATGAAGATAATGCAACTTGTGTTGCACAAATGGAAATAGGCTATATTAAGAGTGATGATATGACTAAACATATTTCTCCTAAGTACTCTATACTCAAGAACTCCACAATGAGGGTGAGGTGAAGATCCCAAAAGTCAAGTCTTCTGATAATCTGGTTGATTTATTTACTAAATACTTACCTGCAGTCACATTCTAAAAATGTGCTCGAGGTACAAAGATGAGACACTTGAGAGATTTGCAGGGTTTAGGGGGAGAGCAGTCCTGAATTTCGATACAACCCTAAAGGTTGTAGTTATCCTGAAGACGCCTATTGTACTATTTTTTCCACCGTGAGTTTTTCTTATGCTTCTCACATATTGTTTTTAAACGAGGCAACAAGTGTAATACATGAAGCAGCACTATACACTCTTTCTCCATTTTCCCACTTGTTTTTTTAGTTTTAACGATGAGTTGGTCATCGCAGTATTCATCTAAGGGGGTGTTAAGAAACCCTACGAAGGGTTATATGGGCTAATACCAAACATACCCATGAAAAACTCTACATCTCTATATATTGAATATGTACACGCCCTCATAACAATAACAAGGAAAAAACGTCCCCATATTTTGTCTCCTGTCTCTTGTACTTGCACCACCATGGGAAGAGAATGGAATGTGTCTTCTACGTGTTTCTCACGTCTCCACTACTGACATGATGAGGCTTCGGGGTTCAGATCTAAGATGTGCGAGGACACCATTTCTCAACTCTAAGCATAATACTAGACTAGGTGAGTGCCCATGCGTTGCAACGGAACCGAATAATAACACGATAATTTAGTACTTCCTTAGGTTTGTTTAGGTACAGTATTATAAATATCATAATCTCTTAAACATAAAGAGGTTCTCGTACTTTTGCTACATAGGCACTTCTTCCATCAATTTGCTACCTCTAATGTTCGAGTTTTTTTTTTGTCTTGTCTTGTTGCTACAACAGATTCATGTGCTGCCACAAGTGAGGATGTCAGTGCATCACACTACATCTGTAGGCAGATCTGTTCAAGTTGTACATTGACGCTGTTGGTCACATCAAACCCTGTACAAGGAATAGTTTGGATGGAGCATTCTTCTCCCCTGTGAAGGGTGGGGTGCCATCAAGCAGCATTGAACCATCACAACCCAGTATCTTACATGATTCCTATGATTAGTAGCTGAAGAAATGTGAAGTACTAAGTGAAAGTCGCCTAGAGGGGGGTGAATAGGGCGAAACTGAAATTTACAAAGTTAATCACAACTACAAGCCGGGTTAGCGTTAGAAATATAATCGAGTTCGCGAGAGAGGGTGCAAAACAAATCGCAAGTGAATAAAGAGTGTGACACGCGGATTTGTTTTACCGAGGTTCGGTTCTCGCAAACCTACTCCCCGTTGAGGAGGCCACAAAGGCCGGGTCTTTTTCAACCCCTTCCCTCTCTCAAACGGTCCCTCGGACCGAGTGAGCTTTCTCTTCTCAAATCAACCGGGAATAAAACTTCCCCGCAAGGACCACCACACAATTGGTGTCTCTTGCCTCGGTTACAAGTGAGTATTGATCTCAAGAAAGAATGAGAAAGAAGAAAGCAATCCAAGCGCAAGAGCTCAAAAGAACACAACAAATCACTCTCACTTAACACTAAAGCTTTTGTGGAATTGGGAGAGGATTTGATCACTTGGGTGTGTCTTGTATTGAATGCCTAGCTCTTGTAAGTAGTTGCAAGGTGGAAAACTTGGATGTCTTGAATGTGGGGTGGTTGGGGTTATTTATAGCCCCAACCACCAAACTAGCCGTTTGGTGGAGGCTGACTGTCGCATGGTGCACCGGACAGTCCGGTGCACACCGGACAGTGTCCGGTGCGCCAGCCACGTCACCAGGCCGTTGGGTTCCGACCGTTGGAGCTCTGACAGCTGGGCCCGCCTGGATGTCCGGTGGCACACCGGACATGTACTGTAGAGTGTCCGGTGCGCCACTTCGCGCGTGCCCGACTTCTGCGCGCTCTGGCGCGCATTAATTGCTTCTGCAAGTGACCGTTGGTGCGAAGTAGTCGTTGCTCCGCTGGCTCACCGGACAGTCCGGTGTACACCGGACATGTCCGGTGAATTATAGCGGAGCGAATTCCCGAAGCTGGCGAGTTTAGAGCCGCTCTCCTCTGGAGCACCGGACACTGTCCGGTGTACACCGGACAGTCCGGTGAATTATAGTGAAGCGCCTCTGGATTTTCCCGAAGGTGAAGAGTTCAGCGTGAAGTCCCCTGGTGCACCGGACACTGTCCGGTGGCACACCGGATAGTCCGGTGCGCCAGACCAGGGCTGCCTTCGGTTATCCCTTGCTCTCTTTGTTGAACCCAATGCTTGGTCTTTTTATTGGCTAAGTGTGAATCTTTGGCACCTGTATAACTTATACACTAGAGCAAGCTAGTTAGTCCAATTATTTGTGTTGGGCAATTCAACCACCAAAATCATTTAGGAAATAGGTGTAAGCCTAATTCCCTTTCAATCTCCCCCTTTTTGGTGATTGATGCAAACACAAACCAAAGCAAATATAGAAGTGCATAATTGAACTAGCTTGCATAATGTAAGTGCAAAGGTTGCTTGGAATTTGAGCCAATAAATACTTATAAGATACGCATGGATTGTTTCTTCATTTTTAACATTTTGGACCACGCTTGCACCACATGTTTTGTTTTTGCAAATTCTTTTGTAAATCCTTTTCAAAGTTCTTTTGCAAATAGTCAAAGGTAAATGAATAAGATTTTGTGAAGCATTTTCAAGATTTAAAATTTTCTCCCCTTGTTTCAAATGCTTTTCCCTTGACTTAAACAAAACTCCCCCTTGATAAATTCGAGGGTTTTACGATATTGATTTTGAAAAATGCTACTATCTCCCCTTTTTGAACATAATGAGATATCAATTTGAAAAATCATACCAATTGAAAAAAACTCTTTTTAAAATTAGGGTGGTGGTGCGGTCCTTTTGCTTTGGGCTAATACTCTCTCCCCCTTTGGCATGAATCGCCAAAAACGGAGTTATTAGAGCCCTTGTCTAACTACTTTCTCCCCTTTGGCAAATAAAAACATGAGTGAAGATTATACCAAAGCCGGAGAGGTGCTCGGAGCGACGGCGAAGGATGAGTTACGGAGTGGAAGCCTTTGTCTTCGCCGAAGACTCCAATTCCCTTTCAATATACCTATGACTTGGTTTGAAATTTACTTGAAAACACATTAGTCATAGCACATGAAAGAGATATGATCAAAGGTATATGAATGAGCTATGTGTGCAAATCAACAAAAGAAGTTCCTAGAATCAAGAATATTTAGCTCATGCCTAAGTTTGTTAAAGGTTTGTTCATCAAGTGGCTTGGTAAAGATATCAGCTAATTGATCTTTAGTATTAATGTATGCAATCTCGATATCTCCCTTTTGTTGGTGATCCCTTAAAAAGTGATACTGAATGGCTATGTGTTTAGTGCGGCTATGCTCAATGGGATTATCCACCATGCGGATTGCACTCTCATTATCACATAGAAGAGGAACTTTGGTTAATTTGTAACCATAGTCCCTAAGGGTTTGCCTCATCCAAAGTAGTTGCGCGCAACAATGGCCTGCGACAATATACTCGACTTCGACGGTAGAAAGAGCTACGGAATTTTGCTTCTTTGAAGCCCAAGACACCAAGGATCTTCCCAAGAACTGGCAAGTCCCCGATGTGCTCTTTCTATTAATTTTACACCCCGCCCAATCAACATCCGAGTAACCAATCAAATCAAATGTGGATCCCCTAGGATACCAAAGCCCAAACTTAGGAGTATAAACTAAATATCTCAAGATTCGTTTTACGGCCCTAAGGTGAGCTTCCTTAGGGTCGGCTTGGAATCTTGCACACATGCATACGGAAAGCATAATATCCGGTCGAGATGCACATAAATAGAGTAGAGAGCCTAACATCGACCGGTATACCTTTTGATCCACGGACTTACCTTCCGTGTCGAGGTCGAGATGCCCATTGGTTCCCATGGGTGTCTTGATGGGCTTGACATCCTTCATCCCAAACTTGTTTAGAATATCTTGAGTATACTTTGTTTGGCTTAGGAAGGTGCCCTCTTGGAGTTGCTTTACTTGAAATCCCAAGAAATACTTCAACTCCCCCATCATTGACATCTCGAATTTCTGTGTCATGATCCTACTAAACTCTTCACATGTAGATTCATTAGTAGACCCAAATATATTATCATCAACATAAATTTGGCATACAAACAAATCATTTTCAAGTGTTTTGGTAAAGAGCGTAGGATCGGCCTTTCCGACTTTGAAGCCATTATCTATAAGGAAATCTTTAAGGCATTCATACCATGCTCTTGGGGCTTGCTTGAGCCCATAAAGCGCCTTAGAGAGTTTATAAACATGGTTAGGGTACTCACTATCTTCAAAGCCGGGAGGTTGCTCAACATAGACCTCTTCCTTGATTGGTCCATTGAGGAAGGCACTCTTCACGTCCATTTGGTAAAGCTTGAAGCCATGGTAAGTAGCATAGGCCAATAATATACGAATTGACTCAAGCCTAGCTACGGGTGCATATGTTTCACCAAAATCCAAACCTTCGACTTGGGAGTATCCTTTGGCCACAAGTCAGGCTTTGTTTCTTGTCACCACACCATGCTCATCTTGCTTGTTGCGGAACACCCATTTGGTTCCTACAACATTTTGATTAGGACGTGGAACTAAATGCCATACCTCATTCCTAGTGAAGTTGTTGAGCTCCTCTTGCATCGCCACCACCCAATCCGAATCTTGAAGTGCTTCCTCTACCCTGTGTGGCTCAATAGAGGAAACAAAAGAGTAATGCTCACAAAAATGTGCAACACGAGATCTAGTGGTTACCCCCTTATGAATGTCGCCGAGGATGGTGTCGACGGGGTGATCTCGTTGGATTGCTTGGTGGACTCTTGGGTGTGGCGGCCTTTGTTCTTCATCCTCCTTGTCTTGATCATTTGCATCTCCCCCTTGATCATTGTCGTCATCTTGAGGTGGCTCATTTGTTTGATCTTCTCCCTCATCAACTTGAGCCTCATCCTCATTTTGAGTTGGTGGAGATGCTTGCGTGGAGGAGGATGGTTGATCTTGTGCATTTGGAGGCTCTTCGGATTCCTTAGGACACACATCCCCAATGGACATGTTCCTTAGCACGATGCACGGAGCCTCTTCAACACCTATCTCATCAAGATCAACATGCTCTACTTGAGAGCCATTAGTCTCATCAAACACAACGTCACAAGAAACTTCAACTTGTCCAGAGGACTTGTTAAAGACTCTATATGCCCTTGTGTTTGAATCATATCCTAGTAAAAAGCCTTCTACAGTCTTAGGAGCAAATTTAGATTTTCTTCCTCTTTTAACAAGTATAAAGCATTTGCTACCAAAGACTCTAAAATATGAAATATTGGGCTTTTTACCGGTTAGGAGTTCGTAAGATGTCTTCTTGAGGATTCGGTGTAGATATAACCGGTTGATGGCGTAGCAGGCGCTGTTGACCGCCTCGGCCCAAAACCGATCCGAAGTCTTGTACTCATCAAGCATGGTTCTTGCCATGTCCAATAGAGTTCTATTCTTCCTCTCCACTATACCATTTTGTTGTGGGGTGTAGGGAGAAGAGAACTCATGCTTGATGCCCTCCTCCTCAAGGAAGCCTTCAATTTGAGAGTTCTTGAACTCCGTCCCGTTATCGCTTCTAATCTTTTTGATCCTTAAGCCGAACTCATTTTGAGCCCGTCTCAAGAATCCTTTTAATGTCTCTTGGGTATGAGATTTTTCCTACAAAAAGAATACCCAAGTGAAGCGAGAATAATCATCCACAATAACTAGACAGTACTTACTCCCGCCGATGCTTATGTAAGCAATCGGGCCGAATAGATCCATGTGTAGGAGCTCTAGTAGCCTGTCAGTCGTCATGATGTTCTTATGTGGATGATGGGCACCAACTTGCTTCCCTGCTTGGCATGCGCTACAAATCCTGTCTTTCTCAAAATGAACATTTGTTAATCCTAAAATGTGCTCTTCCTTTAGAAGCTTATGAAGATTCTACATCCCAACATGTGCTAGTCGGCGATGCCAGAGCCAGCCCATGTTAGTCTTAGCAATTAAGCAAGTGTCGAGTTCAGTTTTATCAAGATCTACCAAGTATAGCTGACCCTCTAACACTCCCTTAAATGCTATTGAATCATCACTTCTTCTAAAGACAATGACACCTACATCAGTAAATAGACAGTTGTAGCCCATTTGACATAATTGAGAAACGGAAAGCAAGTTATAATCTAAAGAATCTACAAGAAAAACATTCGAAATGGAATGGTCAGGAGATATAGCAATTTTACCCAATCCTTTGACCAAACCTTGATTTCCATCCCCGAATGTGATAGCTCGTTGGGGATCTTGGTTTTCTCATAGGAGGAGAACATTTTCTTCTCCCCTGTCATGTGGTTTGTGCACCCGCTGTCGATGATCCAACTTGAGCCCCCGGATGCATAAACCTACAAAACAAGTTTAGTTCTTCACTTTAGGTACCCAAATGGTTTTGGGTCCTTTGGCATTAGATACAAGAACTTTGGGTACCCAAACACAAGTCTTTGACCCCTTGTGCTTGCCCCCAACATACTTGGCAACTACCTTGCCGGATTTGTTAGTTAAAACATAAGATGCATCAAAAGTTTTAAATGAAATATCATGATCATTTGATGCACTAGGAGTTTTCTTCTTAGGCAACTTAGCACGGGTTGGTTGCCTAGAGCTAGATGTCTCACCCTTATACATAAAAGCATGATTAGGGCCAGAGTGAGACTTCCTAGAATGAATTTTCCTAATTTTTCACTTGGGATAACCGGCAGGGTATAAAATGTAACCCTCGTTATCCTGAGGCATGGGAGCCTTGCCCTTAACAAAATTGGACAATTTCTTAGGAGGGGCATTAAGTTTGACATTGCCTCCCTGTTGGAAGCCAATGCCATCCTTAATGCCAGGGCGTCTCCCACTATAGAGCATGCTTCTAGCAAATTTAAATTTTTCATTTTCTAAGTCATGCTCATTGATTTTAGCATTAAGTTGAGCTATGTGATCATTTTGTTGTTTAATTAAAGCCATGTGATCATGAATAACATCAACATTAATGTCTCTACATCTAGTACAAATGGAAGTATGTTCAACAGTAGATGTAGTGGGTTTGCAAGATTTTAATTCTACAACCTTAGCATGCAATATATCATTTTTACTTCTAAGGTCGGAAATTGTAACATTGCAAACATCTAGTTCTTTAGCCTTAGTAAGCAATTTTTCATTCTCAATCCTAAGGCTAGCAAGAGAAATGTTCAATTCTTCAATTTTAGCAAGCAAATCTACATTATCATTGGGAATTGAAACATTGCAAGCATTTGAATCAACCTTAGCAATAAGTTTAGCATTGTCATTTCTAAGGTTGTCAATAGTCTCATGGCAAGTGCTTAGCTCACTAGATAATTTTTCGCACTTTTCTACTTCTAGATCATAAGCATTTTTAACCTTAACATGCTTTTTGTTTTCTTTAATAAGGAAGTCCTCTTGAAAGTCCAAGAGATCATCCTTTTCATGGATAACACTAATCAATTCATTTAATTTCTCCTTTTGTTGCATGTTGAGGTTAGCAAAAAGAGTACGCAAATTATCTTCCTCATCACTAGCATTATCATCGCTAGAAGACTCATATCTAGTGGAGGATTTGGATTTAACCTTCTTCTTTTTGCCGTCCTTTGCCATGAGGCACTTGTGGCCGACGTTGGGGAAGAGAAGTCCCTTGGTGACAGCGATGTTGGCGGCGTCCTCGTCGGAGGAGGAGTCGCTAGAGCTTTCGTCAGAGTCCCACTCACGACAAACATGGGCATCACCGCCCTTCTTCTTGTAGTATCTCTTCTTTTCCTTTCTTCTCCCCTTCTTGTCGTCGCCCCTGTCACTGTCACTAGATAGTGGACATTTTGCAATGAAATGACCGGGCTTACCACATTTGTAGCAAACTTTCTTGGAGCGGGGCTTGTAGTCTTTCCCCTTCCTTTGCTTGAGGATTTGGCGGAAGCTCTTGATGACGAGCGCCATTTCCTCGTTGTCGAGCTTTGAGGCGTCGATTGGTTGTCTACTCGGTGTAGACTCCTCCTTCTTCTCCTCCGTCGCCTTAAATGCGACCGGTTGTGCTTCGGATGTGGAGGCATCATCTAGCTCATTGATTTTCTTTGAGCCCTTGATAATGTACTCAAAGCTCACAAAATTTCCGATTACTTCCTCGGGAGTCATTAGTGTATATCTAGGATTACCACGAATTAATTGAACTTGAGTAGGGTTAAGGAAAATAAGTGATCTTAGAATAACCTTAACCATCTCGTGGTCATCCCACTTTTTGCTCCCGAGGTTGCGCACTTGGTTCACCAAGGTTTTGAGCCGGTTGTACATGTCTTGTGGCTCTTCCCCTTTGCGAAGTCGGAAGCGACCGAGCTCCCCCTCGATCGTTTCCCGCTTGGTGATCTTGGTTAGCTTGTCTCCCTCGTGCGCGGTCTTGAGCACGTCCCAAACTTCCTTGGCGCTCTTTAATCCTTGCACCTTGTTGTACTCCTCTCTACTTAGAGAAGCGAGGAGTATGGTTGTGGCTTGGGAGTTGAAGTGCTCGATTTGGGCCACCTCGTCCTCATCATAATCCTCATCCCCTACGGATGGTACATGTGCTCCAAACTCAACAACATTCCATATACTTTTGTGGAGTGAGGTTAGATGAAATTTCATTAAATCACTCCACCTAGCATAATCTTCACCGTCAAAGGTTGGCGGTTTTCCTAATGGAACGGAAAGCAATGGAGTATGTCTAGAAACGCGAGGGTAGTGTAAGGGGATCTTACTAAACTTCTTGCGCTCATGGCGCTTAGAAGTGATGGAGGGCGCGTCGGAGCCGGATGTGGAAGGTGATGAAGTATCGGTCTCGTAGTAGACCACCTTCCTCATCTTCTTTTTCTTGTCGCCACTCCGATGCGACTTGTGGGAAAAAGCTTTCTTCTCCTTCCCTTTCCCCTTGTTGCGGGACTCTTCCGATGAAGCTTTCCCGTGGCTTGTAGAGGGCTTGTCGCCGGTCTCCATCTCCTTCTTGGCGAGTTCTCCCGACATACTTCGAGCGGTTAGGCTCTAATGAAGCACCGGGCTCTGATACCAATTGAAAGTCGCCTAGAGGGGGGGTGAATAGGGTGAAACTGAAATTTACAAAGTTAATCACAACTACAAGCCGGGTTAGCGTTAGAAATATAATCGAGTTCACGAGAGAGGGTGCAAAACAAATCGCAAGAGAATAAAGAGTGTGACACGCGGATTTGTTTTACCGAGGTTCGGTTCTCGCAAACCTACTCCCCGTTGAGGAGGCCACAAAGGCCGGGTCTTTTTCAACCCCTTCCCTCTCTCAAACGGTCCCTCGGACCGAGTGAGCTTTCTCTTCTCAAATCAACCGGGAACAAAACTTCCCCGCAAGGACCACCACACAATTGGTGTCTCTTGCCTTGGTTACAAGTGAGTATTGATCTCAAGAAAGAATGAGAAAGAAGAAAGCAATCCAAGCGCAAGAGCTCAAAAGAACACAACAAATCACTCTCACTTAACACTAAAGCTTTTGTGGAATTGGGAGAGGATTTGATCACTTGGGTGTGTCTTGTATTGAATGCCTAGCTCTTGTAAGTAGTTGGAAGGTGGAAAACTTGGATGTCTTGAATGTGGGGTGGTTGGGGTTATTTATAGCCCCAACCACCAAACTAGCCGTTTGGTGGAGGCTGTCTGTCGCATGGTGCACCGGACAGTCCGGTGCACACCGGACAGTGTCCGGTGCGCCAGCCACGTCACCAGGCCGTTGGGTTTCGACCGTTGGAGCTCTGACTGCTGGGCCCGCCTGGATGTCCGGTGGCACACCGGACATGTACTGTAGAGTGTCCGGTGCGCCACTTCGCGCGTGCCTGACTTCTGCGCGCTCTAGCGCGCATTAATTGCTTCTATAGGTGACCATTGGCGCGAAGTAGTCATTGCTCCGCTGGCTCACCGGACAGTCCGGTGAATTATAGCGGAGCGAATTCCCGAAGCTGGCGAGTTTAGAGCCGCTCTCCTCTGGAGCACCGGACACTGTCCGGTGTACACCGGACAGTCCGGTGAATTATAGTGAAGCGCCTCTGGATTTTCCCGAAGGTGAAGAGTTCAGCGTGAAGTCCCTTGGTGGACCGGACACTGTCCGGTGGCACACCGGACAGTCCGGTGCGCCAGACCAGGGCTGCCTTCGGTTATCCCTTGCTCTCTTTGTTGAACCCAATTCTTGGTCTTTTTATTGGCTAAGTGTGAACCTTTGGCACCTGTATTACTTATACACTAGAGCAAGCTAGTTAGTCCAATTATTTGTGTTGGGCAATTCAACCACCAAAATCATTTAGGAAATAGGTGTAAGCCTAATTCCCTTTCACTAAGCATATGCAGATTCGATGGCACTTGCATCGATCGGTGCTATAGATTACCACATGATCCAAATGCGGTAATAGTCCCACCAAAGATTCAAACGGTTTTTTTAAATATATATATAAAATACCAAAAAAACTGCCTTCCGGTGGCTAATTCGAATCAATATAACGAAGTAACTGAAGGGAGAGAAGTTTCAGATAAATAAACCTTTATTTCAAGGCGAGGTATCATATGTGCTAGAGCAGCCCGGATGCAGATACCCCAAACGAGATGCTTACCGTGAAAGCACGACGCATCCCAATCTTTGGAGATTTGAAGAATCCCCGGCCTCCAAGAAATCAAGAATCAGCAGGAAATCTGTTTCGCTCGCTCACTCACCAAGTTTATCTTGGTCCCCTCCTGGCCGGGAAGATACCGGTCAAATATAATGATATCTATAATGCTATTGTATTATATGTTGGTAATAAGTCGTGTCAGAGTGGGGAAGAAAAAAAAAGAGTCGCTAGCTGGCAGGAATGTTAGTTGAGTTTTTGTTTTCTTTTAATAATGAAGACGAAATATCCGTTGAGCTGAAACTGGCAGAGCAGCCTGCCCTGCCTGAAGCCACAAGCGGCCTGGAAAACCAGGAGCCGAGCCACCAGGAACGAAGAAGACTGAAAGGGAATTAGGCTTACACCTAGTTCCTAAATAATTTTGGTGGTTGAATTGCCCAACACAAATAATTGGACTAACTAGTTTGCTCTAGTGTATAAGTTATACAGGTGTAAAAGGTTCTCACTTAGCCAATAAAAAGATCAAATATTGGATTCAACAAAGGAACAAAGGGGCAACCGAAGGCACCTCTGGTCTGAGGCACCGGACTGTCCGGTGTACACCGGACTGTCCGGTGTACACCGGACTGTCCGGTGTACACCGGACAGTGTCCGGTGCACCAGAGGACTCCAACTCAAACTTGCCACCTTCGGGAATTTCCAGAGGCACTCCGCTATAATTCACCGGACTGTCCGGTGTACACCGGACAGTGTTCGGTGCTCCAAGGAAGAGCGGCCTCCGGAACTCGCCAGCCTCGGGAACGCGCAGCAGCTGCTCCGCTATAATTCACCGGACATGTCCGGTGTACACCGGACTATCCGATGAACCAGCAGAGCAACGGCTACTTCGCGGCAACGGTCACCTGCAGGCGCATTCAATGCGCGCCAGAAGCGCGCAGAAGTCAGGCACGCCCATACTGGCTCACCGGACATTGAACAGTACATGTCCGGTGTGCACCGGACATCCAGGCGGGCCCAGAAGACAGAAGCTCCAACGGTCGGAATCCAACGGCATTGGTGATGTGGCTGGCGCACCGGACTGTCCGGTGCACCATACGACAGACAGCCTCCACCAACGGTCAAGTTTGGTGGTTGGGGCTATAAATACCCCAACCACCCCCACATTCAAAGCATCCAAGTTTTCCAGCTTCCAACCATTATACAAGAGCTAGCATTCATTGCAAAGCACACCAAAAGAGATCAAATCCTCTCCCAACTCCACAAAAAGCATTAGTGACTAGAGAGAGTGATTTGTAGTGTTCATTTAAGCTCTTGCGCTTGGATCGCTTCTTTTCTTTCGCATTCTTTCTTGTGATCAAACACTCACTTGTAATTGAGGCAAGAGGCACCAATTGTGTGGTGGCCCTTGCGGGAAGTTTGATTCCCAAGTGATTTGAGAAGAGAAGCTCACTCGGTCCGAGGGACCGTTTGAGAGAGGGAAAGGGTTGAAAAAGACCCGGTCTTTGTGGCCTCCTCAACGGGGAGTAGGTTTGCGAGAACCGAACCTCGGTAAAACAAATCCGTGTGTCACACTCTTCATTTGCTTGCGATTTGTTTTCCACCCTCTCTCGCGGACTCGTTTTTATTTCTAACGCTAACCCGGCTTGTAGTTGTGTTTATATTTGTAAATTTTCAGTTTCGCCCTATTCACCCCCCCCCCCTCTAGGCGACTATCAAATGGTATCGGAGCCCGGTGCTTCATTAGAGCCTAACCGCTCGAAGTGATGTCGGGAGATCACGCCAAGGAGATGGAGACCGGCGAAAAGCCCACTACAAGCCATGGGAGCACTTCATCGGAAGAGTCCCGCACCAAGAGAAAGGAGAAGAAGAACTCCTCCAAAGGGAAGGAGAAGAAGTCTCCTTCACACCAAAAGGAGAAGAAGGAGAAATCCTCTTCTCACAAGACGCGTCGAAGTGGGGACAAGAAAAAGAGGATGAGGAAAGTGGTCTACTACGAGACCGATTCTTCATCGCCATCCACCTCCGGCTCCGACGCGGCATCCGTCACTTCTAAGCGCCAAGAGCGCAAGAAGTATAGTAAGATCCCCCTACGCTACCATCGCATTTCCAAACATACACCTTTGCTTTCCGTCCCATTAGGCAAACCACCAACATTTGATGGTGAAGATTACGCTAGGTGGAGTGATTTAATGCGATTTCATCTAACCTCACTCCACAAAAGCATATGGGATGTTGTGTAGTTTGGTGCACAGGTACCATCCGTAGGGGATGAAGACTATGATGAGGATGAAGTGGCCCAAATCGAGCACTTCAACTCTCAAGCTACAACCATACTCCTCGCTTCTCTAAGCAAGGAGGAATACAACAAAGTGCAAGGGTTGAAGAATGCAAAGGAGATTTGGGACTTACTCAAGACCGCGCACGAGGGTGATGAACTCACCAAAATCACCAAGCGGGAAACGATTGAGGGGGAGCTCGATCGCTTCCGTCTTCGCCAAGGGGAAGAGCCACAAGATATGTACAACCGGCTCAAAACCTTGGTGAACCAAGTGCGCAACCTCGGGAGCAAAAAGTGGGATGACCACGAGGTGGTTAAGGTTATTCTAAGATCTCTTATTTTCCTTAACCCTACTCAAGTTCAATTAATCTGTGGCAACCCAAGATAGACACTAATGACTCCCGAGGAAGTAATCGGGAATTTTGTGAGCTTTGAATGTATGATTAAAGGCTCAAAGAATATTAACGAGCTTGATGAACCCTCCACGTCCGAAGCACAACCGGTGGCATTTAAGGCGACGGAGGAGAAGAAGGAGGAGTCTACACCGAGTAGACAACCAATTGACGCCTCCAAGCTCGACAACAAGGAGATGGCTTTAATCATCAAAAGCTTTCGCCAAATCCTCAAGCAACGGAAGGGGAAGGACTACAAATCCCGTTCCAAGAAGGTTTGTTACAAATGTGGTAAGCCCGGTCACTTTATTGCTAAATGTCCATTATCAAGTGACAGTGACAGGGATAACGACAAGAAAGGCAAGAGGAGAGAAAAGAATAGGTACCACAAGAAGAGGGGCGGTGATGCCCACGTGTGCCGGGAGTGGGACTCCGACGAGAGCTCCACCGAGTCCTCCGACGAGGACGCCGCCAACATCACCGTCACCAAGGGACTCCTCTTCCCCAACGTCGGCCACAAGTGCCTCATGGCAAAGGACGGCAAAAGAAACAAGGTTAAATCTAAATCCTCCACTAGATATGAGTCCTCTAGTGATGATAATGCTAGTGATGAGGAAGATAATTTGCGCACCCTTTTTGCAAACCTTAACATGGAACAAAAGGAAAAATTAAATGAATTGATTAGTGCCATCCATGAGAAGGATGATCTCTTGGACTCCCAAGAGGACTTCCTAATCAAGGAAAATAAAATGCATGTTAAGGTTAAAAATGCTTATGCTCTAGAAATTGAGAAATGTGAAAAATTATCTAGTGAGCTAAGCACTTGCCATGAGACGATAGACAACCTTAGAAATGAAAATGCTAATTTGTTAGCTAAGGTTGATTCTCATGTTTGTAATGTTTCAACTTCCAATCCTAGAGATGTTAATGATGATTTGCTTGCTAGGATTGAAGAATTGAACATTTCTCTTGCTAGCCTTAGAAATGAAAATGAAAAATTGCTTGCTAAGGTTAAATATTTTGATATTTGCAATGCTACTATTTCCAACCTTAGAAGTAAAAATGAAATATTGCATGCTAAGGTTGTAGAACTAAAATCTTGCAAACCCTCTACATCTACCGTTGAGCACACTTCTATTTGTACTAGATGTAGAGATGTTAACATTGATGCTATACATGATCACATGGCTTTAATTAAACAACAAAATGATCATATAGCTAAATTAGATGCTAAAATTGCCGAGCATAACTTAGAGAATGAAAAATTTAAATTTGCCCGTAGTATGCTTTATAGTGGGAGACGCCCTGGCATTAAGGATGACATTGGCTTCCAAAAGGGGGACAATGTCAAACTTAATGCCCCTCCTAAGAAATTATCTAATTTTGTTAAGGGCAAGGCTCCCATGCCTCAGGATAACGAGGGTTACATTTTATACCCTGCCGGTTATCCCGAGGACAAGATTAGGAGAATTCACTCTAGAAAGTCTCACTCTGGCCCCAATCATGCTTTTATGTATAAGGGTGAGACATCTAGTTCTAGGCAACCAACCCGTGCTAAGTTGCCTAAGAAAACTCCTATTGCATCAAATGATCATGACATTTCATTTAAAACTTTTGATGCATCTTATGTTTTGACTAACAAATCCGGCAAAGTAGTTGCCAAGTTTGTTGGGGGCAAACACAAGGGCTCCAAGACTTGTGTTTGGGTACCCAAAGTTCTTGTTTCTAATGCCAAAAGACCCAAAACCATTTGGGTACCTAAAGTCAAGAACTAAAATTGTTTTGTAGGTTTATTCATCCGGGGGCTCAAGTTGGATACTCGACAGCGGGTGCACAAACCATATGACAGGGGAGAAGAAGATGTTCTCCTCCTACGAGAAAAACCAAGATCCCCAACGAGCTATCACATTCGGGGATGGAAATCAAGGTTTGGTCAAAGGTCTTGGTAAAATAGCTATATCTCCTGACCATTCTATTTCCAATGTTTTTCTTGTAGATTCATTGGATTACAATTTGCTTTCTGTATCTCAATTATGCAAAATGGGCTACAACTGTCTATTCACTGATATAGGTGTCACTGTCTTTAGAAGAAGTGATGATTCAATAGCATTTAAGGGAGTATTAGAGGGTCAGCTATACTTGGTAGATTTTGATAGAGCTGAACTCGACACTTGCTTAATTGCTAAGACTAACATGGGCTGGCTCTGGCATCGCCGACTAGCACATGTTGGGATGAAGAATCTTCACAAGCTTCTAAAGGGAGAACACATTTTAGGACTAACGAATGTTCATTTTGAGAAAGACAGGGTTTGTAGCGCATGTCAAGCAGGAAAGCAAGTTGGTTCCCATCATCCACACAAGAACATCATGACGACCGACAGACCGCTTGAGCTACTCCACATGGATCTATTCGGCCCGATTGCTTACATAAGCATCGGCGGGAGTAAGTACTGTCTTGTAATAGTGGATGATTATTCTCGCTTCACTTCGGTATTCTTTTTGCAGGAAAAATCTCAAACCCAAGAGACCTTAAAGGGATTCTTGAGACGAGCTCAAAATGAGTTCGGCTTAAGGATCAAGAAGATTAGAAGCGACAACGGGACGGAGTTCAAGAACTCTCAAATCGAAGGCTTCCTTGAGGAGGAGGGCATCAAGCATGAGTTCTCTTCTCCCTACACGCCACAACAAAATGGTGTAGTGGAGAGGAAGAATAGAACTCTATTGGACATGGCAAGAACCATGCTTGATGAGTATAAGACTTCGGATCAGTTTTGGGCCAAGGCGGTCAACACCGCTTGCTACGCCATCAACCGGTTATATCTACACCGAATCCTCAAGAAGACATCATATGAACTCCTAACCGGTAAAAGCCCAACATTTCATATTTTAGAGTCTTTGGTAGCAAATGCTTTATTCTTGTTAAAAGAGGTAGAAAATCTAAATTTGCTCCTAAGACTGTAGAAGGCTTTTTACTAGGATATGATTCAAACACAAGGGCATATAGAGTCTTTAACAAGTCCTCCGGACAAGTTGAAGTTTCTTGTGACGTTGTGTTTGATGAGACTAACGGCTCTCAAGTAGAGCAAGTTGATCTTGATGAGATAGGTATTGAAGAGGCTCCGTGCATCGCGCTAAGGAACATGTCCATTGGAGATGTGTGTCCTAAGGAATCCGAAGAGCCTCCAAATGCACAAGATCAACCGTCCTCCTCCTCGCAAGCATCTCCACCAACTCAAAATGAGGACGAGGCTCAAGTTGATGAAAAAGAAGATCAATCAAATGAGCCACCTCAAGATGACAGCATAGATCAAGGGGGAGATGCAAATGATCAAGACAAGGAGGATGAAGAACAAAGACCGCCACACCCAAGAGTCCACCAAGCAATTCAACGAGATCACCCCGTCGACACCATCCTCGGCGACATTCATAAGGGGGTAACTACTAGATCTCGTATTGCACATTTTTGTGAGCATTACTCTTTTGTTTCCTCTATTGAGCCACACAGGGTAGAGGAAGCACTCCAAGATTCGGATTGGGTGGTGGCAATGCAAGAGGAGCTCAACAACTTCACTAGGAATGAGGTATGGCATTTAGTTCCACGTCCTAATCAAAATGTTGTAGGAACCAAATGGGTCTTCCGCAACAAGCAAGATGAGCATGGTGTGGTGACAAGGAACAAAGCTTGACTTGTGGCCAAAGGATACTCCCAAGTCGAAGGTTTGGATTTTGGTGAAACCTATGCACCTGTAGCTAGGCTTGAGTCAATTCGCATATTATTGGCCTATGCTACTTACCATGGCTTTAAGCTTTATCAAATGGACGTGAAAAGTGCCTTCCTCAATGGACCGATCAAGGAAAAGGTCTATGTTGAGCAACCTCCCGGCTTTGAAGACAGTGAGTATCCTAACCATGTCTATAAGCTCTCTAAGGCGCTTTATGGGCTCAAGCAAGCCCCAAGAGCATGGTATGAATGCCTTAGAGATTTCCTTATTGCTAATGGCTTCAAAGTCGGAAAGGCTGATCCTACACTCTTTACCAAAACACTTGAAAATGATTTGTTTGTATGCCAAATTTATGTTGATGATATCATATTTGGGTCGACTAACGAATCTACATGTGAAGAGTTTAGTAGGATCATGACACAAAAGTTCGAGATGTCTATGATGGGGGAGTTGAAGTACTTCTTGGGATTTCAAGTGAAGCAACTCCAAGAGGGCACCTTCCTAAGCCAAACGAAGTACACTCAAGATATTCTAAGCAAATTTGGAATGAAGGATGCCAAGCCCATCAAGACACCCATGGGAACTAATGGGCATCTCGACCTCGACACGGGAGGTAAGTCCGTGGATCAAAAGGTATACCGGTCGATGATAGGTTCTTTACTCTATTTATGTGCATCTCGACCGGATATTATGCTTTCCGTATGCATGTGTGCAAGATTCCAAGTCGACCCTAAGGAAGCTCACCTTACGACCGTAAAACGAATCTTGAGATATTTGGCTTATACTCCTAAGTTTGGGCTTTGGTATCCTAGGGGATCCACATTTGATTTAATTGGTTATTCGGATGCCGATTGGGCGGGGTGTAAAATCAATAGGAAGAGCACATCGGGGACTTGCCAGTTCTTGGGAAGATCCTTGGTGTCTTGGGCTTCAAAGAAGCAAAATTTGGTCGCTCTTTCCACCGCCGAAGCCGAGTACATTGCCGCAGGCCATTGTTGCGCGCAATTGCTTTGGATGAGGCAAACCCTGCGGGACTACGGTTACAAATTAACCAAAGTCCCTTTGCTATGTGATAATGAGAGTGCAATCAAGATGGCGGATAATCCCGTCGAGCATAGCCGCACTAAACACATAGCCATTCGGTATCATTTTCTTAGGGATCACCAACAAAAGGGAGATATCGAGATTTCTTACATTAACACTAAAGATCAATTAGCTGATATCTTTACCAAGCCTCTTGATGAACAAACTTTTAACAAACTTAGGCATGAGCTCAATATTCTTGATTCGTGCAATTTCTTTTGCTAACTTGCACACATAGCTCACTTATATACCTTTGATCATGTCTCTTTCATATGCTATGACTAATGTGTTTTCAAGTCCATTTCAAACCAAGTCATAGGTGTATTGAAAGGGAATTGGAGTCTTCGGCGAAGACAAAGGCTTCCACTCCGTAATTCTTCCTTCGCCGTCACTTCAAGCAACTCTCCATTCTTGGGGGAGAAAGCATAAGCACCAAGCAAAAGGACTCTATCTTTGGTATAATCTTCACTCATTTATTTATGACCAAAGGGGGAGAGAGAAATAAGAGGGCTCTAATGATTCCGTTTTTGGCGATTCATGCCAAAGGGGGAGAAAGTATGAGCCCAAAGCAAAAGGACCGCACCACCACCAATTTCAAAACTTAGTTTTTCAAAGAGTATTTTCAATTGGTATCCTATTGTGTTCAAAAGGGGTAGAAAGTAGTATTTCAAAAATGACATATCAAAAACCTCTTGAACACTAAGAGGAGGATCTCATTTAGGGGGAGTTTTGTTTAGTCAAAAGAAAAGCATTTGAAACAAGGGGAGAAATTTCAAATCTCGAAAATGCTTTGCAAAATCTTATTCATTTACCTGTGACTATTTGCAAAAGAACTTTGAAAAGGATTTACAAAATAGTTTGCAAAAACAAAACATGTGGTGCAAGTGTGGTCCAAAATGTTAAAAGAAAAGAAACAATCCATGCATATCTTGTAAGTATTTACATTGGCTCAATTCCAAGCAACCTTTGCACTTACATTATGCAAACTAGTTCAATTATGCACTTCTATATTTGCTTTGGTTTGTGTTGGCATCAATCACCAAAAAGGGGGAGATTGAAAGGGAATTAGGCTTACACCTAGTTCCTAAATAATTTTGGTGGTTGAATTGCCCAACACAAATAATTGGACTAACTAGTTTGCTCTAGTGTATAAGTTATACAGGTGTAAAAAGTTCTCACTTAGCCAATAAAAAGATCAAATATTGGATTCAACAAAGGAGCAAAGGGGCAACAGAAGGCACCTCTGGTCTGGGGCACCGGACTGTCCGGTGCACCAGAGGACTCCAACTCAAACTTGCCACCTTCGGGAATTTCCAGAGGCACTCCGCTATAATTCACCGGACTGTCCGGTGTACACCGGACTGTCCGGTGTACATCGGACAGTGTCCGGTGCTCCAAGGAAGAGCGGCCTCCGGAACTCGCCAGCCTCGGGAACGCGCAGCAGCTGCTCCGCTATAATTCACCGGACATGTCCGGTGTACACCGGACTGTCCGGTGAACCAGCAGAGCAACGGCTACTTCGCGCCAACGGTCACCTGCAGGCGCATTCAATGCGCGCCAGAAGCGCGCAGAAGTCAGGCACGCCCATACTGGCGCACCGGACATTGAACAGTACATGTCCGGTGTGCACCGGACATCCAGGCGGGCCCAGAAGACAGAAGCTCCAATGGTCGGAATCCAACGGCATTGGTGACGTGGCTGGCGCACCGGACATGTCCGGTGTGCACCGTACTGTCCGGTGCACCATACGACAGGCAGCCTCCACCAACGGTCAAGTTTGGTGGTTGGGGCTATAAATACCCCAACCACCCCCACATTCAAAGCATCCAAGTTTTCCAGCTTCCAACCATTATACAAGAGCTAGCATTCATTGCAAAGCACACCAAAAGAGATCAAATCCTCTCCCAACTCCACACAAAGCATTAGTGACTAGAGAGAGTGATTTGTAGTGTTCATTTAAGCTCTTGCGCTTGGATCGCTTCTTTTCTTTCGCATTCTTTCTTGTGATCAAACACTCACTTGTAATTGAGGCAAGAGGCACCAATTGTGTGGTGGCCCTTGCGGGAAGTTTGATTCCCAAGTGATTTGAGAAGAGAAGCTCACTCGGTCCGAGGGACCGTTTGAGAGAGGGAAAGGGTTGAAAAAGACCCGGCCTTTGTGGCCTCCTCAACGGGGAGTAGGTTTGTGAGAACCGAACCTCGGTAAAACAAATCCGTGTGTCACACTCTTCATTTGCTTGCGATTTGTTTTCCACCCTCTCTCGCGGACTCGTTTTTATTTCTAACGCTAACCCGGCTTGTAGTTGTGTTTATATTTGTAAATTTTCAGTTTCGCCCTATTCACCCCCCTCTAGGCGACTATCAAAGACAAAACAGACAGAAACAGAAGGCGGGGGCCTCCCATTTGGTTCCCCTCCCTCCCCGTTCCCAGGCTTCCAGTGGGCAGGGCAGCCACTGGTTCCACTCGCCCGTTCAGCTATAAGTTAGTCAAGACAGGGCCTTGCACTCAGACTCATCAGTTCAATTCAATCCAATCCAATCCCACCCTGCCCCGCCCCTTCCAAGAACTTCAATCGTCCAACAAAAGCAGGAGTCGCATCCCAGATCCCCCCGCATCAGAGACAGGCAGGGAGGGAACCGAGATCCGTCCGTCCGAGTCGATGGAGTCAACGGTGGAGCAGATAAGCTCGTCGGTGCAGTCCTGGGTGAAGGACCACGAGCTCGCAGCCATCGGTGAGTCAGTCTCAGCCTTTGTTGCGGATCCACCACTGCTGCTTAGTGTTCCGTTTCCGTTCTTGAAGACGATGATCTTCTGCTGAAACTGAAACTGCTAGCTGTCTGCCTGTCTATGTGCGCGCGCACGCCCAGGAGGCGTGTTGGCTGCGGCGGTGGGCGCTTCGGTGGCGTACAGCTGGAGGAAGGCGCCGCAGCACTCCCGCACAGAGCCCGACAGCACTCCCGCACAGAGCCAGTGCGGGATCCGCGACGGGGGCGAGATCCGGGGCGGGGGCGACGGGGGACGGTGCCTCGATCGTGGGGGAGGGGCACGGCGGGGGCTGGCGGGCTGCTTCGATGCGCACGCGTGGGAGGGTGCGGGGTCAGGCGGGGGCAACCAGGGTGTGGACGCTGACGCTACTATCTTAATAGAGTAGTATAGATATGAAATGTGGATTTTTTTTAACCTTGCTATTTGCAATGTTCAAGGACAATGTCTAATTACGACCTACTTTTTTGGATTGCTTTTAATTACAACCATCTGAGATGGACTCTTGAACAGGTTTTCATCTGCAGCAAAATAATCGACATAATAGATAAATATGGGCTACAAGTACATGACTCCATTAAAGATAGTGAGGCAAGCATCTAACACACTATTCATGCCTCAAATCAACAATTAGTAACTTGAGACCCACGTTAGCATGCTCGTTTTTGAACCACTGCATGCGCTTCCAACATCGAGTGCATACTGCTGGCGCCTAGTAAACTATAGTATAGCTGAAATATGGGTTAGTACACGCCATTATAGTTTTGTTGTTTTTGAAGCACGCTGCACACCATAACTATTCGTGAAACTATATCAGTGCCATTATAATTCTCGCGAAAGCTGAAAATGCCATTATATATGTCTGCTGAAAATGACATTATATAAGACGATGGAGTTGCCTATTTCACCATACATGAATCCGTCTGGGCATATCATGTACTCCTACCTGGCAATGGGATGGCGAGAATGTCGCCTGGCGCGGCGACGGGACTCCCCATGGCATTGACATTCATGACATCCGTGACGGTGGTCTCGTAGCTTGCAGCAATGGCGGGCACGGTGTCCCCGACCTGCACGACGTAGGAGAGGTACACCGCGGGGAGGTTGTTGTCGGATGAGTTGAAGCAGACGCATGGCAGCGGAATGGCGAGCTTCTGGCCGGCGTCCAGCGGCGCGTCGGGGTCGGCGGAGGTGAGGCCGTTCTCGTTGCGGATCTGGTCGGAGGAGGCGAGCCCCGCGAAGACGACGTCGGAGACGGTGGCGAGCGTGTCGGCCGGGCACGCGGTGTAGCGGACGGAGACGGACTTGCGGACGCCGTCGGCGCAGGAGCAGCGGGTGGGCACGCGCACGAAGAGGCCCATGGGCAGGATGCGGTGCGCCGCCCCTGGGGCGCCGAAGTCGAGCGCGTTGGTGGCCAGCAACGCCACCGGGTCGACGACGAAGAGCGCGGCCACCTCAGACACCTTCATGTCGGCGTAGAGCGTGTAACCCAGCAGCGCCGGGCAGGAGTCAGACCCCGAGCATGGCTCGATCGTCGTCTTCACCTCCGCGCCGCGCGGCGCCACCGATACCACGACCACCACCGCCGCCACCACCATCACAGCCGCCATCACGAAGCCACGCGACTTCACCATTACCGAGAGATGCTAGCACTTGCGAGTGCGAGCTTGGACTGTGGAGCTCGTGACTATAGTGCTCTCCACCTCTGGTCGAGGGAGAGAGAGAGCCGAGAGGCGTGGTATGTAAGCTGGTGTGGGGCCATCATGCTAGCCAGACGTCACAAAGGATGCGTCGGTGTCCGGTGAGTAATGGCGGGAGGGGAGAGGAGGCTGTTGTTTGCTTTTGGCAGCGCTAGGAATCTGTGCCAAGCGAGGGGAAGAGGGAAAGGTAGCAGAGGCCGCAGGTCTTTCCCGCGACCACTCGTTGTCTTCGAGGATGCCCACTGGCGGGCTGCTTCCATGCGCGCGCGTGGGAGGGTGCGGGGTCAGGCGGGGGCAACCAGGGTGTGGACGCTGACGCTACTATATTAATAGAGTAGTATAGACTACTTAGCTGGACCGGACCATTCATGCTTCCCGCTACGCGTCATATGGTTGGTAACATGGCAGTTTTCTCATTATTAATCCCGAATATATATATAGGGAGAAGGTAATGGAAGCCCGGCCTGGGCTTCCATTAGTATGGGAAGCCCCAGTTAGGTATACCCACGCGCGTCCGATCGTGTGCTGGTTCTGGCTCGGACAGAATCCAGCGTAAAACGTGAGCTAAAACAACGTAAATGAGTAAGAAATTTAGCGTAAATCTTATATCTGTTTTATAACGGCAAACGGGGCCCAAAATTACGGCATGAAAATCGCATGCAGCCGATCGTGCGCGGGTTCTAGCTCGGGCGGATTCCAGCGTAAAACGTAAAACACGCGCACAATCTCACTTCACAAGAGATTGTTGTGAAACACATCAAAAAGTGTCATAAATTTGGCGTAAAACGCAGTAAGACTATTTTTTAATGGAAGTATAAAACACAACAAGAAGTGTCGTAAAATTTAGTTTGAAAATGCATAAATCACGATGGTCTCAGAGGGCACTTGTTTTGTTCACATTATATCAAAATATAAAGTACAACGATATTTTGCCAATATTGTTGCAATCATACACGATTTTTTTTGACATGACAAAAAACGAGGAGCTAGCCTTGTTTTCGGTACTTCAAACACTTGGAACCATTAGCCTTTAGCTAGGTCGTGGTCCGAAATCAAAGCATCGCTGCCCGGCTCTTATTAAAACAGGTCTGTGTAAGCCTATATAAAGCATAAAGACACGTCGGAACAAGCATAACTAAATCAAATAGAAACCTAAATGATTCACCAGTTAAAAGACATGGATTGAGAGGAATGATATAATATAATAGTAGAGTTATGCATTCACTTAGCTCATGCTGCTCTCCTACAACCTGTCACATCATTTATTCATTTTCAGATTCTTGTATCTCCCATCATTTATTCTTATTCTTTCGTTACTTATGGTGAGAGTATTTATCAACCAAAGGTTGGAGCATAGACTGTAATAAAAAAATGTTTATGTGCAAAGCTCTTACAGAAACCAGGGCACAAATGTTTCCTTTAATACCTAAAAAGGCCTATAAGTTTTGATCTTCAAAACATATCATGAAGTCAAAAGGAAATTTTATTAAAACTACCAAACTCCGGCCTCACTTGCCAAGAAATCCTAACAATTATCTCTAGCACAGTTGTCATGTGATTCTGACTATTTTAGGACCAACAAACCATTTGGAAGCCAAACAAATCCATGTTCAATCTGCCAAACAAATCGACTGGAACAATCAAACAGGCTAACAAGAGAATAGTGGAAGTACCTGTTAATTAAGTGTTTATGCAATTAATCCAAGTATCGGTGGTGGTGGGTGCACTCAGCCACAAAATTGATTTGATCTAGACCTATGGCAGGTTGTATTAATCTAAAAAATACAAAACTACAATAGCAGCCATGGATATATAAACCCTAGGATAAACAGTCATGAATATGCAAAATAACTTCAAGGGGAAATGAAATTAGAGAAACAAAAAAGAGATTAGAAAAGAAAATATAGATCACATTGGCTGGAAGGTTGAGGAAGTGATTGCCTTTGGAGAGGTCGCTGGGCCTTATTAAACCTAGTTACGTCAGTCATCAGGACGAAAGAACTGGAGCGCGAGGTCGGCGCGTCCCGCGGATGCGGCCTCAAGGATGACACCGTGGACCAGCAACACGTCGAGGGTGGGCGAGAGTAGGCGGGTTGAGGCTATGCGCAACGCTGCCCCCTTGGCAGCCCCCTCCCCTTGCATGCGGCGCGTAGGGGGCACTCTACGGCCGCAGCGGTGCCTCCTACGGCGCCCCCTACGCGTCGGCCTCCTTCTCTCCCCCAGATATAGCGTGTCACTGTTCATCCTAAACACTGTGCTGTGGGTCCACGAGTAATTGTTAGTAGATAAAAAATTGATAGTTGGTAAAGAAAATGATATTTTATAGTGGTAGTGGAATATAGTGGGGGTATTTAGGGGGAACCGTTGCGGGGGATGAAAAAATAGGGGGAAAATAGGAGGAAAAAGTGATATAGAAGGAAAAATTTAGTGGTAACGGTTGCGGAAGCCTGAGTTCTCCAAGCGTGTCGTCCATGACCGCCACCGGATCATGTGTAGGACCATCTAGTGGAGCTACTCCTCGCACCGGGGCAGGTTGGTGGGCGCCAACGGAGAAGGGGTCGTCGCCGCTTCTGCCTCCGCCTAGGCCTTGACGGCTGGAGCAGGGGCTCGTGGCTGGTTTCTTGAGGTGATAGGAGATGGGGGCAAATCTGGATCTCGGCTATGGTGAGGCGTAGGGCGAGGGGAGAAGTCGCCGCAGCTGTGAGGTGAAGGAAAGCATAAACCACCGCCGCCATCGACGCCGAGGTCAACAGCACAGGGTGGCACGCTGTTGGCAGTAAGCTGTGGTCGAGAGCAGACTTCTGGTCCTCGTGGATCTAACCGTGCAGACTGCAGACCACGAGACGTCGGTTTGGAGCGACCGATTCCTCGCCGGAGTTACCTGCTAGCAGACAGCGCCGCCTCTCGTCGTGGACCGCCTTGTCGCCGCCGCGAACCAAGGTTAAATCGTCTTCCGCATCTTCGCGAGGTTCCCTTAAGGGTTTAGCACCAGTCAATTTAGAGTTTGGGGGCTGACTAGGGTGGTGGGCGTGTTCGCCGGTGAAACGCCGCCGTGGTGAGCGCGGCGCCGCCGTCCCTGGCCGGGGTGATGGGGGGGGCTTCGCGTAGCCGTCGGATCTCGACGAACGACCAAGATTCAATCTGGGTGTGAGTCTGGGTGGAAACGTTTTGAGCCGTCAATATGTTATCTGGCGGTTAGAATGTCACGTGGGTTTGAACCGTAGATCTCCGATCCAAGGATCATGGGCGCATACCGCTTCGCAATGAGCTCGACCTAATCTGATCCGTTGGGACGGATCAGACGGTCCAGATCACGTGATACCTCTTCGTGGCGACCACTTTGCTAAAGAGCCCCCGGCAAATGTCTGAATCAACCCGCCGTCCAGCCCAAACATAAAATAAGCACAGAAAGGTCCCGATTTCTTACAAATTGACCCCTGCGCTTTTATAGTATTAGGTCCGCAATCCAACCAGGTTAATAATTAATGAAATTATACTGAAATTGAATTTCTGGTATAAAAATAATTCTAGAATCTTATTTAATTCATAGAAAATTCATTTTAATTCCTTTTTGATCCATTCCAGTTGCAATAATTTTGATTAATATTGTTTATCACTTGGTAACTCTGTTTAGCTATGAAACATAGATTAAAATTATCTACTTAATTTATTCTATGCAAAACACTTAATAACTTCGGAAAATCGTAACTCGATAACCGTAACTCCGAATTTAGTGATTCTCGAACCTACGATATCGTTACAATGTGTAGATTATTATTATGTATTATGTTCTCATGTTTGGTGTCATGTTAATTTCTCCTATACTATTCTTGTTTGTATTGTTGCGAGTAGACGAGCAAGCCACTGAGGACCTAGGTGTTCAGCAGGTGGAGACTGCTGAGCAGGAGCTTATTGAATGCAAGTTGTACCCTTGATCACTTCTATGTACCCAATAATGTACCTGTTAATCATTATGATCTGCATAGGTTAATTTTGATGGGACTCAATAGGTCACCCTAGTTTTACTATCTTTATACCTTGTTTACCACTAAACTTTTGGGTAGTACCTACTATTGCTTTCTGTGGGTTTGGGTGTTAAGATACACATTATTCATGATCATGCTTTTATTATCAATTTGCTATTTACTGTTCATGATAAGACCATTATGTTAATTGGAACATGGAGTGACCACCCGAGAAAACAGTGCTACCATAAGGGTGGTATGGGACGCCCTTGGCTGACAAATTAGGAAAGCTAGTGGAGGACTACCTTACCCGAAAGGGGCAAGGGAAGTAGGGGAGTGGTTGGTGTAGGGAGGTTCTCGGGTTGATTTTGCTGCGATGGCGGTCAAACGGGGGATCCCTGCATTGTGCTTCCTAGAAACTGTAGCAAGTTTTCTGAAGCTAGTGGAACTTTGTAAAGGCCTCGTAGTGTTACCCTGCCTCGCTTCCTTGGTAGAGGTGTATGGGATTCATGACCCCTTGGCAGATGGGAAACATTACTTGTGGGTAAAGATGCGCAACCTCAGCAGAGTGTAAAACTGGTATATCAGCCGTGCTCATGGTCATGAGCGGCTCGGACCCTTACATGAGTAACTTATGGAATTAAATTTAATTGGTCATTTGCATCGTATTGTCGTTTACTATCAATTTTGATATATTATTATTCTGGTTTGGTATATACTTGCACTTAGTAACTGCTAATAAAATTTGACCAACTTATTAAAAGCAATGCTCAGCTTTAACAATTATTTGTTGATCAATCTTACACTTCACATGAGCTCCCACCTTTGGTGAGTTCATGCACATTATTCCCCACAACTTGTTGAGCTATGATCTTTTATGAGCTCACTCTTGTGATATATAACCCCCCCACCCACAATTGAAGAGCAGGTGGTCCAAGAGAAGCCCTACAATGAGGAATATGAGCTTATCTAGGTGGCGTCTCGCAGTCAGCTTTATGGCGCCAAGGAATAATATTTAGTTCGCTTATTTGTTATCATCTATTTTTGTAAGATACTTCCACTATGTAATAATGATATTTGTGACATTTATCTCTATACACTTTGTCATTATATGTGATGTTCTTCTTTGGCGTACATATGAAACACACCCGGCTTTATCCATTAAATCCGGGTGTGACACAAACCAAGGTGCAAGAAACATAATATAAGGTATGTGTAACTTATTCATGTACTCAAACCTCATGTTTTTGTAGTTTTATCCAAAGTTGCACTTTTTGCCTTCATCTCTACTTATTTGGACTTGTTTCGTTCAATTTGCTCTTTCTAGGACCTGTGCTCATGCTCATATCAAAGTGATTGGTCCAATGTGGTGTGTTGAGCACTTAATTACCAAAATAGGTAAAAATGGTCTTATGGCACATTTCCCTTTCACACATTACGCCTGACTAGATAATCGGGCCTTGCTAGGCTAGTCCATGTGTCACAGTCGCAGCCTAGGCACAACACTCTAACCTGTTAAGCATGTTGGGCTGGCTCGTTAGCACGAGAGGCCAGTTCAGTAAATCGTGAAAATCAGCAAAAACAAGTAGGACTTAACAACACTCATCTAACTAGCATGACTCAAGTTTAATTGTGTTATATGATGGATTAATATTGTAAATATATGTATCTATTAATTTAAAAATAAAAAATATAATCGTGTCGGCCCGGCCCGAGGTGGTGGCCCAGGCATGGCACGACCCTTGTGCTGGGCCGGCACAAGCCCTATTTAAATTGTGTCGGGCCGGGCCACACCACTAATAAATGGGGTATGCCTTGGGCCGGCCCGTTAGGCACGACCCATTTGGTCATATATAATCAGGGGTACAGTTGTTGACTTCGTCACTATTGGTTTGGTATTGTACATGTGTGCTTGATGTTCGGTAATCCCTGTAGTCTGGCTATAGCCATTATAGGTCATCTCCAGCGGAGCATGGATATGGATGTACAAAACACTGTTTGTATTGTAAACTGTATTATTTATAGAGTGAAGTTTGAAATAGGAAGTGATATATGGAGTTGGATAGTGAGGCTGCTGAAGATAGTCTGGCCTCTGCGTATCCCTTTAAAAAGTTTTTGGCATTCATTATTCTTTCCTTAGTAACCAAGAACAACTTAGCCACAAGGTCATCGTCGATAAGAATCGCTCATCATACATAATGACAATGCCATATCTCAATTGTTATAGATGACATCAATGCATTGTTAGTATAGTAATTCAAATATCAAAACTCAAGAGAGTTATGGACCGCAATTGCACCTACGTACGTGAAGTGAAAGTTTAGAGATCACTGTAAACTCCTTGAATATATATAGGGCGGCAGGTATAATGGGAGCCATGAGCTTCCAATAGTTAAAGGAAGCCCAGGCCGACCACCCTACAACATGGTTCAACCCAGCGCGCCGACTCAACGAGGCTGTCGGGTGCGCCACCTGCCCTGTGCGCGAAAAAGGAATGCATGCATGAATCAAACACGTTCCCTTGCATGCGCGTAAATTTAGGAAATATATGTATGACGGTTTTTATTTGAAATGCTTTATTTCCTCCATAAATTTAGGATCGCTGCAACAGCCATGCAGCTAAACTCGTAATGACCATTTTATGATATATACTGATACTAAATATGCTACATTGTGTAGATAATTATGCATTTTGGTATACTGTGTAAAAATCTGTTACTAGCTGCATACACACGAATTTATGATGAAAAGAATATGCAATGAAAGGAAATGAATTGTATTCATAGAAACAAAAAATCGCATTTAATGTTTTATTTCCTTCATAAATATAGGATCCCGCCAACAGCCATGCAGCTAAACGCATTAGAACTAATTTATGATATATACTGATACAAATTATACTACACGATGTTGGTATTTATGTAATTCGTTACACTACGTAAAAAATCTGGCATGTTGTTCACTGGTGGACGCATCTCCGGGTGGAGCGTAAAATCCTTAGTTTTGAGCATAAAATCCCTCAATTATAAGCGTAAATACCGAGTCAATGTGAAAGGTTGATAGCTTTAGTAGGTTGTTATTACGATCCTATTTCTATGACATATCCGAAGAACATGGCAGCCGCATGCATGCAGTTTCTATTTTTATATAGATCCAGAAATTATAGCAAAATCGTGGGAGTTTCCATTGCATGTGCGCAAATTACGAACAACATAAATCAATGAATTGCATTTCCAATGTGCATGCAGTAAACTGATATACGAACTCCGTGTTCAAGCATAAAATCATACAATTTTTAGTGTAAATAATACATGTGGTAGACATGAAACACAATAATCGAAAAGAAAAACACGAATCGAAGGAGGTAGTGGCCGGAGGACGTCGTCGATGACACAAGTACAAATGTAGGTCGTCACTCGTGCCGCCGAAACTGTACCGGATCGGTGGATGTCACACGCGATCATCGTTGCGCGCATCTCGCGCCTTCCGTGACGCCACTCGCTCGAACCTCGCGCCTCATGCGTCGCCGTCGCTACTCACACATTGACGGGCGCCGCTTGCTCGCCGGCCTTTGAAGTGCCGCCTCCTCGAGGACTCGGGGACGCCGCCGCTTGCCCACACAAGGGCCCCGCTGTCGCTCGCCCTCTGGATCGGGGAGCCGCCGCCACCGCCCTGTAAACCGCCGCCACTACTCCGGATTGAGGAACCTCTGCCACCGCGCGTCGAGGTCATGGAGCTGCGGCCACCGGTTGGGGTCCACCGCCGCGCACGCTCTGGGGCAACCGCCGTCGACACGACGTCGCTAATGAATAGGGGTGGAGCGTAAAAAACTGAATCCTAGCACTCCGAGTCCTGTTTTATAGACGTCCGGATTGCACCGTCCGACCCGAGCTTCTTTTAATTATGGAAAGCACAGGGCTCTTAATATATATATATATATATATATATATATATATATATATATATATATATATATATATATATATATATATATATATATATATATATATATATATATATATATATATATATATATATATATATATCCTCGAAACTACGCTGCAATTTCCATACGTGCCAAAATAGGTCTCGTAGAACATCAATGTCTTATTGTTCAAGGATCAGCCGTGCAATCCTAAGCTGAAAGCTGTTGGCCGGCAATTCCTTGTTGGCATGGCACCACACGCACTTTGGTTTCTACGATCTTGTGTCGTTGCTCCACGATATATAATCCAAAAGCTATGACTTGTAACTTGTAAGCAGGCCGCAGGTTTGTGTATAAGAGGACACCGTGTACCGATCCGTTGCTAAAGGCTGCAACCTGCAAGTTGCTGACCATGGCTGCTTACTGGATCTTGCATATGGCACTGCTCCTCCTATCCATCACCTCCCAGCAGGTTCTCGCGGCGAGGCAGCAGCACCGCCATACCATCAGCGTCCACCAGTCGTCTCTGCTGCCCAGTTCGATGTGTTCTTCGTCACCTCCTGCTCCAGGTTGCCTTGTGTTTTAAAGTCTCATCTCTTTGTACCTGATTAAGAAAGATTAACTAATTTGTTCCTCCAGTGTCTCGTAGCGGAGCTGGAAACACCATCCAAATCGTCCACCGCGCGTGCCTGCAAAGCGGGGACCGCAAGACAGTGCCGGACCACCACCCCCACTACACCGGCATCCTGCGCCGAGACCACAACCGAGTCCGGTCCATCCACCGACGCCTTACCGGGGCGGGAGACACAGCCGCCACCATCCCCGCAAGTCTCGGCCTCGCCTTCCACAGTCTCGAGTACGTGGTCACCATTGGCATCGGAACCCCAGCGCGCAACTTCACCGTCCTCTTCGACACCGGCAGCGACCTCACCTGGGTCCAGTGCAAGCCGTGCACCGACTCCTGCTATCAGCAGCAAGAACCCTTGTTCGACCCGAGCAAGTCTTCCACGTACGTCGACGTTCCGTGCGGCACACCGCAGTGCAAAATCGGCGGCGGCCAAGATCTCACCTGCGGTGGGACCACGTGCGAGTACAGCGTCAAGTACGGCGACCAGTCTGTGACTCGGGGTAACCTTGCCCAGGAGGCTTTTACTCTGTCGCCGTCAGCGCCGCCTGCCGCCGGAGTCGTGTTTGGATGCAGTCATGAGTACTCTTCGGGCGTCAAAGGCGCAGAGGAGGAGATGAGTGTGGCCGGTCTTCTTGGTCTAGGCCGGGGCGACTCGTCCATCCTCTCGCAGACACGCCGGGGCAATAGCGGCGACGTCTTCTCCTACTGCCTCCCTCCACGCGGTAGCTCCGCGGGATACCTCACCATCGGCGCCGCCGCTCCTCCTCAGTCGAACCTGTCCTTCACGCCACTGGTGACCGACAACTCTCAGCTGAGCTCTGTGTATGTGGTGAACCTCGTCGGCATCTCCGTCAGTGGCGCGGCCCTGCCTATAGACGCCTCGGCTTTCTACATCGGCACGGTCATCGACTCCGGCACCGTGATCACGCACATGCCGGCTGCCGCCTACTACGTCCTGCGCGACGAGTTCAGGCGTCACATGGGCGGTTACACGATGCTGCCGGAGGGGCACGTGGAATCGCTGGATACGTGCTACGACGTGACGGGGCACGACGTCGTGACGGCGCCACCGGTGGCGCTCGAGTTTGGCGGCGGCGCGAGGATTGACGTGGACGCGTCCGGAATCCTATTGGTGTTCGCCGTAGATGCCTCGGGGCAATCCCTGACGCTCGCGTGCTTGGCCTTCGTGCCCACCAATTTGCCGGGTTTTGTCATCATCGGCAACATGCAACAGAGGGCGTACAACGTTGTGTTCGATGTGGAAGGACGGAGGATTGGCTTCGGAGCAAACGGATGCAGTTGAGTCATTATAAATATAACAATAATGCACTACACTGCATCCAACCAAAGGCAGCCAGACCATGCTGCCATTTCATATAAAAGATCGTCCAACTCAAATTGAACCATACCATACCATGCATTGGTGTTCTATTTGGTTCAAATTGAACCGTACCATGCATTAGTCTTTGCATTTGTTTCAAGGAACCGAACACAAACCTATGGCCTTCTTTGGATCTTGTATCCACCTCAATATATATGTAACATAATGGATTGGGATGAAGTGTAATTTAAACTATTTTCCATGAAAATCTACTCCAATACAAATCGGTTGAAGTGGGTACACGAACATGGCCTTGTTCGTTTGTGTCGGATTGCACCCATAATCGTTCCAGCTAATCAAAGTTTATATAAATTAGAGAAGCAATCCGGTTAGGAATCGTTCCGACCCACCAATCCGGCACAAACGAACAAGGCCTAAGGATTGTTTGGATGTGTGGTATTGAAGGGGATTGAGAAGCATATTATTCCTTGCTATTCATTTTTGAATAGCAAGGTGAGCACGCGCTTGCGCGTCTCGTCCTCCGTCACCTTCTTCGCCTCCTCCACCGTCTTCTTGGTGTCATGGGTCCCGGAGAAGTTTTTCTAGAGCTATGTGGAAGGAAAACCCTTGAGCGACCCGGAGTTCCATTATGAATACATGCAACCAAAAGGAGGACTTACCTATAGCTGCCTTGCGTTCCCGCGAGAGCTCCACGTTCGCCTCCTCCAGGTGGGCGTTCACCGTCCTCAGGGCCTGTCGGTGTTTGGGACCCAACCGCGCACCCGGGGTTACCCCTCGAGGTGCTTTTGGGTAGGACGATGTTGCTGACTGTAGCTCGATGGTTCATGCTAGGTGCACGAGAGGCGGTAGACAATTTTCTACAGGTTCGGGCCGCTTAGAGAGGCGTAATACCCTACTTCCTGGTGTGGATCTTTTATGTGGTGGGTTACAGGAGGATTCTCTAGTATGAAGGATGCTAGAGAATTGAGTAGATGACTAATGAGTGACCTGTATTTTGATGGGGTGCCCCCTAGGCCTTATATATTCGACAATGGGGCGTTACATGCGTGTATGATAACAACGTGCACCTAAGTAATAGTGAACCGACTGAACTTATCTTCCTATAATCCTACTGACTTATCCTCATTTAGTTTCGACGTCTGAGGGCGCTGCGCAGGAGAATCAGATCAATGCTGCAGATAATGCTTAAATTCAATGAGCCGTCTGGGCCCGAGTCTATCCAATCCTGCGTCAATCCATTCCGCCAGCAGTTCCTCCCCTGGCCCACGAAGGGATGGCCTTGCGAAATAATGGGCCCAAAGCCTTTCGCGAGGCCTTCTAGCCTTCTAGCCTTCTAGTGGACCCGGGGGATATCTGTCCCCCACAGGGCCGACTCGGCCTCGTCATCCCATAAGTTCGACTCATGCAGGTCCCCTTGGAGCTAGGACCTCTCGTTTCGAAGGCGGTTCGCGTCGCCCCACGCATTGTTGCGCTGCGTGTGTAGGCGCGTCGCCTCGCAATGAAGCCTGTCAGCCTTAGCGTGAAGCGCGGCGAGCTCGCGCTCCCTCACCTCCGAGCGGGTGATCTACTAATACACAGAAGTACTAGGGGCCAGTAGAAATAATTTTTTTATAGGCCACCAATGGAAATCGATTTTCAATGGTGGCCAAGGTAATAAAACCGCCCAGTGCCCGCCCGTCTCCGTCGAAGTCGCGACATTTTTAGGCACAATATGTGGCTATGCGGCCGATGGGAATCGAACCCACAACCCCCCCGCTCGTGCGAAACACCCTCTATCACTCCATTTATCACTTACTTCATGTCTATACTACAGTTTTGTTGCCCACATATTATAACCAACTTTGTGTAAATTGATTGTTTGAGTTTGTAAACGAATTCAAACGGAAAAGTTTGCAACTACAAAGTTTCATAACTTTTGAAGTCCTACAACTTTTGTTTGACACATTTCCCATTTGAGGTCATTTGCAAAATTTACATTTTAAATTTGACAAATTTAGAAACAACTTTTGATAGCCGAAATGATTTTAAATAAAAAAGTTGTCAACTACAAAATTTCATAATTTTAGATATTTACAACTTTTATGTTGATGGTTTTTTCATACGAGGTCATTTGAAAAATTCAAAAAATTCAGGATAAAAATGATTTGTATTGGCATCTTCTTAAGAAAGCCGTCACTAGAATAGATTTCTAGTGGTAGTTTTCTTAAGGAGCCACTAATAGAAATATGATTTCTAGTGGCGGTTTTCTTAAGAAACCTCCACTAGAAATAGCACTGGGTTTGATAACTGAAACGCCTATAATATTAAACCCCATCGCAGTCTTTGAGCTCTTTTGTACTAGTGGCCCCCGCACGCAGCTGCTCCACCTCTCGACATGTGGCTAGCAACGCCTCCCTCGGGCGATTGACCGAAAAAATAGGAGCTACAGAAAGCGGTCAGGCGATCATTAAAACGTTGGTAAAAAACGAGACGATCATTAAAATGTTGGTAAAAAACAACGAGCAAAGAAAAAACAACCAAAAAGGAATACTCACCTAGACATATGAGATCAAGTCCTACGTCATCGCTTGGCGAGCTATCGAGACCGCCTCCTCGAAGTTGTCGAGGAAGCACTTGATAGTCTCCAGGTTCCTGTCGGCCCGAACAGAGGTCCCTTCGATGATCTATTATTCCTTCACCTACATCTCCTCCCCTTCCAAACCATCGAGAATGAAGTGAGGGGGGGGGGATATTCCTGGAACCCCCTACAGGAGCAAGCAGTGTCAAAAGCATCGCACCATAGAGGAGGAAGGTGGGACGACCAACGATGGCTGGGTCCTAGCCCCAGCGGCCTCCGCCGGTGATGACAACATCCTAGCTAGGCGACCCACCGCAGCAACACCCAATGGAAAATGTTTTGGGGCGGCAAAGACTGAACGAAGGGTGGCACGCTCGCCACCGGAGCTCCCTCTGGGAAGTCGCCGCGGCCGTCGGAACTCCATCCGTGATAGAGACGCGGGAGCCAATGGCCCAAGAGAAAACAAATCAGGAGTAGCTACGCTCGACCTCTCCTGAATGACCAGGGAGGTCGGCATAGTCGCCCTAGGAGGGGTGGTTGTCGCGATGATTATTGGCTCGGTTGGGGCAACCAGAGGGGTCGCTCTGATCGGTGCCGGTGGCGTAAGGACTTTCGAGGTCGAGGTGCCTCTCTTCGCCGCAAGGACCACTTCCTTCACCATCTTGCACGACACGTACACTATAACACCCTGAATTTGGGAGTATAAAAATTTCTTTCTTATTATCATCCAAATTCAGGTGTTACTCTTCTCTCTCTCACCCTAGGTTCTATCCCTCTCTATATTCTCTCTCTTTTTCCTTTTGAGTAGATATAGCTTAGTTAAGGAGGGATTAATTATTTATTATTGCCAAAACATTATGAGTGGGGCCAGGCTGTCGGCGCCGGTTCCCTTCGCCCGTGCTCCCTTCTTCCCTCTCTGCTTTGCGAGCCCGCTCTGCCAGACGTCGAGCCGTTGCCCCGTGCGCTCGCTCTCTCCCTCGCTGTGTCGTGGGCCTCCCCTGTCAGTTCCGCCTTCCCCGCACCGCGCCGTCGACCAGCGCGCGCACACTCGCGCACGTCGCCGGAATCCTCGGCCACGTCGCCCGCCCCACGCCCCCAGCTCTTTTTTGAGCATCGCCTGCGCCCGCACTCACTACCCCGTCCCATTTCACACAACCCCGCCCTCTCTCGCGCTCTGCCCACGCCACTCAGCTTCGCTGGAGACCCACGCCCGCCGTGCCGGTCTTCTAGCTCGCCGGAGGCCATGCCAAGCGACCCCGAGCTCCGTCCTAAGGTGAGACATCTTCTCCCGTGCTTGGTTTTTTCTATTTGTGCCTGCCTTTAGCCAATTTGGCCTCGCCGGCGTGCGGCCGCGCTTGCTCGCCGCGCCCGCACGATGTCCGGCCAACCCAACCCTGTCCAGTGCCCTGACGTATGCCCATAGTGCTCCCCCACCTCCACTGAATCTAGACCGAGCCCCATCACAGTCGATTGCCTCTCCTAGCGGCCGAAATTCCTCACTGGAATTGTCCCGACCCGCCCGAAGTCTTTCCCCCGCCGTTCTCCCCTCTCTGACCCCGGTCTCGTGGCCACAACCCCGCCAGCGAGTTCGCCGAGTCGTCCCCTACATTTCTAGCCAACTCCGGCGACCCCGGAACCACCGTAGCACGCACCCACCCCAACTCCGGCGACCTCACCGCCGCGAGGAGGAGCGGCACCGCTCGCAGATAACCAGCCCTCCCAGCTTTAATCTCTCCCGTCCGATCTTGATCGCACGGCCAAGGCCGCGGGATACCGCTTCGTGACCGCACGTCCTGTGTCCGGGCCCATCGGTCAGTACCAACGCCCCTGGCGCTGGGTCCAACCGATCAGCGTGCCCCTCCCCTCGGTCGCTGACACCACTGGCCCGCTTGTCAGTGCCTCGCTCATCCGCGCGCGCGCCCTCGCCCGCGGATCTAATCCTGTCCGTCGATCTCTGATCCGATGGTTGAGATTGTTCGATACCCCTTCGCGTGTGGTTTTGCTTAAGAGACCCTCGGGTTTTAGGAAATAGACCTGCCGTCCTTGGTTTTCGCGCAGGCCCCTGTAATCTTGCAGATTGAACCTTAGGCTTTTAAATAATTATAGAATTAGACCTATTTTCATATTTTAAATTCCCAAACTTGTTTATTTCATATCTTTTGCATATGAACTCCAAATTTAGTGATTCAAATTGCAAAATGTTCATAGGTATATTCTTTGTTTAAATAAATTAGTTCCATCCACTGTCTGCACATTCTAATTTTATGGTTAACTATGAACTAGTATATGTGTGGATTTATTTATTTAATGAAATAAATAAAAGGAAAACCCTAGAGGTTAAAGTATATTTAGTTTTGTAAGATTAATAATATGTATTACATGAATTCATCCCTGGTCTAACTTTTAGGTCTCAGTAAAATGAATGGAATTAGGTTATGTAATTATGGACAACACTTAAAGAATAATCTATTTCTAAATGAGATTAGTTCATGTTGTAGTTTGATCTCATTCTTCTTTATTTAGTACTGTGCCTTTTTAAGATGTATTCCAATGTTTGTACATGTTTAGTGTGCTATTCATTTGTACTTTCCAAATGTATTGAATGTATGATCGCTTTATTTAGACAACAAGCAGTCCGTGGTTCCTGAGTGTGTTGCTGAAGACCTTCCTGAGCAACAACCTGGTGAAGGCAAGTGTCCTCTGACCTATTATGTCTTACTTACTTTATAATTCACTGTCCCGCATTACATTATCTAAACCTAAGGATTGGCTAGTCTGTATTTACCTTACCCTTGTTTACCTTATTGGGTTTATCATGGTTAGCTTTATGCTATTGCTTTAACTTAATCAATGAACATGATGTGATTATTTTTGATATGATGATGTTATCCCTATGATGATATTGTGATACTCTAGGGGGCTCGGGCCATTTTCCCTGAGCACCTCTCTGTAAGGACCTGTTCGTGGAGTGACCACCCGGGATAACAGTGCAACTGAAAGTCGCCTAGAGGGGGGGGTGAATAGGGCGAAACTGAAATTTACAAATATAAACACAACTACAAGCCGGGTTAGCGTTAGAAATATAAACGAGTCCGCGAGAGAGGGCGCAAAACAAATCGCAAGCAAATGAAGAGTGTGACACGCGGATTTGTTTTACCGAGGTTCGGTTCTCGCAAACCTACTCCCCGTTGAGGAGGCCACAAAGGCCGGGTCTCTTTCAACCCTTCCCTCTCTCAAACGATCCCTCGGATCGAGTGAGCTTTCTCTTCTCAATCACTTGGAACACAAAGTTCCCACAAGGACCACCACAAGTTTGGTGTCTCTTGCCTCAATTACAAGTTAGTTTGATTGCAATGAAAGAATCAAGAAAGAAGAAAGCAATCCAAGCGCAAGAGCTCGAAAGAACACAAGCAAATCTCTCTCTCTAGTCACTAGGGCGTTATGTGGAGTTTGGAGAGGATTTGATCTCTTTGGTGTGTCTAGAATTGAATGCTAGAGCTCTTGTAGTAGTTGGGAAGTGGAAAACTTGGATGCAATGAATGGTGGGGTGGTTGGGGTATTTATAGCCCCAACCACCAAAAGTGGCCGTTGGGAGGCTGTCTGTTCGATGGCGCACCGGACAGTCCGGTGCACACCGGACATGTCCGGTGCCCCCGCCACGTCATCACTGCCGTTGGATTCTGACCGTTGGAGCTTCTGACTTCTGGGCCCGCCTGGATGTCCGGTGCACACCGGACATCTCCTGTTCATTGTCCGGTGCGCCAGTATGGGCGTGCCTGACTTCTGCGCGTGCGCAGCGCGCATTAAATGCGCCGCAGGTAGCCGTTGGCGCTAAAGTAGCTGTTGCTCCGTGGTTACACCGGACAGTCCGGTGCACACCGGACATGTCCGGTGAATTATAGCGGAGTGGCTGCTGCGCGTTCCCGAGGCTGGCGAGTTCCGGAGGCCGCGCTTCCTTGGAGCACCGGACACTGTCCGGTGAACACCGGACAGTCCGGTGAATTATAGCGCGCCGGCCTGAGAAATTCCCGAAGGTGGCAAGTTCGAGTTGGAGTCCTCTGGTGCACCGGACACTGTCCGGTGGTGCACCGGACACTGTCCGGTGTACACCGGACAGTCCGGTGCTCCCAGACCAGAGGGCCTTTGGTTGCCTCTTTGCTCCTTTGTTGAATCCAAAACTTGATCTTTTTATTGGCTGAGAGTGAACCTTTTACACCTGAATAATCTATACACTTGAGCAAACTAGTTAGTCCAATTATTTGTGTTGGGCAATTCAACCACCAAAATTAATTAGGGACTAGGTGTAAGCCTAATTCCCTTTCAATCTCCCCCTTTTTGGTGATTGATGCCAACACAAACCAAAGCAAGAATATAAGTGCATAAGTGAACTAGTTTGCATAATGTAAGTGCAAAGGTTGCTTGGAATTTAGCCAATATAACTACTTACAAGATATACATGGATCGTTTCTTTCTTATTTAACATTTTGGACCACACTTGCACCACATGTTTTGTTTTTGCAAACTATTTTGTAAATCCTTTTCAAAGTTCTTTTGCAAATAGTCAAAGGTAAATGAATAATATTTTGTAAAGCATTTTCAAGATTTGAAATTTTCTCTCCCTGTTTCACATGCTTTTCCTTTGACTAAACAAAACTCCCCCTAAATGAGATCCTCCTCTTAGTGTTCAAGAGGATTTTGATATATCATTTTGAAATACTACTTTCTCCCCCTTTTTAACACAATAGGATACCAATTGAAAATATTTTTTGGAAAACACAAAGTTTTTGAAATTGGTGGTGGTGCGGTCCTTTTGCTTTGGGCTCATACTCTCTCCCCCTTTGGCATGAATCGCCAAAAACGGAATCATTAGAGCCCTCGAAGTGCGATCTTCCCCTTTGGTCATAAATAAATGAGTTAAGATTATACCAAAGACGAAGTCCTTTTGCTCTCTCCCCAAAAGATGGAGAGTCTCTTGGAGCGACGGCGAAGGATGAGTTACGGAGTGGAAGCCTTTGTCTTCGCCGAAGACTCCAATTCCCTTTCAATACACCTATGACTTGGTTTGAAATAGACTTGAAAAACACATTAGTCATAGCATATGAAAAGAGACATGATCAAAGGTGTATAGAAGAGCAATGTGTGCAATTTAACAAAAGAAGTTCCTAGAATCAAGAATATTGAGCTCATGCCTAAGTTTGTTAAAAGATTGTTCATCAAGAGGCTTGGTAAAGATATCGGCTAATTGATCTTTAGTATTAATGTATGAAATCTCGATATCTCCCTTTTGTTGGTGATCCCTAAGAAAATGATACCGAATGGCTATGTGTTTAGTGCGGCTATGCTCGACGGGATTGTCGGCCATTTTGATTGCACTCTCTTTATCACATAGCAAAGGGACTTTGGTTAATTTGTAACCGTAGTCCCGCAGGGTTTGCCTCATCCAAAGCAATTGCGCGCAACAATGACCTGCGGCAATGTACTCGGCTTCGGCGGTGGAAAGAGCGACCGAATTTTGCTTCTTTGAAGCCCAAGACACCAAGGATCTTCCCAAGAACTGGCAAGTCCCCGATGTGCTCTTCCTATTGATTTTGCACCCCTCCCAATCGGCATCCGAGTAACCAATCAAATCAAAAGTGGATCCCTTAGGATACCAAAGCCCAAACTTAGGAGTGTAAGCCAAATATCTCAAGATTTGTTTCACGGCCGTAAGGTGAGCTTCCTTAGGGTCGGCTTGGAATCTTGCACACATGCATGCGGAAAGCATTATATCCGGTCGAGATGCACATAAATAGAGTAAAGAACCTATCATCGACCGGTATACCTTTTGATCCACGGACTTACCTCCCGTGTCGAGGTCGAGATGCCCATCAGTTCCCATGGGTGTCTTGATGGGTTTGGCATCCTTCATCCCAAACTTGTTGAGAATGTCTTGTGTATACTTCGTTTGGCTAATGAAGGTGCCCTCTTGGAGTTGCTTCACTTGAAATCCTAGAAAATACTTCAACTCCCCCATCATAGACATCTCGAATTTTTGTGTCATGATCCTACTAAACTCTTCACATGTAGACTCGTTAGTAGACCCAAATATAATATCATCAACATAAATTTGGCATACAAACAAGTCATTTTCAAGAGTTTTAGTAAAGAGTGTAGGATCGGCCTTTCCAACTTTGAAGCCATTAGCAATAAGGAAATCTCTAAGGCATTCATACCATGCTCTTGGGGCTTGCTTGAACCCATAAAGCGCCTTAGAGAGCTTATAGACATGGTTAGGATACTCACTGTCTTCAAAGCCGGGAGGTTGCTCAACATAGACCTCTTCCTTGATTGGTCCATTGAGGAAGGCACTTTTCACGTCCATTTGATAAAGCTTAAAACCATGGTAAGTAGCATAGGCTAATAATATACGAATTGACTCAAGCCTAGCTACGGGTGCATAGGTTTCACCGAAATCCAAACCTTCGACTTGGGAGTATCCCTTGGCCACAAGTCGAGCTTTGTTCCTTGTCACCACACCATGCTCATCTTGCTTGTTGCGGAAGACCCATTTGGTTCCTACAACATTTTGGTTAGGACGTGGAACTAAATGCCATACCTCATTCCTAGTGAAGTTGTTGAGCTCCTCTTGCATCGCCACCACCCAATCCGAATCTTGAAGTGCTTCCTCTACCCTGTGTGGCTCAATGGAGGAAACAAAAGAGTAATGCTCAAAAAAATGTGCAACACGAGATCTAGTGGTTACCCCCTTATGGATATCGCCGAGGATGGTGTCGACGGGGTGATCTCGTTGGATTGCTTGGTGGACTCTTGGGTGTGGCGGCCTTGGTTCTTCATCCTCCTTGTCTTGATCATTTGCATCTCCCCCTGGATCATTGCCATCATCTTGAGGTGGCTCATTTGCTTGATCTTCTACTTCATCAACTTGAGCTTCATCCTCATTTTGAGTTGGTGGAGATGCTTGCGTGGAGGAGGAAGGTTGATCTTGTTCATTTGGAGACTCTTCGGATTCTTTAGGACACACATCCCCGATGGACATGTTCCTTAGCGCGTTGCATGGAGCCTCTTCATCACCTATCTCATCAAGATCAACTTGCTCTACTTGAGAGCCGTTAGTCTCATCAAACACAACATCACATGAGACTTCAACTAGTCCAGTGGACTTGTTAAAGACCCTATATGCCCTTGTGTTTGAGTCATAACCAAGTAAAAAGCCTTCTACAGTTTTAGGAGCAAATTTAGATTTCCTACCTCTCTTAACAAGAATAAAGCATTTGCTACCAAAAACTCTAAAATATGAGATGTTGGGCTTTTTACCGGTTAGGAGTTCATAGGATGTCTTCTTGAGGATTCGGTGTAGATACAACCGGTTGATGGCATAGCAAGCGGTGTTGACCGCCTCCGCCCAAAACCGATCCGAAGTCTTGTACTCATCAAGCATGGTCCTTGCCATGTCCAATAGAGTTCGATTCTTCCTCTCCACTACACCATTTTGTTGTGGCGTGTAGGGAGAAGAGAACTCATGCTTGATGCCCTCCTCCTCAAGAAATCCTTCAATTTGAGAGTTCTTGAACTCCGTCCCGTTGTCGCTTCTAATTTTCTTGATCCTTAAGCCGAACTCATTTTGAGCCCGTCTCAAGAATCCCTTTAAGGTCTCTTGGGTTTGAGATTTTTCCTGTAAAAAGAATACCCAAGTGAAGCGAGAATAATCATCCACAATAACTAGACAGTACTTACTCCCGCCGATGCTTATATAAGCAATCGGGCCGAATAGATCCATGTGCAGGAGCTCCAGTGGCCTGTCGGTCGTCATTATGTTCTTATGCGGATGATGAGAGCCAACTTGCTTTCCTGCTTGGCATGCGCTACAAATCCTGTCTTTCTCAAAGTGAACATTTGTTAGTCCTAAAATGTGTTCTCCCTTTAGAAGCTTATGAAGATTCTTCATCCCAACATGGGCTAGTCGGCGGTGCCAGAGCCAACCCATGTTAGTCTTAGCAATTAAGCATGTGTCGAGTTCAGCTCTTTCAAAATCTACTAAGTATAGCTGACCCTCTAACACACCCTTAAATGCTATTGAATCATCACTTCTTCTAAAGACAGTGACACCTACATCAGTAAATAGACAGTTGTAGCCCATTTGACATAATTGTGAAACGGAAAGCAAATTGTAATCTAGAGAATCTACAAGAAAAACATTGGAAATAGAATGGTCAGGAGATATAGCTATTTTACCAAGACCTTTGACCAAACCTTGATTTCCATCCCCGAATGTGATAGCCCGTTGGGGATCTTGGTTTTTCTCATATGAGGAGAACATCTTTTTCTCCCCTGTCATGTGATTTGTGCACCCACTGTCGAGTATCCAACTTGAGCCCCCGGATGCATAAACCTACAAAACAAGTTTAGTTCTTGACTTTAGGTACCCAAATGGTTTTGGGTCCTTTGGCATTAGACAAGCGAACTTTGGGTACCCAAACACAAGTCTTTGACCCCTTGTGCTTGCCCCCAACATATTTGGCAACTACTTTGCCGGATTTGTTAGTCAGCACATAAGATGCATCAAAAGTTTTAAATGAAATGCTATGTTCATTTGATGCATTAGGAGTTCTCTTATTAGGCAACTTAGCACGGGTTGGTTGCCTAGAGCTAGATGTCTCACCCTTATACATAAAAGCATGGTTAGGGCCAGAGTGAGACTTCCTAGAATGAATTCTCCTAATTTTGTTCTCGGGATAACCGGCAGGGTACAAAATGTAACCCTCGTTATCCTGAGGCATGGGAGCCTTGCCCTTTACAAAATTAGACAATCTTTTAGGAGGGGCACTAAGTTTGACATTGTCTCCCTTTTGGAAGCCAATGCCATCCTTGATGCCCGGGCGTCTCCCATTATAGAGCATACTTCTAGCAAATTTAAATTTTTCATTTTCTAAGTTATGCTCGGCAATTTTAGCATCTAGTTTTGCTATATGATCATTTTGTTGTTTAATTAAAGCCATATGATCATGAATAGCATCAATGTTAACATCTCTACATCTAGTACAAATGGAAACATGCTCAATGGTAGATGTAGAGGGTTTGCAAGATTTTAATTCTACAACCTTAGCATGCAAGATATCATTCTTAGTTCTAAGGTCGGAAATGGTAGCATTGCAAACATCAAAATCTTTAGCCTTAGCAAGCAATTTTTCATTCTCAATTCTAAGGCTAGCAAGAGAAATGTTCAATTCTTCAATCCTAGCAAGCAAATCATCATTATTATCTCTAGGGTTGGGAATTGAAACATTGCAAACATGAGAATCAACCTTAGCTAACAAATTAGCATTTTCATTTCTAAGGTTGTCTATTGTTTCATGGCAAGTGCTTAGCTCACTAGATAATTTTTGACATTTTTCCACTTCTAGAGCATAAGCATTTTTAACCTTAACATGTTTCTTGTTTTCTTTAATTAGAAAATCCTCTTGGGAATCCAAAAGGTCATCCTTTTCATGAATAGCACTAATCAATTCATTTAATTTTTCTTTTTGCTCCATGTTAAGATTGGCAAAGAGAATACGCAAATTATCCTCCTCATCACTAGCATTATCATCACTAGAAGACTCATATTTAGTGGAGGAGTTAGATTTAACCTTTTTCCGTTTGCCGTCCTTTGCCATGAGGAACTTGTGGCCGACGTTGGGGAAGAGGAGTCCTTTGGTGACGGCGATGTTGGCGGCGTCCTCGTCGTCGGAGGAGTCGCTTGAGCTTTCGTCGGAATCCCACTCCCGACAAACATGGGCATCACCGCCCTTCTTCTTGTAGTACCTCTTCTTCTCCTTTCTTCTCCCCTTCTTGTCGTTATCCCTGTCACTGTCACTTGATAATGAACATTTAGCAATAAAGTGACCGGGCTTACCACACTTGTAGCAAACCTTCTTGGAGCGGGACTTGTAGTCTTTCCCCCTCCTTTGTTTGAGGATTTGGCGGAAGCTCTTGATGACGAGCGCCATCTCCTCATTGTCAAGCTTGGAGGCGTCGATTGGTTGTCTACTTGGTGTAGACTCCTCCTTCCTTTCCTCCGTCGCCTTGAATGCGACGGGTTGAGCTTCGGATGTGGTGGGATCATCAAGCTCGTTGATCTTCCTCGAGCCTTCGATCATGCACTCAAAACTTACAAAATTCCCGATAACTTCCTCGGGGGTCATTTTAGTATATCTAGGATTACCACGAATTAATTGAACTTGAGTGGGGTTAAGGAAAATGAGAGATCTTAGAATAACCTTAACCATTTCGTGGTCGTCCCACTTCTTGCTCCCGAGGTTGCGCACTTGGTTCACCAAGGTCTTGAGCCGGTTGTACATGTGTTGTGGCTCTTCCCCTTTGCGAAGCCGGAACCGACCGAGCTCCCCCTCGATCGTTTCACGCTTGGTGATCTTTGTGTGCTCATCTCCCTCGTGCGCGGTTTTGAGCACATCCCAAACCTCCTTGGCGCTCTTCAACCCTTGAACTTTGTTATACTCCTCTCTACTTAAAGAGGCGAGGAGTATTGTTGTCGCTTGAGAGTTGAAGTGCTCGATTTGGGCCACCTCATCCTCATCATAGTCTTTATCCCCTACGGACGGTACCTATGCACCAAACTCAACAACATCCCATATACTTTTGTGGAGTGAGGTTAGATGAAATCGCATTAAATCACTCCACCTAGCATAATCTTCACCATCAAAAGTTGGTGGTTTGCCTAATGGGACGGAAAGTAGAGGTGCATGTTTAGAAATGCGAGGGTAGTGTAGGGGAATCTTACTAAACTTCTTACGCTCTTGGCGTTTAGAAGTTACGGAGGGCGCATCGGAGTCGGAGGTCGATGTTGATGAAGTGTCGGTCTCGTAGTAGACCACTTTCGTCATCCTCTTTTGCTTGTCCCCACTCCGATGCGGCTTGTGGGAAGAAGATTTTTCCTTCTTCTCTTTGTGGTGAGAAGAAGATTTCTTCTCCTTCCCTTTGTTGGAGGAGCTCTTCTTCTTCTCCCTCCTCTTGGTGCGGGACTCTTCCGATGAAGTGCTCCCGTGGCTTGTAGTGGGCTTTTCGCCGGTCTCCATCTCCTTCTTGGCGTGATCTCCCGACATCACTTCGAGCGGTTAGGCTCTAATGAAGCACCGGGCTTTGATACCAATTGAAAGTCGCCTAGAGGGGGGGTGAATAGGGTGAAACTGAAATTTACAAATATAAACACAACTACAAGCCGGGTTAGCGTTAGAAATATAAACGAGTCCGCGAGAGAGGGCGCAAAACAAATCGCAAGCAAATGAAGAGTGTGACACGCGGATTTGTTTTACCGAGGTTCGGTTCTCGCAAACCTACTCCCCGTTGAGGAGGCCACAAAGGTCGGGTCTCTTTCAACCCTTCCCTCTCTCAAACGATCCCTCAGATAGAGTGAGCTTTCTCTTCTCAATCACTTGGAACACAAAGTTCTCACAAGGACCACCACAAGTTTGGTGTCTCTTGCCTCAATTACAAGTGAGTTTGATTGCGATGAAAGAATCAAGAAAGAAGAAAGCAATCCAAGCGCAAGAGCTCGAAAGAACACAAGCAAATCTCTCTCTCTAGTCACTAGGGCGTTATGTGGAGTTTGGAGAGGATTTGATCTCTTTGGTGTGTCTAGAATTGAATGCTAGAGCTCTTGTAGTAGTTGGGAAGTGGAAAACTTGGATGCAATGAATGGTGGGGTGGTTGGGGTATTTATAGCCCCAACCACCAAAAGTGGCCGTTGGGAGGCTGTCTGTTCGATGGCGCACCGGACAGTCCGGTGCACACCGGACATGTCCGGTGCCCCCGCCACGTCATCACTGCCGTTGGATTCTGACCGTTGGAGCTTCTGACTTCTGGGCCCGCCTGGATGTCCGGTGCTCACCGGACATCTCCTGTTCATTGTCCGGTGCGCCAGTATGGGCGTGCCTGACTTCTGCGCGTGCGCAGTGCGCATTAAATGCGCCGCAGGTAGCCGTTGGCGCCAAAGTAGCCGTTGCTCCATGGTTACACCGGACAGTCCGGTGCACACCGGACATGTCCGGTGAATTATAGCGGAGCGGCTGCTGCGCGTTCCCGAGGCTGGCGAGTTCCGGAGGCCGCGCTTCCTTGGAGCACCGGACAGTCCGGTGAATTATAGCGCGCCGGCCTGAGAAATTCCCGAAGGTGGCAAGTTCGAGTTGGAGTCCTCTGGTGCACCGGACACTGTCCGGTGGTGCACCGGACACTGTCCGGTGTACACCGGACAGTCCGGTGCTCCCAGACCAGAGGGCCTTTGGTTGCCTCTTTGCTCCTTTGTTGAATCCAAAACTTGATCTTTTTATTGGCTGAGAGTGAACCTTTTACACCTGAATAATCTATACACTTGAGCAAACTAGTTAGTCCAATTATTTGTGTTGGGCAATTCAACCACCAAAATTAATTAGGGACTAGGTGTAAGCCTAATTCCCTTTCAGCAACCATGAGCGTGGAATGGGACGCCCTTAGCTGATTAATTAGATGAACTTGGGGGTGTAGTTGGCTTTGCCTGAGGGCCGTCAATGGGGGCCGGGGCATAGTGCTCGCTCTGCCAAGGGGGGTGCAGAGGTTCATTCGATTTGGTTTTGTTAGTCACCCACCTTGGGGAGGTATACTGCGTTTGTACGACTGGCGAAACCTAACGAGTAGCTATGCACTAGGGGAGTCTTTGTAAAGGCTACGTAGTGAAACCTTGCCGACTCACCTTGGTAGTGTATAAGGGTTTGATTGACCCGAGGCATAAAGGGATCACGACTTGTGGGTAAAATGTGCAACCTCTGCAGAGTGTTAGAAACTGGTATATCAGCCAAGCTCACGATTAAGAGCAGCCTTAGGATCCTCTTTGATTAGAAGAACTTTGGTTACTTTTATGATGATGGTTAATACTATTGGTTATAATTCTGATCTCTGGTATTTCCTCTTGGAGGGAGTACTTTTGGATAATAACTGGGTTTATTACTAAAACTTGGCTCTACTAATAGTAATAAATGTAAATGTTTGACTATCTAAAAGCAACTGCTTAACCTCAACCCCACATACAGCTAGTCCACTTTAGCCAAACGGGACATTTGCTGAGTACGTTGATGTGTACTCACCCTTGCTTTACAAACCACCCCACCCCAGGTTGTCCCCACTGTACTCAGTGCTCAAGAGGTGATGCTGGCAACATGGAGGACTTTGAGGAGTTCCAGGACTATGACGAGTTCTAGTTTTTCTTAGTGGCAAACCCCCAGCCAGTTGCCTGTGTAGTCTTATCATCTACGTTTCATTTCTCCGCACTTTGATATTTATGTTAAAGACAATGGTTATGTATTAGACTCTGTGGATGTCTTGTACATCTTGATGTAATAAAGTACCTTTCCGCTATTTACTTTGAGCATTGTGTGATGATGTCCAATTATGTAATCGCTGTGTACGTGAATTTCTGATCCAAGCACGTACATGGTTCGCATTCGGTTTACCTTCCAAAATCGGGTGTGACATACACACTGATGAAAAACCCAAATAGGAGCTCCGAACAAAGAACCAAATAAAGGCACAAACAAAAGGGGAGAAATGACTCGGTGTACAAGGAGGAACGCCTCTCGGTGGTGGGTTTCCTCTCTGCTTGAGGCACCTCCGTCGCCGGCACGGTGGGGCGATGGGTGAAGTGTTGCCACCTGCTCCTTCCCCTCGTGGCGCTCCGACGACAAAATGGGCGCTGGAGGCTGCGACACCACCAGCGCCGCTACACCTTCACCATGCTTGGTCAGCGTAGCAGGCACCGCAGACAACCCACAGTTTCTGTCCCTTCCTCATGAAGTTCCGCAGGCGCATCGAGTGCTGCAGGATCCGCCGTGGGCCCTTCCTTCTATGATGGGTCGCACACCGATGACAAGGCCCCATCCCATCATATGTCGTGGAGGTCATGTCCTCTGTATCATTGCCCGGCACACAACCTTCTTTACCCTCTTCCTTTGTATACGACATCTCTTCCGCACCACCAAAGCCGTCACGTCTGCCTCCCTCTTCCGTTTATTCTCCGCCTTGATGGGGGCATCCTTAGAGAGAGGAAGAAGGGAGGCTTTGATGGGTCTGAGCCCCTACAAAGCAATCATCGATGAGTCTCCAACAAAGAAAATGCCTCAAACAAACGGGAAGGAAAGGGGAGACTCACCAAGTCACTCAACCTGGCCTGGTTGAAAGGAAGGGGACCTCCCTCCCCCATGAAATCTGACATCACTCCCATCGTAATAGCAAGGACGCGGGCTACGACCTCCTCCTTCTCGAGGTTCAAGGTGGAGTGATGGTCAGAGTCGTAGTCGCTGGTGAATTGCCACATCAACCTCTGCAGGCCGCGAGCGGCTGGATACACCGTTCCATGAAGGTGTGGATCAGCCTCTCATTAGAGAGACCTTGCCACATCTGTTTGGTGATGTCCTCCAACATGTAGTCGATCTTCGGCTTGAACTTCTTCTCCATGCCATAGTTCCACTTGGGCTTGGCTATTAGGATCTCACAGGTGAACGGTGGTACGCTCCCCTCATGGTTCCGCACGTGGAACCATTCGCCCTCGTAGCCGTAGAAGGAGGACGAGTGTAACACCTTAAATCCATCAGTTAAAAGAAATTTAATTTTATTTGATAAATCCATTAGAGAGGGAAAAAGTTATTTTCAAGAGTTAGGAAAACATTCATAAACAACTAATTAAATTTTTTTGAAATATACAAAATTTTCACTCAATTATTTGATAGCTTCACTTTTGGAGCATAGCTTTTGTTTGTTAATTTATTTCAAAAGTTTATTTTTTGTATTCGGTCTATTTTTGTGTGGCCCAATTTATTCAAATAAATAGTGCTTGCCTTAAAATTAGTTGTTTCAAAAAAAATTAATATTTTATTTATGTAAGTATTATTTCTGGATTTATTACAATTTTCTAAATATATAAATATATATATATAATATTCATATAGTTAATTTAAAAAAAGAACCAGCACTCGGCCAGACCCAGTCCGCGCGTATCCTCACCCTCAGCCCTCGCGCGCGCAGGCTCCCTTTGTCTCTCTCGCGTCGCGCGCTCGCGAGCAGCACGCAGCACCGCCACGGCACGGTAGCCGAACCGCCACCTTGGTCGCTCACCTTCTTGGCCCCTCGGGCCACGAGGGAGCTCGATCGGCGCCTTTCTCCCTTGCCTCCTCGTGCTTAGGAAACCGATGCCCATTTCCTCTCCACTCCTTTCTTCCCCACTTAGCTCCATTGAAGCCAATGTTAGGATTTATGGGCTAGGCCCAATTGAGAAATTCAATCAAATCCCAGAAAAATCTTAAAATCCCATATATGTGTATGGCTAGGGAATGGTGGAACCAATAGCACCATATTGCTAGTCCTAGTGGAGTGGAGCTAGATTAAATATGGAAGCCACACTCACTCACCAAGTCATGGATGAGAGGAGAGAGTGTGGAGAGCTACGCGCGCGCGCTCGCTCTCCTGGCCTAGCCTGGCCGGGGCGAAGGGCGCGGGCGCACGACATGCGCGTGAATGGTCCACCAAAATCCGGCCCCTCGCCTTGCGGGGGCGCGACTTCCTTTTGTCGTTTGAATTTTTGGTTGCTTGGCTGTCAAGTTTAGAATCCTAACCGATCGCTATAAAATCTAAACTGAACGCGAGATTTTCGTGGGTGGATAGGATCGAAGATAGCTATCTAAAAGGGAAATAGGCTTACACCTTTTCCTAAATGATTTTGGTGGTTGAATTTCCCAACACAAATAATTAGACTAACTAGTTTGCTCTAGATTATGAGTTCTACATGTGCCAAAGGTTCAACACAAACCAATAAAAAGTCCAAGAAAGGGTTCAAATAAAAAGAGCAAAAGACAACCGTTTTAAGTGACCCGGAAAATCAAGGAAGGAAGCTCACTCGGTCTAAGTGACCGTTTGAGAGAGGGAAATGGTTGAAAGAGATCCGGTCTTTGTGACCACCTCAACAGGGAGTAGGTTTGCAAAAACCGAACCTCGGTAAAACAAATCACCGTGTCATCCGCTCTTATTCGCTTGTGATTTGTTTTCGCTCTCTCTTTTGGACTCAATTATATTTCTAACGCTAACCCCGGCTTGTAGTTGTGCTTAAAGTTTATAAATTTCAGATTTGCCTATTCATCCCCCCTCTAGGCGACTTTCACTATCTGTTCACGGACTCGGCCCTATAAAAGGCGCCTGGCAGCCAGCATCTAGATCATCCCAGTTTTCGCTTTCGCCTCTCTTCACAGCTGAGCCGCCTTTAGTTCTCTTCATCCCGACCGCAGACGTGCATCTGCAATTAGGAGAGCAGGTCTCCAGAACCCTTTGCCTTCGAGATCCTGCACCGGTAGAGGGCGAATAAGGTTTTTGGGAAGCGTCCTCACGCGACTGCTCGTGATCTTCTGACCTCGTCGACCCTGCTGATTTCGCTGCTTCGACGTCGTCGACCCTGCTGATTCCGGCCCACGCCATCAACCAGTATGTCTGATCAGTACACATCATCTGATTTGACTTTTTACTTCAGTTCTTCTGATTTGGTCATGATTTATATTCGGAATTTAATCTGGAATTTGTCTAATTTTTCAACAATCCAAAAACCTTACTGTAGACAAGTTCTTAGTTTTTCTATGGCTGCTTTTGCCGACGCACTGAAGCTAGAAAAGTTTAATGGTATGCACTTTAAGAGGTGGCAATTCAAGGCCACGCTCTGGCTTACTACTATGAATGTCTTCCATGTTAGTAAAGGCAAACCTGAGGGCGCACTGACTCCTGAACAGGAGAAAGAGTACGACCATGCCAATACTATATTTACGGGAGCAGTTTTTAGCGCCCTTGTTGACCATCTGGTTGATGCGAATATTCAGCACACAGACGAGAAAGAGTTGTGGGATGCACTTACTACTAAATATGGTGCATCAGATGCTGGCAGTGACCTGTATATCATGGAGAGCTTTCATGATTATAAGATGGCTGATAATCGCTCTATTGTAGAGAAAGCTCATGAAATACAATGTATAGCCAAGGAGCTCGACCACCTTAAGATAGTCCTTTCTGACCGATTTGTGGCTGGATGCATTATTGCAAAGTTGCCTTCTACATGGAGGAACTTCACCACATCTCTAAAACAAAAGAGACAGGAGATATCAGTTGAAAATCTGATAGCATCTCTAAATGTTGAGGAGAAAGCTCGGGCTAAGGACACAGGATCTAAAGGAGGCGAGGGCCACTCCAGCGCCAACATGTTTCAAAGGAACCACAACAAAGGCAAAGGAAAGCCAAAATCAAACAAGCCCAACAAAACTACCAACTTCAAGAAGAAGAAGAACAAGGCTGAACTGACATGTTTCGCATGTGGCGAGGCGGGTCATTTTGCCAAGGATTGTCCTGATCGAGCGGATCGCCGTGGCAAAAAGGGCAATGTCAACACAGTGATCGCTAGAAATGAGGAAGACAGAGGGTATGGTAATTTACCTTTCATCTTCTCAGTATTTCAATCACCTAGTTGGTGGCTTGATACTGGTGCTAATTTTCATGTGTGTTCTAACATTAATTTGTTCTCTTCTTATCAGGGTGCCCGGGATTCTTCCGTCCTAATGGGGAATGGGTCACATGCTTCTGTTCATGGCACTGGCACGGTGGATCTGAAGTTTACTTCGGGAAAGATCGTGCAGCTGAAGAACGTGCATCATGTCCCTTCTATACACAAGAATCTCGTTAGCGGAACCCTTCTATGTAGAGATGGGTTCAAGGTAGTTTTGGAGTCCAATAAATTAGTTGTGTCTAAGTTTGAACAATTTATTGGTAAAGGCTATGATTGCGGAGGCATATTCCGCTTTTCTCTGTCAGATTTCAATAATAAGTCTGTGAACCATATTTGCGCTAATGTTGATGATCTTGTGAGTATTTGGCATTCTCGTTTGTGTCATATTAATTTTGGCTCTATGTCTCGGCTTGCAACCATGAGTTTAATTCCGAATATCACCATAGTCAAAGGTTCTAAGTGCCATAGTTGTGTGCAGTCGAAGCAACCTCGAAAGCCTCACAAGACTGCTGAGGAGAGACACCTGGCACCTCTAGAACTCATACATTCTGATCTTTGTGAGATGAATGGTGTGTTGACAAAAGGTGGCAAGAGATACTTCATGACATTGATTGATGATGCATCTAGATTTTGCTATGTATACTTGCTAAAAACTAAAGATGAGGTTTTAGACTACTTTAAAATCTATAAGGCTGTCGTTGAAAACCAACTAGAGAGAAAGATCAAATGTCTTATATCAGATCATGGTGGCGAATTCTTTCCCAAAGTCTTTGATGATTTCTGTGCAGAACATGGCATTATTCATGAGAGGATGCCTCCCTATTCACCCGAATCAAACGGGATTGCTGAAAGGAAAAACCGTACGTTGACTGATCTAGTGAATGCCATGTTAGACACATGTGGTTTATCTAAGGCATGGTGGGGGTGGCAGTCCTGACTTCATGTCATGTTCTGAATAGAATTCCTATGGGCAAAGAAGAGAAAACCCCTTATGAGAAGTGGGTTGGGAGAAAACCATCACTTTCATACTTGCGCACTTGGGGGTGCATGGGGAAAGTCAATGTACCAATTAATAAAAAGCGCAAGCTTGGTCCAAGGACAGTGGATTGTGTCTTTCTTGGATATGCTTCGTGTAGCATAGCATATAGATTTTTAGTAGTTAAATCTGAAGTTCCTGATGTGTATGTTGATACTATTATGGAATCACGTGATGCTACTTTCTTTGAACACATATTTCCAATGAAAGACATTCATAGCAATTCTAGATACTCTTCTGAGATAACTCCTGAACATAGTACACCTGATGAGAGTTTTGAACAACCACATGAAATTGTCCTAGAGAAGGATGACAATGATGCTCCTAAAAGGAGCAAGAGACAAAGGGTTGAAAAATCCTTTGGTGATGATTTCATTGTGTACCTTGTGGACGATACTCTTACTACCATTGCAGAAGCATTTGCATCTCCAGATGCAGATGATTGGAAAGAAGCAGTTCATAATGAGATGGACTCCATTCTTTCAAATGGTACGTGGGAAGTCACTGATCGACCCTATGGATGTAAACCTATGGGTTGTAAGTGGGTGTTTAAAAAGAAGCTCAAGCCTGATGGTACAATTGAGAAGTACAAGGCTAGGCTTGTGGCTAAAGGCTATACTTAGAAAGAAGGAGAAGACTTCTTGATACTTACTCACCTGTTGCTAGAATGACTACTATTCGAATACTACTTTCCTTGGCTGCCTCGTATGGTCTCCTTGTTCATCAGATGGATGTAAAGACAACTTATCTTAATGGAGAGCTAGACGAGGAAATCTATATGGAACAGCCTGATGGATTTGTAGTAAAGGGTCAAGAAAGCAAGGTGTGCAAGTTACTGAAATCTCTGTATGGTCTGAAGCAATCACCAAAGCAGTGGCATGAGAAGTTTGACACGACTCTAACGTCTGCAGGCTTTGCCATTAATGAGGCAGACAGGTGTGTAAATTATCGCTGTGGTGGGGTGAACGAGTTATATTGTGCTTATATGTGGATGATATATTGATATTTGGCACAAACATTGATGTGATCAATGAGGTCAAGTATTTTTTATCAAAGAGTTTTGATATGAAAGATCTAGGGGAAGCTGATGTGATTCTAAACATCAAGCTAATTAAGGCAGATGGTGGGATTACTCTCTCACAATCTCACTATGTTGAAAAGGTTTTGAAGCGATTTGGCTTCTCTGAGTGCAAACCTTCTCCAACACCTTATGATCCCAGTGTGACATTGCGAAAGAACAAGAGAATTGGTTTAGACCAATTGAGATATTCTCAGATCGTCGGTTCACTCATGTATCTTGCTGGTGCAACAAGGCCCGATATCTCGTTTGCTGTGAGCAAATTGAGTAGGTTCATGTCAAACCCCGGGACTGATCATTGGCATGCACTTGAGCGGGTTATGCGTTACTTGCAAGGTACAATGAGTTATGGAATTCACTATTCTGGTCAGCATGCAGTACTTGAAGGATATAGTGATTCGAACTGGATATCTGATGCAGACGAGCTTTATGCCACCAGTGGTTATGTCTTTACTATTGGTGGAGGTGCGGTATCATGAAGGTCATGCAAGCAGACCATCTTGACGAGGTCAACCATGGAAGCCGAGCTAGCTGCACTTGACACAGCAACCGTTGAGGCAGAATGGTTGCGTGAACTCTTGATGGACTTGCCGGTGGTTGAGAAACCAATACCAGCTATCCATATGAACTGTGACAATCAGAAAGTGATTGCTAAAGTGACAAGTTCTAAGGATAATGGGAAGTCATCAAGACATGTCAAAACACGATTGAAGTCTGTCAGAAAGTTGAGAAACTCCGGAGTTATAAGTGTGACTTATATTTCAATAGATAAAAATATGGCAGATCCTTTTACCAAGGGACTACCACATAATGTGATAGAACTCGCATCGAGAGAGATGGGTATGACCGTATGAGACCCGTATAAGTTGCCATGGTGGAAATCCAGTCTATGTGATCGGAGATCCCGTGAATTAGATCCTAGGAAGAACAAGCCATTGGTGAACTGAGGAGAGTAACCTTTGACCCTCTCTAAGTAAAGATGCAATATTCTCAAATGCTGTAAGGCAGGTTGGCTTTGTGCCTTAATGTGTTTTGTTGGCTTGTATTAGCAAAGATGTTGTCCTACAGAACATTCTTGAAAGAACACACCTATATGAGTTAGTCTGTCTAACGTTGCAGTCTATGAGATCTGGGTGATCTCTAGTAAACTCATGAAGAGACCTTGGAGTACGATGTATATGCTCCACCCGAGAAGGGGACTACTGGTAGCCAAGTACTGGTCATGGATTCAAGTGAAACCCATTCACACAAAACTTGCAATTCAAGGCATAGTCCATTGTCCAAGTTGTGGGTTGGTGTAGTTTGGAGTTCTAGGCGGAAGTTCAACTTAACAGTCTCTGCTGAAACACTAGTATATTAATAGTAGTGAACAGTGGCGGAAACTGCATATGGGCATTTGCGATCTAGGGGGGATTGTTAGGATTTTGTTAGCAAAGATGTTGTCCTACAGAACATTCTTGAAAGAACACACCTATATGAGTTAGTCTGTCTAACGTCGCAGTCTATGAGATCTGGGTGATCTCTAGTAAACTCATGAAGAGACCTTGGAGTACGATGTATATGCTCCACCCGAGAAGGGGACTACTGGTAGCCAAGTACTGGTCATGGATTCAAGTGAAACCCATTCACACAAAACTTGCAATTCAAGGCATAGTCCATTGTCCAAGTTGTGAGTTGGTGTAGCTTGGAGTTCTAGGCGGAAGTTCAACTTAACAGTCTCTGCTGAAACACTAGTATATTAATAGTAGTGAACAGTGGCGGAAACTGCATATGGGCATTTGCGATCTAGGGGGGATTGTTAGGATTTAAGGGCTAGGCCCATTTGATAAATTCAATTAAATCCCAGGAAAATCTTAAAAGCCCATATATGTGTTTGGCTAGGGAATGGTGGAACCAATAGCACCATATTGCTAGTCCTAGTGGAGTGGAGCTAGCTTAAATATGGAAGCCACACTCACTCACCAAGTCATAAATGAGAGGAGAGAGTGTGGAGAGCCACACACGCGCGCGCGCTCGCTATCCTGGCCTAGCCTGGCCGGGGCGAAGGGCGCAGGCGCACGACATGCGCGTAAATGATCCACCAAAATCCGGCCCCTCGCCTTGCGGGGGCGCGACTTCCTTTTGCCGTTTGAATTTTTGGTTGCTTGGCTGTTAAGTTTAGAATCCTAACCGATCGCTATAAAATCTAAACTGAACGCGAGATTTTCGTGGGCGGATAGAATCGAAGATAGCTATCTGTTCGTGGACTCGGCCCTATAAAAGGCGCCTGGCAGCCAACATCTAGATCATCCCAGTTCTCTTTCGCCTCTCTTCACAGCTGAGCCGCCTTCAGTTCTCTTCATCCCGACCGCAGACGTGCATTTGCGATTAGGAGAGCAGGTCTCCGGAACCCTTCGCCTTCGAGATCCTACACCGGGAGAGGGCAAATAAGGTTTTTGGGAAGCGTCCTCACGCGACTGCTCGTGATCTTCTGACCTCGTCGACCCTGCTGATTCCGGCCCACGCCATCAACCAGTATGTCTGATCAGTACACATCATCTGATTTGACTTTTTACATCAGTTCTTCTGATTTGGTCATGATTTATATTTGGAGTTTAATCTGGAATTTGTCTAATTTTTCAACAGCCAACGCCATTAATGGCGCCGCCGGCCCTTCATCCTCCCTGGTGGCCCTATGTTCTTCCCCCTCTATAAATCTCTTGCCTGCGACCTCCTTGGGTCCATCCCCGGCCGTACGAACTCTCTCCAAACCTTCCTCTCTCTCTCTCTCGTCATGGAACTCGTCGCCGTCTCCTCTGTTCGCGCCGCCGGAGGTCCCTGCTTCCTCCCCACCGCCGGCGAGGACGCTCCGGCGAGCTCTCCTACTCCTCCTCGCTCGCCCTGCCCGGAGCGCCGCCTACCACCGAGCCGGCCGAGCGCTCAACGCCGGCACCCTCCCTGTTCATCACGTTGCAGCAATGTTGATGTTGACGATTAATCGATCTAGTTCCTAATTCTTTCTTGCTACCCAGCGTCTATGCCTAACTGTGAAATAATCCCCGCAGCACTATTTTGATATGTGTAATGTATGTTCATGTGTAAATTAAACATTTGTTCTCATGTGTATATGCCAAGTTATTTCCATTTTTGTTTTTGTTATTTTTCGTATTGTGTGTGTTAATTTGGTTGTGTCTAGTTTTGGTTAGTTTCGTAATCAATTCCTAAACATTTTAATTTAGTATTTGCAATGGTTTGCAAATTCTTGTAATTTATTTGGAATTCTGTTTGTTAAAATTGTTTAAGTATAACTTAAACTATAACAAAGGATAAATAATTATATAACTATTTTTCTTTATGATTTAGATTTATATATTAGTCTGTCATATTTATTCATGTGTAGGCTAGATAGATATTTCTAACAGGATTAAAATAGTTTAATTCGACATAACTAGAAATGATAGTTGAAACAGTTTAACTAGTGATCATGACTACTATGATCTAAATAGTAGTTTAATATAATTCTTTTAATAAACTATATGTTATGTGTCTCTACATAACAGTATAGTGTCCTAAGGTAGTTCTTCAAATGAAAAGTTAAAAGAAAATACAACCAACATACTTTCCGGTAGAAAGGAGTAATCTAGCTCCATAGAGTTTGGATTAGCTTTTCACCTATGCTATTTTGAGTTTACATGATATACTTATCCATAGTCAATTTATCATATAAGTTTTCTTTAGTGAAACATCAAAATAAAATAGTTAGTATTTCATGTCATGGCAAATGAAATGACCATTGATATGGTTAGATTTATATGATAGCTACGGACCAAGTTTTATGATCGAATGTTATCTTTCTTTTTTATAATCGTGATTTGTATGATGCATGTTTCATTTGTATATGGTGTATGTTTATTTATTTATGCATCTTTCTTTTTGTATGTACGATGTACGACTATAATAGAAGCTGATTGTGTGGTAGTGGACCCGAATTCGTTCGAGGAAGACCCGTAGGACGCTTTTGAGCAAGGCAAGTGGATTTTCCATCTGTATTTCTGTTTGTACCCAAATAATGCATATAATAATGTTTACTTTTGGATATTTGCATAAATTTGATGGGATTTGCCTAAATAGGATTACCTAGAAATACCAACCCTACTCCTTGATTACCCTTGGATAAATATTGTGCTTAGTAAATGTGCTACTGCTCAACTTAATCCTTATCATGTCACTCTTTAATGATACTATTGTTCTGGAAACGAAATTTGTATTATGATGATAACCCGATGGTTAAAAAAGATCATGTTGTATTAAATGGAACATGGAGTTACCACCCAAGAAAATAGTGCAACCACGAGTGCTATCATGGCTCTGGCTTTGGTAATTAGCTTAGTGCCTAGCAACCTTACCTGAAATATTGGCAAGATGGGGAGCAGTTGATGGGGGTAGCTCACGTTAACATGGGGACGTAGTCTTGACTAAGCTGCCTCACCTAGAGGGTCTCCACACCGACTTAGAAACCTTAGCAGGTTGTTTCGTACTAAGTGTATTTTGTGAAAACCTCATGATGGATTCCTAGCCATTCACCTCGGCAGTGTTTACGGGTCCGTACAACCCAAGCTAGATGGGATACATGGCTTGTAGGTAAAGTTGTACCACCTCTGCAAAGTGTAGAACTGATATGTCAGCCGTGCTCACGGTTAAGAGCAACTTGGACCCTTACATGATAATTGAACTTAAAGATGTAAACTAAATCATGATCCCTTGGTTTAAAATGGTTTGCTTAAGTGGTTTCACTTAAGTGTTTTTGAGATATAATCATGATGCTCATGGTTTTGTGGGTTTTGAGATACACTTACAAATAGTAAGCTAGATGTTGCTAATAAAATATTGACCAATTAAAATGCTTACCGCATAACCATAACCTACCTTGTAAACCTTGCATAACTCCTCCCATTTGTTGAGTCCCCTCCATAAGTGAGCTCATCCCTTGCTACATTTTTATCAGAAGGTGATGAGGAAGACTTTGACGAAGATGTTGATGAGTACTAAGTCTAGCGACGCTCCGGTCATCTTACTATGGGAGATTGCCCATGTTATTTCTGTTGTACTTTTATTATGAGACGATTTAAGACTTTTAAGTTTGGATGATGTAATAAAGTTATTATACTCTCTTTTATGCCTTTATTGCATTGTCTTTTGATATATTACACTTGTGACATCAACATATGTGTGAAAATTGGATCCTGGCACACATATGCTATGCATTCGGTTTTGCCCCTAAAACTGAGTGTGACAACGAGTGGGGGATCCGCAGGTAGGATGCCTATCGTGCTCTATAGAGCTGGATGTTGAAGCAGCCCACAAACAATTGGTTGCCCCGGTCGGGGTTTACTCGTGGGCTGAATAGGTGCCTCTACAGCTTATAGTGGTGTGCCATGCTAAGGTAAGCTTCACACAGGGTGATGAAGCATGCTATGTGGAGGATGGAGTTCGGGTGTAACACCCTGAATTTGGGGGTATAAATTTTTTCTCTTATATCTAACAAATTCAGGTGTTACCTCTTTCCTCCTCTCTATAGTTTTCTTTTCTCTTCCTTATAGTAGAGTTTTGATTATTTATTTGGAGATGTATTAACACTTTAGAAGATTAAACCCTTAGGGAGACATGAAATGTTGCATCATACTGAGCTTAAACTTTGTTTTTGCTTGATGCACATGTTTGAAATATTCAAATTTGAATTTATGGATTGGTTGGATTTGAATTCAATAGAGAAAATAAAAAAGAAAAGGGATTAGAAATTTCATAATAAAAGAAAAAGGCAAAGCAGTCCGCAACCGCCCTCAGCTCGGCCTTTCAGCCCATTAAGCCAAGCCTGCCCGCGTGCGCCCGTGTTCTCTCTCTCTCTGCGTAGTGGGCCCTCACTACAACCTTTTATGTCTTCTGTGACATTAAAATTACATCATCAACAACAGTATTTTTGTCATACCTTACATGTTGGTGACGTCATTGTGACAAAAAGTACATCGTCACAGAAGGTGCGTGTTAAATGGAGTATTGTGACGAATAACAAAAAAACGTCATAGTAGTTTATGACGCAAACTGCAAACGTCACCGATTCTATGACGCTCTAATTCGTCATTAACTATGTATAAATACATCACAATTCGTTTAGCTGTGCCTTGCCACGTGGCTGATTACGTGGCAAGATGACATGGCAGTTGACGTGGCAGGTGATGTGGCAAAAATGTTGTGACGAATTCTTTCGTCACAGATGTTATAACGTGGCACACCACATGGCAGCTGATGTGGCAAAATGTTGTGACAAAGATATTTGTCATAAATATTGACGAGGTGGCAATATATTTGTGACGATTTTTTCAACACAAAGTACGATGGCGTGGTAGTATATTTGTGACGAATTTTTCATCATAAGACTTGATGAATTCATATCGTCATGTAATATTATGAAATCACATGCTAATAACCAAAACAATGCATTAATTAGTTCAACATTCACACAATTCATCCAAGAGATAATTCTATAACATAAAATTGTATGACTGTAGATCCTGTAATTTTCAATCCAAAGAAAATCCTAAAACTTCAATTCAAAGTATGAAACTTCAAACATATTTCAAATTTATAAAATTGTAGTAGACTTAAGATGGAGGCACTTGGCTTCGATTGAAGCTTAACAGTTGGTGGAGGAGAACATTATTTTCTTCCATCGATCTCTTTATACTGTCCATAGTCTCCTTTGAGGCCTGCGCCTGAGCCTTTAAGGTTTCGACTTCCTCCCAAAGTGCATCTTTTTCTTGCCTCTCATACTCCAATTGATCCTGAAGTTCTTGAACCTTTGTAGAAACAGTTGTGAAGCTTTTCTTGGAGGTAGCTTGTAGACCAACATTCTGTAGGAACAAACTAGAGCCTGATAGCACTTTAGAAACAACTTTCGTAGGAGACATCTGTTGTTGTCCATCCTCAGCTGGTGTTGTCACCATTGCTTCCATGTCAACCTATTATAATACTATTTGTTAGTATAACATAGTCCTAGTTGCAAGTTTTCAGTACAAATGTAAAAGCAAAATGAGTACTCACAATTGCTTTATGAACATTTTCAGAAAAAAACATTCTTCTTGCTGCAATGCATGTCCTTGAAAAGATCTATTGCACTCGGTTCAATATCCTTATATTTCTCTTGCTTCTAAAATGAAAAAAGAATCTGGTGAGAATATAGACATGATATACAAGTTGGATTTTTACACCAATTTGGTTTGGTGTTGACAGTATCCCTAGACATCCAAAAGAAATTCTTCAAAAGAAATCTCTGCAGTGGTGAAGCAACATTGCAGTAGAAGCATATTCAATTCTTCAAAAGAAACACTGCAACAACAACATTGCAGCAGTAGCGACCTTGCAGCAGCAACAACAACCTTGCAGTAGTAGCAGCAACATAGCAGCACCAATATTGTAGCATATATTAAAATTCTTCAAAAGAAGCAACATTGCAGCAGCAGCAAGAGATATTTTAATTGTAGGAGCAGCAAGAGATATTTTAATTGTAGGAGCAGCAAGACAATTTGAATTCCCTTTGGATGTTTGGTGGACTTAATCAGAGATTTAGTTCCTCCATAGCAGCAACAAGTCAAGTTTTCATTGTACTACACCTTATCTCCTAGACAGATTCAATTCATTTTTGTTACTATGGAACCTGAGTATTAGAACTTACCAAATAATACATCTAGAACATATATATGTAGCATATATTAAATTTCTTCAAAAGAAGCAATGATCAAATTGAGAATAGAATGTTTTCCCACACAGACAAATGTATATTCTTGCAACAAGTTGCTAAGCTCTGCTATTTTTTAATATACTACACATCCACCTGGTCACAGAACCCATGAAGAAATCAATTTCTTTTGCATTTCAGCACTGGGTACTACTACAACATGGTTCCATATTAACTTACCAATAAATAAGCTTTTGAAATGTAGAACTGGGATCCTGTGCATTGTTGATACCGTACGTTTTCACGATTAAGTTTATTCTTCATACAAGTTTGGACTGAATTTAGTACTAAACACTGAAAAGCAAAATTTAGACCACACAATTCTAGACAAGTTTGGAGCTAGTCTTTAGTTTTTCAGAAATGATAACAATTGGTATGATAGTATTGACTGAAAAATAAAACTACAGAAATAGAATGTTTAAATGTTCCAACCAACCGTGATTAGTTCTTTCTGTTTGTTTCAAACACACTACGGACTTGGAGCTATGTGAAACTGCAGTAGATCGACATGGATTTAACCAAACTTCATATATAGTGTTTCATCAATATTGATTATTCTTTCTTACGTCTATAATTGTTAGGGGAAGGAATCACAATATAACAGAGAGGAAGCCAGTCACTAAGCGTTTCTAAATTAGATCCATTGACTCTATCTAGATGAACAAAGAGGAGATCGATTCATAAATGGTAAATACCTTCTAGCGTCTATAAGGTCCGTGTGGACCTCTTCCCTGGAGCCATGGTGGACCTGCCGTGGGGAGGCTGGATCAACAGCCACCAGATTCGATGCGGAAGATGAAATTGCCGTTGATGGATCCACTATTGTGGTTGGGAGGATGGAAGGGAAACCGTGAGGAGGTGAGGTTGGTTACCGATAGAAAGTGCAAAAATTATGAAGGTGGGAGAGAAAAATGTAGAAGGTCAGGGAAGGGGGCGGGTGATATGTTTTTTAGGTGGCGGCTGTTTTTATGGAGTATTGACTCCAAATTTTACAAGTTAAATTTTCATAATAATGCTGACTAATTTATTATTAGGTATTTGAGTGGATTTCCGGTTTAACAAGAATAATAATGATGTTGAACTCACGTTTGTGGTGGCAATTGGGTCCAATAATGTGGTGCTTAACTTTATAATTAGCAGCGCTGTGAGAGGAGGGAGCAATATATACCTGGATGTCTTGGATTGTGATGAACAAGTAATAAAATAACATAACTCCGGTTCCTGCATCTGTTTCCTTTCACCCTCTCCATACCGTGCTCCTTCTTCCTCCCTCGTCTGCCTCCAATCAGTAGCTAACAGCCTCCCAATATATAAATGTAGCACCTTGCTATCCACTGTGACTAGGCGACCACCAACTGTGGCAGCGGCAGCCAAGGGAAAGCAATCGTATCTGCGTTTGGAAGAATGTGATGCCCTCGTTCACCTGACCTAATGTTGTGCAATGAAGTAATACAAGATACATAATTTATCGTACTACCGTGTTAAAAAAGTCACATACATGGCATTGGCGTGGTGGGTTAAAAGATTTGGACCAAAAAGGTATGTCTTACGTTCGATTTACCTCCTTGTATTTTTTATTTTTCGCATATTAAATTAATAGTGCGGACGCCCCCACTCCAAAAAAATAATAAATGGAACAAAGGAATCAAAACCTATAACTTGAAAAGGAGATGCACAACACTTATATATATATATAAATATATATAATTCGAGGTCTACTTGTACGGTATAAAACTCCGCATTAAGACACGAGCCTCTGACTACTAAAGTTAACATAATACTAATACTAGGTGAGTGCCCGTGCGTTACAACGGAAACATATATTAGTATAGATAACGTATGTACAAATATGTGTTATACTGTTAAGATGGAGGAGGACGTCTGCGACCCGTCTGAGATGATGTTGAAGTGAAATTCGGGTCACGGTCGAGCGCATCGACACCACGACATGAGGTCGCCTGTCTGTGAGGCACTCAAGGAGAAGGGCAGGGTAGTCTCGCGAAGGGAGCAAGGTCTGGAGGACGATGGTGGAGTGGCGACACACGGTCACAGATGGCGGCATTGGCGACGATGGCGCACGGTCAAGAAGGTGCACGTGGGAGCCCAACAGACGGAGCCTATGAAAGGATTACATCACAGGAGGGAAAAGTTTACAGTTTAAAGTGTACTCACGAGAACGAATGTTTAGTTGGTTCGAGTGCTATAGTAAGATCATATATTACATTGTATTATAGAAAAGATATAGTAATATATTACATTGTTCTCGATGCAGGGAAGCACAAGACAAGACATGTGTTTTCCAAATCACACACATGTGTCAACAAAAACAGCAAAACATGAAACTTGCAATACATCTGTGAACAAATTAGGGAAACCATGCTTCATGTTGTAATTAATATAAAAACAGGATATGGAAACAACCCTCTTGGTGACTTGGTCAGGAGTGTGTCCGGGCATGTGCATGCCCTTGCACTCCCCTCCAGTGACTTGGCCCGGTCCTTCCGTTTCCCACATGGAGGTGGAGACCCTGCCTTGCACTCAACAAGGATGGCTTGCTCCTCATGCCTGGCGGCGATCATGGCTCGCTCCTCGTACCTTGGACATCTTCTGCATGCAAAACACCCTAATCCAAATGCCAATTCATAAAACTATCATTCTATCAATACAAGCTTAATTTGTGTACTCCATCAATCTATGTAGATACAGAGCTCTGCAATGATAAGGAAGCATACCCATTCTCTTTTGTTTAGCTTAGCTTCCATAACCTGCAGTTCTTTCTCCTTTTTCTTTACATTCTAAATATCAACAATAAGTAATGTAACAACCGTGAGATATACCTCTCTTTAAATTTAACATATAGCATACTAGGAGATTCAACTTCTTTAACATGTAGCATAATAGACATCTCTTTAAGATGCTTCCTACTAATGATGCCATGTTGCCCTTCATGCTCGTCCACCTCCTCCATCTCGTCCTGCACTCAAACAGAAGCTCTATAAGTATAAATATTTGTAAAATCCTCTACCTCTTGGACCAAGAACATAACAACACAAACTAAGGGATTCAATGTCCCTATCCTTATACTCAGCATTCTCTGCTACAGAATTCGTGTCTTCCTGTAATATACATCGCCCTTCAAATGAACAAATTACCCTGCAAACATGAAAAGATGGTATTTACATGTAAATGGATAAGCCGAAGGGAATATCAAGGTTTACATGTATATACTTCACGAATAAGTTAATCAGAATTCAAGATGATGAAGTACCTTGAGGAAGTACTGAGTAGGTTAAAACCTTCTACTCTGAAATTTATTATTGTTGAATAAGGTGCAGCAACAGGTCTGACAGATAAAATCTTGCAGTAATGATGAGAACAGGGTGCCAGGGGCCTGTCCAACATAATTTGACATGTAGTAACATGACCAACAAAGCTTGATAGTTAACAAATTTCCTACATAAAGTATCCAAAATAAAGCTTGCACGACAACATCACTGTATAAGAGCAGCAAAGTGCCTGAGATACACCATTGATCATAAACGCTAAGTGGCGCGGAACCATCACAAATACCAAGCCAGATGCCCAAAAGTTGTTAGTGGAGCTACTCAAAAGCTTATCCAGCTTCAGGCTCATATTCTCAGAAAGCTGTAGAAAAGACCATTAATAACCAAACAAAAATGCACTATTTTGACATGTGACTTTAAAAAGGAAGCATACTTGTTGCCATGCAGACTCAACTAAATGAACTTATACTGTTAGAATAATACAATCATGTCTAATATGACTTTCTATATCAGTAGGGCTACTTGATAACCAACCAAGAATCTGAAAAATCAGGATTCAAGTGTTAGGTCAGGACACATGTGAGTTTAACTGCAAAGGAAGACACAGATTCTTGTCACATGCTGAGAGAATGCATAATTTACCTACAACCGCAAAACTATGAGGTAGAAAGAATTAAGAAACATGCAGTCAAACCTCCAAGTGTTGTCTAATATCGTCGCCACCATTATAGGAATAAATTTGTACAATATGCCTTGAATAAGCAACACCTATTAAAATAATAAATACATCAGAATTGAAGCCATCAAAAGGACAACAAAAACACTGATTAAATCATCTCATCTTACCAAACAAGGTTCCATCCGGACTCCATATTATGCGATTAACTGACACAACTGGATCCTTAACCAGTGATGCCTATTGAATGTTGATCAATTTATTATGTGTTATATGAAGGCTAATAGAATATAAAAAGTGCCTGAAACACATAGTGCAACAAACAAACCTGGAGAATTATTGTACATTTACTGAGGTCCCAGACTTTGAAGTTCCTTACAACGAGTCTGTCTTTGGTACTAACATCCCACGATCCAATGTCGCCAACATTGGTACCAACTGCAGCGAGCCAAGGGTAAATACAGCATACTAAGATGGCAGAATAGGGACTAACCCAAACTTTTATAATAAAGAAGCATTAATACAGTAATAATTTACCATTAAGAAGAGTTTGTTGAAGTGGATGAAAATCCATGCTCATCGGTGTTGATCCTTGGCTCAAGGTCCGTGCAACAGTTTTATGGAAATCATCTTGTTGGTAATTTTGGCTCTGCGGATAAGTCACAAGCAGCATATTCACCTGCTATGTTAGATCATCATAAGTGCATGATTAGGTGTAACGAACATCACCAAGTACTAAGAGCAAGAATCTAGTAATGGCAATGCATTTATTTGATTACTTATGGAGCTTATGGGGTACCAAATATATTTCAAGTCATCTGAATACATGTCTAGGCAATGGACACTGAGAACGAGATCCAAGTTCTGCGTGATCAACTAGCTAAAAAATCTTCAGATTCTCTTTGCCTTTTGAAAGAGGTATGCGTCTCAGTACCATTTGAACTAAATTGTTCATGTTATTTTTGTGTTCCTTGTTAAACTTATGAAGTTCCACAGTTTTCCTTTCAATTTTCAGATATTACCTAGTGGTATTAAGTGTTAACTGATTTTAGCTAGGGATTTTAGGGCGTACCGGGTGGAGGGGCTGTGGAGAGAGGATGTTGCGAGTTGCGACCGATGGTGACGGCGACCTCCCCGGCGCCATCCAAGAACATCACCTCGCCACCATGCTTCATCTTCTTGTTCAAGACGTTGCTCGGTGTGGGTTGACCATCGGACGGCTGCACGGAGACAAAAGCAACGGGCTGGGGCATCCTAAGCACCTCCGACAGCTGCACCGAACATAGAACATGAAGGTTTAGACAGGGAGAACACGCTCCTCCCCTAACAATAAGCTGGTAATTAACAATCAAATCACAGCACGAGAGAAAGGAAGCAAAGATCCAATCCAATCCTGGAGCAGTGGAGTCGTCTAGCGAGAGGGGAAGCAGGGAGAAGAGCATACCAGATGGAGCGGAAGTGAGCGGCGACGGTGAGATGCCAAGATCCAGTAGGCTGCCAACTTTCGCGGCTGGAGCGCCATGGCGGCGAGTGGGGCGGCGCGGTAGCGATAGGACCACGAAGGAGATAGAGTGGATCTAGGCGCCTTCCATGGAAAGCCTGCACGCTTTCACAACTAGAGCGCCATGGCGGCGAGTGGGGCGGCGGGGTTGCGATAGCACCATGACCATGATTCACAAAGTTTGCATAAGTCCAAGCCTGTTCCAAACATTCCAAAGGATTGTGTATGCACTGTTGATGAGCTGTCAGTTAATCGGGGTAATTGGTACTACCTTGATCAACCGAGATGATGAATTATCCTTACACTCCCCATTATTTAAAAACTACCATAATGCATACCACAATTCAGTTCCATGGATCACATGGGTTTGACAATACATATTTTCTTCTTTTCTCACTAAGAACTCAGAAGTGCTTACAAACCAGTAACCAAAACCTATACATCTTCTACACAAAAATCTACAGATCAGACTGCGTACCTGATACATCCAGTGAGCTGCACACGGAATCCAGCGCCGATTCGCCACCAGGTCTCCTGCAGTGCGCATCGCCTTTGAGGACCGTGAGTACCCCGTTCAGGACCTCCCGGCCCCAGGGGCATTCGATGATGTCGCGCTGGTGGGGGCGTTAGCTCCACATAGGACCGAGAGGTCTCGGGAGCGTGCCGAAGCTAGCTGATCCGGAGCTGGGATTGGATGAACTATAGAAATACAAATGAAGGCAAACAAAAAATATAAACTGATTAATACAGATAATTTTCTGCAATATTTGTATACTCTAGGCGTCTACTACACTGCTACCATCAAGGATTATTTTTCTAATGAACTATAGAAATATAGATGAAGGCAAACAAAAAAGATAAACTGATTAATACAGATAATTTTCTGCCATATTTGTATACTCTAGGTGTCTACTACACTGCTACCATCAAGGATCATTTTTCTAATGAACTATAGAAATACAGATGAAGGCAAACAATAAAGATAAAGTGTGTACCTTTATTTCCACAAATCAGTAATGGATTCAGATCCGTGGTTGCGCTCGCCGGCAATCTCCAAGATGCACGTAAACAGCCTGGAACAAACGGGAAGTAAGTGGATTACACTCTATGACTTAAGCTTGCACAATTATACAGATATAACAAATTACTAAGTGGATTCAACGAAGCTATCAAATCATGGCATGTTCACAGTAATATAACAAATTACTAAGTGGATTCAATGAAGCTATCCTCCAACAGGTGATTAATCTACAAAATTACACAAATAATGAATAAGACCTGGAAAGGTAGTTACTCAACCCAATATTGAAGCTGGGAAACAGAATGGCAGGCACCTTGTCTAAGTACAGCTCAGTAGCCCAAGTTGAAATCATCGTGATCTGCATCTTGTCCTCTTTGGTGAGGTTATCGAGCCTTCTCAATAAGAAAGTTCTGAGAGCATCCTGTCAAGTAGACATGATCGATAAATAAATTTATATACCATTGTGCTATTATTTGATAAAAAAATCAAGCATAGATAACAACAACATGATTACAATATTTGTACACAACCCTTGCATGTTCACAGTAATATAAAATAGCAATGACGGAAAGCTCCAAACATCATCATGATAAAACAAAATTCAAATAAATAGCAAGGACTGAACCTACTAACTGTAAGTACAACCTTAACTTCTATGGGTTTCTGAACTGAAAAATAATAGAGACATAATAATTAAAATGAAAATTGTGAAGCATGAGCATGGGATTCAAACGCAAAATTGTGTTTTACCTAGAATAAGGAAATCAGAGACACAATAATGAAAAGGATCCAATTAGAAGTTTGGTTACGTATAAATTTTAAACAAAACTCGAAAATTCACCCTTGAATCTGGCACCACCATGAGCAATGTTGTAGTGTTCTGTAATCTATACACTTCCTTTGCAACTGAAAAAAGGGTTGTTGTTCTCAAAATGCACAATCACAGGTACGTAGGAGAACCGTGGAAGATCATGAAATGGTCCATATTTCAGTTCTGAATTTACAAGTTCTGCTTTGGATGCCTTGTGTTTGATTCAACCTTCCCACCAAGTAACCTGATAGCAAGTGTTTGTGCCTTAACAGGGTAAAGTGACAGATAATGAACCATTGAATAGTGAAGCGGTAGGTAGTAACTTCACCTACAAAGAGAATTGAGGAAGAAACAACTACATACACGCAGAAGACGATATGAACCTGTGTGGGGTCAACATGAGCATGAACATGTGTGTTATCTGAACATGTGTGTTCTGGAACCACACTTCTACCTGCCTGGCGCTGAGATGCACCTGCCGTGCGAGCTCCTGCTTCTGTGCCTGTCCAACAATGCATGAAACGTTCATTTGTTCGTCAGTTAATAGCAAAAAAGAAGCAGAAATTCTTTATGCAGACATGAACAACATGTGTGTCCTCACATCTTTAGGGAGGACGTTAGGCATGCTGTTTAAGTCCACCTGGGATTCACGGTGGGCAGTTTCATGGACATAAACTACAAAACTGAATGCAAAAAGAAAAAGGGTGTTCAGATAGAACAGGTCGACCCTTGTTCCATTCTAGAACGACAAAACAATGAGTCATTCCAGTTGTGAACTGATAGTGGAAATTTACCTCGACTTGCCGTTGTAGGGACTGCACGTAGTTTATGATTTCATCGGGCATCACTGCCTTGCCAACCACCTGAAACAAGAAATCTAATGTCTGAACAGATACATATATTTAGATATATAGCACTAAACCCTTAGCACCTTCTTTAGCAATATCTATGTTAGCTTTTTAAAACATGCTCTTTACATTTCTCTCTCTATCTATCTGTATATATAATCATGAGGCATTTTTAGCATAGCATGCTATCAGAGTTCTAGACAGTAGACTGTTCAACTCCAATAGAAATTTCAGTAATTCACCAAAGGACATTAACCAACACAATTGGATACATGTAATTGTCAAACTGATAATACAAACTGGTAAGGACAAATCTTCAATAGCTCCAACTTCTCAAGAAATAAATCAAACAAAACAAATACACGAATTTACACCAGAACATCCATAAAAAATCAAGACCGAAACAAACTTACTTTGATTTTGTATAGATTTGTATGGAGTGCATGACTCCAGTCTCACTGAATTGGCACATAAGCATCAGTAGGCGAGCAGCTAACAGAATCCATACAGATTCTAGCATTGGTAATCCTGAGCGGACAAAGGAAAATAGAAATGACCATGCTAATCAAGTGACCAAGCGTCATTCATCAGAAATATGGTGTAAACACAATACCTCCAAACTCTCAACCAATCGGTCAATCTAACTCCTAGTTTTCCACATTAGCGGCTCATTTTCCAGTGTTGGAGGGAACATAGCTATAATATTCCATGAAGTCAAGGCGGGCGTCCTAGCACTGAGCATTGGGGACCTAGCCATGGTGGATGGGCAATGGGCGCTATGTCTGGTATCTGGGCGGCGAACGGTAGGGGAAATGTTGTGCGGATAGGGGCTAGTGCTTTGCTGGGCTACCTTAGGTAGGTCCTCCCATGGACGCCAATGGTGGAGTAGGCCCTGGCTACACGCGTGGGGACGACGGGGATGCGTGCCATGCGAGGGAGTTGGGTGTGAGAGAGGAGGCGAGCTATTGAGAGAGGAGGGGAGCGGTTGCAGTTGAGATAGAGGAGACAGATGCACGAAGAACAGAGGTTCAATATGTCTCATGAGTACTCACATCAAATACGACGAAGGTGGGGTGCTAGGAGGCCGGGGAGGAGACAGAGATGGCGGAACGAGGGCAGTCCGTTCTGAGTAAGACGAAGTCCTCGCCCTTTTTGCACTGTGCGGCGCACACATAGCGCAGCAGCGGGCGCTCTAGTCTGAGGCGCTAGCTTAGTGGTGTGGGGAGACCGGCGAGCGCGAAGTCGGCGATGTAGCTCATCAGGATGCCCGAGTTGGTGGCGATCTTGGGGATGGAGGAGAGGAAGCCCGGGCGAGGATGCGGTCCCCGACGAGCTTGTGGTGAAGTAGGCGAACAGGCATGTCAAGGCCTCGCCGCTGCTAGCCTGCTACTAATGGCAGCGGCTAGGGTTAAGGTTCTAGGCAGCGGGGGGCAGGCCTTCGGATCCACAGTGCCCTCCGGCGGCGGAGGGGTCGGTGCAGCGGCCGACGGCAAGGACTTGTTCTTCTTCTTGCCTTCTTCGACGGCGATAGCTTCATCGTGCTGGTGGCCATGGCTTCCCTGTCCCCAATTTTTCCCCTCTCCGTCTTGGCGTCGCTCGAGGGATGGGGTGTTGCATGGAGGCCGGCGCTAGGGCTAGGGTTTGGGACGAGAAAGGGAAGGCGGCATGGACGAGACAGGCTTGGCTGAAATAGCCCGTAAGCAAACTCGCTGATGCCACACGGATGGAGGAAGGGAGTGGACGAGTCCTGCCGGCTCCCGATGCAGGAAGGAGGAAGAGGAGCTCGCGGACTGGGTGTTACTTTTGCCGGATAGGGAGAAGGCGACTGGGTGGGAATTTCAAAGATTTACGCAGGCATGTACGGTGGGGTCAGGTAGATGGCAGAACGGCAGAACACACTGATGGCAGAACATGTCAGAGGCAGACTACTATTGCTCTCTTAATAAGTAGTAGAGATAATTGTTGGCAGTAGGTCCATCTTGGTGTTCCACGTGTTCTATCATAGAAATTTAATAATCTTTTTGTATTTAGATAAGTTATAAATCTATTAAAAATGTACATTGTCATGCAATATCAGTTCCAACCGATGTGGCAATAAAGTTAACATATTTACTAATATTGCCAATAGATATGACAATGAGTCCATCTTAACTGTGTTCCACATGTTCTATCATAAAAAAATTAACATTCTTTTTTATTTAGATAAGTTATAAATATATGACAAATGTGCATTGTCATGCAATATCATCACAATTATAACAAAGAGAAAATTTATGACAATTTACACCTATGACAATTTAATATTGTTATATAATATCGTCACAAAGATGATTGTATAGCAATTCATGACGATTTTAATGACAGAAGTAAAATTTTCGTCACTAAACAAGATTACTTCATAGAAAACGTCATAAAACGAAAGAAATTGTGACGAATGTCTCTATTGTCATTGAATATTTGTCGTAGAAGGCCTAAAAGGTTGTAGTGCCTGCCTGTCGGTGCCGCCCCGCCCCTGCGCGCCCGTTGCCCCATCTGCCTCTGCCAGCCCCGCCTGTCGGCACTGCCCCATTTGCTCGCATGCCCCCTCCCGCTAACCCGTGGATCCCGCCTGTCAGCCCCGTCCTCCCAAACTATCCACACGCACAACCCCCGCACACGCTGAGGCCGCAACCACCCCACCCTCGGCCATTTCTAGCTCCCTGCACCCCCACTCACTCTCCCCCTCCCTCATTCGCGCACCCACAGTGCTCCCACCCTCGCCTCGCACCGTGCGCACGCCAGAGAGGCGCCGCCGTCGTCGTTCGCCGCGGTCACGCGCCTGTTCCGTAGTCACCGTTGAGCCCTCGCCATGTTCGTTGCCTCGGTGAGTTTCGCCTCGACGTCCAAGACTCGGGGCACACTTCAATTCACTCCCATCCCCTCTATTTCTCTCTGCCCGCGCTCACCGTCCCTCCTCCGCGTAGCTGCAGCACTGTTGCTATCGACCTAAGCCCTCGTCGTGCCTCTGCCACCGTTCAAGGGTCTCGGAGCCTCCCCTCGAGGTAACCAACCTCCCCCACCCTCTATTTTTCCCTTAAATGCTCTCGGTTGCGTGCGATTGCTCAAAAGAGTGAGGTCGCGTCACTGCCAAGCCACCCCGCCGTGGACTGCTAACCTCTGGTGCCTCTGCTTCGACGTTGTGTCCACGCTCGTGCTTGCCACACTCCCCCTGACCTCCCTGAGCCCTTCCTGGTGCCTTGGGGCCCCTAGTGCGCCCGCGCCACCGTCTTCGGCGGGCCTCCACCATGGGCACGAGCGACGTCGCCGCTGGCGGCTAGGGGCACTGACCTAAGCTATCCGTTAGATCCTAGACGTCCATTTAGGATCGGATGGCCCTGATTTAAATAGATCAAACCCAATCCCGACCACGTGATTGAGATCCAACCGTCCCGATTTCCCCTTACCTCGCACCCCTGCCACTAGGCCCGAGTAGTCAGTCCCGCCCGCTGGCCCTAGCCGCTGACCACCCTGGCCCACCTGTAAGTGCGCTCGCAACTGCGCCCGCGCACCTGCCCGCAGATCTGTTCTTAGCCGTTGATCTGAGATCGAATGGCCGAGAACACCCGATACCCATTCCCCTAGTCTTTTTCTTAAAGAGACCCCTAGTTTCTTAGAAATATACCTGTCGTTCAGTTTTCTTTCGCCTGAGCCTCTGGTTTCTTGCAGAGAGACCCCTAGACATTATTTTAATCACAGAAATGGGTATAAATTAGGGTTTTTGAATTCTAAAACTTCCAAAATTCATAACTTTTGCATATGAACTCCAAATTGGATGGTTCAAATTGCAAAATGTTCATTATGATGTTCTCTATCTATTTAAATTATGTTCATTCACTATTTCTGTGTCTCAATTTTATGGTTGGTCTCTAGGTTAGTGTAAGGTTATAGAATCTTTATTAGAAATAAAATAAAGGTGAAGGCCCTAATGAATGTTCAGGTGACTAATTTTGTAGACCCAACCCCATTTAATGTATGATCCCACCCCTGGAATAACTTCATTTAAAGTAAATAATTTACTAAGTTAGACCTAGTCAGATAACAATAGACCACTTGGCATAGTGATCTACCCCAAAACCTAAAATTCACCAATGTGTCTTCATCTTTCCATTGAACTGGTGTTTACTCTGTTGCATATGTTTGGTGTACTGTTCTTTGGTTATTCTCCAAGTATGTTGAATGAATGATTGCTTTGCGTAGACAATGAGCTATCCGTGGTTCCCAAGTGTGTTGCAGGAGACTTCCCTGAGCAGCAACTGGGTGAAGGCAAGTGTCCTCTGACCCATTATGTCATACTTACTTTTTTCATTGTCCCGCATACTATGATCAACCTAAGGATTAAGTAGTGTTCTATTTTTCCTGTCCTTGGTTATCCTTTGGGAATTAGTTACTATGATTAGTGTTATGTTATTGCTTTACTTTAATCAATGAACATGATGAGAATATTTATGATACGATGATGTTATTCTAGATATGATGATGAACATGTGATACTTTAGGGGACTCAGGCTATTTCCCAAGTACCTCTCCGTAAGGACTTGTTCGTTGGATGACCACCCGAAAAAACAGTACAACCATGAGGGTGGTATAGGACGCCCATAGCTCATTAATTAGATGAAATTGAGGTGTATTCGGCTTCGCCGTCGTGCCGTCAGTGGGGTCCAGGCACATTACTTGCTCTGTCGAGGCTGGGTGTCGAGGTTCTTCTGTGTTGCTTTCGTTAGTCACCCTTCCTGTGGGGAGAGGTACTGTGTTTATCAAACTGGAGAAACCTAACGAGTGCTTATGACCTCTGGGGAATCTTTGTAAAGGCTACATAATGAATCCCTAGCCATTTTTACCTCGGTATTGAAGATGGGGTCTTGCAAACCCAGGCTGGGAAGGGATCACGACTCGTGGGTAACGTGTGCAACCTCTACATAGGGTTAGAAACTGGTAAAACAGTCGTGCTTACGGTTATGTGCAGCCTTGGGAGCTCCTTTGATTAGAGTTACTCTGGTTACCTTTATGATGACGTTTAATGATGGTGATTATAATTATGGATTCGGGTATTTCCTCTTGGAGGGAGTACTATGTGGGTTAATAACATGGGGTTATTGCTAAAACTTGGCTTTCTACTAGTAATCAATACCTGACCAACTAAAAACAACTGCTTTAAGCTTAACCCCACATACAGCTAGTCCACTCTAGCCAAACGGGACATTTGCTGAGTACATTGATGTGTACTCACCCTTGCTTAAAACACAAAAACCCTAGGTTTTCCCCATTGCAACCAGTGCTCAGGAGAAGATGAAGGCAACATGGAGGACTTTCAAGAGTTTCAGGACTTCAATGAGTTCTAGAATAGATTGTTGGCAAACCCTAGTCAGCTACTTGTGAAGGCCTTATCGTACCGCGTTTTGTTCAGCACTATGATTATGACTTAAGTTAATGACTTTGTGGATGTTTTAGACATCATGATGTAATAAAGTATTTATTTTCGCTATTATTTTGAGCAATGTGTGATGGCGTCCAATTATGTAATCGTTGTGTACGTGAATTTTTGATCTTGGCACGTACATGGTTCACATTCGGTTTACCTTCTAAAACCGAGTGTGACATAAGTGGTATCAAAGCCATGCTGACCGTAGGACCCCTAACCTAGACTAGAATGGTCGCTCTAAGGACTATAGACCCTCATTCTCACCTTGACCTTTGGTGTTACTTCAAAAGTTGGTCATCTCGACCAATTATATGTTATACTACTACATATATACACACCTTCCAAAAAAATTATCTTATTCTGCTTATGGTTTACTTGCTAGTCATATAGTTCTATTCTTACTCTTATGCTTACAACATCTTTTGTAGATGGCCCGTCTTAGGTGCACCGCATGTAAGTCGGTGATCCCTTTCTTGCCCTCTCGCCTTGCGGAGCGTCCACTTCGCCGCATGATATCCGGACAGTCGAGTCACCTGGAGAGACTACACCACCGCCTGCACAAGGAGCAGGAGCGTCGACGTCAGGAGAAGGAGCAGCAAGATTCTTCCCCCTCGCCTCAGCAGGAGTTGGAGTCTAGGAGGCATCCCTCCTCTGTGCCCATGCTAGAGGTGACCCTGCACCACCATAGGGCACCCCAGCTGCTCGAGGGGAACCCTATAGAGATGACGACAGTGGCAGTTCGAGCCACATCACGGAGCCTTCGGAGGAGCAGGAGCCAGAGGGATGGGTCGCTTGACCCATCACCCGTGATGTCGCTCGCGGTTGTCACTTCCACGATGCTCTTGACACCTTGCTGCATTGGGCCTTCGACCAAAACACTTGGTCAATCAAGTACCATTGTGTAGTCTACCATCACAATCGCGGGTTATACCCGGACCAATGGGAGGCTACCTGCTTGGTGCACCGTCCAGATGATGATCTCCGGGATGTAGAGGCCTACTCAGAGCACTATTCTATCACTGAGCGGGATACTGCTGAGGCAGCCATGTAGGATGCTGCACAGCGTGCACTTTCGCAGTATTGTTCATTGTTCAGTGGGGTGGCTGGCGGTCTCGACCTGAAGTACTACCTCCACCATTCGACTGGTAGTACCGGGAGTGTGATTGTCTCATTCGTTGGTGAGGGCAATCCAGGTTGAGCAGCATGGTCAACCGGGGCGCCGTGCTCAACAACGAGCTGGACCACGCCCTTGACGAGTTGGGCAAGGCTCGTGCAGAGATTGTGGAACTGCGTGCTGAGCATGTGGAGCGCCGCCATTAGGAGAATGGTTCTCCCACCCCTGTTGGGACTCAGCACCCTTACCGCTTGCCGCCTCGTGGTTATCATGCTTATGGCATCCCTGACTGTAGGACCATGATAGACTTGCAGCCTTAGATCGCTAGTGTCGGAGTTTGTAATAAATGCTTAAGTTAAGTGTCTTAGTCTTAGTCAGTCGTAGTTAGTTAGGGTAGTTTGCTTACCATGTGTCTCTATGTTTGTCGTGGTGAACCTATGATGGATTTGAATCTTTGTAATGATTGTCACCATAATATGGGTGTCCCCTGCTATTTGGTGAAGTTATTAATGTTAATAAAGTTAGACATTTACTCAGACAACCTTTTACTTTTACTTTCTCTTTATCTAAGAAGCTGTGTTTGGGTGTGTTTAGATTCAGTGAAGATGCTTGTTTGCTTAGTGTTATGAAGACCTCTATGTACCTTTTTCTTATGTTGAAAGACTGCAAGATCAATTCTGTGAATGCCTTTCATAGATGTCTGACAACATGCGCCGAGGTGGGAGGCATACTCAGCAAGAGCAGCAAGCCCCATAGGATGAGGCACCCCAGCAGTTGCCTCCACCACCCCCAATGTCAGTGGAGAAGATGGTCTTCATGCAGACCCAAACAGTCCAAGCAATCGAGTAGACCTTGGTAGCCATGCAACAAGCTCAACAACAACCTCAGCCTCAACCTCAAGTGTAGATGCCAAGACACAAGCGTGCGGAGTTCATGAGAGGTCATCCCCCTGTGTTTGCCCACTCTGCAGACCCCATGGACGCCGAAGCCTGGCTGCACACAGTGGAGCGGGAGCTGCACTTCGTCCAATGCAACGACAGAGATAAGATAAGGTTCTGTATGGTCCCCATCTACTAAGGGGAGCAACTCAGTCCTGGTGTGAGTCCTACCTCGCCACCCACGCTGACCCAAAAGGTATCACCTGGGAGGAGTTCAAAGACAACTTCTGTCAGTACCATGTTCCAAAAGGCCTGATGACAGTAAGGAAGGAGGAATTCCTGGTACTAAAACAAGGACCCATGCCTGTCGGTGAGTATAGGGATAAATTTGTGCAACTATCTTGCTATGCACCCGAGGATGTCAACACTGATGTGAAGAGGCAGTACAGGTTCTTAAGAGGTTTGGTTGACCCCCTGCACTACTAGTTGATGAACCATACCTTCCCTATCTTTCAACATCTGATTGACAGAGCAATAATGACTGAGAGAAAGTGCCAGAAGATGGAAGATTGAAAGCGCAAGATTGGTGGACCGCAGGCCGGGATCAGTAGTTGTCCCCGTTTCTCAGGCAATCCACCCCAACAGTTCAAGCAAAGTCACCCTCAGGGATATTAGCACTAGAACCAGCATCCACACCAGCAGCAATTCCAGAGGCCCGCCATCACAACTAACCAGGAGGAAACCAGTATCAGAGGAAGAGCAGTCAGGCACCTCGCCTTCCTTCCCCAACAACTAATCAGAATAGCTAGATAGCCCCAGTGCAAGGAGGAGGCCAAGGATGTTTCCATTGTGGAGAGTAAAGTCACTGGGCGATGCAATGCCCAAAGAAAACAGCTCAGCAGCAATCAACTTCTAATACCCCAGTAAGACAAGGAGCACCAAAATAGGCATTAGGAGGCTAAAACTTTGGCATCATGTCATATGCACTAGCATTACATTGTGTATGATACACCTAGAATGCATTCACTACACTAAAATTTCAAAACAAAACATGTGATGTGATGCATGTGGGATGGTATGATCTGTTAAAGGGGGATTCTTAACTCTAGGTTGGAGTGTCTCTCTCCAAGGACTAGAAGCATGTGATTGTGTGGTGAATACTAAGGAGTGATCTTACCAAGTTGGTAGATATGTTCAAGAAATAATGGTTTAGAGAGATTAAGCACTTAATGTACCCCAGGACACTAAAAACCCTAATTTGGAACCCAAAACCCTTATTAGTGCCCTATAGGGTGATTTCAAATTCTATGCATTTTTTGCCAAAAGTGTATATATGAAAGTGGTAGAGTAACAAAAACTAAGCAACTTTTATATTGGAAGATTTCCAAGTTTTATGGTGAAACTTGGATCAATTTGCAAAACTCCATAAGCACCTCTACCCTTGTACCCTGGAAAACAGTGCAGATGAGCTAACTTTGGGCTCTTGCATTTCTTCATCCATGCGGAGTTTGCTACAAATCACCATAACAATATTGTAGAGCTACTTTAGTAGTACAAATTTGATTGAGTGACTTAGCCAAAGAATTGTAACACCCTAAAATCCTATTTTTGGTATTTTAACACCCTAAAATCCTATTTCTGGTATTTGGAAAATCCTTCTGTAAGATTTTAAATGGTTAGAACCTCTTAAAAATATATTTATCAGGATATTTTTTAATAATAAACTTGGGGATATTGTTGAACAAGAAACTTAAGTTAAAATACTTTTTTTATAAAGATTAGGCTTTGGGAATTATCTTCTTAAAATAAATAGGTAACAAATGATTGATTAATGAAATTATAATTTAATTATGTTATACATTCAAAGAGTAATTTTATTTGTTTACAAGATTTTTTTATGTGCGTGCATCACTAATTTGAAGCACCTACTTAAATAAAGAAAATAATAAAACATCTCAAATAAGAATTTCAATAATAAATATTCATATACTTAGCATCATGTTGGGCTTTTGTATGTGCATATCAGATTTAAATTCAAACTTGAAATCTGAAATTTGAAAATAGAAAAAAAACAAAGAAAAAGAGAAAAAAGAAACTCATACCTACGTTTTGGGCCGAAACTCTTTCCCTCGGCCCATTTTAACTTCACCCGCGCGGCCCACTCACTTCACCACTCACGTCGCGCCTGTGTGTTTGACTCCCTCGCTTCCATGTGAACCCGCACTACCAGGTGTCATCTCCCTCACGTAAATCTCTTACACGTGGGCCTGGTGCCAGCCACAACTTCACTTCTGAGCGCGTCTGGTCCGGTTTCTTTCCCTCTCTGGCGGATGGCCCCCACGTCACTAGATTCTCCTTCCTCGCAACAACCCGCGCGCCGCGCGCAACCGAGCCAAGTCCACCGCGTCGCGGCCGCGTTATGTTAACCGAATCGCGACGCCGAACTCCTCGGTTGGGTCGTTTCAACCGCCATCGCCCTGACTTGCGGCACAGAACTCCACCGCCATCGCTGAACTAACCACCGCGGAATCGCCGCTCCTAGCTCGTACCCAACCACCTTGCCTCAGCTTATATACGAGGGCGAGCGCTGCTGACCTCCCCTCTTCCCCACACATCCGTACCTATGTTCCTCACCGTTCGTTGCTGGGGTGGAAAATCGAGAGAGGGGGCGGGAGCCGCCGAAGTCAATCCGTCAATTCGTCATCGTCACGTCGTGGGGATCGAGCTTAGAAGCCCCACCGCGCCCCGAGGACAGTATCTAGGATCTCGCTGTGGAGGTTTGGCGATCGGGGCCCAGAATTTGGTCAACCAGGGTGTGAAGTCCTTCGTGTATCCGCCGTGTTGCGTGGCCGGGGGTCTCTACTGCGCCATCACCAGTATGTCCTCCTCCCGCGTGTTAGCCATCGATTCCGTGTAAGTTAGCACCCGATTGAGTTGAGTTTGGGGCATTGGGGTGGCATGGTGGGGTGGCCGGTCCTTGCCGCTGTCGTGGAGCTCTGTTTGGCCGTCGGGACTCGGCGTCAGGAGCTTGAAGATTAAAGGTGGCCGTGGGATTGTCTGTGAACGGCTACGATCAAATCGTGTCTTCACTGAATCTAGACCGCGAGATCGTAATGAACGGACCAGATTAGATCGCAGTCACATTAAATCCTAGGCGTAGAATTTGGATCCGAGGGCTCATATTGCTTACCGGTTCAAACGGGGCAGATTTAATGTGTCCTTGTTTCCTGATCGGATGGCCGATACTGGTCCGTACCCCTTCGGCCAGCGCGTCTTTCGAAAGAGTCCCTGGATTTATTAAGAATGAACCCGTCGTCCACCATGATGAACACCTAAGTCTTAGGTTCTTTTGAGCCATAGACCCTGTACTACTTGGAAATGGACGCCCAGTCCAAAGCTCAGAAAAATTAGTTAATTGAATTTAGGAATTGATTTTTAATAAAAAATAAATCCAGAAACTTGTATAATTCGTATTTAATTTATTTTAGCTCCGAATTAATTTATTCCAGTTGCATTAGAGTCATATTAATATTGTTTATCATCCAGTAACTTTACTTTATTATGAAACTTAGATTAAAAATTATGCACTTAGTTTCTTTTATCCAACACTTAAAACTTTGGAAATTCATAACTTTCTCCTTGTAACTCCGATTTGATCCGTTCAAGTTGCGTTAGTCTCGTATAAATATTTATTATGCAATAACAACATTTATTATACCATGTCTCATTATTTTATGATTAGATCTTTATTTAGCTTATGTTGGTTAGTCTTGTTAATCTGCTCATCATTATCTACTAAAATACGATCTATGGTCAATTTATAATTTAGATTAAAGTTGAATTAATTACTACTATAGGTTATCTATTCTCTGGAATTATAAAATAAACATAGAACCTAGTTTTAATCATTTAATCACATCATAACTTGATGACCGTAACTCCGAATTTAGCGGTTCTCGAACCTACAATCTCGTAGCAACGCGTAGATTATTATTACGCAATTTATTCTTATGTTTGGTGTGATATTAATTTTGTCTATACCATATTTGTTTGTTGTCGGGGACCACAATTAGGGGTACCCCCAAGACGCCTAATCTCAGCTGGTAACCCCCATCAGCACAAAGCTGCAAAGGCCTGATGGGTGCGATTAAGTCAAGGCTCGGTCCACTCAAGGGACACGATCTCGCCTCGCCCGAGCCCAGCCTCGGACAAGGGCGGCCGACCCCAGAGGATTCACGTCTCGCCCGAGGCCCCCTCAAGCAACGGACACACCTTCGGCTCGCCCGAGGCCCAGTCTTCGCCAAGAAGCAACCTTGGCCAGATCGCCACGCCGACCGACCGTATCGCAGAAGCATTTAATGCAAGGATGACCTGACACCTTATCCTGACGCGCGCCCTTCAGTCGACAGAGCCGAAGTGACCGCAGTCACTTCGCCGCTCCACTGACCGGCCTAACAAGAGGACAGCACCGCCTGCGTCGCTCCGACTGCTGTGCCACTCGACAGAGTGAGGCTGACAGCAGCCAAGTCCGGCTTCGGGCGCCATAGGAAGCTCCGCCTCGCCCGACCCCAGAGCTCAGCCCCCGTCTCGGCCTCGGACGACAAACTCCGTCTCGCCCGACCCAGGGCTCGGACTCGGCCTCGGCTCCGGAAGACGACGAACTCCGCCTCGCCCGACCTAGGGCTCGGACTCGACCTCGGCTCCGAAAGACGACGAACTCCGCCTCGCCCGACCCCAGGGCTCGGACTCAGCCTTGGCCTCAGACGATGGTCTCCGCCTCGCCCGACCCATGGCTCGGACTCGACCTTGGAGGAGCCACCGCCTCGCCCGACCCAGGGCTCGGACCGACCACGTCACAGGGGGGCCATCATTACCCTACCCCTAGCTAGCTCAGGCTACGGGGAACAAGACCAGCGTCCCATCTGGCTCGCCCCGGTAAACAGATAATGATGGCGCCCCGCGTGCTCCATGACGACGGCGGCTCTCAGCCCCTTACGGAAGCAAGGAGACGTCAGCAAGGACTCGACAGCCCCGACAGCTGTCCTTCCGCAAGGCTCCAGCGCTCCTCCGACGGCCACGACATCACATGAACAGGGTGCCAAGACCTCTCCGGCTGCCATGACGGCATGTACTTAGGGCACTAGCTCCTCTCTGCTAGACACGTTAGCACACTGCTACATCTCCTGTTGTACACCTGGGCCCTCTCCTTACGCCTATAAAAGGAAGGTCCAGGGCTCTCGTATGAGAAGGTTGGCCGCGCGGGGGAACGGGACGACGTGCAAAGTCTCTCGCTCTCTCCCACGCGGACGCTTGTAACCCCCTACTGCAAGCGCACCCGACCTGGGCGCAGGGCAACACGAAGGCCGCGGGTTTCCCCTTTTCTGCCTGTCTCCCTCTTTCTTGCCCCATTCGTGCTCCGCCTCACGCCGACCCATCTGGGCTGGGACACGCGGCGACAATTTACTCGTCGGTCCAGGGACCCCCCGGGGTCGAAACGCCGACAGTTGGCGCGCCAGGGAGGGGCCTATTGCGTGTTGACGAACTGCTTCCCGTCAAGCTCCAGATGGGTAGTCTCCAGCAACCTTTCCATCCCGGGACGGTGCTCCGTTTTGGGAGTCTTGAGTTCATGTCCCTCGACGGCAGCTACGACATGATACTCCTTCCTCCGCCGCGCGACAGCGACAATGGCGGTCGACAACCCGCCCACCGGCGGCGGAATCAACGACGTCTTCCCCACGTGGCGGAAGAACAACATTCGGGTTTGTCCCGTCGCCTCCCCCGCTGACGAAGGAGGAGGCGGGGCAACCAAGGCCAAGCAGGAGGCGGCACCTCGTCGGCTGTCGAGCGAGTCGACGGCGCCGGCGCCCCAACAGGGGGCACGTCGGGCGTCGACTTTGCGTCTGAGATGAAGACGAGCGCCGTTTCCCCGCAACACGCCAACTCCAAGCGAACGAACGACGCCAGCACGCTCGCAAGGGACTTGCTGGGCGTCACCCTCGTACCTGAGACGACGGTGCAGTCTGCCCCCGATGCGACTTCGTCACCACCCGTCAACCGAGAGGTACCGACCGATTCCCATCTCGTGCCTTTTGGATTCAGCCTCGACCCACCAAGCGACTTCGCTTCGGTGGAAGCCTTCATAGAGGCATGTCCAAACCTTCTGGGATACGGTATGCGGTCACCCTGGGACCGGCTGACGGCCGTCTCGACCTACGGACCCTCGGGTTCCGAGGAAGATGACGAGCCCAACCATTGTTGGGATTTCTCCAGACTCAGTAACCCCAGTGCCATGCGGGACTTCATGACCGCATGCGACTACTGCCTTTCCAATTGTTCCGACAGTAGCCGCAGCTTCGGCGACGAGGACTGCGGCCCAAGTCGTGAATGTTTCCACGTCGATCTAGGGGGTCCCGGCGAAGGCAACCATCTTGGTATACCGGAAAACGGTGATCCCCCTAGGCCTGCGCCTCGCGTTGACATCCTTCGGGAGCTAGCTATGGTCCCAGTCCCTGTGGGGGGTCAGGACTCACAGCTCGAGCAAATCCGCGAGGGGCAGGCCAGGCTCGACGAGGGAGCAGGAACGCTTGAGCAGTTCTGGCGGAACGCCGGGCAGGAATGGGCAGACCGAGCTCCGCCCAGAGAAGCGCGTCATCTGCCCCAGGGCATCTAGCTCCGCATTGCTGACGACATCAGGGCAAGGCCGCCACCGGCTTCTAGTGGGGTCGGCCAGAACCTGGCTGCAGCAGCAATACTACTCCGCGCGATGCCGGAGCCATCGACCACCGAAGGGCGACATATCCAGGGAGAGCTCAAGAATCTCCTGGAGGATGCCGCGGTCCGACGGGCCGAGAGCTCTGCCTCCCGAAGGCAGGGATACCCCTCGGAGCATCGCGCCGCGACTTCCCGATTCATGCGGGAAGCCTCAGTCCACACCGGGCGCACGCGCAACACAGCGCCTGCGGCCCCGGGTCGCCTCGGCAACGAGCACCACCACCGCAACCATCGAACCCACATCGACGAGAGGGTGCGCCGAGGCTACCACCCCAGGCGTGGGGGACGCTACGACAGCGGGGAGGATCGGAGTCCCTCGCCCGAACCACCCGGTCCGCAGGCTTTCAGCCGGGCCATACGACGGGCGCCGTTCCCGATCCGGTTCCGAACCCCGAATACTATCACGAAGTACTCGGGGGAGACGAGGCCGGAACTGTGGCTCGTGGACTACCGGCTGGCCTGCTAGCTGGGTGGAATGGACGACGACAACCTCATCATCCGCAACCTCCCCCTGTTCCTCTCCGACACCGCTCGAGCCTGGCTGGAGCATTTGCCTCCGGGGCAGATCTCCAACTGGGACGACCTGGTCCAAGCCTTCGCCGGCAACTTTCAGGGCACGTACGTGCACCCTGGGAACTCCTGGGATCTCCGCAGCTGCCGCCAGCAGCCGGGAGAGTCTCTCCGGGACTACATCCGGCGATTCTCGAAGCAGCACACCGAGCTGCCCAATGTCACCGACTCGGATGTCATCGGCGCGTTCCTCGCCGGCACCACCTGCCGTGACCTGGTGAGCAAGCTGGGTCGCAAGACCCCCACCAGGGCAAGCGAGCTGATGGACATCGCCACCAAGTTCGCCTCTGGCCAGGAGGCGGTTGAGGCCATCTTCCGGAAGGACAAGCAGCCCCAGGGCCGCCAGCCGGAAGATGTCCCCGAGGCATCCACTCAGCGCAGCACCAAGAAGAAGGGCAAGAAGAAGTCGCAAGCGAAACGCGACACCGCCGACGCGGACCTTGTCGCCGCCGCTGAGTACAAGAACCCTCGGAAACATCCCGGAGGTGCCAATCTCTTCGACAAGATGCTCAAGGAGCCGTGCCCCTATCATCAGGGGCCCGTCAAGCACACCCTCGAGGAGTGCGTCATGCTTCGACGCCACTTTCACAATGCCGGGCCACCTGCGGAAGGTGGCGGGGCCCACAACAACGACAAGAAGGAGGATCACAAGGCAGAGGAGTTCCCCGAGGTCCACGACTGCTTCATGATCTACGGTGGGCCAGTGGCGAACGCCTCGGCTCGGCACCGCAAGCAAGAGCGTTGGGAGGTCTGCTCGGTAAAGGTGGCGGCGCCAGTCTACTTAGACTGGTCCGACAAGCCCATCACCTTCGACCAGGGCGACCACCCCGACCGCGTGCCGAGCCTGGGGAAATATCCGCTCGTTGTCGACCCCGTCATCGGCAATGTCAGGCTCACCAAGGTCCTCATGGACGGAGGCAGCAGCCTCAACATCATCTACGCCGAGACCCTCGGGCTCCTGCGGGTCGATCTGTCCTCGCTCCGGGCGGGCGCTGCGCCTTTTCACGGGATCATCCCCGGGAAATGCGTCCAGCCCCTCGGACAACTTGATCTGCCCGTCTGCTTCGGGACTCCCTCCAACTTCAGAAGGGAAACCCTCACGTTCGAGGTGGTCGAGTTCCGAGGAACCTACCACGCAGTGCTGGGGAGGCCATGCTACGCCAAGTTCATGGCCGTCCCCAACTACACCTACCTCAAGCTCAAGATGCCGGGCCCCAACGGGGTCATCACCGTCGGCCCCATGTACCGACACGCTTACGAATGCGACGTGGAGTGCGTGGAGTACGCCGAGGCCCTCACCGAATCCGAGGCCCTTATCGCCGACCTGGAGAGCCTCTCCAAGGAGGCGCAAGACGTGAAGCGCCATGCCGGCAACTTTGAGCCAGCAGAGACGGTTAAGTCTGTCCCTCTCGACCCCAGCAACGACGCCTCCAAGCAGATCCAGATCGGCTCTGAGCTCGACCCCAAATAGGAAGCAGTGCTCGTCGACTTTCTTCGCGCAAATGCCGAAGTCTTCGCGTGGAGTCCCTCGGACATGCCCGGCATACCGAGGGAAGTCGCCGAGCACTCGCAGGACATCCGAGCTGGAGCCCGACCCATGAAGCAGCCTCTGCGTCGATTCGACGAAGAAAAGCGCAGAGCCATAGGCGAGGAGATCCACAAGCTGATGGCTGCAGGGTTCATCAAAGAGGTATTCCATCCCGAATGGCTTGCCAACCCTGTGCTTGTGAGAAAGAAAGGAGGGAAATGGCGGATGTGTGTAGACTACACTGGTCTAAACAAAGCATGTCCGAAAGTTCCCTATCCTCTGCCTTGCATCGATCAAATCGTGGATTCCACTCCTGGGTGTGAAACCCTGTCTTTCCTCGATGCCTACTCAGGGTATCACCAAATCAGGATGAAAGAGTCCGACCAGCTCGCGACTTCTTTCATCACACCTTTTGACATGTACTGCTACGTTACTATGCCATTTGGTTTGAGGAATGCGGGTGCGACGTACCAAAGGTGCATGAACCACGTGTTCGGCGAACACATTGGTCGAACGGTCGAGGCTTACGTCGACGACATCGTAGTCAAGATGAGGAAAGCTTCCGACCTCCTTTCCGACCTTGAAACGACATTCCGGTGTCTCAAGGCGAAAGGCGTAAAACTCAACCCCGAGAAGTGTGTCTTCGAAGTCCCCCGAGGCATGCTCTTGGGATTCATCGTCTCCGAGCGGGGCATCGAGGCCAACCCGGAGAAAATCGCGGCCATCACCAACAGGGGGCCCAACAAGGACTTGAAAGGCGTACAGAGGGTCATGGGATGCCTTGCGGCTCTGAGCCGCTTCATCTCGCACCTCGGCGAAAGAGGCCTACCTCTGTACCGCCTCTTAAGGAAGGCCGAGTGCTTCACTTGGACCCTTGAGGCCGAGGAAGCCCTCGGGAACCTGAAGACACTCCTCACGAACGCGCCCATCTTGGTGCCCCCCGCCGACGGAGAAGCCCTCTTGATCTACGTCGCCGCTACCACTCAGGTAGTCAGCGCCACGATCGTGGTTGAGAGACGAGAAGAGGGGCATGCATTGCCCGTCCAGAGGCTGGTCTACTTCATCAGTGAGGTACTGTCTGAGACAAAGATCCGCTACCCGCGAATTCAGAAGTTGCTGTACGCGGTGATCCTGACGCAGCGGAAGTTGCGACACTACTTCGAGTCTCATCCAGTGAAAGTGGCGGACTTTGTGGCTGAATGGGTCGACACCCAGCTTCCAGCAGCTCCGATCCAACCGGAACTCTGGACCATGTTTTTCGACGGGTCGCTGATGAAAACGGGAGCGGGCGCGGGCCTGCTCTTCATCTCACCCCTCGGGAAACACCTCCGCTACGTGCTGCGCCTCCATTTCCCGGTGTCCAACAACGTGGCCGAGTACGAGGCTCTGGTTAACGGGTTGCGCATCGCCATCAAGCTAGGGGTCTGACGCCTCGACGCTCGCGACGACTTGCAGCTTGTCATTGACCAAGTCATGAAGAACTCCCACTGTCGCGACCCGAAGATGGAAGCCTACTGCGATGAGGTTCGGCGCCAAGAGGACAAGTTCTACGGGCTCGAGCTCAACCACATCGCCCGACGATACAACGAGACTGCGGACGAGCTGGCTAAGATAGCCTCGGGGCGGACAACGGTTCCCCCGGACGTCTTCTCCCGAGACCTACATCAACCCTCAGTCAAGACCGACGACACGCCCGAGCCCGAGAAGGCCTCGGCCCAGCCCGAGGCACCCTCGGCTCAGCCCGAGGGTGAGGCACTGCGCGTCGAGGAAGAGCGGAGCGGGGTCACGCCTAATCGAAACTGGCAGACCCCGTACCTGCAATATCTCCACCGAGGAGAGCTGCCCCTCGACCGAGCCGAAGCTCGGCGACTGGCGCGGCGCGCCAAGTCGTTCGTCTTGCTGGGGACGGGAAAGAGCTCTACCACCGCAGCCCCTCCGACATCCTCCAGCGATGCATATCCATCGCCGAAGGCCAGGAGCCCTTACAAGAAATACACTCGGGGGCTTGCGGCCACCACGCAGCGCCTCGAGCCCTTGTTGGAAATGCTTTCTGACAAGGTTTCTACTGGCCGACCGCGGTGGCCGACGCCACTAGAATTGTCCGCACCTGCCAAGGGTGTCAATTCTATGCAAGGCAGACCCACCTGCCCGCTCAGGCTCTACAGACAATACCCATCACCTGGCCGTTTGCTGTGTGGGTTCTAGACCTCGTCGGTCCCTTGCAGAAGGCACCCGGGGGCTACACACACCTGCTGGTCGGCATCGACAAATTCTCCAAGTGGATCGAGGTCCGACCCCTAAACATCATCAGGTCCGAACAGGCGGTGGCATTCTTCACCAACATCATCCATCGCTTTGGAGTCCCGAACTCCATCATCACCGACAACGGCACCCAGTTCACCGGCAGAAAGTTCATGGACTTCTACGAGGATCACCACATCCGGGTGGACTGGGCCGCCGTGGCTCACCCCATGACGAATGGGCAAGTAGAGCGTGCCAACGGCATGATTCTGCAAGGACTCAAGCCGAGGATCTACAACGACCTCAACAAGTTCGGCAAGCGATGGATGAAGGAGCTCCCCTCGGTGGTCTGGAGTCTAAGGACGATGCCGAGCCGAGCCACGGGCTTCACACCGTTCTTTCTAGTCTATGGGGCCGAGGCCATCTTGCCCACAGACTTAGAATACGGTTCCCCGAGGGCGAGGGTCTACGACGACCAAAGCAATTGAACAAACTGAGAAGACTCACTGGACCAGTTGGAAGAGGCTCGGGACATGGCCTTACTACACTCGGCGCGGTGGTACCAGCAGTCCCTGCGACGCTACCACGCCCGAGGGGTTCGGTCCCGAGACCTCCAGGTGGGCGACTTGGTGCTTCGGCTGCGACAAGACGCCCGAGGGCGACACAAGCTCACGCCTCCTTGGGAAGGGCCGTTCGTCATCGCCAAGGATCTAAAGCCCGGGACATACAAGCTGGCCAACAGTCAAGGCGAGGTCTACAACAACGCTTGGAACATTCGACAGCTATGTCGCTTCTACCCTTAAGATGCTTTCAAGTCGTTCGTACACCTTGTTCACACACAAAGTCTAACCATCAAGGAAGGGTCAGCCTTGCCTCGGCAAAGCCCGACCCTCCCTCGGGGGCTAGAAGGGGGGAACCCCCTCCGCGTCAAAATTTTCCTCAGAAAAGGTCTTTTCTGCCAGAACGTCTTTCGTGCCTTTCGACTACTTCGAATGTGGGATCCTGAAAACGACGGAGTACACGTAAGCAGCCAAGGCTGACCGAGCCGAGGGACTCCTACGCCTCCGGGATACGGATACCTCACTCATCACCTTCTGCGATAAGTAACTCACGCTCGAATAAGCGATTCCGCAGACCGAACAAGTCTTAGCGCTCGAAAACTCTTCTGCCGAAACGATTTTTCGTGCCTTCTCGACTATATCGATAGCAGAATCCTACGGACGAGTAAGAGTACACGTAAGAGGCGAGGCCGACCGAGCCGAGGGACTCCTATGCCTCCAGGATACGGATACCTCACTCATCACCTTCCGTGAAAAGTAACTCTTGCTCGGACAAACAATTCTGTTACCGACAAATAAGTCCAGATACTCGAAACAAGAGGAAAAGAAACGCAACTTTACAACACGACGACAGTATGTTTGGGCCTCGGCGGCCGCAGAAAACATACGCACACTACAAGAGGAACCGATCCTGCAGGCTCAGACGTCGACGGAGGGGGAGCAGCAGCACCCTCGGCGTCAACTCCACCTTCGGCAAAGTCCGACCGAGCCTCGGATGGCAACACGGTCGGAGGATCTCCGCTCCGAAGGACGACATCGGCACCACGCCTGGGCCATCGCCGCCAGGGTCTTCTTCAGGAATCCAGCCCGAGCAGACGCCTCGGCCGGCCGCCCCGAAGACTCAGCCAGCTGTCCCCCGAGGACATCGGCCCGGCTCATGGCCTCGGAAACCCGACTCCGGCGCTGGTCTCGCCAGTGGACGGCCCGGCCAGGCTCCGGCCAACGAAGTCTTCTTTTCAAACCAACTCTGCCCCTGTCCATGCTAACACCTCTGCCTCCGACTTCGGCTCATCGAAGAGCGGCCGAGGGTTCCCTTAACTAAGCAAGAGAAGCCTCGAGCGGCAAGGCCGACCGAGCCGAGGGACTCATAAGCCTCCGGGATACGGATACCTCACTCGTCACCTTCGCACAAGGCAACTCTCACTTGGTTAAGCGGTTTAGTTAGCCGACAGGTGAGTCCTAGTGTTCGAAATGAGGAAAAACACGGCTCCGTGCCAAAAATACATACATGTTCAGGCCCTGACAGCCACAATGAACAAGACACCGGCATTCAAGGTGTCATTACAAACAGAACTCTGGTTCCGTCCCCGCGGGTATGAACAACCTCCACACCGGGGAGCCTGCGGGGCGACAAGCTCCGGGCGACTCGCCAGCGACCTCTGCAGCAGCAGCCATGGTCCCAGGACGGACGCAGCCACCGGAAGGCTCTCGTTCGCGTCCCCACTCAAGGGACGCGAACGAGACATTAAAACCAAAGGGCTGGAGGTCGGTCCGCAGGCGGCGCTGACAGCCTCGATGGCGGAGAAGCTTTCTCCAGCTGCCACCACGTCAGCACCGACGGCGGCGTCCGCCTGTCCGCCAATGCCGCACCAGCGAGCGCAGGCCGCTCCAAAGCGCACCAGCAGGTCCTCGCTCCCGTCCTCACCACGAAAGCGAGGACAGAAGACGGAATGTTGCATCCTAGCTGGGCAGCAACAGTTTGCCTTCCCCGGCGTGGCTATAGGACGCCTCCTCCGTAGAGCTGGAGGATGGTTTCCACCACCAGAAGCTGGAAGAAGAGGTGGCCAGCCGACCCGTGCGGGAGGTAGAGCCCCGGCTCACCTCGCTCTCCGCCCCAGCAAGGATGATGAAGATCCTTGAAGCTGAGGGCGGGGCAAAGGCCGCAGCCCGGCTCGCTTCTCCCCACCATCGAACTGGTGGTCACCGTTTTGGGTGACCACCGGCGAGGAGATGCAGCCGGGCTGCTTGATGAAAATCCTTGAAGCCGAACGATGGCTGAAAGGTACCAACTTCTGCGAAGTTGCGTTCCTCCGACGACGGCAAGACGAAAGCAACGCGAGTGCTCCCCATCCGGGGGCATGGAAGGTGGAAGGACGCGAGGCATGAAGGGAGGCGAAGACATGGTTGCCTTCCAAGGAGGTCACCCTCCTTTTAAAGGCAACTCTCCCCACTTGCGTCCTTAGCCGTCGCGGGCTGAGTCTTCTCCAACACACTCCAAGGTCTTCCCCGTACGACACGGGGGCTGGGTCCCACGCGTCATACAAGCTGGCCCAGGACAGAAGAAGCCAAACCGCCACGCGCGGTGCGTGCAACTGCCCGGTGGTTACGAGCATTCCTCCACTTTCGCCCAGACCAACGGGTGAAAGGGCGGGCCACCATGCAGGCGACATGCAACCGCACCAAGGGGGCGCACCCTTTCGGTTTCGACGCGTCCAGCATGGAGGCCCAGGCCCACACGTCATGTAACCGGCGCGCCGGTTACTACGTGCGAGAAACTGCACCGCCACTTGCGCCAGTACCGTGCCTCCTCGACTGCGGAACCAGTGCTGCGACCGTAGGCGACCCTGCGCACAGCCCAACAGTGCCAACCGAGCACATCGGTCATGGGTCAGTCAGTCGCGGGAGAAGGCGCGACGGTCGATACAGCCAGAAATGGGCCGACAGTAATGGCGGTGGCAGGCGGGCGGAAGCAGCGGTCAAGTCGTCAGCAAGCTCACGTCCCCTCCTGGGACAGCGAGAGAACCCTCTCCCACGGCGTGAAGACGACGCGCCCATGTTCCGTTCCTCGAACGGCTCGCGCACGCGCAACGGCCGCCTCGCGAGCCACTCGTCCCGTCGCATTAACTCTGCGGCAGGACAGGCGGCACCTTTGGCAGGCGAAGCAGGCGACGCTTCACCCCGCCATAATGACCGCGTCAAAAAAAGGTGCGCCACGTCGTTCGATTTCGTATCCTTTTCCCCTTCCTCTTTCTCTCTCTTGCAACAGGGACCGAGAAAGGGGATACTCCGAAAGGGATCCTTCTCCGCGAAGGAAACGGGCCCCGAGCCCCACTACTGATCAGAGGTTCAAAGGCTGGCCCCTCGGAAGGGTTCAACAGCCGCCTCAGAGCACTCGGGCTCCGCGCCCACTACTGGTCAGAGGTTCGAAGGCCAGCCCCTCGGAAGGGTTCAACGGCCGCCTCAGACCACTCGGGCTCCGCGCCCACTACTGATCAGGGGTTCGTAGGCTGGCCCCCGAAGGGTTCGACAGCCGCCTTAAACGCAGAGCGAGGGATGACCCTGGGTACATTCGATACATAACCAAGGCTTGGGCTACGCTCCCGAGGTACCCTAGGACATTTCCGAGACCGACGGGAACAACTTTGTAATGGAATCCCACCAGACGGAGGCATCGAGCCCTCGGACCCCGTCAAAAGGGGACCGGGTCCAGCAAGTCACCCGCAGGTACTTTTGGAGCGCGCCTGCGGGCCACTAGCCGACCCCTAACGAATGGGGCACGAGCGTCCACTTGGATTACCCGTTAGCAACTCACTGGAGACACCATGTTCGGCGCCCTCCGAGGGCAACATGGCGCTCTCCCCCCTCCTCCTTGCGGAAAGGCGACGCAGGGGCGTATGTAAAAAAGTCGAGTCTGTCCTTGATCGTCCTCTCGCTCTGTGCGAAGGCTCGGGGGCTGCTCTCGCAAACCTGGCTCCGGCCAAACCGTTGACAGCGTCAACATACCAGCCCGAGAACTTGGGACTCGACTGTGCACCCGGGCTACGGCCAGTTCGCATGAGGGAACAACCAGACCGGCCAAAGCATTACGAAACGCGCTAAGACCTCGGAGGAGTCAAACCACTCCTCCGAGGCCTCGGAGGCTACACCCGGCGGGTGCGCTTGCGCGCACCCACCGGAACGAAATGCAACCGAGAAAGGCCGGTCCCCTTGCAAAAAAGTGCGACAAAAGCCTCCAAGCGAGTATCAACACTCCCTTCGAGGCTCGGGGGCTACTGTCGGGGACCATAATTAGGGGTACCCCCAAGACGCCTAATCTCAGCTGGTAACCCCCATCAGCACAAAGCTGCAAAGGCCTGATGGGTGCGATTAAGTCAAGGCTCGGTCCACTCAAGGGAAACGATCTCGCCTCGCCCGAGCCCAGCCTCGGACAAGGGTGGCCGACCCCGGAGGATTCACGTCTCGCCCGAGGCCCCCTCAAGCAACGGAGACACCTTCGGCTCGCCCGAGGCCCAGTCTTCGCCAAGAAGCAACCTTGGCCAGATCCCCACGCCGGCCGACCGTATCGCAGAAGCATTTAATGAAAGGATGGCCTGACACCTTATCCTGACGCGCGCCCTTCAGTCGACAGAGCCGAAGTGACCGCAGTCACTTCGCCGCTCCACTGACCGGCCTGACAAGAGGACAGCGCCGCCTGCGTCGCTCCGACTGCTGTGCCACTCGATAGAGTGAGGCTGACAGCAGCTAAGTCCGGCTTCGGGCGCCATAGGAAGCTCCGCCTCGCCCGACCCCAGGGCTCGACCCTCGTCTCGGCCTCGGACGACAAACTCCGCCTCGCCCGACCCAAGGCTCGGACTCGGCCTTGGCTCTGGAAGACGACGAACTCCGCCTCGCCCGACCTAGGGCTCGGACACAGCCTCGGCTCCGGAAGACGACGAAGTCCACCTCGCTCGACCCAGGGCGCGGACTCGGCCTCGGCTCCGGAAGACGACGAACTCCGCCTCGCCCGACCCCGGCTCGGACTCAGCCTTGGCCTTAGACGATGGTCTCCGCCTCGCCCGACCCGGGGCTCGGACTCGACCTCGACCTCGGAAGACAGACTCGACCTCGACCTCGGAGGAGCCACCGCCTCACCCGACCCAGGGCTCGGATCGACCACGTCACAGGGGGGCCATCATTACCCTACCCCTAGCTAGCTCAGGCTACGGGGAACAAGACCGGCGTCCGATCTGGCTCGCCCCGGTAAACAGATAATGATGGCGCCCCGCGTGCTCCATGACGACGGCGGCTCTCAGCCCCTTACGGAAGCAAGGAGACGTCAGCAAGGACTCGACAGCCCCGACAGCTGTCCTTCCGCAAGGCTCCAGCGCTCCTCCGACGGCCACGACATCACATGAACAGGGTGCCAAGACCTCTCCGGCTGCCACGACGGCATGTACTTAGGGCACTAGCTCCTCTCTGCTAGACACGTTAGCACACTGCTACATCTCCTGTTGTACACCTGGGCCCTCTCCTTACGCCTATAAAAGGAAGGTCCAGGGCTCTCGTACGAGAAGGTTGGCCGCGCGGGGGAACGGGACAACGCGCAAAGTCTCTCGCTCTCTCCCACGCGGACGCTTGTAACCCCCTACTGCAAGCGCACCCGACCTGGGCGCAGGGCAACACGAAGGCCGCGGGTTTCCCCTTTTCTGCCTGTTTCCCTCTTTCTTGCCCCCCTTCGTGCTCCGCCTCGCGCCGACCCATCTGGGCTGGGACACGCGGCGACAATTTACTCGTCGGTCCAGGGAGCCCCCGGGGTCGAAACACCGACATTTGTATTGCTACAACTAGCAGTGAGGTCACGAGAATCTAAGGATCATCCTGGTACCTGGAATCTCATGTCCCAGGCAAGTTGTGCCCTTGATCACTTTTGTTTACCCAATAATGTTCCTTATAATCATTTATTCATGCATAAGTTTAATTTTGATAGGACCCAATAGGTCACCCTAGTCTGATTATCTTTATACCTTGTTTACCTCTGAATCATTTGGATAGTTATGCTATTGCTTTACATGGTTTTGGGTTAATATTTCATTATATTCATGTTCCAATTATGTTGTTATTTTATTTATGTTCATGTCAAGATCATCATTATCTTTAATTGGAACATGGAGCTTAACTTGAGAAACATGTGCCACCACAAGGGTGGAATGGGACGCCCTTGGCTGACTAATTATGAAAGCTAGTGGAAGACTACCTTACCCGAAAGGGGCAAGGGTAGTAGGGGAGTTGCGTGCAGGGAGGTTCTCGGGTTGATTTTGCTGCGATGGCGGTCAGACGAGGCATTCCTGCAAGTGCTCTTCCCATAAACTATAGCGTGTTTTTGGAAGCTAGTTGAACTTTGTAAAGGCCTCATAGTGGATCCCTAGCCATTCACCTCGGTAGTGTCTAAGGGTCTATCTAACCCTGACGACATGGGATACACGACTTGTGGGAACAGGGTACAACCTCTGCAGAGTGTAAAACTGGTATACTAGCCGAGCTCACGGTCAAGGGCAGCTCAGGACTCTCGCATGATTAAATTATGAAACTAAATTCAATTTGTCATATGCATTGCATGGGATTATTTATTAATTTTGTTCTCTTATTTATTATAGTTGGTATCTATTTACATTTACTAACTGCTAATAAAATTTGACCAACATATCAAAAGCAATGCTCAGCTTTAACCCCTATTGTTGATCAGCCTTACACATCACATGAACTCCCACCTTTGGTGAGTTCATGCACATTATTCACCACAACTTGTTGAGCGATGAACATGTGTGAGCTCACCCTTGCTATCTCACACCCCCATAGGAGAAGAATAGGTGGTTCAAGAGGAGCCACACAACGAGGAGTTCGATTTGAGCTAGGTGGCATCTCCTAGTTGACTTTATGGTGCCAAGGATGGACTTTAGTTCGTTTTATATTTATCTTTTATTTTGTAAGACTTTCGCTATGTAATAAGTACTCTGATTATATTGTGACATTTATCTCTATACACTCTGTTATTATATGTGTTGTCTTCCTTGGCTTATATATGAGATGCACCCGGCTTTGTCCCTTAAATCCAGGTGTGACAAGAATTGTATGAAATTTGGAGTAAAATGCCCTAGAAGTCGAGCTGTCAGTCCAACAATGTTCTAAAACTGGTCTAGCAATGATATTAGTTTTACTTTGGAGCCAAATTTAGGATGATCTATTAGGGTTAAGCCTAAGATCTCTATGACAAAGTTGAAGACTATATATAGGAGTGCAACTTTGTCAAAGAGAGGTGGGTATATTGTTGCTTAGAAAAGGGAATAAAAATGCCTTCAAATTGCACTATCAGTCGACTGGAATGATGTTCAGGCGTGAACAGTATCTACAAAAGATCAAGGATCAAGTGAATCCTACCACTGGTGAGATCCCATGCCGTGATCTGAGCTCACCGTGAAGATTCGTGCACGACTCGGTGTGGATATTACCGAGGGTGAAAAATATTGCAGTCGTGGATGAGTTCGTGCGCTAGCCACCGTACCCACTTGCTTCACGCTCGGCCGAGCGCGATCATGCCATGTACTAGAGGACGTTTCCACGTCACGGTATGTCATGGAGGACAACCAATTACTGCCCCGAGACATTACCCTATCGAGCGCCACGGTGAATGAGTCCTAGTGACTCATCCATTCACCATCGTGAGCTCAACTTTGCTCAAATTCATGGCACCTGTGGTCGATCACTATAAATTGAGTGCCCTCCCTACTCTGCCCTCTTGCTACGCACCCAGCGCACCACTCCTCACCTCAGTTCATCCACCGTAGTCCGAGAATTCCGAATTTCCCCCAAATCGGTCACCGTCACCGCCATGAGACTTCTCGCCGTGGCAAGATTTTTCCAGGTCAGTTTGTGTCCCTCTGGTTCTCATTTTAGCACCTCTTTGACCTCTAGTTGCTTTAGATCTTGGTTAATTGAACGCTACCGCGCTATAGCTTTGAGAACGCCGTGTTGACACCCGGGAACGCCGACGTGGACACTGCTCACGTCGACCTGCCATTCTGGGTTGTCTCTGTCCAAATTCACGTAAGAACTGTAGCCCTAGTAGGTCACTGATTCTTTTCGAGTCGTTTGATTGAACGCTACCGGCTCGTGTAACCCAGAATGGGCTCGCTGGAGTCCTTGCTCCACCGTTGTCGCAGACAGACATGGGTTAGTAGTAGTTAGTCAAATTAGTCCATAGAATGTGCTCGGGTAGCTTCATAGATGGAGTCTGTGTGCTTGATACCATCGGAACAGGTCGCCGGCGACAGGAACCCGTGACTCCGGACAGGTGTTCGACCGTAGGGGACCTAGAGCCGTGAAGAAATGGAAATAGGAGGATTTTTGTGTAGTTGTCAGTGAGACATATCAATAGTGCTTGAGGATTCGTTACTAGTTATTCAAATACCTAGGGGACTCGATGCAATTACTGGTTATTCAAATACCTATGGGGCTCGATGCAAAGTAGCACGCGGGCGCGGGCGCACACAGTTTTCTGCGTGGACTTGGGTCCGTTGGGCCGAATTCAACCCGATCCTATTCAAGTTTTATTCTTTTCTTTTTACTGCTAGCTTGCAAAAATCTGTAGAAAATGGTAAAAATATGAGACTAATTTTGTTAGACTCCTAAAATCAAGTAGTAATTAATAAAAATAATTCCAAGATTTTTATTTTAAATCCTAAATTATGTAGCATTTAAAGGTGCTTAAATAGGGCTTTTCATAATTTTAGAAATAGTTTAGTAATACCAAAAATCATAAAACTTTCTGGGTAGACTTAAAATGTTGGTTATAGACTTTGAGTGAAGTTTGAATTTGTTTGAACACTGTTTGACCAAGAGATTAGCAATGGTCCAAAGAATTAAACCCCTTTTTATACTAAATAAATTAAAGGTAGTTTTGCAAATAAAATAAAACTTAGTAAACTTATTATCACTTGTTAGCCTAGGAAGGTTAATAAGTTAATCTTAAAGGGGTATCTAGCTAGGAAGTCTTAATGGTTGATAAGCACCGTGAAGGAAAGTTGTACTTAAGACACAACTTACTATCTTTTTGTTATACAATTGCGTATCCATGATATAGCATAAGCATTCATATACATGTATTGTCACGTATAGAACACGAAGAAGAATCCATAGTAGAAGAGGAGGTTGTCCCTCAGACCGAGAATCCTCCAGTGGAAAATAACTTTTACTTCGACATCTGTGGTGAAGAAGCAGAAGCTCCTACAACACAAGGCAAGCCCTGATGCATTTACATTTCCTTGTATTTTAAAGTTTTACTAACTTTGAATGTGTAACGTCCTAAATCCATCAATTAATAGCAATCTAGTTAATCTATTAATTTCCAATAGAAAATAAAAATATTTATGTTTGCAAATACAGAAATGGTGATATAAATAGCTTGAACAATTTCTTGATTAGATATAATGTTATTAGGTGTTGGATGCATTCATTTTTTAGCATGATGTTTGCTTGTTCATAAAGTACAAAGGATTTATTTTTAATAAATTTATTCTTTATGTGTGAAGCCCTGCGCCACGCCGTCGCTCGCGCTGCTGCTGACGCCTAGTGCACTAGCCTTGCTGCTGATCGCATTTTCCCCTACTCACTCATCCTCCACGCATTGCTGCTAGTCGTGCCACTGTTTGTAATCGCACTGCGCCGCACATGTTCTGCTTGCTATTGCTGTGTCACGCGTCGTCGTCTGAGCTTTTCAAGAGATCCTCGCCACGCTGAGTGTCACTCTTCCTCCGCAAAGCAAACTCGTCATGCGTGCCTGTACAGCTCGCAAGTGCCTCGTTGATGTCTCCTTTAGACCCCCTCTGAATTGAAGTTCGCCGTCACGACGTCGCTGGAGCTTCCCCGACGCCACCGCATCGGAGTTTCACCTCGGCGACTCCCTCCCGTGCCGCTTCGTCGACACAACTCGCTGGTGGATTCGCGCCTGTCGTCCAGTGTCGGCGCCAACGTTATATAGCCATCTGAACTCCAACGCCAGCACCGTGACGACCCCGCCACCTGAGCCCGTTTGCCCCGTGCTCTGCTCTGACGTGCTCAACTCCTCTCTTGTCGACGACCAGACGAAGGTAGAAGACAAGTTGATCTGCAATTTACCTCTTTCCATCTACGCATAATAGAGAATTTTGCCATGCGGTGAAGTTTTCTATTTAAAATTATGTATTCGATATCTAAGCAAATTAAATAATGATTTGTTAGTGCGCAAATCAGTTTAAATTTATAGTTGCAACAATTTACATGTTTTTTGAAATTAATTTGTATTATGTTTGTTGTAACGTGTAGTTTTTAAATTAAGAAATTGAAAAGAATTATAGACTTATGTTTTTATAACAAAGAAAATTGGAGATAATTATCTATATTGGCATATGTATACAAAAGTGTAAATTTATTACCTACCCCTCCTAGTCTACCTCTATTTATGTGTAGATCCATATTACTGTTTATTTGGAAACCAAATTAGGAATAGTTACATTAGTTTCACAATTAATGATAAGCATTTTTAATTAGTGTTTCTAAAAGTTCACATGTTGTCATAGTTTAATTTTAATTATGATTGTTATGTAGAAATGTTAAAATCGTTGCTTCAATACATATCATGTTTTCACAATTTAATAATGTTCATTATAGATATTTAAGTATAGCTTAAATAGAAATTTAAAATAAGATATAGACCATATGTTTCTTAATAACAATAAAAGATAATTATATATATATATAATTATCTTTTCACATAAAATGAGCTTTAGATTTATACTAATATTTTCTTAAATAAGATATATTATATGCTTCACGATACTAAATTTGTCATATAGTTTCTCAATATATTAAAAGTGATATAATTAGTGTTCATGTGTTTGGTAAATAAAATAATGAAGTTTATATATATAGTTTTTTAATAAGCCATAGCCCACATATTTCTCAATAAACAACAGATGATCAAATTAGTTAATTGTCTTTCATTATAAAATTATTTAGTCTTATACATGTGTAGATACATGTATAATGTTCATCTAGGCTAATAGTACATTAGGCTGCTCTAAAATTGTTAAAACAAATATTAGTAGTGTTTATTGTATTTAGAATGATAAGTTCACCTTGTAGAAATATAAAGTTTATAGTTTTGACCTCTAATGAAAATAAAAGAAGGTTATTTGTTCTTATCTTTGCATTAAAATGTATTTAGACCATAATTTAGCTTTTAAATAAAATTTTATAATTTCTTTCATAACTCATTAACCTTAGATATATAACATATATTTTTTATAATATGTTTAATCATCTTATGAACCTTAATCTTAGACATATCACATATGACCTTTTTTAAGATTAAAGTGGTGAACCTAATATTTATATATTTTAATTAAGATAGTTTTAAGCTTATGTATTGTTTTATAAAGTATAGATCACATATTTTTAAAAAGAATACCTTTTTATTATAACCTTTGTGTGTAATATTTTTGAAAAGCAAATGCTCTTTTTGTTATGTTTTTCCTTTTAGTTTTGCCTATGGTAAATGTTGTATGTTATTGAGTGGTGTTTGTTTCTTCTTGTTTGTTTGTGTGATGTTTAGAGATTGATCCAATAGATGAGAATCAAGATCTATTATGTGGAAGAATCTCAAATTTTCGTTAAGCAAGGCAGTGGACTTCTTCCCTGCATATTCTGTCTGATCCCATACAATACATTTAATAAAGTTTACTTTTGGATATGTGCATAATTTGATGGGTTACCTATTCAGATACATCTAACCTTTCCAACCGTATTCCTTGTTTAACCTGGGATTATGATTTAATAAAATAGCTATGCTATTGTTACAACTTTATTTTTACGATGTCACTATTTAATCATATTAATGTTTCAAATGGTAAGTTTACATTATTGTTGTTAATCCGATAATTAAGCAAGATCATATTGTGTTAATTTGAACATGGAGTGACCACACAGGAAAACAGTGCAACCACGAGTGCTATCATGGCTCTAGCTTTGGTAATTAGCTTTACATGCTCAGTGCTTAGCAACCTTTCCTGAAATATGGACAAGAGGGGGACGGAAGTGGTGGTAGCTCACGTTAACATGGGGACATAGTCTTGGCTAAGTTACCTCGCCTAGAGGGTCACCACACTGGCCTAGAAACCTTAGCAGGTTGTTTTGTCTTAAGTGTATTATGTGAAAGCCTCATAGTGGGTCCCTAGCCATTCACCTTTGAAGTGTTTACAGGTTTGGCCGACCCAGGCTAGAGGGGATACACGGCTTGTGGGTAAAGTTGTACCACCTCTGTAGAGTATAAAACTAATATACCAGCCATGCTCACGGTTAAGAGCAGCCTGGACCCTCACATGATAATTGAACTTGAAGATGGAAATAAATCGTGACCACTTTTATTTAAGCGGTATGCTTAAGGGGTTCGCTCAGGAGGTTGAGGCTCATGTTGATGGTATTTGCTCAAGTGGTTTGAGATTATGCTAATTATGAATTATGCTTAATTGGGTTTGGTATATACTTATACCTAGTAATCAAGTATTGATAATAAAATGTTGACCAACTAAAATGCTAACTGTATTAAACTTTAGCCTTACCTTGTTAACCTTGCATTTCACCCCACTTGTTGAGCCCCCACCATAAGTGAGCTCACCCCTTGCTTAATTTTGATCAGAAGTTTGCAAATGAAGATTTTGATGGTGAACTTGATGGATGCTAGTCTAGTGATTCCCCCGGTCATCTTCCTGTGGAAGGATGCTCATGTTCTGTTGTACTTTGATGAGTCTGTTCAAAGTGTAATATGTTAATATAATATTTATTTATGATTTTATGCATTCATTTGATATTTTACACTTGTGACGTCAACATATGTGTGGAAATAGATCCTGGCACACATATGCTATGCATTCGGTTTTGACCTTTAAAACCGGGTGTGACAGAATGCTACATTAGGTGATAGAAATTGTGTGATAAACTATTGATACTACCTTGAGAAATTGATTACCATTCCTTCTTACCTGATTTATTCAAACAAGTTTAATGATGCTTAACCTTGCTTTAGAAAAACAAAATGTTTTGTTTTTAAAAAAAGGTGATGCTTCACACTGGATGGGAACTTTTACAAAGAAAAGACTTATGATGTTGAATCCAACACGGTTGTGATGGGTTCAACATCTGAAAAGACTACCTCTGTCAGGTACCAAACTTTGGGTTATAAATGATAAAGACAAGATCGGGCGGGTGACTCGCATGAGATGGAAGTCTCAGTGCAGTGTCTCTGTCTGAGTCGTTTAAGGATCGAGCCAATGTAGGCTTGATGATTGAGGACCTTTTAACTAGCCACATGCCTCATCATGGGTAAGCTTTGCCTCGGTCGGACCAATACCAGAACAGCTCACCCGCACTGGGCGTGGGAGATGGTGAGAGTAGCGTGTACCCTCCATGGCAAGAGGCTGGATGGTGGAGTAACTGTGCTCTCGGGTAGCGGGAACCCATTTTGGTCTTGAGAAACCCGAGTGCAAGTTGACATATGCAAGGGTTAAGTGCTACATATGTCGTGTGGTTGGAGATCCCCGGCTGGGTATTAATCGATTTTGATCGTCGTTACTTCTTGGATATGAAGACTTGGTCACTGACCTACACCGTAGTGACAAGTCAACTCAAGAGGTGATAAAAGATGGCTAGTGTAGGCCAAGTGTTTGATCTAGATTAGGAAAGAAATCTAGATGCAAGTAAATACTTAACCTGACAAGTAAAATGAATTCATAAGGACCAACTTTAGTAAGATTTGTGCAAACTAAGTCATTGGTTCTTGCTAAACCTTACCTTGACTCCTAAAGGCCAGCATATCCTTGAGAGTCTTTTCTTTTAGTCGGGTAAGACTTGAGTAAGTACACTATGTACTTAGGGTTTTCGAACCCATGTTGTAGTAGGTGAAGAAACTACTGAGTTTTGCTGCTTCTGCTCCAAGGTCGTCCCAAAGCAGGAGGAAGAAAAATAAGAAAAACTTATGGTGGATGTTTACCTTCCCATGATGTAATAAGTATAAACACACGAACCCGTTTATGTAATAATGACTCTTTCTATATTGTACTTATGAATGTAAATTAAGTTATTGTAACTCTATCCGCTTTTACTCCGATAGTATGTAATGTCTGCGATAAAGGATGAAGGCTCTTGGGCGATGTGAAGGAGATACAACAATTAGGACCTGTCGAGCTATTGGGTGCACCTGCATGACTGTCTAAGGTCCCTGGGACAAGGACATCTGTAGGTGGGCCTAATGCCTTGGTTGGTTATGTGATAGCTGGTATCAGAGTGATGCCCATTTCTTCGGATATTACTTAGTGCTTCAAAAGGTTTTAAACTACTTACCTTTGAATATTCTTTCATCCTTACATTGATCCCTTCTGTCACACCCGGGTTTCGGGGCACCAAGACCCGGGCGCGAACATAATCACCAGGTGTGCTGGGACCAAGTCTCACACATATGATGAATCATGGAACAGGATAGAATGTCACATCTTTACTACTTAACAGGAATTCTATACAAAATAAATAATTACATTATAAGGAGACAACGGTCCAGCAACCCAAAGTTGACTGGGAGACGACGACCTAGATCTCTCACGAACACATCACAGCATCCTCCAAGCGCCTCATCCTGTGGTACCTGTTCTTGACCTGTGGGGGGTGTGAGACAGCAAGAGTGAGCTCACATACGTTCATCACTCAACAAGTTGTGGGGAATAATGTGCATGAACTCGCCAAAAGTGGGAGCTCAGGTGAAGTGTAAGGCTTACCAAAGAGAATGGTTAGAGCTAAGCATTGCTTTTAAAGTTGGTCAAAATTTTATTAGTAATTACTAAGTATAAGTAAATACCAACCCAATTAAGAAGTAGAACAAAAGTAACAACATCACCTGCGATGCAACACATATGACAATTTGAATTTAGTTCCATAAATTAATCATGTGAGGGTCCGAGCTGCTCATGACCATGAGCACGGCTGATATACCAGTTTTACACTCTGCAAAGGTTGCACATCTTTACCCACAAGTCATGTTACCCATCTGCCAAGGGATCGCGACTTCCCATACACCTCTACTGAGGAGGCGAGGCAGGGTAACACTATGAGGCCTTTACAAAGTTCCACTAGCTTTAGAAAATTCGATACAGTTTATAGGAAGCTCCAATGCAGGGATCCCTCGCATGATCGCCATCACAGCAAAATCATCCCAAGGACCTCCCTACACTGACCACTCCCCTACTGCCCTTGCCCCTTTCGGGTAAGGTAGTCTTCCACTTGCTTTCCTAATTAATCAGCCAAGGGCGTCCCATTAAACCCTTGTGGTAGCACTGTTTTCCCGGGTGGTCGCTCCATGTTCCAATTAACATAATGATCTTATCATGAACAGTAATAATAAACAGATAATAATAGTGTGATCATGAATAATGTATCTTCATACCCAAAACCACATAAAGCACTAGCAAGTACTACCAAAAAGTTCAGTGGTAAACAAGGTATAAAGATAGACAAACTAGGGTAACCTATTGGGTCCCATCAAAATTAACCTATGCAGATCATTATGATTAATTAGAACATGAGTGGGTAAAAAGAAGTGATCAAGGGCACAACTTGCCTGGCACTTGAGATTCCAGGTACCAACTTGCTCTTCAGATGACATGTGCCTCACGCTAGTCGTAGCATTACAAACAAACAGTGTATAGGCACAATTAACATTACACCAAACATAAGGATAAACTGTATAATTATGATCTACGCATTGCTACAAGATCGTAGAAACAAGAACCCCTAAATTCGGAGCTACGGATATTGAGTTATGAATTTCTAAAATCATTTAGCACCTAGAATAGATTAATTCAGTTGAGCAATTTTAATTCAAGTTTCATGGTTTAAACAAAGGTACTAGGTGATAAATAATATTAATACAAAATTATTGCAACTAGAATGACTTAATTTGAAGCTAAAATGAATTTAATATGAATTATATAAGTTTCTGGATTTATTTTTGTATTAAAAATCCATTTCTATAATTATTTCACTATTTTCTGGATTGCGTGCATGAATAAACAAAAGGCCAGGGGCTAAGTTGAAAGATTCCCCAGCCCCAGGCTATACCCGAGTAGTACTGCGGGTTGATTCTTAAGATCTCCAGGGGCTCTTAAGCAAAAAAGCCAACGACGAAGAGGTAAGGAGCAACCAGAGCCGTTGGATTAAAAGGATACGGTCCAGATTAGACTTTTACAACTCTGAACCGGTACGCAGCCTGGACTATTCGATTCCGATCGGGCGGTCACAATTTTAAAACAGCGCCGATGCTTCACCCGCGCAGGATCAGAATCGAACGGTCAGAGCTTAAGGGTTTCCAGATCTAATCTTGACCACCCATCCATGGATGGACGGCGTAGGGGCTTTCTTCCTCCCACGGCGGAGAAGAGCGGCGGCACGCCCCCAACTCTACAAAGCCGTCGCCGGAGCACCCTGGGTCAGCGCCCCGGTGCACCCTGCACCAATCCAGACCGTGATTCGCAACAGGTAGGGTAATTCGAATATGACAGAAATACTCACCGTTGATAGAGGGCTACGGAGCGATCTAGCCATGGTGGTCAGTGGGGTTGAGCGCGGAGGCGAACATCCGTCGAGAAATTGCGGCCCCACCCACCACCAACGTGCAATTAGTTGGGTTGTCCAGGTGCGGTGCACACCCGCGACATCCCCAGGCCGACCAATCGGTGTATGGCGATGGCATACGAGTGTGTTCATGGTGGCGGCTGGAATCTTCTCTCTGTGTGCACTCGATGGAACCGGCGTGGCACAAGGTGGATAGCTGGAAGGGCGCGCAGCTCTGTACTTATATCCGACGGTGGAGTCCGATCCCGAGGGTTCCAGCTGGTTCACAACCACCAAATCATCAGCAGGTCGGCGTGATCCACAGCGCCATGGTCGGAGTTCGTTACGCGGCGAGGAAAAGCAATTCGAGGAAGACACGGCTGACCGACTGAACCGCGGGACCCCATGCATCAGTTGGCGTAAACAGGCTGACAGCCCGGCCCTGCGGACAGTGATCAAGCGCGCGGTAGGGGGAAGTTGGATAGGTGGGCTGCGCGGTGGGGAAACCAGGATCGGGCCAAAATGTGAGGGTTGCGGCCCATATAAGCTTTTTCCCATTTTCTTTTTTTCCTGTTATATTTTATTTTAGTTGTTTTTTTAGATATTCAAATTCAAAATTGAGTTCAACTTTCAAACTAGATTTATGTCCAAACACATGCAATAAAATATAATTCGTTATTTATTTACCCTTTTTTTATTATACCCCTTTTTTTGAGTGTGTGATCAGAAAAAAAATACTTCAAATGATTATTTGTTCATTACTTGTTTTTGAGAGAGGATAATATATTTTCTAATAAAAGTGAATTGGGTATTTGGAATAGTATTTCTAACTGTATATATTATGGGAGTGTTGGGGACTTGTTCTCAAATGCTATGAATTAAGAACAAGGCAACATAAAATGTTAAATGATACTATCCTTCGTCCATGAAGCATTATTCCTTTGAGGATAATGGATCTTGGACGAAGGTTGATGAGAGTTTCATTACGAAGTTGAACCTTCGTAATGAACTTCCAACAAACATTGTAAGATAATACAAAATAAAAGATATAAGATGGATAAATGTCTCACAGATACATCAAATCATATTCATTTAATATATTGAATCATTAAATACCAATAATACCTATGCCTTGACAAAGGTTGTATTCCGAGAGATGCGATTGCAAATACCAGAATCTGTCCACAGTAACGGAATACTGTTCACTATTTATAGGCACAGGACGCAGCCTGTGAGGAATTACAAGTATGCCCCTTATAAAAACTTACAACATTGACTCAGACCTTTATGGGCTAAAAGGTCATTCTATCTTTAAGTCGGTTTGCAATGCCGAAGCTTTACGAAGAGGAACCTTCGGCTATCTTGTATAAACAGCTTCGTCCGAGGATCACTTCTTTCTATAAGACCTTCGGCGACGAAGCATGGACCCAACAGTAGCCCCTTTCGCGGTGCTAGATCGTTTTTCGTAACGAGCTTGATCCGTGAAAAAAGTTTCTTAAGCTTCGGAGCGCCGAAGGTCTCAAAAAACACCTTCCCTGAGCTCGTTGTCGAGAAACGATTTAATTTCCCTGCGCGTAGCGGTCCCACCGTGCAGAATTACTGTTCGGTCTCTGCGGTCCACCGTACAGCGAGTGCGAGCGAGTGTCTGCCTGGTGTAAAACTTCTGGCGCTTCGCCTTCTTACCTGCGGCACTATATAAACAGACGAGTAAGTGTGAAGTTACCACAGCATTTACTGCTATTTGCACTGTTTTGCTGCCAAAATTTTTAACCACCGCCGAAGCTTGTCTGTCGAAATCAAACGAAGCTCCATCTTGAAGCCTGCTTCGGAGGAGAAAAGTATTAAAGTTTCAAGAGTTCATAGTTAAATGGCCAGAGTCCGTTCCACCGCCAGGGTTGAACGTGAGGGGAACGAAACTGGAGCTTCGGAGACTGCTCCCATCTCCGAAGCTATGCAACGATCCGGACTAGTGGTTCCTGAAGAGATCCCTAGTGACGATGCAGAACAAGCAAAACAAACAGTTGCTGAAGTGGAAGAAGAAGTTATTGAAGAAACTGATCCCGAGGATGATTATCGTTTTGCCATGCCGAGCAAACCCAGCCACTTGGACTTTGGAAAATCTACCGTTTCGAAGGCTGATCTCTCCAAAATGGTAAAATCAGGCTTTTTTAATGAGGATCAGAAGAAGCTGTTACGCTTCGGGGGAGAAGAGACTACTCCGAAGCCGGAAAAAGATGAGATTGTCATTTTTAAGAGCTTTTTAAAGGCCGGATTAAGATTTCCCCTTCATGGGATTATTGCAGAGGTGCTGAAGAAATTTGGTATCTATTTTCACCAACTGACCCCTAACGCTATCGTTAGGCTCAGTGTTTATATCTGGGCACTCCGAAGCCAAACAGTGGAACCGTTTGCGGACAGCTTTTGCCGGGTTCACGAGCTGCATTACCAGACGAAGGCTAGAAAAGATGGATTGCATGACAATTTTGGCTGCTACAATTTTGCTTATCGGAAAACTACGAAGTTTCCTGTAATCAGCTATCGGAGTAAATGGGCAGCGGGGTGGAAATCCGAGTGGTTTTATGTCAAGGTTAATGATGACAAGGAGAAGCTCGTGCAAAGTCCACTCGAACTAACCTTCGGAGAAACCCGGCCTCTCTGCCACATGTTACCAGAGGGTCCAACTCAAAAAGCAATGCTTGAATTCAAAATAATTGCAGAGAATATTAGTACAAGGGACCTGGTCCAGGAATTCTTGGCCTTCAAGGTTTTTCCTAGTGTAAAAGAGTGGGAAATGCCGAAGCTGAAGGGGGAGAAGAAAAAAGGTGAACTTGTACGTTTGCCTTACTACTTCAAATTTAAAAAATATTTTAAAACTCCTTGCCAAGAGTGGCTGGACACAATTGAAGTGATGTGCAACGAGATACTTGGTAATTATTCGAAAAAAGAAGATCAATTGATGACCGCAGCCTTCGGCACCCGTCCGAAACGAAGGCTAAATCGAGTATTGGACGCCTTGGGTTTCGAATACCCAGACTATGAAGATCTGAACAAAAGTGCCGGAGGGCAAAAAAGGAAAAGGGCGACTGAAGCCTTAGATGAAGGTGAAAAAGAGCCAGTAAAGAAGAAAATTTCAAAGAAAAAGAAACCTTCTTCTCCGAAGCAACAAATATCCGAAGCAGAAGAAACCCCCGCATCACCTTCTGCTGCTGTTGTTGAAGAAATTCTGAAGGTAATGACTGAATCCTTACCTGCGAAGCTAAGTCCACTGGGTCTTCAACTGACTAAGTTTTTTCAGAAGGACAAGGAGCCTGAGAAATTGAGGAAAACAATCAAAGGAAAGAAACAAAGAATCATTACCGTGACAGAGGTAATTGACAAAACGCCGCCAAGAGCTTCGGCCCAAAAAACACAAGCAGCAGCAGAGGGGGCAGATATTGAAATTGCACCTTCGGAGGCCGCAGCCGCCGAAGTTACCTCAGCTGAAGATTTGAATTTAGAGAGCACAATTGAACATATTGACCAAATGCTGCTAGACATGTCTGCAGAGGAAGCTGCCACTGCTGCCGAAGAAGCTGTGACCGCAGCGTCAAAGAAAGGAAAAGAAATTGCTGATGAAGCTTCGGAAAACGAAGTCTTTGCATTCAAAAACTTAGTTGGAGAACATCTAACAAAAGCTGAAATAGAAGAGCTTAAAGAGTATGCCCAATCCTGTGGATACAAACCTGGGGCACTCCTCTTCGGAGGCGTTGATGATGAGAAATTAGAGTGTATTCGGGACCAAACAGGGGCCAAAGTCATCAGCACTCTGTCCAGGAGTATTGGATTCCCGAAGCTAGAAACAGATATCAGCCGCTACCGACGACAACATGTCGTTGGTAGTTTATTTTTTTCCAACTTCAAGGTGAATGACTTGTCCCTTAACTTTTATTGCTTCTAATAAAAACATGTCTGACGAAGGTTGTGTCTATGTAGAGTATGCTATTGAGCAAAGCCTTGCAAATGCAGCAAGATCTTGAAGATAAAAAGCATGAAGTTATAATTGGAAATTTGGAAAACAAAATAAAAGAGCAATCAGATGCTTTTGAGAAAAAGAACTTTGAGCTCCAGGCAGCCGAAGGTTTACTGGCGGAAGCTGAAGCAAAAATATCAGAACTGAACACGAAGCTTCTCCGCCAGTCTGAGCAGTTCGAACAAGAAAAACAAGATCTCAATGCAAAACTTGAAGCCGAAGCTCAGCAAAATTCGGATTTGAGAAAACTACTGACAAATCTTCAAGAAAAATGCCTTGAATTTAGCAATAAGTGTATTCAACGACTAAGGAAGATTTTTCACTCAGTTGGAGCCAGCAGCGAAAAATTTACCCCCTCAGCTGAAGATCTACCAAAAACCTTCGAACATATTGAGGGGGAGATTGACGAGCTCGACGAAGTCATAGCTGGGCATGGCGACTTTTGTGCCTGGGTGGCTTCTCGAGGGACTGCTGCAGCATTCCTGAAGGCTGGCTGTGATCATGGGAAAATTGTCAACAGGCCAAATTTCACTTTGTCACCATCAATCCTGGATGACATCCCTGATGTCGCCCGAAGCATCTCAAATCGATTCATAAAAATGATATGGACAAAAGGTGGTCGAGAGAAAGCTGGAGACGAAGCTCGAAGCCACCTTGATCCAGTAAGAAATCATACCTTGTGCTTACCTTTTTTCTGAAAACTTAATTTTGACTTCCAACGACTTTATTCGTGTAGAATGATGAAGCCGAAGCTGATGACCAAAGATAATGCCGAAGCCGAAGCTCCTTGGAGATTTAGATAGTATACTGCGGACAGTACTTAAAAAAAACTTTTGAGATAACTTTTGTGAATGTAAACAAAACTCGTTTTTAATGTAAGCTGTTCATACCTTGCAATATATCCTTAACCTTTCACTGATGTATGTGGAATGCTTTGTTGTGGACGAAATTTCCTTTTTTTGAGCCGAAGGCGAAAAACACCTTCCCTTCTTTTCGTACGCAATGAAGCATAGAAAACAACATTTTCCTTTTTTCCGAAGCTCTTCTTCATGGAAAACAACATTTTTTCCTTTCGTTTTTCTCTTCTTGCCGAAGCAACCATTTTATGCGATGAAAATGATTATCCTACATATGTCTAGATGAATGTTTATGAATGCAAATGCTATGATGTAATGTGATGTGCAAATGAATGGCCAAACACGTATCCGAAGCCATATTCATAATCATTAGTTTCTTAAAAACAATCACACCTCAGCTCTGCATTCCCTTAGGAACGACTTTGGAGCTTCTTCGCCTTTACTTTTGGCGGAATCAGCGTTGACTTTTCGCTGTAAGCTCTGCATTCCCTTAGGAACGTCTTTGGAGCTTCTTCGCCTTTACTTCTGGCGGAATCAGCGTTGACTTTTCGCTGTAAGCTCTGCATTCCCTTAGGAACGTCTTTGGAGCTTCTTCGTTTTTACTTTTTGGGCACTCGATGGTGCACTCTCAGCTTTTACATTTACATTCTTTGGGGGATTTTGCTCTTATAAGACTAAAAAAGGAGATTACATATACTGGCCCCATTAAAAACCTTTCTCCCCCTTTGGAAAGGAAAAGGGTGCCATGAAAAGAAAAATAAAAATATGAAAAATTACATCGAATTATACATAATATCGCCGAAGCTCATCCGCATTCCAAGATCTAGGAATGTCATTGCCGTCCATATCTTTTAATCTGTATGAACCGGGCCTTGACGAAGATGCTACTAAGAAAGGCCCGTCCCATTTCAACTGCAATTTGCCCACTGTTTCCGGGTTGGCTACCCTCCGAAGCACCAAGTGCCCTGGCTCAATATTTTTTAGCCGAACCTTTCTATCCCGCCATTTGACTGTTTCAGCTTGATATTTATTAATATTCTCCACGGCTTGCAGTCTGATCCCTTCTAAAGCATCTTTTTCTATAGAATAAGCAGCTTCGGAATCTGATTCTGCCGAAGCTACTATCCTTATTGATCCGGCTTTAGCTTCTTCTGGAGTTATTGCTTCGTCACCAAATAACAACTTGAATGGAGTGAAGCCTGTAGATCTTGATGTTGTCGTGTTGTGGCTCCACACCACTTTGGTTAGCTGATCTGGCCATTTTCCTCTAGGTTGATTGAAGATTAGCTTCATTATTCCTGTCATTATAATGCCGTTGGCTCTTTCAACGAGTCCATTTGACTCCGGGTGCCTGACTGATGCGAAATGGATCTTCGTACCAATTTGGTCACAGAAATCCCTGAAAGCTTCGGAGTCAAACTGTGTTCCATTGTCCACAGTGATAGCCTTTGGCACCCCAAAACGACAAACAATATTCTGCCAGAAAAATTTTTGGATGGTAGCCGAAGTTATTGTGGCTAAAGGCTTCGCCTCAATCCACTTAGAAAAATATTCCACAGCTACCACAACATATCTCAGGTTCCCTTGGGCTGGTGGTAACGGACCTAACAAGTCAAGGCCCCACCTTTGCAATGGCCAAGTGGGTTGTATGAGCTGTGTCAAGGACGAAGGTTGTTTTTGATCTCTTGCACATTTCTGACAACCTTCGCACTTTTGAACCAATTCTGCTGCATCCGAAGCTGCCTTCGGCCAATAAAACCCTTGACGGAAAATTTTTCCGAGTAACGGCCTAGATCCAATGTGAGATCCACACAAGCCTGCATGTATTTCTTTCATTAACTCTATACCTTCAGTTCTAGATAAGCATTTGAGCAGCGGAGCACAAACTCCATGTTTATACAACTCCCCTTCTATCATGACATATGGGCGAGCTCTTGCTTCTATCCTCTTGTTATAAGCTTCGTCATCTGAAAGAAATTTACCCTGAAGGTAAGAGATGATCTCGGTTCTCCAATCTTCGCTAAAAACAGGAGATATATTAAGAACTGCTCTTTCAAGAAGTTCCACCGAAGGTGCTTTTATTGTTTCGAAAAATACATCCGAAGGTAAAGGCAGCCCTTGTGCTGCTGACTTAGCTAGCAAATCAGCATGCTCATTTTGTCCTCTAGGGATATTTTTGACAGAAAACCATTCGAAGGAAGCTTCAACTCTTCGAACCATATCCAGATATTTTTCAAGCTTCGGATCCTTAGCCTTGCAACTTTTGTCAATATGACCCGAAACAACCTGGGAATCAGTTTTAAGTATGGCTCTTCTGATTCCCATTGCTTTTAACTTTCGAAGACCTAGAATCAATGCTTCGTACTCAGCAATGTTGTTTGTGCAATTAAAATCAAGCTTTGCTGCATAACAAGTTTTGACTTTGGAAGGTGAAACCAACACAGCAGCCGCTCCTGCTCCGAAGGTTCCCCAAGATCCATCACAAAACACTGTCCAGGCTTCGTTGTCTTTATTTGTTTCCTCCTCCTGAGCCCCTGGCGTCCAATCAGCAATAAAGTCTGCCAGTGCCTGTGACTGAATCGAAGATCTATGAACATATTCAATACAAAATTCATTGAGCTCTGCAGCCCATTTTCCAATCCTTCCAGTAGCTTCTCGGTTCCTCATAATATCCTTCAGAGGTTGTGAAGAAGGAACAATTATGTTGTAAGCTTGGAAATAGTGCCGAAGCTTCCTGGAGGCCATCAAGACAGCATACAGTATCTTCTCCAACTCTGTATAATTTTTCTTTGATAAACTAAGGACTTCGGAAACAAAATATATTGGGGCCTGCCTTCTGACTTGACCATCAAGCTTCTCTTGGACAAGCGCTGCACTTACCGCTGAGTGCGAAGCTGCCACATATAATAATAAAGGAGCCCCTGGCATTGGTGGAGTCAGTGTTGTTAGATCTATCAAATATTGTTTCAGTTCTTCGAAAGCCTTCTGCTGGATTGGTCCCCATTGAAAGACTTCGGCCGACTTCAGCACTTCGAAGAATGGTAAATTTCTCTCTGCTGATCTGGATATGAATCTATTGAGAGATGCCAATCTTCCTGTCAATCTTTGAGCCCCCTTCTTTGTAGTTGGTGGCTCCATCCGAAGTATAGCTTCAATTTTACTTGGATTGGCTTCAATTCCCTTTGTTGAAACCAAGCATCCAAGAAATTTCCCCTTCTTCACTCCGAAGACACATTTTTCTGGATTTAACTTTAAGCCAGCTTGCCTGAAACTGGCAAAGGTCTCCTGCAAATCAGCAATATGATTTTCCTGCTTCGTGCTTTTTACAATGATGTCATCAACATAGGTTAGCACATTTCTGCCTATTTGAGATTGAAGAACCTTCGCAGTCATTCGGCTGAAACTTCCTCCAGCGTTTTTGAGCCCCTCAGGCATCCGAAGATAGCAATATGTGCCACTTGGAGTGATGAAGCTAGTCTTCGGCTCATCTTCCTTCTTCATCCAAATTTGGTGATAGCCTGAATAGCAGTCTAACAGACTCATGAGCTCTGACGAAGCTGCTGCATCAACTAAAGAGTCTATCCTTGGTAGTGGGAATTCATCCTTCGGACAAGCCTTGTTAAGATCTGTAAAATCGATGCACATTCGCCACTTGCCATTGGCCTTTTTTACCATAACAGTGTTAGCCAGCCATTCTGGGTACTTCACCTCTCTAATAACTCCTGCACTGAGGAGTCTTTTGACTTCGTTGCGAGCACCTTCGGCCTTATCATCTGACATTTTCCGAAGCCTTTGCTTTCTGGGTCTGAAGGATGGATCGACATTGAGCGAGTGCTCGATAACATCTCTATTAACTCCACAAAGATCATTGGCTGACCATGCAAAAACATCCTTGTTATTGAACAAAAACCTTATCAAGGTTTTCTCTTGCTCTTCGGATAACTGAGATCCTAACAGCACCTTCTGCTCTGCTATGTCCTCACATAAGAGCATAGGCTTCGGCTGGTCTGCTGAAGCTGCTTTCTCCCTCCTGAACTTGTACTGTTCACAAGCTTCAGCTCCATCTATGTTATGGATTGCTTTTGAGTCAGTCCAATTGCCTTCGGCCCTTCTTGCAGCTTCCTGACTTCCATGGATAGCAATGGGTCCCTGATCCGAAGGTATCTTCATGCAAAGATAGGCAGGATGAAGGATTGCTTCGAAGGCATTAAGAGTACCACGACCAATAATTGCATTGTAAGGATATTCCATGTCAACAATGTCAAACACAACTTGCTCAGTTCTAGTGTTGTTGATGAATCCGAAGGTGACTGACATGGTGATCTTGCCCAGTGCTACAATCTGTCTTCCTCCGAAGCCACAAAGAGGATGTGTAGCATCATGAATCTTATCTTCTGGCTCTTGCATTTGTCTGAAGGCTTTAGCAAATATGATGTCAGCTGCACTGCCTGTGTCGACCAAGACATTGTGGACCAGAAATCCTTTGATAACACAAGAGATAACCATGGCATCGTTGTGTGGGTAATCTTTGAGCTGAAGGTCCTCTTGAGAGAAGGTAATAGGAATGTGAGACCATCTTGACTTGATGAAGGGTCCTTGCACCCCAACATGCTGTACTCTTCTCTGTGCTTCCTTCTTCTGCTTCTTGTTAGCTGGCTCTGAGGACGAGCCACCTGTGATCGGGAGCACCAGCTTCGGGTCCGAAGCAGCTCCAACTTGGTCGTTGAACGAAGCCATCAGCTCAAAAAGTGGAAGTGAGTTCACCGGAGGTGGGCGCCAATGTTGGGGACTTGTTCTCAAATGCTATGAATTAAGAACAAGGCAACATAAAATGTTAAATGATACTATCCTTCGTCCATGAAGCATTATTCCTTTGAGGATAATGGATCTTGGACGAAGGTTGATGAGAGTTTCATTACGAAGTTGAACCTTCGTAATGAACTTCCAACAAACATTGTAAGATAATACAAAATAAAAGATATAAGATGGATAAATGTCTCACAGATACATCAAATCATATTCATTTAATATATTGAATCATTAAATACCAATAATACCTATGCCTTGACAAAGGTTGTATTCCGAGAGATGCGATTGCAAATACCAGAATCTGTCCACAGTAACGGAATACTGTTCACTATTTATAGGCACAGGACGCAGCCTGTGAGGAATTACAAGTATGCCCCTTATAAAAACTTACAACATTGACTCAGACCTTTATGGGCTAAAAGGTCATTCTATCTTTAAGTCGGTTTGCAATGCCGAAGCTTTACGAAGAGGAACCTTCGGCTATCTTGTATAAACAGCTTCGTCCGAGGATCACTTCTTTCTATAAGACCTTCGGCGACGAAGCATGGACCCAACAGGGAGGAATATTCCTAGTTAACAAATAGATTAGGTTTTCTTTTCTGGGTTTCAATTTAAATTCTTGTTTTAAAAGTTTTTTTTAGGATTTATTCCTCTGACAATTTTTTTGTATTCCCAACAAATATTAGAAGATAACAAAAAAACAAGGGACACATATTAGGCGACATTTTAAATTATTTTCTTATTTTTTTATTATTTTGAGATTCATCAATGACTCCCAAAATAGAATTTTGGTGTTACAAATCCTACCCCCCTAACAGAAATCTCGTCCTCGAGATTTATTAGAAAAGGGATATAGAGAGATGGGTTTGTAATTTAGCTTTTTTTCTAATACCAACAATTTTCTTTCATGTCTTTAACACAAATGAGATGGTGCAGAGGTATCCAGCCACTTATTATGTAGGATAAAAGATGGATGGGTTAGGGCATGAATAGTTAGAGGTGGGAAAGTTTGTGGTGAGGAAGAACTCCGGGCTGGGTGATAATGCATCTGAAGGTTGAGTTTGGCTTTTCTCCTTCCTTGACGAGGTTGATCTTTTCTTCTCCAGTCTTAAGCTCATTGATTTGAGGTTAGTGTATATTTGGGGAAATATGGTTATAATAGTTATGGGTGAGATGGGCTACATGATGTAGGTCAAAGGTTTGTTTGATGTTAGGTGGGGATATACAGACTATGCAATTCTTCATGACTCTATTGGTTGGATCAGATCTCATGCATGTGGCTGAGTTGGTTTAAGACACTAGTTTAGTTTTAAGTGCATGAGGGGTATGGCCTTATCTTTTGTACCATCATTTAAGTAACTTACTCTAGATTAGCACTTTGTTAGGTTAGATTAACCTATTAGATTGGATCGGATCTAGAATAAATTGATATGACTATTTTAGATTAGATAAGATCTAAATAAATTTAGGATTAGCTCCTGGTTGTTAGTCTAGAGTGGGATAAATATGCTAATTAGGGCAAGATGAATCCCTAAGGATAAGGTAGAATCTTTTTAGGTCAGTTAGATCTATTAGGATGACAAAATCTTTTCAACATAGGATGATTCTATTAAGGCAATACAGTATCTTTTAAGATAAGGTAGATCTATTAAGCTGGATATATTTTAATTAGGATAAGTTAGGATTTTTTTGAGACGAGATGGATCTATGAGTGTAGGATAGAATCTTTTAAGATGAGATAGATATTGTTAGGCTAGCTACATTAATGAGGAATAATCTAGTTTTTCTAGTTATCATTTTTATAAGCTTTTTTTCTTTCCTATATGCATATGCAAATGTAATTGTGGACATTACTCCACAACTCATCACACTCAATCAAAGATCCAAATCAAACAAGTATCATAAGAACAAACACTCAAGCATATAGATACCTATAGAAAAAATAGTTTTGTTTTTGTTCCTATGAGTAGGTCTCCTATTCCTAAAGGTCACTTTAGGCACAGGATTTCAAAGTGTGAAATCCACTTTTGACTTTAGAAGGAAAAAGGTAAGAATAATCAGAGTAAAGCAGAAGTGGATGAGAAAATGTTAAGGTAAGTGTAGAAAGAATCAGAGTAGCAAAGGTAAGTAGATAAGGGTTGTCCAGTTCTATCTAGGTTTCGTCCTACAGTTAACATTCCTCTGATACCACTTCTGTCACACCCGGGTTTCGGGGCACCAAGACCCGGGCGTGAACATAATCACCAGGTGTGTTGGGACCAAGTCTCACACATATGATGAATCATGGCACAGGATCGAATGTCACATCTTTACTACTTAACAGGAATTCTATACAAAATAAATAATTACATTATAAGGAGACAACGGTCCAGCAACCCAAAGTTGACTGGGAGACGACGGCCTAGATCTCTCACGAACACATCACAACATCCTCCAAGCGCCTCATCATGTGGTACCTGTTCTTGACCTGTGGGGGGTGTGAGACAGCAAGAGTGAGCTCACATACGTTCATCGCTCAACAAGTTGTGGGGAATAATGTGCATGAACTCGCCAAAAGTGGGAGCTCAGGTGAAGTGTAAGGCTTACCAAAGAGAATGGTTAGAGCTGAGTATTGCTTTTAAAGTTGGTCAAAATTTTATTAGCAATTACTAAGTATAAGTAAATACCAACCCAATTAAGAAGTAGAACAAAAGTAACAACATCACCTGCGATGCAATGCATATGACAATTTGAATTTAGTTCCATAAATTAATCATGTGAGGGTCCGAGCTGCTCATGACCGTGAGTGTAATACCCCTGGTGTTACTGTAACTAAAACTTGAGCATGGCATCATAAGCATTGGCATTGCATATGTTTGACACACCTAGAGTGCATTCACTAGGTAAAAATTTCAAACAAGTTGTATTGTTTTAGTATTTTGCAAATAGAACCCTGGATAGGGAACTTAACCCTAAATAGGGATTAAAGGGGTAAGACCTAACCCAAATTTAGAAAACCTAAAGGCTTTAGGGAAATAGTCATAAAATGTCCCCAAAAATAAAGTTGAATCACATTTATACCCCTGGGATACCAAAAACCCTAATTAGAACCCTGGAAAACCCTAAAACCAAACCCTAGGGACTTATGTGCAAAATTAGTCCACTTTTGGACTAAAGTGCAAAAACCAGGTTAAATAAGTATCTTAAGTCATTTGGGTCACTCATATGTGAATTTACAAGCCAAACCCTGAGTTTTGGACTTACTTGCAAAAGAGCCACATTTGAACTCTTTTGACTAAGTCTGAATTTCAATGTATTGGGCTCAACTTTGGAGCCTTGTAACTTTCAAACTCTAGAGTTTTTGCCCTAGGTCACCACATCAAGTTTGTAGCTCAATCATGGGAGAACAACTTTGTTTAAGGTTGTGAGCTCAGTTGTTAAGAAAAATCCAGAGATAATTAAGCCTAAAGTCAGGCTGTCAGGCTGACTAGGTCTGAAAATCAGACTGACAGGTGGATGCCCTGAACTTCAAGCCCAATTTCAAACCAGATGCAGTGGCTTTTTGGGGCAACATCATATGGCAATATTGTAGATGGCATATTGCTCTACAAGTTTGCTGCAGAGCTTGGTATGAGTTATCATCAGAAATCGAGAGAAAACTTGGCTTCAAATTTGGCTGTCAGGTTCATTTAACTGAACTCCTCCATGGTACAGTGCTATCGGGAGGATCAGACCGCCAGCGCCAAAAAGATCTCATCGCCGGTGGCCCATCGCCGTTGATCGATTGCTTGCCGTGATTCGTGCGCTGTGGCCATGGATAAGCACAACCCAGTAAAGGTCTCGGCATCTGATCCACTCGAGCTCGGTTGCGGTTAAGCATGCCGTACTTCCCCCCAGCTCGTCGGTCACTCGAATAACCCTCACCGCCGTCGTGCTATCGCCGTTGCGCACCACGTGCCTTAGCGCTGGCTCTCGTCACGGTGAATCATGTGGTGCATGTCCGGTGATCACCGGAGCACCTGCCACGGTGAAAGGCCACTATGTCATGCTCCAAACCCCTTTTCCCCTCCGGCCGTCGCGCGTCTTCCTTCAAATTCACGGCCACCACCCACTAGTTCTATAAATTGAAGCCTCAGCATGTTCCGCTAGGTAATTATGCATCCAGTAAACCAACTCTCAGCTCCGATCGTTCCCCACAGCTCCCTAATTTGGGATTACCCCCAAATCGGTCGAAGAACGCCGCAAAACCAAGCTCGCCGTGGCCAGCCACTTCCAGGTTCATTCATGCCCTCTGTTACCTTGTTTCAGCATAAGTAGGCTTCCCTGATGCTCATCCATCCACCCAATTGAGCTAAACCGCCACCAATCGCCGGGAACGAGATTGATTACCCGTGGTGCCCGCTGTCACCGTGGACAGAGCAGGGTAGATCGTCGTTCGTGAAATTGGTTGAGGGGAAGGGTACGGTAGGCATCTAATTTGGTCCCTGTCGCTTTGGAGCTCCAGCCAAGGCGTTGGCCGACCGGAATTGGCTCGCCGGGGTGCGGCGAGGGCTGTTCCTCGTCGTGGACCTTGGTCTGCGATGGAATAGAAGTTTAAGGGCCTTAGTGCAAACTGTCAGTGACTCATAAGCATAGTAACCGAACCCAACTTCCATTAGCCAAAACCCCGAGGACCTCTGCGCAAATTCTCCCTCGCGGGCGCGCGCGTTTTCCTCTGGTATTGGGCTGGCTGGGCTGAAACCGGCCCAGTACTATTGGATCCTTTTCTTTTTCTTTTTCAGTGGAACTTTAGAAATTTATAAAGAATTGTAGAAAAATCCTAAAATTGTGAAACCAATTTTCCTAGGCTTCTTATTTTCCCTAGAATTTAATAAAAATAGTTTTATGATTTTTAGGGGAAATAAGGAATTTTAAGGCATTCTAAGTAGTTTAAAGTAGTAGTTCTGGATTTTTAGAAAATAGATAATAATCCCAAAATTGCTCAAACTTTTCACATAAGCTCTACACATCATTTAGTGACCTTGGGTAGAATTTGGGTTGATTTGGACCATGTTTTATAACTAGAACCCAAAACCCCCCTGCCCTTTGAACTCCTTTACTGACTCCGGAAACCCTATGTTCTCGGAGTTCCGTGAAGGAAAGTTGTATTCAAGACTTAGATAATAAATCTTTATTATCTTTGCACTCTCATGAGCATTACATGGCATTCATTCTTATATATATACCTATATGGTTATATTTAGAAAACGAAGAAGAGATTGAAGTGACCGAAGAGAAGACACCACCACCTTCGGATTCTCAGGCCGGGAATTGTTTCTACTTCGATATCTGCGGGACCAAGCCTGACTCACCTACTAACGAAGGCAAGCCCCGGTGCATGCAACCCCTTTCCTTGTGTTTTTAAATAATTTTCGCACACTTTAAGTCTAGTGAAATGTGTATTAGGTTCATAGGAGTTGCTTGGAACCCTTTGATGCATTGCTTTCCTTGATATCCATACCTTTATAGATACTTCTGTGAAGTATCAAAATATGATTTACAAAAATGCTTAGCCCTGCTTAGATCTTGTAGATAGAGGTTGTCCTTAGCCTAGCTCGAGAAAGGATGGCTTCTACCTGCAAGAATATTTTCATTTGGAGCAATGGTGGGATCTTACTGCAAAGTTCCCTGTGATGCTCTTTTCATCCTAAGGAACAGAAACAATACTGAGGATGGAAATACTTAAATTGAGACTTGGGTTAGGAACAGGTGATGTTCTACCCAGGTTGATTAAGGATTGAATGCGTATGTAGGCGTGCTGATCGAGGACCCTTTAACTGGTCACATGCCTCGTCATGGGTAAGCCTTGCCTCGGGCAGACTAAGACCAGAATAAGATAACACGAAAGGGGCGTGGAGCGGTGGCGAGAGTAGCGTGTACCCTCCATGGCAAGAGGCTGGACGGTGGTGTATCTGTGCTCTCGGTTTGCGTGAACCTGATCTGGTCTTAAGAACCCCGGTGGCGGGTTGACATATGCAAGGGTTAAGTGCTACATATGTCGTGTGATTGGAGATCCTCAGCTGAGTATAATCGATTCGGATCGCCGTACCTTCGCGGTTATGAAGACTTGGTCACTTCCCTACAACCTAAGTCAGGATGTGAACATTATGAATAAAAAGGATGTTGTATTGATGAGATGATGAAATTAGACTAGATGCAAACAGTGTCTATTAATATTCAATCTGGCGTTAAAATATTAAAAGTAAGGACTCACTTTAGTAAGCTATTTCTGCTAAAGTATCTAAGTTGATTCTTGCTAAAGCCTCTCCTTGATTCCTATTTATCCAGCATACCCTTATTCGGGTAAGACTTGCTGAGTAATTCCATACTCAGGGTTTATCCCTCCGTTGTTTTTAGGTGAGGAAGCGACAAATTTTTGTTGCTTTTGCTCCAAGGTGGTGTCAAATGAAGAAAAACAAGAGTGAAGATGTGGGAGGACTTGGTCCTCCATATAGAACTTTTGTTTAAAAACTATCGCGAGGAGTTTTTGCCTCCCTTGGTATTGTAATAATATTACTCTGCACTCCTAGGATAACTCTGGTCTATAATAAATAACTTGATCTTACTTTCTAAATAAAATGTAAGTTTATGTAATCTCTTCCGCATTTCTTTATCTCCGATGTTCTGTAATGTCTGCAAGACGGGTGAAACGTTCCTGGAAAGGTAAGAAAGAAGATACCGAACTTGTCAAGTGATTCAGGAACATCTACAGGGTTGTCTGATGTCTGTTGGACAAGGACAACTGTAGGTGGGCCTAATTACTTGGGAGGTTCCATCACAGCTGGTATCGGAGCGTAGCCCTTCTTTGCAGATATTATGAGGCATCTTCAAAAGGATTTTCTAAAAGTCTTACCTAGAAACTCTCTTCTCTTCTTACCTAAGTATTCTGAAGAGTCTATCCTAAAGACCAGGTAGTAAGAGTGCAACATATAGAAGGTGTGAATCAACTAAGGTTGATTCTGTAATTATACATGCATCATGCTAAGAACTATACTAATAAGATTTCCCCCTTAGAGAAATGCTGTCGCGCACCAGAAAGACCGCGCGCAAATCTACTAGACCCATTGGCATATCCTGCCATTAACTTGTCCCAAGACATGAAGAAAGTAGCAGTGGTAGCAACGATCCTATCGGGGATCTGGAAGCATAAGTCAAACTGCTTCAATCAGAACTCTGTCACAAGAATGATCTATGGGTCGCGGATGCAGCCATCCGCTACTTGCAAGACCAACTCGCGAAACGAGATCTAGCGCTCGATTGGGCGGTTAACTCTCGTCCACTCGCCTGGGCTAAGGGAGCCAAAGCTCGAGTCTGCGTGAAGGAACTTAGCTCAGCCATGGGTAACTTGCAGGTCTATTATAATACACTACATGAAAAAGTTCATGTGTTGTATTCATAACTGCACCCGAACGTCCCTGCGGATCCTGTCAGGATGGAAGTCGGACCTTCTCATGTAGTGGGAGAAGCACTTGGTGGTGAACTGAACCTTTTCAGGACCCCCTCCCTCTATGAAGTTGGTTGACGAATGGTCTTCTACGCCCAGTAAAGCTACCAAAAGTGAAAAGAAGTGGCTTACCGAGTGCCCGTAACATTGGCCGGACGGGACTTTCCCGCTAACATGATTGTTCTGAAAGGCCAAGACATAGATGTCATCTTGGGCATAAACTGGTTAGCCCAGCATAAAGCAATTCTCAACCCTGATCTGAGAACCATCAGGTTGAGTTATGGTCAATAGAGAGTTGGTGATTTGATTGCCTAAACCCAAGATTAGGCTATATTCGTAATTAGTGAACCATGACCCGATCCAAAGTTGATTTTTTTATCTCCGATGTTCTGTAATGTCTGCAAGACGGGTGAAACGTTCCTGGAAAGGTAAGAAAGAAGATACCGAACTTGTCAAGTGATTCAGGAACATCTACAGGGTTGTCTGATGTCTGTTGGACAAGGACAACTGTAGGTGGGCCTAATTACTTGGGAGGTTCCGTCACAGCTGGATTCATTAGGTTGATGCCGGAGAATAATCAACGGTTCTTCTTATTATTTTGCATATGAAGCTTTAAATGATCACAGCGGCCATTCGAGATTCTATCTCATATAGTAGCTTCAGTGCAAGCCTTGTCGCCTAGTTTTAATTAAAACGGGAGTTGAATGCGCTATAAATATACTCCACTGTGAAGAGCACTTGCGCACATTTGGCTTCCGATCCCCGGCCAACACTAGCAGCACTAGGAAAAGAGACTTGGCTGCCTTGAGAACAAGAATAATGGTTATTAGCATACGAGTAATAGTTGGAATCATAGGTATTTCCTTTTTCTTTTACAGGTACCTTGTTCAAACAAGGATCTCAAGTCATGTCTCCCTTTAGAACCATTCTCTTGTTCATTTGATACAGGTTGCGATCTCTAGTATAGTTGGCCTCTCCTTGCGGATTGCCATGTTGCTTTATTAACCCAACCTAGGAAAGACATGTTCGACCATTTCCTTGAATTTGATGCCTTTGGTTCCTTCATATCTATCGAAGGCATACCAACTTAATCCTTGACCTTGTGCTCTCTACGATGTGCATAGAAATATGCTTGTGGCGGAATTAAAAGTCTCCCATCGTACTTCTTTCATCAAGTTTAGCTTATGGCCATGCCTTGTTCACTTCCTCGGGCCATGATCTATTTGGCGCTCTACTTGTAACCATCTTTACTAGTGGAGTATCTCTTTGTATATTGTCACCCTTGCTCAATCCATTGGTGTCGCGTGAGATTTCTTATTGGTTACGTCTAGCAATGGTGTTATGACTAAAACCGATGGCACCGCGATGAAACCGAGGGCCTCCTGTGGATGCACACACATGGTTGCGCTACTTGGCATCCGTTGGTATCACCGTTAATAGTCATGATCCATTATTAGACTATATCGATATGTTATCTTTGCGCAAATTGTTCTTACCACATGAGATTCATTATCAGTGCCAGTTTTGTAATGGTGTCATGGTTAAGGACTTATGGTACCGCGACGAAACTGAGAGCCTCTTGTGAATGTGCACACAGGATTTTGCTGCTTGGCGCATGTCGGTATCGAGGTCTCTAGTCATGATCCATTATGGAATTACACTGATGTGTTATCTTCCATTGACCTTTCCTTGAAACAATTTCTATGTTGTTTGTGAAGAGATCAAACAACATCTGTCATTTCCATTGGATCAAAAGGGAATACCACTTTCATGTGTGGTCTTATTTCTTTTGATCTTGGTAGTGACTACTTATACAAGTTCCCTTTACATCCTTTGTGTAAAGGTGAAGTCTTGGAGCTTTTTAGTGTTGGAAAACAACTGATTAGCTCTCAAAATAGAGATCTGTTTCCCCTGCTGCTGAAATGCAGGAGTTTGTTCATTCGCTCTCTTATTTAATCCATGTATTCCCTAACCATGTGGATAATTCATCTCGCATGAGAAAATGGATGAACAACTTGACCAAATAGATTTTTACCCACATACATAATTTCTTATTAACAAAGAGTGAACTCTCAACCCTTGGCTTACCAATGGTACTGAGAGGATTTGCTTAATGTCAAAAGTAGTTCAACAAGTTGGATTTGACTAACTTGTAACTGCCCAATGAACGAAGGCTGAGTTTAGAGATCGTTTTATCGAGTTGTCTAAACTCACTTTAGTTCAACCCACCCTAAGGTAAAGTACTTACCAAAATCAAATTAAGTCGACCAGTAACCACCTAATTATTGCTCTAGTCGCGCCTCGACCGCCTCACGCGTGCTTTTCCTGCGTGGGTGATCATGCCGATTCACGACTAGTGCTGGATAAAATGGACTGGTTGCAAAGTCCGCATTTATAGATCCCTCCACTAGTGATTTTCCTGAATCTATCTCACCTTTCGTGGACTTGGATTCCCTGGCTAACACGAGTTGACCGTGATGTTATTCGACAATCACACCCGTCTCGTGTGCTACAACCACTTGTTGGTAACCCTCTTTCTGAGTGTTTTACCCAAGATGGTGCATCTGCCTCTGTCTAGGTAAAATCGCGTAATTGCCGCTCGCCCAACAGACTCAGATAGTACAGTGTCATCCGAAGAAGCAAATTGCACACATGGAACCTTATGTGTTCTTCTGGCTGACATCGTCTCTAGTAATGGGCAAAGATGAAAATTGAAATTGCACGCTATGTGGCTAGATGTGACACTTGTAAACGTGTCAAGGCCATATACATGAAGACTGCTGGTCCATTACAATCTTTACCTATCCCAACATGGAAATGGGAAGATATTAGTATGGACTTTATTGTGGGCCTACCCAGGACTACACAAGGGTACGATTCTATCTGGGTTATAATGGCTTACGAAAATTGCTCATTTTCTGCCAGTCAAGACAGATCACCCGGTTACTGTCTATGCCCAATTGTACATTGCTCGTATTCTTAGTTTGCATGGTATTCCAAAGACCATAGTGTCGGATCGTGGACCTCAATTCGTATCCAAATTTTGGGAAGAACTTCATAAATCCCTGGGTACTAAATTGCTCCACAGTTCGGCCTATCATCCTCAAACCAGTGGACAGACTGAGAGAGTGAACCAAATACTTGAAGATATGTTGCGGGCATGTGTTCTGGACTTCTCACAGAAATGGGATGAATGTTTGCCCTTAGCGGAATTCTCATATAATAATAGCTATCAAGAAAGTATCAAGATGGCACCCTTCGAAGCTTTATATGGACGACGATGTCGTACTCCGCTAAATTGGTCTGAACCTGGTGAAAGGTACTTCTTCAGGCCAGACATGGTAAAAGAAACTGAAGAAAAGGTTCAGAAAATAATACATAATATGAAGAAAGCCCAAACTCGTCAAAAGAGTTATGCAGACAAACGGCGAATGCCCTTATGTTTCCTTGAGGGAGACTATGTCTACTTAAAGGTTTCACCAATGAAGGGCGTATCATGTTTCGGGGTTAAAGGAAAGCTTGCACCCAGGTATATTGGTCCTTTCCCTATACTTGAGCAATGTGGACCAGTGGCATACCGACTCCAACTACCCGAAACATTGTCTGCTGTGCATAATGTGTTCCACGTGTCACAATTGAAGAAGTATCTTTGGGTTCCCGATTGAACCGTTGAAGTAACAGATGTTGTCCTTGAGCCGGAATTGACATATTCTGAGCACCCTATTCGAGTCTTGGACCAAAAGGACAGGATTACCCGGAGAAAAACTCTCAAGTTCTACAAGATACAGTGGAACCAACATTCCGAAGATGAGGCTACGTGGGAAACTCAAGACTTCTTAGATAAGAATTTCCCAGGCTTTTTAGCCTCTTGTAAATTGTAAAGCATGTATAGCTGTTGTAATAAAGGAGTAAATTCCCAAGCCACCCCTGCCTTGTACCAGAAATAAGGAAATAAAAGTATGTCGCGTTTCCTTTTCTATTACCTACCCTAGGACTTTTAATCTCGGGACGAGATTCTTTTATGGGGGGAAGGATGTAACACCCCTAGTGTTACTGTAACTAAAACTTGAGCATCGCATCATAAGCATTGGCATTGCATATGTTTGACACACCTAGAGTGCATTCACTAGGTAAAAATTTCAAACATGTTGTATTGTTTTAGTATTTTGCAAATAGAACCCTGGATAGGGAACTTAACCCTAAATAGGGATTAAAGGGGTAAGACCTAACCCAAATTGAGAAAACCTAAAGGCTTTAGGGAAATAGTCATAAAATGTCCCCAAAAATAAAGTTGAATCAAATTTATACCCCTGGGATACCAAAAACCCTAATTAGAACCCTGAAAAACCCTAAAACCAAACCCTAGGGACTTATGTGCAAAATTAGTCCACTTTTGGACTAAAGTGCAAAAACCAGGTTAAATAAGTATCTTAAGTCATTTGGGTCACTCATATGTGAATTTACAAGCCAAACCCTGAGTTTTGGACTTACTTGCAAAAGAGCCACATTTGAACTCTTTTGACTAAGTCTGAATTTCAGTGTATTGGGCTCAACTTTGGAGCCTTGTAACTTTCAAACTCTAGAGTTTTTGCCCTAGGTCACCACATCAAGTTTGTAGCTCAATCATAGGAGAACAACTTTGTTTAAGGTTGTGAGCTCAGTTGTTAAGAAAAATCCAGAGATAATTAAGCCTAAAGTCAGGCTGTCAGGCTGACTAGGTCTGAAAATCAGACTGACAGGTGGATGCCCTGAACTTCAAGCCCAATTTCAAACCAGATGCAGTGGCTTTTTGGGGCAACATCATATGGCAATATTGTAGATGGCATATTGCTCTACAACTTTGCTGCAGAGCTTGGTATGAGTTATCATCGGAAATCGAGAGAAAACTTGGCTTCAAATTTGGCTGTTAGGTTCATTTAACTGAACTCCTCCATGGTACAGTGCTATCGGGAGGATCAGACCGCCAGCGCCAAAAAGATCTCGTCGCCGGTGGCCCGTCGCCGTTGATCGATTGCTTGCCGTGATTCGTGCGCCATGGCCATGGATAAGCACAACCCAGTAAAGATCTCGACGTCTGATCCACTCAAGCTCGGTTGCGGCTAAGCATGCTGTACTTCCCCCCAGCTCGTCGGTCGCTCGGATAACCCTCACCGCCGTCGTGTTGTCGCTGTTGCGCACCACGTGCCTTAGCGCTAGCTCTCGTCACGGTGAATCATGTGGTGCATGTCCGGTGATCACCGGAGCACCTGCCACGGTGAAAGGCCACTGTGTCATGCGCCAAAGCCCTTTTCCCCTCCGGCTGCCGTGCGTCTTCCTTCAAATTCGCGGCCACCACCCACTAGTTCTATAAATTGAAGCCTCAGCATGTTCCGCTAGGTAATTATGCGTCCAGTAAACCAACTCTCAGCTCCGATCGTTCCCCACAGCTCCCTAATTTGGGATTACCCCCAAATCGGTCGAAGAACGCCGCAAAACCAAGCTCGTCGTGGCCAGCCACTTCTAGGTTATTCATGCCCTCTGTTACCTTGTTTCAGCATTAGTAGGCTTCCCTGATGCTCATCCATCCACCCAATTGAGCTAAACCGCCACCAATCGCCGGGAACGCGATTGATTACCCGTGGTGCCCGCTGTCACCGTGGACAGAGCAGGGTAGATCGTCGTTCGTGAAATTGGTTGAGGGGAAGGGTACAGTAGGCATCTAATTTGGTCCCTGTCACTTTGGAGCTCCAGCCATGGCGTTGGCCGACCGGAATTGGCTCGCCGGGGTGCGGCGAGGGCTGTCCTCGTCGTGGACCTTGGTCTGCGATGGAATAGAAGTTTAAGGGCCTTAGTGCAAACTGTCAGTGACTCATAAGCATAGTAACCGAACCCATCTTCCATTAGCCAAAACCCCGAGGACCTCTGCGCAAATTCTCCCTCGCGGGCGCGCGCGTTTTCCTCTGGTATTGGGCTGGCTGGGCTGAAACCGGCCTAGTACTATTGGATCCTTTTCTTTTTATTTTTTAGTGGAACTTTAGAAATTTATAAAGAATTGTAGAAAAATCCTAAAATTGTGAAACCAATTTTCCTAGGCTTCTTATTTTCCCTATAATTTAATAAAAATAGTTTTATGATTTTTAGAGGAAATAAGGAATTTTAAGGCATTTTAAGTAGTTTAAAGTAGTAGTTCTGGATTTTTAGAAAATAGATAATAATCCCAAAATTGCTCAAACTTTTCACATAAGCTCTACACATCATTTAGAGACCTTGGGTAGAATTTGGGTTGATTTGGACCATGTTTGATAACTAGAACCCAAAACCCCCCCTGCCCTTTGAACTCCTTTACTGACTCCGGAAACCCTATGTTCTCGGAGTTCCGTGAAGGAAAGTTGTATTCAAGACTTAGATAATAAATCTTTATTATCTTTGCACTCTCATGAGCATTACATGGCATTCATTCTTATATATATACCTATATGGTTATATTTAGAAAACGAAGAAGAGATTGAAGTGACCGAAGAGAAGACACCACCACCTTCGGATTCTCAGGCCGGGAATTGTTTCTACTTCGATATCTGCGGGACCAAGCCTGACTCACCTACTAACGAAGGCAAGCCCCGGTGCATGCAACCCCTTTCCTTGTGTTTTTAAATAATTTTCGCACACTTTAAGTCTAGTGAAATGTGTATTAGGTTCATAGGAGTTGCTTGGAACCCTTTGATGCATTGCTTTCCTTGATATCCATACCTTTATAGATACTTCTGTGAAGTATCAAAATATGATTTACAAAAATGCTTAGCCCTGCTTAGATCTTGTAGATAGAGGTTGTCCTTAGCCTAGCTCGAGAAAGGATGGCTTCTACCTGCAAGAATATTTTCATTTGGAGCAATGGTGGGATCTTACTGCAAAGTTCCCTGTGATGCTCTTTTCATCCTAAGGAACAGAAACAATCCTAAGGATGGAAATACTTAAATTAGACTTGGGTTAGGAATAGGTGATGTTCTACCCAGGTTGATTAAGGATTGAATGCATATGTAGGCGTGCTGATCGAGGACCCTTTAACTCGTCACATGCCTCGTCATGGGTAAGCCTTGCCTCGGGCAGACTAAGGCCAGAATAAGATAACACGAAATGGGCGTGGAGCGGTGGCGAGAGTAGCGTGTACCCTCCGTGGCAAGAGGCTGGACGGTGGTGTATCTGTGCTCTCGGTTTGCGTGAACCTGATCTGGTCTTAAGAACCCCGGTGGCGGGTTGACATATGCAAGGGTTAAGTGCTACATATGTCGTGTGATTGGAGATCCTCAGCTGAGTATAATCGATTCGGATCGCCGTACCTTCGCGGTTATGAAGACTTGGTCACTTCCCTACAACCTAAGTCAGGATGTGAACATTATGAATAAAAAGGATGTTGTATTGATGAGATGATGAAATTAGACTAGATGCAAACAGTGTCTATTAATATTCAATCTGGCGTTAAAATATTGAAAGTAAGGACTCACTTTAGTAAGCTATTTCTGCAAAAGTATCTAAGTTGATTCTTGCTAAAGCCTCTCCTTGATTCCTATTTATCCAGCATACCCTTGAGAGTCTTTTCCTTAGTCGGGTAAGACTTGCTGAGTAATTCCATACTCAGGGTTTATCCCTCCGTTGTTTTTAGGTGAGGAAGCGACAAATTTTTGTTGCTTTTGCTCCAAGGTGGTGTCAAATGAAGAAAAACAAGAGTGAAGATGCGGGAGGACTTGGTCCTCCATATAGAACTTTTGTTTAAAAACTATCGGGAGGAGTTTTTGCCTCCCTTGGTATTTTAATAATATTACTCTGCACTCCTAGGATAACTCTGGTCTGTAATAAATAACTTGATCTTACTTTCAAAATAAAATGTAAGTTTATGTAATCGCTTCCGCATTTCTTTATCTCCGATGTTCTGTAATGTCTGCAAGACGGGTGAAACGTTCCTGGAAAGGTAAGAAAGAAGATACCGAACTTGTCAAGTGATTCAGGAACATCGACAGGGTTGTCTGATGTCTGTTGGACAAGGACAACTGTAGGTGGGCCTAATTACTTGGGAGGTTCCGTCACAGTGAGCACGGCTAATATACCAGTTTTACACTCTGCAGAGGTTGCGCATCTTTACCCACAAGTCATGTTACCCATATGCCAAGGGATCGCGACTTCCCATACACCTCTACCGAGGAGGCGAGGCAGGGTAACACTACGAGGCCTTTACAAAGTTCCACTAGCTTCAGAAAACCCGCTACAGTTTATAGGAAGCTCCAATGCAGGGATCCCTCGCATGATCGCTATCGCAACAAAATCATCCCAAGGACCTCCCTACACTGACCACTCCCCTACTGCCCTTGCCCCTTTCGGGTAAGGTAGTCTTCCACTAGCTTTCCTAATTAATCAGCCAAGGGCGTCCCATTAAACCCTTGTGGTAGCACTGTTTTCCCGGGTGGTCGCTCCATGTTCCAATTAACATAATGATCTTATCATGAACAGTAATAATAAACAGATAATAATAGTGTGATCATGAATAATGTATCTTCATACCAAAAACCACATAAAGCACTAGCAAGTACTACCCAAAAAGTTCAGTGGTAAACAAGGTATAAAGATAGACAAACTAGGGTAACCTATTGGGTCCCATCAAAATTAACCTATGCAGATCATTATGATTAATTAGAACATGAGTGGGTAAAAAGAAGTGATCAAGGGCACAACTTGCCTGGCACTTGAGATTCCAGGTACCAACTTGCTCTTCAGATGACACGTGTCCTCACGCTAGTCGTAGCATTACAAACAAACAGTGTATAGGCAAAATTAACATTACACCAAACATAAGAATAAACTGTATAATTATGATCTACGCGTTGCTACAAGATCGTAGAAATAAGAACCCATAAATTCGGAGCTACGGATATTGAGTTATGAATTTCTAAAATCATTTAACACCTAGAATAGATTAATTCAATTGAGCAATTTTAATTCAAGTTTCATGGTTTAAACAAAGGTACTAGGTGATAAACAATATTAATACAAAATTATTGCAACTAGAATGACTTAATTTAAAGCTAAAATGAATTTAATATGAATTATATAAGTTTCTGGATTTATTTTTGTATTAAAAATCCATTTCTATAATTATTTCACTATTTCCTGGATTGCGTGCATGAATAAACAAAAGGCCAGGGGCTAAGTTGAAAGATTCCCCAGCCCCAGCCCCCAGGCTATACCCGAGTAGTACTGCGGGTTGATTCTTAAGATCTCCAGGGTCTCTTAAGCAAAAAAGCCAACGGCGAAGAGGTAAGGAGCAACCAGAGCCGTTGGATTAAAAGGATACGGTCCAGATTAGACTTTTACAACTCTGAACCGGTACGCAGCCTGGACTGTTCGATTCCGATTGGGCGGTCACGATTTTAAAACAGCGCCGATGCTTCACCCGCGCAGGATCAGAATCGAACGGTCGGAGCTTAAGGGTTTCCAGATCTAATCTTGACCACCCATCCATGGATGGACGGCGCAGGGGCTTTCTTCCTCCCACGGCGGAGAAGAGCGGCGGCACGCCCCCAACTCTACAAAGCCGTTGCCGGAGCACGCTGGGTCAGCGCCCCGGTGCACCTTGCACCAATCCAGACCGTGATTCGCAACAGGTAGGGTAATTCGAATATGACAGAAATACTCACCATCGATACAGGGCTACGGAGCGATCTAGCCATGGTGGTCAGTGCGGTTGAGCGCGGAGTCGAACATCCGTCGAGAAATTGTGGCCCCACCCACCACCAACGTGCAATTAGCTGGGTTGTCCAGGTGCGGTGCACACCCGCGACATCCCTAGGCTGACCAATCGGTGTCTGTTGATGGCGTACGAGTGTGTTCATGGTGGCGGCTGGAATCTTCTCTCTGTGTGCACTCGACGGAACCGACGCGGCACAAGGTGGATAGCAGGAAGGGCACGCAGCTCTGTACTGATATCCGACGATGGAGTCCGATCCCGAGGGTTCCGGCTGGTTCGCAACCACCAAATCATCAGCAGGTCGGCGTGATCCACAGCGCCGTGGTCGGAGTTCGTTACGCGGCGAGGAAAAGCAATTCGAGAAAGACACGGCTGAGCGACTGAACCGCGGGACCCCATGCATCAGTTGGCGTAAACAAGCTGACAGCCCGGCCCCGCGGACAGTGACCAAGCGCGCAGTAGGGGGAAGTTGGATAGGTGGGCTGCGCGGTGGGGAAACCAGGATCGGGCCAAAATGTGAGGGTTGCGGCCCATATAAGCTTTTTCCCATTTTCTTTTTTTTTCCTGTTCTATTTTATTTTAGTTGTTTTTTTAGATATTCAAATTCAAAATTGAGTTCAACTTTCAAACTAGATTTATGTCCAAACACATGCAATAAAATATACTTCGTTATTTATTTACCCTTTTTTTATTATACCCTTTTTTTGAGTGTGTGATGAGAAAAAAAAATACTTCAAATGATTATTTGTTCATTACTTGTTTTTGAGAGAGGGTAATATATTTTCTAATAAAAGTGAATTGGGTATTTGGAATAGTATTTCTAACTGTATAGATTATGGGAGGAATATTCCAAGTTAACAAATAGATTAGGTTTTCTTTTCTGGGTTTCAATTTAAATTCTTGTTTTAAAAGTTTTTTTAGGATTTATTCCTCTGACAATTTTTTTTGTATTCCCAACAAATATTAGGAGAAGATAACAAAAAAACAAGGGACACATATTAGGCGACATTTTAAATTCTTTTCTTATTTTTTTATTATTTTGAGATTCATCAATGTCTCCCAAAATAGAATTTTGGGTGTTACACCTTCTTATAGCAACTTACCTTTTAAAGAAGTCGGGCAAAAGATTGCATATTACTAGGTTATATGTAGGAAGTTTGGGATCAATGAGTGGTTGATTCCTCGATCATAGGATCTTGCATGAATCATGTTTAAACCATACTAAGTATTCTTCCCCTCTTATAGAGACATGGCACGCATGAAGACCACCCTTCGAAAAGCGTCTGGACCTTAGGGTATGCCCCGTCTCCAGTTGGCTCCTCGTCACGAGGGGAGCAACAACGGGAGAAATGATCCCATAGGAGACTTGGAGGCTAGAGTCGAGCGCCTCACTGTGGAATTGTGCCATGGAGGCAGGGAATGTATGTGTGCTAGTCGCCACATCGCTGAGCTATCAGGAGAGGTAAAGCGCTTGCAACATGAGATTGTAGAACGTGATCGGGCTATTCACTGGGCTGTGAATTCACGATCCATAGAGAATGCATAGTGAAGAATACTAAGTTAATTAGTAATGTTAGGGTTTACAGTATGTAAATAAGCCTTTATAGTAGCTTGTATTTAATGATCTAGATTAAGATTTGACTAAGGAAAAAGGGTGGATTAAGACTTAGATTACTTTCTTAAAAATTAAGACTTATGATTACTAAGGAAAAAGGTCTTACTGATTTCATTTAAGTAATTTTAGTTAACCCTTAATTTTCTTCTCTTTATCCATTAAGCTTTTAAGGGTGATTTAAACTACAACACTACCTCAGAAAATTCCAAAAATTATGTGAAAATTATAGTAGCTTCCTACTCGTTAAAATAAATTGTCCTAGGAATTTGGGGTAAAAAATAATTAAGGTTTGTTCTAGACAAAAGTAATAGAAACTAGAGCAGAGGGGGCACATTACACTACACCTCCAATCTAGAAATGGCTACTGTCTTAATGGTTATTTTCCTGGTATTTAGGTACAATAACATATTGTTGTGCCAAAATTCACATATTGATACTTGATGGTTATTTAGTTATGATTTTCTAAAGTTTTATGGCTAGAAGGTGCTTTTGACTAACTTGCTCTTTGAAAAATGTCAAATAACAGATTTGGAAATTTTCTTAAGTCTTTTTTTGCACAAGAGCAATCATTCCCAAAGTTGGGTTTGATTCTCCTCTGGTTCTTTTTCTATGATTTTCTAAAGTTATCCTTGTTTTGCCAAAATAAAAGGTTTCTATCTCTTTTCTGTCTACACTAGTGTGGGTTGTATTTTTCCAAGTTTCTACATCATTTACATGGTCTAGGAAAAACAATAAGCTCCCTGGTTTTATCTATTTACCATTTTTCTTTTTTTATTTAGTTAAGGCCCTAATTGGTTTTAAGTGGATAACTCTCTCTTAATGACTTAGACTAGAGTGCCATAAATTTTCACTGGGTGACAAAACATATGTTACATTCAATCAAAATTTCTAGGCCAAGTTAAACAATTTAACTATTTTTCCCTTTAATAATTGGAAATGAGCAGATTATTAATTTAAATCAAAATTCCTTAGAAAAGTATAGATGTTACCTAGTTTTATATTTTTAGGTAGATTAAGTTATCCCATGTATAGAAAAATTGGTTTTACTAATTTTGGGCTTATATTTCTCCAGTTATGTCCATGGCTAGATCTATTCTTCTCTATTACAAGCGAGTCATCGGAGCACTATTCACTAGAGTCACAGGTTCTTCACTTACCCCCCTGGACTTTCTAGGCTTTTAATCTACGCTCGCTCTCTCCTTCCAACAGTGGCCGATGACGAGTTCAGGGTGGCGTGACTATTCGGCGATGGTAGAGTTCTGGTGAACTGGTCAACGGGGTTGAGGAGGTCACGACGAATACGTCAAGGTGCTGCTCATCGTCGGTGATGGTCGGGATCATTCTGGCCATGCACGTAGACGCGCGGGGCTCATCAACGGTGAGGGGCCTGGCTAACAAATTGGAGTAGAGATTAAATTGAAAGGTCATGGAATTTCATCGAAGCACGGTAGAGCTGCTGGTGCAAGGAGTTGGACGGTGGTACGCCAGTTTGCTTGGGCCGCGTTCACCAACGGAGCCAAGAACTCTGGTGGGCAGGCTTACCTTGCTCCTGCGTGGTAAGGATATGGCTCAAGCTTTGGGGAGCTTCACGGGGTATCAGAGAAGCTCACAGTGGGCTTAAGCTAGGCTAGAGGCTACTGGAAATGGCTGGCCATGGTAGCTGGCTCCCGAAGACGATGACATCACGCGTGAAGCTCACCGAAATGGAGTGCTGGCACGGGGGAGTTGGGCAACCGATGGAGGGCAGAACGGAGGGCTCGACTAGGGCTTGGGTGGCCTTTATATGTGTGGGCACAGGCGGGGCACGGTGGTGGCCGACCGTGGAGCAGGGCGTGCGCAGGCGTGGGTTTGGTGCGCTCCCGTCTGCCAGCCGAGGTCGAGCACGTGGCGACACTCGGTGTAGACATTTTCAAATGTTCATTGGCTCCATATCTTAGCGAATTTGGGCAAACATCCCATGTAGGATCTCTTCTCCATTCTTTGTTCTATCACTTTTGTGCAGGGCCCGAAGTGTTAGAGTAACACCCTAATTCTATGAATTGAAGGCAACCCAATTTGATTGATTAGTTTTCAATGAAAAGAAAAATATTCATGTTTACAAATAAGTGTTTGGCACATTCATGCCGAATCATTTTTGATTTGGTTTGCAAATCTATTTTTTGGGTTTAAATTGTGTGAGATGAAAACTTGATTTTATTTAATATTAATGAATTGGTAACACACACATATATATATAGGTTTAGAAAACTTTATTTTATTTAACATTAATGAGATGAAAACTTGATTTTTTGGGTTTGATCTATCTTCTTTGTTGTCTATTACAGATGAGCATGTGGAGAGCCTTAGAATGAGGAGCTAGCGCTCATGGCCAGTCGTTTCACGCGGTTCCACAACAATAGCCTGAATTGATGGTGTGGCGGATCAAGGATTGATGCTACAACTGTGGTGACCCTAACCTCTTCATTGCCAGCTGTCCCAAGAACAGCAAGCAGGAGGCTGGCCCATGCGACCACTACTCTTATCAGTGCAACGGCAAACACGAGTACACCTCTGGCAAGCACAATTCTAAGGGGAGGATCGAAAAGGAGGCGCTCAAGAATAAGTACCTCCAGAACACAAAGATCATGGAGCGCGCCTTCCTCACCTCCCTGAGCAACCTCGACCATGAAACTAACTAGTCGGCATCTTATTCGAGCGACAAGGAGCTCGAGAAGCACATTGAGGACAAGCTCAACGGGCTTTGCTTCATCGCTGACACTACAGGAGGTCTTTGCACCATGGTCCATGGTAATGATGCAGTGGGTGGTGATGGTAAGGACATCAGTGACAACTCCGCTTCTGAGGTATCATATTCTGTCGACGATCTCACCTGTGAGGTGGAGGAGCCGATGACTGCTTTTGCTAGGCAAGATAAGTTGCTTACGCTTACTTCTCTTGAGTGGAAAGATTTCAAGAGGAAGTACAGAGCACGCTTAGGGAGCTTTAATCTGCTAGAACTTCTATTGTGGTGTCCAAAGAGACTGAGGGTGATGGGTGTGTCCTTCACATGTCGAGCATCGCCACATTGCAGACCAAGTACACCACCCTGCTAGATGAGCGCGATGAGCTTCAATCTAGGTCTATGTCACACCCGGTTTTAGAAGGCAAACCGAATGCGAACCATGTACGTGCCAGGATCAGTTATTCACGTACACAACAGTTACATAACATGGACATCATCACACAGTGCTCAAAATAGCATTAATAAGGGAAATAGTTGATTACATCATACGTCTGAGACGTCCATATAGTCCTTACAATAAATCAAAGTGCGGAAAAGAAACGTAGATAACCGCGGCCTTCACAGGCAGCCGACTGGGGGTTGCCGCTAACCCACACCTAGAACTCGTCGTAATCTTGGAACTCCTGGAAGTCTCCTTCCACGGCTTCATCTTCTCCTGAGCAGTGGTTGCAATGCTGACAACCTGGGGATGGGGGGGTTTGGTGTGTAGAGCAAGGGTGAGTACACATCAACATACTCAGCAAGTATCCTGTTTGGCTGTAGTGGACTAGCTGTATGTGGGGATAAGTCAAGCAGTTGCTTTTAGTTGGTCAGATTATTACTTACTAGTAGAAAGCCAAGTTTTAGCATTAGCCCAAGTTATTAACCCGATGTACCCTTTCCAAACGGAAAGAATACCACTTACCAGCACCATAGTCATAACCAGAATCATCGATCTCATAACCACCTGTACCAAAGTATCTCTGATCAAGTACCACTAATCACTGGAGCTCCCTTGGCCGCTCATAACCGCGAGCACGGTTGATATATCAGTTTTTCAAACACTCTGCAGAGGTTGTGCACTTTACCCACAAGCCGCGACTCCCATTCTGCCCGGAGATCATGACTCTCCATTGATCACTACCAAGGTGACCCAGCAGGGCATCACTACGTAGCCTTTACAAAGATTCCCCGGGGCTGTAGCCACCCGTTAGGTTTCCTAAATGCACCGCACTCCTCCCCAAGGGGCGAACCCAAACTTGGCAGAGCGAGCCGCATACACCGAGCCCCATTGACGGCACGACGGCTAAGTGAACTACACCCCGGATCCTCTAATTATTCAGCTAAGGGCACCCCATTCCACCCTCATGGTTGCACTGTTTTCCCGGGCGGTCATCCATAGAACAGGTCCTTACGGAGAGGCACTCGAGAAACCGCTCGAGCCCCCTTGATGACCACAAGTATCACATCATAATAAGAGAGGGGAAAACAGCGTATCATAGATAATCTCATCATGTTCATTGATTAGAGTTTGAGCAATAGCATAAAGCTAAACAGTAATAATCCAACCCAAATAGGTGAACAAGGACATGGATCACAAAAGCTAGTCAATCCTTAGGCATAAATGTGTAAAGCGGGAGGTGAATTAAATAATGAATAGGACATAGATAGGTCAAGGGACACTTGCCTCCACCAAACGACTGCTGCTCAGGGGCTTCTCCTGCGAGTTCCTCGGGCTCTTCAACCGGATCGTTCTCTAAGCGGGTGCAAACATACATACATCCATCCATCGAAATTAGGAAACCAACAGTACACCATACAAGAGAACAAGTAAAGCAAATATGCATAGAATACCACATACGATAATGAATTTACCTTGGTTAGAAAGAAACGAGGGAAAGTTTCGCAGGGGTTGAGGCTTATGCTCGAGGGACACTACTGGTAGACGAAAGACTAGACGTCACGTGCTCTAGTTTTAATTAGTTATAACAAAAGAATTAGCTACATGCACTAATGTAATCGCAACCACTTTTAGTAGATTAACATTGAACGAGATAGATGATTAGTTATACGAATTAACTAACGTAACCAATTTCCAAATTGAGACTCCTATCTTATTAATATAAACGACGTGATTAGCGCATATAGGAGACGGGGGGGGGGGGGTAGACGAGGGGTTAGGGGGGTAGACGAGGCACGACGAGTCGTGCCAAGGCACGCGCACTACGCGGGCACGCACGCGAGGCCGCACGCACACGCCGCGGACTAACCGTACGCACGTCGGAGCCGTGCGCTAGCCGAGCTCAAAGCCGCGCGCCATAGGCACGCTGGGCCAAGCTCAAGACCACGCAGGGGCCGACACGACGCGAGCGAGGCACGGCGGGGGCGAGCGGGCAAGCACGCCGGGGAAAGCGAGCGCGGGCGAGCGAGGATACGGCCGGGCGAGGCCGAACGCGGCGATGGGCGGCCGAGCCGGGGCACGGGGGCGGTTGAACCGGGGGGGGAGGCCGAGCTCGCCGGGAGGCGGCCGAGCTCGCCGGGAGGGGCGGTTGGGCCGGGCCGGGGCGCGAGCGGCCGAGCCGAGGCCGGGGCAGCCGGGGCCGGGCGCGAGCGGTCGAGGCCGGGCGCGGGGTAGGGGCGGGACGCCGGGGGCGCGGGCGGCCGAGCTCGCCGGGCGCGGGTGGCCGAGCTCGCCGGGCGCGGGGAAGGGCGGGGCGCGGCCGGGCGGGACGCCGGGGGCGCGGGCCGGGCGGGGTCGCCGGAGCGGAGCCGGGCGGGGTCGCCCGGGGCGCGGGACGAGGCGGGGTCGCCGGAGCGGGGCCGAGGCGGCCGAGCTCGCCGGAGGGGGCGGGGGCGCGGGGCCGGGCGCGGGATAGGGGAGGGCGCGGGACGGGGCGGTGTGCCGGGCGCCATGGCAGCGAGCGCCATGGCCGCGAGCGGCCGGGCCGAGCCGAGCGGCGGGGGCGCGACCGGCCGAGCCGGGGGCCAAGGCGGGCGGCGCGGGGGAGGGCGCCGGGGAGAGGAGAGGGAGGAGGGAGAGGGAGGAGGAGGGAGGGGCCTCACCGGAGGGGAGAACGGCGGCGGCGGCGGGGAGCGGCGGCGGCGCGGGGCGGCGGCGGCGCGGGGCGCGGGGGAGGGCGCCGGTTAGGGTTTGGGGAGAGAGAGGGAGAGGGAATGACAGGCGGGGCCCGCGGGAGGATTTTTGGAAAAAAGAAAAGAGGTGGGGGGCGGCTGGGCCGGCTGGGCCCAAAGGGGGGAAGGGGGGGCACGCGGGTGGGCCGGCCGGGAGGCCCACGCGGGAGGGGAGGGGGAGGCGGCTTGGGCCGGCCAGGAGGCCCACGCGGGAGGGGAGGGGGAGGCGGCTTGGGCCGGCCAGGAGGCCCACGCGGGGGGGGGGGGAAGAGGGGGGCGGCTTGGGCCGAAATGGGAAAGGGAGAGAGTGAGAGAAAAAGAAAAGGATTTTCTTTTTCTAAAATCTAATTTTCTTTGGATGAATGCTTTCACATTTTAATCAATCAAAAAAATATGCATGGTTTGGCATGGTGCATCACAGAAAATAAAGTGTTTTAAGGTTTTGCTTTACACGAGGTCTAAAGCCAAAACCCGCTGCGACTTTGGAAAAGATCAAGGCTTAGCGAGAAGAAAAGGGAAAAGGAAAGAGTAACGCCTGAATTTGGTGAGAGAAAAGAAGAAAAAAAATCTACCCCCAAATTCAGGGCGTTACAAACCTATCCCCCTTAAAAGAATCTCGCCCTCGAGATTCAGGGTTGGCTAGCAAAGAGCTCAGGGTATTTGGCCATCAGATCATCTTCACGCTCCCAGGTTGCTTCTTCCTCAGAGTGATGATCCCATCTGACTTTGCACATTCTGATGGTCTTCCTTCGGGTGACTCGGTCTGCAACCTCAAGGATCTGCACTGGCTTCTCAACGTAGGTCAAGTCTTCCTGGACTTCAAGACCTTCCACTGGCAACTGCTCTTCTGGCACACGCAAGCACTTCTTCAACTGAGACACATGAAAGACATCATGCACAGCTGACAAATTCTCGGGCAAACTGAGCTGATAAGCCACTTCTCCACGTCTTGCAAGAACCTGATACGGACCAATGTAGCGGGGTGCTAGCTTGCCTTTGACTCCGAACCTCTTGACTCCTCTGATCGGTGACACTTTCAGATAGACAAAGTCTCCGACTTCGAAACTCAGCTCTCTTCTTCTTGTGTCTGCATAGCTTCGCTGCCTCGATTGCGCTATCTTCAGATTCTCTCGGACCATCTTGATGTTCTCTTCGGCTTCAAGCAAAATGTCTGGCCCAAACACTTGCTTCTCTCCAGGCTGATCCCATTGCAACGGAGTTCTACAACTCCTTCCATAAAGCGCCTGAAATGGTGACATCTTCAAACTGGCCTGGTAACTGTTGTTATAGGAAAACTCTGCATAAGGCAATCTCTTATCCCATCCGGACTGATCTTGCAACGCACAGGCTCTCAACATGTCTTCAAGAATTTGGTTGGTCCTTTCGGTCTGGCCATCTGTCTGCGGGTGATAAGCTGAACTGAAATTCAGATGCGTGCCCAAAGCTTCATGCAACTGCTGCCAGAAATGAGAGGTGAACTGCGTTCCTCTGTCTGACACTATCTTCTTTGGCACACCATGAAGACAAAGGATCCGAGACATATACAATTCTGCCAATACTGCACTGCTATAGTTGGTCTTGACAGGTATGAAGCGGGCTGACTTGGTCAAGCGGTCCACTACTACCCAAATGGAATCGTAGCCGGCTCGAGTGCGAGGCAATCCGACTATGAAATCCATACCAATTTCATCCCATTTCCACTGAGGGATCTGCAACGGTTGCAACAATCCAGCAGGTCTCTGGTGCTCTGCCTTAATTCTTCGGCAACTATCGCACATAGCCACATGCTCTGCGATTTCCCTCTTCATTCCGTACCACCAGAATTTCTTCTTCAGATCCTGATACATCTTCTCACTGCCAGGGTGAATCGAATAGGCTGTCTCATGAGCTTCCTTGAGAATCAACTCCCGAATGGACTGGACATTGGGAACACACAAGCGGTCTTTGAACCATATCACACCTTCTGCATCTTCTCGAAAATCTTTGCCTCTGCCATCTAGAATCAGTCGTCGAATCTCACTGATTTTCTCATCATTCTTCTGCGCTTCTTTGATTTCGCGCTCCAAGGTAGGTTCCAACTCAACTGTGACTCCTCGCAAATTGTTCAAAAATCCGAGACTCAACCTGTCGAACTCCTTGGCCAACTCATAAGGCATCGGACGAGCGACCATCAGATTGACTTGACTCTTTCTGCTCAAAGCATCTGCCACTACGTTTGCTTTGCCTGGATGGTAATGGATCTCCAACTCATAGTCTTTGATCAACTCTAACCATCTTCGTTGCCTCATGTTCAACTCTGACTGAGTGAATATGTACTTCAGACTCTTGTGGTCTGTGTAAACATCGCATTTCTGTCCATACAGATAGTGCCTCCATGTCTTCAGTGCGTGAACCACTGCTGCCAACTCTAGATCATGGATTGGGTAATTCTTCTCATGAACCTTCAGCTGTCGGGACGAGTAAGCCACAACTCTTCCCTCTTGCATCAACACACATCCCAAACCTGTGTAACAAGCATCGCAATACACCGAGAAGGGCTTGTGCACATCAGGCAAGACTAGGACAGGCGCTGTAGTCAACTTCTCTTTCAGCGCTTCAAAGGCCTCTTGGCATTTCTGGGTCCACTTGAACTCAACTTTGTTGCCTAGCAACGCTGTCATTGGTTTCGCAATCTTCGAAAATCCTTCAATGAATCGCCGATAATATCCGGCCATTCCAATGAAACTCTTGATTCCTCGAGCATCTGTTGGCGCTTTACAGTTCAAAATGTCTGCCACTTTCTTCGGATCCACAGCCAATCCTTCTTTGTTGATTATGTGACCCAAGAACAGGACTTCACTGATCCAGAACTCACACTTGCTCAACTTTGCATACAGTTGGTGCTCTCGCAATCTCTGCAATACCATCCTCAAATGATCTGCGTGCTCTTCTTCGCTTTGAGAATAAACCAGAATATCATCAATGAATACCACCACAAACTTATCAAGGTAATCCATGAATACACTATTCATCAAGTTCATGAAGAATGCTGGCGCATTGGTCAAACCAAAAGACATCACTGTGAACTCGTACAAACCATACTTGGAAATGAATGTCGTCTTTGGAATGTCCGAAGGTCGGATCCTGAGCTGATGATAACCTGACCTTAGATCAATCTTGGAGAACACACTGGCTCCTCTCAACTGGTCGAACAGATCTTCAATTCTGGGCAAGGGATACTTGTTCTTGATCGTGACCTCATGCAAAGCTCGATAATCGATACACATCCTCTTGGTGCCATCTTTCTTTTCCACGAACAAGACAGGAGCGGCCCAAGGCGAGGTGCTTGGCCGGATGTAACCTTTCTCTGACAGCTCATCAATCTGCTCCTTAAGCTCAACCAACTCTGGTCCAGATATTCTGTAAGCTCTCTTGAAGATAGGGGCGGTTCCGGGAAGAAGCTCTATGGCAAATTCAACTTTCCGCTCTGGTGGCATGCCCGGTAAGTCCTTCGGAAACACATTTGAGAACTCAGACACAACCTTGATACTCTCAATTGGGTCTGCTCCACTGTTATCAACAGCTATCCGATAACAACTTCCTTTCTTTGGCTCAGGCGGGACTAACTCAGTTACCACTTCCTCTCCTAGTGGGGACACCAACTTGATTGTCCTTTTATCACAACTGATAACTGCCTGATACTTATCTAGCCAATTCATCCCTAGGATGACATCTATTCCCTGAGTACCCATTACTATAAGGTTGGCGGGAAATGCTATCCCCCTTATTTTCACACTTATATTCAAACAAATGCTATCGGCTCGAATTCTACCACCGGCTGAATCGATTTGAATGGGGTTGACATGGTAGTAATTGGAAGGTTATGTGCTTCTACCCATGATGCAGTAATGAAAGAATGCGTTGCTCCAGTATCAAATAACACTTCTGCAATATGGGAGTCGACTGGGAACATACCTACTATCATGCCGGGGGTCTCCTGAACTGCTTCAGCCTCCAAGTGGTTCAGCCTTCCATGATTATAGCGCGGCTGAGAGCGGTTGCCTGATCCAGGCTGAGACACATTCTGCTTTGCTGGGGCACTGGGGCCTGACTGTTGCTGGGCTGCCTTCTTCGGACATTGCATCACCCAGTGGCCTTGCTCTCCACAGTGGAAACATGCTCTGTTTCCAACCTGAGCTGGTGCTGCCTGACTGTTCTGCTGGTTTGCTGGGGCAGGAAGACGAGGTGCCTGCTGATTCTGCCTTTGAAACTGACCTCCTGACTGATTGCTCTGACGGTTCTGATACTGGTGTTGAGGATACTGCCTTTGGAACTGCTGATGCTGCTGAGGTGGACGCTGGTTCTGCCTGAACTGCTGAGGTTGATTGCCTGAGAAACAAGGACGACTGCTGCTTCCAGGCTGGGGTCCACTGATCTTGCGCTTACGATCCTCCATCTCCTTACGCTTTCTCTCTGTCATGATTGCTCTGTCAATCAGGTGCTGGAATGTCGGGAAGGTGTGATTCATCAGCTGATACTGGAGAGGGTCAACCAAGCCTCTCAGGAAACGGTACTGTCGCTTGGCGTCGGTGTTGACATCTTCAGGAGCATAGCGAGACAATTGCAGAAACTTGTCCCGGTACTCACTGACAGACAATGACCCTTGCTTGAGGGCCAGGAACTCCTCCTTCTTCACAGTCATCAAACCTGCAGGAACATGGTACTGACGAAAGCTACCTCTGAACTCTTCCCAGGTGATGGCGTCAGGGTGGGAATGGGTGGCGAGGTAAGACTCCCACCATGATTGGGCTGCTCCTCTCAACAGACGGGGACCATACAGGACTTTCTCCCTGTCATCGCACTGAGCGGTATGCAACTCCCGCTCCACAGTGCGCAGCCAGTCTTCAGCATCCATAGGGTCAGAAGAATGAGCGAACGTTGGTGGATGACCTCTCATGAATTCAGCACGCTTGTCTCTGGGCATCTGAGGCATCTGAGGCTGAGGTGGGGCCTGCTGCTGTTGCTGCTGCTGCTGCTGAATGGCGGCCAAAGTCTGACCGATGGCTTGAACTGCCTGAGTCTGCATCAGAAACATCTGCTCGATGGACATCGGGGGCGGGGGCGGCAGGTGCTGCTGCTGGGGCACCTCATCCTGTTGAGCGGCTCGCTCCTGCTGAGCACGCCTTCCTCCTCTGCGCCTGTTCTCTGACATCTGCAGAATGCAACCACACATCAGAACTGATCTGGCAAATCTTGCAGCATAAGAAAAGAGTATAGAATTCTTCAACAGCACTGCACAGATGAGCATCTTCACTGATCTCCGACACAGACCACACAGCTTCTCAGATAAAGAGGAAAGTGGAATAAAAGGGGTTTCCCAACTATATAACTAACTCCATTAACATAATAGATAAACCAAAATGCAGGGGATACCCACACTCTGGTGACAGTCATTACAAAGATCCAAACCAAACATAGTTCATCATGACAAACATAAATGCACAGGATATAGCAAACTACCCTGTCTAACTAAGACTAACTAAGACCGAAACCAACGCTAAGACTGAAGCTTCTACGTATATATTTCGTATTAATTACAAGATCCAACTCTAACGAGCTATGGTTCTAGAGTTATCTTGGTCTTGCAGTCGGGATTGCCATAAGACTGGTGTCCACGCTGAGGTGAGCGGTACGGGTGCTGAGTCCCGACGGGAGCGGGGGAACCACCATCCAAGTGACGACGTTCCGCGCGCTCAGCCCGCAGCAGGGCGATCTCAGCACGAGCCCTACTCAGCTCGTCTAATGCATGGTCCAGCTCCGTGTTTAGCACGGCGGCTAGGTTGACTGTGCTGCTCAACCTAGGATTGCCCTCACCGACAGGTGAGACAATCACGCCTCCTGTGCTGCCAGATGGATGGCGGGGGTAATACTTCAGGTCAAGATCGTTAGCTGCCCCACCGAAAACCGAGCAGTAGTGCGAAAGCGCACGCCGTGCAGCATCTTGCATGGCTGCCTCAGCTGAGTCCCGCTCAGAGATAGAATAGTGCTCTGAGCAGGCCTCTGCACCCTGGAGACTGTTCTCCGGGCAGCGCACCAAGCAGGTTGCCTCCCAGCGGTCCGGGTAGACCCCGCGACTGTGCTGGTAGACCACACAGCGATACTCGACGGACCAAGTATGCCGGTTAAATGCCCGACGTAGCAGGGTGTCGAGCGCATCGTGGAAGTGACACCCGCGAGCAGCGTCGCGAGTGATGGGTCGAGCAACCCATCCTTCCGGCTCAGGGTTAGCAGAGAAGTCGGTGTCGTGGCTCGAGCTGTCGTCGCCATCTCCGTCATCTGGGTCTCCTCCAGCAGCTACTCCAGAAGCTGGGGCGCCCAGTGGTGATGCAGGGGGCGCCTCCAAGGGAAGCACAGGGGAGCAACTCCTCACAGACTCTATCTCCTGTTGGAGCGAGAAGGAAGAGCCCTGCTGCTCCTGTCGTCGACGTTCCTGCTCCTCACGCAGGCGGTGGTGCAGTCTCTCCAAGTGGCTGGACTGTCCGGCCACGGGACGGCGAAGCGGACGCTCAGCAAGGCGGGAGGGTAAGAAGGGGATGACTGACTTTCGTGCAGTGTGTCTAAGTCGAGCCATCTACAAAAGACATCGCAAGCAAAAGGGTGAGAACAGAATTAATATGACCAGCAAATAATGAATCATAAGTAAATGAAGGATTAGAATAAAACATGATTTTCAGCAAGGTATATTATATAGTAGAACATAGGTTTGGTCGGTATGACCAACTTTTGAAGGGATATCAAAGTCAAGGCAGAGACAGAGGTCTATAGTCCTTAGAACGACCATTCTATTCTAGGTTAGCGGTCCTACAGTCAGCACGGCTTCGATACCACTTATGTCACACCCGGTTTTAGAAGGCAAACCGAATGCGAACCATGTACGTGCCAGGATCAGTTATTCACGTACACAGCAGTTACATAACATGGACATCATCACACAGTGCTCAAAATAGCATTAATAAGGGAAATAGTCGATTACATCATACGTCTGAGACGTCCATATAGTCCTTACAATAAATCAAAGTGCGGAAAAGAAACGTAGATAACCGCGGCCTTCACAGGCAGCCGACTGGGGGTTGCCGCTAACCCACACCTAGAACTCGTCGTAATCTTGGAACTCCTGGAAGTCTCCTTCCACGGCTTCATCTTCTCCTGAGCAGTGGTTGCAATGCTGACAACCTGGGGATGGGGGGGGTTTGGTGTGTAGAGCAAGGGTGAGTACACATCAACATACTCAGCAAGTATCCTGTTTGGCTGTAGTGGACTAGCTGTATGTGGGGATAAGTCAAGCAGTTGCTTTTAGTTGGTCAGATTATTACTTACTAGTAGAAAGCCAAGTTTTAGCATTAGCCCAAGTTATTAACCCGATGTACCCTTTCCAAACGGAAAGAATACCACTTACCAGCACCATAGTCATAACCAGAATCATCGATCTCATAACCACCTGTACCAAAGTATCTCTGATCAAGTACCACTAATCACTGGAGCTCCCTTGGCCGCTCATAACCGCGAGCACGGCTGATATATCAGTTTTTCAAACACTCTGCAGAGGTTGTGCACTTTACCCACAAGCCGTGACTCCCATTCTGCCCGGAGATCATGACTCTCCATTGATCACTACCAAGGTGACCCAGCAGGGCATCACTACGTAGCCTTTACAAAGATTCCCCGGGGCTGTAGCCACCCGTTAGGTTTCCTAAATGCACCGCACTCCTCCCCAAGGGGCGAACCCAAACTTGGCAGAGCGAGCCGCATACACCGAGCCCCATTGACGGCACGACGGCTAAGTGAACTACACCCCGGATCCTCTAATTATTCAGCTAAGGGCACCCCATTCCACCCTCATGGTTGCACTGTTTTCCCGGGCGGTCATCCATAGAACAGGTCCTTACGGAGAGGCACTCGAGAAACCGCTCGAGCCCCCTTGATGACCACAAGTATCACATCATAATAAGAGAGGGGAAAACAGCGTATCATAGATAATCTCATCATGTTCATTGATTAGAGTTTGAGCAATAGCATAAAGCTAAACAGTAATAATCCAACCCAAATAGGTGAACAAGGACATGGATCACAAAAGCTAGTCAATCCTTAGGCATAAATGTGTAAAGTGGGAGGTGAATTAAATAATGAATAGGACATAGATAGGTCAAGGGACACTTGCCTCCACCAAACGACTGCTGCTCAGGGGCTTCTCCTACGAGTTCCTCGGGCTCTTCAACCGGATCGTTCTCTAAGCGGGTGCAAACATACATACATCCATCCATCGAAATTAGGAAACCAACAGTACACCATACAAGAGAACAAGTAAAGCAAATATGCATAGAATACCACATACGATAATGAATTTACCTTGGTTAGAAAGAAACGAGGGAAAGTTTCGCAGGGGTTGAGGCTTATGCTCGAGGGACACTACTGGTAGACGAAAGACTAGACGTCACGTGCTCTAGTTTTAATTAGTTATAACAAAAGAATTAGCTACATGCACTAATGTAATCGCAACCACTTTTAGTAGATTAACATTGAACGAGATAGATGATTAGTTATACGAATTAACTAACGTAACCAATTTCCAAATTGAGACTCCTATCTTATTAATATAAACGACGTGATTAGCGCATATAGGAGACCGGGGGGTAGACGAGGGGTTAGGGGGGTAGACGAGGCACGACGAGTCGTGCCAAGGCACGCGCACTACGCGGGCACGCACGCGAGGCCGCACGCACACGCCGCGGACTAACCGTACGCACGTCGGAGCCGTGCGCTAGCCGAGCTCAAAGCCGCGCGCCATAGGCACGCTGGGCCAAGCTCAAGACCACGCAGGGGCCGACACGACGCGAGCGAGGCACGGCGGGGGCGAGCGGGCAAGCACGCCTGGGAAAGCGAGCGCGGGCGAGCGAGGATACGGCCGGGCGAGGCCGAACGCGGGGATGGGCGGCCGAGCCGGGGCACGGGGGCGGTTGAACCGGGGGGGGGGGGGCGGCCGAGCTCGCCGGGAGGCGGCCGAGCTCGCCGGGAGGGGCGGTTGGGCCGGGCCGGGGCGCGAGCGGCCGAGCCGAGGCCGGGGCAGCCGGGGCTGGGCGTGAGCGGTCGAGGCCGGGCGCGGGGCAGGGCGGGGTAGGGGCGGGACGCCGGGGGCGCGGGCGGCCGAGCTCGCCGGGCGCGGGGAAGGGCGGGGCGCGGCCGGGCGGGACGCCGGGGGCGCGGGCCGGGCGGGGTTGCCGGAGCGGAGCCGGGCGGGGTCGCCCGGGGCGCGGGACGAGGCGGGGTCGCCGGAGCGGGGCCGAGGCGGCCGAGCTCGCCGGAGGGGGCGGGGGCGCGGGGCCGGGCGCGGGATAGGGGAGGGCGCGGGACGGGGCGGTGTGCCGGGCGCCATGGCCGCGAGCGGCCGGGCCGAGCCGAGCGGCGGGGGCGCGACCGGCCGAGCCGGGGGCCAAGGCGGGCGGCGCGGGGGAGGGCGCCGGGGAGAGGAGAGGGAGGAGGGAGAGGGAGGAGGAGGGAGGGGCCTCACCGGAGGGGAGAACGGCGGCGGCGGCGGGGAGCGGCGGCGGCGCGGGGCGCGGGGGAGGGCGCCGGTTAGGGTTTGGGGAGAGAGAGGGAGAGGGAATGACGGGCGGGGCCCGCGGGAGGATTTTTGGAAAAAAGAAAAGAGGTGGGGGCGGCTGGGCCCAAAGGGGGGAAGGGGGGGCGCGCGGGTGGGCCGGCCGGGAGGCCCACGCGGGAGGGGAGGGGGAGGCGGCTTGGGCCGGCCAGGAGGCCCACGCGGGAGGGGAGGGGGAGGCGGCTTGGGCCGGCCAGGAGGCCCACGCGGGGGGGGGGGGGGGAAGAGGGGGCGGCTTGGGCCGAAATGGGAAAGGGAGAGAGTGAGAGAAAAAGAAAAGGATTTTCTTTTTCTAAAATCTAATTTTCTTTGGATGAATGCTTTCACATTTTAATCAATCAAAAAAATATGCATGGTTTGGCATGGTGCATCACAGAAAATAAAGTGTTTTAAGGTTTTGCTTTACACGAGGTCTAAAGCCAAAACCCGCTGCGACTTTGGAAAAGATCAAGGCTTAGCGAGAAGAAAAGGGAAAAGGAAAGAGTAACGCCTGAATTTGGTGAGAGAAAAGAAGAAAAAAAAATCTACCCCCAAATTCAGGGCGTTACAGTCTAGCTTGTTTGGTGCGTGTACTGCTTGTCCTAGCTTGCAGACTAAGCTAGTGGAAAAGAACACTAGGATAGCATCGCTTGAGAAGGCTAGCTCAGTAAGTGCATTTGTACCTATGTAGTGTGCACTTTGTTAGGGTTTGCAATCTATTCTTGAGTCTTGGAGACACAACAATACTAGGATCAAGGAGGAAACACATACCTTTGATCAATCTTGAGTTGGGTGTGTAGCAGTGAGCCCTAGTTGGGCATGATGGTCACTTGGTGAGTCAGTTCAAGAGGGGAACTGACATACTAGGGTTATGCTTTGCTGCTTAGGCTAGGAGTGATGCTCAATTTGGGAAGGTTGGTGAGTGCAGTATCCTAAGTCAAACAGAGAAACATCCAACCACCTCTAAGCTTGTCAAAATCACTCCACCCAAATCTTCCACCCCTATTGTGAGAGATGGAGTGTCTATGGAACCTATAAGAGCTCCACCACAAAAAAAGTGTGGTGTCCTAAACCTAACCATCTCAAGAACACACTTGACACCCTACCTGACATCTTTAGTGATGCCCTTCCTAGAGCCCCTCAGCTAGCCAAAAGGACCCACTCCCACAAATAGATTCCACCCATGTCACACCCGGGTTTTAGAGGTCCAAAATCCGACCGCGAAATAATCACCAGGTGTGCTGGGACCAAGTCTCACACATATGATGAATAGTGGTACAGAAACGAATGTCACATCTTTACTATATAATAGGAGTTCTATACAAAATAAATAAATAATTACATCATATGAGGACAATGATCCAGCAACCCAAAGTTGACTAGGAGACGACGGCCTAGACCTCTCGCGAACTCATCACAACATCCTTCATGTGCCTCATCCTGCGGTACCTGTTCTTGACCTGTGGGGGGTGTGAGACAGCAAGAGTGAGCTCACATACGTTCATCGCTCAACAAGTTGTGGGGAATAATGTGCATGAACTCGCCAAAGGTGGGAGCTCATTTGAAGTGTAAGGCTTACCAAGGACGCTGGTTAGAGCTGAGCATTGCTTTTAAAGTTGGTCAAAATTTTATTAGCAGTTACTAAATGAAGCGAATACCAAACCATAGTAATAGTAAATAAAAATAATAATAATCCCAATGCGATGCATATGACAAATTGAATTTAATTCCATAAGTTAATCATGTGAGTGTTCGAGGTCCTTATGACCGTGAGCACAGCTGATATACCAGTTTTACACTCTGCAGAGGTTGCACATCTTTACTCATAAGTCATGTTACCCATGTGCCAAGGGACCGCGACTTCCCATACACCTCTACCAAGGAGGCGAGGTAGGGTAATACTACGAGGCCTTTACAAAGTTCCACTAGCTTCAGACAACCCGCTACAGTTTCTAGGATGCTCCAATGCAGGGACCCCTCGCCTGACCGCCATCACAGCAAAATCAACCGAAGGGCCTCCCTACACTGACCACTCCCCTACTGCCCTCACCCCTTTTGGGTAAGGTAGTCCTCCACTAGCTTTCCTAATTAGTCAGCCAAGGGCGTCCCATACCACCATTGTGGTAGCACTGTTTTCCTGGGTGGTTCTCCATGTTCCAATTAACATAATGATCTTATCATGAATAGTAAATAAAAAACTGATAATAAAAGTATGATCATGAATAATGTGTATCTCCATACCCAAAACCACATAAAGCAATAACATGTACTACCCAAAAATTCAGTGGTAAAACAAGGTATAAAGATAGCCAAACTAGGGTAACCTATTGGGTCCCATCAAAATTAACCTATGCAGATCATTATGATTAATAAGAACATGATTGGGTAAAAAGAGGTGATCAAGGGCACAACTGGCTTGGGACTTTGAGATTCCAGGTACCAGGATGATCTTCAGATGACTCGTAACCTCGTTGCTAATCGTAGCAATACAAACAAACATAGTATAGGTAAAATTAACGTCACACCAAAACATAAGAACAAACCGCATAAGAATATTCTACGCGTCGTAACGAGATCGTAGAAATGAGAATCACTAAATTTGGAGTTATGGTTATCGAATTACGATTTTCCGAAGTTAATAAATCAAGTGGATAATTTTGATCTAGGTTTCATGACTAAACAGAGTTACTAGATGATAGACAATATTGAAACAAAGTTAATGCAACTGAAACGGATTAAAAAGGAGTTAAAATGGAATTTCTATGAATTAAATAAATTATTGATATATTTTTATGCACAAAAACCATTTTCTATATCATTTCCCTTAACTTCCTAAGCTTCTGGACTGCGGACGCGATTATTATAAATCCCAGGGTCCGATCTGTGAATTTCTGGACTTAAGTGCAATTGCTTTTACACGTTAATGGATCGTGGGTTGTTTTGATAAGACTACAAGGTCTCTTTTGCATAATCCCCTGTCCGAAGGGGTATCGACCCATATCAGCCGTTGGATCAGCCGTAGGCGGCGTGGATTAGGCCGCGACTTATATAAACCTGTAACCTTTCGTAGCCGTAGGATTTTGGATCCACTGCCCGATGCGTTATGTGCTCAGATCAAATCTCATGCACCCATGTCGAGACTGACGGTTGAGATCCTATGCGCGAAGGGGCATGACTGCTTGTAATCCGAAACGTCCATCAAAGAACCAATGGTCAGAGGTCGTCTTCTTCCCAAGTGGAACATGGCGCACATAGGGTCAGCGGCAGACGTACACCGGCGAGCGCCCAACTCGCCGCACAGGCATGCCCAAAGCCGTAGAATCTACTCGGAGGAGAGAGATGGAGGGAGAAACAAATTCGGTACACATACCAGGGCAAGCCGAGCTCCCCGTAGGAACCCAAAGCACCGATAAACTATGTGTGCTCATGGTGGCGACGGCTTCCAGCATGCAACCGAGAGACGCACGGCTATGGTGTTCCCCAGATGATGGGCGGGGGCAGTAGCGGTGGAAGTTATTTATACACCGGCGGACATCGAGCCAAGGAACAAGATCGGCCATCAGAGACGCGGACTGCGCGGGGTTTGTTACCAGGGAGAAGAAATAGATGACAGGCGGGTCCCACCTGGCAGCCGAACAGCCATGGCGTCATTGTTTACGTCAGCGTGATGTCATCGAATAAAAATATAATATCCCATGCGGCAAGACGGGTGGAGTTGGTTTTGACTTGTTTTTTTTCCTTTTTGACCAAGAAGGAGGGAATGGCCCTGCTGTGAAATCGGGCCGACTGGTTTCGGCCCAGGACAGGTAGGAGCCTTTTTCTTTTCTTTTTTACTTATTTTCTGTTTTTCCTTTATGTGTTTAAATTCTGAATTCTATTTTGAATATGATTTGATTCTAAAATTTCAAATTATATACAACATTACAAAATATCCAGCGTGGAAATGCAAATGTTGTAGCATTTTTGTAATAATATTTGGCTAACTACGTGTCTCACAAAATAAACCACCTACATATATGTGTGTATATATATATTTCAAGTATCATGAGCTGTTTTTTTTCAAATGCATACATTTATTTGTGAAGGGTGCTTAAGGGAATAATTAGATAGATTAAAGGTCCTTCTCCTATTTGTTGTTTCTAGTTTCCATTTAAACATTTAAGTTCAAATTTGGATCCAAGTTTTAAATTACCAAACCACTGTAACAATATATTTGTTTATTTATTATTATTATTACTATCATTATTTATTATTATTATTATTATTATTTTCTTCCTTCTCCCAATTTTGGGCTTTACAAATCCTACCCCCTTAACAGAAATTTCATCCTCGAGATTTGTAAGAAAAAGGATGTTACCCATATTGTCTCAGAGAAAATGCACAAACAAGAACCTCACAATGATGCATAACTTATCAGCAAAACATATGGTCAAATAGACCTTATTATTATTCCTAAAATAGTAAAATACTAACTACTAACTAAAGTAACATTTAGTTCTTATAAATAGTAATATATATATATATAGTTTATCTATTAAGAGCCCTGGGCTCTATATAACTGTGGAGAGCCTCGACCATCAACTCTGCAAATCCGTTTAAGCCCACGTCCGATCACTTTTTATGTAAGCGAACTGATTTAGCGTAAACGGAAAACCACTTTAGCGTAAACAGAGTAACAGCCGCGAGCCCTTGTTCCAGAAAAAGCGGTTTAGGCCCATTTTCCATGTGGTCAACCATATTTTCCTTAGTCAACACATGTTTACGCTATTCCATTCTCCTGTTTATACACAATATCGATTTAGCGTAACTACTTCATCCGACCCACATTCTAGAAATACAGGATTAGGCCCACTACCCCACTTCCCACGCGGTCAAACATTTCTATACCCTAACCCCCGCGCGGTCAACCTTCCTGGCCGACTCGCCGCGATTATTCAGGCGTCGCCATGGCGATTCGTCTTCATCCTCTCCCTCCAGCGCGATTCGCCGTCCTCCGCCGCCGCACGCCCTCAACTTTAATCGCTGTCGCCGTTGACAGTATCGTCGAGCCGCTGCTGCTGTCAATCCTCCGCGCCCCACGTCACATTGGTACACGTCCGCGGATGGTCTGTCGTCCAGATTCCAAGGTGCTCGAGTTCCTCTGTTAAATTTATGCCTTACAATGCAACATCCTAATCTCCTTCCTCCCCTCCGGCAGTGTGAATCGCCTTCGTTTGTCCCCGCGCGAACTCAACCCTAATCAGCGCCGCCGTTGACAGTGTCGTCGAGCCGGCCGCCGCTGTCAATCCTCCGCCACCGCGTCACATCGGTATTTTACACGCCTACCAACGGTCGTCCTCTGCTTTCCTAGGTTTTTTCAGACAGGAGGTCAGAACGCCTACACTCATAGTAGCTTTCAGTAGAGAATTTGATATTAAATTGATCTTACTGTTCTTGTGCGATTATGGTTCAGTTTTTTATCATAGAGCCTATAGCTTTGATAAAGGTTCACGGACCTGTTGTTTTAGACTCATTGAATGCTCAAATTGTGTGGGTGAAGATATATGCAATGATGTGAATTATACATACCTTTATGAAGTAGCGGTTGATAGTTTGATGTGGAAAAAAGTATGCTGCTCATGACTTCGTGCTACTATCTATTATTCAGATAAACTGAAATGCATTTCACTTTTTAGATACTTACTGGATCATATTCTTCACATAAATATGGTCATCAATCATGTCCAAATTGCAATAATAAATATTTGAACTTCTGGTTCCATGATTTGTTTTAGTCATGTATAAATGTTTATGTTGCTGCTTATTAACTACTACTACTTCATAAATATATATTTTTCTGAGGAAATACTGTTTTAGATGAACATTCTGTTGGTTTGCAGATATGTATATGGCAGTCTACAGTACTCTCATATATAAGGTAGGGATAGGGAGCTTCACCTTCCCTCCTTGAAAGCAAATTTGCAGCACTTCCGAGTATGTGGTATTCCTAGTCTTGAACATCAAATTTGATCATAAGAAAATCAGAATAATTGCCAAACTGTAATGCCTTATATGAATGCACAATTTGTTTATGCACTATGGCAACCAATCAATCATGGTTTGCTACTTCCTACTCAGGATGCAGTTAATATTACAAACAAAAAACATTCGCTTGTTAGACAAAGGGAACTGAAGCATGATTGCTGAAACCGAGACCATAATCACCAATTTGAGACCATAAATGGTAGAAGATTATTTCTTCATTTTGTTATTTGCAAACCAAGACCATAGTTACTTGAATGCAACAAAAATTATATCAACCCATCAATTACCAGAATGAAACACTGAAATGACCCCAAAAGAACAAGGATCTTGAAATAAAGATCATACTCAACTGACCTCTTTTTTCTTATCATACTCAACTTAAGTCACCAGCCCAAACAATTTAGGCGGTTCTAGATATGTAGAGAGGTCAAACAACAGACATATCTCTACAATTTAGCCGATTCTAGATAAAAACGGGACAAGACTGCATAAGTCTAGAACTTGTAGAGCTTGTTTAGTAACATACATCAATTCCAGAATGTGATTTAGTCAGTTGGATGTTTGCTTTTTTTCAAGTAAATTATTAGAGTTTTATTATGTAAAAGTGTTTCAGATGCACAGTAAGGGTCTAATATCCACGTAAACTAATATGTTATGAACTGCAGAATTTTGAACTTCTGGTTGCATGTTTTGTTTTAGTCATGTATAAATGTTTATGTTGCTGCTTATTAACTACTACTACTACTGCATAAATATATATTTTTCTGAGGAAATACTGTTTTAGATAAACATTCTGTTGGTTTGCATATATGTATATGGCAATTTCTACAATGCAATGATACGATTTTTTTGATGTTTTGTTCACTTACCATTTATGTTGTTAGGGTCATATAACACAATTGATGAATTATAATATGTATGACTGTGTTGAGTGTACAATTAGTTCGTATAATCATTGGTGTATATGTTGATGTAACTCAATAAAGCACAGATGTTTTACATTGTTCCTTTGCAGGCTGCTGCTTCAATTATGCGGAAGGTTGATCGACCCCCAACCAATCCGAAGCGTTTAATCATTGAGTCAAGTCAAGAATGTTTTAGTGTTGACATTCCGCGCTCGACTGACATTGGAGACCCTACAAATACGCGGTGTGATGGTGATCCTCCGCAGCATAGAAAGAGGGGTGTTGCTGCCGATGCTAAAAAGATTCCTATGCCTAATGTGGATGATGATGATGACTTTGAGCCACCAAAAAAGAAGTGCAATATCACAATGGATTCCCCAAATAAGACGTAGGTGAGTTTACAACATTGCAGAAATTTATCGTTTCCAATATTTTAATCATGCATCTAATCACAATACATACCTTATGTGCTGAAATATATAGCTTTCTACATTACCTTAGCTCATTAATCCAAAACAGTCATAGGCTAAGGACCTTTGTATAAATAAGAACGCATAAATTGTGATATTTAAGTATTAACATATTTATCCATCTATCTACGTTTTCATTACTGAGACTCAACATCAGATGCAACCCAGGAGATGTTCTTGCGTCCATTCAGATATTGAATGAAAGGCAACGTCAAACTATAGTCAGAAAAAGGCTTCTCTAGTATTCTTGACATGACAATTGATGCAATTGGATGTCGAACACTTCTTTGTTTGCTCATGCAGAAGCTAGACCCCAGAGACATGACTCTTCATATTGGTCCAGACAAAGAACTCAAAATCACCAAGTAGATTGTCCATATGATATTGGGTCTTCCAAATTCGGGTGGTGGAAAGCCACTTAATATTGATGAAGCGAACGCTGTGGCAACACTTTGGTCCTCCTTGAATATTAGCAAGGATGAATTTGTTATTTCAAAGCTACAGGACAGATTGAGGCTAGGCCAGGATGATGAGCTTTCTATCAGATGTTTTTTTATTCTCTTCAACCGGCTGGTATTCCCAACAGCTACCTGGTCGATATCTTACAATGAGGTTCTACTTACAGAAGAATTGGAGCGGTTCCCTCAAATTGATTGGTGCCATCTCATTTTTAGTGACCTATGTGAAGCTGCCCAAAAATGGCACAATAGGAGCACTAATAATGTGTCGACGACGATATATGGCTGTTCCATCGTTGTTCTTGTAAGTTTCATACTTAATTTGGCAAATCTTTTATTAGATTAATCAATTGCAATCTGAAAATACATACATATATTATGTGTTTACGTTCATTTGCATATTACTCTCATGATATATATATGTTATGTAGCTGTATTATTTGGACCACTTGCACCATGCCGCAGCTCCCAACAACAGAAGTGACACTCCACACATAAAGTATTTTAATAAGAATATCATAAGGGCGTTGTCAATGGCTGATAAGCATAAGCCTCGCCAGGGAGGCGAACCATTTGGTGTTTGCCCTGTGAGTATTCATTTCTTCTATCATAATTTTAGCTTAATTCACATTTTTCGATACTATATTGTTCTTTGTAGTGTTTACATTTTGCACAATACAAGGCGTCATCTATGTTAGGTGTCATCACATCATATTTTTTCTATTTTTTACAACAATGTTATTTATGACTATTTACAAATTCAATGGTTTTAGTAGTCATATCATGATCTCAATTCATGGCACGAGTCAATCCATATACATAATTCTTAATTTTCATTCGGTTTCATCAGTTTCGGAGCAGCAGTGAGACTTGTTATGTCTCAAAATCGCCATCTACTGGTCAGCTTGAGGTTAGATCACATACCCACTATCTTCTTTGTTTGTCTGTTTCTTTACCATACTTATTCTATCATTATTATATTTTTTTACTTCAGTCTACAATGAGGCCAGAAACAGTTGATGAAGACCCAAATGAACATGGTCGACTTCCCAATATAAACATCCAACTGCCTCTTATGCAAGACCTGATGGCAACTAAGATCCAGATGCTTCCTGTACATCAACGCCAGAAGTTCCAAGCTAAGTTGATTGATTATGACTTAGAGGTTGGAGAAATAGTTGCCACTATGAAGCAATGTTTGAATAATATTGGTACAAAGCAGTCCAAGCTAGCTACTACATTTGGAGAGTTGATTGACGAGGTTCTTCGAGCTGATGAATCTGTTACACCTAATACTGTTAGTATTTAAGCTTGACTTATATATATTTTCTGTCTTGATAGCGTGCATTTCATGTTTACATATTATGATTAACGTATACTTCACCTTTTTGTGCAGCAAGGTCAGACAGTGCCAGGTGGCATAGTTGACCATGACTCTGGCCCAGTATTTGACAAGACTCCTATTGGGAGTGTTTGTGCATCAGGCATCTTCCTATCTGAATTAGAATGTGCTCGCGCTCTTCGGGCCTACTTGTGTTCTAAGGTCATTGAATTGGCCAGGTACATACTTGTCAAATTGTTTTACTTGGCATAATGTTTAATTCTTATTTATTCTGATTGATCAACATCGTGGCAATGGTATAGATACTGTTAAGTTTTGTTCAATGTTTGAAGGCAATAAATCATTATTCCCATTTAGTAGATTAAATTCAATGTTTATACGTTGTTAAGTATTTGCAGATATATTATGTAATTATGTATCTCATATATACAAATAACAATTGTTTCCATTGTTGTATGTTCAATCTTTTCATTTGTAGAAATATAATTGACTTTGGTGAACATCGTGCCAATTGTCGTGACATACAACAATCTTTTGCTGATGGTGCGTGTCTCGACAATGTGTTAATGCAATGCTTCATTGAGTGTGTCCACGATGACTGTTCTAAACATATTCCTCCATTGAATGCTCACCAGCTCATTCTCTACATTTATACTACTTTTTTAAATGCATAGCATATATGGAAAATACATAATACTACTCTATCCTATTAGGCTATATTGAACTTTGAGGAGCAGGAGCAACATAGTAAGTCTCCTCGTCCATTTGACCCTTCAGTTTTGGAGAGTTACCTCTTGAAGACACTGCCTTCCTTCAAGCAGCTGGATGAGTACAAATCCGTAAATTTTTGTACCCTGACCCATCACACTCTCACTACATTTTGCTGCATTTAAATTTCAATCAAATCATGCATATCAACCATAGTGTATTCAACATTTTTAATTTCCATTTTTTACATGCAGATAATGGTACCCATGCTACGCTCTGGACATTGGACATTGTATGTTGTTAATCTTCAGATTGGACGCATACATGTGTTAGATTCCAACCCATATAGACCAGAGATGGGTGGGACTATCTGGAAGAATTACCATTGTATACATATGGATATGGGTGATAGGAAGGTTTCATGGGCCAGGTTAATAATGAGTAGGCTAAATCTAGCCATACAAAATGCTCGACCAAGATCAGCCCTCCCTGCTTTTTTGAAGTACCCTATTGAACTCCTGAATAACCGCACAACAATGAAATTGGGGTCTAATGATTGTGGATTCTTTGTTATGAGATATATGTAGCACTACGACTACATGGATGGAGCTATGAATGCAGTCATTGATCCGGTACATAATATATAGATAGTCTTTTTTTTGTTATGACATAATGTATGTATAGTTATGTCTAACTCACCTTTTCCTTATATTGGTTTGCAGGATAATTCAGAGGACATTCGCTCTCTTGTACTGCAGTACATAATATTCCATCGACTAAATAGAAACAGCTCCATGGTTTCACATCTAGATAGGTTCAAGTTCTCTCAGTAGTAGCCTAGTATAGTTTACTCTCACTGAATGGTAGTCTGAACATGATGGTCTGTTGGCTTCAAGTTATTTCAGTACTAGCCTAGTTTAGGGTACTGTCACTGAATGGTGCTGATGTACATATTGGTCTGTTGGCTTATGTTAGAATTCAGATAATACTTTTGTCAATATGCGCTCTTAGCAAACTCCTCGATATGTGGTTCCAAATAAGTTTTAGATGGACATATTTATATATTCTAGTTATGCACTTTATCATTTGTGTTCTAGCGTAATTATGCATCTATCTGCAATGGTTTATGAATTTTTATGTAGTTTTTTACGATATTAGCAGCATATACCTAGTACTTCAAATGCATCGGCTATTTTTGTTCAGTTATGTACGTTCTTCAGTTCTGATATGGCGTGATTATGCATATAACTGAACTGGTTTACGTCTTTTTATATAGTTATTTACGGTATGCACCTGTATATTTAGTGCCAATGAGCTGCCTTTTAATGTTCAGTTATGTACACTTTTTCAGTTCTGCTCTGTCTTGATTATGCAAATATCTGTAATGGTTTATGCCTTTTCATTTAGTTTTTTACGCTACGCGCCAGTACATACATATTGACTTCAGTACGCCGACTGTTTAATTTTTTCAATATAAATACTGTATGTGATGCAGTGAATATCTGATTATATGGCCAAACAAACCCAACATTAGCATAGCTCATAAGAAATAATTACGTTACATTAATAGATATAATCCATACAGTGAGCTTTTAACGTAAATATTCATATTCATCAAATAGTATCATGATCATAACATTTCAATATCATCAAATATTTCTGTATAAATGTTGTACAATCATGTCAAATTATCGTCATCCGAACCATGTTCTCCAGAATCAATATGTTTATGCTTTTTTGATGTGGATGTCTCATTCCAATGCGGGGCCATTGTTGAATTCTTGTTTCTAGACCCAGGCGGTCGTCCTATTTTTCTATCAGCAAGGCTAGCCAATTTAACCGTATTTTCCTCTATAGACAGGCAGGTGCGATTGTTGTGTCCATCAGCAATGCCACATTTTTGGCACTTTCGAGTCTTCTTTTCTCCTTTCGCACCTAGTTTCACAACTCTTTGTTCACTAGTTTTTATCGTCCTTCCCTTTGGCTTTGCATTATTTGGACGCTCTAAGCTTATGCCATCTACATCATATTCCAGTCTCTACATGCCATACAAAGAAGTATTTCTAGGGACAAATGTTATGATGTCAGATTATAAATATTTACGAACATTAAATATACAGAATATATGCAATTTAATAAATTTAAAATTCAAACCTTTCTAACATCCCCATATTGTGTCCCTTCACAATCATCATTTCCAACAAGCGTCATTTGCAATGCAGATTGATGATGTGCATCAATATTTATGCTTCCATCCTAATCATTAGTGCATTATAGTCAATATTACAAATAATGTATAAATCATCCCATGTGTTTGCATTATACATAAATTCCATTGTTTTTTTTGCCATAATATTACCTGTTGCCGTGAATGTACTGCCACATGCTCCTCGTTATCACATTGCGATACATGTTCACCTTCATCGTTTCCAACAGCATCCTCTTCGCTCTGGAACGTTTAATTTTTACGATTAGCAATAATTAAGTTCTGAATAAAATGTACAACAATTTTATATAAAACAACACCCACATGGTTGCCCTCTCCAGTACTTGCACCACCAGCATCTTCACATCCTATGTCTGGCTCTAAACGCCTAAGCAACATTTTTTGCCTATATGATTTTGTTTCTCCATCCTTTCCACTTATTTTCCTGTCATCTCTTGAAAATACCAAATCTTGCCTTGCTGAGTATGTGTAACGCTGTAGAATGTACTCCTTAGGTATCCTTTCTAGCTAAATGTACATGAATGTTTGGATAAGATGCACACAAAATAGGCCTACAGTTAAACAAGGGTGCAACATTTCACATTCACCTTTAATTATTAGCGCATAAATAATATGACGTTATATCTTAACTCTTGCTTACCTGTGTGTTCCCACTGTTTGCATTCACATTTAAAATTTCCTGCCTCTACATCCGCCTTCACTCTGAATTGGTGTTGCCCCCACACTATTCTTTTCGATCTCGATGTATGCTGCACCAACCAATCATTTGCGCCTCCATCTGGATCAAGTGATATCCTATATGCAGTAACGTATTTTATTGACTCCTCGAACCTATTCATCACAACCCTTGTGTATGCCCTTGCAACCCTAATTTCGAACATATATAGTTGTCGGGGACCATAATTAGGGGTACCCCCAAGACTCCTAATCTCAGCTGGTAACCCCCATCAGCACAAAGCTGCAAAGGCCTGATGGGCGCGATTCAGGTCAAGGCTCCGGCTGCTCAAGGGACACGATCTCGCCTCGCCCGAGCCCAGCCTCGGGCAAAGGCAGCCGACCCAGGAGAATTCACGTCTCGCCCGAGGATCCCCTCAAGCAACAGACGCACCTTCGACTCGCCCGAGGCCCAGCTCGGACAGGCTTCGCGGAGAAGCAACCTTGGCCGGATCGCCACGCCAACCGACCGTATCGCAGGAGCATTTAATGCAAGGATCGACTGGCACCTTATCCTAACGCGCGCTCCTCAGTCGACAGGGCCGAAGTGACCGCAGTCACTTCGCCGCTCCACTGACCGACCTGACAGGAAAACATCGCCGCCTGTGCTGCTCCGACTGCTGTGCCACCCATCAGGGTGAGGCTGACAGCCGCCAAGACCGACCTCAGGCGCCATTGGAAGCTCCGCCTCGCCCTACACCAGGGCTCGGACTCAGCCTCGACGCCGGACGACGGACTCCGCCTCACCTGACCCCAGGGCTCAGACTCAGCCTCGACCTCGGACGACGGTCTCCGCCTCGCCCGACCCCAGGGCTCGGACTCAGCCTCGACTTTGGGAAGACGATCTCCGCCTTGCCCGACCCCAGGGCTCGGACTCAACCTCGACCTCGGACGACGGTCTCCGCCTCGCCTGACCCCAGGGCTCGGACTCAGCCTCGACCTCGGAGGAGCCTCCGCCTCGCCTGACCTCGGGCTCGGACCGACCATGTCACAGGGGGGGGGCATCATTACCCTACCCCTAGCTAGCTCAGGCTATGGGGAACAAGACCGGCGTCCCATCTGGCTCGCTCCGGTAACAAGTAATGATGGCACCCTGCGTGCTCCATGACGACGGTGGCTCTCAGCCCCTTACGGAAGCAAGGAGACGTCAGCAAGGATCCGATAGCCCCGACAGCTGTACTTCCATGGGGCTTAAGCGCTCCTCCGACGACCACGACATCACATGAACAGGGCGCCAAAACCTCTCTGACAGCCACGACGGCATGTACTTAGGGCTCTGGCTCCTCTCTGCTAGACACGTTAGCACATTGCTACACCCCCATTGTACACCTGGCCCTCTCCTTACAACTATAAAAGGAAGGTCCAGGGCTCTCGTACGAGAAGGTGGTCGTGTGGGAGAACGGGCTGGTGGACAGTCTCTCTCTCTCTCTCTCTCTCTCTCTCTCTCTCCCTCGCGAACGCTTGTAACCCCCTACAACAAGCGCATTCGCCCTGGGCGCAGGACAACACGAAGGCCGCGGTTTCCCCTTGCTGTTTCCCCCCTTTGTGTTCCATCTCGCATTGACCCATCTGGGCTGGGACACGCAGCGACAATTTACTCGTCGGTCCAGGGACCCCCCCGGGGTCGAAACGCCGACAGTTGGCGCGCCAGGTAGGGGCCTGCTGTGTGTTGACGAACAGCTTCCCGTCAAGCTCCAGATGGGTAGTCTCCAGCAATCTCTCCAACCCGAGACGATCCTCCGTTTCGGGAGTCTTAAGTTCATGTCCCTCGACGGCAGCTACGACATGATACTCCTTCCTCCGCCGCGCGACAACGACAATGGCGGCCGTCAGCCCGCCCGCCGGCGGCGGAATCAACGACGTCTTCCCCACGTGGCGGAAGAGCAACATCCGGGTCTGTCCCGCCACTTTCCCCGCCGACGGAGGAGGAGGCGGGGCAGGCATGGCCAAGCAGAAGGCGACACCTCGTCGGCTGTCGAGCGAGTCGACGGCGCCGGTGCCCCAGCTGGGGACACGTCGGGCGTTGACCTCGCGTCCGAGACGAAGACGAGCGTCGTCTCCCTGCAACACGCCAACCCCAAGCTAACGGACGACGCCAGCACGCTCGCGAAGGACTTGCAGAGCGTTAGCTTCGTACCTCAGACAACGGTGCAGTCCGCCCCTAACGCGACTTCGTCACCACCCGTCGAACAAGAGGTACCGTCCGTTTCCCATCCCATGCCTTTTAGATTTAGCTGCGACCCACCAAGCGACCCCGCTTCGGTGGACGCTTTCATAAAGGCATGTCCAAACCCTCTGGGGTATCATATGCGTTCAACCTAGGACCGACTGACGGCCGTCTCGACCTACAGGCCCCTGGGTCCCGAGGAAGATGACGAGCCCGACTCTAGTTGGGATTTCTCCGGGCTCGGTGACCCCAGTGCCATGCGGGACTTCATGACCGCATGTGACTACTGCCTCTCCAATTGTTCCGATAGTAGCCACAGCCTCGGCGACGAGGACTGTGGCCCAAGTCGCGAATGCTTCCACGTCGATCTAGGGGGTCTCGACGAAGGCAACCATCTTGGTATGCCGGAGGACGGTGATCCCTTTAGGCCTGCGCCTCGCGTTGACATCCTTCGGGAGCTAGTTGTGGTCCCAGTCCCTGCGGGGGGTCAGGACGCACAGGTCGAGCAAATCCGCGAGATGCAGGCCAGGCTCGACGAGGAAGCAGGACAACTTGTGCAGCTTCGGCAAAATATCGGGCAGGAGTGGGCAGGCCGAGCACCGGCCGGAGAAGCGCGTCATCTAGCCCAGGACGTCCAGCACCGCATCGCCGACGATGCCAGGGCGAGGCTACCCCCGGCTTCCAATGGGGTCGGCCAGAACCTGGCAGCAGCAGCAATACTACTCCGAGCGATGCCGGAACCATCCACCACCGAGGGGCGGCGTATCCAGGGAGAGCTCAAGAATCTCCTGGAAGATGTCGCGGTCCGACGGGCCGAAAGCTCTACCTCCCGAAGGCAAGGGTACCCCCCGGAGCATCGCGCCACGACTTCCCGATTCATGCGGAAAGCCTCGGTCCACACTAGGCGCACGCGGAACACACCGCCTGCGGCCCCGGGTCGCCTCGGCAACGAGCACCACCGCGGCGACAGTCGAGCCCACCTCGACGAGAAGGTGCGCTGAGGCTACCACCCCAGGCGTGGGGGACGCTACGACAGAGGGGAGGATCGAAGCCCCTCGCCCGAACCACCCGGTCCGCGAGCTTTCAGCCGGACCATACGTCGGGCGCCGTTCCCAACCCGGTTCCGAACCCCTACTACTATCACCAAGTACTCGGGGGAGTCAAAGCTGGAACTGTGGCTCGCGGACTACCGGCTGGCCTGCCAGCTGGGTGGGATGGACGATGACAACCTCATCATCCGCAACCTTCCCCTGTTCCTCTCCGACGCCGCCCGAGCCTGGCTGGAGCATCTGCCTCCTGCGCAGATCTCCAACTGGGACGACCTGGTCAAAGCCTTCGCCGGCAACTTCCAGGGCACATACGTGCGCCCTGGGAACTCCTGGGATCTCTGAAGCTGCCGCCAGCAGCCGGGAGAGTCCCTGAGGGACTACATCCGGCGATTTTCGAAGCAGCGCACCGAGCTGCCCAACATCACCGACTCGGATGCCATCGGCGCGTTCCTCGCCGGCACCACTTGCCGCGACCTGGTGAGCAAGTTGGGTCGCAAGACTCCCACCAGGGCGAGCGAGCTGATGGACATCGCCACCAAGTTCGCCTCTGGTCAGGAGGCGGTCGAGGCCATCTTCCGAAAGGACAAGCAGCCTCAGGGGCGCCAACCGGAAGACGTCCCCGAGGCATCCGCTCAGCGCGGCGCAAGGAAGAAGGGCAAGAAGAAGTCGCAAGCGAAACGCGACGCCGCCGACGCAGACCTTGTCGCCGCCGCAGAGCACAGGAACCCTCGGAAGCCTCCCGGAGGCACCAACCTGTTCGACAAGATGCTCAAGGAGTCGTGCCCCTATCATCAGGGTCCCGTCAAGCACACCCTTGAGGAGTGCGTCATGCTTCGGCGCTACTTCCATAAGGCTGGGCAACCGGCGGAAGGTGGCAGAGCCCACAACAACGACAAGAAGGAGGATCACAAGGCAGAGGAGTTCCCCGAGGTCCACGACTGCTTCATGATCTACGGTGGGCAAATGGCGAACGCCTCGGCTCGGCACCGCAAGCAAGAGCGCCGGGAGGTCTGCTCGGTGAAGGTGGCGGCGCCAGTCTACCTAGACTGGTCCGACAAGCCCATCATATTCGACCAGGGCGACCACCCCGACCGCGTGCCGTGTCTGGGAAAGTACCCGCTCGTTGTCGATCCCGTCATCGGCAACATCAGGCTTACCAAGGTCCTCATGGACGGAGGCGGCAGCCTCGACATCATCTACGCTGAGACCCTCGGGCTCCTGTAGATCGATCTGTCCTCGATTCGGGCAGGCGCGGCGCCTTTTCACGGGATCATCCCCGGGAAACGCGTCCAACCCCTTGGGCAACTCGATCTGCCCGTCTGCTTCGGGACTCCCTCCAACTTCCGAAAGGAAACCCTCACGTTCAAGGTGGTCGGGTTCCGAGGAACCTACCACGCAGTGCTGGGGAGACCATTCTACGCCAAATTCATGGCCGTCCCCAACTACACCTACCTCAAGCTCAAGATGTCGGGCCCCAACGGGGTCATCACCGTCAGCTCCACGTACCGACACGCGTACGAATGCGACGTGGAGTGCGTGGAGTACGCCGGGGCCCTCGCCGAATCCGAGGCCCTCATCGCCGACCTGGAGAGCCTCTCCAAGGAGGCGCCAGATGCGAAGCACCACGCCGGCAACTTCGAGCCAGCTAAGACGGTCAAGTCCGTCCCTCTCGACCCCAGCAACGACGCCTCCAAGCAGATCCGGATTGGCTCCGAGCTCGACCCCAAATAGGAAGCAGTGCTCGTCGACTTTCTCCGCGCGAACGCCGAAGTTTTTGCATGGAGTCCCTCGGACATGCCTAGCATACCGAGGGATGTCGCCGAGCACTCGCTGGATATCCGAGCTGGAGCCCGACCCGTGAAGCAGCCTCTGTGCCGATTCGATGAAGAAAAGCGCAGAGCCATAGGCGAGGAGATCCACAAGCTGATAGCTGTAGGGTTCATCAAAGAGGTATTCCATCCCGAATGGCTTGCCAACCCTGTGCTTGTGAGAAAGAAAGGAGGGAAATGGCGGATGTGTGTAGACTACACTGGTCTGAACAAAGCATGTCCGAAGGTTCCCTACCCTCTGCCTCGCATCGATCAAATCGTGGATTCCACTGCTGGGTGCGAAACCCTGTCTTTCCTCGATGCCTACTCAGGGTATCACCAAATCAGGATGAAAGAGTCTAACCAGCTCGCGACTTCTTTCATCACACCTTTTGGCATGTACTGCTACGTTACTATGCCATTCGGTTTGAGGAATGCGGGTGCGACATACCAAAGGTGCATGAACCACGTGTTCGGAGAGCACATTGGTCGAACGGTCGAGGCTTACGTCGATGACATTGTAGTCAAGACGAGAAAGGCCTCCGACCTCCTCTCCGACCTTGAAACGACATTCCAGTGTCTCAAGGCGAAAGGCGAAAAACTCAATCCCGAGAAGTGTGTCTTCGGAGTCCCCCGAGGCATGCTCTTGGGGTTCATCGTTTCCGAGTGGGGCATCGAGGCCAACCCAGAGAAAATCGCGGCCATCACCAACATGGGGCCCATCAAGGACTTGAAAGGAGTACAGAGGGTCATGGGATGCCTCGCGGCTCTGAGCCGTTTCATATCGCGCCTCGGCGAAAGAGGCCTACCTCTGTACCGCCTCTTAAGGAAGACCGAGCGCTTCACTTGGACCCCCGAGGCCGAGGAAGCCCTCGGGAACCTAAAAGCGCTCCTTACAAGCGCGCCCATCTTGGTGCCCCCCGCTGCCGGAGAAGCCCTCTTGATCTACGTCGCCGCTACCACTCAGGTGGTCAGCGCCGCGATCATGGTCGAGAGACGAGAAGAGGGGCACGCATTGCCCGTCCAGAGGCCGGTCTACTTCATCAGTGAGGTACTGTCCGAGACCAAAATCCGCTACCCGCAAATTCAGAAGCTACTGTACGCGGAAATTCTGACGCGGCGAAAGTTGCGACACTACTTCGAGTCTCATCTGGTGACTGTGGTGTAATCCTTCCCCCTGGGAGAGATCATCCAGTGCTGAGAGGCCTCGAGTAGGATTGCAAAGTGGGCGGTGGAGATCATGGGCGAGACAATCTCGTTCGCCCCTCGGAAGGCCATCAAGTCCCAAGTCTTGGCGGACTTTGTGGCTGAATGGGTCGATACCCAGCTTCCAGCAGCTCCGATCCAACCGGAACTCTGGACCATGTTTTTCGACGGATCGTTGATGAAAACAAGAGCGGGCGTGGGCCTGCTCTTCATCTCACCACTCGGGAAGCACCTCTGCTACGTGCTGCGCCTCCATTTCCCGGCGTCCAACAACGTGGCCGAGCATGAGGCTCTGGTTAACGGGTTGCGCATCGCCATCGAGCTAGGGGTCCGACGCCTCGACGCTCGTGGTGACTCGCAGCTTGTCATCGACCAAGTCATAAAGAACTCCCATTGCCGCGACCCGAAGATGGAAGCCTACTACGATGAGGTTCGGCGCCTGGAGGACAAGTTCTACGGGCTCGAGCTCAACCACATCGCCCGACGATACAACGAGACTGCGGACGAGCTGGCTAAGATGGCCTCGGGGCGGACAACGGTTCCCCCGGACGTCTTCTCCCGAGACCTACATCAACCCTCAGTCAAGACCGACGACACGCCCGAGCCCGAGAAGGTCTCGGCCCTGCCCGAGGTGCCCTCGGCTCAGCCCGAGGCACCCTCGGCCCCCGAGGGTGAGGCACTGCGCGTCGAGGAAGAGCGGAATAGGGTCACGCCTAATCGAAACTGGCAGACCCCGTACCTGCAATATCTCCACCGAGGAGAGCTACCCCTCGACAAAGCCGAAGCTCGGCGACTGGCGCGGCGCGCCAAGTCGTTCGTCTTGCTGGGTGACGGGAAGGAGCTCTACCACTGCAGCCCCTCAGGCATCCTCCAGCGATGCATATCCATCGCCGAAGGTCAGGAGTTATTACAAGAAATACACTCGGGGGCTTGCGGTCACCATGCAGCGCCTCGAGCCCTCGTTGGGAATGCCTTCCGACAGGGTTTCTACTGGCCAACCGCGGTGCCGACGCCACTAGGATTGTACGCACCTGCCAAGGGTGTCAATTCTACGCAAAGCAGGCCCACCTGCCTGCTCAGGCTCTGCAAATGATACCCATCACCTGGTCGTTTGCTGTGTGGGGTCTGGACCTCGTCGGTCCCTTGCAGAAGGCACCCGGGGGCTACACGCACCTGCTGGTCGCAATCGACAAATTCTCCAAGTGGATCGAGGTCCGACCCCTAAACAGCATCAGGTACGAACAGGCGGTGGCGTTCTTCACCAACATCATCCATCGCTTTGGGGTCCCGAACTCCATCATCACCGACAACGGCACCCAGTTCACTGGCAGAAAGTTCCTGGACTTCTGCGAGAACCACCACATCCGAGTGGACTGGGCCGCCGTAGCACACCCCATGACGAATGGGCAGGTAGAGCGTGCCAACGACATGATTCTGCAAGGACTCAAGCCACGAATCTACAACGACCTCAACAAGTTCGGCGGTCGATGGATGAAGGAACTCCCCTCGGTGGTCTGGAGTCTGAGAACGATGCCAAGCCGAGCCACGGGCTTCACGCCGTTCTTTCTAGTCTATGGGGCCGAGGCTATCTTGCCCACAGACTTAGAATACGGATCCCCGAGGACGAAGGCGTACGACGACCGGAGCAATCGGACCAACCGAGAAGACTCACTGGACCAGCTGGAAGAGGCTCGGGACATGGCCTTACTACACTCGGCGCGGTATCAGCAGTCCCTGCGACGCTACCACGCCCGAGGGCTTCGGTCCCGAGACCTCCAGGTGGGCGACTTGGTGCTTCAGCTACGACAAGACGCCCGAGGGCGTCACAAGCTCATGCCTCCCTGGGAAGGGTCGTTCATCATCGCCAAGATTTTGAAGCCCAGAACGTACAAGCTGGCCAACAGTCAAGGTGAGGTCTACAACAACGCTTGGAACATCCGACAGCTAAGTCGCTTCTACCCTTAAGATGTTTTCAAGTCGTTCATATACCTCGTTTACATACACAAATAAAGTCTAACCATCAAGGAAGGGTCAGCCTTGCCTTGGCAAAGCCCGACCCTCCCTCGGGGGCTAGAAGGGGCGAACCCCCTCTGCGTCAAAATTTTCCTCGGAAAAAGTCTTTCTGCCAGAACATCTTTCGTGCTTTTCGACTACTTCGAAAGTGGGATCCTGAAAACGACGGAGTACACGTAAGCAGCAAGGCCGACCGAGCCGAGGGACTCCTACGCCTCCGGGATACGGATACCTCACTCATCACCTTCTGCGATAAGTAACTCACGCTCGGATAAGCGATTCCGCTGACCGAACAAGTCTTAACGCTCGAAAACTCTTCTGCCGAAACGATTTTTCGTGTCTTCTCGACTATATCGATAACAGAATCCAATGGACGAGTAAGAGTACACGTAAGCGGCAAGGCCGACCGAGCCGAGGGACTCCTACGCCTCTGGGATACGGATACCTCACTCGTCACCTTCCGTGAAAAGTAACTCTCGCTCGGACAAACGATTCTGTCACCGACAAATAAGTCCTGATACTCGAAACAAGGGGAAAAGAAACGCAACTTTCAAACACGACGACGGTATGTTTGGGCCTCGGCGGCCGCAAAAAACATACGCACACTACAGATAAACTGTTCCTGCAGGATCAGACATCAGCAGGGGGAGCAGCAGCACCCTCGGCGTTGACTCCACCTTCGGCGGAATCCGACCCGGCCTTGGACGACGACACGGTCGGAGGATCTCCGCCTCGAAGGAACCTGTCGGCACCACGCCTGAGCCATCACCGCCAGGCCTCCTCCAGGAACCCGGCTCTAGCAGACGGCTTGACCGGCCGCTCCGTAGCCTCAGCCAGCTGTCCCCCGAGGACATCAGCTCGGCTCATGGCCTCGGCAACCCGACTCCGGCGCTGGTCCAGCCAGTGGACAGTCCGGCCAGGCTCCGGACGACGAAGCTTCTTTTCGAGCCAACTCCGCCTCTGTCCATGTTGACACCGCTGCCTCCGGCTCCGGCTCATCGCAGAGCGGCCGAGGGTTTCTTTAACTAAGCAAGAGAAGCCTCGGGCGGCAAGGCCGACCGAGCCGAGGGACTCCTATGCCTCCGGGATACGGATACCTCACTCGTCACCTTCCACACGAGGCAACTCACACTTGGTTAAGCGATCCAGCTAGCCGACAGGCGAGTCCTGGTGCTTGAAATAAGGAAGAAACATGGTATTACACCCAAAATACCTACATGTTCAGGCCCCGACAGCCGCAATGAACAAGACACAGGCACTCAAGGTGCCATTACAAACGGAACTCCGGTTCCACCCCCGCAGGTAAGAACAACCCCCCACATTGGAGGGCCTGCGGGACGACAAAACCCCAGGTGGCTCGCCGCCGCCCACTCCGGCAGCAGCGACAACGACCTTCGCTCCGGGCGGCCAAATAGCAGCAGCGATGACCTCAGGGCAGAGGACAAGCTATCAAAGCCAAAGAGCCGAAGGCCCGGAGCGCGGATGGTGGCGGCGATCTCGTCGGCGACGAGGACTTCTCCAGCCGCCACCACCTCAGCACCGACGACGGCAGCCGTCTGCCCACCGGCAGATCCCCACTCGGGTCCTCCCGGACGAGCGAACACCAACCTCCGCGTAGGGGCGTCGTACCGGAGCAAAGGCAGGACAGCCCAAGAACACGAAGGCCGCCCTAGCAGCGCGCGACGTCTTGGGCAGACGACGGGCAGATAGCCGCACTCCGCCCAGCGGTGGAAGGTGGCACCGGAAGCTGTGCCAGAGCCAGCTGAGCCAGCGAACCGGGCACGCGGGAGCTGACGACGCTTGCGGCCGCTCGGCCCCGCTTTGTCGAAGTCCGCCCCTTCCGCTAGGCCGGTGAGCGCCCTCTCCCCTGAGTGCTGAGGGAGAAGGTGACCCACGAACCCGTGCGGGAGGTAGAGCTCCGTCTCAGCTTGCCCTCCGCCCCAGCAAGGATGATGAAGATCCTTGAAGCTGAGGGCGGGGCAGAGGTTGCAGCCCGGCTTGCTTCTCCCCACCCTCAAACTGGTGGTCACCGTCTTGGGTGACCATCGGCGAGGGGATGCAGCCAGGCTGCCTGATGAAAATCCTTGAAGCCGAGCGATGGCTGAAAGGTACCAACTTCCGCGAAGTTGCGTTCCTCCAACGACGGCAAGACGAAAGCGACGCGGGCGCTCCCCATCCGGGGGCTCGGAAGGTGGAAGGGAGCGATGCATGAGGAGAGTGCGAAGACATGGTTGCCATCCAAGGGGGTCGCCCTCCTTTTAAAGGCGACTCTCCCCACTTGCGTCCTCAGCCGTCGCGGACAGAGTCTTCACCAACACGCTCCAAGGTCCTCCCCCTACGACACGGGGGCTGGGTCCCACGCGTCATGCAAGCTAGCCCAGGACAGAAGAGGCCAAACCGCCGCGCGTGGTGTGCATAACTGCCCAGCGGTTACAAGCACTCCTCCACTTTCGCCCAAACCAGCGGGCGAAAGGGCGGACCGCCATGCAGGCGGCATGCAACCGCACCAAGGGGGCGCACCCTTTCGACTTCGATGCGTCCAGCATGGAGGCCCAGGCCCACACGTCATGTAACCGGCGCGCCGGTTACTATGTGCGAGAAACTGCACCGCCACTTGCGCCAGTACCACGCCTTCTCGACTGCGGAACCGGTGCCGCGACTCGAGGCAACCCTGCGCATGGCCCAACAGTGCCAACCGAGCACATCAGTCACGGGTCAGTCAGCCGCGGGAGAAGGCGCGACGGTCGATATGGCCAAAAGTGGGCCGGCAGTAATGGCGGCGGCAGGCGGGCGGAAGCAGCAGTCAAGTCATCTGCAGGCTCACGTCCCCTCCTGGGATAGCGAGGGAGCCCTCTCCCACGGCATGAAGGCGACGCGCCCGTGTTCCGTTCCTCGAACGGCTCGCGCGCGCACAACAGCTGCCCCGCCAACCAATCGTCCCGTCGCATTAACTCTGCGGCAGGGCAGGCGGCACCTTTGGCAGGCGAAGCAGGCGACGCTTCACCTCCGCCATGATGACCGCGTCAAAAAGGTATGCCACGTCGTTCAAATTCATATCCCTTTTCCTCTTCCTCTTTCTCTCTCTTGCTATAGGGACCGGGAAAGGGGATACTCCGAAAGGGATCCTTCTCCGCAAAGGAAGCGGGCCCCGAGCCCTCCTACTGATCAGAGGTTCGAAGGCTGGCCCCTCGGAAGGGTTCGACAGCCGCCTCACTCAGGCTCCGCGCCCACTACTGGTAAGAGGTTCGAAGGCTGGCCCCTCGGAAGGGTTCGACAGCCGCCTCAGGCCACTCGGGCTCCGCGCCCACTACTGATCAGGGGTTCGTAGGCTGGCCCCCGAAGGGTTCGACAGCCGCCTTAGAGCACACAGAGCGAGCGATGACTTTGGGTACGTCCGATACATGGCCGAGGCTCGGGCTACGCTCCCGAGGTACCCTAGGACATTTCCGAGACCAGCAGGAGCGATTCTGTAACGGAATCCCATCAGAGGGAGGCATCGAGCCCTTGGACCCTATCAAACGGGACCGGGTCCGGCAAATCACCTGCAGGTACTTTTGGAGCGCGCCTCTGAGCCACTAGCCGACCCTTATCGAACGGGGCACGGGCGTCCACTCGGATCACCCGTTAGCAACTCACTGGAGACACCATGTTCGGCGCCCCCCGAGGGCAACATGGCGCTTTCGCCCCCTCCTCCTTGCGGAAAGGCGACGCAGGGGCGTATGAAAAAAGCCGAGTCAGTCCTTGACCGTCCTCTCGCTCTGCGCGAAGGCTCGGGGGCTGCTCTCGCAAACCCGGCCCCGGCCAAACCGTTGACAGCGTCAACATACCAGCCCGAGAACTCGGAACCTGACTATGCACCCGGGCTACGGCCAGTTTGCATGAGGGAACAACCAGACCGGCCGAGGCATCACGAAACGCGCTAAGTCCTCGAAGGAGTCAAACCACTCCTCCGAGGCCTCGGGGGCTACACCCGGCGGGTGCGCTCGCGCACACCCACCGGAACGAAATGCAACCGAGAAAGGCCGGTCCCCTTGCAAAAAAGTGCGACAAAAGCCTCCAAGCGAGTACTAACACTCCCTTCGAGGCTCGGGGGCTACTGTCGGGGACCATAATTAGGGGTACCCCCAAGACTCCTAATCTCAGCTGGTAACCCCCATCAGCACAAAGCTGCAAAGGCCTGATGGGCGCGATTCAGGTCAAGGCTCCGTTCGCTCAAGGGACACGATCTCGCCTCGCCCGAGCCCAGCCTCGGGCAAAGGAAGCCGACCCAGGAGAATTCACGTCTCGCCCGAGGATCCCCTCAAGCAACGGATGCACCTTCGACTCGCCCGAGGCCCAGCTCGGACAGGCTTCGCGGAGAAGCAACCTTAGCCGGATCGCCATGCCAACCGACCGTATCGCATGAGTATTTAATGCAAGGATCGACTGACACCTTATCCTGACGCGCGCTCCTCAGTCGACAGGGCCAAAGTGACCGCAGTCACTTCGCCACTCCACTGACTGACCTGACAGGAAAACAGCGCCGCCTGTGCTGCTCTGACTGCTGTGCCACCCGTCAGGGTGAGGCTGACAGCCGCCAAGACCGACCTCAGGCGCCATAGGAAGCTCCGCCTCGCCCGACCCCAGGGCTCGGACTCAGCCTCGACGCTGGACGACGGACTCCGCCTCACCCGACCCCAGGGCTCGGACTCAGCCTCGACCTCGAACGACGGTCTCCGCCTCGCCCGACCCCAGGGCTCGGACTCAACCTCGACCTCGGACGACGGTCTCCGCCTCGCCCGACCCCAGGGCTCGGACTCAGCCTCAACTTCGGGAAGACGGTCTCCGCCTCACCCGACCCCAGGGCTCGAACTCAACCTCGACCTCGGACGACGGTCTCCGCCTCGCCCGACCCTAGGGCTCGGACTCAGCCTCGACCTCAGAGGAGCCTCCGCCTCGCCCGACCTCGAGCTCGGACTGACCACGTCATAGGGGGGCCATCATTACCCTTCCCCTAGCTAGCTCAGGCTACGTGGAACAAGACCGGCGTCCCATCTGGCTCGCCTCGGTAAACAAGTAATGATGGCACCCCGCGAGCTCCATGACGACGGCGGCTCTCAGCCCCTTACGGAAGCAAGGAGACGTCAGCAAGGATCCGACAGCCCCGACAGCTGTACTTCCACGGGGCTCAAGCGCTCCTCCGACGGCCACGACATCACATGAATAGGGCGCCAAAACCTCTCCGACAGTCACGACGGCATGTACTTAGGGCTCTGGCTCCTCTCTGCTAGACACGTTAGCACATTGCTACACCCCCATTGTACACCTAGCCCTCTCCTTACATCTATAAAAGGAAGGTTCAGGGCTCTCGTACGAGAAGGTGGCCGCGCGGGAGAACGGGCTGGCGGACAGTCTCTCTCTCTCTCTCTCTCTCTCCCTCGCGAACGCTTGTAACCCCCTACTGCAAGCGCATCCGCCCTGGGCGCAGGACAACACGAAGGCCGCGGTTTCCCCTTGCTGTTTTCCCCCCTTTGTGTTCCGTCTTGCGCCGACCCATCTGGGCTGGGACACGCAGTGACAATTTACTCGTCGGTCCAGGGACCCCCCCCGGGGTCGAAACGCCGACAATAGTGTTGTGGTATCTTTTTGACCCTGCATATGTAATAATTAGATACGTGTTGCAAGCCTACTGAACAGTATAATGCATAAATAATATTACATACCATACAACCTAGCATCTCCTTTCCTTCTTGCATCTTCCTGCTATGCAGTAGTTTCAACATTTGCTTCGCAAACTCATGAAGTGGGTGTTTGAATCGACATGAGCGCTCTGCACGAGTTTGTTCATGCTCTCGCTACGTTGCCTAGACACCATAAGCCCACAATAGTCATGTTTGAAAAAAACAGGAATCCATTCCTTACGCATTTCATATAATTTTCTAAGAGTGCCATCTTCATGCAGGTTGAATTCATCAATCAACATTGTCCATGCAGCCTCAAACTCTATTTCAGTCAATGGATGATGTACTATAGACTATAATTTGGTCTTAAAATCCGCTTCAGCATAACGTCCATACAACTCATTTAGAAATGGCATGTACCTATTTTGCACATGCCATAGACACAACCTGTGGACTGTGTTTGGGAAGACCCGACATAATGCCACTGGCATTGCAGGGTTTTGATCTGTAAATATACATTGTGAGACATTATTAGATGGTTATTTTTATGTAAACAATGTATGGTACATAACAAAACATGACTCACATGCATTGTAAATATGCACAAGATATTGAATTTATACTCCATGTACTTCGAGTTCATAGTTATTATCTATACATAAATCATACCTGTCAACATTACTCTTGGTCCTTCAGTCCCCATGCATGTCTTGAATGCATTAAACACCCACTCGAATGTTTCAACAGTTTCATCTCCCAACAATGAGAACCCAAACATTGTGCATTGTAGGTGGTGGTTTGCACCAACAAACATTCCTAGGGGTTTTCCATACAAATTAGTCTTATGAGTTGTATCAAATGTAACTGCATCCCTAAAATCAACATACTCTCCTTGCTGACTAGCATGAGACCAAAAAATACTCAATATTTTTCCTTCGTTGTTTAACTGGAAATCAGGAAAAAATTGTGGATTATCCCTTTTGCATAATGAAAAAAAGCCAAAAGCTTAGACACATCATTGGCATTCTTTTCTCGTTGCTTCGCCTGTTTCCTGTATAGTTCAAAAAAAATTGTAATTATTACTCATTAACTTGACATGGATTTTAAAATTTATATAATAAATTCATAAAGAAAACGTTTCTTACAAATTAGCAATGTCCTTTGCTGTAATTGGAATGTTTTCAAGACCACCATGCATCTCAGACACAAAGTCCATGATACAGTGTTGCAGGATTCTGCTTTGCTGCATTGAACGTAGAAACTCCATGTACTCAGGATCATAAGTCTTGTTGCATTGTAGGTGTTTCTTTATAGTATCCTTCTTAATGAAATCATGATTATGTTCTAAGTGTACCAGATCGATTCGTATGGCTACAATATTTTCTTATGATTCATCATAGATTTTTTTAGTTTCATACTGTTGGGGCGAAGGCGAAGACGCCACCCTTCGCTCGATGCCTTGGCCGTAATCGTCGGACCAGCGGAGACAAGACAACAGGCAGGCTCACCCTTCGTCCCACATGTCATCGGACGAAGACCTTTGACGAGATCGTCCCATCATTGCGACCTCGTCCAGCATGGAGGCCCACGTGTGATCCGGCCCATTGTAACAGGCCCTGCGTGCCCGCTGCGCATTACGGGCCTAATTTGTAAAGGCATCCCTGTAATTACGGTCTGTAACCCCGCTTTATGGGAATATTCCGGGGATAACCTAGATGTCTGAGGGCACATGCGTCCTTAACACAGGGCGCTGGGCACTCAGGTACCTATAAATACCCCCGCACATTGCCCTTAAGAGGCTAGATTAACAGAGCTTTTGCCACCTCGTGCGAGAACCCTGTTTACGTCAACTCTCACCCCCGTTAGATCTCCTTGCACCTGGTAGCAAGTTCCAACATTTGGCGCCCACCGTTCGTGCTACGAAAAAACCACCCGCGATGGCACCCAAGAAAGCTAACTCGAAGGCTGACGAGGCTGCGAAGGCAGCACTGCTTGCCGCAAAAAAGGGCAAGGCCCTCGCCCTCACCCACTCCACCCACCAAGAGGCTACTGAAGACGCTGCGGCCCTGAAGGACAATCACAGCCTCCCCCAGGCTTCGCCCCACCGGAGGGCGCGGACCTCACCGAGGACGGTGACGTCCTCGGCGTCTCAGCGGAAGAACAGCTACAGCTGCGCGCCCTGCGCCTCAAGAACCGCAATCTCTAGAGGCAAAATGAGATACTGGAGGCCAAGCGCCAGCGCGTGTCCGCACTAGCCAAGGTGCGGCAAATGATACGCGACGAAGAGCAGAAGGCCCAGGACCTCGAGCGGGAGATCGCACTGATGCGGCGCGAAGGCCACCTTGGCCTGCAACATGGGCCACCCCTGCAACAGCGCGCACAACTGGAAGACATGCGCGAAGGCCACCTTGGCCTGCAGCATGGGCCACCCGTGCAACAGCGCGCACAAATGGAAGACCCGCGCTTCCCCCAGCGCGACCACACCTTCCCACACGCCGCGCCTTTCCAAGGGGTCAACTACCTCGACGAGCGAAGTCCCCTGGCGCCACATCTGCAAGTGGCGCCTTGGCCCGCCAACTTCCGAGCAGGGACCTATCCCAAGTACAACGGCAGCACTGACCCAGCACAATACATAATGAGTTATCAGGTCGCCGTTGCATCTTCCGGAGGGGACGACGCCACAATGGCCAAGTCTTTCATCATCGCCCTCGAAGGCCTAGCCCTCACCTGGTTCACCAGGTTGCCTCCGCTGTCCATTGATTCCTGGAGAAGCCTTCGGGACAAGTTCCTGCTCAACTTCCAAGGGTACCGCCCAGACACCGACGCCTTGGCCGAACTCTCACTCTGCAAGCAGCTGGAAAAGGAGACTCTGCGGGAGTATTACCGCAAATTTCTAACACTCAAGTCACAGCTGCCCTCAGTCGATGACCAGATCGCCATCCACTACGCCATCAGTGGCCTTCGCGCCGGCGTCCTCTATAGCCACTGCATCAGAGATCCGCCCAAGAACCTCCAGGAATTATATCAGCTATTTGAAAAATACGCCAAATCTGAAGAGCTCCACCAGCGCAAGGTTGAGTCTCAAAGGAAGCCCAAAGATGCTCCACAGTCTAGCCGCACGTGGACGAGGACTCCGTAGCAAGACTCCGGTCGAGACGGCCGCAATCAACAGCAAGTGCACAACATCGCCAACCAGCACCCCGCTGCTGACGCCCCTCGCCGCCAGGAATATCCCCCCCAGGGCCGCGGAAATGGAACTCGCGGTAGGGGTCGGGGGCGTGCGCAGCCGCCGCGCCGATTCTACTGTCTCTTCCATGGCGAAGACTGCGCCCACCAAACCAGAGACTGCCCAGAGACGAAAGCCACCAAAGACAGGATGGCACGGGCGCAGCCAGCCGACAACCCCAGAGTTGTCGCGCACACTTACCAGCAACCCCCTCCACCATATATCCACGCCCTCGCCCCGCATCCACCGCACCACGCTTACCAACACCATCAGGAAGTACAAATCATACCTCCCCCACCCCCACCTCCACACCAGCAACATCAAAACATCCCCCACGCCCCAAAGCAGGAAGACTTCGCCGATCAGCCGTATCGCGGAGTCATTCACATGATCACTGGGGGGTCCAGCACCGACTTCGACACAAAGCGGCAGAAGCGGGACCACTACCGCAGCATCAACCACGTCGTCATCACTGGCCCAGTCGTGTAGACAAAGTGGTCCCACGTACCGCTAACCTTCGACGCACGAGACGTCGACCTGCGCAGCGGCCCCCACATCGACGCCATGGTTATCAACTGCAGCGTGGCAGGCTGGGACCTGCAAAAAGTCCTAGTCGACAATGGCAGTCAGGCGGACATCATTTTCCTCCACGCCTTCGACCGCATGGGCATAAGCCACATCCTGCTCAAGCCTTCGGACAACCCATTGTATGGCTTCGGCGGCAAGGGCACTTTTCCTGTCGACAAAATAGAGCTGCCTCTCTCCTTCGGTGTAGCACCCAATGCCCGAAGTGAGCAAGTGACCTTTGATATTGTGGATATGGTATATCCGTACAACGCCATCATGGGTCGGGGCTCCATCAATAAGTTTGAGGCAGCCATTCACGGACTCTACCTGTGCATGAAGATACTAGGTCCGTTAGGCGCCATTGCGGTCTACGGCAATCAACAGACTGCGTGCAACATAGAGCGGGACTTCGTCCCCGGACAAAGAAACGTGCACTGCCTCACGGCCCAGCGTGAGGTCCCAGCGTCCGTCAACCCAACCGACAAAGAGCACGACAAGGCACAACTGCAGAGCAACGACGGAACCAAGACTGTTCCCCTCGACCAGGCCACGCCCAAGCAGACAGTCACTATCAGCGAAGACCTCACTTCGCATGAAGAGGAGAGACTCCTCTGCTGCCTGTCCAAGAACAAAGATGTCTTCGCCTGGTCAGCCCTCGACCTGGTCGGGGTCAGCCGATCCATAATTGAGCACAGCTTGGGAATCGACCCTTCGGTGAGAGCGAAAAAACAGCGGCTTCGCAAAATGTCCGACGAGAAGACAGAGGCCGCCAAGGCAGAGGTGCACCGCCTCCTGGAAGCCAAATTCATCGAGCCGGTGGCTTACCCCACGTGGCTCTCCAACGTTGTGATGGTGCAGAAAAAGAGCGGCAAGTGGCGAATGTGCATCGACTTCACCAGTCTCAACAAGGCCTGCCCAAAGGACAACTTCCCGTTGCCGCGGATCGACTAAATAGTCGATAGCGCGGCCGGATGCGAAGTCATGTCACTCCTCGACTGCTTCTCCGGTTATCACCAGATATACATGAAGGAGGAAGACAAGGCTAGCACCAGCTTTATAACACCCTTCGGCACATATTGCTTCATCAGAATGCCGGAGGGACTCAAGAATGTCGGGTCCACCTTCTCCAGGCTTACCAAAACAGTGCTCGAAGGGCAAGTTGGCAGAAATATATTCACATATGTGGACGACATCGTCGTCGCCAGCAAGAGAAAGGAGGACCATCTCGCTGACCTCGCCGAGACATTCGCGAACATGCGAGACGCACGACTCCGTCTAAACCCGGAAAAGTGCGTCTTCGGCGTTCGCCAAGGCAAAATATTGGGCTACCTGGTATCACACCGCGGTATCGAGGCCAACCCAACCAAAATTCAGGCCATCATCAACATGACGCCTCCGTAGTCCGCTAGAGATGTCCAGCGCCTGACGGGCAGATTGGCCGCCCTCAACAGATTCATCTCCAGATCCGCTGAGCGAAGTCTTCCTTTCCTCAAAACTCTCCGTGGCGCAAAAGACTTCGCTTGGGGACCAGAGCAGGCAGCGGCCTTCGCCTCATTAAAATAGTACCTGTCGGAGTTGGTAGTCCTTACAAGCCCCGACTCTTCGCTACCCCTGTTGCTCTATGTCGCGGCTTCGCCGCATGCGGTCAGCGCGGCACTAGTGCAGGAGCAGACAGTTGAGGGTGTGATCAGGCAGTGCCCAGTTTATTACGTCTCCGAAGTGCTGACACCGTCCAAATGTAACATGACAGAACTGGAGAAGATTGCCTACGCAGTTGTTATGTCTTCGCGCAAATTGCGCCATTATTTTGAAGCATTCAAGGTCCGAGTCACCTCAGACAGGGGACTCGGTGAATTGTATAGAAACTCGGAAGCATCGGTGAGGATTGCCAAGTGGGCGGCCGAACTCTCCGGCTACCACATCAATTTCGAGCCCAGGACAGCCATCAAGTCACAAGTCCTGGCAGACTTCATCATCGACTGGACTGGGCCAATAACACAGCCGGACCCGTCCGTAGAGAAGGTTTGGACGATCCACTGCGGTGGCGCATGGTGCCATGCGGGGGCAGGCGCCGCTGCAGTCATCACCTCACCCGCCGGGGTCAAGCACAGATATGCAGCACGCCTCAGCTTCGCTCTCGAATCTGACAGATGCACAAATAACATAGCAGAATACGAAGCAGTCATCCTCGGCCTCCGCAAGCTGAGGGCCCTTGGGGTCACCACCTGCATCATCAGAACAGACTCCAAGGTAGTTGCCGGCCAAGTCGAGAAAGACTATGCAACAAAGGACCCCGCACTTATGCAATACCTCGCGGCAATCCGAAGTCTCGAGAGACAATTCAAGGGATTCACCTTGCAGCATGTGGATCGGGCCAAGAATGAAGAGGCCGACGCACTGGCCAAGGCTGCCGCCAGAGGCGAGTCCCTGCCCTCCGACGTCTTCTACCATGTCATCGGCACGCCAGCCGTCCGGAGCCCCGAAGGGCTCCAAATAACCAACGACAGCGAGGGCCACCGCATAGTCAACCTTATTATGATCGAAGACTGGCGGGCACCAATAACCCTGTTCCTACAAGGGTACTACCACCCAACTGACATCAACGAGGCCAAGCGCCTCAAACATCGAAGCCAGGACTTCGCACTGATTGAGGGCCAACTCTACAAGAAAGGGGTCAGTCAGCCAATGCTTAAATGTGTCACCGAGACCGAAGGCGTCCAAATCCTGCGCGAAGTCCATAGTGGTACTTGCGGCTCTCACGCAGGGCCAAGGGCCCTAGCCGCAAAAGTGATCCGCCAAGGTTTCTACTGGCCCGCAATGATCTGCGCTGCAAATCGGGTTGCAAGGTCCTGTGAAGCCTGCCAGAAGTTTTCTCCTCGATCAGGCAGCCCCTCGCAATTCACAAAACTGATCGCCCACACATGGCCTCTCCAGCGCTGGGGCCTGGACATCGTCGGGCCCCTGCCCACGGCTCAGGGGAACCTTAAGTTCGCCTTCGTCGCTGTCGAATACTTTACCAAATGGATCGAGGCGAGGACCGTTTCCACAATAACATCAAAGACTGCACATAAATTCTTTTGGCAAAACATTGTTTGCCGCTTCGGAGTACCGTCCGAACTAACAGTCGACAACGGCAAGCAGTTTGATAGCCAAGACTTCAAGGATTTTTGCTTCTCCATTGGCACCAAGCTTGCCTTCGCCTCAGTATATCACTCGCAGTCCAACGGAGTTGTGGAACGAGCCAATGGAAAAATTTTCACAGCTGTCAAAAAGATGCTCCTCGACGAAAAAAGGGCAAGTGGGCCGATTTGCTACCTGAGGCGGTCCGGGCGCTAAACACGACTGAGTGCAGGGCGACCGGGTTCACCCCTTTCCGCCTTCTATATGGATCGGAGGCCATGACCCCACAAGAAATAAAACATGGGTCCCCGCGAACAGTTCCGTCAGCCATCCCCGACGTGGACGAGCCCACTTCGAAGGATCTCATCGATGGAGACCGAGTCTTCGCTCTACAGGCTCTGAACAAATACCAAGCCCAGACAAAAGCATGGCGCGACCACGCAGTCATCCCGAGAGAATTCAGCGAAGGGGACCTCGTACTCGTCCGAACAGCTCGGACAGAGTCCAGGGGCAAGCTGGAGCCCAAGTGGGAGGGCCCTTTCATTGTCAAGACGAAGGCTTCCCCCAGCGCTTACAGGCTCGCAACGCCAAACGGCGAAGACCTGGAGCACTCCTGGAACATCGACAATCTCCGCAAATTTTTTGTTTGATTCATCAGGGCCGATTCGCCCTTGCAATTCGCAAAAACAATTTTATTCTGGCCCGCACTCTTTTCCTCCCGGGGGGTGAGGTTTTTAACGAGGCGGAGTCATGTAATATACAAGCGAAAAATCCCCCGCAAAAACCTGCGTCGAAAAAAGACCGCGCCGGCGGTCTTCGACATTCGACCAATACAAAGTCACCGCGAGGCTCAGCGACAGCCACCCTCGCGTGCGACAACTCCGCGCAAAAGTCGCCTAAGGGTGCAGCTGGACTAGCACAACAAGTGCGAAAAATCGTAGTCTTCCGCAAAGACTATCCGTGCAGAAGTCGCCTAAGGGTGCAGCCGGACTAGCTCAACAAGAGCGAAAAATCGAAGTCTTCCGCAAAGACTATCCGCGCAGAAGTCGCCTAAGGGTGCAGCCGGACCAGCACAACAAGTGCGAAAAATCATAGTCTTCCGCGAAGACTATCCGTGCAAAAGTCGCCTAAGGGTGCAGCCGGACTAGCACAACAAGTGCGTAAAATCGAAGTCTTACGCGAAGACTATCCGTGCAAAAGTCGCCTAAGGGTGCAGCCGGACTAGCACAACAATTGCGACAAATCGAAGTCTTCCGCGAAAACTATCCGCACAACAGTCGCCTAAGGGTGCAGTCGGGCGAAGCTTAACAAGCGTACACCAATCTGCCCGTGCAAAGACCGGCTACATGCGTACCCGACTAACACAACAAATACACCAGACAACGTACGTAACGCCTTCGCGAGCATAGCCGAATGTGCGAAGGTACACAACCTGATCATACAAGCCATTACATATGTACAAGCGAGGGCATCACACCTTACATCGGCTCAACCTTCGGAATAATTCCCATCTCCCTATAGTTAAACAACATTATCCTCAGCTCCTCACCCGCAAAAAGACTTCGCAGCTCCCCCTCACCTGAACTCACAGTGGCCGGCAAGGACAACAGTTCTTGCCTACCAGCCCTGCTCACACGAAGCCGACCGCCGTCCGCCTCACTCACTCTACGCTTCGCAACCGCCCTTCGCCGCCTGCGCCCAGCACTCGGACCAGGCACAGCTTCAGCATCCGCAGCATGCGGCGAGGCCTCCGCCGCTGCCACATCCAAGGCCGCAAAGTAGTCCAAGTCCTCATCCGACGACTCTTCGGTCCACTCAACAGAGCTCCTAGAGTCACCAAAATCGGAAAACTTAGATGCAGACTCATTCGATTTATTCCCATCATCCACTGTCGAAGCCGCCAAAAAATTAGCAGTAGCGTTTGCGTGCGCAGGCCCAAAATCTTGAACCTGCGCAGCAACCAAGGTTCAACAACAATATCCAAAATTTCCTAACTACCCACACCCACTAGGCCACCTGCAAAGACCCAGCCGTCGCAGGAGCCTCCGCTGTCGTCTCCGCCGCCACCGTCACAGGATCCTCAGCCCTCGGCGCAGCAGTTGGCGACGGGCCTCCGCCGGCCGCAGTGGCTGCGGAGGCATCAGGAACGCCTTCGGCGGTTTCCGGGGGCGGCTCCAGGGCGGCCTCGGACACAGCCGCCGCCGGGTTCGGCTCCGGGTCAGGCAGCGCGCTGTTCAAAGCCCCGAATTCATCCACCCTCTCGCCACGCGCCGCCTGAGACACAGCACACAAATTCAGCAAACCCATACATAGCCCACACTCAACAAACACCAAACAAAAGCCAAACATTACCTGACCCCTCGCCGTCTCGGTCCGCTCCCTGACCACCTCTCGACCGTGGGGGCCCCACATCCGGTCGTAGAGGGCTCCGGCGGATTTCTTCACTATAGGGTCCTCAACCTTGTAGATATCACGCTCGAAATCCTCTTCAGCTTGGTCGAAGACCTCATAGTGCCGGCACCCTTCGCGAGAGAGCGCGTTCATCGCCCCCTCGCAGGTGACCAGGGAGGCATAAGACATAAACCCCTCCACGATGGTGGGGAGCGCCTGCAACTCCTCCTGTACCCACTCAAGGCAGCGAAGTCCGGGCTCTCGGTCCGGCACTTCGAAGTCAGCGGTCCGCGCGCCCAGCTCATGGTATGAATCCATAAGCTGTTTGCGTGTCCGCTCAGCCTCCGAGCGCGTCGAGGCCTCGGCCCTCTCCACACGGCTCTGCAGAGCGCTGAGCCGCTCCTCCAACTGCTCGGCGCGCTGCCTGGCAAGACTGCCCTCCACCCGCGCCAAATTGGCCTCCGCCTACGCAGCCTGCGCCTTAGCGAGGGCCTCATTAGCCTCCTTCCTCTCCTCCGCCAGTTGGCGCTGGAGGTCAGTCTTCTCACCCTCCAGCGCGGCCACCTTGTCCGCCAACTTGCGGCACTTACTGTCGGCGGCCGACTTTTCCCGGACGGTGTCAGCATGTTGCGTCTGAAGTCTCTCGACTTCGGCAGACACAACTGCCGTCAGGGCCCCCGACGCCGCGCGGTCTGCGAAGTCAGCCGCCTACAAGACACACATAAGACCACAACCCCCGCGAAGCCGGTAAAAAAAAACCGAAGTCTAGCTCAACGTACCTGACTTAGTGCCTCCTTCATCTCCTTAAGCCGGCGGGACACAGCACCCGCCTCGTCCCTGACGGCAGCGAGTGCCGGTATCTCGCCGCCGGCACTAAGAGCACTGCCCTTCGCCCTGGGCACCATGGCAGCCGCCGCGGTCGCCGCGGCTGGCAAAACAACAACAAGTTGGCCACCGGCGGTAGCCTTCGCAGACTTGGACGCAGGGGCAGCCTTCGCAGACTTGGAGCCACCGGTGGCAGCCGCCTTCGCAGCCTCCGGCGCCCTGCTGGATGCAGGGACGGCCGACTTCGCCGCCAGCGGCGGCTGGCCTCCGCCGGGGCAGTAGCCTTCGCAGCCCCCCGCTGCCTCTTCGGCCTGGCCTCATGAAGCCTGACGACCGCCTGGCGCTTCTGCGCAGCTCCCTGACGATCCTTGTCCATCACTACCGACACAACAGCAGCAATATTCCGCCCGTAAGGAAACACTTTCCAATCACGAACCATGTGAGATGTAAAAAAGTCTTCGCCGGCCGCGCGGGGGATAGGAACATTCTTAGGCCACCAACCCCCGGTAACCCTCAGCATCCGCGCCGAAGACTCCAGGAGCTCTGGCGAAGACATCCTTCCCTCCGGGGCCGCGCATGACCTCATCAATTCCCTAGCAAAACCATCGGAAACCCCAAGTCCTCCCATAGCAGTACCTAGTTTCCTCTTCTTAGAGGACGGGGCGGCCGCCAGCGCGGGGTCGTCTCCAGTCTCTACCACCGGTTTCTTCCCGCGACAATCCACATCGTCCTGGCCGGGATAACCGCCATACGACAGACGATTCAACTCGAAAACCCTGTTCAAGCGGTCGTTAGACCCGTGAATATCCCAGCTACGCTGGCCCTCTGTCTTCGGCACGTACCGACCAACGATCCGCACCGCCCCATCCTCTGCCTCACGCACAAAGGCGGCCGGATCGCGGCTATGCAGATCCAGCGCGAAGGCAGGACTTCGCACCAGCTTCCCACCATGGGAAGGCATCTGGCGAGGGCACACTTCGCCCAACGCCCAGCCATGCGCCAAAGGCCATACCCCGTACGCCACAAACTCCTCAACCAAATCGCGCCCGCTGCTCAGGCCAGCGGCGCACCGAAGGGCCCCTTCGTCCGCATCCTCCTCCGCCACTTCAAAAGGCGGGTATGCTGAGTAAAAATGCGAGCACATCTCGGACACGGGGAGCCCCGGATGGTCTTCAACTGTACCCTCCGCGACGTAGAACCAAAACTCATGCCAATTGCCCCACTTGTTGCGGGCGCAAGGAACCAACTCAACTACCTCCATCGTGGTCTTGCCGGTCTTCGACGTAAATGTACAGGACCCAAACTGGGCAACTTCATCTCCAATCATCCTCTTCTGCCAGTGCAGGCAATAGTACTTCGCGAAGACTTCGACGGATGGCTGTCCGCCGTACGAAGTCGTCGCCCAGACATACTTCGACAGAGCCACCACGGCATTCGGAGTCAGCTGATGGATCTGAACGTTATATCTGCGCAGGACTTCTCCCACAAATCGGTACGCAGGCAGGCAAAGACCAGCGGCAAAGAACGCCTCGAACACAACCAACTCGCCCTCCGGCTCGGGGACCTCCTCCGTCCCTGGGACACGAGCGACTCCGCCACCAAATTAACCAAGCTGCTGCATATCTTGCACGCGAACCGAGGACATCCGCGACACACCGAAATCCACCATTTCGCCGGCGCGCAACTCCTCCGCTGCCACTGTACTCAGCGTCTCCTCAGACGACGCGTCGGCCGGCGGTGTAGCGGCAGCAGAAGAAGAAGAGGTTGACATCGCTACGTACCGTCGGCGGCGGCGGGCGGTCTGCTTCACTCGGGCCAGATCTCCGGCGAACAAGAGCGAAGGAGGGCATACGAGCAGCAAGATGGTGGAAAAGGCGGCTAGGGTTTTCACAGAGCGCGGAAAGATAAAGTTTAAAACGCGCCGCCCCCCGCCCCCTTTTATGCACAGGGCGCGGCGCTTCGGGAAACCTGCAGTCCAACAGTACGGTGTCAATCAACGGTCATGTCAAAAACCCCCACGGAACCACTTCGAGCGAGGGCAGCGTCTCCGCCATCTAGCGACGTCTTCGGCACCAGATGACTTAGTCGAACTGGTCCCTCGGAGGGCAAATGTTGGGGCGGAGGCGAAGACGCCACCCTTCGCTCGATGCCTTCGCCGTAATCGTCGGACCAGCGGAGACAAGACAACAGGCAGGCTCACCCTTCGTCGCACACGTCATCGAACAAAGACCTGTGACGAGATCTTCCCATCATTGCGACCTCGTCCAGCATGGAGGCCCACGTGTGATCCGGCCCATTGTAACAGGCTCTGCGTGGCCGCTGCGCGTTACGGGCCTAATTTGTAAAGGCATCCCTATAATTACGGTCTGTAACCCCGCTTTATGGGAATATTCCGGGGATAACCTAGATGTCTAAGGGCACATGCGTCCTTAACACAGGGCGCTGGGCACTCAGGTACCTATAAATACCCCCGCACAATGCCCTTAAGAGGCTAGATTAACAGAGCTTTTGCCACCTCGTGCGAGAACCCTGTTTACGTCAACTCTCACCCCCGTTGGATCTCCTTGCACCTGGTAGCAAGTTCCAACACATACCAGCCTTGCATTGTGTTCACCTCGATGATGTATTACGGATTCTTGGATTACTAGCTAACCTTTCCGTATTTCTACCCTCCATTGAACAATTTAACCACTTACAGTTCTTTCTCTCCCTATACTTTTTAAGTGGAAAACCAACCTCATATGCGTAATGACTGTAAAAGTTGTATGCCTCATCGACATTTCCAAATGTCATACCGATCCTAGACAGCATACTTGGATCAATACTTTCAGGTTGTGAATTAACATAATCATAAATACAATTAATATTATATTAGTTATACTCTTAATGTCATGATGTATCTGTTTGATTAAATTGTAATAGACATAATCAAAGATAAATAACTTACATGACTTCGTAGGATATTAGGTGTATCTTGTTCATGATCACTAATGGTCCTCATAGGCACCATTTGATTTGCTGCTCCCATTATTTTAATTTCCATTGTATTGCCATCATTGACCCCTGGCGCTCGTAATTCTGCAGGTGGTGTTACAATATTTCTCCGTGGACTCGCAACACAGTCTGGAGATACAAGTCTTAGGGTGGGCGCTGCTGGTAGACCATTGCATGTGTCTGCAAGTCGGCCATCATATTTGAATGATTATTTTATGAACCGAAGTAATTATACAAATGTTAATGTACCTGATGCAGCTCTGTGCAATGACGCAGAACAATCATCGCCAGTTTCTTTTTCTCTGCCATCAGCCATGGTCAACAATGCAATACAATGTGCCGCCAATTACCTTTCTTATATGCCCTGCTCTGGCCAATCTCGTGTACCATGTTTATGCTATTTGTTGAGGTCATTTATGGTCTATAAAGTTTGTTCCTGCATGCTCGGAGATAATATCGGACACGTGATAACAACCCGAGAGAATTTATCTCGGTTTGTTGAAACAATTTTGTATTTACTCAAATATATGTACCCAGTTACGCAATTATATATACATATTTATGCCTCGTGTTTTTGCTTACGTGCATGCCATGCAATATTTTCAGGAACCTTCAGTTATGGTTCGCGATTTTATCGTGTATACCTTTTACTCTAAAATACAAACGCATTTACGTTTTGTTGGCTTATGATTTACGTTGTGGTTCGACCAGACCAGGAAACCGACGAGCAAACCTGCGCGCTGCCCGGGTCCGTCTAATTGGCTAGGGCTTCCCGGTCCTAATGGAAGCCCTGGGCTTCCATTAGTTCGCCCCTATATATATATATATATCTTGGTGGAGGTAGTGGTGGTTGTTGTTGTCTTTCCAACCGTTTTTGCCTCATTTCTTGACATATCTCGAGCCGTTCCTGACGCATTTCCTGGCGTTCTTGCCTTATCTGATTTTGCATTTTGTTCATCATGTTTGTCATTTGTTGTAGTACCTGCATTTGGGCGGCAACCACTGGATTGGTCCCAGTCGGTGGAGGATTTGGGGGATTCATTTCTATTTGTTGTTGCCTGATAATCCTCCTGTTGTGGGGGTTGGCTGGTAGATTGATTCCTCCTCCCTTCCTGGTATTGACCATCGAGTTAGAAGCATATGGTAATATAGTTTTGCAAGGGAAATTATTTGGTAGGCAGAACAAATAGGCTAGTAGCTGGTTATGAACTGAAGATTCTTTGGCAGGGCTTAATCCGTTGTTTTATGTCCAGATTGGGGTAACTAGTCGTATAAGGTGAATATCCAAAGGTAAGATAGAATCTGTCAAGATGAGATAGATATGGGTGAGATAGACTACATGAGGTAGGTCAAAATCTTGTTTCATGTTAGGTGGGGACAGATAGATTATACACTCCATCATGACTCTATGGGTTGGATTAGCTCTTATGCTCATGGTTGAGTTGGTCTAATGTGCTAAGTTAAGTTAACACATGGCTAGTAGGGTCTAATCTGTTCTACCAGTATCACTAATCCGTTTAAGTAGATCACATTAGATTAGTTTAGTAGATGGCTATGAGTTAAATGAGATTAGTCAGAATCTGGTTTGGTTGTTTTGCTTCTGAATGGTTTGGATAGGTTATGTAACCTATTATGTAGGTCAAGTTGTTGGGTATGGTCGAGTTGATCTAAGTCACCAATTTAGGCGTAAGTGAATTAGGAGTATGACCTTATCTTTTGTACCAGCATTAAGTAACTCACTCTAGATTAGATCATAATAGATTAGATAGAATCTAGATTAGGTTGGTATGACTAGATTAAACTAGTTAAGGTCAAATTAACTTATTTAGAGACAAGTAGGTAGATGTGGGTAGGATAAGTTATGATAGTTGAAAATCTTGGGTGCTTATTATTGGGGACTTGTTCTCAAATGCTATGAATAAAGAACAAGGCAACACAAAGTATTAAATGTTAAAGTCCTTCGTCCTTCGAAGCATTATTTCCCTTAGGATATAACGATCTTCGGACGAAGGTTATGAAGGACATATCTTCATCATCACGATTATAAGATAATGAAAGATGAAACATATGAAACATGAAAGGTTATATGAACAGACATATAAAGTTATTCATATGTTATCATTATATAAACTTGAATATTAAATATAATATTTAATTACATTTATACCTTCGGCTTGACAGAAGGCAAAAATCCAAATGTGTCACACGAGCAATTACAGGATAACGTGAACAGTACAGAGGTACTGTTCATCTATTTATAGGCACAGGACCCAGCCTATGGGGAATTACATTCATGCCCTTTACAAAGGTCTACAATCATAATACAAATTATCATGGGCCGATTGGTCATTTCATCTTTAAGTCGGTGCCTTTGGAAATGTACTTTGAAGCCTTCTGATTAGTAGCTTCATCTTTGTGTCAATCATCCGAAGGTGTTTCTTCTTATGGGACCTTCGGCGACGAAGCAGACCCCCAACAGTAGCCCCTTAATGGTACTAGATCGTTTTTCGTGACGGGCTCGATCCGTGAAAAACTCTCCCAGGCTTCGGAATGCCGAAGGTCCGAAAAACACCTTCCCTGAGCTCGTTGCCGAGAAACGATTAAAATACTCCCAGCGTCGGGTGGTCCACCGTTCAGTGTATACGAGCGATCTCGCGATTCACCTTCCCGGCACCGAGTGGTCCACCGTTCAGCGGGTGCAGGTGACTGTTCAACTGGTGCGAGCGGCTTGACGACTCACCTTCCCACCTGCAGCACTATATAAACAGACGGGTAGGTGTGAAGTTACCACAACATTTACTGCTATTACATCGTTGTGCTGCCAAAAAATTTGACCACAGCCGAAGCTTTCTCATTGCATTCTGAACCGAAGGATCATTTTACTCTAGCTTCGTGACAAGAGGGAGCTTCGGCAAAGATAAAAATTTTCAACCTTGTCAAAACGCAAAAAATTCAACATCAAATGGCTAGGGTACGCTCGACAGCTAGAGTTACTCGCGACGGAGAGGAAGCCGAAGCTGCTGAAACTGCTCCGATCTCCGAAGTTATGAGGCGGTCGGGATTGGTTGTGACTGAAGGCGCTGCTGACGAAGAATCACCCGCTGCTGAAACCGAGCAGGCAGATATTGAAGATGGTGATGCTAATGAAGGAGAGATTGATTATAACATCATTATGCCATCGAAGCCCAGCCATCTGGATTTTGGGAAATCAACTGTGTCTGAAGCTGATATGACTATGATGACGAAGCTAGGCTACTTCGGAGAAGCCAAGAAAGGGTTGGTTCGCTCTGGCGGGGAAGAAACTATCCCGAAACCAGAAGATGATGAAGTTGTAGTTTTTAAGAGCTTTTTCAAAGCAGGGTTGAGATTTCCTCTACACGGAATGATTGCAGAAATCTTGGAAAAAATCGGGATTTACCTTCATCAGCTGACCCCTAACGCCATTGTTAGGCTCAGCGTGTACATCTGGGCTCTCCGAAGTGAAGGGGTAGAGCCGCTCGCCGATGCATTCTTCCGAGTACATGAACTTCATTATCAGACGAAGGCTAGAGAAGACGGATTGCATGAGAACTTCGGTTGCTATAATTTTGCTTATCGAAAGGATATGAAGACACCGGTGGTCAGCTATCGTACTAAATGGCCGACCGGTTGGAAATCTGAATGGTTTTATGTTAAAATTGATGAAGAAAAGGAGAAGCTAGTTCAGAGCCCGTTGAAGCTAATCTTCGGGCTGACTAGGCCTCAATGCAACATGACACCGGGGGATCCATGCCAAGATGTTGTGTATGAGTTTAGAATTGTGTCTGAACATATTGGAACTAGGGACCTAGTCTAGGAATACTTAGCCAACAGAGTATTCCCAACGCTGAGGAAGTGGGGTATGCCGAAGCTTGAAAAAGAGAAGAAAGAGGGTGAACTCGTTTGGCTGCCTTATCACATTAAGTTCAAAAAACACTTCAAGGAACCCTGCCAAGAATGGTTGGACACGATCGAAGTTATGTGTAACGAGATTTTAGGGAACTATACGAAAAAAGAAAATCAGTTGATGATTGCAGCCTTCGGCTCCCGACCGAAGCGAAGATTGAATCGGGTAATGGATGCTCTACATTTTGAATATCCTGATTATGAGCGGTTGAACAAGGGCGCCGAAGGGCAGAAAAGAAAAAAGAGTTGTTAGTGTTGTGAGCAGACAGGTCGCTAGAATGGTAAAAGAAGATGAAGAAAACCTGAAGAAGAGGAAATTGAGCCCTCAGCCGATGGCAGTTGCTCCGAAGAAGAGAAAAGCTGCGGCTCCGAAGCAGAAGGCGACTGATATAGAAGAAGAAGAAACTCCTGCATCACCTTCTGCTACCGATGTGGCAGAAATTCTAAAGGTAATGACTGAATTCTTGCCTATCAAGATAAGTCCACTGGCGCCACATCTGATGAAGCTTTTTTAGAAGAAGAAGGAGCCTTTGATAGCGAAGAAGGCAGCCGGGCCGAAAAAACGAAGAATTATTACTGTGACAGAAGCTATCGAAGAGACACCACGACCAGCTTCGGCTTCAAAAGCACCAGCTGTTGAAAGCGCTACAACTATCAAAGCTGCACCTAATGAAGCTGCAACTGCCGAAGCTGAACTGACCGAAGATGTAAATCTAGAAAGCACACTTTCTAATATTGATAAGATACTTCTTGACATGGCCGCAGAAGAAACTGCCACAGCTGCCGAAGAGGGCATGGCCACAGTGCCTGAGAAAGAAAAGGAAATAGCCGAAGATGCTTCGGAAAAAGAAGACTTCAATTTTCAAAACTTAATTGGACAAGAATTGTCGAAGGCTGAGAAAGAAGAATTGAGAGACTATTCCATATCCTGTGGATATGAACTAGGGGCACTGCTCTTTGGCGGCGTTGACGACGAAAGCTTAGGCTGCCTCCGGGACCGAACCGGAGCAAAGGTTATCGGTACTGTGTCAAAGAGTATTGGTTTCCCGAAGCTCGAGACAGACATTAGCCGCTACCGACGACAGCATATCGTTGGTAGTTTAATCTATTCTAATTTCAAGGTAAAAAATTTTTCTTCAACTTTTTATTGTTTTTAACAACGAAGGTGTTTTCTAACGAAGGTTGTTCCTGCACAGAGTATGCTATTGAGTAAAGCTTTGATGATGCAACAAGATCTTGAATATAAAAAGCATGAAGTTATAATTGAGAGTTTAGAAAGCAAAATAAAAGATCAAACAGCTGCTCTTGCAAAGAAGGATTTCGAACTTCAGACAGCAGAGGGTTTATTGGCAGAAGCTAAAGCTAAAATTGCAAAGTTGAATACGGAGCTTCTCTCGAAGTCAGAAAGCTTCAAACAAGAAAAGCAGAAGTTTGATGCAAAATTTGAGGCTGAGGTCGAAAAAAGTTCAAATTTGCAAAAATCATTGACAGAGCTTCAAAACAAATGTCTGGAGTTCAGTAACCGATGTGTGCAACGGCTGAAACAGATTTTCAATTCGGTTGGAGCCGGCTATGAAAAATTTAGTCCTTCGATTGAAGACCTGCTAGGGGCCTTTGAACATATCGAGGGTGAAATTGATGCTCATGATGAAATTATAGCTGGACACAGCGATTTCTGTGCCCTGGTAGCTTCTCGGGGCACAACTGTTGCCTTCCTGAAATCTGGTTGCACACACGGAAAGATTGTTAATAGACCCAACTTTAGCTTATCACCAGCGGATCTGATTGATATTCCCAGTCTTGCCCGAAGCATAGGAAACAAATTTATAAAACTAGTATGGACGAAGGGTGGACAAAGCTTAGCTGGTGACGAAGCTCGAAGTCATCTTAAGCCGATAACAAAATCATACCTTGCACTTACCTTTTCCTTTAAACTTGAATTTTCCTTACAATAGTTTAATATGTACAGGATGACGAAGCTAAAGAGCACAAAGTCGAAGCTTAACAGACGATCCGAAGCTCAATAGATAATGATGAAGCTTGAATAGATAGCTGTGGAAAAAACTCTAAGAACTCTTGTATTAACCTTTGTAAAGAATATTGTAATTTAAGAATTAGATTGTACTCTGTAAATTTTGTCCATACCTTGTAAATATTTTTACCTTTCCATCAATGTGTGAAGTGCTTCAATGTGAACGAAACTTGTACTTTTTGAGCCGAAGGCAAAAAACACCTTCCCTTCTTTTCGTACACAATGAAGCATGATTCTGCTTTCGAAGCTGCATTCTTAGAGCCGAAGCAACTGTTTGTATCTATATGGTATGATGATGATGATGATCCTGTGTATGTCTAAATGAATGTTTATGTATGCAATGTATGATGTAATGTATCGTGCAAATGAATGCCCAAACACACACACCCGAAGCTTCATCCACAACCTTCATTCCCTAAGAAATGACTAAAATCTCTTTGCCGTTTACTTTTCGGCTGCACCGTTTATTTTTTCGGTGTAAGTTCTGCATTCCCTAAGGAACGTCTTTTGAACTTCTTCGCCTTCTATTTCGGTGGTATTTGCGTAGACTTTTCGCGCTTTGCCTTATATTTCGGCGGTATTTGGCTCTGTATTCCCTAAGGAACGACTTTTGAGCAGAAAACTTACGCTGCGCTCCCTTAGGAACGACTTTTTGTAGCTTCGTCATGCTCTGCATCCCCTTAGGGACGACTTTCGAGCTTCTTCCTGTTTTTTCTTTTTCTCTGCACTCGATGGTGCATGCTCAGGTTTTACATTTACATATTTGGGGGATTTTGCTCTCGTGGAGCTGAATAAGAAAGGAAAAGATTACAAACTATGGCCCCATTAAAAACCTTTCTCCCCCTTCGGAAAGGAAAAGGGTGCCATAGAAAAATAGAAAAAGATTACATGAATCTAAACAAAATACCGCCGAAGCTCATCTGCATTCCAAGACCTAGGAATATCATTGTCGTCCGTATCTTTTAACCTGTAAGAACCAGGCCTTGACGAAGATACGACCAGAAAAGGTCCTTCCCACTTCAGCTGTAGCTTGCCTATTGTGTCCGGATTAGCCACTCTCCGAAACACCAGATGCACTGGCTTGATATTTTTAAGCCGGACTTTTCTATCACACCATTTTATTGTTTCAGCTTGATATTTATTGATATTTTCCACAGTCTGAAGTCTGACCCCTTCTATAGTGTCTTTTGCTACATGATAATCAGCTTCGTCCTCAGTCGAAGCTGTTGTTCTTATTGACCCTGTTTTAGCTTCTTCTGGGGTTATGGCTTCATCACCAAATAATAGCTTGAATGGCGTAAAACCTATTGATCTTGATACAGTCGTGTTGTGACTCCACGCCACTTTAATCAACTCTTCCGGCCACTTTTCTCTGGGCTGATTAAAAATTAACTTCATTATTCCTGTCATTATAATACCATTTGCTCTTTCAACAAGTCCATTTGATTCTGGATGTCTGACTGATGCAAAATGGATCTTCGTGCCGATTTGATCACAGAATTCCTTGAAGGTTTCAGCATCAAACTGTGTACTGTTGTCCACAGTTATAGCCTTTGGTACGCCGAAGCGACAAACAATGTTTTGCCAAAAGAATTTCTGGACTGTGACCGAAGTTATTGTGGCCAAAGGCTTCGCTTCAATCCACTTAGATAAATATTCTACAGCCACCACAACATATTTTAAATTGCCTTGTGTTGGTGGAAGTGGACCTAACAAATCCAGGCCCCATCTTTGCAATGGCCAGGTTGGTTGTATCAGTTGGGTTAATGACGAAGGTTGTTTCTGGTCTCTTGCGCATTTTTGGCAATTTTCACATTTTTGAACCAGATCCGCTGCATCCGAAGCTGCCTTCGGCCAATAAAATCCTTGTCTGAAGACTTTCCCCAGCAAAGGTCTAGATCCAATGTGAGATCCACATAATCCTGCATGTATTTCCTTCATCAATTCTATACCTTCAGCTCTGGATAGACACTTGAGCAGTGGAGAGCAGACTCCATGTTTGTATAATTCCCCTTCTATTATTACATATGGTCGACCTCTTGCCTCTATTCTCTTATTATAAGCTTCGTCATCTGAAAGGTAGTTGCCTTGGAGAAAAGATATAATCTCGGTTCTCCAATCTTCACTATGAACAGGAGATATATTGAGCACTGCTCTTTCAAGAAGTTCCACCGAAGGTGCTCTTATTGTCTCAAATAATACTTCCGAAGGTAAAGGTAGCCCCTGTGCCGCTGACTTGGCTAGCAGATCAGCGTGCTCATTTTCTCCTCGTGGAATATTCTTGACAGAACACCCTTCGAAAGAAGCTTCAAGCCTTCAAACTGTATCCAGGTATTTCTCAAGCTTCGGGTCTCTTGCTCTACAACTCTTGTCAACATGACTAGAAATAACTTGGGAATCAATTTAAGGACCGCCCTTCTTATCACCATTGCTTTTAACTTCTGAAGCCCCAAAAGCAAAGCTTCGTATTCAGCAATATTATTTGTGCAGCTGAAATCTAGTTTTACTGCATAGCATGTTCTGACTTTGGAAGGTGCAACCAAGACAGCAGCTGCACCTGCCCCAAAGGTTCCCCAGGAACCGTCACAGAACACCGTCCAAACTTTGGCATCTTTATTTGCTTCTTCTTCCTGAGCCCCTGGCGTCCAGTCAGCGATGAAGTCTGGTAACGCTTGGGACTGGATCGAGGATCTATGCACATAATCAATGCTAAATTCGTTGAGTTCCACAGCCCACTTTCCAATCCTTCCAATAGCTTCTCTGTTCCTCATAATATCTTTCAAAGGTTGAGATGAAGGAACAATTATATGGAATGCTTGAAAGTAGTGCCGAAGCTTCCTGGAGGCCATTAAGATAGCATACAACACCTTCTCCAATTCTTTATATTTTTTCTTTGATAAGCTTAGAACTTCGGAGACAAAGTATACTGGGGTTGCTTTTTGATTTGTCCTTCCCATTTCTCCTGCACAAGCGCCGCACTCACTGCAGAGTGCGATGCTGCCACATATAATAGTAACGGAGCCCCTTGCGCAGGTGGAGTCAATGTTGTTAAATCAATTAAGTATTGCTTCAGCTCTTCGAAGGCTTTTTGTTGAGCTGAGCCCCATTGAAAGACTTCGGCTGACTTTAGTATTTCAAAGAACGGCAAGTTTCTTTCTGCTAATCTAGATATAAATCTATTCAATGAAGCCAATCTTCCTGCCAACCGTTGAGCCCCCTTCTTCGTACTTGGCGGTTCCATTCGAAGTATGGCTTCGATCTTGCTTGGGTTAGCTTCGATCCCCTTCGTTGAAACTAAGCAACCAAGGAATTTACCCTTCTTTACTCCAAAGACACATTTTTTAGGATTTAATTTCAGGCCAGCTTGCCTGAAATTAGCAAATGTTTCTTGCAGATCAATGATATGATTTTCTTGCTTCGTGCTTTTTACTATGATATCATCAACATATGTTAGCACATTTCTGCCTATATGAGAATGAAGGACCTTGGCTGTCATTCTGTTGAAGCTTCCTCCAACATTCTTGAGCCCCTCAGGCATCCGAAGATAGCAATATGTACCGCTCGGGGTTATGAAGCTGGTCTTCGGTTCATCTTCCTTCTTCATCCAGATTTGGTGGTAGCCTAAATAACAATCTAGTAAACTCATAAGCTCTGATGAAGCTGCTGCATCTACTAGAGAATCTATTCTTGGCAATGGGAACTCATCCTTTGGACAAGCCTTGTTAAGATCTGTAAAATCGATGCACATTCTCCATTTACCATTTGCCTTCTTCACTATAACAGTGTTAGCTAGCCACTCTGGGTATTTGACCTCTCTGATAACACCAGCACTGAGAAGTCTCTTCACTTCGTTTCGAGCACCTTCAGCTTTGTCATCGGACATTTTCCGAAACCTTTGTTTTCTTGGCCTGAAAGATGGATCCACATTGAGTGAATGCTCAATGACATCTCTATTGACACCGCAAAGATCATTAGCTGACCAAGCAAACACATCTTTGTTGTTGAATAAAAACCTTATCAAGGTTTTCTCCTGCTCTTCAGATAATTGAGAACCCAGCAATACCTTCTGCTCTGCTATATCTTCACACAGAAGCATAGGCTTCGGCTGATCAGCCGAGGCAGCCTTCTCTCTTCTGTATTTGTACTGTTCACAAGCTTCATTTTCCATCTATGTTGTGGATTGCTTTTGAATCTGTCCAGTTTCCTTCAGCTTTTCTAGTAGCTTCCTGACTGCCATGAACAACAATGGGTCCTTGTTCCGAAGGTATCTTCATGCATAGATATGCTGGATGAAGTATTGCTTCGAAAGCGTTAGTGTCCCACGACCAATGATTGCATTGTAGGGGTATTCCATGTCAACAATATCAAACACAACATGTTCAGTCCTTGTGTTGTGGACAAATCTGAAGGTCACTAGCATTGTGATTTTACCAAGTGCTACAATCTACCTTCCTCCGAAGCCACAAAGAGCGTGTGTAGCATCATGAATCTTGTCCTCTGGCTCTTGCATCTGTCTGAAGGCTTTAGCAAATATGATGTCGGTTGCACTGCCTGTATCAACCAAAACATTGTGGACCAGAAATCTCTTGATGACACAAGATATGACCATAGCATCATTATGAGGATAATCCTTGAGCTGAAGGTCCTCCTGGGAGAAGGTAATTGGGATGTGGGACCATTTTGATTTGATGAAGGGTCCCTGCACCCCAACATGTTGCACCCTTATCTGAGCCTCCTTCTTCTGCTTCTTGTTGGCTGGTTCTGAGCATGAACCGCCTATTATTGGGAGCACCAGCTTCGTAGCTGAAGCAGCTTCATCTTGGATGTTGGACGAAGCCATCAGCTCAATAGTGGAAGTGAGTTCACCGGAGGTGGGCGCCAATGTTGGGGACTTGTTCTCAAATGCTATGAATCAAGAACAAGGCAACACAAAGTATTAAATGTTAAAGTCCTTCGTCCTTCGAAGCATTATTTCCCTTAGGATATAACGATCTTCGGACGAAGGTTATGAAGGACATACCTTCATCATCATAGTTATAAGATAATGAAAGATGAAACATATGAAACATGAAAGGTTATATGAACAGACATATAATGTTATTCATATGTTATCATTATATAAAATTGGATATTAAATATAATATTTAATTACATTTATACCTTCGGCTTGACAGAAGGCAAAAATCCAAGTGTGGCACGCGAGCAATTACATGATAACGTGAACAGTACAGGGGTACTGTTCATCTATTTATAGGCACAGGACGCAGCCTGTGGGGAATTACATTCATGCCCTTTACAAAGATCTACAATCATAATACAAATTATCATGGGCCGATTGGTCATTTCATCTTTAAGTCGGTGCCTTTGGAAATGTACTTCGAAGCCTTCTGATTGGTAGCTTCGGCTTTGTGTCAATCTTCCGAAGGTGTTTCTTCTTATGGGACCTTTGGTGACGAAGCAGACCCCCAACACTTATAATTTTATGTCGGTCTATACAGATTTTGCAACCCAACGCATAAGTCAAGTACTTGTATATGGCTAAGCTGGTATAGGGAACTGGTTTAGGTTAATCGTGTTTATAGGAGTAGGGTCTAATTTATGCCCCCACCATTATCCAACTTGCTTAAGCAACTTACATTAGATTCTATAATCCTATTTAAGAATATCATTAGGCATATCAAGCTGACTTTATCTTTATGAAGTTCTAGTGTTTTTTTGTCTAAGTGGAACTTCCAATTAGTATATATTATTTTTTATACACCTAAAATTTTCATGCCATTAGCAGGCGTGGCATAGAAAACAAGGGTACATCAGGTTTTAGCTATTAGGTGAGTGTAGAGAAGATTTGGGGGTAAGAGAAAGTTAGGTAAGGGAGAATTTTATTCCGGGTGGCGGATCTTGATTCATCTGAAGATCTGTTTCTACTCATATCCTTCATTGTCGAGGTTAACCTTCTTCTTGGGTTTAGTTTAGGGACCAACGGTTGTGGTGTTAGATGCCATTATCCGAGTTGGGGTAATAATTGCAGGTACATGGGGTAGGTAGATTAAACAGAATTTTACTTTGCTTTTGGGATAAATGGGTTTGGCAACCTATAACATATGCTAGGTCGTGGTTTCACGGACGAGTTGATTTAAGACACCAATTTAGGTTTAAAACCCATTTATATGAATATGGTCTAATCTGTGTTACCAATATTAACCAATTTGTTTAAGTAACTTCCTTTAGATTAGATCATATTACATTAGGTAGGGTCTAGATTAGATTGGATATAACTAGATTAGACCAGTTTAAATTATATAGATCTACTAGGGTAGGATATATATTATTAGGATATGTTAGAATCTTTTGAGATAGGATGGATTATATGGTGTAGGTAGGTCAGAATCTTTGTTAGGTTAAAACAGAGGGGTTATGCAACTATCGAATGGTTAAGGTAGTTGCATATGGCTAAGTTGGTCTGTCGTTCTTAATTTAGTGCAGAGTGAACTAAGTTAAAACATGTTCTATAGGAGTAGAGTCAAATATATGTTTGCACTATTAATTGGTTAAGTGACTGACCTTAGGTTAGCTCAACTTAAGGTTAGACTTTGTTAGGTTAGATTAACCTATTAGATTGGATCAGATCTAGAATAAATTGATAAGACTATTTTAGACTAAATAAGATCTAAATAAATTTTGGATTAGCTCATGTTTGTTATTCTAGAGTGGGATAAATATGCTTATTAGGACAAGATGAATTCATCAGGATAAGGTAGAATCTTTTGAGGTCAGTTAGATCTATTAGGATGACATAAGATCTTTTCAAGATAAGATGAATCTATTAAGGTAATATAGTATCTTTTTAATATAAGATGGATCCATGAGTGAAGGATAGAATCTGTTAAGATGGGATGGATATTGTTAGGCTAGATACTTTAATGAGGGATAATCTAGTTTATCTAGTTATTTTTATAAGCATTTTTCCTATATGTATATGAGGATGTAATTGTGGACATTACTCTACAACTCATCACACTCAATCAAAGATCCAAATCAGACAAGTATCATAAGAACAAACATTGAAGTACATAGATACCTATATAAAAAATAGTTTTGTTTTTGTTCCTAAGATTAGGTCTCCTATTCCTAAGGGTCACGTTGGGTACATGATTTCAAAGTGTGAAATCCAGTTTTGTATTTAGAGTGAAAAGGTAAGAGTAATCAGAGTAAAACAGTAGTGGATAAGAAAAGATTAAGGAAAGTTTTAGAAAGGATTAGAATAGCAAAGGTAAGTAGATAATGGTTGTCCAGTTCTGTCTAGGTTTCGTCCTACAGTCAACATCGGCTTTGATACCACTTCTGTCACACCCGGGTTTTAGGGGTCCAAAACCTGGGCGCGAAATAATCACCAGGTGTGCTGGGACCAAGTCTCACACATATGATGAATAGTGGTACAGAAACGAATGTCACATCTTTACTATATAATAGGAGTTCTATACAAAATAAATATATAAATACATCATATGGGGACAACGATCCAGCAACCTAAAGTTGATTGGGAGACAACGGCCTAGACCTCTCGCGAACTCATCACAACATCCTTCATGTGCCTCATCCTGCGGTACCTGTTCTTGACCTGTGGGGGTGTGAGACAGCAAGAGTGAGCTCACATACGTTCATCGCTCAACAAGTTGTGGGGAATAATGTGCATGAACTCGCCAAAAGTGGGAGCTCATGTGAAGTGTAAGGCTTACCAAGGAGGATGGTTAGAGCGGAGCATTGCTTTTAAAGTTGGTCAAAATTTTATTAGCAGTTACTAAATGTAAGTGAATACCAAACCATAGTAATAGTAAATAAAAATAATAATAAACCACAATTCAATGCAAAATGACCAATTAAATTTAATTCCATAAGTTACTCATGTTAGGGTCCAAGCCGCTCATGACTGTGAGCACGACTGATATACCAATTTTACACTCTGCAGAGGTTGCACATCTTTACCCACAAGTCATGTTACCCATCTGCCAAGGGGTCATGAATCCCATACACCTCTACCAAGGAAGCGAGGCAGGGTAACACGACGAGGCCTTTACAAAGTTCCACTAGCTTCAGAAAACCAGCCACAGTTTCTAGAAAGCGTAATGCAGAGATCCCCCGTCTAACTGCCATCACAGCAAAATCAACCCGAGATTCTCCCTACACCGACCACTCCCCTACTGCCCTTGTCCCTTTCGGGTAAGGTAGTCCTCCACTAGCTTTCCTAATTAGTCAGGCAAGGGCGTCACTGCATTGGAGCTTCCTAGAAACTGTAGCGGGTTTTCTGAAGTTAGTGAAACTTTGTAAAGGCCTCGTAGTGTTACCCTGCCTCGCCTCCTCGATAGAGGTGTATGGGAAGTCGCGATCCCTTGGCAGATGGGTAACATGACTTGTAGGTAAAGATGCGCAACCTCTGCAGAGTGTAAAACTGGTATATCAGTCGTGCTCACGGTCATGTGCAGCTCGGACACTCACATGATTAACTTATGGAATTAAATTCAATTTGTCATATGTATCGCATTGGGATTTATATTATTTTTATTTACTATTACTATGGTTTGGTATTCACTTACATTTAGTAACTCCTAATAAAATTTTGACCAACTTTAAATGCAATGCTCAGCTCTAACCATCCTCCTTGGTAAGCCTTACACTTCACATGAGCTCCCACCTTTGGCGAGTTCATGCACATTATTCTCCACAACATGTTGAGCGGTGAATGTATGTGAGCTCACTCTTGCTGTCTCACACCCCCACAGGTCAAGAACAGGTACCGTAGAATGAGGCTCATGGAGGATGTTGTGACGAGTTCGTGAGAGGTCTAGGCCGTCGTCTCCCAGTCAACTTTGGGTTGTTGGATCGTTGTCTCCTTACATTGTAATTATTTATTTATTTTGTACAGAACTCCTATTATATAGTAAATATGTGACATTCATTTCTATACCACTATTCATCATATGTGTGAGACTTGGTCCCAGCACACCTGGTGATTATTTCGCGCCCAAGCTTGGTGACCCCGAAACCCGGGTGTGACAACCCAAGAGAGAGGTGGGGTTCCATTGCGAGTATTGTGACATGTAAAGGCATTTGGAAGTGTTTTGCTTTGGGAGGAAGAAAGATGAGCAGTGGAGTTCTAAGTCGAGCAGGAAGAACATGAACCACCCATCTCATGGTGTTCATGATCCTCCAATTCAGAGACATCCTGCTAGGCCTAGAGGTGCTTTGCGTCTTGCTGTTAGGACTCAAGCAGTGAGACCATAGGTTGGTCATGCCTCGTGGGGTGTTGGTCATGTGCCATATGGCTAAGGAACCTGTGCCAGTGGCTCCGACTTCTCTACCGATCCACAGTTTCCTTCTTGTGGTGATCACTACCCCCTTTGGGGCTGGGGATGTTTGGTGTTTTCCCTAACACTTTTAAAGGGCAAATATCTAACCCAGTGTTGTGCCATTTGCTCACCCTGTGTCTTTCTATTGATATAGAACGGAGGCCTAGAGAACACGTGGCTCATGGATTCTGGTTATTCGTGCCACGTGACTAGAATCTCTAGATGATTCTCTAGCCTCGACCCTTGATTGGTAAGGAATATGTCACAATTGAGGATAAGTCGAGAGGTAAGGTTGTCTCTCGTGGCACCATTCGAGTGAACGATAACTTTGTCCTCAAGGATGTTGCTTTGGTTTCAAACTTGCATTTCAATCTGGTTTTTGTTTTGCAACACCTTGAGGATGAATTTGAAGTGTGCTTTAAGAGGGGTCTTTCTCGGGTTCTAGATGCCTAAGGGGATCTTTTTTGTAGGATCTCCCAATTTGGTCGAGTTTTTCGAGCTGATTTTTCTCATTCGATCGACCCGTCTCACTGTCTTTTGGCAGGATATTCCTCTTTGATTTGGAAGTGCCATAGGAGACTAGGACATTTGAGCTTTGATCTTTTGGTGCATTTGAGCTCACTTGGCATTGTCCCAGGATTGCCCAAATTGAAATTTGAGAAAGATCTTGTATAGGACCCAAGTTGTCATGGCAAAATGGTTACTACTTGCCATTCCTAGGTCACTGAGGTGATGACCTCGCTACCCGGTGAATTTCTCCATATGGACATTGTTGGTCCTGCTTGGGTTTCCTCTTTTGGGGGGATGTGCTATGTGCTTGTGATTGTTGATGACTTTTCTCGCTATTCTTGGGTGTTCTTCATGAAGGAAAAGGATGAGGCCTTTTGATGAGTACATAGATGTCAACTATATGGTCAAGGCCTAATCAATCATAGAGTCCCAAGCTCAAGGGGTGTTGAAGTCTAGTTTATTCGTGAATCTGGTTTGGACTGCAACAGTGGTTCTCGCGAAAATGGATGCCAAGGCTACATACGGACTCCGTTTTTGATGTTGTAGATACCGTTGGAAATCTAAGGAGATAAGATTTCCATCCCAACTAGTCCCATGACAATATACAGCTAGAGATAATCAGAATCGTCATAGCAAGATGATGTCGAGAATCTGCCACAAATAGCGGCGCCTGTTTTTGGGCCTAAAGGCCTTATACATCCTAGGGTTGCTCGACAACCCCTTAGCCACCTCCTAAGTCGAGGATGAATCCAATTTAAGTAGAGGAGGATGATGAGGACATCACTCCCATACAAACAATACATAGACCAACAACACGAGCACGTGCACGAAAGTTGAATCTCCAGGTTCGTTCTAACCTAGTCAATTATGTGTTTTAGAGCTTATGCTTGTTGCCATGGATGTTTTCATGATTAGGAACTTTGGAGAGGACCATCAAGGACTTAGGAAAGGCCAAGGTGTCAAGGAGGAGCAGCAAAGGTGTCCATAACAGGAAGGAGATCAAGTCCGACTCAGTTGTGACTCCATCCCGGGTTCCAAGACAAGTTTGCACTAAAATGGATGCTCAGGACGCGCTCAGACTCCGATTGCGACCAACTTGATATGGTTGGAAAGATAAAAATATTATCTAACCAACCCAACTAGTCACACCTTAAAATTCATTCGGAGTCAATGGGAATCGTCAAAACAAGTTAGCACTCAGATACTATTTTGGTGATGCGACACTGTCTATTGGGCCGTTGGGCCATGTATCGTGCTAGAGCCCATTAGGGGTACCTCCAGGGGTTGTGTGCTCCCGTAAGCACTATTTTAACAGCAACCATCGTTACATTATAGTTTTGGTTTTGCTTAGATCATAACTGTCATCGAACAGTTCATTGTTCATCGGTTTGTGAGACCCCAACTCGTAATCAACACAGTTTTGGTTGTGTTCTACCTGTTCTTGCTTGTGTTCTTGATTGTGCTTGCAGGGACAAGCCTTCGTGGTGAGGTCACTCGTATGTAACGAGTGATAACCAATGGAGTCGTGGTGTAGTGATTGTGAGGATCCGTTCACTCGGAGCCTTGGATTATCAACATTGAGATCTACACTCAATCAAGTTATCATATCTCACGGAAGATCGGGCCTCATCCTCTGTCACTTTTGCTCATGCTCGAGATTTGTTTCTTCGGTTGCAAAATGAGTTTCCTAACAATGCCCTGAGATCGATTCGCAATGACATTGGCACAAAATTCAAAAGTACTCATTTTGAAACCTTTTGTGCTTCTTTGGGACTCGAGCATTAGTTTTCCTATATATATTTGCCTCAATAGAATGACATTTTTGAACACAACAATCGTACCCTTGTTGAGATGGCTAGGACGATGCTCGATGAGCATAGGACTCCTAGGTGTTTTTGGGGCTGAAGCGATCAACACTACATGCCATGTGTTTAATTGCATCTTCCTTCGTGCTTTTCTGTAACACTCGTCCACTCTCAGACCAGTGGTACTTATTCCTGTCAGTCCTTTAGGATCATAGACCATCCCCACAGACCAAAACGTCTTTTGTGCGCACTTTGTCCTCACTCATGCACACCCGAGAAAACTTTCTGGTCGGTCACCCATCCCATGATTTCTCGAGGCCAAGCACACTTAACCTGGATGTTCTTTCACGATAGGCTTTCGAAAAAGAAGATGCACCTTGTTGGTATGAGTACTCTATTAATTCTATTAAGCCTTAGCCAGGATATCACCATCCACTGGGGCCAGGATATCACAATCAACCTCCTTAGAAGATCGACGTCCTCGTCGATCAACCGCAAGCCAGGAACCTCCCCTCTTAGCCACATCTGTGTGTCTAGTGTCGTCATATGTCATGCCATGTGTAACACCCCTGGTGTTACTGCAACTAAAACTTGAGCATAGCAACATAAGCATTGACATGTCATGTGTTTGTCATACTTAGAATGCATTCACTAGGCAAAAAGTTCAAACAAGTTGTACTGATGTGACTGGTCATGGGTAAAACCCTAGAGTAGAGTACTTAACCCTAAACTGGGCTTAAGAGAGTAAACAAAGCCTAAATAAGAGAAAAACTTCAAAGCTTATTAGTAATAATCATAAAATGTCACCATTAATGGACTGATGTGGTATTTAAACCCTAGAAGTGCCAGAAACCCTAAATAGACCCCTAGAAAACCCTGGACTGAAACCCTAGGGGGTTATATGCAAATGTGGCACATTTTTGGACCTAAGTGCAAAAACCATGGAATTAGGGAACCTTAAGTCATATAGTGCAGATGTTTAAAGAATTGCAAAAGAAACCTTGAGATTTGGGCCAAATTGCAAAAGGGCCACTCTAATGATCATTGGTAAAGTCTGAAATACAGTTGAGCAAGGCTAACTTTGGAGCTTTGTAAATCCAGAAATACAAAGAATTTCCCTAGGGTCAATATATCGAACTTGTAGAGCTACTATAAGAGAACAACTTTGCTATAGGGATTAAGCCTTGGTGCCATGAAATGTTTTGATAAAATTTGATCCAAAGTCGGGCTGTCAGGTCACCTTAAGTCTGAATTTTCAGTAACATTGAAATTGGATGAACTTAGGGCTCGAGTTTGAGTAAGATCCTGTGACTTTTTGTGCGTGCACAATGTAACAAAGTTAAAGCTGGTTTATTAAGCTTCAACTTTGATGCAGAGTGATGGTTGGGTCACCACATAAAATATGGAGCAAATTGACCCCAAACATGCTCAGTCAGTTGTTCTGAAGAAAAATCGCAATGGTACAGTGCACACAAATATCAACAGGATCCTTGAATGCCACCGTCGGTGATCCTCCGCCGTGATTGTTGCCGATCGCCACAATTCGTGCTTCCGGTCTGTGGATTGAGCTCGCTGGTGAAAAGATCACGCCGTGGATAGGTCCGAGACATTGTGGCCGCGCTGTCCCTCGGTCATTTGCGCCGGCGACGCAGCCTTACGGCCGTCACCGGAATCTGTGTTGTTCATTGCGATTGCGCCACGCCTCAGACCCATAACCACGTCACAATAACTCGGGTCATCGGTATCCGGTGATCGCTGGAGAGCCGCCACGGTAGATGCCACCAATCACCTGCACCAGTGATCTCCTCCTTTTCCGGCCGCCGCGCGTCTCCATTAAATTCACTGGCCACCGCTCAAGCATGCTATAAATTGAGCGCACCCGCGGCTCCGCTAGGTAAATACGCATCCAGTGCACTAACACCAGCCTCAAATTGTTCACCAGATCCGCCCAATTTCCCATTTTCCCCAAATCAGCCAAACCACCGCCGCGTGAACACCTCGCCATGGTTGGCTCGTCTCAGGTCTATTCGTGCCCTCTATTCACTTGTTTCAGTGCTCTGATATGCTCCTGGTAGTCTCTGACCCGGCCAATTAAACTAGGACCCATAGGATCACCGGGAATGCATTGGATGGTCCGTTGATCGCACGGTCACCGTGGACAGAGCGATTTAGGGATAGAACTCTGCAATTGATGGATGGGAAAGGGTCAGTAGAAGTCGAATTCGGTGTCAACCGCACGGGAACACTGGTGGTTGAGTTATCCGGCCGGTATAGGTTCGCCGAAGCTCGGTTCTCCACCGTGCGACATCGTGGACTTGACACTGCGAAGAAACAGAAGTAGAAGGGGTTTCCTATAAACGTCAGTGAAACATATAAATAGTGTCGTGACCCCTTTGCTAGTTGTTTAAAACGCCATGGGTCTCTATGCAAACTGTCCTCCACGGGCGCGCGCGGGCGAATTCTGTCTTTGCTGGGCCGTCTTCTTTTCTTTTTTTTGCCAGGACTAAATAATTTCTACAAAATTACAGAAAAATGCTAAAAATACCAGACAATTTTACTAGACTCCTGGTTTTCTATAGTATTTAATAAAATAGTTTTAGGATTTTTATTCCAAATAAGGAATTATGGAGTATTTAAAATAGTTAAAGCCTATACTCCTGAAATTTTAGAAATTGTTTAATGACTTCAAAAATCACCAAACTTTTTAGATAAGCTTTAAATAGTATTTAGAAGACTTGTGTAAAGTTTGGTATGACTTGGACCATGTTTGATACCTAGAACCCAAAACCCTGATCTCCTGCCTTATGAACTTCACTATAGACTCCAAAACCCTAGTTTCCTGGAGATTCGTGAAGGAAAATTATATTCAAGACTTAAAATAATATACCTTTGTTATCTTTGCAATTTCATGAGCATTACATGAGCATTCATGATTATATATGGCTATATAAAGAAAACGAGGAAGAGATAGAAGTTGAAGAAGCGAGGACTAGACGACCACCACCTGAAGAACCTCAAGCAAGAAACTGCTTTTACTTTGACATCTGTGGAACAGAGCCTGATTCACCTATCACACAAGGCAAGCCCTGGTGCATTTGCCACCTCCTTGCTATTTTGAAATCTTTCTCACTTACTTGATGCATTAGGTGATAGGAGTTGTTTGCTAAACCAGTTGCTGCATTTCCTTCCTTGGATTTGATTACTTCTCCTCAATCCCTTGATTTACAAAATGGTTTTTCTTATGCTTAGCTTTGCTCTAGAAAAACAAAATGTTTTATTTTGACAAAGGATGATGCTTCAAAGTTGGTGGGTTGTTTTAAAAAATAAAACTTGATGGTGGATCCATCATGGCCATGATGGGTTCAACATCGGAAAAGATGTACCTCTGCTAGGTACCAGACTTTGGGTTTGAAATGATAAAGCTGAGACCGGGCGGGTGACTTGCACGAGAAGAGAGTCTCGGTGTAGTGTCTCCATCTGAGTCGATTAAGGACCTTGTCAATGTAGGCCTGCTGACCGAGGACCCTTTAACTAGTCACATGCCTCCTCATGGGTAAGCTTTGCCTCGGGTAGACTAATACCAGAATAAGATAACGCACAATGGGAGTGGAGAGATGGCGAGAGTAGCGTGTACCCTCTGTGGCAAGAGGTTGGACAGTGGTGTATCTGTGCTCTCGGTTGACGTGAACCTGATCTAGTCTTAAGAACCCCAATGGCGAGTTGACATATGCAAGGGTTAACTGCTACATATGTCGTGTGATTGGAGATCCTGAGCTGAGTATAATCGATTCGAATCGCCGTAACTTCGTGGACATGAAGACTTGGTCACTAACTTACACGTACAATTCCAGTGAATAAGAAGGGTTGATAAGAAATTGGCTAGTATAGGTCAAGTGCTTGAACTAGGGTAGAAAAAACTCTAGATACAGGTAACTTTACTTAACCTGACAATTAAAACTGGATTTTTAAGGATCCACTACTAGTAAGCATTTCTGTAAACAGAGTATTTGATTATTGATAAGCCATACCTTGATTTCCCAAAGGCCAGCATATCCTTGAGAGTCTTTTATTTTGACGGGTAAGACTTGAGAAAGTACACTTCGTACTCAGGGATTTGTCTCATGTTGTTTTAGGTGAGGAAGCAGCAAATTTTTGTTGCTTTTGTTCCAAGGTGGTGCCTAAAGAGGAAAACCAAGACTGAAACTGCGGGAGGAAGTGTCCTCCTTTAAGCAAAACTCTTTACTATTTATCGGGAGGAGTTTTTGCCTCCCCAGTTATGTAATAATATTAATCCTGCACTCCTATATTCGCTCTGGTCTGTAATAATACTACACTTTCTTACTTTAAAATAAAGTAAATTATTGTAACTGCTTCCGCATTCTCGTACCTCCGATGTGTTGTAATGTCTGTGTGACGGGTAAAACTCTCTTGGGCAAGGTAAAGAGTATAGATACCAAACTTGTCAAGTGATCAGGGGCACCTGTAGGGTTGTCTGAGGTCCGTTGGACAAGAACAACTGTAGGTGGGCCTAATGACTTGGGAGGTTCTGTCACAGCTGGTATCGGAGCGAAGCCCATCTCTGCAGATGTTATGAGGCATTTTCAAAAAGAATTTTCAAAGACTTATCTAAGAAATTTCTTTCCTTCTTATCTAACTACCTTCTGAAACACTTGTAGTAAGACCAGATAGTAGAGTGCAATGTATAGAAGGTTGTGAATCAACTAAGGTTGATTCTGTAATTATGCATGCATCATGATAAAAACTATACTAATAAGATTTTTCCCCCTTATGGAGATATGCCGCCGCGCACAAGGAAAACTGCGCGCAAATCCACCGCACCGATTGGCGTGCCTCGCCATCAACTAGCTTTAAGGCACGAGGATAGTACAGCGGCAGCAATGATCCAATTGGAGATCTGGAAGCTCAGGTAGAGCAGCTTCGAACGGAGCTCTGTCACAGGAACAATGTGTGGGTCGAGGATGGTCAGCGAATAAACGAGTTAAGAACTAACATCCGACATCTGCAAGACCAACTTGCTGAACGAGATTTAGCACTCGATTGGTCTGTTAACTCACGTTCACTTGCTTGGGCCAAGGAAGCCAAAGCTCGAGCCCATGTGGAGGAGCTTAGCACAGCCGTGGACAACTTGCAGGTGTACTGTAATACACTACATGAGGAAGTTCATGTATTGTATTCGCGACTGCACCCTGACGTACCTGCCGACCCTGTCGGAATGGGAGCTGGACCTTTTCAGGCCCCCTCCTTCAATGAATCTGGCTGATGAATGGTCCCGTCCCCTACACCCGACAGTGAATCTACCAAAAGTGATAAGAAGCTAGAGTAGTGTAGTTTAGATATGATGATGTATAATAGGTAATGTGGTCCTGTTGTAAATTCGAGTCTGTATCATTACCTTTTAAGTAATGTAAAATGATGGTGTACTTTGGTATATTATATTTTCCAAATGTTCTTTGCCTCAGATGCCGTCCAAAACTCGTGGACAGGATAGTACGGGAACCTCCCGTGGAAGGGAGACTACTCCTAATCCGCCACCAGTACCCCCCACCTTGGCTAAGGCTATCGCTGCCTTAGTCAATGCAACAGTCGATAACACCCGCTTCCTTCGCAAAATGGCGGGACAACAATATCAGCAGCAAGTCGGGCGAGCTTATCCGCAAGGACCCCGCGAAACTTCATATTTGGATTTCTTGGAAACTCGTCCCCCACTATTCGTCAAGGCTGAATATCCCCTTGAAGCAGACGAAAGGATTCGGTTTATTGAGCAGAAGTTTGGGCTCCTCCGATGCACAGAGACTCAGAAGCTCTTATTTGCGGCGCAGCAGTTAAGAGGCCCTGCCAGCACCTGGTGGGGAAATTATGTGGCTATCCAGCCTGCCGGCCATCAAGTTACCTGGGATGAATTTAAACTGGCATTTTGGGAGCACTACATTACAGAAGGAGTGCTCCATATGAAACAAGAAGAATTTATGAAGCTTAAACAAGGTGGTACACAGTATATCAACAAGTTCAACCATTTGTCCCAGTATGCCATTGATCAGGTCAACACTGATCTGAAGAAGAGAAATTGTTTTATGAGGGGCCTCAATGACTGGCTACAACTGAAAATGGCCACCTGCCTCGACCTCTCCTACAGCAAGGCTGTCAGCACGGTGCTGGCAGTTGAAGCCAAGTATGCAGGCCCATGAAAGTTAAAGGGCTATGGAGGTGACAGGTCCAACCAAGGGCCTGGGAAGCGACAAAGGTTGGTGATCCGACCTTTTAATCAAAATCGTTCTTCACCACATCCACCCTCCTACCCTTTAAACAACCTATCTTTATCCGCCCTACCACTGCCCCCACCTCAACAAATCAGCCGAGTGCCCCTGGTACTCGTTTCCCTGCACTCCCAAGTTCATCTACTGGCTGCTTCAATTGTGGGAAGTCTGGACACTTCATTAAAGACTGCCCATATCTGAAGCGGAATAACTCCAATAATTAGCAGAACCCGGGGAGTTCCAGCCAAGGCAAGGGAAATGTGGCGCATAATACAGGAGGCAAGAATATGAAGAAAACTGGGCGAATTTATTATACACAAGTGGCCACGACACCGGAGGGAGAGTCGGTCATGATGGGTACGTTTCTCATGGCCAATCACCCTGCAGTCATTCTTTTTGATTCTGGTGCTTCACATACATTCATAAGCAAGAAGTTTGTGGAGAAACATTGCATTCCATACAATGAATCGAGGGAAGGGTTTATAATTCATTCCCCTGGGGGACAAATATTCACTAAAGAAGTGGCTTTCCATGTGCACGTAACATTGGCTGAACGGGACTTTCCCACAAATATGATTGTTCTAAAGGGCCAAGATATAGATGTAATTCTAGGCATGAATTGGTTAGCCCAACACAAAGATATCCTCAACACTGATCTGAGAACCATCAGGTTTAGCTATGGCCAGGAAGAGGTTCTCTTGTCCATTCCCGTAGCTACTACAGCTAAACCATTTGGCAGAGTATATGAAGCCATCATACCGGAGATCCGAGATATTCCGGTAGTATGTGAATTCCTGGACTTCTTTCCGGAAGATCTGCCTGGATTGCCTCCAGAGAGAGAATAAGAATTTGTGATTGAATTGAAGCCCGGTACAGCTCCTATTTCTAGAAGGTCGTACTGAATGCCTCCGAATGAGTTGGCAGAACTCAAGACACAATTACAAGATCCACTAGAAAAAGGATTCATCCGACCAAGCTCGTCTCCATGGGGTTGTCCATCCATTTTTGTCAAGAAGAAGGATCAAATGATTCGGATGTGCGTGGATTATAGACCCCTTAATGAGGTCACAATTAAGAATAAGTACCCTCTTCCCTAGATTGATATCTTATTTGATCAACTAACCGGAGCTCGGGTATTTTCCAAGATTGACCTCAGGTCGGGTTACCATCAGATTCGTATCCGACCCGAAGATATACCTAAGACCGCATTCACTACGCGGTATGGATTATTTGAATATCTGGTTATGTCTTTCGGGTTAACAAATGCTCCTGCCCACTTCACATATCTTATGAACTCGGTATTCATGCCCGAGTTGGATAAATTTGTGGTGGTGTTCATTGATGATATTTTGATATATTCCAAGAATGAAGAAGAGCATGCTCGGTATTTGTGGATCATATTAACGCGCCTAAGGGAGCACCAATTATATGCTAAATTCAGTAAGTGCGCGTTCTGGCTGGAGGAGATCCAATTTTTAGGACACGTATAGTCTGCCAATGGGATTGCGGTGGATCCCAGCAAAGTCAAGGATATTTTGGAGTGGAAACCACCAACCACTGTACATCAAGTTCAAAGTTTCCTTGGACTGGCTGGTTATTACTGCCGATTTATTCCAGATGTTTCCAATCTTGTGAAGCCAATCACAAGTCTATTAAAGAATGATACCAAATTTAATTGGTCTTCAAGATGCAATGAAGCCTTCGAGCAGCTGAAGGTGTTATTAACCACTACTCCGGTATTAGCTCAACCGGACATTGAAAAGCCCTTTGATGTGTATTGTGACGCATCAGGTAGTGGTCTAGGCTATGTTCTAATGCAAGAGGGCCGAGTGATAGCCTACGCTTCAAGGCAGTTACGCCGGCATGAAAAACATTATCCAACTCATGACCTAGAATTGGCTGTTGTGGTTCATGCCCTGAAAATATGGCGTCATTATCTACTGGGGAATATCTGTCATATCTATACAGATCATAAAAGTTTAAAGTACATCTTTACCCAATCAGAGCTGAATAAGACAGAGGAGATGGCTTGAGCTTATTAAGGACTATGAGTTAGAAATTCATTATCACCCGGGCAAGGCCAATGTGGTGGCAGATGCGTTAAGTCGCAAGGCTTCTTGTCACTGTCTTACGATGAAGACTTCTGACATTACACTATGCCAAGAAATGGAAAGGTTGAACCTGGGAATGATTCAACATGGAACTTTCAATCACTTAAAGCTGGAGTCAGTCCTCCTGCAAAGGATAATTGATGCACAAAGAAATGATGAGGGTATGAAACACATTCATGAGAAAATGGAGGCCGGTAAAGCCAACTGCTTTAGAAAAGATGATCAAGGCATTGTATGGTTTAGTAACCGCATAGTTGTGCCCAAGAATGATGAGATCCGCCAACAAATTTTAGATGAAGCGCATCTTAGTCGCTATTCTATTCATCCCGGAAGCACTAAGACGAATCATGATCTAAATAGCATTATTGGTGGACCGCAATTTGTAGCCATGTTTTGGGAAGCACTTCATAAATCCCTGGGTACCAAGTTGCTTCACAGTTCGGCCTACCATACCCAAACCAGTGGGCAGACTGAGAGGGTAAATCAGATACTTGAAGATATGTTGCGAGCATGTGTTTTGGAATGCCCAGAGAAATGGGATGACTGTTTACCATTAGCGGAGTTCTCATACAATAATAGCTATCAAGAGATCATCAAAATGGCACCCTTTGAAGCCTTGTATGGACGACGGTGTCGTACTCCGTTAAATTGGTCTGAACCAGGAGAGCGATGGTTTTTCAAGCTTGATATGGTAAAAGAAACAGAAGAAAAGGTTCAACGAATAATACATAATTTGAAAGAAGCCCAAGCTCACCAAAAGAGTTATGCAGACAAGCGACGCAAACCATTGTACTTTCAAGTTGAAGATTATGTCTACCTAAAAGTCTCACCAATGAAGGGTGTATCTCGTTTCGGGGTAAAAGGGAAGCTTGCACCCCAGTACATTGGTCCTTTCCATGTTCTTGAACAATGTGGACCAGTAGCATACCGACTCCAGTTACCCTAAACATTTTCTGCTGTGCATAATGTGTTCCACGTATCTCAATTGAAGAAGTGTCTTCGGGTTCCAGATCGAACCGTTGAAGTGACAGATGTCGCCTTAGAACCAGACTTGACATATTCCGGACATCCTATTTGAGTCTTGGATCAAAAGGACAGGATTACCCGAAGGAGAACTCCCAAGTTTTATAAGATACAATGGAACCAACACACGGAAGATGAAGCTACTTGGGAAACTCAAGACTTTTTAGATAAAAATTTCCCAGGCTTTTTAGCTTCGTGTAAATTGTAAGATATGCACACTTGTTATAATAGAAGAAGGAACCTCATACCACCCCTGCCTTGTACCAAAAATAAGGAAATAAAAATAAGACACGTTTTGTTTTCCATTACTTGCCCTAGGACTTTTAATCTCGGTATGAGATTCTTTTATGGGGGAAGGATGTAACACCCCTGGTGTTACTGCCACTAAAACTTGAGCATAACATCATAAGCATTGGCATGTCATGTGTTTGTCACACATAGAATGCATTCACTAGGCAAAAAGTTCAAACAAGTTGTACTGATGTGACTAGTCATGGGTAAAACCCTAGAGTAGAGTACTTAACCCTAAACTGGGCTTAAGAGAGTAAACAAAGCCTAAATAAGAGAAAAACTTCAAAGCTTATTAGTAATAATCATAAAATGTCACCATTAATGGACTGATGTGGCATCCAAACCCTAGAAGTGCCAGAAACCCTAAATAGACCCCTGGAAAACCCTGGACTGAAACCCTAAGGGGTTATATGCAAATGTGGCACATTTTTGGACCTAAGTGCAAAAACCATGGAATTAGGGTACCTTAAGTCATATAGTGCACATGTTTGAAGAATTGCAAAAGAAACCTTGAGATTTGGGCCAAATTGCAAAAGGGCCACTCTAATGATCATTGGTGAAGTCTGAAATACAATTGTCCAGAAATACAAAGAATTTGGCTAGGGTCAATATATCAAACTTGTAGAGCTACTATATGAGAACAACTTTGCTATAGGTATTAAGCCTTGGTGCCATGAAAGGTTTTGAGAAAATTTGATCCAAAGTCGGGCTGTCAGGTCACCTTAAGTCTGAACTTTCAGTAACAGTGAAATTGGATGAACTTAGGGCTCGATTTTGAGTAAGATCCTGTGACTTTTTGTGGGTGCACAATGTAACAAAGTTAAAGCTGGTTTATTAAGCTTCAACTTTGATGCAGAGTGATGGTTGGGTCAGCACATAAAATATGGAGCAAATTGACCCCAAACATGCTCTGTCAGTTGTTGTGAAGAAAAATCGCAATGGTACAGTGCACACAAATATCAACAGGATCCTTGAATCCCGCTGTCGGTGATCCTCCACCGTGATTGTTGCCGATCGCCACGATTCGTGCTTCCGGTCTATGGATTGATCTCGCTGGTGAAAAGATCACGCCGTGGATAGGTCCGGGACAATGTGGCCGCGCTATCCCTCGGTCATTTGCGCCGGCGACGTGGCCTTATGGCCGTCACCGGAATCTGCGTTGTTCACCACGATTGCACCACGCCTGAGACCCATAACCATATCGCAATAACTCGGGTCATCGGTATCCGGTGATCGCTGGAGAGCCGCCACAGTAGATGACACCAATCACCTGCACCCGTGATCTCCTCCTTCTCCAGCCGCCGCGCGTCTCCGTTAAATTCATGGACCACCGCTCAAGCATGCTATAAATTGAGCACACCCGTGGCTCCGCTAGGTAAATACGCATCCAGTGCACTAACACTTGCCTCCAATTGTTCACTAGAGCCGCCCAATTTCCCATTTCCCCCAAATCGGCCAAACCACCGCCGCGTGAACACCTCGCCGTGGCTGGCTCATCTCAGGTCCGTTCATGCCCTCTATTCACTTGTTTCAGTGCTCTGATAGGCTCCTAGTACTCTCTGACCCGGCCAATTAAACTAGGACCCAGAGGATCACCGGGAACGCATTGGATTGTCCGTTGATCGCACGGTCACCGTGGACAGAGCGATTTAGGGATAGAACTCTGCAATTGATGGAGGGGAAAGGGTCAGTAGAAGTCGAATTCGGTGTCAATCGCACGGGAACACTGGTGGTTGAGTTATTCGGACGTTATAGGTTCGCCGGAGCTCGGTTATCCGCCGTGCGACATCGTGGACTTGACACTGCGAAGAAATTGAAGTAGAAGGGGTTTCCTGTAAACGTCAGTGAAACATATAAATAGTGTCGCGACCCCTTTGCTAGTTGTTTAAAACGCCAGGGGTCTCTGTGCAAACTGTCCTCCACGGGCGCACGCGCAGGCGAGTTCTGTCTTTGCTGGGCCGTCTCGGATTGAAATGAGCCCAATACTGTAGAGTCTTTCTTCTTTTCTTTTTCTGCCAGGACTAAATAATTTCTAGAAAATTACTGAAAATGCTAAAAATACTAGACCAATTTTACTAGGCTCCTGGTTTTCTATAGTATTTAATAAAAATAGTTTTATGATTTTTATCCCAAATAAGGAATTATGGAGTATTTAAAATAGTTAAAGCCTATACTCCTAAAATTTTAGAAATTGTTTAATGACTTCAAAATCACCAAACTTTTTAGATAAGCTTTAAATAGTATTTAGATGCCTTGGGTAAAGTTTGGTATGATTTGGACCATGTTTGATACCTAGAACCCAAAACCCTGATCTCCTGCCTTATGAATTTCACTATAGACTCCAAAAACCCTAGTTTCCTGGAGATTCGTGAAGGAAAATTATATTCAAGACTTAAAATATGGATATATATAGAAAACGAGGAAGAGATAGGAGTTGAAGAAGCGAGGACTACACAACCACCACCTGAAGAACCTCAAGTAGGAAACTGCTTTTACTTTGACATATGTGGAACAGAGCAAGCCCCGGTGCATTTGCCACCTCCTTGCTATATAGAAATCTTTCTCACTTACTTGATGCATTAGGTGATAGGAGTTATGTGCTAAACCAGTTGCTGCATTTCCTTCCTTGGATTTGATTACTTCTCCTCAATCCCTTGATTTACAAAAGGTTTTTTTTATGCTTAGCTTTGCTCTAGAAAAACAAAATGTTTTATTTTGACAAAGGATGATGCTTCAAAGTGGGTGGGATGTTTTCAAAAATAAAACTTGATGGTGGATCCATCATGGCCATGATGGGTTCAACATTAGAAAAGATGTACCTCTGTCAGATACCAGACTTTGGGTTTGAAATGATAAAGCTGAGACCGGGTGAGTGACTTGCATGAGAAGAGAGTCTCGGTGTAGTGTCTCCGTCTGAGTCGATTAAGGACCTTGTCGATGTAGGCCTGCTGACCGAGGACCCTTTAACCGGTCACATGCCTCGTCATGGGTAAGCTTTGCCTCGGGCAGACTAATACCAGAAAAAGATGACACGCAATGGAAGTAGAGAGATGGTGAGAGTAGTGTGTACCCTCCATGGCAAGAGGCTAGACGGTGGTGTATCTTTGCTCTCGGTTGGCGTGAACCTGATCTGGTCTTAAGAACCCCGGTGGCGAGTTGACATATGCAAGGGTTAAGTGCTACATATGTTATGTGATTGGAGATCCTCAGCTGAGTATAATCGATTCGGATCACCGTAACTTCGCGGAGATGAAGACTTGGTCACTGACTTACATGTAGCATTCCAGTGAATAAGAAGGGTTGATAAGAAATTGGCTAGTATAGGTCAAGTGCTTGAACTAGGGTAGAAATAACTCTAGATACAGGTAACTTTACTTAACCTGACAATTAAAACTGGATTTTTAAGGATCCACTACTAGTAAGCATTTCTGCAAACAGAGTCTTTGATTATTGATAAGCCATACCTTGAGTCCCAAAGGCCAGCATATCGTTGAGAGTCTTTTATTTTGACGGGTAAGACTTGTGAAAGTACACTTCATACTCAGGGCTTTGTCCCATGTTGTTTTAGGTGAGGAAGCAGCAAATTTTTGTTGCTTTTGTTCCAAGGTGGTGCCTACAGAGGAAAACCAAGACTGAAGCTGCGGGAGGAAGTGTCCTCCTTTAAGAAAAACTCTTTACTGTTTATTGGGAGGGGTTTTTGCCTCCCCAGTTATGTAATAATATTACTCCTGCACTCCTATATTCGCTCTGGTCTGTAATAATACTATGCTTTCTTACTTTAAAATTAAGTAAATTATTGTAACTGCTTCCGCATTCTCGTACCTACGATGTGTTGTAATATCTGTGTGACGGGTAAAACGCTCTTGGGCAAGGTAAAGATTACAGATACCGAACTTGTCAAGTGATCAGGGGCACCTGCAGGGTTGTCTGAGGTCCGTTGGACAAGGACAACTGTAGGTGGGCCTAATGACTTGGGAGGTTCTGTCACACCATGTGACCACTCTAGGCCCACATGCGCCATGCGCCATATGCACGAACCCCTAGTCTACACACGCTTGTGAAACCGCAAGGGTCAGCTCTCATACCATTTATAACTCCCCGTCCACTCATGGACCAGTCGTACTTACTCCTGACAGTCCTCTAGGATCATATACCATCCCCATAGACCAACACAAGTCTTTCGTGTGCACTTTGTCCTCACTCATGCACACCCGAGAAAACTTCCTGGTTTGCCACCCATCCCAAGATTTCTCTAGGCCAAGCATGCTTAACCTGGAGGTTCTTTCGAGACAGGCTTCCAAAAATAAGATGCACCTTGTTGGTATGGGTACTCTATTAATTCTATTAAGCCTTGGGCTAGGATATCACTATTCACCAAGGCCAGAATATCACAATCCACCCCCTTAGAAGATCGATGTAATACCCAATTTGTAATAGATAATAAAAGAGGAGAAAAGTTATTGTCCTATATTTTGTGTGTGTGTTGAATCTACTTATCATCACATGTGAACACCATATTCAAAAAAACAAATAAGTAATAAAAGAATATATGCCATTAAATTATGCATCATGCTAGATATTATTTTGCTTTGTGTGCATTTTGTGACAACATAATAGGATTTGAAAAATAAAAGGAGATCCTAGAATTTAGAAAAAGAGAAGAAGGAAACAATATTATGGGAGTGAAATGAGTATAAAAAATAAAAAAAAATATATTATCTCTGCAATAGGTTTTAAGGTGTACATTGGACTCAAATATGCAACTCCTAAAAAGATCCAAATTGAATATTTTGAATTCAAAATAAAGAAGACAAAATAGAGAAAAATGGATTGTAAAAGAAAATCAGTGTTGTGCGCAGTTGGGCCAACTACACGCTATTCGACCCACACCTGTATTTCCCTTAGCACACGCACGGCCCAACTCCCCCCGCGGCGCCGACATGTGGGCTCCACTCGCCAGCCCCCTCTCACGCACGCGCCGCCAAATAGGCCCGCCTTATCAGTCGTATGCCAACGGTTAGACCCCACCTGCTAGACACACCTCGCGCGACTCCTTCGCAGTGGCCTGCGCTGACATCCCGTCCCCACGCTGTCAGCCTCCCAGTCGTCCTTCGCTCTCACGTCGCTTGCTGTCTCTGCTCGGTGGGCCCTCGTGGTCAGACTTATCCTGTGCAACGGAGCTCCGCGCATGGCGGGAGCGCACCGATGGCTTCGGGCCGCTCGCGCTTACCGGTCGCGCTTCCGTTGAACCCCCCACCGCAAGCCATAAAAGCATCCGGGCGTGTCCCCTTCATCCGTTTCCTATCTTCGACCACTACCGAGCTAGCGAGAGAAAGAAGAGCGGCGAATCCACTCCTAGGCGACCGGCGCCACCGCGGAATCTCTTCCCCGCCGCCGTCGGATACCTAGGATCGGGTCGGGGTCCTGCGTCGTGCTTGTGAGAAAACATCAACACGTTTGTGGGCCAAATCGACGACGGAACGATCCGCAATTGTTCACCGGAGTGCAATCTCCGCCGCAGTGCCGCAGTGCGCCATCGCCAGGAATCTCCGTACCCATCTCCGGTGAGTATTCCTTGCACAATTGTTCACTAGCCCCATCTGATTGTGTAGCATCCCGTAGAATGGAGAATAGCGCGCTGTATAGCGAGATTCGGAGCTCCGGCAATGGCGTCCGTCACGTCTAAGTCGCACGGTGGCGCCGCCGATCGAGATAGCGGGTATGGCCGATGAGTTTCTGGCCGTCGATCGCGGGATCTGTGGCCAGATTGGTCTGCGCCTAACGTTTCAGCCCAGGTTCATCCTGGCCATTGATCCGGCCGTGGGCGCCTAGGATGTAATCATACCATTTAAAATCCGAACCGCAGGGCCTTGATCCAACGACTACCGTCGCGTACCAATTTGCGCCGTCATGGATCTAATCTGGGTGCCTCGTTTCAGATTGGACGGCCGATATAGCTGCTTACCCTTTCAGCCATGTAACTGTATAGAGGAGCCCCCTTTGGAATTAGGGATTAGAACCCGCCGTCCATGTATTACTATTCACTGAATCTTGGCGATCTTGCGGGTTAGCCCCCCATGCGCTTCACGGAAAATGAGGCCCAGTCCAATACAGTTTGAAATTGAATAAATAAATTGGAAAATATATTTTTAATATGAAAATAAATGCTAGGAATTGTAAAATTCATAGAAAATTCATATGAACTCCAAATTACTCCATTTCAGTTCCTAAATTTTTGTAATATTATTGTCTAACCATTAGTGCCACTGTTTTGACATGCAAGACAATTTAAAATTTATCTATCACTTAATCTTGTATTAAATACATAAAACCTTGGAAAATTCATATCTTAAAATCTATAACTCCAAATTAAATGATTCCAGTTCCTATGATCCTATTTTATTGTCTAGATTATTACTGTGTATTTTATTTACATGTTTGGTGTGATGTTAATTTTTCCTATACTATGTATGTATTGTGTTGATGCGAGTAGACGAGCAAGCTACAGAGGATCCTGAGGTTCAGATGGTTGAGACTGCTGAGCAGGAGCTCGTTGAAGACAAGTTGTGCCCTTGATAACTTCTTTACCTAGTCATGTTCTTATTAATCATAATGATCTGCATAGGTTAATTTTGATGGGACCCAATAGGTTACCCTAGATTTTGACTATCTATATACCATGTTTCACCACTGGTTTTACTACTAAATTTTTGGGTAGTACATGCTATTGCTTTATGTGGTTTTGGGTATAGAGATATTCACTACTCATGATTACACTTTTTATTATCTATTTATTATTTACTATTTATGATAAGATCATTATGTTAATGGGAACATGGAGAACCACCCGGGAAAACAGTGCTACCGCAAGGGTTTAATAGGACGCCCTTGGCTGATTAACTAGGAAAGCTAGTGGATGACTACCTTACCCGAAAGGGGCAAGGGCAGTAGGGGAGTGGTCAGTGTAGGGAGGTCCTTGGGTTGATTTTGCTGCGATGGCGGTCAGGCGAGGGATTCCTACATTGGAGCTTCCTATAAACTGTAGCAGGTTTTCTGAAGCTAGTGGAACTTTGTAAAGGCCTCGTAGTGGTACCCTACCTCGCTTCCTTAGTAGAGGTGTATGGGGTCTGATCAACTCCGTGGCAAATGGGTAACACGACTTGTGGGTAAAGATGTGCAACCTCTGCAGAGTGTAAAACTGGTATACTAGCCGTGCTCACGGTCATGAGCGGCTCAGACACTCGCATGATAAATTTATGGAACTTAAATTCAATTTGTCATTTCATTGCATTGGGATTATTTTATTATTACTTTTACTTATTATTTATTATGGTTTGGTATTTACTTACACTTAGTAACTGCTAATAAAATTTCGACCAACTTATAAAAGCAATGCTCAGCTTCAGCCTTTATTTTATTGATCAGCCTTACACTTCATGAACTCCCACCTTTGGTGAGTTCATGCCACATTATTCCCCACAACTTGTTGAGCGATGAACATGTGTGAGCTCACTCTTGCTGTCTCACACCTCCCCACAGGAGAAGAACAGGTGGTCGAAGAGGAGCAGCCTAGCTCGAAGGCTTTCGACTTGATCTACGTGGCGTCTCCGAGTCAGCTTTCTGGCGCCAAGGATAGATTTTAGTTCCTGCTATATTCATCTTTTTATTTTGTAAGACTTCCGCTATGTAATAAGTACTCTGATTATTGTGACATTTATCTCTATACACTATGTTATTATATATGTTGTCTTCTTTGGCGCATGTATGAGATGCACCCGGCTTTGTCCCTTAAAGCCTGGGTGTGACAGAAGTGGTATCAGAGGAAATGTTGACTGTACGACGAAACCTAGATAGAAATGGACAAACCCTTACCTACTTACCTTACTCTGATTCTTTCTATACTTATCTTGATCTTGTCTCACCTTCTACTGTTCTACTCTGATCATTCTTACCTTTTCTACTCTAAGACAAGATGGGTTTCACACCTTGGAATCCTACACTTATGATCTCTTTAAGAGATAGGGAACCCAAGACAAAATTAAAACTATTTTTTCTCTATTTAAAAATGTTGTTTGATTGTTCTGATGATCAATGCCTGATTTGCTTCTTTGGTTGATTGAAATAGTATAAACGGTCATCTTAGTATGTACCACCATAAGGTAATGAATTAGCTATGGTAGGTAAAACATTAATCTACTTAGCTAATAAATCCCCCAAAGTAACATGATTCGTAACTACCTGCCTTGTCTACTATTCTCTATTACCATATATTTCTAACTCAGATGGTCAATACTAGGAAGGGTGGTGGAATTGATTTACCTCCCAGACGACACACTCAGAGGATATTTAGACAACCCCAGCCACAACCAGCAGAGATGGATCCTCCAACACCGCCTCCACCAGCAGGAGTTGACCCACTGGTTACAGCTCAGATGAGGATGATGCCACAGATGGCAGACACTATGGCAGATATGAGTGCGCAGATGCAGCAGGAATGTCAGGAGATGCGCCAGGAGAGAGAGGAGATACGCCGGGAGCTGCGCCAAGAACAAGAAGAGATATGCCAGGAGAGAAGGGCGCAACAACAACAGTAGCAAGTACCACTGCCTCCACCACCACCACCAGTTCCACCTCGTGATAAGCACCGGGAGTTTATGAGTCACAAGCCGCCAACCTTCGCCAGCTCGCCAGATCCACTTGATGCAGATGATTGGTTGAAGTCAATTGAGAAGATGCTTAACATCGCCCAATGCTCAGACCGGGAGAAAGTTCTTTATGCCTCTGGTCGTTTGACAGGTCCTGCTGCTGATTGGTGGGATTCTTATGTTGCTGCCCATGATGCTGCTGATACTATTACTTGGGCAGAGTTCAGTACACAGTTCAGAAACTATCATATACCAGCTAGATTGATGAAGATAAAAAAGAAGGAGTTTCTGTCATTGAAGCAAGGCAACGTGTCTGTCAGCGAGTACCGCGATAAGTTTATTCAGCTCTCCAGATATGCTCCGGATGAAGTTGCTGAGGATAAGAGAAAGCAGGAGCACTTTATTGAAGGACTTAATGGACCCCTACAGTATGCACTGGTGGCACATACATTTCCATCATTTCAGAGGCTGCTGGATAAGGCTCTTGCTATTGAACACAAGCGTGTTCAACAGGGAGACTTGAAGAGGAAGGCTATCTCACAGGGGCAAGGTAGCAGCAGTGTTCATCCCCGCTATGTTTCGCCACAGGGTACACCTACTCGTCCAGGAGGAGGACCACGCCCAGCTCTGTACACTCCGTAGGGGTCTCCACGGACACCTCCTACTCGTCAGGCTGCCCCCACTGGCACCCCGACGAGGTCTGCAGGACAGAAGACAGGCCCTACATGTTTCAAGTGCAGTCAGATTGGGCACTATGCTAATGCTTGTCCGGTGGGGAATTCTGGTACACCAGCTAAGAACAAGAAACAGACTCCTGGCAAGGGATACTCTATTGCCAGGGTTAATCAAGTCAGCGTTGATGCTACTCCTGATGGTGCTGACATCGTACTTGGTATGTTTTACATTAATGCCATTCCTGCAACCATATTATTTGATTCTGGTGATACACATTCATTCATGTCTGCTCGATATGCCAACACAAATGAGATACCACTGCTAAATATGAGAAAACCAATGATAGTAATCACACCTAAAGGGCCCATTGAGGCAAATCAAATGACACGTAGATTGACATTAACAATTATGGGAAGAGAATTTGGAGCTACTGCTATAATATTAGAGGCCAGCAGTATAGATCTGATCCTTGGTATGTATGGTTAAGGAAGGCAAAGGCCATTATAGCATGTGGTAGGGGTACTATAGAACTCACTAGCCCTAAAGGAGAAACATTTGAAGTTCAAATTGCAGTAACCACCTCTTCCAAATGGGCGATATACTTTATAGCTGAGGAGTTTGTTGGTGATAACATCCATGTGGTTAGAGATTTTCCGGATGTCTTTCCAGAAGAGTTACCAGGGATGCCACCAGATAGGGAAGTTGAGTTTGTCATTGATCTGTTACCTGGTGCTGCTCCTATATCTAAACGGCCATACAAGATGTCTGTAGAAGAGTTAAAAGAACTGAAGAAGCAGTTAACTAAGTTACAAGAGGCGGGGTACACTCGTCCAAGTTCCTCACCCTGGGGAGCACCAATACTGTTTGTACAGAAGAAGGATGGTTCGCAACGGATGTGTGTGGACTATAGATCACTTAATGATGTTACTGTGAAGAACAAGTATCCGTTACCCCGCATTGAGGATTTATTTGATCAGATGAGAGGTGCTAGGGTATTCTCGAAGATTGACCTCCGATCAGGATACCATCAAATGAAGATTAGACCATCGAATATTCCCAAGACGACTTTCTCGACACGATATGGATTATATGAGTTACTGTTATGTCATTTGGATTAACCAATGCACCAGCTTATTTTATGAATTTGATGAATAAGGTGTTTATGGAGTATTTGGACAGATTCATCGTGGTGTTCATCGACGATATTCTTATCTATTCTAAGAGTGAAAGTGATCATGAAGAACATCTGAGATTGGTGCTACAGAAGCTACGAGATAATCAACTCTACGCCAAGTTCAGTAAATGCGAGTTCTGGATTGACAAGGTGCCATTCCTTGGACATATCATTTCTAATGGAGGAATAGCAGTGGACCCTGCTAAAGTGAAGGAGATAATGGCGTGGAGCATACCCACTACAGTTACTGAGATTCGGAGTTTCTTGGGACTTGCAGGATATTATTGGAGGTTTATTGAAGGATTTTCTAAGATTGCTAAGCCTATGACCTCGCTTCTGGAGAAAGGAAGAGAATTTAAGTGGGACGAGAAGTGCCAAGACAGCTTTGATCAATTGAAGAAGAGATTGATGTCACCACCAGTGTTGGTTATGCTAGATCTACAGAAGGGATTTGACATTTATTGTGATGCATGTGGCCAAGGATTGGGATGTGTGCTCATGCAAGAAGGACATGTGATCGCCTATGCGTCTCGTCAGTTGCGGAAACACGAATTGAACTACCCCACTCATGACTTAGAACTGGCAGCTGTTGTGCATGCACTTAAGATTTGGAGATATTACATTATGGGAAATAAGTGCCAAGTATAACGGATCATAAGAGTTTGAAGTATATATTCACTCAGAAGGATCTCAACCTTAGGCAACGCCGTTGGTTGGAGCTTATTAAGGATTATGATTTGGAGATTCACTATCACCCGGGCAAGGCAAATTTTGTTGCATATGCCTTGAGTCGAAAGGAGCACGTTCATTCAACTGTTGTTGCCCAACTACCCGATGAGATTGTTGAGGATTTCAGGAGACTTAACCTGGGGATAGTTGCTCACACTGAAGGAGTCACCATTGAAGTGGAATCTACCTTGGAGCATGAAATTTGTAATGGTCAGATTGGTGATGCTAAAATTCAAGAGATTAAGGATCTGATTACTAAAGTTAGAGGTCCAGAATTCACAGAGGATGAGCAAGGTACTATATGGTTCAAGGATCTGATATGTGTTCGAGAGATTGATAGCCTTCGTGAGACTATATTGAAAGAAGCCCATGATTCTGATTACTCTATCCACCCTGGTAGCACTAAGATGTATTAGGATTTGAAGCAGGAATACTGGTGGTATGGATTGAAAAGAGATGTGGCTGCACATGTGGCTAAGTGTGATGTGTGTCAAAGAGTTAAGGTCGAACATCAAAGACCAGCTGGACTATTGGACCCGCTTAAGATTCCCGAGTGGAAATGGGAAGAAATTGGTATGGATTTCATTGTTGTACTACCTCGCACTCCGGCAGGATATGACTCTATTTGGGTAATTGTGGACAGATTGACAAAAGTGGCTCATTTCATACCTGTGAGGACTAATTACACGGGAGGCAAGCTAGCAGAATTGTATATGACTCGGATAGTTTGTCTACATGGAGTGCCTAAGAAGATCGTGTCTTACCGAGGATCACAGTTTACTTCTCGGTTTTGGAAGAAGTTGCATGAGAGCTTGGATACACAGTTGAATTTTAGTTCGGCCTACCATCCTTAAACTGATGGACAGACATAGAGGACTAACCAAGTGCTGGAGGATATGTTAAGAGCTTGTGCTCTTAAACATGGTGGAAGTTGGGATAAGAGCTTACCATATGCGGAGATCTCATACAATAATAGCTACCAGGCCAGTTTGAAGATGTCACCGTTTGAGGCTCTATATGGCAGAAAATGCAGGACTCCCCTATATTGGGATCAGACTGGAGAAAGACAGTTCTTTGGGCCTGAACTTATACAAGAGGCAGAAGAACAAGTGTGAATCATAAGAGAGAATTTGAAAATTGCACAATCAAGGCAGAAGAGCTATGCTGATACCCGGAGAAGACTATTGGAGTTTAAGGAGGGTGATCACGTGTATCTGAAAGTGTCACCGATCCGGGGTATGAGGAGATTTAAAGTTAAAGGAAAGTTGTCCCCTCGCTTCATTGGACCCTTCTTGATCTTAAAGCGAGTGAGAGAAGTTGCATATCAGCTAGAACTACCCGATCACCTGTCAGATGTACATGATGTCTTTCACGTGTCCCAACTAAAGAAGTGCCTCAGGGTACCTGAGGAGCAGCTATAAATGGAAGACCTTAGTGTTCAAGATGATCTGTCTTATGCGGAGTATCCTATCAGGATTCTTGATACACTGACTCGTGTCACGAGAAATAAGGTTATAAAGATGTGTAAAGTACAATGGAGTCACCATGGAGAAGATGAAGCTACTTGGGAGAGAGAAGAAGAGATTCGCATAGATTTTCCCCATCTTTTCCCTAGTCCTTCCTAAATCTCGAGGACGAGATTATTTTTAAGGGGGGTAGGATTTGTAATACCCAACTTGTAATAGATAATAAAAGAGGAGAAAAGTTATTGTCCTATATTTTGTGTGTGTGTTGAATCTACTTATCATCACATGTGAACACCATATTAAAAAAACAAATAAGTAATAAAAGAATATATGCCATTAAATTATGCATCATGCTGGATATTATTTTCCTTTGTGTGCATTTTGTGACAACATAAAATAATTTGAAGAAGAAATATATTAAGTTCCCAAAATAGGTTTTGGAAAATAAAAGGAGATCCTAGAATTTAGAAAAAGAGAAGAAGGAAACAATATTATGGGAGTGAATTGAGTATAAAAAATATATAAAATATATTATCTCTGCAATAGGTTTTAAGGTGTACATTGGACTCAAATATGCAACTCCTAAAAAGATCCAAATTCAAATTTTGAATTCAAAATAAAGAAGACAAAATAGAGAAAAATGGAATTGTAAAAGAAAATCAGTGTTGTGCACAGTTGGGCCAACTACACGCTATTCGGCCCACACCTGTATTTCCCTCAGCACACGCACGACCCAACTCCACCCCACGGCGCCGACATGTGGGCTCCACTCGCCAGCCCCCTCTCGCGCACGCGCCGCCAAGCGGGCCCGCCTTGTCCGCCGTATGCCAACGGTTAGACCACACCTGCCAGACACACCTCGCACGACTCCTTCGCGGTGGCCTGCGCCGACATCCCGTCCCCACGCTGTCAGCCTCCCAGTCGACCTTCGCTCTCGCGTCGTTTGCTGTCTCTGCCCGTTGGGCCCTCGTGGTCAGACTTATCCTGTGCAACGGAGCTCCGCGCATGGCGGGAGCGCATCGATGGCTTCGGGCCGCTCGCGCTTACCGGCCTCGCTTCCGTTGAACCCCCCACCACGAGCCATAAAAGCATCCGGGCGCGTCCCCTTCATCTGTTTCCTGTCTTCGACCACTACCGAGCTAGCGAGAGAAAGAAGAGCGGCGAATCCACTCCTAGGCGACCGGCGCCGCTGCGGAATCTCTTCCCCGGCGCCATCGGATACATAGGATCGGGTCGAGGTCCTGCGTCGCGCTTGTGAGAAAACATCTGCGACGTTTGTGGGCCAAATCGACGACGGAACGATCCGCAATTGTTCACCGCAGTGCAATCTCCGCCGCGGTGCCGCAGTGCGCCGTCGCCAGGAATCTCCGTACCCATCTCCGGTGAATATTCCTTGCACAATTGTTCACTAGCCCCCTCCGATTGTGTAGCATCCCGTAGAATGGAGAATAGCGCGCTATATAGCGAGATTCGGAGCTCCGGCAATGGCGTCCGTCGCGTCTGGGTCGCACGGTGGCGCCGCCGGTCGAGATAGCGGGTATGGCCGATGAGTTTCTGGCCGTCGATCGTGGGATCTGTGCCCAGATTGGTGTGCGCCTAACATTTTGGTCTGGGTTCATCCTGGCCATTGATCCGGTCGTGGGCGCCTAGGATGTAATCATACCATTTAAAATCCGAACTGCAGGGCCTTGATCCAACGACTTCCGTCGCGTACCGATTCGCGCCGTCACGGATCTAATCTGGGCACCTCGTTTTAGATCGGACGATCGACATAGCTGCTTACCCTTTCAGCCATGTAACTTTGCATAGGAGCCCCTCTAGAATTAAGGATTAGAACCCGCCGTCCATGTATTACTATTCACTGAATCTTGGCGACCTTGTGGGTTAGCCCCCTGTGCTTCACGGAAAATGAGGCCCAGTCCAGTACAGTTTGAAATTGAATAAATAAATTGGAAAATAGATTTTTAATATCAAAATAAATGCTAGGAATTGTAAAATTCATATGAACTCCAAATTATGCCATTCCAGTTCCTAATTTTTTGTAATATTATTGTCTAACCATTTGTGCCACTGTTTTGACATGAAAGACAATTTAAAATTTATCTATCACTTAATCTTGTATTAAATAAATAAAACCTTGGAAAATTCATATCTTAAAATCTATAACTTCAAATTTAATGATTCCAATTCCTATGATCCTATTTTAATGTCTAGATTATTACTGTGTATTTTATTTACATGTTTGGTGTGATGTTAATGTTTGCTATACTATGTATGTATTGTGTTGATGTGAGTAGATGAGCAAGCTATAGAGGATCCTGAGGTTCAACTGGTTGAGACTGTTGTGTAGGAGCTCGTTGAAGGCAAGTTGAGCCCTTGATCACTTCTTTACCCAGTCATGTTCTTATTAATCATAATGATCTGCATATGTTAATTTTGATGGGACCCAATAGGTTACCCTAGATTTTGACTATCTATATACCTTGTTTCACCACTGGTTTTACTACTAAATTTTTGTGTAGTACATGCTATTGCTTTATGTGGTTTTGGGTATAGAGATATTCACTACTCATGATTAAACTTTTTATTATCTGTTTATTATTTACTATTCATGATAAGATAAATATGTTAATGGGAACATGGAGAACCACCCGGGAAAACAGTGCTACCACAAGGGTTTAATGGGACGCCCTTGGCTGATTAACTAGGAAAGCTAGTGGATGACTACCTTACCCGAAAGGGGCAAGGGCTGTAGGGGAGTGGTCAGTGTAGGGAGGTCCTTGGGTTGATTTTGCTGCGATGACGGTCAGGCGAGGGATTCCTGCACTGGAGCTTCCTATAAACTGTAGCGAGTTTTCTAAAGCTAGTGGAACTTTGTAAAGGCCACGTAGTGGTACCCTGCCTCGCTTCCTTGGTAGAGGTGTATGGGGTCTGATCAACTCCGTGGCAAATGGGTAACACGACTTGTGGGTAAAGATGCACAACCTCTGCAGAGTGTAAAATTGGTATACTAGTCGTGCTCAGGGTCATGAGCGGCTCGGACACTCACATGATTAATTTATGGAACCTAAATCCAATTTGTCATTTCATTGCATTGGGATTATTTTATTATTACTTTTACTTATTATTTATTATGGTTTGGTATTTACTTACACTTAGTAACTGCTAATAAATTTTTGACCAACTTATAAAAGCAATGCTCAGCTTTAGCCTTTATTTTATTGATCAGCCTTACACTTCATGAACTCCCACCTTTGGTGAGTTCATGCCACATTATTCCCCTCAACTTATTGAGCGATGAACATGTGTGAGCTCACTCATGCTGTCTCACACCCCCCACAGGAGAAGAACAAGTGGTCGAAGAGGAGCAGCCTAGCTCTGAGGCTTTCGACTTGATCTAGGTGGCGTCTCCCAGTCATCTTTCTGGCGCCAAGGATAGATTTTAGTTCCTGCTATAGTCATCTTTTATTTTATAAGACTTCCGCTATGTAATAAGTACTCTAATTATTATGACATTTATCTCTATACACTCTGTTATTATATATGTTGTCTTCTTTGGCGCATGTATGAGATGCACCCGACTTTGTCCCTTAAGGCCCGGGTGTGACAATCGACATCCTCGTCGATCAACCCCAAGCCAGGAACCTCCCCTCTTGGACACATCTGTGTGTCTAGTGTCATCATATGCCATGCCATGTGACCACTCTAGGCCCATATGCGCCATGTGCCATATGCCCGAATCCCTAGCCTACACACGACCGTGAAACCGCAAGGATTTGCTCTGTTACTCCTGGCAGGCCTCTAGGATCATAGATCATCCCCGCGGACGAACACAAGTATTTTGTACGCACTTTTTCCTCACTCTTGGACACTTGAGAAAACTTTCCGGTCGGTCACCCATCCCATGATTTCTCAAGGCCAAGCACGCTTAACCTTGAGGTTCTTTCAAGATTGGCTTTCAAAAAAGAAGATGCACCTTGTTGGTATGAGTACTCTATTAATTCTTTTAAGCCTTGGGTCAGGATATCACCATCCACTAGGGCCAATATATCACATTTTCTGAACAAAACTTCTTATGAGTTGCGATTTGGAAGGCCACCCAAGGTTAGCCATTTTAGTGAGTTTGCCTACATGTGCTTTGTCTTGAAATAGGGAATTTTGGACAAGTTTGAATTACGGTCTTCTGATGGTCTTTTTCTGGGATATACATTACACTCCCATGCTTATCGTGTTCTTAACATTGAAACTAATTGTATCATGGATACCTATGAAGTAATATTTCATGAGACGTCGCCTAGTCCATCCCCTGTCTTTGAGAATGCAGGTCCAGATCAGATGGGTGAGACCATCTTTTTAGAGGAGGAGTAAGATGACGCCGATTGGTGTGATCCTGAGTCATCAACACCGGCTGCCCCAATCGAGCCTACTTCCACTACTTTGGCTGACGGACTTGACATCACTTCTTCCACGGCTTAGGGTCCACCCGAGCCGGAGCCTGCTGAGCTTGGTGGCCATCAGGCTGCTGTTGAGGGTGAGGAAACTATTTCAAGAGATGCACCACGATACATTCAACATCTTTGCCCTTCTCAACAAATGATCGGGGAGCTTCACAAGCGAGTTACTCGCTCTAGGTCACAACATATTTCTCATTTTGCTCACTCCGCTTTCATTGCTTGTTTTGAGCCTCGAGATATTGGACTTGCCTTGTTTGATCCTAACTGAGTCAATGCTATGCTTGAGGAGCTTGAAAATTTTGAGAGAAACCAAGTTTGGGGTTGATGCCGACGAGGAATAAGATGCGGGCGAAGAGCATGATCGGCTCCCTCCGGTACCTGACTACGATGAGGCTGGACATACACTTCGTAGTGTGTTTGTGTGCTCGCTTTCAAGCTTCCCCAAGCATCTCCCACAGGTAGGCTATCAAGCGGATTATGAGTTACCTTCGTTTCACTCCTAAGTTTGATTTGTGGTACTCCTCGTCTTCTGTCATGTCTTTGTGTGGGTATTCGGATGCTGGTTTTGTGGGTGTCATTTGCACAAGTCTACTTCTGGGACTTGTCAGTTTTTAGGGACTTTGTTGGTTTCCTGGTTTTCACGTAAAGAGTCTAGCATTGCCCAGTCTACCACAGAGGCTGAGTATGTCACTATCGCTAGCTATTGCTCGCAACTGCTTTAGATGATGGCCACTTTACGAGATTTTGGCTTGAATTTTCATCATGTGCCCTTGCTTTGCGATAGCACAAGTGCCATAAGTGTCGCCAAGAATCATGTGCTGCATTTGAAGGCCAAGCACATTGATGTTCGCTTTCAATTTCTTTGTGATCATTATGAGAAAGGGGACATCGATTTGCGTCGTTAATAACCACATGCAGCTTGCTAATATTTTGACCAAATCCCTCGATCAGTCCACATTTGCTCATTTGCGAGGGGAATTGGGTGTTTGCTTCACTTTTTTTGACTGAGGGCTCCCTTTTGGTTTTTCTTCCTTTCTTTTGCTTTTCATGTAGTTTATAGCATTTTCTTCTTGATTTTTGTATTATATCTGCATCTCATGTAGCATTTTGAACTTCACCTGTATACTGCTAGATGTGACTATGCTCTTAGTAGTATGTTATTTGTGTACATGATGATGTTATGGCATGCTTAGGCTCTTTTTGCTCATATTGATACAATATTGTTGAGCTAAGCTTGTTTTCATAAATGTGTACTTGACTATTACTTGCTAAATCCATAAATTGTTCACCATTGAGATCGACACCAAGCATGTGTACGATGTGTTGAGATCCTTTTTGCTATCACTAGTATGCAATGTGGCTATGTCTCATGCCTTGAGTCATTCATTGCCTTGATTCATCAATTCTGTGCTAAAATCAAAATCAAGATAAGTGAAATTTAGAAAGATCAAGATGAGTCTGCATTTGTCACCACATCACTGTATCAATACTACTTCCATTTGAGTGTAGTGGATGATCGAAATCAGTGTCTTTAGCTTCTGATTGCTTTAATGCATAGGCTACACACGATTGAAAAGTTAGATAATGATAATGCTTACATCCTCTGACACATACATGCTTTTCAATGAAATCTGTAATCCACTGCTAAATCTGATAAGCATTAAAATTTTCAAATTGGTATCAATTTTAGAAATGTTTCTAGCATGATGAGTGACCGTTGTTTGGGGTAGTTCACCTGGTTTACCTTTGATTAGCACTTGGTTGATTTTCTGCTTACATATGTCCAGTGTTGTACTTAGTGGGGATATTTGTGAGGGTCAGAGGAGGCAAGAGGCATGGGCGGTACTAGATTGTCAATAGAGCAATCGACTTGTCCTCCACTCCCACTCTGTCTCAGGTGCGAGCAAGAAGCACGGGCCCGAGCCCAACCATATGACCTCGCCGGGATAGCTCACGCCATCACATGCAGGAACTCCAAGTTAGTGCTTCTGTGCCTCATCATTCATTGAGTTATATAGCTTATCTTTACATTATTATAACACTAGGGTGAAATATTATATGCCCAACTAGAAGAAGAGAGGAGGGAATGTATGGAGATGGAGGCGAGGATGAGGGCGGAGCGAGTGGCTCGCTTCGCACATCAACAAAGGATGGCGGAGATGTTTCAGTACATGTAGAGCCTTGGCGCCGCACAGGATCTTGCTCCACCACCTCTGTTGTTCCCTACAGCTGACCCTGCTCAATTCCATACTCTTATGGTATCAACATTTTAGTCCTGCATGATATATATTCATCTGGTCTCACATATGCAATCTCTTATTTGTACAGGGACAATCGGCAGCATCGAACAACCCTCACAATTTGCCCAGCATATCGCCGAACCAGTCCAGCCGGCCACCTCGCTGATGATCTCATAGTGATGATTGAGACTTATGTTTGTGAGTGTTGGTGATATTTGTGTTTGTTGAACTTGTTGATGTTGGTAATACTTGGTGTTGTAAGATACTTTTGGTGAGACTTATGTTTATGAAACTTGTTTGATGTGGTGATATTTGTGAGATATATGGTGTTGGTGGTACATGTGTTGATTATGTGATACATGTGATGTCAATGATATATATAATTTGTTTGTTTGGATGGAATAACAAAAACAAATAAAAGGGGGTATTTGGGCAAATTGCCGAGCGTCACACTCGGCAAAGAGTGCTTTTGCCGAGTGCCGTGGCCATATCATTCAGTAAACAAGGTACACCTAGGAACCAGTAAATCTTCTTTGCCGAGTGTTGTAGTCCTGGCACTCGATAAAGAAACTGACAAAGGGGCCAACTGGTGCTCCCTTTACCGAGTGTCAGACAGTCAGCCACTCAGCAAAGAAGCTCCCTTTGTCGAGTGCCAGCTTGCGGCTTACGGCATAGAGGCTATCGTGGAGGCCCACCGGAGCCTTATTTATCAAGTGCCATTGAGTACACTCATCAAAGTCTTCGTCACCGTCACTTATCACCGTGTCGGTGACTTTTCTTTGCCGAGCATCACATGACACTCGGTAAAGACTTTATCGAGTGCCCAATAAAAAGTACTCGGTAAAGAAATTGTTGCCGATGTACAGTTTATCGAGTCCTCTTTACCGATAATAACACTCGGCAAAGAGTTTACCAAGTGTTTTCTGAAGCGCTCGGCAATACAGCTGTGTCTGGTGGTGGCTAGCCAGGATTTGGGAGGACCACTATTTTCGTGCTTGTCAACTTTATTTCAGTAATCCAGCTACCTTGCACGAGTTCCCTGTCCAAGCACGGATGCGCACCACCACAAATTGTCAACATGTGATGTGATGACATCAATATCATATATCCAATAATCCCGTGTAAGTACGATGACGACCAAGAACTAACTATGCAATATATATAAGTGCCTGGAACCTTTAATTAAGAGTAAGGTACATACACAGAGCTGTGAGTATCCAATTCCCAAGCAGGCAAGCACCCTCCACTAACTAGTCGCACGTTGTTAAGTGCGCAACCTTCGGTAACGAGATGAAATCAGGCCCCGTCCAAACTCACATGGGCGACGACTCGTGTGGCCACGACATGAAGCTGCTGATGCCACCATATCCACATGGCGCCAGCGGTTGAGCGGTAGCACCAAGGCACCTGCCCCGCTGGTCGACAAAACCCTGTGCTGCGCCTGCGACATCATCAAGCTGCTGCCGACCGGCACTGTCATGGCCTTCCATGCGCTGGCGCCGTCCTTCAGCAACCACGGTGTATGCGGCACTGCCAGCCGGTACCTTACCCTCGTGCTCATCGCTGCTTGCGCCGCCTCCTGCCTGCTGCTCTCCTTCACCGACAGCCTGGTCGGACACGACGGCCGGCTCTACTATGGCGTCGCCATGCCGCGGGGCTTCTACCCGTTCAACTTCGACGACGGGACATGCGACGAGCGGACGTGCAAGTTCAACGACATGCCGAGGATGAAGATCAAGGCGCTGGACTTCGTGCACGCGCTCGTCTCCGCGGTACTGTTCATCGTCGTGGCCCTCGGCAACGCCGGCATACAGAGCTGCCTGTTCCCGGACATCGGATCAGACGTCAGGGAAGTGCTCATGAACCTGCCGGTGGGCCTAGGGTTCCTGTCCAGCATGGTGTTCATGATCTTCCAGACAACCTGGAAGAGCATCGGCTACACGGACCTGATGCCTCGCCAACAAGAACATGGGAAACGAAGCAATAATAATGCCGTGTATAAACAAAAAGAAAGATCCGGTTGATTATTATTATCAGTTTACCAACAATAACCACGGTTTCCATCTATGCAATGCACCCTAATTTGTTTTTAATACATATTTAAGTTGAAATTAAACCTTATCTTAGACCATATAAACCTCTTATGGTATCATTTTTATGACATCACAAATAATATATTTTGCATTCTAGGTTTGATCTTATGTCACTACTATAGAGTATAGAATTTCTTAACACTACAACAATGTGGCAGAACCTTCCAAGTTATTGGGCCCATATGCATCTGTCCTTTTCTCTAAAACCTCAGACGGCTATGCACGTGCACCACATAACTTAACAGGATCCGTCCGAGTGTCCCAAGGACCCCGAATAAACTACTTACAACCAGGATGACAAGATTAAGTAAACACAAATCACACACCAACATTTTGCAGCGGAATTTCTTTATTACAAAAGTTACAAGTTACAACAAATTTACATTATATTTGTCGGAGTGGTTACAAAGTGATTCAAAGAAATAAACTTTGAAATGCTATAAATTATTTATAAGTTTGAAATATATGTTAGCTTAAGTGACCATCCTCAATAAGAAGTATAGAAGAGTTACTTAGACTTATAAGAAGGTCGTGCCCACCGACGCTTAACACCATCCACAATAGCACAAGTCTAGTACCTGCAACAACATGGGTTCGAAAACCCTGAGTACGGAGTGTACTTTCGCAAGTCTTACCGATCTAAGGAAAAAAGGCTCTCAAGGATATGCTGGCTTTTGGGAATTAAGGTAGAGCTTATCAAAGATCAAGGACTCTGTTTGCAGAAATGCTTACTAATAATGGATCCTTAAAAATCTAGTTATTGTCAGGTTAAGTAAAATTACCTACATCTAAAGTTCTTTCTATCCTAGTTCAAACACTTGGCCTATACTAGCCGTCTTTTTATCAACCCTTCAGTTCACTGGATTGCTACGTGTAACTCAGTGACCAAGTCTTCATGTCCGAGAAGTAACGGCGATCCGAATCGATTAATACTCAGCTAAGGATCTCCAATCACACGACATATGTAGCACTTAACCCTTGCATATGTCAACTCGCCACCGGGTTTCTCAAGACCAGACCGGGTTCATGCCAACCGAGAGCACAAATACACCACCGTCCAGCCTCTTGCCATGGAGGGTACACGCTACTCTCGCCATCTCTTCACTCCCATTGTGTGTTGGCCTTTCTGGTATTGGTCTGCCCGAGGCAAAGCTTACCCATGACGAGGCATGTGACCAGTTAAAGGGTCCTCAGTCAGCAGGCCCACATCGGTACGGTCTTAGCTTTATTATTTAAAACCCAATGTTTGGTACCTGACAGAGGTACATCTTTTTAGATGTTGAACCCATCAAGGCCCTGATGGATCCATCATCACAAGTTTTTCTTTGTAAAAAATCACATCCAATATGAAGCATCACCTTTTGTTTTAAAACAAAACATTTTGTTTTTCTAAAGCAAGACTAAGCATCATAAAAATCTTTTTCATAAAAGGGAGTCAAGGAATGGTGATCAATTTTCCAAGGAAGGAAATGCATCAATTGTTTGGCACACAACTCCTATCACCTAACACATCAAACAAGGTGATAAAGATTTTAAAACACAAGGAAAGGGATAATGCACCGAGGCTTGCCTAGATAATACTAGGTTAGTGTTTGTTAGATGACGTTCACTTGGTGATCATCCTTTATTATGATACTTGCTTAGTCCATCCATCTTCGGGTTAATCCACCAGCATCACCTTTTGGAGTAGCTTGCACTTTACATCATCTTGTGGTCGACTCAGCTCTGGTTCTCCATATCACGTAATCAATAAACATACCTAAATGATTTGCATAATGCACATGAATGCATATAAACAGGAATAACACAAACTTAAATAGTGTTACACGATAGCGAAGTAAACACCTATAGCAAGACATCGCAAATCTAGTACGAAAATACTAGATATCTATATCACATTAAAACTATAGCTATGGCATTCTAACTTAATTGGATTTAATTCTAACAACACACAATAGTAAATTATGTATAAGCATTTTACTCTCCTAAAACCTACCTCTCGATATTCAAACTAGGGATAAGCATAGAAATTGTTTAATTGACTTTTTAAACTAATTCTCTAGGTTACTTGTTTAGCACAATAATTAACATGGCATCACATCATTCGTTTTAGCAAGCAGAACCTTATCAGACATCAAAGACTACCACCAGACCATAATTTTTAAATCTAAAGACCTAAAACGTTTCTTCATATTATTCATACATCAAACCTATATTTCACCCCACCTTGCGACTACTTCATAATTATGGCGGTAAGCAAGCAACACACAATTACGGCCTTTATCATGCATCAAAATATACCCATGACGCGTTTAAGCTACAAATACAATATCACCACGATATATATCCCTCTAATCCATCTATCAAATTAATTAGCTAGAATAGCGAATCGAAGTATGATTACCATATTCACCATAACTTCGCGCAGACGGCAATGATTCTTGCTCAGACCTTTTGTCGAGCACCCAGCAAGCACCACATGAGATTTGTTGCTTTATCCAAACTCTCAGGATTTTTCGACGATGCAAGGGATGTCGACGAGTTGGAGGCCTCCGGGGTCGAGCACGATAGGGGGCTTCGGAGCTCAACGCAAGTGGCGCGCAACTGGAAGATAGATCATCGAGATCGACGGGCACGTCGGGGAAGTGACTTGGATCAACGATGAAGAATAAGGGGGCTGCTGGCTTCGGCTTCAGCACCAAATCTCCCTCCAAAACTATATATTCGGCTTGAACTTCACAAGAACAATGATGAGACCCTAGTTCATGCTTTACGTCGAGTTCTTGGCTAGCATCGCATGGAGCTTTCACTTCCCTTGACATCCATATGCACTACTGCGATTCCACACAAGTACAAATCGATGGTGCTGCAGCAGGGAGAACATGACGACGAGGGGCAAGGTTTGACGATGCCGCGACGGGGCTACCCAAACACAAAGACGGCGGCGTGGGGCGAGTGCCGCACGCACGCGTCGCAGCAAGACGATGGTTGTTCAAGGCTTGGCATTTCCTCAATCTGAGCATGGGCGCTGAGATGGCGATATCCATGGATGGAGATGAGTGCCCGTGCGAGCAAAGCGTGCGGCATAGGGACCTGCGGCCATGGACATCGGTGAGCCGGAGTATAGGGCGCCGAGTAGAGGGCAGGACCGAGCTAGAGGCCGAGCGCCATGAGCCGAGTGGAGGGCGAACTCGGCAAGGCACTGGACTTGGGGGAGCAGGGAAGGCACCGAGCAAAGCGAGCGTATGGCCGGGCGAGCTGGGAGACCACGACGCGAGCAGGGAAGGAGCAGAGGCCGAGCTAAATAGGTGGAAAAGAAAGCGAGTGCGGCCGTGGGAAGAGAGATGAACGCCGAGGTAGGAGAGAGGTCCGAAGGAAATCTGGCACTGAGAGCTCGGCAGGTAGGACGACGGGCGTGAGCTGCGGTAAGCGCCTCCCCGTCCATGGACACGGAGGCCATAACAGAGTCCCTCTCGCCGCTGCCATGGTCGTGGAAAGAGGTGGAGGAACGTCGCGTGGCCTATGGCGATGGGGACCTGTTCCCCAACGGGATTGGGTCAGAGAGGCAGGACATCAACGAGCCCATCGTGCCGAGCCGGGTAGATTCGGAGCAGGAAAATCCTCGCCTTGCTGCCCCGATGCTGCTGTCGCGATTCAGGGGAGCTCGACGAGGAGTCAAGGAGGAGGAGAAAGGAGAAGCAGGGGGAGCAAGCAGCGGGCGCGGCTACCATGGGCGATGGGGCTCGGAGAGGCGGCCATGGATGGTCATAGGGAGCTGGCACGTGCAGGGAGGCTGAAGCTTGCAGGGGAGGCGCGGTGGCTATGGAGCTTGGGGCGGGGAAGGAGCGTGTAACACCCCAGGTGTTACCCAGGGCCCTGGCTCAATACATGCACTTATGGTCTATTATCACATGTGTTTAAGTGGGGGAGAAGGGGCACCAAAACCTTAGAAACCATGGATTGATTAAGGAATGACCATGACAACAGAAATACCCAAGATTTTCATACATCTTCATCTTGGAAAAAGTGGCTCAAACCTTAGACCCTTCTTGAGCCATTAGACCTCCAAGCATGGGATTAGTGGGAAAGCTAATCAAATGACCACTTCATGACTTAAACCCTTTACCAAAGTTTAAGTACATTAATATATCTACAAGAAATGGTAAAGAAAGTAATCCAAAAAGGTCCCACAAAATTCTCAAATTCAGCCCCAACTGAAGAACACCCAAGAATAACAAATTTTTCTCTAAGTCAAAAATCAGCCTTCTTCCAAAGATCAGAGATGTTCACCTAGTTGCTGGCGCCAAATCCATAAGGTCCCATTGACAAAAAGGAGCCAAATTACCTAAGGCACACACTGGAAAAGTTTGAACCGAAGCCAAGACCTTTTGACACGGTTTGACACGGGTTTTGTCTCGGGTTGAATAGTGCCGACAGCACTGACTTGGCGCCCCCATATCTTGTGACTTAGGGCATATCTCCCATTGGAACTCACACATAATAGCTAGCCCTAGGTACCAAGAAGAGATTTGCACAAGACCCTTGGCGAGATTCACACGTTTGTGATCCCTGCAAGCGTTTTAACAGAGGCAGAAACAAACGCCCACGTGTTCGACGCGTTCTGGCGCGCCAGAGCACGCCCCGGCGCTCGGCCCCGCGCGAATCGCGCCGAGCCAAGCAAGACCCCATTCCCGTGCCCGCACCGTGCCTATAAAGCCAACCAAGGCCTTGACCGTACACCCCCGCTCGCTCTCCACCCCGCCGAAGCGCAAGTTCACCAGCGATCGCTCTACGCACGGCGTGCCAGTGGCCGCCCGAGACCCGACCACCGTAGACCGGCCAACCTAGCCATTCCCCGCCCCGTCCGACCCTCGAGATAGCCTCTGCGTGCCTCGGTGAAGCTTCCAGAGCCAGGAATCGAACTATACCTCGCCGGAGACACCGGATCAACCTCGTCGGACTTCACCCGACCGCCGGCGTACGTAGACCGAGCTCCACGGTGAGTCTTTCTTCGATTCCTTGCACAGGTAGTTTCCTTAGCACCCCGTGAAGCTCCCTGTGCTCTTGGATTGAACTCTACCGCCGTGAGCAGGCCGGAGCACACGCCGCCGACGAGCCCGCCCGCATGCGCACGTGGCCCGACCGATTCCGACCATCACCGTCGACGAGCCGTACCTCGACGTGACCGCCAGGACTTCCCGGAGCTAACCTCGCCCTTCGCCGGACCTCCCTCGCCGCCGGTAAGCCGCGCGGCCCTGTTTACTTCCGCGGTTACTGTTTCAATGCGGGGAGGGATCTCGGGGAGAAAAAAGAAGAAGTCGGGGTTTTTTTGAACAGTCAGAGACTCATATGAATAGTTCCGCAAGGGCATAAGTTGAAGACTTGGTTTAGGAAAAGCACAGGTGTCTCGGTGTAAACTGGTTTTTCTTAAAACCTTTTAAACTTTATTATTTAAATGTAAATCGAACTTGTAAAATTCATAACTTCAGTTTTATTCAACAAAATTTGGTCAAACCAATTTTGCTAGGTTCTAAATAATATGAACTACTTAGGAAAAAATACCAAACAACCTAAGTATTGCAGAAGATTTTAAAGTTTAGATTTAATTAGTAAACTGACCAAAGGATAAATAAAGAAGGGAAAAATAGTTACACTTTTAGACTGGGTTTAAGAAAAATTAGAGAGGTACTTAACCACTCCCTAGCCTGTTTAAAAATAATACAACCCTCAGTACACCAGATTAAGGAAGGGCTTACCATTTAAACTCATTTTGACTCAAAGTTAAATAAAATAGAAAAGGGAGTTTAAAATAAGAACCAGGGGGCAACCACATTTTTGCTAGCTCACTTATTTAACATAGTTCATTGGAAAATTTTGTTAGACCCTCTGTTAGTACAAAAGGAATGAACTACCTTTTATTTCATGAAAACAAGGAGGATGTAGAAAAATCCTAGAAAAATAATCCTGAAAAGAACCCACCACAAACCTTGGGATAATTAATAATAGGTTATTATGAATCTAGGAAAAATGTAAGTTCTGTTGTTTGATATTTTTCAAATAACAAGTTATTTATAAGTACCTTTTTGGCATTAAACTTTAGAAAATCGCAACTAAATATCCCGTAGGTATTTTTCTGTGATTTTTAGCACAGAGACCTATTATCACCTAGGAATCTTGGCAAAAATAAATGTTGACCCAGAAACCCCACAGAAATTAGAGCTATAGTGTAAAGTGCCCTTTTACCCTTACTTTTGTCATTTTTGCCCAAGGAAAATATGAATTATTTTCAACCTCAAACTTGTAGGATGAAACCCAGAGGTCAATGTCTACCCACTGCAATTTTTATAACATTTTTGGAAAATTCTAACTTGCCATGGTAGTTCAAAAATACTTAATAAGAAGCACAATAGGAAGAAAAATGGAAATTTTGGGAGAACTAGATACTGTACAACTAAAACCTTCTAAGAATCGTTTGAAACCTAAAGATGTAATTAAAGATTGTAAGTTCGTTCAAAACCCCAAAAATGAAGGTATAATACCCTTAAGGATAACCAAAGGAAACCCTAGAGTACCACTAAATTTAGTATTGTTTTGCTATGCATAGCATTTACAAAGTTCCCCATCATTAATATGCATACATATTATTCATTGCATTCGATAGACTGTAATCTCGCTGACGGGGAATACATCCTCGTTCCGGAGCAAGGAGCTGCTCAGGAGGTAGCCCAGGAGCCAGCACCAGAGCCTGCCATCGAGGATCTGCCTGCCCCAGCTTTGGAAGGCAAGCCCCGGTTTTATGCATAACCTATTCTATATGCTATTTTACTGCACTTAATGTTTGTAGATTTGTACTGCGCACTTAAGTGTAGGAGTTGACTGAAACCTTAGTTGCATGAACTTTTCCCTTGTGATGGATACTAGTATACTAGGTCGAGTAGCTGCTTTGCTAATTAGGGATCTCGGTAGAAGTCGAGTGATTTTCTAGCACTCGCGTGAGGTCAGGAATTGATTGTATCCACCTTGATAACAGAATGATGATGGTCTGTAGACACAGATCCATGGGGATGCGTTGTTTATGAGACGGAAATCGGAATAAGGATTAACGTGCGGATACCAGTGTCAAGCGTTTGAACGTACTAAACACATGCCGAGAAATATGGTAAATCGGTAAGCCTACTACCTGAGTGAACCTGCCTACAGATTGCCCTCCTCACGCGACCTCAGTCGTGGTCTCCCATTCCGGTTATGGTGGGTACATCTGCGGTCACTGCACGACAGCAGTCGGGGTCAGTGACGCATTGTATGCCAAGGCGGTGAGCCCCTTTCTGTTGACGGGGAATCGACGGGGACGGTTGGTGTGTGTGGGGACAGAGTGCCTCGCCATGTCGTGTGTTTAGGTTTACCTTGCAAGGATAAAAACTCGATTCGAATCGTCTGCTTCTCACAGCTAATGAGACTGCTTGATCCATTGTACTGCATTGAGTAACAAGTGGAAATGTGTTTGGCAAAAGATATTGATTGCTAAATGTTTGATACCATGTATGATTAGCTAGGTACACATTTAGTCTTAAGAGAGTCACACTAAAACTTGAAAAGCTAAAACTTGATTTTAGACTCAGCTAGTGCTTTTTGACAAACCAAACCCCTCAGCCAAACAACTGCATGTCTAGAGGTAGAGGAGTAGACTCCTCACACCGGGTAAGTCTAGCTGAGTATTAGTATACTCAGCCTTGCTTGTGGCATAATTTTTTATAGGTTCTCTGGAGGACATGGTTGCTGGAGTGACTTGGCCGTCCATCTTGCCACCGGGTTGGACAGTCGAGTGGGACCCTACCTCGGCAAAGGAGGAGCATGAGGAGTGATGGGACAGGCTTCCCTATCCCTCCGTTTATTTACCGTTAGTTATATTCCACTGCATTTCGAACAATGATAACTACTTTTGATAAACTCCGATGATGTTGTAATAAATTAAATACTCCTTAATGTATGGTTTATGCTTTATTGTATTTGCTCTGTGCCTCACCTTCGAGTGAGTACGTGGTACTTGATCCTATTAGTGGCCTCATCAGACTAGATCCGAGGGACTGACGTTTTATTCCTATTTAAGTGTGGTCTAGCCTTTAAGGTGGGACTTAGGCACTTAAGTTGGAATAATTCGGGCGGTTCCGCTATAGATGGTATCGGAGCTTGTACCACCATAGAGGAATCAATAAACCGTAATTACCATCCTTTTAAAAAAGTAAAACTTGTTAGAAACCAATGTTGGATAGATCGGTAAGGCGATAGGGATGGACCTAGAGCGTGAAGCCTTAGGATACTAGATGGGTAGCTATGATGTAGCTGAGGTGCCCGATCTTTCGGCGAGAGGAGATAATTCCGATTTGGCGGAAGATGACCCTTGCGATCCGACTACGACGAGCAAGCCCGAGGCGCCAATGCAATCGCAGAACCAACTCCCTGTGGTTACCGACCTTGCTGATGCGAGATCGGCCTGATCACGAAGATCGTTTCCTGTGCGCAATCGAAGAACGAACAAGAAAAAGATGCGAGCAATCTAATCTATTACTCGAGGGTGGAGTTCTGAATACACGAAGACATCACAGATTTGCGTGTGTTCGAGAGTAGCTAAGGCTAACGTAAAACAAAACTCGAAAACAAAGGAGGCGCAGCTCCTGGTTAAATAGAGAGGGGCGCAGCCCCTAGGGGCGGCCAACCCTAGGTCGTCCACTATGGGCCGCAGTTGGGCTGGTCGTCTATTCTTCTGGGCCCTCATTCTTCAGTAGCATGATGAAGTTAAGATCTCTGGCACGGGCCCGAGTGATTGGCCCAGCTAATGAAGGAAGTGGCGCTTGATGTGGAGGTGCTGCTGGTGTAGTCGTACTCATAGTGATGTCCTCATCATCCTCCCCTTCTTGAAGTGAAGTCGTCCTCGACGACAACTCCTCATCCTCAGCCATATATGGTTTCAAATCTGCAACATTAAAACTAGTGGAAACACCAAATTCCGCAGGAAGGTCAAGGATATAAGCATTATCATTAATCTTTGTTAGCACCTTCAAAGGACCAGCAGCACGAGGCATTAATTTAGAACGGCGCAAAGTAGGAAACCGATCCTTTCTCAAGTGCAACCAAACCATATCACCTGACTCAAAAGTAACATGTTTTCTTCCTTTACTACCAGCAACCTGATTTTTTGCATTAGTAGCAGCAATGTTCTGTTTCGTTTGTTCATGTATGGTAATCATTTGTTCAACATGTGCAGCAGCATCTACATGTGGGGCGTTCGCAGCATTAAATGAAATCAAATCAATAGGTGCCCTAGGGATGTAACCATAAACAATCTGGAAAGGGCACATCTTTGTAGAAGAATGCGTGGCATGATTGTAAGCAAATTCAACATGAGGCAAGCAATCCTCCCAACGTCTCAAATTCTTGTCTAAAACAGCCCTAAGCATGGTAGATAAAGTTCTATTTACTACCTCAGTTTGTCCATCAGTCTGAGGGTGACAAGTAGTGCTAAACAACAATTTAGTTCCCAATTTATTCCAAAGAGATCTCCAAAAATGGCTTAGAAACTTAGCATCGCGATCAGAGACTATTGTTTTTGGAATACCATGTAAACGAATAATTTCTCTAAAGAACAATTCAGCAACAATGCTAGCATCATCAGTTTTATGACAAGGTATAAAGTGAGCCATTTTAGAGAATCTATCAACAACCACAAAAATACTATCCCTCCCCTTCTTAGTTCTAGGCAAGCCCAAAACAAAGTCCATAGAGATATCAAGCCAAGGAGAAGAAGGGACAGGCAAAGGCATATAAAAACCATGGTTGTTCAACCGTGACTTAGCTTTCTGACAAGTAGTCCAGCGTGCAACAAGGCGCTCCACATCAGCGCGCATCCGAGGCCAAAAGAAATGGGCAGCCAACACCTCATGCGTTTTGTAGACGCCAAAATGCCCCATGAGACCGCCTCCATGTGCTTCCTGTAACAACAAAAGACGAACCGAGCTAGCTGGAACACACAGCTTGTTAGCGCGAAACAGGAACCCATCCTGTATGTGAAATTTGCCCCATGGTATCCCATTAATACAATGGCCGAAAGCATCTTTAAAATCAGCATCGTCAACATATTGATCCTTCACAGTGTCCAAACCAAAGATTTTAAAATCTAATTGTGACAGCATGGTATAGCGACGAGACAAAGCATCAGCAATAACATTGTCCTTCCCGTTCTTGTGTTTAATAATGTAAGGAAAGGACTCAATGAATTCGACCCATTTAGCATGACGACGGTTCAGATTTGTTTGGGTACGAATATGTTTTAAAGCCTCATGATCAGAATGAATTATGAACTCACGATGCCAAAGATAGTGCTGCCAAGTATGCAAAGTGTGCACTAAAGCGTAAAGCTCCTTATCATAAGTAGAATATTTCAGACTAGCACCGCTTAATTTTTCACTAAAATAAGCAACTGGTTTTCCTTCTTGTAACAAAACAGCACCTAGCCCAATACCGCTAGCATCGCATTCAAGCTCAAAAACTTTATTAAAATCAGGCAATTGCAAGCGCGGAGCTTGGGTTAACTTATCTTTCAAAGTGCTGAACGCTACCTCCTGCGAATCACTCCAAGCAAACGGCACATCTTTCTTTGTAAGCTCATGTAGAGGCGCTGCAATGGAGCTAAAATCACGAACAAATCTGCGGTAGAAACCGGCAAGTCCAAGAAAGCTCCGAATTTGTGTGACCGTCGTCGGTGTAGGCCACTCCCGAATGGCATCAATCTTGCTGCTATCCACCTCAATGCCCTGCGGAGTAACCACATAACCAAGGAACGAGACACGTTGCGTGCAAAATGTGCACTTTTCCATGTTACCAAACAAGCGAGCAGCACGCAAAGCATCAAAAACAGCACGCAAATGTTCTAAATGCTCCTCTATAGACTTGCTGTAAATAAGGATATCATCGAAATAAACAACAACAAACAAACCTATGAAGGCCCGTAGAACTTCGTTCATTAAACGCATAAAGGTGCTGGGAGCATTAGTCAATCCAAATGGCATAACCAACCATTCATATAAACCAAATTTCGTTTTAAAAGTCGTTTTCCATTCATCACTGAGTTTCATTCTAATCTGATGGTAACCGCTACGCAAATCAACCTTAGAGAAAATAACGGCACCACTAAGCTCATCTAACATATCATCAAGGCGTGGAATAGGATATCGATAACGAACTGTGATGTTATTAATAGCACGACAATCTACGCACATACGCCATGACCCATCTTTCTTTGGAACGAGTAAAACAATAACCGAGCAAGGGCTAAGAGACTCACGAATGTAACCTTTATCAAGCTGCGTCTGCACCTGGCGCTGGATCTCCTTCGTCTCATCTGGATTTGTACGGTACGGGGCGCGGTTCGGAAGAGAAGCGCCGGGGATGAGATCGATCTGATGCTCAATGCCACGGAGGGGAGGAAGACCCAGTGGTAAGTCCGTAGGATAAACATCAGCATACTCCTGCAAAAGGTTAACAACAGCAGGGGGTATATCCAAAGACGGTGCATCATCAAGCGGAACAAGCATGCGCGAGCATACAAGTGCATAACAGGGCATATGAGCTTCATGGAGATCTTCAAAATCAGCACGTGTAGCAAGTAAAACAGGAGAGTGCAACTTGATTTCAGATTTAATAGGTGCGGCTGATGTTGATTTGACTTGTTGTGCAGTTTTAGCAGCCCTAGTAAGATCATCTTTCAAAATTTGGTCAGGGGTCATTGGATGTATAATTATTTTCTGGCCTTTAAAATGAAAGAATAATGATTTGAACGACCATGATGTAAACTATCAGTATCATATTGCCAAGGTCGACCCAATAACAAAGAGCATGCTTCCATAGGAATAACATCGCAATCAGCATAATCAGAATAAGAACCCAGCGAAAAGGGGACACGTACCGAACGTGTTACCTTTATTTTACCACCATCATTAAGCCATTGAATGTGATACGGATGTGGGTGTGTGTGAGTGGGCAAGGATAATTTCTCTACCAACGCTGTACTTGCCAAATTGTTGCAGCTGCCACTATCGATGATTATGCGAATCGACCGTTCGTGCACAACGCCCTTGGTATGGAATAGAGTGTGTCGCTGATTTTTTTCGGCCTGGCCAACCTGTGTGCTGAGAACACGCTGTACAACAAGACTCTCATACCTATCGGCGTCGATGGGATCAACGTTGTAATATCCCAAAAAAAAAGTTGCCAAAGGTTTATCTTCGGTGCGTGGATGTGGGGAAAGAGTTGTGGGCCGTTGGATGCAAAGTCAAGAGACATTTGAGGCGTCGTTTCTTTCGCCCACAAAATCCTAGTGGTCGCCCCCCTATTTTTCCCTTTTCTTGGCCGCCAACCCCCCCTTTTCCCCACCCTTGGCCGCCCCTCCCCCTTCCCCTTGCAGCCACCCTCCACTACTTCCTCCTCCCTCTAGATCTCCCCCCACGCAGCAAGGATCGAGAAGAGGAGGAGCAAGATGGATTGAAGAGGAAGAGAGGATCAAGGAGATGTTCTACCCCCATCTCTTGCAGATTTTCTTGGGGAAACCCTAGGTAAGGATAGGATCCTTGTTCCTCCCTATAATTATATGCTTTTGGAGGTTGTGGATCATGTGGATTGAAGGATTAGAGGTTGGATTAGATGTGGGATTAGGTTTTGATCTCGAATTTAATTTCTGCAGAATGGCAGATTCGACAGTTTCTGTTCATGTCAGTTTTCCGTGGTCTTAGTGGCCTCAAAAAAATAAAAAGTCTATATATGAGTCGTAGATAATTTGTAGATATTTCCGTGGCCATGAAGAACACCTCAATCGGACATCAGAACAGAAAGTTATTGCAGTTTGATTATAGCAGTTTTTCAGTCTCATAATTCTGTGCAGAATCTGTTCTCTTAAGAGTTAGGCAATTTTATCAACAGAATTAAACTGTGGGTTGGTAAAAGAAGTTGTATATAATTTCATAAGCTTTCCAGATTGTTAAAGAGTGTATTCATATGATTTATAAAACTCCAGTTATGTTTGTTTTACTGTGGCTGTTCCTGTTTGCCTGACAAAAATGAGTGGGTCTGTTCACTGGTGGGTTTCATCTAGTAAATGGCCGAATTAGCTCTTCCAACTGTGGAGACTTTTGTAGAGGGATAAAAGTTCTTACTGCCAGCAGAATTTCATAATTTTTGGTTCAGTAGTTTGGGAGATATCGAATTTTGAAGTTAACTAGGCTGCTGTCTAAAACAGATTCAGTCAGTTATCTTGTCAGATGTTTTAGAATATATTGATGGCAGATTTTAATTATCCATTGAATACCGAAGTTGTAGATTGTTTTGTGTAGATACTCTTAGAGTATTTGTTTGATATCACCAATGTTTTAATTTTAAAGATACAAAATTAACAAACAGCGTTGCTGCTGTATAGCATGTGGTTCAGGGTGGGAGTCTTTCCACTAGGTCTTGGTTTCAAGTGTAGGAGTGTTTTGTTGATTGTTGGCAAAGGTTTGTGAAATATCTGTACTAAGTTTTATGCCCGCTAGCAGGTGGCTACACTCCAGATCATGCCTAGTACATTTTTCTTCTTCGATGAAGGCAAGTGAATGTAGCGGTGGTTGCTATCGTTTTGACCTGTTATTTCTATCACCTACACTCTAATATGCAGAATTATTGGATTCTTTCATAATTGAACTCTATGATGATGTTTTACTGGATTGTATTATGTTGATGCTCTATCATATATTGATGATTATTATGGTTCAAGTATGACCCATGAGATTAATTCACACCCTTGAAGGCAGATGAAGTCTTATTTGAGGTTTGCATTGTACCTAAAGGCATACGAAGTATTATTTGAGGATTGCATTGTATCTGAAGGCAGATAAAGTATTATTTGAGGATTGTATTGTATCTAAAGGAAGTGAAATTTATTGATAAATGCAGCATGCCATATACATTGCATGACTCATTTGCATCTGAAGTTTTGTTGTGACCTATGGTCCGACCGTACCGGTACAACTTAGCATCGTACGTTGCCCGAGAAGGGGTACGATGCGGCTTCATACCCTTAGAGGTATGAAGGCAAAGGACATATGCATTGAATTCATATGTATACATTGAAGTGATATTTGCAGATGATGTGGTTTTATACCCTCAGAGGTATGAAGATAGAGGACCTACACATTGCATTCCTATGCATACATTGAAGTGATATTTGCAGGTATTGTTGATGCAGGGAAGTGTTATACAACCTATTGTGGTTGTTCGAGAAAATGAGATGGTATTGGTTATATTGTGACTACTGAGTTCTATATCTACAAGTATTTCTGATCTTGATTGTGATTCTTTTAAAATGTTGATTAATTCAATGTGGTTTAAATATCTCGTCAAAACAATTAGCTTGCTGAGATGTTTCATCTCACTCTTGCATTACTCAATGCAGGTGCTTGTTGCTCATCAAGGGGAGTGGGAAGTAGCAGCACATACACCTTCACTCTCATAATAACGCTGCCCAGGCGCAGTCATGATTTAATTAGAAACTTCTTGTCAAAGGATGTTTGTTTTTAACTAGTCGTGCGCACTGGTTAATTCAGTTCATGTCGTTATGGTCGTCTTCCCATTGCTAGCAGATTATTAATGTCTATTATGTTTTCTTATCATGATATCTATTTATACTTTGTTGCTTCCCCGTTTATGCAATTTTCAAAGGAGACACTGTCGAAATTTTTTATATATGAATGTTAGATGTGTAGTTTAGTAGCATTCTGGGGTGTTTGTGGATCCCGGGGTGTTACAGTTGGTATCAAAGCTTAGGCTTTAGATTCTTGGCAATTTGAAGATAAATTTGACACACTTGCACATATAGGAAGGGTATGGGTTCAAGTATCTTTGATATATATCAGTGACTTTGAAGTGCAGATGACAATAATTTCACCCCTCCCGATTCCTTTACGTTGATGTGGTAAGTTGTTTATGGCTTAATGCTTGATATAATTTATTTCTGAAATTTTGATATCGTTTTATTAATGCGGTAGATATCGCTGGTCATTTGTGAGAATGAAGTTGTTATTATGCTTGTGATATACAAGTATGCCTATGTTGTTTTCACTATGTTTTTCATGGTTGAGTTTTATTACAATAATATTGTTATATATGCTTGACTGAGGATGTTTCTAAGAGGAGTGTGAATTGCGTGTTTTGGGGTACAAGGTAATCATCAATTTGAATTTAAGTTGTTGAGCGGTTGGTGGATAGCTCCAACTATCTTTGCAAAGAATGATTGTTTATGTTGAGAAACCAGTTCTGAAAGAAATGAATATTGGTACTTGTATATGGATTTTGGGGGAAGTCTTTACATAGCCAGAATGGCTTACATGTCTCTCTTCTATCGTGTGTTTTTGTAGCCACAAAGCCTAGATGTGGTTTAAAGTGGTTGCATGTTAGTCATGATAATTGTAGAATAAATCTTTGATTTTTCTTGATCCATTGATTATGTATTAATACGTTGAGGATTTGATGGTTCTCTTCCCGATGCATGTTTGTGGAGCCATTGTTGGACCACTTATCTATTGGTTTGAATGAAGTCATTGCCTAGCCTAGAGTTGGTTGTGTGTGGTTATTCACCTATTCCTAAATGATGTGGTTTTTACATCAACTTGGGATGTTTGCCAAATGTGTGAAGGATTACGGGGTTAGTATTGGCCCTTTATGTCTGGTTCTCTGAGTGCATCATATGATAAAATGAAATGTAAGTTTCTAAACTACAATAGATGAAGACTCATTATGTGTAGGTTAACTTTAGTAGTTGGATATTTTTCTTAGTTGAGATGCTGAATGAAGTATAGTAACATGGGTTAAGCAAGTATTGTGTTGTTGTTGGGCTGTCAGTGCTCTATGTAGAGTTTTTGACATTTCTTCGATGAACTGTGCCGCGCAAGATTTATTGGCTTCTTGTCGGCTTTATTGCTCCATTAGTTCTATAGATTTTCTCCCTTTTGGTGGGGTGCAAAGTATGTTAGATTACATGATTATCTTTTCATTATGGCAAGAACAAGGTTTAGGAAGATTAGGAGTTTTGTTTCAATAGAACTACTTGTTTCGTGGTGCTGTGAGGTGAGGTGTTTGATCTTCTTATACATCTGTGTGGATGTTTCACCATTGAATTAAAATGAATTGTTGAAGTTGGTAAAGGTTGTGCTTAGTGCATATTACCCCTTCATAAAAGAGTGTCGTTTTAAGACACTGATGCTGATGTATGGCTGCATCCAAATTCGATGTTGTGAAATTGTAGTGTTGATTGCATCTATGACTTGGTTTGAGCTTCATTACATGTTGGTTCATGCTTGATGTCAGGTTGTGTAGTTTCCTTAGACAATTAGTCCAAGGTAGAAGTTCTTGTGTTAATTAAGACCAATAATGGACCCATGTTTCGAATGGTGGTGCTATATGGGGTACCTTGGGTGTTTTGCTTGGAGTGGTCGAATTCGAGGACGAATTCTTTTTAAGGGGGTAGAGCGTAATATCCCAAAAAAATGTTGCCAAAGGTTTATCTTCGGTGCGTGGATGTGGGGAAAGAGTTGTGGGCCGTTGGATGCAAAGTCAAGAGACATTTGAGGCGTCGTTTCTTTCTCCCACAAAACCCTAGTGGTCGCCCCCCTGTTTTTCCCTTTTCTTGGCCGCCAACCCCCCCTTTTCCCCACCCTTGGCCGCCCCTCCCCCTTCCCCTTGCAGCCACCCTCCACTACTTCCTCCTCCCTCTAGATCTCCCCCCACGCAGCAAGGATCGAGAAGAGGAGGAGCAAGATGGATTGAAGAGGAAGAGAGGATCAAGGAGATGTTCTACCCCCATCTCTTGCAGATTTTCTTGGGGAAACCCTAGGTAAGGATAGGATCCTTGTTCCTCCCTATAATTATATGCTTTTGGAGGTTGTGGATCATGTGGATTGAAGGATTAGAGGTTGGATTAGATGTGGGATTAGGTTTTGATCTCGAATTTAATTTCTGCAGAATGACAGATTCGATAGTTTCTGTTCATGTCAGTTTTCCGTGGTCTTAGTGGCCTCAAAAAATAAAAAGTCTATATATGAGTCGTAGATAATTTGTAGATCTTTCCGTGGCCATGAAGAACACCTCAATCGGACATCAGAACAGAAAGTTATTGCAGTTTGATTATAGCAGTTTTTCAGTCTCATAATTCTGTGCAGAATCTGTTCTCTTAAGAGTTAGGCAATTTTATCAACAGAATTAAACTGTGGGTTGGTAAACGAAGTTGTATATAATTTCATAAGATTTCCAGATTGTTAAAGAGTGTATTCATATGATTTATAAAACTCCAGTTATGTTTGTTTTACTGTGGCTGTTCCTGTTTGCCTGACAAAAATGAGTGGGTCTGTTCACTGGTGGGTTTCATCTAGTAAATGGCCGAATTGGCTCTTCCAACTGTGGAGACTTTTGTAGAGGGATAAAAGTTCTTACTTCCAGCAGAATGTCATAATTTTTGGTTCAGTAGTTTGGGAGATATCGAATTTTGAAGTTAACTAGGCTGCTGTCTAAAACAGATTCAGTCAGTTATCTTGTCAGATGTTTTAGAATATATTGATGGCAGATTTTAATTATCCATTGAATACCGAAGTTGTAGATTGTTTTGTGTAGATACTCTTAGAGTATTTGTTTGATATCACCAATGTTTTAATTTTAAAGATACAAAATTAACAAACAGAGCTGCTGCTGTATAGCATGTGGTTCAGGGTGGGAGTCTTTCCACTAGGTCTTGGTTTCAAGTGTAGGAGTGTTTTGTTGATTGTTGGTAAAGGTTTGTGAAATATCTGTACTAAGTTTTATGCCCGCTAGCAGGTGGCTACAATCCAGATCATGCCTAGTACATTTTTCTTCTTCGATGAAGGCAAGTGAATGTAGCGGTGGTTGCTATCGTTTTGACCTGTTATTTCTATCACCTACACTCTAATGTGCAGAATTATTGGATTCTTTCATAATTGAACTCTATGATGTTGTTTTACTGGATTGTATTATGTTGATGCTCTATCATATATTGATGATTATTATGGTTCAAGTATGACCCATGAGATTAATTCACACCCCTGAGGGCAGATGAAGTCTTATTTGAGGTTTGCATTGTATCTAAAGGCATACAAAGTATTATTTGAGGATTGCATTGTATCTGAAGGCAGATAAAGTATTATTTGAGGTTTGTATTGTATCTAAAGGAAGTGAAATTTATTGATAAATGCAGCATGCCATATACATTGCATGACTCATTTGCATCTGAAGTTTTGTTGTGACCTATGGTCCGACCGTACCGGTACAACTTAGCATCGTACGTTGCCCGAGAAGGGGTACGATGCGGCTTCATACCCTTAGAGGTATGAAGGCAGAGGACATATGCATTGCATTCATATGTATACATTGAAGTGATATTTGCAGATGATGTGGTTTTATACCCTCAGAGGTATGAAGATAGAGGACCTACACATTGCATTCCTATGCATACATTGAAGTGATATTTGCAGGTATTGTTGACGCAGGGAAGTGTTATACAACCTATTGTGGTTGTTCGAGAAAATGAGATGGTATTGGTTATATTGTGACTACTGAGTTCTATATCTACAAGTATTTCTGATCTTGATTGTGATTCTTTTAAAATGTTGATTAATTCAATGTGGTTTAAATATCTCGTCAAAACAATTAGCTTGCTGAGATGTTTCATCTCACTCTTGCATTACTCAATGCAGGTGCTTGTTGCTCATCAAGGGGAGTAGGAAGTAGCAGCACATACACCTTCACTCTCATAATAACGCTGCCCAGGCGCAGTCATGATTTAATTAGAAACTTCTTGTCAAAGGATGTTTGTTTTTAACTAGTCGTGCGCACTGGTTAATTCAGTTCATGTCGTTATGGTCGTCTTCCCATTGCTAGCAAATTATTAATGTCTATTATGTTTTCTTATCATGATATCTATTTATACTTTGTTGCTTCCCCGTTTATGCAATTTTCAAAGGAGACACTGTCGAAATTTTATATATGAATGTTAGATGTGTAGTTTAGTAGCATTCTGGGGTGTTTGTGGATCCCGGGGTGTTACAAACGTGGACTTCCTCATTTTCTGCATGGTTAGTGGCAATCATAGCATGACTAGTTTCCTCAGAATCACTGGCTGAAGAGTACTCACCATTGTCACGTATAAGCAAGGTACGCTTGTTTGGGCAGTCCCGAATCATGTGCCCAAACCCTCTGCAACGATGGCACTGAATATCCCGTGTACGTCCTGTGGAAGAAGCGGCGCCTTTGGCAAGGGGCGCCACTGGCTTGGTCGTCCCTGTGCGCGATGTAGTGCTAGGCGTAGAAGGTGCAGGGCTGGAAGGAGTTGAGCTGTTTGTTGGACCCCGGCCTGCAAAAGAGTTAGTATATGTCTTTGATCGTCGTCCCTGCACTTCACGTTCAGCTTTGCAAGCATATTCAAACAATGTGGTTATATCAAAATAATCCTTATAATCAAGTATATCCTGAATTTCCCTGTTCAAACCACCACGAAAACGCGCCATAGCAGCGTCATCCGACTCAACCAAACCACAACGAAGCATACCCTTTTGTAACTCCTGGTAATATTCCTCAACAGATTGTGAACCTTGTTGAAAACGCTGCATTTTGTTAAGCAAATCACGGGCATAATAGGAAGGAACAAATCTGTGGCGCATGGCAGTTTTTAATTGGGTCCAAGTAATGACATTGTTAATGGGAAGTTTTTGTTTATACTCACGCCACCAAATTAAAGCAAAATCAGTAAATTCACTAATGGCAACCTTCACTTGGCTATTAGCAGGAATATCATGGGATGAAAATTTTTGTTCTACCTCTTATTCCCAATCAAGATATGCAGCAGGATCATATTTACCAGTAAAAGATGGAATTTTAAATTTAATCTTAGAAAATAAGTCATTAGGGGGATGACGAACCACACGACGTGCACGACCACGACGATCTCCATCGTCCTGCTCAGTGTCACCGCCGTATTCCTGCTCCATCTTTATGGTCAATGCATCAAGGCGTGCCAGGATGGTGTCGAGTGTGGTGCGAGTCGCCGTTTGAGCAAGGTCAAGTTGGTTGAAACGCTCGGTCGTCGAAGTGATCGTTGAATCAAGCCGTTCATGCATCGTCCTAATGTCAGCAGCAAGTCCATCAACTTGTTCCCTTACTTCCTGCAACTGGGCATCCACCATGTCGTGTGCTCCTGCTATAGTTAGCGCAAACACCAAAACACCAAAAGGAGAAAAAAAACCAGCGACAAAAACAGGGGTGTACTGCTCACAAGGCGCTCACACTAGTGCTGTTATCAAGTTCTTATCCGTTCTTACCAAGCCACAGTGGTGAACTGCAACCAACAGGAGGAACCGGTGAAAGATTGGATGAGCGATTGCCTGGAGAAAACAGAAACCTTCTCGTCGTAGAAATATGTGGAGTTTTGGGCAGGCTGCACTCAAGTCAATGATTAGCACAATCAAACAATAATGCAAAGTTGAATTATAGTGCAGAACATGAAACTATATTGCTGGCCACAAGTGCAAAGGACGGATGGAACTAGCAGAATGGCAGTACCTTAAATATTGTACTAGCGAGGCCACTAGTAGATATCACAAGTGATTTTGTTTTTCTTTTTTTTGTATGATTTTTTTGATATTTTTCTCAGCACAAGAAGCAACAAAATAGGAGCTACACGAAGTGTCACCTAAAACAGAGTTCAGATGTGGTCTACAGAAAATCAGTAAGTTCTCTAAAAAGCGTGCGAGAACTTTGATGAATTTTTTTCTTTATTTTCCTGATTTTTTTTGACAATTTTGTCGAAACCCAAACAGACCGTAGGTCAGTTTGGCCGGCCTCAGAATGGTGTCAACTAGCTCTTCTAAAAATTTCAGATTTTTTGGACACCCGAGCGAAAATTTATGCCCGTTTTACGGAAGGTACCTCAAGTTATGTTTTAAAAACGACCGGGATGAAACAACCGTATCCTTTCTCCTTCGTTTTCTTTTTTTTGTTTCTGTTTTTTTACGTAACCGAAAGAGAAAAACAAGGAAGCGGTCGTTGACTCGGTTTGTTTTTTTTTCTGTTTTTTTTTGTAACCGAAGGAGAAAAACAAGGAAACGACCGTTGACTCGGTTTGTTTTTTCTGTTTTTTTTTGACGTAACCGAAGGAGAAAAACAAGGAAACGATGTTGACTCGGTTTGTGGCGTGATCAAACAGGAGATGGTGGCGGCGCTAGGGTTTGAATGGTGGAAGAACACAATGCAACCAGCAACAAATGACACGAAAGCACACAAATTCAACAATGCAGATTATTGAAAGAAAGTGCGAGGCTCAAAAGGGTGCTGGGATAAGGTCTAACCTGAATTTTTATGTGGTTTTGTGGACTGTAGGAAAAAAACACTCGATAAACTCACCGATCAACCTGGAAATCTGATACCAATTGATGTAGCTGAGGTGCCCGATCTTTCGGCGAGAGGAGATAATTCCGATTTGGCGGAAGATGACCCTTGCGATCCGACTACGACGAGCAAGCCCGAGGCGCCAATGCAATCGCTGAACCAACTTCCTGTGGTTACCGACCTTGCTGATGCGAGATCGGCCTGATCACGAAGATCGTTTCCTGTGCGCAATCGAAGAACGAACAAGAAAAAGATGCGAGCAATCTAATCTATTACTCGAGTGTGGAGTTCTGAATACACGAAGACAGCGCAGATTTGCACGTGTTCGATAGTAGCTAAGGCTAACGTAAAACAAAACTCGAAAACAAAGGAGGCGCAGCTCCTGGTTAAATACTGATGTCCTCATCAAGCTAGGTGGCTAATTGAATGTGCCCTACAGGCTACTATAAGGGAGGGAGATTCCTCTACCCCTATAAGTTGATGTAAGGTCTCTTAGGACGAGCATGCATGCATCATCTTAATCAAACTACTTAGTAAGTGGTCAAAAAGTTTACAAGCTATGTGACACGGTAATAAAAGATTAAGTGTATCTCCCAGATCTCCACATAACCCTAGGAAAGCCAAGCCCCAATCCACTTTTATTTTCTTAATTCTTTTTCTTTTTCGCTTACGCTTACCCTTACACAGATGACTTCTCACGAGTCCTCGGAAGGAGGGAACACACATTCCCACACGGACGGACTTGCACGAGAGGGTTTTCCCCGCATTTTGTGGGAGGTGCTGTAGGGAGCCGGTTATACGACGCCTCCCCAGTATGCGGTGTAGTTGTTTGAGGAGCACCGGGTACCCCGCTGTAGGGTGAGGATGACCTTGGAGCCTCATCCCTTGCAGCCGGGCTGGCGTTCGTTGGACTCCGAGTCTTTCAGATACCGGGTTGAAGACACTATCGAGGCCATTGCTCTCCACAGGCTGACGACCTTTTGTGGCTTTCACCCCTTGGAGCTATCCACTCATCCCATTGGCTTGTTCCCCGCTGAAAAGGAGGACGACCCAATGTGGAAGGATCGAGTGGAACATGCCAAGGATGTGTGGGCTCTTTACCCAGGGCAGACTGCTCACCTGACGGTGCGATGCATGAATGCCATGTACCGTCTGCAAGAAGTGCGAGGAGAGGCAATGTCCCAGCTGATGGGCCTGGTGGAGGCTACCAAGATCACCCTGGATAACAGGGAGGACCTTGTAGTAGACCTGTCCACTGACCTGGTGGAGAAGGACCTCCAGGTGGAGCAGATGGCCACCCAGATCCAAGAGCTTGAGGAGCAAGTAGGAGCCAAGGAGAACACCATCGAGGTTCTCGAGGATCAGCTCCTGAACACTCAACAACAACTTGAGGAAGCCAACCAGCACCTGGATATGCACCATCAGGAAATCCAAGACATGGAGGCCGAAGGGGCCGATGAGGATGTTGACATCGAGGGAGGATAGGAGTCGGAGCCTTCATCCAGCTTGGACACTGCTGGCTCGGGAAGACCACCTTCCCCCGAGTCTAGTGTTGCCTCGTTTGCCCATTAGGTTTCAGAAGTTGGGATAGAAGAGTGCGGCAGTAGAACTCCTCGAAGCTAGCTTAGCTTTTGCACCTTTGGGGTACTAGGCTAGAAAGAGTTGAGTCTTTTGAACATTGCTGTAACTATTAGAAAACTCTTTTGGATTGATGAAGGATGGATGATATCTAATTAAGTTATGAAGAAAGTTTTATGTCATGTGGTATCTTTTATGAAAAATGCAAGGAAATGTTTGGCATTTTACAAACTTTTTCCTTTCAAAACTTTTACCATGTATGAACCCTGATGTCAAAAGTATGATATTAAGAGCATCTTAAATTTTCAGATGGCAGGAAGAGCGCGCCGTGGACAGAATGAGCGCATTCCTCCACCACCACCGCCGCCTCCTACCATCCAAGAACTGATGGCTCAGCAGAATGAGATTCTGCGATAGTTGGCTCAGCGTCAGCCACCACCTCAGCACTATGGTGGTGGTGATCACCATCAGCGTCCCCCAGCAGCGGCCACCTATCAGGAGTTCCTCAGCACTCAGCTGCTGTTGTTCACTTGGGAAGAGAATCCCCTTGATGCTGATGTATGGCTCAGATTGGTGGAATCCAAATTCCCACTGCTTAATGGTGTTTGTTCAGATGTGGCTAAGGTCCGTTTCACCACCCAACAGCTTCGCGAACCCACGCGGACATGGTGGGATCACTTTCTTGCTATGCAGCCAGTTGACCACGTGGTGTAATGGGGAGAATTCAAGGTAGCATTCAGAGGACATCACATACCGGCAGGCATCATGGACCGCAAGCTCAATGAGTTTCTGGCACTTACTCAGGGGAATCGTACTGTGTTGCAGTACGCTCAGGCCTTCAATGACCTGTGTCAGTACGCAGGCTATCATGCTGACACTGATGAAAAGAAGAGGGACAGGTTCAGGAGGGGCCTTAGTACTAAGCTCCGTGACCGTCTCAACATAGTCAGGGCCAATAGCTACAATGAGTTAGTCAACATGGCCATTTCTCAGGAAGACTGCATCATAGCCCGCCAGGCAAAAAAGAAGAGGAAGACCCCTATGGCAGGACCTTCATCTCAGCCTCAGCGCTTCAGGATTGTGTCTGACACTCAGAACAGGGGGCCTAACCAGCAAGGACGATGGGTGATCCGACCACAACAGCAGCAGCAGGCACCCAACCACTCTCAGCCCCCAGTTCAGAGAAACAACACCCAGCCACAACCGCAGCAGTATCGTCAGGCCAATGACAACAAATGTTTCACTTGTGGAAGCACTAGACACTACACCAAGAATTGCCCCAAGAACCAGCAGGAGCAGAATTCCAATCAGAACCAAGGCAAGAGACAGATAAGGTGCAAGTGAGACAAGGCAGGCTGAAGTTCACCACCATGGCTGATATTCTAGAGGGAGCACCCATCATGACTGGTATCTTTTCCGTTTTGAATTATCCTGCAATCATTCTTTTTGATTCTGGTGCATCACACAGTTTTATCAGTGCAAAATTTAGTGCCAAATGCCAGTTACCTTTCCATCACACAAATGGGGGCATTACAATTTCAACACCAAGAGGCAGGGTTGCCACCTATCAAATCAACAGGCAGGTGCCTATAAAATTTGGTAGTCTTGTAATTAGAACCACCCTCCTCATCTTGGGATTGGATAGTGTAGATATCATATTAGGAACTGACTGGTTATCAAGGCATCAGGCAGTGATTGATATCGCAGCAAGGGCCATTGAGATACACTCACCTACTTCTGGTGGAATTACATTATATTTGCCTAACTAGGGTTGTACCCGTTCATGTGCCTTCACCCTGACAGAGGCACCCGTCGAAGGGATTCCAGTGGTCTGTAAGTACCTCGATGTTTTCCCAGATGAATTGCCAGGGATGCCACCCGACAGAGACATAGAATTTGCGATTGAACTGCAACCCGAAACTGCACCTATATCCAAGAGACCCTATAGGATGCCTCCAGCAGAGTTGGCAGAATTGAAAAAGCAATTGCAAGAGTTGTTGGATAAGGGATTCATTCGCCCAAGTACTTCACCATGGGGATGTCCAACATTGTTCGTAAAAAAGAAGGATGAGAGACTGAGATTAAGTGTTGATTACCACCCTCTCAATGCGGTGACAATAAAAAATAAGTATCCATTGCCCCGGATTGATGTATTGTTCAATTAGTTGGTGGGAGCCAAGGTGTTTTCTAAGATAGACCTTCGCTCTGGCTATCATCAGATAAAAATCAGGGCCAGCGATATTCCGAAGACGGATTTCTCTACCAGATATGGACTCTATGAGTACTTGGTGATGTCTTTCGGGCTGACCAATGCCCCGGAATATTTCATGTATTTGATGAACTCAATATTTATGCCAGAACTAGATAAGTTTGTGGTGGTTTTCATTGATGACATTCTGGTATATTCAAGAAATGAACAGGAGCATACTATGCACTTGCATACAGTACTGCAAAGGCTGCGCGATCATCGTGTCGGCGTTTCGAGACCGGGGGGTCCCTAAGCCGACGAGTGAATGTCGCCGCGTGCCCCAGCCCAGATGGGTCGAGCGCGTGGGCGAGCGCGAAGGGGGGAAGTGAGGTGGCCGGAGATGGGCGTGAGAGAGGTGGAAATCCCGCGGCCTTCGTGTTCGTCCCGCGCCCAGGTCGGGTGCGCTTGCAGTAGGGGGTTACAAGCGTCCACGCAGGAGAGGGAGCGAGCGGCCTCACGCGAGCGCCTGTCTTGTCCTCGTCCCCGCGCGGCCAACCTTCTCTAAGAGGGCCCTGGTCCTTCCTTTTATAGGCGTAAGGAGAAGATCCAGGTGTACAATGGGGGTGTAGCATAGTGCTACGTGTCTAGCGGGGGAGAGCTAGCGCCCTAAGTACATGCCGATGTGGCAGCCGGAGAGATCTTGGCACCCAGCTGGTGTGATGTCGTGGCCGTCGGAGGAGCGGCGGAGCCTGGCGGAGGGACAGCTGTCGGAGCGGTTGAGTCCTTGTTGACGTCCTCCTGCTTCCGTAAGAGAGCTGAGAGCCGCCGTCGTCACAGAGCATGCGGGGCGCCATCATTGCCTATCTGGCGGAGCTAGCCAGATGGGACACCGGTCTTGTTCTCTGCGGCCCGAGTCAGCTCGGGGTAGGGTGATGATGGCGCTTCCTGTTGACGTGGCTGGCCTGCGCCCTAGGTTGGGCGACGTGGAGGCTCCTCCGAAGCCGAGGTCGAGTCTGTCTTCCATGGCCGAGGCCGAGTCCGAGCCCCTGGGTCGGGCGAGGCGGAGGTCGTTCGGCAGAGGCCAGGGCGGAGTCCGAGCCCTGGGGTCGGGCGAAGCGGAGTTCGTCGTCTTCTGGGGCTGAGCCCGAGTCCGAGCCCTGGGTCGGGTGGAGCGGAGTTCATCGTCTTCCGGGACTTAGCCCGAGTCCGAGCCCTGGGTCGGGCGGAGCGGAGTTCACCGTCTTCCGGGACTTAGCCCGAGTCCGAGCCCTGGGTCTGGCGGAGCGGAGCTTCCTATGGTGCCTTTGGCAGGGCCTGACTGCCTGTCGGTCTCACTCTGTCAAGTGGCACTGCAGTCGGAGTGGCGCAGGCGATGCTGCCCTTTTGTCAGGCCGGTCAGTGGAGCGGCGAAGTGACGGCGGTCACTTCGGCTCTGCCAGGGGGCGCGTGTCAGGATAAAGGTGTCAGGCCACCTTTGCGTTAAATGCTCCTGCGATTCGGTCGGTCGGTGCGGCGATTTAGTCAGGGTTGCTTCTTAGCGAAGGCAGGGCCTCGGGCGAGCCGGAGATGTGTCTGCCGTTGGAGGGGGGCCTCGGGCGAGACGGAAATCCTCCGAGGTCGGCTGCCCTTGTCCGAGGCTAGGCTCGGGCGAGGCATGATCGATTCGCTCGAATGGACTGATCCCTGACTTAATCGCACCCATCAGGCCTTTGCAGCTTTATGCTGATGGGGGTTACCAGCTGAGAATTAGGAGTCTTGAGGGTACCCCTAATTATGGTCCCCGACAGTAGCCCCCGAGCCTCGAAGGGAGTGTTAGCACTCGCTTGGAGGCTTTCGTCGCACTTTTTTGCATGGGGACCAGCCTTTCTCGGTTGCATTTTGTTCCGGTGGGTGCGCGCGAGCGCACCCGCCGGGTGTAGCCCCCGAGGCCTCGGAAGAGTGGTTTCACTCCTTCGAGGTCTTAATGCCTTGCGTAATGCTTCGGCTGGTCTGGTTGTTCCCTCATGCGAACTGGCCGTAGCCCGGGTGTACGGTCGGGGCCCAAGTTCTCGGGCTGGTATGTTGACGCTGTCAACGGTTCGGCCGGAGCCGGGTTTGCGAGAGCAGCCCCTGAGCCTCTGCACAGGGCGAGAGGGCGATCAGGGACAGACTCGACTTTTTTACATACGCCCCTGCGTCGCCTTTCCGCAAGGAGGAGGGGGGAAAGCGCCATGTTACCCTCGATGGGCGCCGAACATGGTGTCTCCGGTGAGCTGCAAGCGGGTAATCTGAGTGGACGTCCGTGCCCCGTTCGTTAGGGGTCGGCTAGGGGCCCAGAGGCATGCCCAAAAGTACCTGCGGGTGATTTGCCGGACCCGGTCCCCTGGCGACGGGGTCCGAGGGCTCGATGCCTCCCTCTGATGGGATTCCGTTACAAGATCGCTCCCGCTGGTCTCGGAAATGTCCTAGGGTACCTCGGGAGCGCAGCCCGAGCCTTGGTTATGTATCGAACGTACCCCTGGTCATCCCTCGCTCGGCGTCTGAGGCGGCTGTGAACCCTTCGGGGGCCAGCCTTCGAACCCCTGATCAGTAATGGGCGCGGAGCCCAGGTAGCCTGAGGCGGCCGTGGAACCCTTCGGGGGGCCGGCCTTCGAACCTCTGACCAGTAGTGGGTGTAGGGCCCACGCGATCTGAGGCGGCTGTTGAAACCCTTCGGGGGGCCAGCCTTCGAACCTCTGATCAGTAAGGAGGCTCGGAGCCTGGTTCCTTCACGGGGAAGGATCCTTTTCGGGGTATCCCCCTTTCCCGGTCCCTGTTGCAAGAGATAGAGAAAAAGGAGAAAAGGAAAAGGATATGAAATCGAATGACGCGGCGTACCTTTTTTTGCGCGGTTATTACGGCGAAGGCGAAGCGTCGCCCGCTTCTCCTGCTAGAAGCGCCGCCTGTCCTACCGCGGAGTTAATGCGACGGGGCGAGTGGTTGGCGGGGCGGCCGTTGCGCGTGCGCGAGCCGTTCGAGGAACGGATCACGGGCGCGTTGTCTTCACGCCGTGAGAGGGGGCTCTCTTGCTGCCCCCGGATGGGACGTGAGCTTGGCTGACGACGTGACCGCTGCTCCCGCCCGCCTGCCACCGTCATTACTGCCGGCCCACTTTTGGCCGCATTGACCGCCGCGTCAGGCTGGCGCTGCTGGGTCGTGCGCTGGGTCGCCTCGAGTCGCGGTATTGGTTCCGCAATCGAGGAGGCGCGGTGGTGGCGCAAGTGGCGGTGCGGTTGCTTGCATGCAGCATCCGGCGCGCTGGTTGCGTGACGCGTGGGCCTGGGCCTCCACGCTGGCGTGTTGGGAGTCGGAGAAGCGCGTCCACTTGGCGCGGTTGCATGCCGCCTGCATGGCTGCCCGCCTCTTTCGCCCGTTGGTCTGGGCAAAAGTGGGGGGTCACTTGTAACCGCTGGGCGGTTGTGTGCACCACGCGCGGCGGTTTGGCTTCTTCTGCTCTGAGCCAGTTTGCATGACATGCGGGACCCAGCCCCCGCGCCGCAGGGGAGGGCCTTGGAGCGTGTTGGAGAAGACTCAGCCCGTGACGGTTGGGGGCGCACGTAGGGAGAGTTGCCTTTAAAAGGAGGGCGACCCCTTTCGGAAGGCGACCATGTCTTCTCGCTCCCTTATGCATCGCGTATTTCCACCTTCCAAGCCCCCGGATGGGGGATACCCGCGGTCTTTTCGCCTCATCGTTGGAGGAACGCAACTCCGTGGGAGTTGGTACCTTTCAGCCATCGTTCGGCTTCAAGGATTTTCATCAGTCAGCCCGGCTGTACCCCCCCCACCGGCGGTCACCCGAGACGGTGACCACCAGCTCCTGGGTGGGGAGAAGCAAGCCGGGCTGCGATCTTGGTCCCACCCTCAGCTTCAAGGATTTTCATCATCCTCGCTGGGGTGGGGGCCGGGCTGAGCCGGAGCTCTACCTCTCGCGCGGGTTCGCGGGTCACCCTCTCCTGCTACGTTCGAGGGAGAGGGCGCTCGCTGACCCCGCGGGCGGCCCGGACTTCGACAACGCGGGGCTGGTCGACGGCGGGCGTCGGCACCTCCAGTGTGTCGAGCTCGTCGGCTTGGCTCCCGGCGGCGCCTCCTGCCGGAGGGCGGCTGCCGCGTCGTGTGCCCAGGAGGACCGCCCAAGATGTCGCGCGCTGCTAGGGCGGCGTTCGTGTTCTGGGGTGGTCCTGCCTTTGCACCGGGATGGCGCCCTCACGCGGAGGCCGGTGCCCCACTCGTCCGGGAGGATTTGAGTGGGGATCTGCCGGAGGGCTGATGGCCCCTGCCATCGGTGCCGAGGCGGAGGCGGCTCGAGAAGTCCCTGTCGCCGACGGGATCACCGCCACCATCCGCGCTTCGGGCCTCCGGTTCTTTGTACTTGTCCTCGCCCCTCGAGCGTCGGCGTGGGCGAGGGCAAGATTGCAGCAGCGCCCACCCTGAGGCCTGTGCTGCTGCAGCTCGGCCATCCGGAGCGGGGGTCGTTGTCGTCGTAGTCAGAGCGAGCGGCGGCGAGCCGCTCGTCAGTCTTCTGTTGCTCCGCAGGCCCACCCCTATCGAGTGAGGTTGTTCGTACCTGCGGAGGGGGAATCGGAGTTCCGTTTGTAATGGCACTTTGAATGCCAGTGTTTTTGTTCATCGTGGCTGTCGAGGCCTGAACATGTATGTAATTTTGGCACGGAGCCATGTTTTTTCCTCATTTTCGAGCACTAAGACTCGCCTGTTGATTATCTGAACCGCTTCACCAAGCATGAGTCGCCCCGTGTCAAGGTGACGAGTGAGGTATCCGTATCCCGGAGGCGTAGGAGTCCCTCGGCTCGGTCGGCCTTGTTGTCTGAGGCTCCTCTAGCTTAGTTAAAGGGACCCCTTGGCCGCCCTTCGACGAGCCGAGGCCAGGGGTAGCGATATCAGCATGAACAGAGGCGGAGTTGGCTCGAAAATGAAACCTGGTTGGCCGGAGCCTAGCCGGGTCGTCCGTCAGCGGGACTGATGCCGGAGTTGATCAGCCGAGGCCTCGGGTCGGGCTGGCGCCCTTGGAAGAGGGTTGGCCGAGGCCCCAGGGGTAACCGGCCGAGCCGCCTGATCGGGCCGGATTCCCGGAGAAGTCCCTGGCAGCGATTGTCCGGGCGTGGCGATGACGTCGTCCTCCAGAGTGAGGATCCCTGGACCATGTCGCCGTCCGAGGCTAGGTCGGACCTCGCTGAAGGTGTCGTCGATGCCGAGGGTGCCACTGCCCCCTTCCAGCGTCAAGACCCGAGCCTGCAGGATCAGAGTGCCTTGTAGCGTGTGCCTTCTGTGGCCGCCGAGGCCAGAATACACACCCTCGCTGTGTTGTAAAGCTGCGTCTCCTTTCCTCTTGTTTCGAGTATCTGGACTCTTTTGTCGGTAACAGGGATGTTTGTGCGAGCGAGAGTTGCTTGGTCGATGAGTGAAGTATCCGTATCCCGGAGGCGTGGGAGTCCCTCGGCTCGGTCGGCCTTGCCGCTTACGCGCACTTTCACCCGTCCACGAGGCCCTGTCACCGACTCAGTCGAGAAGGCTCGAAGGATCGCTTCGGCAGAAGAGCTTCCGAACGTGAAGACTTGTTCGGTTCGCAGAATCGCTTTATCCGAATGCGAGTTACTTATCGCAGAAGGTGATGAGTGAGGTATCCGTATCCCGGAGGCGTAGGAGTCCCTCGGCTCGGTCAGCCTTAGCTGCTTACGTGTACTCCGTCGTTTTCAGGATCCACTTTTCGAAGTAGTCAGAAAGCATGAAAGATATTCTCGCAGAAGAGATCTTTTTTCGAGGAAAATTTCAACGCAGAGGGGGTTCCCCCCCTTTTAGCCCCCGCGGGAGGGTCAGGCTTTGCCGAGGCGAGGCCGACCCTTGATGACTAAACTTTGCGTGGGTGCGAGGTATATGAACAACTTGAAAACATCTTAAGGGTAGAAGCGACGTAGCTGTTGGATGTTCCAAGCGTTGTCGTAGACCTTGCCTTGACTGTTGGCCAGCTTGTACGTCCCGGGCTTCAGAACTTTGGCGATGACGAAAGGCCCCTCCCAGGGGGGCGTGAGCTTGTGCCTCCCTCGGGCGTCTTGCCGCAGCCGAAGCACCAGGTCGCCCACCTGGAGGTCTCGGGGCCGGACCCCTCGGGCGTGGTAGCGTCGCAGGGACCGCTGGTACCGCGCCGAGTGTAGTAAGGCCTTGTCCCGAGCCTCTTCCAGCTGGTCCAGCGAGTCTTCTCGGCTTGCTTGGTTGCTTTGATCACTGTAGGCCCTCGTCCTCGGGGAGCCGTATTCCAGGTCAGTGGGTAAGACGGCCTCGGCCCCGTAGACCAGGAAGAACGGCGTGAAACCCGTGGCTCGGCTCGGCGTTGTCCTCAGGCTCCAGACCACCGAGGGGAGTTCCTTTATCCATCGCTTGCCGAACTTGTTGAGGTCGTTGTAAATTCGAGGCTTGAGCCCTTGTAGAATCATGCCGTTGGCACGCTCTACTTGCCCATTCGACATGGGATGAGACACGGCGGCCCAGTCCACCCGGATGTGGTGATCCTCGCAGAAGTCCAAAAATTTTCTGCCGGTGAACTGGGTACCGTTGTCGGTGATGATGGAGTTCGGGACCCCGAAGCGATGGATGATGTTGGTGAAGAACGTCACCGCCTGCTCGGACCTGATGCTATTCAGAGGTCGGACCTCGACCCACTTGGAGAACTTGTCGATGGCGACCAGCAGGTGCGTGTAGCCCCCGGACGCCTTCTGCAAGGGGCCGACGAGGTCCAGACCCCACACAGCAAAGGGTCAGGTGATGGGTATCGTCTGCAGAGCCTGAGCGGGCAGGTGGGTCTGCTTCGCATAGAATTGACACCCTTCGCAGGTGCGGACAATTCTAGTGGCGTCAGCCACCGCCGTTGGCCAGTAGAAGCCTTGCCGGAAAGCATTCCCGACAAGGGCTCGAGGCGCTGCGTGATGGCCGCAAGCCCCCGAGTGTATCTCTTGCAGGAGTTCCTGACCTTCGGCGATGGAGATGCATCGCTGGAGGATGCCCGAGGGGCTACGGTGGTAGAGCTCCTGCTCATCGCCCAGCAAGACGAACGACTTGGCGCGTCGCGCTACCCGCCGAGCCTCGGCTCGGTCGAGGGGTAGCTCTCCTTGGCGGAGATATTGCATGTACGGGGTCTGCCAATTTCGATTAGGCATGGCCCCGCTCCGCTCCTCCTCGATGCGCAGTGCCTCGCCCTCAGAGGCCGAGGTTACCTCGGGCTGAACCGAGGGCGCCTCGGGTTGAGCTGAGGGTGCCTCGGGCTGTGTCGAGGGTACCTCGGGCTGGACCGAGGGCGCCTCAGGCTCGGGCGAGTCGTCGATCTTGACGGAGGGTTGATGCAGATCCCGGGAGAAGACGTCCGGGGGAACCGTTGTTCGCCCCGAGGCTATTTTTGCTAGCTCGTCCGTAGTCTCGTTGTAGCGCCGAGCGATGTGGTTAAGCTCGAGCCCGTAAAACTTGTCTTCCAGGCGCCGAACCTCATCGCAGTAGGCCTCCATCTTCGGGTCGCGGCAGTGGGAGTTCTTCATGACTTGGTCGATGACGAGCTGCGAGTCACCGCGAGCGTCGAGGCGCCTGACCCCTAGCTCGATGGCGATCCGCAATCCGTTGACCAGAGCTTCGTACTCAGCCATATTGTTGGACACCGGGAAGTGGAGGCGTAGCACATAGCGTATGTGTTTCCCGAGGGGCGAGATGAAGAGTAGGCCCACGCCGGCTCCCGTCTTCATCAGCGACCCGTCGAAAAACATGGTCCAGAGCTCCGGTTGGATCGGAGCCGTCGGTAGTTGGGTGTCGACCCATTCGGCTACGAAGTCCGCCAATACCTGGGACTTGATGGCCTTCCGAGGGGCGAACGAGATTGTCTCGCCCATGATTTCCACCGCCCACTTTGCAATCCTGCCCGAGGCCTCTCGGCACTGGATGATCTCCCCCAGGGGGAAGGATGACACCACAGTTACTGGATGAGACTCGAAGTAGTGTCGCAACTTCTGCCTCGTCAGGATCACTGCATACAGCAGCTTCTGAACTTGTGGGTAGCGGATCTTGGTTTCGGACAGTACCTCGCTGACGAAGTAATCTGGCCTCTGAACGGGCAATGCATGCCCCTCTTCTTGCCTCTCAACCACAATCGCGGCGCTAACCACCTGAGTGGTCGCGGCGACGTAGACCAAGAGGGCTTCTCCGTCAGCTGGAGGCACCAAGATAGGCGCCTTTGTGAGGAGCGCCTTCAGGCTCCCGAGAGCTTCCTCGGCCTCAGGGGTCCAAGCGAAGCACTCGGCCTTCCTTAAGAGGCGGTACAGAGGCAGGCCTCTTTCGCCGAGGCGTGAGATGAAGCGGCTCAGGGCCGCGAGACATCCCATGACCCTCTGTATGCCTTTTAAGTCCTTGATGGGCCCCATGCTGGTGATGGCTGCGATCTTCTCCAGGTTGGCTTCGATGCCCCGCTCGAAGACGATGAACCCCAAGAGCATGCCCCGGGGCACCCCGAAGACACACTTCTCGGGATTGAGCTTGACGCCTTTCGCTTTGAGACATCGGAATGTCACTTCAAGGTCAGAGAGGAGGTCGGAAGCTTTCCTTGTCTTGACTACGATGTCATCGACATAGGCCTTGACCGTGCGACCGATGTGTTCGCCGAACACATGGTTCATGCACCACTGATACGTCGCACCCGCATTCCTCGAACCGAACGGCATGGTGACATAGCAGTACATGCCGAAGGGCGTGATGAAAGAAGTCGCGAGCTGGTCGGACTCTTTCATCCTGATTTGGTGATACCCTGAGTAGGCGTCGAGGAAAGACAGGGTTTCGCACCCAGCAGTGGAATCCACGATTTGATCGATGCGAGGCAGAGGGTAGGGAACCTTCGGACATGCTTTGTTGAGACCAGTGTAGTCTACACACATCCGCCATTTCCCCCCTTTCTTTCTCACAAGCACAGGGTTGGCAATCCATTCGGGATGGAATACCTCTTTGATGAACCCGGCTGCCGTCAGCTTGTGGATCTCCTCGCCTATCGCTCTGCGCTTCTCCTCGTCGAATCGGCGCAGAGGCTGCTTGACGGGTCGGGCTCCGGCCCGAATATCCAGCGAGTGCTCGGCGACATCCCTTGGTATGCCGGGCATGTCCGAGGGACTCCACGCGAAGACGTCGGCGTTCGCGCGGAGAAAGTCGACGAGCACTGCTTCCTATTTGGGGTCGAGCCCGGAACCGATCCGGATCTGCTTGGAGGTGTCGCCACTGGGGTCGAGGGGGACGGCCTTGACCGTCTCCACTGGCTTGAAGTTGCCGGCATGACGCTTCACGTCTGGCACCTCTTTGGAGAGGCTTTCCAGGTCGGCGATGAGGGCCTCGGACTCGGCGAGGGCCTCGGCGTACTCCACGCACTCCACGTCGCATTCGAACGCGTGTTTGTACGTGGGGCCGACGGTGATGACCCCGTTGGGGCCCGACATCTTGAGCTTCAGGTAGGTGTAGTTGGGGACGGCCATAAACTTCGCGTAGCATGGCCTCCCCAGTACCGCGTGGTAGGTTCCTCGGAACCCAACCACCTCGAACGTCAGAGTCTCCCTTCGGAAGTTGGAGGGCGTTCCGAAGCAGACGGGAAGTTCGAGTCGTCCGAGGGGCTGGACGCGCTTCCCGGGAATGATCCCGTGGAAGGGCGCAGCGCCTGCTCGGACAGAGGACAGATCAACGCGCAGGAGCCTGAGGGTCTCGGCGTAGATGATGTTGAGGCTGCTGCTCCCGTCCATAAGGACCTTGGTGAGCCTGACGTCGCCGACGACGGGGTCGACGACGAGCGGGTATTTCCCCGGGCTCGACACGTGGTCGGGGTGGTCAGCTTGGTCGAAGGTGATGGGCTCGTCGGACCAGTCTAGGTAGACTGGCGCCTCCACCTTCACCGAGCAGACCTCCCGGCGCTCTTGCTTGCGATGCCGAGCCAAGGCATTCGCCGCATGCCCACCGTAGATCATGAAGCAGTCGCGGACCTCGGGGAACTCTCCTACTTGGTGATCTTCCTTCTTGTCGTCGTCGCGGGCCCCGCCACCCTCCGCGGGTGGCCCGGCCCTATGGAAGTGGCGCCGAAGCATGACGCACTCCTCAAGGGTGTGTTTGACGGCCCCCTGATGATAGGGGCATGGCTCCTTGAGCATCTTGTCGAAGAGGTTGGCACCTCCAAGGGGCTTCCGAGGGTTCTTGTACTCGGCGGCGGCGACAAGGTCCGCGTCGGCGGCGTCGCGTTTCGCTTGCGACTTCTTCTTGCCTTTCTTCTTGGCGCCGCGCGGAGTAGACGCATCGGGAGCATCTTCCGATGGGCGGCCCTGGGGCTGCTTGTCCTTTCGGAAGATAGCCTCGACCGCCTCCTGGCCAGAGGCGAACTTGGTGGCGATGTCCATCAGCTCGCTCGCCCTGGTGGGGGTCTTGCGACCCAACTTACTCACCAGGTCGCGGCAGGTGGTGCCGGCAAGGAACGCGCCGATGACATCCGAGTCGGTGATGTTGGGCAGCCCGGTGCGCTGCTTCGAGAATCGCCGGATGTAGTCCCGGAGAGACTCTCCCGGCTGCTGCCGGCAGCTTCGGAGGTCCCAGGAATTCCTGGGGCGCACGTACGTGCCCTGGAAGTTGCCGGCGAAGGATTGGACCAGGTCATCCCAGTTGGAGATCTGCCCCGGAGGCAGGTGCTCCAACCAGGCGCGAGCGGTGTCGGAGAGGTACAGGGGGAGGTTGCGGATGACGAGGTTGTCGTCGTCCGTTCCACCCAATTGGCAGGCCAGGCGGTAGTCCGCGAGCCACAGTTCCGGTCTCGTTTCCCCCGAGTACTTTGTGATAGTAGTCGGGGGTCGAAACCGGGTCGGGAACGGTGCCCGTCGGATGGCCCGGCTGAAGGCCTGCGGACCGGGTGGTTCGGGCGAGGGACTCCGATCCTCCCCGCTGTCGTAGCGTCCCCCACGCCTGGGGTGGTAACCTCGGCGCACCCTCTCGTCGAGGTGGGCCCGACGGTCGCGATGAGGGTGCTCGTTGCCGAGGTGGCCCGGGGCCGCAGGCGCGGTGTTGCGCGTGCGCCCGGTGTAGACCGAGGCTTACCGCATGAATCGGGAAGTCGCGGCATGAGGTTCCGAGGGGTATCCCTGCCTTCGGGAGGCAGAGCTCTCGGCCCGTCGGACCACAGCGCCTTCTAGGAGATTCTTGAGCTCTCCCTGGATTCGCCGACCCTCGGTGGTTGATGGCTCCGGCATCGCGCGGAGAAGCATCACTGCTGCAGCCAGGTTCTGACCGACCCCACTGGATGCGGGTGGCGGCCTGACCCTGACGTCGTCGGCGACGCGGTGCTGGAGACCCTGGGCAGGTGACGTATTTCTCCGGCCGGGGGTTGGCACGCCCATGCCTGCCCGACGTCCCGGCGGATCGGCTCAAGCGCTCCTGCTCCCTCGTCGAGCCTGGCCTGTGCCCCTCGGACTTGCTCAAGCTGTGGGTCGTGACCCCCCGCCGGAACGGGGACCACAGCTAGCTCCCGTGGGATGTCAGCGCGAGGCACCGGCCTAGGGAGATCACCGTCCTCCGGCATGCCGAGATGATTGCCTTCGGAGGGATCCCCTAGCTCGACGTGGAAACATTCGCGGCTTGGGCCGCAGTCCTCGTCGTCGAGGCTGCGGCTACCGTCGGAACAGTCGGAGAAGCAATAGTCACATGCGGTCATGAAGTCCCGCATGGCACTGGGGTTGCCAAATCCAGAGAAATCCCAACAGATGTTGGGGTCGTCATCTTCCTCGGACCCAGAGGGCCCGTAGGTCGAGACGTCCGTCAGCCGGTCCCAAGGCGACCGCATGCGAAACCCCAGAGGGTTTGTACTCACCTCTACGAGAGCGCCAGCCAAAGCAAGGTCGCTAGGCGGGTTGAGGCTGAGTCCAAATGACGTAGGATGGGAATCGATCGGTACCTTTCGGTCGATGAGCAGCGACATAGTCACGTCGGGGACTGATTGCACCGTCGTCTCAGGTGCGAGGGCGACGTCCTGCAAGCTCTCCGCGAGCGCACTGGCGTCGTCCGCTTGCTCGGGATTGGCGTGTCGCGGGGAGACGGCGCTCGCCTTCGTCTCAAACGCGAGGTCGACGCCCGACGCGCCCCCCGTTGGGGCGCTGGGGATGTCGACTCGCTCGACAGCCGACGAGGCGCGGCCTCCCGCTTGGCCTTGGTTGCCCCGCCTCCTCCTCCGTTGGCGGGGGAGAGGACGGGGCGAGCTCGAATGTTGTTCTTCTACCACGCGGGGAAGACGTCGCCGATTCCGCCGCCGGCGGGCGGGCTGTCGGCCGCCATTGTCGTTGTCGCGCGGCGGTGGAAGGAGTATCATGTCGTAGCTGTCGTCGAAGGACATGAACTCAAGACTCCCGAAACGGAGCACCGTCCCGGGTCGGAGAGGTTGCTGGAGACTGCCCATCTGGAGCTTGACGGGAAGCTGTTCGTCAACACGCAGCAGGCCCCTACCTGGCGCGCCAACTGTCGGCGTTTCGAGACCGGGGGATCCCTAAGCCGACGAGTGAATGTCGCCGCGTGCCCCAGCCCAGATGGGTCGAGCGCGTGGGCGAGCGCGAAGGGGGGAAGTGAGGTGGCCGGAGATGGGCGCGAAGGTGGAAATCTCGCGGCCTTCGTGTTCGTCCCGCGCCCAGGTCGGGTGCGCTTGCAGTAGGGGGTTACAAGCGTCCACGCAGGAGAGGGAGCAAGCGGCCTCACGCGAGCGCCTGTCTCGTCCTCGTCCCTGCGCGGCCAACCTTCTCTAAGAGGGCCCTGGTCCTTCCTTTTATAGGCGTAAGGAGAAGATCCAGGTGTACAATGGGGGTGTAGCAGAGTGCTACGTGTCTAGCGGGGGAGAGCTAGCGCCCTAAGTACATGCCGATGTGGCAGCCGGAGAGATCTTGGCACCCAGCTGGTGTGATGTCGTGGCCGTCGGAGGAGCGGCGGAGCCTGGCGGAGGGACAGCTGTCGGAGCGGTTGAGTCCTTGTTGACGTCCTCCTGCTTCCGTAAGAGAGCTGAGAGCCGCCGTCGTCACAGAGCATGCGGGGCGCCATCATTGCCTATCTGGCGGAGCTAGCCAGATGGGACACCGGTCTTGTTCTCTGCGGCCCGAGTCAGCTCGGGGTAGGGTGATGATGGCGCTTCCTGTTGACGTGGCTGGCCTGCGCCCTAGGTTGGGCGACGTGGAGGCTCCTCCGAAGCCGAGGTCGAGTCTGTCTTCCATGGCCGAGGCCGAGTCCGAGCCCCTGGGTCGGGCGAGGCGGAGGTCGTTCGGCAGAGGCCAGGGCGGAGTCCGAGCCCTGGGGTCGGGCGAAGCGGAGTTCGTCGTCTTCTGGGGCTGAGCCCGAGTCCGAGCCCTGGGTCGGGCGGAGCGGAGTTCGTCGTCTTCCGGGACTTAGCCTGAGTTCGAGCCCTGGGTCGGGCGGAGCGGAGTTCGCCGTCTTCCGGGACTTAGCCCGAGTCCGAGCCCTGGGTCAGGCGGAGCGGAGTTCGCCGTCTTCCGGGACTTAGCCCGAGTCCGAGCCCTGGGTCGGGCGGAGCGGAGCTTCCTATGGTGCCTTTGGCAGGGCCTGACTGCCTGTCGGTCTCACTCTATCAAGTGGCACTGCAGTCGGAGTGGCGCAGGCGGTGCTGCCCTTTTGTCAGGCCGGTCAGTGGAGCGGCGAAGTGACGGCGGTCACTTCGGCTCTGCCGGGGGGCGCGTGTCAGGATAAAGGTGTCAGGCCACCTTTGCGTTAAATGCTCCTGCGATTCGGTCGGTCGGTGCGGCGATTTAGTCAGGGTTGCTTCTTAGCGAAGGCAGGGCCTCGGGCGAGCCGGAGATGTGTCCGCCGTTGGAGGGGGGCCTCGCGCGAGACGGAAATCCTCCGGGGTCGGCTGCCCTTGTTCGAGGCTAGGCTCGGGCGAGGCATGATCGAGTCGCTCGAATGGACTGATCCCTGACTTAATCGCACCCATCAGGCCTTTGCAGCTTTATGCTGATGGGGGTTACCATCTGAGAATTAGGAGTCTTGAGGGTACCCCTAATTATGGTCCCCGACAATCGCTTATATGCTAAATTGTCCAAATGTGATTTCTGGCTGAGGGAAATTAAATTTTTGGGTCACACCATTTCTCAGGATGGGATATCGGTGGATCCTGAGAAGGTGCAAGAAGTGATGAATTGGAAGCCCCCTACCACTGTACGACAGATTCTGAGTTTTCTGGGATTGGCAGGGTATTGTCGGCGATTTATTCCGGATTTCTCCAGGATTGCAAAGCCAATGACTGAATTGTTCAAGAAAGGAGTAAAGTATGAATGGAGTCAGAAATGTGAAGATGCCTTTCATACATTGAGGCAGTATCTGACAACAGCACCCGTGCTAGCACAGCCTGACAACACCAAATCTTTCGAGGTTTATTGTGATGCTTCAGGCACTCGATTGGGATGTGTCTTGATGCAAGATAACATAGTTATTGCCTATGCATCACGAGCACTCAGGCCTCATGAGCAGAACTACCCCACACGTCCACACATGATCTGGAGTTAGCGGTCGTAGTTCATGCTCTGAAGATATGGAGACATTATTTGATGGCAGCTCATTGTAATATCTATACCAACCACAAGAGTCTCAAGTATATTTTCACTCAGGCTGATCTTAATATGAGGCAGAGAAGATGGTTGGAATTAATCAAAGACTATGATTTGGAAGTTCATTACCATCCGGGCAAGGCCAATGTGGTAGTAGATACCTTAAGTTGAAAAGCCCAGTGCAACTGTGTAACTATGGACTCTCAGATCGCCACTGTGTGACGAATTATGCAAGTTGAACCTAGAAGTTATTTCTCCAGGTACCTTGAGTTATATCTCAGTGGAGCCCACTTCACATGAGCAAATAGTCATGGCACAGATTGGTGACAAGGGTGTTGAAGTCATTAAGGAAATGCTCGAACAGAAGGTTGATAAGTACAAATGCTTCTGTCAGGACAGCAAGGGAGTTCTATGGTTTGAAGATCGATTGGTGGTTCCTAAAAATCCAGAACTCAGGAAGAAAATATTGGATGAAGATCATCTTTCCAAATTTTCCATGCACCCCGGCCGTAACAAGATGTATCATGATCTCAGATCCTTGTACTGGTGGACCAGAATGAAGAGGGAAATAACTAAGTATGTGTCTGAATGCGATACTTGCCAAAGAATCAAGGCTAGCCATTTGAAGGTAGCGGGTACCTTACAGCCCTTTCCCATACCATCTTGGAAATGGGAGGATATTTGCATGGATTTTATTGTGGCTTTACCCAACACATCCCGACACCACGATTCTATTTAGGTCATTGTGGATAGGTTAATAAAGACAGCTCATTTCTTGCCGGTACATACCACCCACAAGACAGAGAAATATGCAGAGATCTATATTGACCAAATAGTGTGTTTGCATGGAATTCCGAGAACTATTGTATCTAATAGAGGAGCACTATTTGTGGCACGTTTTTGGGAGCAGCTCCAAAAGGCACTTGGAACCACTGTGATTAGAAGCTCAGCATACCATCCTCAGACATATGGTCAGACGGAGAGAGTGAATCAAATTCTCGAGGACATGTTGCGAGCCTGTGTGCTACACTATGGGAAGAATTGGGACAAGTGCCTTTCGTTGGCGGAATTCTCTTATAACAACAGCTACCAGTCCAGCCTAAAGATGGCACTGTTCGAGGCCTTGTATGGGAGAAGGTGTAGAACACCGCTAAATTGGTCACAAGCTAGAGAGAGGGAAATATTTGGACCTGACCTAGTACTTGAAGCCGAGGAGAAAGTCAGAGTCATTAAGATGAACCTGGAAGCTGCTCAGGCCAGACAAAAGAGCTATCATGACAAGAGGAGGAAGCCTCTACAATTTGAAGTAGGATATCATGTTTATCTTAAGGTGTCACCCACCAAAGGTGTTCAGAGATTTGGAATCAAGGGCAAGTTAGCTCCTCGCTACATTGGGCCCTATGAGATCAAAGAGACTTATGGACCTGTAGCATACCAGTTGAAGTTGCCACCTCATATGTCAGCAATTCATGATGTATTCCACGTATCTCAGCTACGGAAGTGTGTCCGCTTACCCACGGAAGTGCTACCTGAACCATAATTGGAGATAGAACCAGACTTGTCTTATCAAGAGCACCCCGTCAAGGTATTGGACCAAAAAGAGAGATCAACTTGGGCAAGGTCGATCAAAATGTATAAGATTTAGTGTAGCAACCACACAGAAGAAGAGGCTACGTGGGAGACTGAGGATTTTCTACGATCTCGCTTCCCCGACTTTCAGCCTAAAGGAGTCGGTACGTAACCCAAAACACCCACCCCCACCTGCCCTTTGAATCTAAATATAAGAAAAACCTAGTTCTTAAGAATAGAGTGAGTTGAGGAAACAAATCTAGAAGGGCTTCTGTAACACCCCAGGTGTTACTTAGGGTTTTCACTCAAGACTACACAAGTAAGCCCATCATCACATGTGACTTAACTGAGTAAAGGAATTCAAACTTGGAAATCAAGATCCTAAATAAGTGCAACCTAGCTTAGGTGTCATGCCTTGGCTTGTTATGCACATATAAGGGGGAGAATTTCCCAAACCCTAATCCAAACCCCTTTGGACAAGTGGGGCACTAGAAGTAAGTATGAACAAAAGGGTATAAAAACCACATGATCATGACTTGGGCCAATTATAAAAGATGTAGTGCACTTAATACCCTACAAATGATAGTAAGAAGGTGACCCCAAAAAGAATTCAGAAAAACCCCAAAAGGTTCACCAAAGGGTTGAGCACAAAAGAAGAATAAAAATTTCTCTTAAGTCCAAAACCAACCCTTGGCCAAAGATCAAACATGTTCACCCTCATTCAAACTTCAAAACCATTTTACCCAATGGACAAAGTGGTGCCAAAATACCTCTAGAATACCCTGGAGAAAGTTGAACCCCACCCCAAGTCGTTTGACACGACTTGGCATAGCTTTTGTACCGGTTTGGACAGCTAGGATAGAGGCAACTTCTCACCTCTATATCTCCCTACCCCAACCGTATCTTGGCTTGGGACTCACATCAAAAAGGTAGGATATGGTGCAGGGAAGAGACCGTACACTGTGGTTTTACCAAGATCTGCACGCTAAGGTGCTCCAATCGGCCGTTGAACCAAGGCAGAAGCAAACGCACACATGTTCGACGCGGGCTGACACTCGGGGGCGCGCCCAGAGCACGCCCGTGCGCGAACCCCCGCGCGTCCGCGGCCGTCCGTGACCACGCCCGCGCCACGGCTATAAAGCCCGCCCCAGTGCCCGGCCATCTTCCCCGTTGCATCCCCTGTCCTGCGCCAAACTCCCCGGAGCTTGCCCCTAGCTCCGGTGACCTCTCCGCGACCCGCCAGAGCCGCCCGAGGGCAACCACCGTGGCCGAACCGTTTCCCGCCCTCCTCCGCTCGATCCAAGCCCTAGGTAGCTTCCCTAGGAGGCCATGAAGCTTGCCAGAGCTCGAACCAGGGACCCCCACCACCGGAAAGTAGCAATCAAGCTCGCCGGAGTTCGGACCCCCGCCGGCGCACGTGGACCGGGTGAGTCTCTGCGCCATTTTCCGATTCACTGTACACATAGCCTCTACGTCATCCCGTGGAGCTCATCGTGCTGTTTAATTGAACTAGATCGCCGTGGTTAGGCCGGAGCTCTCGCCGCCGACGTGTTCACCCGCCTACGCGCGTGGACCGGTCGATTCTGGCCACCCCTGCCGTCGAGCCATACCTCGCTGTGACCGCCAGGGCCTCCCGAAGCCAACCCCACCCCTCGTCAGACCTCTCTCGCCACCGGTAAGCCGCGCCACCCTTTTCCTTTCTGCGGTTACTGTTTACATAAGGGGAGGGACCTCGGGGGAGAAGAAGAAAAGGCCAGGGGGTTTTATGCGCTGTCAGCGACTCAGGGGAATAGTAGCACATGGGTATAAATGAAAGGATTAGTTTAGGAAGAACCCAGGGTCTTCGGTGCAAAGTGGATTTCCAGGAAACCTTTTAAATATTCTGATTTAAATCCAAACAGAACTTGAAAAATTCATAACTTCAGTTTGGTTTACCCAAATCGAGTCAAACTAATTTTGCCAGATCCAAAAAGTGTAAACTACTTAGAAAAAATATAAAACCCCTAAGTGTTACAGAAAACTTTAAAGTTTTGATTTAAATGATTCACTGGTCAAAAGCTAAAAGAAATAAGGAAAAATAGCTACACTATTTGACTGGGGTTAAGAAAATTCAGAGAAGTACTTAATCACTTCCTAACCTGTTTAAAAATAATAAAACCCTCTTACACACCATTAAGGTAGAGTTTGCCATTTAAATCACTTTTTGCTTAAAGCTGAGAAAAATATAAAAGGTGGTTTAAATAAAGAATCATGGAGCACCCACATTTTTGTTAGCTTTCTTATTCAATATAGTTCACTAGAAAAATTTATTATACCCTTGTTTAGTACAGAAGAAATGAGATACCTTTTATTTTAGGAAAACAAGGAAAACTTAGAAAAACCCTAGAAAAATAACCCTAAGGAGAAAACACCAAACCTTGGGATAACTAATGTTTTGTTAGTATGAACATAGAAAAAATATGGAATCTGTTGTTTGACATTTTTCAAATAACAAGTTAGTTATAAGTATCTTTTTAGCCTTAAACTATAGAAAATCATAACTAAATAACCACTAAGTAACCTTCTGTGATTTTTGGCACAGAAGCATGTTATTACCTATAGACACCAGCAAAAATGACTCTTAGTATAGAACCCACACCTAGTTAAGAGTTGTAGTGCAAAGTGACCCCTTTGCCCCAACGTTTGTTATTTTTGCCCAGGGCACATTCTATTTATTCTGGACATCATATTTATAGGACAGACTACAGTGACAAATAGTAACCCACTGTAATTTTTACAGGATTTTTGGAAAAAGTTAAATCACTGTTGTAGTTCAAACCCACACTAGAATTCATAAATAGAAAATAAAAAGGGGATTTAATAGTTGAAACTAATGTTACCCTAATCCAACCAGCAAAACCCTTAAATGCCTACTAAAACATCTAAGGGAAATCCAAGTTGCAAATCCACTATGCTTATCCCTAGACAAAACCCAAACCTAAATTGATAAGCGTAAACCACTAAGAGCCCCGTATGACCAGGAAACCCTAAGTTACTAACTAACTTAGTTTTTCTTCACTTAGCATAATGATTACTAAATCTTGTATAATCATGGCATGCATATTCTTATTCATTGCATTCTATAGATTGCAACCTCGCTGACGGAGAGTACGTCCTCGTGCCAGAGCAAGGAGTTGATCAGGAGGTAGCCCCGGATCTAGCACCAGAGCCTGCCCCAGAGGATCTGCCTGCCCCAGCTTTGGAAGGCAAGCCCCGGTTTATGCATAACCTGTTCTATATGCTATTTTACTACACTTAATGTTCGTAGGCTTGTATTGTGCACTTAAGTGTAGGAGTTGATTGAAACCCTAGCTGCATGAACTCAGAAACCCTTGTTGAGATGGATACTAGTATGCTAGGTCGAGTAGCTGCTTTGCTAATTAGGGATCTCGATAGAAGTCGAGTGATTTTTCTAGCACTCGAGCGAGGTCAGGAAATTGATTGTATCCACCTTGGTAACAGAATGATAAGGGTCTGTGGACTCGGACCCATGGGGGGTTGCGATGTCTACGAAATGAAATTGGAATAAGGATTAACGTGCGGATACCTGTGTCAAGCGTTTGAACGTACTAAACATATGCCGAGAAATATGGTAAATCGGTAAGCCTAGTACCTGATTGAACCTGGCAGTAGATTGCCCTCCTCACGCGACCTGAGACGTGGTCTCCCATTCCGGTTATGGTGGGTACAAGTGTGGTCACTGCACGACGGCAGTTGTGTCAGTGAGGCATTGTACGCCAAGGCGGTGAGCCCCTCTCTGCTGACGGGGAATCGATGGGGACGGTTGATGTGTGTGGGGACAGAGTGCCTCGCCACGTCGTGTGTTTAGGTTTACCTTGCAAGGATAAAAACTCGATTCGAATCGTCTGCTTCTCGCAGCTAATGAGACTGCTTGATCCATTGTACTACATTGAGTAACAAGTGGAAATGTGATGAGGTGACAAAAGATGTTGATTGCTAAGTTGCTTGATACCATGAATGAGTAGATAGTACACATTTAGTCTTAAGAGAGTCACACTAAAACTTGACAAAGCTAAAACTTGATTTTTAGACTCAGCTAGTGCTTTTGGCAACCAAACCCCTCAGCCAAACAGCAGCATGTCTAGATGTAGAGGAGTATACTCCTCACACCGGGTATGTCTAGCTGAGTATTAGTATACTCAGCCTTGCTTGTGGTATAATTTTACAGGTTCTCTAGAGGAGATGGTTGCTGGAGTGACTTGGTCGTCCATCTTGCCACCGGGTTGGACAGTCGAGTGGGACCCTGCCTCGGCTGAGGAGGAGCATGAGGAGTGATGGGATAGGCTTCCCCTTCTCTCTGTTTATTTATCGTTAGTTTTATTCCGCTGCATTTCGAACAATGATGACCACTTTTGCTAAAACTCCGGTGATGATGTAATAAGTTTAATACTCCTTCATGTATGGTTTTATGCTTTATTGTATTTGCTCTGTGACTCACCATCGAGTGAGACTGTGGTACTTGATCCTGTTAGTGGCCTAGTCGGACTAGATCCGAGGGATTGACGGGTTATTCCCATTTAAGTGTGGTCTAGCCTCTAAGGCAGGACTTAGGCACCTAAGTTGGAATAATTTGGGCAGTTCCGCCACATCTGGTATCGGAGCTCGTACCACCACAGAGGAATCAATAAACTGTAAATACCATCCTTTTTCAAAGTAAAACTGGTTAGAAACAAATGCTAGATAGATCGTCAGGGCAAATAAGGATAGACCTAGGACGCGAAGCCTTAGGATGATAGAGGGGTAGCTAGGTGGCTAATTAAGTAAGCCCTACGGGCTACTATAAGGGATGGGAGTTCCTTCCTATTCCCTCTAAGTTGATGTGAGGTCGTTTAGGACGAGCATGCATGCATTCTTAATTAAACTATTTAATAATCGGGTAAGAACTTAAATATACAATGATGACAAATTTAGTGCCCCAGTACCATTGTTGTAGTTACAGAGAGGCTGAGTTGCGATCCCTTTCCATTTTATAATTCTTTTTCTTTTACTTACGCTTAACCGTACACAGATGACTTCTCACGGATCCTCGGACGAAGGGAATGCACAGTCCCACACTGACGGGCTTGCATGAGAGGGTTTCCCCCATATTTTGTGGGAGGTACTTCAGGGAGTTGGTTACACGATGCCCCCCAGTATGCGGTGCAGCTGTTCGAGAAGCACCGAGTGCCCCGCTGTAGGGTGACGATGACCCTGGAGCCTCATCCCCTACAGCCAGGATGGCGTTCGCTGGACTCTGAGTCTTTTGGATACAGGGCTGAGGATACTATGGAGGCAATTGCTCTTCACGGACTGACCACCTTCTGCGGATTCCACCCCTTGGAGCTGTCCACCCACCCCATTGGTTTGTTCCCCGCGGAGAAGGAGGATGACCCAATGTGGAAGGACCGAGTAGAGCATGCCAAGGATATCTAGGCTATCTACCCAGGTCAGACTGCTCACTTGACGGTGCGGTGCATGAATGCCCTGTATCGTCTGCAAGTGATGCGTGGAGAGGTAATGTCCCATCTGATGGCATTGTTGGAGGCTACCAAAATTACCATGGATAACAGAGAGGAACTTGTGGTAGACTTGTCCACTGAGATGGTGGAAAAAGACCTACAAGTGGAACAATTGTCAAATGAGATCCAAGAGCTTGAGGAGCTAGTGGGAACCAGGGAGAACACCATCGAGGTTCTCGAGGATCAGTTAATCAACACCCAGCAACAGCTTGCAGAGGCCAGCACCTGGATATGCACCACCAGGAGATCCAGGACATGGAGGCCAATGAGGATGTCGACATCGAGGGAGGATAGGAGCCTGCCTCTAGCTTTGACACTGCTGACTCAGGGAGACCACCTTCCCCCGAGTCGAGCGTTGCCTCGTTTGCCCACTAGGTCGCAGGGATAGAGTTAGAAGTAGGTGACGGTAGAACTCCTCGAAGCTAGCTTAGCTTTTGCACCCTTGGGGTACGAGGCTAGATAGAGTTGAGTCTTTTGGGTTATTGATGTAATCGTGACAAACTCTTTTGGAAGTATGGATGATGAATGATGCCAGTTTTAATTTAAGAAGAAAAGTTTATGCCATGTGGAATCTGTTATAATTATGCAAGAATATATTGGTTTTACCCTTTTGACTCTTTCGCCACGATTGAACCTTGATCCTCAGAAATGTGATCCTGAGAATATACATGATTTTTATGATGGCAGGAAAGCGTGTCGTGGTCAAAATGAGCGCGTTCCTCCACCACCGCCACCACCTCCTACTCTGCAGGAGTTGATGGCTCAACAGAACGAGATCTTGTGATAGCTAGCTCAGCGTCAGCCGCCACCTCAGCATTATGGTGGTGGTGATCATCAGCGTCACCCCGCAGCAGCCACGTATCAGGAGTTCCTCAATACCCAGCCACTGTTGTTCACCAGGGCCGAGGAACCACTTGATGCTGATGTATGGCTGAGAGTAGTGGAATCCAAATTCCCGCTACTCCATGGAGTTTGCTCAGAGGTGACCAAGGTCAGGTTCGCCACCTAGCAGCTTCGCGGACCCGCGTGGACCTGGTGGGACCACTTTCTTGCTATGCAGCCCGCTGACCATGAGGTGGAATGGAGGGAGTTCAAGGCAGCTTTCAAGGGGCACCATATACCAGCAGGCATTATGGACCGCAAGCTCAATGAGTTTCTGGCACTCACTCAGGGGAACCAGAAAGTGTTACAGTATGCTTAGGCCTTCAATGACTTGTGCCAGTATGCCGGATATCATGCAGACACCGACGAGAAGAAGAGGGACAGGTTCAGGAGGAAGCTCAGCACTAAGCTCCGTGACCGTCTCAACACAGTCAGGGCCAACAGCTATAACGAGTTAGTCAACATGGCCATTTCCCAGGAGGATTGTATCACAGCTCGTCAGGCAGAGAAGAAGAGGAAGACCATTGTGGCAGGATCTTCAGCTCAGCCACAACGCTTCAGGATCGTATCTGACACTCAGAACAGGGGACCTCAGCAGCAGCAAGGACGTTGGGTGATCCGGCCGCAGCAGCAGCAGCCGGCACCCAACCGCACCCAGTTTCCAGTTCAGAGGAACAATCAGCAACAACAGCAGTACCGTCAGGCCAATGACAACAAGTGTTTCACTTGTGGTAATACCGGGCATTATGCCAAGAATTGCCCCAGAAACCCGCAGAGGCAGGGACAGAATGTCAACCAGAACCGAGGCAAGAGGCAAAAGGTGAAAGTGAGGCAAGGCAGACTGAACTTCACCACCATGGCTGACATCCCAGAGGGAGCACCCGTCATGACTGATATCTTTTCAGTTTTGAATTATCCTGCTATTATTCTTTTTTATTCTGGTGCATCGCATAGTTTTATCAGTGCCAAATTTAGTGCCAAGTGCCAATTACCTTTTCACCACACCAATGGGGGTATTACGATTTCAACACTAGGAGGCAGGGTTGCCACCTACCAAATCAACAGGCAAGTGCCTATAAAATTTGGTAGTCTTGTGATTAGAACCACCCTTCTCATCCTAGGATTGGATAGAGTGGACATTATATTGGGAACTGATTGGTTATCCAGGCATCAGGCAGTATTGGATATTGCAGCAAGGGCCATTGAGATTCACTCCCCTGCTTATGGCGAGACTACTTTATATTTTCCTGATCAGGGTTGTACCTGTTCTTGTGCATTCACTATGATAGAGTCACCGGTTGAAAGAATCCCTGTGGTCTGTGACTACCCAGATGTCTTTCCTGACGAATTGCCAGGTATGCCACCCGACAGAGACATCAAGTTCGCGATTGAATTGCAACCCGGGACTGCTCCTATATCCAAGAGACCTTATAGGATGCCTCCCGCGGAATTAGCGGAGTTGAAAAAGCAGCTACAAGAGTTGTTGGATAAGGGGTTCATTCGCCCAAGTACTTCACCTTGGGGATGCCCAGCCTTGTTTGTTAAGAAGAAGGATGAGAGTCTGAGAATGTGTGTCGATTACCGCCCTCTCAATGCGGTGACCATCAAGAACAAATACCCACTGCCCCGCATTGATGTTTTGTTTGATCAGTTGGTGGGAGCCAAAGTGTTCTCCAAGATAGACCTTCGCTCGGGTTACCATCAGATCAAGATCCGTGCCAGTGATATTCCCAAGACGGCCTTCTCTACCAGATATGGGCTCTATGAGTTTTTGGTGATGTCTTTTGGGCTTACCAATGCCCCGACTTATTTCATGTATCTAATGAACTCAGTATTCATCCCAGAGCTGGACAAATTTGTGGTGGTTTTCATTCATGATATTCTGGTCTATTCCAAGAACGAAGACGAGCATACTGAGCATCTACACATCGTGCTTCAGCGACTGCGCGATCATCGTTTATATTCTAAGTTGTCTAAATGTGAATTCTGGCTGAGAGAAATTAAATTTTTGGGTCACACAATTTCTCAGGATGGGATATCAGTTGATCCTGAGAAGGTACAAGAAGTAATGGATTGGAAACCTCCTACCACAGTGCGGCAGATTCGGAGTTTCTGGGATTGGCAGGGTATTATCGATGATTCATTCCGGATTTCTCTAGAATTGCCAAGCCAATGACTGAATTGTTGAAGAAAGGGGTTAAGTATGATTGGAGCCAGAAGTGTGAGGATGCCTTTCATACACTAAGGCAGCACCTGACAACAGCACCAGTGCTAGCTCAACGTGACAACACCAAGCCCTTTGAAGTTTATTGCGATGCTTTCGGTACTGGATTGGGATGTGTCTTAATGCAAGACAACAGGGTAATTGCTTATGCCTTTCGAGCACTCAGACCCCATGAGCAGAACTACCCCACACATGATCTAGAGTTAGCAGCGGTGGTTCATGCTCTCAAGATATGGAGACATTACTTGATGGGAGCTCATTGTAACATTTATACTGATCATAAGAGTCTCAAATATATCTTCACCTAGGCCGATCTTAATATGAGGCAGAGGAGATGGTTAGAGCTAATCAAGGACTATGATCTAGAGGTGCATTACCATCCTGGCAAAGCCAATGTTGTGGCAGATGCCTTAAGCAGGAAGGCCCAGTGCAATTGTATGAACATGGATGCAAGAGTTACCACCCTATGTGATGAGTTGTGCAAGCTAAACCTAGAGGTTGTTTCCTCCGGTGCTCTAAGTTATATTTCAGTGGAGCCCACCTTACAAGAACAAATAGCCTGGCACAGATGGGTGACAAGGGTGTTCAGGTTATCAAGGAAATGATCGAACAGAAAGCAGAAAAATACAAATGCTTCCGTCAGGACAGCAAAGGAATTCTATGATTTGGAGACCGACTGGTTGTTCCCAAGAACCCTGAGCTAAGAAAGAAGATATTGGATGAAGCTCACCTTTCGAAATTTTCCATGCACCCCGACAGCAACAAGATGTATCATGATCTCAGATCTCTATACTGGTGGACCAGAATGAAAAGGGAAATTGCTAAGTATATATCTGAATGTGACACCTACCAGAGAGTCAAGGCCAGCCATCTGAAGGTAGCAGGCACTTTGCAACCCCTTCCCATACCATCTTGGAAGTGGGAGGATATTTGCATGGATTTTATCGTGGGATTGCCCAATACCTCCCGGCACCATGATTCTATTTGGGTCATTGTGGATAGGTTGACCAAGACCGCTCATTTCTTGCCAGTGCATACCACCCACCAAGACAGAGAAATATGCAGAAATCTATGTTGATCAAATAGTGCGTTTGCATGGTATTCCGAAGACCATTGTATCTGACAGAGGAGCACTGTTTGTGGCACGCTTTTGGGAGCAGCTACAAGAATCACTTGGGACCCATGCAATAAGAAGCTCAGCATACCATCCGTAGACAGATGGCCAGACAGAAAGAATAAATCAAATCCTCGAAGACATGTTGCGAGCCTGTGTGCTACATTATGGCAAAAATTGGGACAAGTGTCTTTCCTTGGCAGAGTTCTATAATAACAGCTATCAGTCCAGTTTGAAGATGGCACCTTTTGAAGCCTTGTATGGGAGAAGGTGCAGGACACCACTCAATTGGTCTCAAGCGGGAGAGAGGGAAATATTTCGACCAGACTTGGTGCTTGAAGCAGAGGAAAAGGTCAGAGTTATTACGAAGAAGCTAGAAGTTGCTCAGGCCAGGCAGAAAAGCTATCATGACAAGAGGAGGAAGCCTCTCCAGTTTGAAGTGGGAGATCATGTTTATCTTAAGGTGTCACCCACCAAAGGTGTTCAGAGATTTGGAATCAAGGGAAAGTTAGCTCCTCGCTACGTTGGACCCTATGAGATCAAGACAAATTGTGGATCCGTAGCCTATCAATTGGAGTTGCCACCCCACATGTCAGCAGTTCACAATGTGTTCCATGTATCTCAGCTACGGAAGTGTGTCCGCTTACCCACTGAAGTATTACCTGAACCAGAAATTGAGATAGAACCAGACTTGTCTTATCAGGAACACCCCGTCAGAGTGCTGGATCAAAAGGAGAGATCAACGCGGGCCAAGTCGATCAGAATGTATAAAGTTCAGTGGAGTCACCATTCAGTAGAAGCTACGTGGGAGACTGAGGATTTTCTACGTTCTCGCTTCCCCGACTTTCTGCCCAAAGAAGTCGGTACGTAACCCAAAACCCCACCCCACCTGCCCTTTGAATTCAAATATAAGAAAAACTTAGATGCTAAAGGTGTGGTAAGCTTTAGAAATGACTCAAAAAGGACTTCCTTCTGAAGTCGCAAAGAGAATGACATTCGAAGAGCAGTTAACTAGAAAAACTTGGATAAAGGAGATACCACACACCAGCACACCTTCATGGCACCCCTCCAAAGGACTCTACCTAAAATCTCGGGACGAGATTCCTTTAAGGGGGGAGGGTTGTAACACCCCAGGTGTTACTTAGGGTTTTCACTCAAGACTACACAAGTAAGCCCATCATCACATGTGACTTAACTGAGTAAAGGAATTCAAACTTGGAAATCAAGATCCTAAATAAGTGCAACCTAGCTTAGGTGTCATGCCTTGGCTTGTTATGCACATATAAGGGGGAGAATTGCCCAAACCCTAATCCAAACCCCTTTGGACAAGTGGGGCACTAGAAGTAAGTATGAACAAAAGGGTATAAAAACCACATGATTATGACTTGGGCCAATTATAAAAGATGTAGTGCACTTAATACCCTACAAATGATAGTAAGAAGGTGACCCCAAAAAGAATTCAGAAAAAACCCAAAAGGTTCACCAAAGGGTTGAGCACAAAAGAAGAATCAAAATTTCTCTAAGTCCAAACCCAACCCTTGGCCAAAGATCTAACATGTTCACCCTCATTCAAACTTCAAAACCATTTGACCCAATTGACAAAGTGGCGCCAAAATACCTCTAGAATACCCTGGAGAAAGTCGAACCCCACCCCAAGTTGTTTGACACGACTTGGCATAGCTTTTGTCCCGGTTTGGACAGCTAGGACACAGGCAACTTCTCACCGCTATATCTCCCTACCCCGACCGTATCTTGGCTTGGGACTCACATAAAAAAGGTAGGATATGGTGCAGGGAAGAGACCGTACATAGTGGTTTTGCCAAGATCTGCACGCTAAGGTGCTCCAATCGGCCGTTGAACCATGGCAGAAGCAAACACACACGTGTTCGACGCGGGCTGACACTCGGGGGCGCGCCCAGAGCACGCCCGTGCGCGAACACCCGCGCGTCCGCGGCCGTCCGTGACCACGCCCGCGCCACGGCTATAAAGCCTGCCCCGGTGCCCGGCCATCTTCCCCGTTGCATCCCCTGTCCCGCACCAAACTCCCCGGAGCTTGCCCCTAGCTCCGGCGCCCTCTCCGCGACCCGCCAGAGCCGCCCGAGGGCAACCACTGTGGCCGAACCATTTCCCGCCCTCCTCAGCTCGATCAAAGCCCCTAGGTAGCTTCCATAGGAGGCCGTGAAGCTTGCCAGAGCTCGAACTAGGGACCCCCGCCACTGGAAAGGCGCAATCACGCTCGCCGGAGTTCGGACCCCCACCGGCGCGCGTGGACCAGGTGAGTCTCTGCGCCATTTGCGATTCACTGCACACATAGCCTCTACGTCATCCCGTGGAGCTCATCGTGCCGTTTAATCGAACTAGATCGCCGTGGTTAGGCCAAAGCTCTCGCCGCCGACGTGTTATCCCGCCTGCGCGCGTGGACCGGTCGATTTCGGCCACCCCTGCCGTCGAGTCGTACCTCGCTGTGACCGCCAGGGCCTCCCGAAGCCAACCCCACCCCTCGCCGGACCTCTCTCGCCGCCGGTAAGCCGCGTCACCCTTTTCCTTTCCACGGTTAATGTTTACATAAGGGGAGGGACCTCGGGGGAGAAGAAGAAAAGGCCAGGGGGTTTTATGCGCTGTCAGCGACTCAGGGGAATAGTAGCACAGGGGTATAAATGAAAGGATTAGTTTAGGAAGAACACAGGGTCTTCGGTGCAAAGTGGATTTCCAGAAAACCTTTTAAATATTCTTATTTAAATCCAAACAGAACTTGAAAAATTCATAACTTCAGTTTGGTTTACCCAAATCGAGTCAAACCAATTTTGCCAGATCCAAAAAAATGTAAACTACTTAGGAAAAATATAAAACCCCTAAGTGTTACAGAAAACTTTAAAGTTTTGATTTAAATGATTAACTGGTCAAAAGCTAAAATAAATAAGGAAACATAGCTACACTATTTGACTGGGGTTAAAAAACTTCAGAGAAGTACTTACTCACTTCCTAACCTGTTTAAAAATAATAAAACCCTCTGTACACACCATTAAGGTAGAGTTTGCCATTTAAATCACTTTTTGCTTAAAGTTGAGAAAAATATAAAAGGTGGTTTAAATGAAGAATCAGGGAGCACCCACATTTTTGTTAGCTTTCTTATTCAGTATAGTTCACTAGAAAAATTTATTATACCCTTGTTTAGTACAGAAGAAATGAGATACCTTTTATTTTAGGAAAACAAGGAAAATTTAGAAAAAACCCTAGAAAAATAACCCTAAGGAGAAAACACCCCAAACCTTGGGATACCTAATGTTTTATTAGTATGAACATAGGAAAAATATGGAATCTGTTGTTTGACATTTTTCAAATAACAAGTTAGTTATAAGTATCTTTTTAGCCTTAAACTATAGAAAATCATAACTAAATAACCACTAAGTAACCTTCTGTGATTTTTGGCACAGAAGCATGTTATTACCTATAGACATCAGCAAAAATGACTCTTAGTATCGAACCCACACCTAGTTAAGAGTTGAAGTGCAAAGTGACCCCTTTGCCCCAACGTTTGTTATTTTTTCCCATGACATATTCTATTTATTCTGGACCTCATATTTATAGGACAGACTACAGTGACAAATAGTAACCCACTGTAATTTTTACAGGATTTTTGGAAAAAGTTAAATCACTGTTGTAGTTCAAACCCACACTAGAATTCATAAATAGAAAATAAAAAGGGGATTTAATAGTAGAAACTAATGTTACCCTAATCCAACCAGCAAAACCCTTAAATGCCTACTAAAACATTTAAGGGAAATCCAAGTTGCAAATCCACTATGCTTATCCCTAGACAAAACTCAAACCTAAATTGATAAGCGTAAACCACTAAGAGCCCCGTATGACCAGGAAACCCTAAGTTACTAACTAACTTAGTTTTTCTTCACTTAGCATAATGATTACTAAATCCTGTATAATCATGGCATGCATATTCTTATTCATTGCATTCTATAGATTGCAACCTCGCTGACGGAGAGTACGTCCTCGTGCCGGAGCAAGGAGTTGCTCAGGAGGTAGCCCCGGATCCAGCACCAGAGCCTGCCCAGAGGATCTGCCTGCCCTAGCTTTGGAAGGCAAGCCCCGGTTTATGCATAACATGTTCTATATGCTATTTTACTACACTTAATGTTCGCAGGCTTGTATTGTGCACTTAAGTGTAGGAGTTGATTGAAACCCTAGCTGCATGAACTCAGAAACCCTTGTTGAGATGGATACTAGTATGCTAGGTCGAGTAGCTGCTTTGCTAATTAGGGATCTCGGTAGAAGTCGAGTGATTTTTCTAGTACTCGCGCGAGGTCAGGAAATTGATTGTATCCACCTTGACAACAGAATGATAAGGGTCTGTGGACTCGGACCCATGGGGGGTTGCGATGTCTACGAGATGAAATTGGAATAAGGATTAACGTCCGGATACCTGTGTCAAGCATTTGAACGTACTAAACATATGTCGAGAAATATGGTAAATCGGTAAGCCTAGTGCCTAATTGAACCTGGCAGCAGATTGCCCTCCTCACGCGACCTGAGACGTGGTCTCCCATTCCGGTTATGGTGGGTACAAGTGCGGTCACTGCACGACGGCAGTCGGGGTCAGTGAGGCATTGTACGCCAAGGCGGTGAGCCCCTCTCTGCTGACGGGGAATCGATGGGGACGGTTGATGTGTGTGGGGACGGAGTGCCTCGCCATGTCGTGTGTTTAGGTTTACCTTGCAAGGAGAAAACTCGATTCGAATCGTCTGCTTCTTGCAGCTAATGAGACTGCTTGATCCATTGTACTGCATTGAGTAAAAAGTGGAAATGTGATGAGGTGACAAAAGATGTTGATTGCTAAGTTGCTTGATACCATGAATGAGTAGATAGTACACATTTAGTCTTAAGAGAGTCACACTAAAACTTGACAAAGCTAAAACTTGATTTTTAGACTCATCTAGTGCTTTTGGCAACCAAACCCCTCAGCCAAACAGTTGCATGTCTAGAGGTAGAGGAGTAGACTCCTCACACCGGGTAAGTCTAGCTGAGTATTAGTATAATCAGCCTTGCTTGTGGCATAATTTTACAGATTCTCTGGAAAACATGGTTGCTGGAGTGACATGGCCGTCCATCTTGCCACCGGGTTGGACAGTCGAGTGGGACCCTGCCTCGGCTGAGGAGGAGCATGAGGAGTGATGGGATAGGCTTCCCCATCTCTCTGTTTATTTATCGTTAGTTTTATTCCGCTTCATTTCGAACAATGATGACCACTTTTGCTAAAACTCCGATGATGATGTAATAAGTTTAATACTCCTTCATGTATGGTTTTATGCTTTATTGTATTTGCTCTGTGATTCACCATCGAGTGAGACTGTGGTACTTGATCCTGTTAGTGGCCTAGTCGGACTAGATCCGAGGGATTGACGGGTTATTCCCATTTAAGTGTGGTCTAGCCTCTAAGGCAGGACTTAGGCACTTAAGTTGGAATAATTCGGGCAGTTCCGCCACAGCTTTCTTCTGAAGTTGCAAAGATAATGACATTCGAAGAGCAGTTAATTAGAGCAACACACCAACTTACACCTTCTTGGTACCCCACTAAAGGATTCCTACCCAATCTCGGGACGAGATTCCTTTAAGGGGGGAGGGCTGTAACACCCCAGGTGTTACCCAGGGCCCTGGCTCAATACATGCACTTATGGTCTATTATCACATGTGTTTAAGTGGGGGAGAAGGGGCACCAAAACCTTAGAAACCATAGATTGAATAAGGAATGATCATGACAATAGAAATACCCAAGATTTTCATACATCTTCATCTTGGAAAAAGTGGCTCAAACCTTAGACCCTTCTTGAGCCATTGGACCTCCAAGCATGGGATTAGTGGGAAATCTAATCAAATGACCACTTCATGATTTAAACCTTTTACCAAAGTTTAAGTACATTAATATATCTACAAGAAATGGTAAAGAAATTAATCCAAAAAGGTCCCACAAAATTCTCAAATTCAGCCCCAAGTGAAGAACACCCAAGAACAACAAATTTTTCTCTAAGTAAAAAATCAGCCTTCTTCCAAAGATCAGAGATGTTCACCTAGTTGCTGGCGCCAAATCCATAAGGTCCCATTGACAAAAAGGAGCCAAATTACCAAAGGCACACACTGGAAAAGTTTGAACCGAAGCCAAGACCTTTTGACACGGTTTGACACGAGTTTTGTCTCGGGTTGAACAGTGCCGATAGCACTGACTTGGCGCCCCCATATCTTTTGACTTAGGGCATATCTCCCATCGGAACTAACACATAATAGCTAGCCCTAGGTGCCAGGAAGAGATTTGCACAAGACCCTTGGCGAGATTCACACGTTTGTGATCCCTGCAAGCATTTGAACAGAGGCAGAAACAAACGCCCACGTGTTCGACGCGTTCTAGCGCGCTAGAGCACGCCCCGGCGCTCGGCCCCGCGCACATCGCGTCGCGCCAAGCAAGACCCCGTGCCCATGCCCGCGCCGCGCCTATAAACCCGACCAAGGCCTTGACCATACACCCCCGCTCGCTCTCCACCCCGCCGGAGCGCAAGATTACCGGCGATCGCTCTGCGCACGGCGTGCCAGCGGCCGCCCGAGACCCAACCACCGTAGAACGGCCACCCTAGCCATTCCCCACCCCATCCGACCCTCGAGATAGCCTCTACGTGCCTCGGTGAAGCTTCCAGAGCTAGGAATCAAACTATACCTCGCCGGAGACACCGGATCGACCTCACCGGATTCACCCGACCGCCGGCGTACGTAGACCGAGCTCCACGGTGAGTCTTTCTTCGATTCCTTGCACGGGTAGTTTCCTTAGCACCCCGTGAAGCTCCCTATGCCCTTGGATTGAACTCTACCGCTGTGAGCAGACCGGAGTACACACCGCCGACGAGCCCGCCCGCCTTCGCACGTGGCTCGACCAATTCCGGCCATCACCATCGACGAGTCGTACCTCGACGTGACCGCCAGGACTTCCCGGAGCTAACCCCGCCCTTCGCATGACCTCCCTCGCCGCTGGTAAGCCGCGCCGCCCTGTTTACTTCCGCGGTTACTGTTTCAATGAGGGGAGGGATCTCGGGGAGAAAGAAGAAGAAGTCGGGGGGGTTTGAACAGTCAGAGACTCATATGAATAGTTCCGCAAGGGCAAAAGTTGAAGACTTGGTTTAGGAAAAGCACAGGGGTCTCGGTGTAAACTAGTTTTTTTTAAAACCTTTTAAACTTTATTATTTAAATGTAAACCAAGCTTGTAAAATTCATAACTTCAGTTTTATTCAACCAAATTTGGTCAAACCAATTTTGCTAGGTTCTAAATAATATGAACTATTTAGAAAAAATACCAAACACCCTAAGTATTACAGAAGATTTTAAAGTTTAGATTTAATTAGTAAACTGACCAAAGGATAAATAAAGAAGGGAAAAATAGTTACACTTTTAGACTAGGGTTAAGAAAAATTAGAGAGGTACTTAACCGCTCCCTAGCCTGTTTAAAAATAATACACCCCTCAGTACACCAGATTAAAGAAGGGCTTACCATTTAAACTCATTTTGACTCAAAGTTAAAGAAAATAGAAAAGGGAGTTTAAAATAAGAACCAGGGGCAACCACATTTTTGCTAGCTCACTTATTTAACATAGTTCACTGGAAGATTTTGTTAGACCCTCCGTTATTACAAAAGAAATGAACTACCTTTTATTTCATGAAAACAAGGAGGACTTAGAAAAATCCTAGAAAAATAATCCTGAAAAGAACCCACCCCAAACCTTGGGATAACTAATAATAGGTTATTATAAATCTAGGAAAATGTAAGTTCTGTTGTTTGATATTTTTCAAATAACAAGTTAGTTATAAGTACCTTTTTGGCATTAAACTTTAGAAAATCACAACTAAATATCCAGTAGGTCTTTTTCTGTGATTTTTAGCACAGAGACCTATTATTACCTAGGAATCTTGGCAAAAATAAATGTTGACCCAGAAACCCCACAGAAATTAGAGCTATAGTGTAAAGTGCCCTTTTACCCTTACTTTTGTCATTTTTGCCCAAGGAAAATATGAATTATTTTCAACCTCAAACTTGTAGGATTAACGTGCGGATACCTGTGTCAAGCGTTTGAACGTACTAAACACATACCGAGAAATATGGTAAATCGGTAAGCCTAGTACCTGAGTGAACCTGCCCGCAGATTGCCCTCCTCACGCGACCTGAGACGTGGTCTCCCATTCCGGTTATGGTGGGTACAAGTGCGGTCACTACATAACGGCAGTCGGGGTCAGTGAGGCATTGTATGCTAAGGCGGTGAGCCCCTTTCTGTTGACGGGGAATCGATGGGGACGGAGTGCCTCGCCCACGTCGTGTGTTTAGGTTTACCTTGGAAGGATAAAAACTCGATTCGAATCGTCTGCTTCTCGCAGCTAATGAGACTGCTTGATCCATTGTACTGCATTGAGTAACAAGTGGAAATGTGTTTGGCAAAAGATATTGATTTCTAAATGTTTGATACCATGTATGATTAGCTAGGTACACATTTAGACTCAGCTAGTGCTTTTTGACAAACCAAACCCCTCAGCCAAACAGCTGCATGTCTAGAGGTAGAGGAGCAGACTCCTCACACCGGGTAAGTCTAGCTGAGTATTAGTATACTCAGCCTTGCTTGTGGCATAATTTTTTATAGGTTCTCTGGAGGATATTGTTGCTGGAGTGACTTGGCCGTCCATCTTGCCACCGGGTTGGACAGTCGAGTGAGACTTCACCTCGGCAGAGGAGGAGCATGAGGAGTGATGGGACAGGCTTTCCCATCCCTCCGTTTATTTACCGTTAGTTATATTCCGCTGCATTCCGAATAATGATAACTACTTTTGATAAACTCCGATGATGTTGTAAGAAATTAAATACTCCTTAATGTATGGTTTATGCTTTATTGTATTTCCTCTGTGCCTCACCTTCAAGTGAGTACGTGGTACTTGATCCTGTTAGTGGCCTCGTCGGACTAGATCCGAGGGACTGACGTTTTATTACTATTTATGTGTGGTCTAGTCTTTAAGGTAGGACTTAGGCACTTAAGTTGGAATAATTCGGTCGGTTCTGCCACAGAGCGCGCTAAAGCAACAGAGACGCACGCGTGGGGAAGATGAAGACGGCAAGCGCGGCAGGTAAAAATCCCAGGGAGATGGGATCGAAGGCTGGGGTGGCGAGAAATATCCCAGGCGGATGAGGCCGCGTGCGCGCAGAGATGAAGCCAAGCACAGCGAGGAAATATCAGTGGAGAGAGAAACCGCGGTGGGAGAGAAGCGATATTTCCTTTTTTTCATTTTCTCTCTAACGCAAAAGCGCCCGGCAAAATACCACGGATCTAAAATTAAGATTTAGAAGAGCCAAATTAAATCCGACTATAGCATTTAGGCAATGTTTGATTTGGAAACAATTCAATTAACAATCCTACGCCTGGTTTTTCTTGGATTCCGGGTGTGTTCCGATTTAATGTTTCATTAACTCTTTTGTCGTCTAGTTCAAATTAATTAGTTCGGGATAAAATCACAAGAATGGGTCGAGCTTTCGAATTCATATTCTCTTTAGACAAGTAACTCAACCGGCACAAGGCTCGACATCGCAAATAGCAGTTTAACACCGAGCTGCACAAAAATATCTTGGGCAGTTCAGGTAAACAGAGATAGATGCTATATCGAAAATCGGGATGGGCGAAGGTGTTTAGGACATAGAGACCATTATTCTTACCTATATTACGTGCTTAAGTCCATACTCACCGTTAAACTGGTGATAAACACATGGGGTGTTACAAACAATTTACATTAGGCCAGTCTCAATGGGATTTCATGTCTATGTTTTTAAGAATCACGTGTATTGAAAACACTAAACAACTTTCATCGCTATAAAACGTATTTCATTCCATAGAACTTTTATTATCTCCCTTCATTTAAACTAAGCCATATCAGCTTATAAATAACCATAAAACTATCTTTCACACTGACTTTTATTTTCTACTCCCTCCGTCCCAAAATATAATTCGTTTTAGGCTAAATATACATTCATTAATTAACTTATAAATATTGTTTGTATGTATGTCTATATTTATTATCATTCGAATGAATGTGGACAGAAAAAAGATGGCTAGAAAAAACTATATTTTAGTACGGAGGGAGTATTATAGAATTCCTAACACTATACACAGTTAGGTTAGGCCACTCTAAGTCGGGATTTCATATCTTTGTTTCTAACACTCGCATATGTTATGAATTAGTGTAAATAAGTTTCATTCCCATTAAACTTATTTCGCCCAACAAAACTTGTACTATTTCTCTTCATTTAAACTGTGTCCTGGTAGCTTATTTAAAGACCATGTAACTCTTATTGAGACTGGCCTTATTCCTGATGGTTCAAAACTAGAAGTGTTATGGTATTCACTACTAGTTGTTTTAAAATCGGTATGCTAGATTTGAACATCACCCACAGGTAGTGATATTATCCTTAGATCTCATTGGTACAGAACATACCTATTTTTCCTTTAGTCCCGACCAATGTTGTACTCAGGCCTAATATAAGCATTAGTTCCTGTTGGAGCCACCAAACATGACTAAAATCATCGCCTCCACAGCTAACTTTTGCATAAAGCCGGCCTTTAGTCCTGGTTAGAACCACACCAACCAAGACTAAAGTTCACTCTTTAGTCCAAATTGGAGCCACCAATCGGTATTAAAGGTATCATGTCTTTTAGACGCGGTTGGTGGCTCGAACCAGAACAAGAGGTTTACCATTAGTCCTGGACGGTGCCATCAACTACGACTCAATGACCCTAGCCATTGGACCAAAGTCTTTTGTCTACATTGTTGGCTCCAACCAATACTTAAGGATCAAATATATATTAGCTAGATTTCTTTATCCTCAGTCTGAGCTCTCTATTCTTGCTTAGTTGCTCCTTGTTTTTTGCTCATAGAAGGAGTTCAAGCTTGGGGAATTAGTGGAGACTTCATTTCTCCATCTACTATAACATTCTAAAGGTTAGCAACTGTATCCTCTCAAGGATGTACAAGGAGTATTTGAGAAAGGACCTAGCAGCGAAATGGTTCCAAATGATGCTAACAGACATGTTGTAACACCTTAATTTTCAATTTGTACAAACTCATGGGAAGAATTGAATTTTTCATCATCACATCTGTATTTTTTTCAATTATAAGAAGGGAGGAATTAATTTTTCCTACAATACTTAATCACCAAAATATGTGCCCAAAGTTTGCCAAAGGGTTTCTCTAGTTGTTTGTAAATTCTTTACAAAATTATAGATAATTCGGACTTCATTTGAAATTGATTTAAAATTTTAAACTTGAAAATCTATTCGAAAAATGGAAAAACACGAAACAATGTTCTAATGCTGGTCCAATGGCTTTCAGCCCAAATACACAGCGTGCCTATGTCTCCTCTCACTTTGAGTTGCTGACAGGCGGGGATACCTCATCAGTCCATCGCTCATGCGTGCACTCTCTATCTCTGATGCACAAGACCCAAATGTCATCCCTAACCTTTGTGACCCTATCCTTCCTAACGCTAAGCAGACTTTCCTTTGCCACTGCTCACATCCTTTTCTCGACCAGATTCCTTGTTGTCATCAAAATGCATCTGAGATCTCACACATATCTTCTTTCCCCTTACCCGCTCGTTTCATTCCCTTTTGTGCACCAATTGTACTTGAGCGCATCTCAGAGATTGTCGATGCACTACACCAAAATAGTAAACTTCCTAGAGCCTAAACCCTAGGAAGTTAGGTCTAAACTCTAGGAAGTTAGCGAAACTCTCGGAAGTTAAGCCATCCCGTCGGAAGTTTGGCTCTCGAAAATTTTTGTCGGAAGTTAGCTTAACTTCCTAGAGGGCTCTAGGAAGTTACCTAACTTCCTACGGCTTAATAAACCTCTCGGAAGTTAGTAGTTTCACGCCGTCAGCGCCGTCAGCTCACTAACTTCCTACGGCTTACTGTAGCCCCTAGGAAGTTAGCTGGCTAACTTCCTACGGCTTACTGCAGCCACTAGGAAGTTAGCTGGCTAACTTCCTACGGCTTATTGCAGCCCCTAGGAAGTTAGCTGGCTAACTTCCTACAGCTTACTGTAACCCCTAGGCTAACTTCCTACGGCTTACTGTAGCCTCTAGGAAGTTAATTTGACCAGCATTACAAATGTTGTTTATATTTTACACCACATTCCAGAAAATAACAAATATATCAACAGCTATATAGCACAACATATTATCGCATAAAACATCTCACACACAATCACATAACAATATTTAAATCCATAGTCTCATCAATTATTACATCACAAAAGTCTCATCCATAGTCTTATCATCACAAAAGTCTCACACATATCATCATCCAGAGACAATATCTCATACATAGTCATAATAAAAGTCTCAAGTATCAGAATGCAATAACATGGAAGCTCACGGTCGCCGATCACCATCGAAACCTCCACTATTCAAGAGGGTTTCGACAAAGTCTAACCCATCCTCTTGTTCATGCGTCGACAAGGTAGCTGGAGGGGTCTAATATACATGTACAAATGACATTTGTTGAGTTACATCATAATATAACTAACAACAACTAAATGATGATAAATATGCATACCTGATGTTCGGTAGATGGAGATGTAGGTACAGGTGGAGGTGAAGACCAAGGATAATGAACGGGAGGTGGTGGTGGGGGGGGCACCGGGACGTGTATCCCTTGGGCCTGTGCTAGTTGCTACAAATTTGTTGAACTCATTCACATTAGCGTTTTAAATCAATACATATCTTAAAGTGAAAGCTATTATCTTTTGAACTTACTTGTATGAGTGTTTGTTGTTGCTGAATCTGTGTAGCATAATATTCATGTTGCGCAGCTTGTTGCTTCAGGTAATCCTGATGTCGCCTAAGTTCTTCTCGCAGTTGCTCCACTTCTGTTGGATCTTGAGTGGAGCGACGGGAGCTACGAGCAGCAGACCTCGATGAACCTCCACGCTGAACCCTAACCTGGCTCGAGTCGATGACGTTAGCAAACATTGTGTACCTACAAAACAAGTAACATCACGACAGGATTAAGAATACATGTATTACACTCAACCAATGAAACAATATAAGATATGTAGAGTCCTCACCTTCCATGAGCTTTTCCACCACTTGCATACACAGCCTGAGGATCAATAGGTGAGGTCCTCCAGTCATAGTCTGGTCCGTGCTGACTAGTCATCGCCTCGCCATATGCAGCCTCATACAAAAGAACAATGCAATCTTACATACAAAAATCCATATAAACAGAATCTACCAAACATTTCCAAACACTCACCACACGATCTGTTGCCTTTTGGCTGCACAACACATCTGGATTTGCAGGATCTGGTCCTCTGTGCCCCCTAAGGTATATTTGAACATCACTGGGCACTGCACCAGTGCTAGCTTCCTGTATGTACATTTGACAAACACTATAACCAGAAATTACAGCAAGTCAACTACAATCAACGAAAATGGCTTAAAATGTACTTACCATTCGTTTTGCCAAACGAAAGTGATCATCACCTCCATACCTGTGATACGACTCGGTTCCACGATTGGAACTGTGTCGCACAGACTTTGCCTTGAATTCAGCCGAAGCCCAGTAACGACATAATGCATGCCAAGCAGCATCATTGGCAGCTATCCATGGAATCGAATGCTGCATGAACATAATTCATTTATAAGTAACTATAATATCTAGAAGCAATGGAAATTTTTCAACACAAGCAAAAACATCCATTACCTCAAGATATTGTTGCTCAGTCATATCGAGTCCATACTGTGTCGCCTCGTTCTTACTCTCTGGACGTCGCCCTTCACTACCAAACATGGCTTGACTAATCACTTGGATTCGAGCATAGTACATCATATCCCCAACAACACTTGCCGCATTCCTATGGAACACGGAGTGTGCGTGTTCCGTATGAGTATCTCCTTCAGGCAACTTGTAATGTTTCTAAAAAAAGAAGCATAGTCAAAATCAATAATATGATAGCTTAACAAAAAATTACAACTTGCCGCATTCCTATCGAGATTACAACTTAACAAAAAAATTTAACATACCCAGAAGTCGTGCCAAACTGCAGCTTGTGCATTCCCATGTTGCGCATTTATTGCAAGGGCATATTGATCCCATCTTGTGACAGGGACCTCCTTACCATCCTCTATCACCAATCCAGGCCATTTCATACGACATATGTTGCCCAACACTTTCTTTACTTGCCTTCGACTACCTGTGCCAGTGAAACTACTATCCACCCAAGTCCTAACAGCACAAGAACAATTGTCAAATACAAAATGTATTCACGTAATAGTGTAAGACATAAGAACAAAGCAAGGATACTCTTACCCATCTCCAGTTGGTATTATCTCAACCCTATCAACTGGTTCTTTAGGAGGGGGGACCCAACTAGTTCTCCGCGGCTTCCGGACCCGAGAAGACCCTCCAACTCCCCCACTTCCAAAACCACAAGCTTCTCCTTCCCTTGACCCACTAGCTCCCCCAACTCCTGACCCTCCATCTCTTGGCCATCCACTTGCATCCTCAGGCCATTCACGCCATCCACTATGGCTATCATGTCCAAAACCACCAGTATCATGGCATCCCCACCCTGTCTCCGCCTCCTCTGTCTCTACCTCATCATCATCTCCCACCTGTCTCCCCTCCTCTGTCTCTACCTCATCATCATCTCCCACCTGTCTCCCCTCCTCTGTCTCTACCTCATCATCATCTCCCACCTGTCTCCCCTCCTCTGTCTCTACCCCATCTTCAGACTCATCCTACAAACATTACATTGCATTGCAAAACAAATATTATATTAATAATTTAGTTATTTCCTCTACGGTTTTGTAACTTCCGACAGCTTTTATAAAAAACTGTAGGAAGTTATGTTTATTTCCTAGAGGTATCAGTTGCCTCTCGGAAGTTATTTATTTCCTACGGTTTTATATAAAAGCTGTAGGAAGTTAAAAAACCGTAGGAAGTGTATGATTTTGGTGTAGTGATGTTTCCTAATTACTTCATCATTGTCTTGGCCTTTCCATCCAATTGAACTGCACAGGGGTATAAAGCTAGTCATCCTACATCCTATGTTCACCTTGCCTCAAGCGCTAGTCACTAGAATGCCCTGCCCACTGGAACCATGTCCACGACGCCTGTTGGGCAGTGGGCACCTATTAAGATTAGGTCTGGAAATGGATATCTAGAGATTCGAATTATCCATATTAGTATTCACTAAAACTGTTAATATGGATATTCGTATCCGCATTCGATTTCAATATGGATGTCAAATGGATGTATTCGAATTCGATTTATAGTAATTTTCTCTATCCGATTTCATATTCGTATTCGAAAAACCATAAAACATTCAATACTATCCATATCCGTGAAAAAATATGTTTCATTAAACCATTTAAAACTTAACTTTATCACTAATTACGAATTAAAAATGATTTAAAGTTTAATAATATAATAGAAAAATGATATATATCATTTAAAATATTAAAAAATATTTATATGATAAATAAATAAATATATCAACCTTATATTTCTAGTGATATCAATAATAAAACTCAATAGGTTTCATAAACATTCAATTATAACTCCCCACTTTATCTATATAGTGAACACATCTCAATGAAGTTCCATAAACATTCAACTATAACTCTCCACTTTACAATATAAAGATAAATTTCTTAATGTTTTCATTTAAGTTTTGGAACACACATTTATATAGGACATACATTCATTTTAGAACGGAATTTTTTTATTGGTACATTACTATTTTATATCAATTCTAATTTACTTGTATTTGAACAAATGTCACTTATTAAATATCACGTGTTGTTGTTTATCTTTTGTTACATGCTTCAATAGTTTGAAAATATTATTTATATAGTTTTGTTGACTTGGATATGGAGGATCACGAGAAATCTATTTTAATTTAAGTTTGTTTTGACTATCTATAAACTTGTACTTAATTAAAAATCCACATATACATATGTTAAATTTTAGGGTATGATATTTGAGTTGAATTGAGTAAATATCCGAATAAGAATTTAGATTCGACTATCTGTTTTGTATTCATATCCGAAGATATTCGAATTTGTATCCGAATTCAGACAAAAATATGGTAAACTATGACATTCGTATTCGTATCCGTGCGTATTTGATTCGTTTCCACCCCTAATTAAGATTCCGGTGGAGAACCAAAACAAGGCAAAACAATTAAAGTAATATGATTCTTCTCCCCTCGATCCACTGATGATCAGGGAGTAGATTAAGAGAAGAAAGTTAGAGTGAATATGAATGTTTAGTAAAATGAAATATGAAGGTATGAAAGTATGATATTAATACAACATAAGATTAATCCTTTTATTTACTTTCTTTTCATACATACAATTACAAAGATACCTTCAGAATATTTGAAGGTTGTTTGAAGACACTTGCACCTCACAACTTTGGATGTTGGGTGATCCAAGAGCGTGCATGTATGTGAACGACCAGTGTGACCAATGCACGAGCACTATATCGCTATTTATAGTGGTGGCGCAACGTATAGCTTCGTATGAAATTACATTCATGCCCTTAGATTCTATACATATGATCTACAAAGACTGTTGAGGGTGTTTTTGTCCTTTCCACTTGGAGACATGCTATGCACGTCACTTGAATCTCCCTTCATCTCCATATCACATGCTTCAGACACTTCAAGGTGCTTCATCTAAGTATTGGTGCCGAAGATATCACATGTTTCCTTAATCCACAGAGACCACTACAAACTCTACTATTCCTACAACAAACTTGAAGATGGTTGGGATTCATTATATTTAGGACCTTTGGCAAAGGCACGCTCCCAATAGTATCCCTCGTGAGATAAGTTCGTTTTCTATTACAGGCTCAAACCACGAAAAAGATGAAGAGGGCCTTGTAGTAAAGGTACGAAAAACACCTTCTTGAGCGCATTATCAAAAAGGCAATTGCTCAATTATGTTTTATCAAGTGGAAGATGGACACTTGCACCAGTGGTCCTTCGGCTAACGAGTATGTAAAGCTTGGCTCCTCGACTTTTGCACTTTTTACCTATATAACGTGATAGGCCCCCACTAGCGAGCATTTACTGCTTTTGTCAACCTGCTACCACCAATTTCTCTGTCTTTGAACCTCATTTCCTCTGTTGCCTTCTATGGGCTTCATAAGTCTATGCTTCGAGAGCTGTCATATGGCACAGATTAGAATGACAGCTAAACTAGTGACAACGACATCTTCAGAAGTGTTGCAAAAGAAAGGTGAAGCTTCTAATATAAAGGTCATGCATGGGTCAGCAAGTGGTACTCCTATTCCACAAGGTGAGGTTAAGGTGAAGCTCGTCATAAAGAATAGAAAAGCGAGGGACATAGCCAAAGGTTGCATCAAGGCTAAAAATAATGGAACAGGCGGAGAAGCTTCTGTGTCTGAAGATGAGACTGCATTGGCAGAACTAGGTGACCTTCAGCGATCTAAACCTAGATACATTGAGATAGGGAGGTCACTTGTGAAACCTAACTAAATAAAGGTTTTGAAGAAGCTTTCATATATTGAGGAAGGCAGCTTGATTTGCTTTGCTAGTGAAGAGATGACCCCAAAATTGAAGGATGATGAGATCGTCGTTTTCAAAAGCTTCTTCTACATAATCCTTTGGCTACCCATTCACCAGATGGCCAGTGAGGTACTTAAGAATGAAGTTTATATGCACCAACTAACTCCAAGTGCAATTATGAGGCTTGGGGTATTCATATGCGCCATAAGAAGCTAGAATGCCAAAGCCGATGCAAAATGCTTCTTTAGAGTGCATGAGTTGCATTACCAAACAAAAGCAAGATATTCGGACAAACTTCACAACAACTTCAGATGTTATAACTTTTCTTATCGAAAGGACTTGAATTTCCTAGACTAACATACTGAAGCAAATGGACAAGCAACTAGGCACAAGAATGGTTTTACGCAAAAATCGACGTGAAGAAAAGAAAAGACCTAAAAGGTATAGTGATGAAGCCTATGGAACTGAGCTTTGGCTTAAAGAGGTATCTTTGCAATATGAGAGGAACAAATCAAACTACTTACATTGTTTTTAACACCATCGTAGATAGGATTGGAACATGTGATTTAGTACAAGAATCCCTTGCATATCGAGTTTTTCATGTGAGATCTAGATGGGCTATGTTGAAGTCTAAAAAAGACGAAGAGGTGAAGGTCGGTGTGCTAGTGGCTTTGCCATATCAGTTTAAAGAGCACCCAATGTTTGATGGCCAATGCCCAAAATGGTTGCAGACTATTGAAAGCATGAGCAAAGAAATCTTGGGTAACTAAACTATCAAGGAGGATCGATTGATGATAGCATCCTTCAGAGGATGAAGCAAACGAAGAATGAATGGAGTGATGGATGCCCTTGGCTTCAAATACCTGGATTATAACAATCTTGCTTATCAGACCGAAGGTGGGGTGAAGAAGAAAAGAAAGTTTATCACCATGGAGCGGGAGGCTACTAGAATGGTAAAAGAGAAAAAAGTGAGCATGAAGCAGCTTAAGAAGACGAAGGTGGCATCGGATGATGACGAAGGGTCTTCTCACTCTCATGCAAAAAGAAGTTGTCTGTTAAGGAAGAGAGAGAATAAAGGTCGCCCAAAGTGAAAATGATGAGAAGTAAAATAAAATAGGGGGAGGGCTTCATCTTCGTCACTCAGGAAACCAAGATATTGGGGGTAATAATGAAGCCTTTGTCTATTACAACATTGAGTCCTCTGAGATCGGACTAGAATAGCCTGGTACGTATTATGAAGGATAAGAGAGATGAAGGTGAAGAAGAAATGGCTGGAGCTCCATTCCATGAACAGTCCCCACTAGCTAAGATGGCTCCTAAATGGAAACATATATCTAAGAACATTTCAAAGTCGAATGCATCAAGGGCGTTTAAGAAGGCCTCCCATATGATCTCTTTGATGGGATCCATCTTCAGGATGCCTTCCGCCGAGGAGGGTGAAGAAATTGCAAACCCAAGAAAAGGCGATGAACTGGTTGGGGTTGTTGGCCACATGTTCTCAATTTCTACGCACAATCAAAAACAAGGCAACACAATATTAAAAAGATAATCAACGTTCATCCTTAAGCAGTCATCCCTTCAGGATAACCTCTTCGAAGACGAAGGTTAAGAGTTAATTCAGTAAATCATGACTTGTGGTCTAAGTAAATAAGTATGCAAAGAATGTAAAGGAGTTTAAACATGATAGCTCATCTTGGATATATCAATAACACATTTCTCCTCTTCCATATAATGAATTTACAGTCGTACCTTCGGATTTACAAAGTGAGCTAGGACGAAGGTGTTCTAGAGAAAATGATACGCACATCAATTATCCAGCCCTTCCAAAGGTACATTATGCAGGGCACTATTCATCTATTTATAGAGAAACATACAACTTCATACGAAATTAAATTTACACCCATAAGGATTACACAATGGATTTACAAATAATACGAGGGCAATATTGTCCTTTTCTTTTAGCATTCAGGATGACTCCTCCTTACATTGTCTCCCTGTGTTGCCATGATGTAGATAGCTTCGTCGCCCCTCCAATGTTCTGTTTCGAAGATGTTCTGGTGCCAAAGCTCCTGCAATACTTGGCAATCAATGGTTAAACGTGTTTTTGAGGACCTTCGTAAGACGAAGGCCCCCAACAGGGGCTGGTACTGATAGGGTTGATATGAAGGTACCAAGGTCTAAATGTTTCAATGTTGAACAAGAAATTGCTATCGAAGGCAGAGGGGAGAAGGGGAAGAAAAAAGGACATGGAGAGCTACCCCTGCTCGAAGATGAATCCTATGTTGAGAAAACACTTTTCTACCTTCAACATATTATCTGTAGAGAACTGAGCGAAGAAGAATCAAATGAATTGCAAAGATATACCGAGGGTATGAGATATTGGCAGGATCTACTATGTTTGGGGGAAGCGACAAAGACATTCTGGGACGCGCCCCAGACTCCAAAGAGGTAGAGATAGTAAAGAATATAATGAAAAGTATAGGTTTTTCAAAGCATGAGCAGGACCTCTATGCCTCGAGGAAATGCAAGATGGTTGAATGCTTCTCCTATTGAAGCATCAAGGTTAGGATCTTCATACCGTATTCTTTTTGCTTTGTACAATTTAATGAAGGTGTACTAAATTCTTAGGGTCTTTTACTTAGTAAGGTGTTGATGGCACTAAAAGGGTTGGAGGAACAAAATACAGAGCTAATATTTTCAAATCTTGATTTAAATGTTGATGGTCTTTTAAATGAAAATGAGTAGAAGGATGAATTGATAGAATGCTTGGTATCACATTTGAAAAAGATTGAGGCAAAGTATGTTGTTTGAATGAGAGAAAGATAAGTCCTTGAAAGAAATCCAAATGAGGGATGATGAAATTGTAAAATCAAAGACAACTACAAAGCAATGTTATTAAGAACATAGAAATGAAGTTTCTTAGCTTCGACTCAAAGTTGAAGAATTTAAGTGGAGATCCAAGCAGAGAAATAAAAAAAGATAAATTACTGAAATCTATGGAAACTCTTCAAAGCATTGTTGACCAATGCTTCATTACTGTGTCACAACATTATTGATGCCTGAATGATATCTTCACATCCGTAGGTGCAGTTTCTAATGAAAGAAGCTTCGCTCCCAGAGATGCAGCAGAGGCACTGAGATGGATCGAGGATGAACTTGATGCCTTTGATGAAGTGTTGGGTACCTAGGATATTATTGTGCCATGAATGGGTCACGGACCACAGCTTCGGCTCTCAAAAAAGTTGGGTGTTCACATATAAAGGTGGTTGCAAAGCCAAATTTTCCATGTTAGTGGATGATGTAAGAGAACCATCAGTTGATGCCTTCAATGTAGCAAGACGCTTCTTCACTCTTATATGGAACAAAGGCGGACAGGAAATGGCAGGAGCCAAACCTGAAGCCAATATGCAGATGGTTTGTTGTTAGACCCTAGCCTAATTCTTATCATGCTTCCCTTGTATTTAACTCTCTATATGTATTGTAGGCCAAAGTAGCTATCGAGAAGGCTGAAGCTATGAAGAAATCTTAAATGCTATTAGGAAACAAAGCACTTCAGCTTTGTTAACAAAGCCATGTATGAATACTGTAATCGAGCTTTTTAGCTGAAACTGTAACACGTGTCTGTAATCGATCATATGATGAAACAATGACAAAATGTTGTTGATGGTGTAAATAGTATGACTTGCATGAGGAATACCCTTGCCTCTACTATATATCTTCATATTATTCTTTTTAATGAGTGAAACTTCAAAAAATGTCTTTTGAATAGACGGCGCAAAACACCTTCCTTCTTTTCACGCATAACAAAGTGTTATATGAACGAAGTTTATCATGACTTACCATTGTTGTAGCAAACATTGTCAAATGCATGAAATCAGCTTTCCTTCTTCTCTTCTTGTGGCATATAGTATAATAGCGCAAAAGCATGGATAACATGATTATATGATGACATGATGCAATGATAGAAAAATATATATTGATGAAGGTGTAGCAACTGTATACTAACTAATTCTGCATTCATAGTTGTAACCTTCGTATAAATGATGTTGCCTTCATCCTAAGGACTTCATAAACATTACTGGGTGATTTTCTTTTTGACTCTGTCTTCCATCTGAAGGACTTTAGAGTCTTATGACCATTACTGGGTGATTTTCTTTTTGACTATATCTTACATCTGAAGGACTTCGGGGTCTTATCACCCTAGGTAATTTTCTTTTTCCTTTTTTTCCATTACACTCAAAGGTGTAACCATAGAGTTACATTTTACAACATGTCTAAGGGAATAATCACCCTTTATATTTGATGGGCAAAGCAACATAAGTTATGAAGGCAGCCCCGTTAAAAAACTTTACACTTCATCTAACTAGACGAAGGTCCCCCTTAAGGAAAAACATAACTTGAAAACAAAAAAGTTACATGTATATTGTATAATGTCTACAAAGCTCATTGGTGTTCCATGATCTTGGGACCTCATTTCCCTCTATGTTTGTTAGTCTATATGAACTTGATCAGTTAGCTGTGACAAAGAAAGGACTATCCCACTTCGACTGAAATTTCCCTATGGTATCTGGGTTGGCCACCTTTCGGAGCACAAGGTGCCCTGACAACATGTTCTTCAATCTTAATTTCGTATCTTGCCATTTTATTGTTTCACTTTGGTATTTTCTAATATGTTCGATTGCCTTGAGCTTGAACTCTTCTATGGCATCCTTTGAGACTTTTTGCTTATCAGCATCTTCGGCTGTGTAGATAATTCTTGTTGATTTTTTCTTTATTTCTTCTAGGAAAACTTCTTTATCCCTAAAGAGAAGCTTAAATAGGGTGAATCCAGTGGATCGAGACACTAGGGTATTGTGCTTCCATACTACCTTGACTATTTTATCGAGTCACTTTCCCTTCGGCAATCCAACTAAGGACTTTAAGATTCCCAATAGGATAATGTCATTGGCTCTTTTGACTAACCCATTAGAATTTAGCTCATTAGGAGAAGAAAGAAGATGAGCCGAAGACTAACTTCCACCATCATTCTTAGCCCCTCAAGCATCCAAAGGTAACAATAGATGCCATTAGGTTCTATGAAGCTAGTCTTAGGCTCATCTTCTTTCTTTATCCATATCTGATGATATCTAGAATAGCAATCCAATAGGCTCATAAGCTCCTAAGTGGCTATTACATCTATGAGAGAATCGATCATAAGCATAGTAAACTCATCCTTTGGACAAGCTTTATTAAGATCTATAAAGTCAATGCACATTCTCCACCTCACATTTGATTTCTTCACCATTACTGTATTAACAAGCCACTCTAGGTAAGTAACTTCTCTATTGACCCCATCACTGATGAGCCTTTTGACTTCTGCTTTTGCACCTTTGGTCTTATCATCGGTCATCTTTTGAATCTTTTGCTTTCTTGGTTTTATCTTGGGTCGACATTGAGAGCATGCTCAATAATACTCCTGCCAACTCCAAACATATAATTGGCTGACCAAGAAAAGATATTTTTGTTGTGGAATAAGAACATTTTCATTTATCCTTCTTGCTCTTCTGTAACTATGACCTGAAAGCTACCTTCTGATTTACTACATCTCATAGAGGAGTTGGCTTTGGTTGATCCGCTGAAGCTGCTTTTTCCTTGATTTCATTATTTTAGGCTTGTGCTTCAT